>NW_022060059.1:1655475-2963358 GCF_007399415.2 Gopherus evgoodei
TTTATTATTCCTGAATCTCACCATTCCTCTACTCTCCAGAAAATAGCTATGAAACCCACTAGCCAGTAGAGGAGGATGGAGACCCACTTTGCAAGTCCACACAGAATATACAGTTACTCTGTTAGCTTAACTAGTAGAGCACTGTGCAGTGGATCTAAAACTCTGATGCTGATGATGTTGTGGGGAGTCAATATGGTTTACAGGATGGAATTTTTGTTTTTTAATTTTTAAAAAAACATAAGAATTTACATTTAAAACCCTCCATTTAAAGAATGTTAAAACTGCAAAGTGAAGCTCTCAAAAGTTAGGAAGTGTCCGTGCAACCTTAATTTGGCCCCTTGTGCTTATGTATTATGATACAGTTACAGTTATCACATTCAATTTGTTTCTTCTGAACCATGCTACATCTGCAAGCCTTAACTCACAAAAGTTGCCCCACTCAACCTGACTAATATTTCAGTATTGAGCTCTGTATACATACCTACAGAAAATGAAATGCACCCAATTCTGGGGTGGAGAATGGCAATCGGCACAACAATAGTCAATATTGTGACCATCTGTAAAGCTAAAATAAGACATGACTTTTTACTACCGCAGGCAGGAGGATGGGCACCTCATAAGTCATTGCCATCTCTATTTTCTATGATCCTATGTCCATAATGGCTTCACATTTTAATTCACTGCCTCCCAAACAAGATAGCTTATTTAACCCTTTAAATGGCAATGGAAGTGGATGAACTTTGTTAAATCCTCATGAAATGCTTCTAAAATCAGTATTACACCCAGAAAACAGGCACCTGTAGAGCTCTCTGAATATACTGTGTAGTGCTTGGTCTAAGATAACATTGCTGGAAACAGAAACTAGCTGAAAGGTACTATCCTCTGAGATACTGGGAGTAGGACTGGGCCGAAGATGTGCAATCCCAGAGGATGGTCTGGCCTGGCATGTCAGGAGCTAACATTTCTAGACAGAGAGTTATCTACGATTATCTTGGAAGTGTTCCCAGATGTGGACTCTAAATAAGACATAACACAGGCAATCAGCTCTGAAACTTATATTTTCTTCCCTGTCTTTTTAATAGTCTGTGCCCAGTAATGGCCAGTTTTTGGGGAAAGAACATTAACTACTTACCCAGTAGCATGGAATCCCCATGCACTGAAACTAGATCAGAGTCACACTGGCTGATGGCCTGAGAGTCTAAAAATGCAGTCAAACTAACTTGAATTTATCTCTGTCTTCTTGCTAACTCAAGCACTACTGCAGCAAGACACACTTTGACAGTGTGTTTAGTTGTATGAACTTGAACAAGCTGTAACACTTGAAATTTTAAATGCCAAAACACACAAACAAGTGAATTCCAGCAAAGGTGACATTAACAAAGAACCAATTATAATAATCTAACATTTTACCCTCTTACAGTGGCTTCCAGCTGACAATCTCAAAGTGCTTTACAAACATTAATTAACCCTTGCAGCCTGTCTTGATGTAGGGAAGCATTATTATCCCCATTTTACTTACTGAGAAATTAAGGCAGAGAGAAGTTAAAGCTTCATTTTTCACAAGTGGTCACTGATGTTGGGTGCCCATCTAAAGGCACTTTGGATGTGACTGTTACAAGTACTTAGCATCCATCATTCCAGTAGGAGCTGGCTTTACTCATCACCTTGAAATGGTGTCTCAAGTTGGACACCCCAAAAAGAGGGCAACCAAAATCAGTAGCTAACATTGACAAACGTGCCCATAAGTGACTTACTTAAGGTCGTCCAGCAAGTTAATGGAAGACCTGGGAATATAACTTGGAGGCCCTGGTCACCTAGTTTAACCATGAGAGAAATTAATCTTCACCTTCATAGTAGCGGGTGGTATTAGCACAGTGAGATCCCTAGAATAAATGCCAGGAGAAAAATCAAAGCTAGTTCAGAGATTGCATACCTAGGTCTATGCAGACAGTCATGTACTTCAGACACTGGTCTGGTCAATGCAGTTTCAAGGTATCAGCAGCTTCCCTTTGTCTCTGTTTTTCTAGTGCCTTCTGTGCTTTTCGCCTCTCTTTTTCTGTCTTCTTGATTTCCCTTTTGAGTTTTCTTGGTTCTGCTCTTGCCTGACCTGCCTCTATTTTCTCTGGAGTTCTCCTTCTCCTCCTTTTATTTGGGCTTGGAGAGGATGTAGTTACTTGCTGAAGAGAGGTTCGCAAAAGTAGCTCTTTAGGCTCCCTGACACTGACACTCACATGTTTTTCATCTTTTATTGTGCAGCATGATCACAAATGCCACGATCCAGTGTATCAGCAGCTGGGTGCATCAGGGTAACAGTTCTGGTTTGACATGATTCAACATCACTGTCTGCATCAGAATCTGAACTTTCCCAGGCAGCAGCTCTTTTGATAACTCTGTTGATTTTGCCATTGGACTGATTCTTTGAATTTTCCTCCATGGTTTTATTTTTCTCTTCAGCATTTCTAATTACCTAAAAGACTAACAATGTTTGCTTAGAAAATGCAGAGGCATTCAATATTCCAATATACCAATTTCTAATATATGTGTTAGGTAATAAAGCAAGTCCTCACTCACCTCTCCAACACCCGAGGTTGCTGCGGAGTTGGAATATGGGCCCACAATTCTGTCAGAGACCAGACACAAATGCGTTGATCAACGGGCACACACTACCCCAAAAGCTTTAGAATAAGTGTGGCCCCTTTATTAGGGGTGGGCATCAATATTTATACACAGAAGTAAACAAAGTGATTAA
The DNA here is from genome assembly GCF_007399415.2 of Gopherus evgoodei. NCBI lineage: Eukaryota > Metazoa > Chordata > Testudines > Testudinidae > Gopherus > Gopherus evgoodei. The sequence continues at coordinate 1,658,225 of NW_022060059.1, forward strand.
CAAAAGATAATGGTCATGCATAATCAATCAAGATTTTACAGGAAGAGCAAGTTTAACAAGTAAATGCATAGAGATAAAGGCTAATGGCTACTTGAGGAAGGGGGTGTCATGAGTAGTTTGCAGGTCAGTGCTTTGTTCAAAAAAGGTTCAGAAAGGATTATGCAGAGACGGCCAGTCTGGGTGTTTTTTGGCTCCAAAGTTCACCAAAAGTTTAGACCCAACATTCCTCCATTTGTAGCTTTGAGATAACTATTAATCAAAAAGCTACACCCTATTTCAAGATCTCAAGGGCCGCTTGGCAATTTCAGCCTGGGCCAATTCGAAGAGAGTAAGGCTTTTAGCTGAAGTGGGAAAAGAATAAACTGACTTACATGAGTTTATGAGGGAGGGGACACACTGAATACAGCAACACAGTATTATAAGGACTACCATGGCCCCAACAACACCCACCAAGAGGTTTTTAACCCACCCAAATCCGGGCAGCCAATTCCATAAGGCTCCCCACCAATCATAAGGTGGCTGGCCAGAGGAGTAGTTTTTAGCCATTTCCCTTAGGTGTTTGGTACGTTGAAAAGTGTCAGAGTAGGTGTCATTTACAAAAACACAGCATTTTTCATTTATGAGGGCGCAAGTTCCTCCCTGGGCTGCTAACATCATATCTAAAGCCATTCTGTTTTGCAAAGCCAACTGGCGCAGCTGGGACATTTCCCCGGCCTGGTTTTCAAATAGGGTTGCAGTTTCATTGGTCAAAGATTCTAATAGTCCCTGTAGACGGATGATAGCACCCTTTAAGCTAGTGTGACCAGCCCACCGCTGCCAGGACAAACCATCACGGAGATTAATATCTCTGTCAGTTTCACGGATGTTACGAACGTGGGGAAAATGAGGGGGGGTGAGGGAGATCCGAGAAGGCGGTGCTAGCCATGCCAAATAACATGACCCTGCCCAATCAGGGGAGAGGAAATAATAAGCCTTGGGCCCGCACACCCAGTATGTTCCATATAATGCGTTTTGGGTATTCCATTTCTCAAAGTAGGAGGTAACCCACCGCCCGTTGTACCATTGTTCCCCTGGTAACGCAGAGGGGTCGTTGTGTGAACTGCAGAGGCACAATTTGGTAGTGTTGTCCTCAAAGGGCAGTGTAGTACTGCTTGAGCAGTTGTAGAAGGCAATTGTGTATCCTTTAACAATTAGTTGGACACCCTCGAGCTCTGAGCAGGGCTTTTTAAAAACTGACTCTGAAAACCTGCCCCTCCATGAAAAAGTTGAAAAGGTTGGATCGGGGTGAGGGATCCACATATGGGATAAGTGGGATGCGCAAGGCTTGAAGCCAAGATTTTTACTAAAGGCGGTGCCATTAAAATATATGTTGCATTTACTTGTTCCCACAAAAGTTGACCCTTTTTCTTTAACAAAACACAGTGATCCTGTTTGATTGGTTACCCTGAGATATTTGTTAATTGGCACTTCTGTTTTGTCCCATGTAAGATTGGGTTGGACTGGATCTTTTATTCTAGTCGGTGGCATCCAAGTCATATTAGCAGTGGTTAGGGGAATGGGTGTGAAGGGGAGTCCCTGTGCTGCATTTACTGGAAATTGAGTACATACCCAGCAATCACTTCTATTTCCTAAATACGAGTTTTAACCTCATGGGAATATCTAATAAAAGCATTATCTTCATAAGCAGAAAATAAACTGAAAAAGCATAAAAAACATACAGTTGTCAAAATAAAGGGTCCTCTCATTTTTTTCGAGTTAATTTAAGTCTAATGTCTGAGAGAGGTAAGCTGGTCCACTGGTCGAAGGCAGTGTCCTCAGTGGTGACAAGAGCTGCTGGTCCGTCACTGTGGTCCACTACGGCTGGCTTGACGTGGGAGTGGTGGATCCAAGATTTGCGTCCTTCCAGGAACACTGCAGTCTGGGTTGTCAAAAGAACCTGGTGGGGTCCAGTAAACCTTGGCTGGAGGGTGTCGTCACGAACGAACTTTTTGGCCCAGACGAAGTCCCCTGGTTGGAACGGGTGGATTTGTTCCTCCAGCGGCACGGTCTGGGAAAACTGCGAGGCTTTCCAAAGGGTACGGAGGCGAGCCTGTAGGGAGAGAAACTGACACGCAGTCATATGATCCCCTCCCAATAGTGAAACATCAGCACGTGGTAGCGCCCCGCCTTTGAAAGGGGGGTGTCCATAGAGCAGTTCAAAGGGGGATAATCCCAATGCGCGGGTTGGGCGAGTACGAAGGTGAAACAGGACCAAGGGAAGTACCTGAGGCCACTTTAATCCTGTTTCCTGACAGTATTTAGCCAATGTAAACTTAAGTTCCCTATTCATACGCTCAACTTTCCCGCTAGACTGGGGGTGGTAGGGTGTATGAAAGGAGTGTGAAATGCCCAGTCCTTGTTCTAAATGGCCAAGGACATGACCAGTAAAGTGAGGTCCGCGATCTGAGTCGAGCACAAGAGGGATGCCAAAACGGGGTACAATATCTCTAAGGAGAATCTTCGCCACTGTGGCAGCAGTACAATTAGCAGTAGGAAAAGCTTCGACCCAGGAAGTCAGAGGGCAAACCAAAACAAGGAGGTGCTTTTTTCCAAAAGCCTTTGGCATATCTGCAAAATCAATTTGAAGATGTTGAAATGGAGCAGCAGGCGGAGGTCTTCCACCCTTAATTTTGTTAAGAGGTGGAGCAGGTCCATTACGCTGACATGTGCTGCATGCTTTCACTATTGATAGGCAATAGGGTTGAATGCCTGGAGCATACCAAAAGCGAGCGATAGTGTCCACGAGGGCGTGCGTGCCGTAGTGACCCCCTTTATCATGGTGCCAGCGAACTGCCACAGGGTATGTGGAGCGAGGGAGGCAGGCTCGGCCATCTGGCATAAGCCAGGTCCCTTTGACCAGAGTGGCCCCGAGGCTTTCCCATGATTTTAGTTCAGCAGCGGGTACTGGTACGGGGTGCGGTGGAGTAAAGGAGGAGGTTGCAATAGCCAATGTGGGCATGGCTAAAGGTAAGGTGGCAGCCTTCTTGGCGGAGGCGTCAGCCAGGGCATTCCCACGGGTAACGGGGCTGCTATCTTTAGTATGGGCCCGGCAGTGAACTACAGCCAGGACGGAGGGTTTTTGGAGGGCGTCCAAAAGCTTGTGGATGAGGGGGAGGTGCTGAATGGGTTTACCGGCAGCTGTCTGGAAACCTCGAAACTTCCAGAGGTGGATATGACAATGCACAACTCCAAAAGCATATTTGCTATCAGTAAAAATGGTAACGGTCTTACCAGCGGCCAACTGGCAAGCTCGGGCCAGGGCATAGAGTTCAGCGGCTTGGGCTCCCCAGTTGCCTGGCAGTGAGGCGGCCTCTTGAATGTCCCATTCAGAGGTGACAGCATAACCAGTGAAACGCTTGCCATCAACATAGAAGGAGCTTCCGTCCGAGAAGAGGATGCAATCGGGGTTGTCCAGTGGCACGTCAAACAGGTTGTCTCTTATCTGTAAGATGCTGGAAACTACTTCCACACAGTCGTGCTGGTCCTGGGGGACTGGCAGGTCAGGAAGCAAGGTAGCTGGATTAAGGGGTCCACACCTTTCAAAAATTAGGTTAGTGTCTTCTAAGAGTTCGGCCTCTAGCTGTTGCTGACGATGGGCCGAAAAGACTTGGGTTGTGCCCCTACGCAGAAGGGCTGACAAGGCATGAGAGGTCCAAACCGTGGTAAAATGACCCAGGGTTAGGCTCTTTGCCTTTGTGATCAGCAGGGCAGCTGCTGCCAGAGTCCGGGTGCAGGATGGGGTTCCCTGAGCGACAGGGTCGATTTGCTGAGAGTAAAAAGCAAGCGGGAAATGGTGGGGCCCGCTCAGCTGGGTAAGGACACCACTAGCAATTCCGCCTCTCTCGTGGACAAAAAGGTGAAAGGGTTTGCTGTAATTGGGGGGGCGGAGAGACATGGAGGAGGCCACACTGTCCTTGAGTAACTGAAAGGCTTGAATAGTGTCCGGGGACCACTGCAAAGGGTCAGGAGCAAGGTTAGCAGTGAGTCGGTGGAGCGGTTTGCTTAACTCCCCGCAGGACGGCAACCAGGGGCGACAGAAGCCAATTAATCCTAAGAAACCTCGAAGTTGTTTCTTGGTGTTCGGTAGAGGGCAGTTTTGAATAGTCTTTATGCGGGCTGGGTCCATCTGTCTTCCTTCTGGGGTTAACAGGAAGCCCAGATATCGGACCTTCTGTGAGACCCACTGAATCTTTTTAGGGTCTACCTTGTGGCCTCTGGTGTGTAGGTATAATAAAAGTGCCTTACCATCGATGCGGAGGGCAGCTTCTTCGCGATTACCTAATAGGATGTCATCTACGTATAGGACCAATGTGGATCCCTGCGGACTGGTGAAACCTTCCAAGTCGTGGCGGAGGCACTGGCTGAAAATCGTGGGGCTGTCTCTGTAGCCTTGAGGAAGTCGTTGCCAGACATAACTTTGTCCCTCCCAGGTGAAACCAAAGAGATACTGAGAGTCTGGGTGCACAGGAATGCTGAAAAAAGCTGATTTTAAGTCAATAACAGTGAACCACTCAGCATCCCAGGGGATTTGGCTGATGATAGTAGCTGGGTCAGGAACTACTGCATGAAGAGGGACCACATACTGATTAACAACTCGTAGATCCTGTACAAAGCGCCAACGAACAGGGTCTCCGTCCTTTTTAGGAGGCTTTTTGACAGGCAGTATAGGGGTGTTACAGGGAGTGCGCTGAGGGCGGACTAGCTTTTGTGCAATGAATCCCTCAATAATGGGGCGGATGCCCTCCCGGGCTTCCAGCGACAGGGGGTATTGAGGGACTGACGGGGGGGTTAAGGAAGGCTTTACCTGAATCCTTACGGGCTCTGCCGAAAGGAGCAGGCCAACATCAGTGTCAGAAATTCCCCAGAGGGTTGAAGGCAAGTCAGTGAGGTCAGGGGAGAGAGAGGGGGGTGTTTCCCAATTACCCTGAGTAGGGGCCGAATCTCCTAACACTGTCATCAATAATCCTACCCCTTCAGGAGTGCAGGTTAAAGTAGCCTCAAGCTTACAGAGTAAATCCCGGCCCATCAAAGGGATCGGACAAGCTGGGGAAAAAAGAAAACGGTGAGAAAAACATTTATCAGCATAAATAACATTCAAAGGCAAAGTGAGTCCCAGAGACTGTGGGTTGCCCTCCACCCCAGTCGCAGTTTTAACCTCAGAGGATAGCCAGGGAGAGGGGGCATGATTTAAAAGAGAGAAAGTAGCCCCAGTATCAATGAGGAAAGAGACAGGCAGTCCCTGGACTGAAAGGGTTAAACGAGGCTCTTCGCTGGGAGGAGAGAAAGTGAGAAAGGAGCCGGCTAAAGACATTAAGGAAATAAGACCATCACATTGTTTGCCTTCGCCCCCGGGGTACCGTCATTGAGGAGGCTGAGTTTGCTGCGGCTGCTGCTGTTTTCCATAGTTGATCCAGGCCTGGGGGATGGGCTGAGCTGGTGGTGCAGGGGTGTATTCCTCACTTGTGTAAGCATCTGCGGATGCAGCCAGACCTTCTGGGCGTCCCCAGGGGCATTCACGTTTAAAGTGACCAGGCTGTCCGCACTGAAAACAATTTCCTGATGGCTGGGGTCGCCAGGACCCTCTTCCCCGGGCACCCTGGAATCCCCTGCCACGGCCACGGCCTTTGCCTCGAACACCACCGTGAAAAGCTAAAGCCATCAGCTTATATTCTTCCTTTTTCTCTTTCTTTTTACTACTTTCCCTTTCTTTCTCCCAGGCAAAATCAGCTACTTCCAACACTGAAGTGACTGACTCACCTCCCCAACCAGGGCGAAACTTTAAGAAGTAATCCCTTACAGGGGGCACCGACTGATTCACAAAAAATGAAATAAGAGTAGGGTGGTCTGCTTCTCTCTCAGGATCCATCTGAGTGAACATTCGGGCCCCCTCCAATAGCCTCGACCAGAACTTTCTGGGCGGCTCATCAGATTCCTGCCGAATCTGCATGAACTTAGCCTGATTAGGCGAGCGGCGAGCCATTTCCTTGAGTCTCTCTAACAATCGCTCTCTATCTGTTCGCAGCTGAGTCAGCCTTAGCTGAGTCCAGTCTAGGGGATTCCAGCCAGCGGCCAGATCCCGCCTATCCATCCAAGTAACATTAGCTGCATTGCTATCTCCCCATGTCCTTTCTGCCATCCACAATCTACTACGTTCTTCTCCAGTCAAAACTCTACTTAACAACTGATCCACATCCGTATAAGTAGGATTATAACTTAAAAACAATCTTTCTAGAAGTTCTATGATCTTTCGGGGATTTTCCCCAAAAGACCCTGACAACTGTCCCCACTCTTTCAAATCCCATTCTAGCCATCCTTTATATTCCACAATACTAGCATGTTGCAATTGTCCATCATTGCTCATATAAGGTTGATCGTGCACCTGTAAAGGCATCTCTATAACCATACTTTTATTATTCGCAAGAGATTTGACAGAGACATCCTCTAGGCTATCCTCAGGGGGGGGGCATGCACCCTGCTGTACCTGCTTGGACCTAAGCCTAGTAACTACTCCTCCCGAGGTTGGCCCCTCCAATTCCTCCTCATCCTTCTGCACAAATTCCAATCTGGGATCCTGCAGATTCCCCTCTGCTACAAGGAGAGAGTTCCCCTGCGGAGGAGGAATAGGGGCAGGTGCAGAGGGGACCAGCTGACGAGTCAAAACACGCCGTGGTCTACACCCTTCATCGAAATAACCTGGAGGGGGTTCACTCTCGGGAGAGTACCTGACTGCCATAATTTTTAAAGATTTCCACAGCTCTGCTGCTGTGTCCCAACAAAACCAGTAACATAACTGTCCCGGATGGTCTTTTTCGATCTGGCTCTTTACTCCTCTTAAGGCAGCCTGCTCGAAAGAGCCATACGAAGGCCACCTCATCTCCGAGTCGGCCAATACCGCGGTATACCCAGTCCAATTCCTTACACATAGTGTGTACAACTTCTTCCTAGACATTCCTGTCTGTACTGGGAGTTTCCCTTCATTCCATAACTTATTTACAATCCCCAACGGACTCTCAAGAGGCACGCTAGTCCCTTGACCCATGGTGTCTGACAGGAGCCCTCCAACTGGCGTTTACCCTGCTGTCCAATACACGACCTCTCAATATTGAATTGGCTAGGAGAAATCTCCTGTGGCGCCTTGCCAATTCATATATGAGTGGTCCGACCACTGGACAGAGGTACCGCACCAGAAGGAATCCCGGACGAGCCCCCAAATTGTTAGGTAATAAAGCAAGTCCTCACTCACCTCTCCAACACCCGAGGTTGCTGCGGAGTTGGAATATGGGCCCACAATTCTGTCAGAGACCAGACACAAATGCGTTGATCAACGGGCACACACTACCCCAAAAGCTTTAGAATAAGTGTGGCCCCTTTATTAGGGGTGGGCATCAATATTTATACACAGAAGTAAACAAAGTGATTAACAAAAGATAATGGTCATGCATAATCAATCAAGATTTTACAGGAAGAGCAAGTTTAACAAGTAAATGCATAGAGATAAAGGCTAATGGCTACTTGAGGAAGGGGGTGTCATGAGTAGTTTGCAGGTCAGTGCTTTGTTCAAAAAAGGTTCAGAAAGGATTATGCAGAGACGGCCAGTCTGGGTGTTTTTTGGCTCCAAAGTTCACCAAAAGTTTAGACCCAACATATGAATGCACTAAACTTATTTATTTTTAAAACATTTATCTAAGTGATACATTTTGTTTTGCTTAGGTTAGTTTTAATTAAAAATTAAGAAAAAAGGATTAATTAAAAACCTAAATTCCTCTCATAGGAAGTAAATCCTAGCTTACGACAAACAAGCAGCTCAGTGATAGGATATGGAGCCTTTCACTTTGAATCTACCACTCATTCAAATCCACAGCAGATCAGCTCTGACTGAAATTCACCAGCTAAGACTCAAACAACAACTAGTCTATGAGAATAATCTGGTCTCAGTCCTACTCCTGGAGGACAGGCACCAACATCCCAAAGCACCTAATTAGTACTAATTATTTCCCTTGCTGGAAATATCAGCAGAGAGGCTAAGGACTGAATGGGCCACAGACTGAATTCCCCTCTTACTCCTATTGGTGGGCTATCCAAGTCAGTTGAGACACAGGACAGTGTGGGAGGGAGCTTGCTCTGCCATTGTCCAAGTGGCTACAATATTTCAGAAGTATTGCCAACTCCACACATTCAAAAATTATGAATCAGGCCTAAAAAATCAAAAATCAAAAGTCAAGGCTTACAAATGATTAAAAACAAATAATAAAAAAATGGGTTCCTTTTGTGATGATGCACTCCATAACGTTTTATGGAAATATGCTTAGAAGTGTGAATATGATGTAACTGTAATATGTTTTATGAAAAAGGTCTCTTGTAAGGTATCATAACAAAGGTTATACCTACTGAATATATTCCTCCTATTTGTAGGTATGTATCATTCTTGTATCTGAAGCTAGAAATATAAAGTATAACTCTTTGAAGTCCTAATTATGCAAAGTGTGGGCCATTGATGGTGGTTTAGAATCTTGATGGTGCCCATTGACTAGGACAATTGGTTGCAAATGGCGCTGTTTACTTGCAAGCCTTTTTGTGTTTGTGCAAGCCAGCCCAGGAAGAATGGAGGCTGGGGTCTCATAGGACATGTGAACGTGCCACCTGATACTGGAATCCATCTTGAACCTGGTGTTTTTCCATTTAGAAGGAAGAGTGGGGACCCAGAGAGACAAAAGATTCCTGCCTTGTGTCTAAGCTATAAAAGGGGATGGAAAAGAACAAAGGGAGCTGCCAGTCATGAGAAAACCCCTAGTTAACACCTAAGATGGCTGCTGGAACTAACAAGGACTGTACCGGGGGGAAGGATTGGGCCCAGACTAGGAAGGAGTCTAGTTTGTGAAAGAAGCTTATTGGAACATCTCTGAGGACAAAATTTTACCTATAGTTTCTTAATGTATTAGGGTTAGACTTGCGTATTTTTGCTTTATTTTGCTTGGTGACTTACTTTGTCTGGAAATAGGAACAGAAGCTAGAACTGCACAGGTTGCAAATTGCTAACAAGGAAAAAGAGAGCTAATAAGCCCTGGACTTAAAAGACAAAGCACTTGAGGCACAGAAACAGGCTCAAATTGAAGCACAAAAAGCTGCCCTGGAAACAGAAAAGGCTGCCCACCAGCAAACCCTGGACTTAAAAGACAAAGAAATTGAAGCCCAGAGACCCAATAGCATGAACTGGCTGTTATGGAGTGGAAGAGGTGCACGGAGACATGTATCCTGGAGGTGGAAGTTTGGGTCCTGGTGACTGCTGTGGTGGGAACAGACTCCAAGGACTTTGTAGCTGGAAGAAAGCCCAACCTGAGTGAAAGGGGGAGGAATAGCTCAGTGGTTTGAACATTGGCCTGCTAAACCCACAGTTATGAGCTCAATCCTTGAGGGGGCCATTTGGGGATTGGTCCTGCTTTGAGCAGGGGGTTGGACTAGATGATCTCCTGAGGTCCCTTCCAACCCTATTAATCTATGATTCTATGAAAGGAGGGTGGGGGATTTTGCTGGCCAGTGAAGGGTCTGTCATAGCTGTGAACCAACAACTAGGTCAGGGTCACATTCCCTTTTGGAGAACACAGGACTGTCTGCCTAAGAGGGGAGCCAAGAGAGGGAAGTCCAGATAGAAGGTGTTGTTCTTGCTATGCTTGTAATAGATAACACTATCTCTTCAAGGCACAGGGAGGTAAAACTTTGCATTTGGGAAGCTTCACAAGGGGGTGGGGCCCAACACAGAGATTCCAGAGGAAGGAGCAGAGGGCAGGCATGGTTGCAGTGCACCCTTTCCTTGTCAAAACCTCAAACATGTCTGAATTGAAAGCCTACTCCAAAGAGGTAGGAGAATCTGTATCTGAACATTCACAGTGGTACGCAAAAGGATCGGGAAATGCAATAGACATTGAACAAGCCAAACTATGTAAACAGAGTCTGTCTGTCATAAATTAGCTGTAAAAGCAGCAGAGAGTCCAGTAGCACCTTATAGACTTAACAGACGTATTGGAGCATGAGCTTTCCTGGCTCAATACCCACTTTGTCGGATGCATTAAATTAGCTGTTAATCTTGTGTCTTTTGCTAACTACACCTATGGGTCAAGACAAAGAAATTAATACTAATAGCAAACCCTTTGAAGATGTATCACATGATTAATTTTTGGAAAAAACTTTTGTACATGCTAGTGGTGGTGACACCTTTTCTTTGTGGTTTTTGATCATATAGAACGCACTCAGATCATGTTTTAAAGTTTTTATCTGTAATCACAATAGCAAGATATTTCTTTTTTAAATAAAAGGGAAGCTGAGATTATTCCAGAACCCTGCGTTCTAGAGCTTTAAGAAAAACACAAAATATTGTGAAACTGCAACAAAATCACGGACAATACTGCTTCAGCGTCCAGGCCTGGCATTAGGCACCTGTCACAAGTGCTCAATTCACATTACAGTATTCAAGGGAAAGATCATTTTTAGACACTAGAATGACGCCTGAAAAAAGCCTGAAGTGCTGCCAATAACAGCCAAATACAGATCTGGCGCATATCTGAGACGTGTCTGCTCTGAGACGCGCAGGGCTACGCAGAGCCTCGGGAGCAGCGACCGCAAAGAGACTGGAAGTCCCGAAAACTCAAGCTCGGGGTGGAGCCTCAGCCCACTGCTCGGCAGCTCCTCCCAGGGTCCTCGGGCAGCCGGGTGGCGGTGCTGAGGGGGACCCATCACGTCACCCATGTACACAGAGCCCCTCGACCCGACATATATCCCCCTGGGGAAGCCCTCCAGCCCCCGAGAGAGCTCCCACCCTAGACCCCTTTCCGGACGCGCTTCCCCACTCGGGCAGATTTAGGCACCAAGTGTAGCGCGCTGCTCTAACCAGTCCCCCGCTGCCGCCGTGCAGCAGACACGTTCCGCTCCGGACAGCCGGCTACCTCAGCCCCAGTCCAGCGAACGCGCCCCTGGCTGACCAGCCGATTGCTTCCGGGGGAGCTGACGCTGGTGGTTTCCATTGCTACGGGAAGTTCCGGCCGGCCGGGTGAGGATGAGGCACCGCCCTAGGGCGGCGGAGAGCCGTGAGAGGCTCGTGCGTTGGAAACATCCTGGGCTGGGGAGCTCGGTGCGCGAGGGAGGAAAGGAAGAAGAGAAAGGGGAGAGGAGGCCGGGGGAGCAGTAACATCAGCATCTCTCTGTTCTGAGCCTGCCCGGCTGACCCGTGAGCTGCTGTGGCCATGGCTCGTAAGAAGCTGTACCGCCCTATCGCCGCCATGGCCAAGAAGATCCGGGAGTACCGGGCACTGAAGAACCGTCCCCGAGACTCCCAGCGCTTCGCCCTGGATTACGAGACCATGATCCGACCCTTCACGAACAAACGCCTCCCTGTGCTGGCCTGGGAGGATGTGAGGAACGAGAACCGCCTCTTCACGCTGCTCTGCCAGCTGCGGCGCTTTGGCATCGGCCGCATGGTCACCCGCAAGAGTTGGCTCTGGCAGTATGACGAGCCCTGCTACTGGGTCGTTACCAAGGTCAGGGTGGACTACACAGCTGAGGTGAGAGCGCTTGACTGTTGGCGTTGGGGTTTGAAGGCACTCAGATACTATGGTAACAAGCACCATAGATAGAGACAAGGCCCGGGGAAATGAGGCCTTCCATTGAGACCTGCCTTCTTGAAAGCTGGCTCCCAAATCACCATTGTGCAACCCTGTTAAACTATCTCTACAGTATTCACAGCCTCTCTTATATCACAACTCTCCTCATGTGTGCCTCAGGTCATGGATTCAGAGGAGGCACCATGTAATTCTGAGCCACTGTACATCAGAGTTCAGAACACTGATTAGTATTTGTACTACAGATTATGCGTGAACATAAGGATCAGGACCTTAATGGTGGCACATGTAGTGGTATGGCATCATTACAGGGCTGATAGCAGTCAGTATATAGTATTGAGACACATTATGCAGCATTCTTCATCACAAAATTCATTGCAGGGATTGTCTAATGGCATTTGCTTAGCATTTTAGAAGGATAGTAGTGGCCACGATTAGCAGTTATTCAGGGCCCAGGTGTAGGACTCACTTTTTGTAGATCATGAGTAATAAGTCTATAAAATGAGTTTGTCTTTTTCGTGAATGGGAATGGTTCTTTAATTGATCAGAGCAAATTTTTGTTTGTTTTCTTTGCAGACTTTGGATCATGGGAAAGCCTGGGGATACCTGACATTCAGAGGTATATAGAGCTTGGTGTTATGTCTCTCAAACAGGATTAGAGAAAAAAGTTAATGGATAGGGACAGGGACTGACATGGGAGGAAAAAGGTGGTGGCTTTCTTGCCACTCAGCAGTCTTCCTCCACTGGTAGCTCTCTTTCCACTCATCTGATTAATAGGATGAAATTAAGAAAAGGAAAATTTCCTAACAGTTCAATCTAATCCACTGTGGAATACATTTCACAAGGAAAATGGTAGAAGTCCAATTACTTTTGTCATTTAAAACTAGCTTGAAGAAATCCCTGGAGACTATACCACAGTGAACAATTTGTGTTGGCAAAGAAATGGAGTCTATGACAAATTAGGTCTCTTCCATCTCTAACTTCTGTAATAGCTAAAAACAGTGGATAAACACGCTAGCTGTATTTCCTGCTAAAATCAATGAAATAGCAATGTTGTCATTTAAGTTGCCATCGTTGGGGTTCAGAATCAGTACTTTCATTGAGACAAATGGGAAATTCCCTGTGTTCTGAAAGCTATTTTACACCATCTATGAGATTTATAATTTATTTAATAAAATTTTACACTTCTAGTATTTTTAATTCAAGGATCTCAAAGTGTTTTATAAACATTAATGAATTGAACTTCCCAACATCCCTGTAAAGCAGGAAAGAATTAGCTTTATTTTATAGATATGGAAACTAAATCAGAGAGAGGTGAAATGTCTTGCTCAAGCTAACAGAAGTGGTCAACAGCAAAGTCAGGACTACAATCCAGATGTCTGTCAGTCAATTGCCTGTGTTATCTGCTATACAACCTGTAGTGGGAGTGCATAGTATAGTGTAACTACTATAAAATATCTAGTGCTATGCCCAGCCGAAGCATTGGAGACACTGCACTGGCATAGTCACCAATATGGAGTTTGTTGTTCATAGCATTGTTTACCTATTCATCATCCTCTTTCCTTAGGCAAGACGTATAATGAAGTGAAAGAGATTGATAAGGTCATGTATCATGACTGGAGGATGGTGCCCAAACATGAAGAAGAGGCCTTCAAGAAATTTACTCCAGTGTCAGTGGAAACCATTCAGTGTGTGCCATACCCCCCTCTGCTCCGAGCCATGATCCTTGCACAAAGGCAGAAGGAAGGAAAACTTAACACAGAGGAACCACTGATTGATCTGGAGAAAATCATCTCCTTCACAGAGGACTACTTTCAAAATCAGAAAAAAGCTAAGGGGACACCAGTGTGAAGATCAAGAGCTGAGTGTGATGGAGCTTCTGAAATGCTCTCTAATACTCTGCGTGTTGACAGCTCATGCAATCTCCTTAATGAAGAATAGGACCGTAAGCCACATGCCCACTTCTGGTTCAATGTACTGAAGTTTAATACCTTGGCCTCTCAGTACTGTGCACATGCAGATGTGTGACTTTCTCATATATATTCAGAAAGATGTAGAGACGCTCAGGATTTTTAGCGACCTTTTGTTTGCAGAAGTTCCTCCCTTCTGATTCCCTGCCTTTTCTCCTGATATATGTCTCCTGGTGTCCAGGTCCCAATGACAGCTACCATCCTTCTGTGCAGGAAGACCACAAATGAGACTCTTTTTGAAAGGACGCTGTCATAGTTTAGGCCCACAATTAATTTAAAGCACAATAATGGTCAGAAGAATGACTTTAAAAATGGCACCTTCTTTCGCTATAGACCCTGCTACCCATCTAATAACTTCAGTAAATACATGTTTATTTCTTTTTTACTTCTATTATCCCTCTAGCATAGTTGCAAGGACATCAGTTGGATTCTAGTCTGTCTTGTGGACCATCAGCAGAAGTGTTAATTAAATTCCAATTTTAGAATCCTTTGCCTTGACACATAGAGGCATCACCTCAACTGCACCCAAACCAAGCCTATAAATACCACTCACTTCAGCCAGGATTGTGAAGTTAATGGGCAAAATGAAAAGAATGCACCTTGACTTTCCTATCCCACATTGTTTGTCAAGTTGGCAGTGGTGAAGAAGAATCCATCTTTTTTTCTTGTAAACAGAGTAAAAATTTCGACTCCTTTTGAAGTCAGTGGCAAGCTACCATTTGCTTCAATGGGAACACTTTCCCATGGAAGTCACAGAGACAATAAACATGGAATGCCCCAAGCCTATTTTTGGAGTCACTTATGAGAACAAAACTACTCTTAGACCCCCCCCTGCAGTGTTTGCAGCATGCTAGGCCATCAGACTTCAGCCATAAAACTTGTGAGAAACCAGTCAAGAAGAGCAAAGTGGATACATTTAAACCAATAACATAAATGATGATAAAATATATTAGAGTTTTACAATCTTTTTCTGTGATCTTATGTGGTATTGGTGATACAATAAAGAAATGTCAGTAACGTTTCTCTTCACTCCAAAAACGGGTATGTGATGGGTTTCCTCCAGGGTGCCACCTGAAACTCAGGTACCACTGAGCCCCATGACCCACCTGCCTGGGCTCCTTCCCTGTACTGCTGTGACAAGCTGCAAAGCCCCCCAGCCTGTGCTTTCACTAGTATTTGTACAGGTAGGGACACACCCAGCTGCAGTTACACGCAGGCTCTCTAACCAGCAGTTTCCCAGCCTGGGACCCTACAGCAGTACTGTCCTGCTCTGGTTAAATCTGGCCAGTATATGGGTTTAACAACTGGTCCACCTCTCCCTCAATGTGAAGAAGACCATGCACACTTGTGGTAACCAAGCTGCAATTTTCCCCAGACACCTTAGTTGAATGTGCGCTGGTTTGGATTAAAACATAAGTGTATTAACTACAAAAGGATAGATTATAAATTATAGCAAACAGATCAAAGCAGATTACCTAGTACAGGGGTCGGCAACTTTTCAGAAGTGTTGTGCTAAGTCTTCATTTATTCACTCCAATTTAAGGTTTCATGTGCCAGTAATACATTTTAACGTTTTTAGAAGGTCTCTTTCTGTAAGTCTATAATATATAACTAAACTATTGTTGTATGTAAAGTAAATAAGGTTTTAAAATGTTTTAAGAAGCTTCATTTAAAATTAAATTAAAATGCAGAGCCCTCTGGACCAGTGTCCAGGACCCAGGTAGTATGAGTGCCGCTGAAAATCAGCTCACGTGCCGCCTTTGGCACGCATGCCATAGGTTGCCTATCCCGACCTAGTAAATAAACAAAACAGCCAACTGAGCTTAACATACTAATCACCCTGAGTGATAAACAGGCTGGAAGATTCTTAAGGCACAAGCTGCGTTGGCTCTGCAGCTTGGATTTTCCAAATTTTCATACACAGGTTAGAAGTCCCTCTAGCCTGGGACCATCATTTCCCACAGTTAAGTTTTTTTTCCTCAGGTGGTTCCAGGTGTGGTGTAGGGAGAGTGAGCCCCTGATGATGGCATTCTCCCCCCCTCCACTCTTTATATTTACTTCCCACTTGCTCCAACAAGCTCTTTTGCTGTGACCTGAATCAAACAGTTCCCATTGTGTAATGCTATCTTTGAAAGGTTTCTATTGTACACAGTTCCTGGGGTAATCCTTGTGCTTGTGTGCATTTCCCCAATAAGCCTTTTTACTATTGTACCTGAAAGGCTGCTTTTGGGTGATTTCAACCTCAGAACATGTTTCAGTAACATACATAGCCAAACTTAATAACTTCACATATAATGATAGCACATACAATCCAATGAGATATTAATGTCTAGCAGATCAAGACTTTTACAATGATACCTCACAAGGCATACTTCGTACAAAACATATTCTAATTACATGACAGTGGTGAATATTGCGGTGCCAGGGTGTCACAGGATACTTATATTTTGCTGCTTTTATATTTTGAGAGTTATTCTTTGCCCTTTCCCACCCCTGGCATGAGCAATACTGCCCTTGCCATGCTCCCAATCCAGTAGAGGAGACCCTGAGACTTGACCCTGGCTCTCCACCAAGATGCACCCATTTGGAAATAGCAGTGTTTTAATTGGTGGCTATCACATGGAAGGAGGGGGTAAATCTTTGACACATTTTTCTTGTGTTTTAACCACTGGCAAAGCATGCAGAACACCCAAGTGTTCTAAGTAAGAAGGTGTTTTAGATGCACTGACCCTTTCCGGGATGCATGCACAACTCCCACTAGAGAAGTGGGGTTGCAAATGTGAGCTTTAAAGGTGACAGCAAGCAGCTGGTGCTATAGTGGACAGTGGCTAGGGTTGCCAGGTGTCTGGTTTTCAACCAGAACGCCTGGTTGAAAAGAGACCCTGGTGGCTCCGGTCAGCACTGCTGACTGGGCCATTAAAAGTCCAGTCAGCACGGCTAAGGCAGACTCCCTGCCTGCCCTAGCTCTGTGCAGCTCCTGGAAGCGGCTGGCATGTCCCTGCGACCCCTAGGCAGAGGGGTGATCAGGGAAGCTGTGGGCCTGAGCAGTGCACAGAGCTCCCTGGCCCATCCACCTAGGGGTCAGACATGGCAGCTGCTTCAGGGAGCCTGTCTTAGCCCCACTGTGCTGCCACCTAAAAGCATCCCAAGGTAAGTGCCGCCGGGCCTGAACCCGTACCCCCACCCCAGGTCGAAACTCCCTCCCACAGCCTAACTTCCTCCCAGAGTCTGCACCCCAATCCCCCAGCCTGCACCTCCTCTTACATCCCAACCCCCTGCCTCAGCCCTGAGCCCCCTCCAGTACCCCAAATCCTTCATTCCTGGTCTCACACCAGAGCCCACACCCCTCAGCTGGTGCCCTCACTCCCTCCCACACCCTAACCCCTGCCCCAAGTTGGAACCCCCTCCTGCACCCTAACTCACTCCCAGAGTCTGCACCCCAGCTGTGAGCCCACACTGCAACCCCCTGCCCCAGCACTGAGCCCCCCACACATCCCAACCCCCAGCCTGGAGCCCCCTCCTACACCCTAAACCACTCATCGCTGGCCCCACCCCAGACCCTGCATCCCTTCCCACACCCCAACTCCCTGTCCCAGCCTGAAACCCCCTCCTACACTCTGAACTCTGCATTTCTGGCCCCACCCCAGAGCCCACACACCCAGCTGGAGCCCTCACGCCCTCCCACACCCCAACCACCTGCCCAGTGAAAGTGAGTGAGGGTGGGGGAGCTTGGGAGGGAGTGGGCCTCAGGGAAGGGGCGGGGCATGGTGTTCAGATTTGTGCTATTAGAAAATTGGCAGCCCTAGCGTGGGCTAATGGCTGGAGTGTTTAACAGACCTGGCCTTCTAAGATCTGGGCTGACAGTGGAATAAAGGGAGTGTAGTGTAGTGTACAATAAACTGGGTTTGCTCTTGGGCTTCGTTTGGAACAGTGCTGGGGGGCGGAGGGAAGCTAATGCTCAAAAAACACAAGAACACCGCCTCAAAATTAGCCTGCCAGTTTCTTGCAGGCCCCTACGGGGTATGGCACGGCCATGGCGGCGGGGCGCCACCGCAGAATCCACTCTAGTTGAGGGGGAATGGGCGAGGCGGGAGCACGCAGAGCGCGCGGGAAGAAGCCAACACCCGGACCCTAGGAGCAGCTTGTGCATCCTCATTCCTTGCCCAGGCGGTACCGCCCATGCGCCTGGCCTCAGCCCTGTTAGCGTGCGCCCCCTCCCACCACTGGCTGCCACCGTGATTTGCTTGGTGCTTACCCTGTTCGCCAACATCTTCCAGAGCAGTGAGTGCCCCCTCCTGGGGTGGGGAGCTGTCCGGGGGATACCCCCTCCCGGGGCAGGAGGAGGAGAAAGGTGGCAGTTTGGGGCTTTCCCCCCAGTAGGCAAGGGGAAGGGGCGGGGGTCAGGGGATGTCCTTCATCAGCAGAGGAAGGAGGGTTGTCCAGAGGATGCCCTCTCAGGCAGGGAGAGGACACAGACGGGGCACTGATACCTCTCTGCCTCATCCGACTCATCTCCTTCCACTTTCACAGCTCTGCCCCCACTTACTCCCACGGAGCGGGAAGGGCGGGGGGCTTGGCACAGAGGTGGCTGTTTGGGGCCAGGTGCCTGCTCTGCTGATGAGACACTACTGAAAGCAGGGTGGTACCCGACCCTGCTTTGTGACAGTGAATTTCACTGCAGCTGGTTCACTCTGAATAAAGCATGTAATTAGGCTCAGGGAGGGAACAAAAAGGCCCCACAGGCATTTTACAAGTGAGGAAACTGAGGTACAGAGGAGGGAAGGGTCCCATAGGTCCCAAGGTCCCATAGTCATCGCTTAGCAAGTCTGGAAATACAGTCTGGCCCTCTTGACTCCTTTCTCTAACTCTGAGCCCACACAGTGCCTGTGTCAAGGTTTTTTCCCCACTCTGAAATTATGGGTACAAATGTGGGGACCTGCATGAACACTTCTAAGCTTAATTACTATCTTAGATCTGGTATACACTGCCACCACCCAGAATTCCAGTGTCTGGGGCACTCTCTGTCCCCCCAAAACTTCGTCCGCTCCCTGGGTTGCCCTGAGGGACTTCACCAATTCCCTGGTGAGTCCAGATCCAATCCCCTTGGATCTTAAGACAAGGAGAGTTTAACCATCCCCCTTCCTTTCCCCCACCAATCCCTGGTAAGTCCAGATCCAATCCCCCTGGATCTTAAAACAAGGAAAAATCAATCAGGTTCTTAAAAAGAAAGCTTTTAATTAAAGAAAGAAAAGGTAAAAATTATCTCTGTAGAATCAAGATGGAAAATGCTTTACAGAGTAATCAGATTTCTATAGACCAGAGGGGCACCCCTCTAGCCTTGGGTTCAAAGTTACAGCAAACAGAGGTAAAATCCTTCCGGCAAAAAGAAACATTTACAAGTTGAGAAGACAAACATAAGACTAACACGCCTTGCCTGGCTAATTACTTACAAGTTTGAAACATGAGAGACTGATTCAGAAAGATTTGGAGAGCCTGGATTGATGTCCCGTCCCGAGAGCAAAAAACGAACAAAACAAAAAACACAAACAAAGACTTCCCTCCACCAAGATTTGAAAGTATCTTGTCCCCCTATTGGTCCTCTGGCCAGGTGTCAGCCAGGTTTACTGAGCTTCTTAACCCTTTACAGGTAAAAGAGACATTAACCCTTAATTATCTGTTTATGACAGCCTGCCTCTGTGATCTATGACAGGGTGGCCAAACTTACTGATCCTCCTAGCTGCATACAACAATCTTCAGAAGTACAAGAGCCTGACTGAGCTCTGGGCTTCAGCTCCATGGGAGGCATCTGCTGGGGCTCAGGGCTTTAGCCCTGCTCCTGCTGAAGCCATGAGGCCCGGCCAGTGTGCCCTGTAGGGCTGAAGCCCTGAGACTCCCCTCTTCACCCCATTGGGTACCATCCCACTGCAAGTCAGAGGTCCTGAGCTCTTCCTCCTGCCATCTGGTAGGTGGAAAAGGTGGGGAAATGTGGGGTGCTCAGTGAGACGCGCTTTAACGTAAAAGAACTGCATGTAACTGACGAGCCACGCTTTCGCCACCCCGATCCATGCTCTGTAAGCTTAGGTCTCAACTATCAGCTTGCATGTTCTGTGTAAAAGAATATTCCTGACTGCCTTCCCTAGTTTGTTTTCCACATACTTAAAGGGTTGTAAAATAAAACATATATCCCCAGTCTAACAAACCAATGTAGACCATTGGACAGCCAAATAGGTGAAATCAGCTCTCTAGAGTGGTTTAAATCATTCAGTCAGAGCCCCTGATTATTTTCACAAGCCTTTTGGTTTAGATTCACATTCAGATTGCTTGAGAAGGTCTATGGTAGCTTGATTTCAATATCAAAGGCAATATTAGGGCTGGAATATTCCAAGACTTGTTACATGCTCACTCAGATTACATAGAATAATGTTTTGTCCAGATTTTAAAACCCAGAGCAAGTCTGTCTGTGATGGTGGATTTCTTGAATTAGAAAGGCCATGAATTCAGTGGATTTTATTTTTGTTTCTTTAATTAAAGGGAGTGGATTTATTAAAATATGTGGGACTTGATTAGGATGCAATAAATGCTGATAAATGTAACAGCTGCTGACTCTTCATCTTCTCTGTGTTCAGTCCAAGAAGGATTTGAACTGGAGCAGGAAAGCTCACTGCTGGGTATCAGGACAAGTGGACCCAGATTCTCTAGGAGCAAAGGAACTAAAATCTAATGCAAGTCTGTGGTTGGATATTGCTCTCTGTAGCCACCAGGGCTTTCCCAGTCCACCTCAGGAGGATGTCCTCTCCATCCCTCTGCTCCACCCCGCTACCTGCCAGACTGGCTGCTACCCCTTGCAAAGGACTACATGGTTGAAAACAATTCCTTCCCAGAGTTCTGTGTCTTTGCCATGGGGAAAGAGGTTCTCGCCATTGCTCTGACTTCCAGAGTCCCTACAGTATGTGTGCCACTAACTCCCAAAGCGCTCCTGTCTCGTTCCAATATTGGACTATCTCTATCTCATAGTGGGAAAGGGGCTGTCTGCAAAACTCAGACTTTTGTGTCCTTCAACCTTTGCCATATATTAAACCAGTTTTACAATCCAAACTGATGGAACTATGCCCCATTTCTATTTGAGTCCCTACCTTAACAGCATCTGCCTCTTCCCTTATCTCTGGTTTTATTTTTTAATTCCTTGATCTTGGTTGTAGTGACCCCACTGACCCTGAACGCATGCTGAGGTTTGCTCTAATCCTAAGTGTTCCTCCTCCTCCTCCTCATCTGCTTTCAGCTTGCACTGGAATAAATGAGCACACTTTCCTAGCCATCAAGCCAGATGGGGTGCAGCGGCATCTCATAGGGGAGATCATCAGGCGCTTTGAAAAGAAGGGCTTCAAACTGGTGGGGATGAAACTCATGCAGGTGAGAGGAGCTGGCAGAGCAAAGGGTGTCCTGGCACCCTTTAAAGGTCCAGTCCTTACCTCACTCTGTGTATGCTCTGTCTTGGGGCTTTAGATCTTTGCAGCAGGGACCTGCTTGCTGATGGTGCTTTGTAAATAATACCTAGTTTTTATATAGCATTTTTTTATCAGTAAATCTCAAAGCACTTTGCATAGATCAGTATCATGATCCCCATTTTACATATGAGGAAACTGAGGCACAGAGAGGGGAAGTCACTTGCCTAAGGCAGTGGTTCTCAATTTATTACACATTTTGAGCTTCATATGCAACCCACAGTGTGTTACCTGGGCTACAGGGGCCAGGTGGCAGGGCAGCAGCCACCTGCCCTGGACCCCTGTTGTGCGTGGCCGGCCGGCTGCCCACCCCAGAGCTCGGAGGGCAGGCTGGCAGCCCCGGACCCTGTGGGGTGGGCCAGCTGCCCTGGACCCTGGACCCATGCTGCACGGCTGGCCTGGACCCCTGGCGCTCGATGCCATGGGGCTGGCCGGCAGGCCTAACCCTGGACTTCCACCATACGGGGCGGGCTGGGAACCTGGCAGACCCCCGCACGTGAACCGGCCCTTAGCACACAGCTAAGCTGGGCTGCAGCTGTGTGCTAATTGGGCTGCTGGTTGAGAACCGCTGGCCTAAGGTCACCCAGCCAGCCAGAGGCAGTGCTGGCAATAGAATCCATAGAAGCATAGAAATGTGGGGCTGGAAGAGACCTTAAGAGGTCATGTAGTTTAGCCCCCTGCTCTGGGGCAGGATTAAGTATGCCTGCCTCCTGAGTCACACTCTATTGCTCTATCCACTAGGCCACAAATAACAAATTTCAGAAATGCCTGGTATCAGAGCTGCTGCAAAGTCTGGCTGAGGCCATTTCTCTAGCATCCCATCCATGGGAGCTCAACATAGTGATATATCCTCCTACCACTAGATGGAGACAGGAAACTAAAGGAAAGCTCCCTAGTTCTGTCTCCGTGCAGGTAGCCAGCCCAGCTAGGGGATTTAATTTGGATCTTTTTCTGGCCACCACCATTCAGGGTCAAGTTTTCCAAAGCACTTTAGTCTTATTTTCAAACGTGAGTTAGGCACCTAAATCTCATTGACAGTCAATGGGAGTTGAGCTCCTAAGTCTCATTTCCAAAAGCAACTTGAAGCACCTGAGATCCAAAATCATTTAGTCACCTTTGAGAATTTACTTTCTTTTTTTTTTTTGGAGCAACCTACCCCACTCTGTCTTATGCAATGGACTGTCGTATAGGCTGTTCCATTGTAACTCTGTTTTGCAGTATTTGTTATGGACCTATGAAAATGGACCTGTAATGGAAACTTATTTTTAAATCATCCGTGTAATAGACACTTGCTGTTATCTAAAGGGCTGCATTGCAAATAGCCTGTTCTGAACATAGCCCAAATTCTGCCCCTGTTGATTACCTGAATCCCGAAAGATCCTGTGAGGCAATACACAGAAAGTGAGTGAGAACTGAATTGAAGGAAGAAAATGGGATTCCCCAGATGAGGAATGAACACTGATCCAGTTTCACCTGGCAGTTGTTCCTTCCTGATGAGCTTGATTTCCTCCTCCCAACTGCACTGCAGAATTCAGGAATACAACCCTCAGAGCAGAGAAGAGTCCCTAAATGCCACTTCCAAAGTAGACTCTTCTGGCCACCAGAACAGCCATTATAAGCCATTTTAGGACAGTCCCATCCTATAAAAGCAAACTAGCTCATGTGCCCAGGCCTCGGAAGACTTGCTGAAGAAGCATTATATAGCCCTCTGTGATCGCCCCTTCTACAGCCACCTGTTGGAGTACATGAGATTGGGTCCTACTGTAGCCATGGTGAGTACTGGCCAGGGGCCCCTTTCATGCCTTGAAACCGATATCAAATGTAAGTGTAATTAGCATTGAACTTGAGGCCATTCCATCTTCCCTTCATACCCTTCTGCTAGATCCTCTGGCTGAAGTGTTACAATGTTGCATGTAAAAGTGAAACCTGAGCACATCTTTATTTTATTCAAACAGATAATTGTAGGCTTTCTTCAGGCAGATTCTGCCCTGACTTACCTCCAGGTGTACTCATACAAAGTGGTGGAGTTAGCTAGAGGGTGCTTAGAGCAGGATTTGGCCTTGCTGCTCAGCAAGCTACAGAAGCAGACTCTTGCTGTGCTGTCTTATAGGTCTGGCAGGGGCTGGATGTGGTAAAGATGGCTCGTACAATGATTGGAGAAACTAATCCTTCCGATTCCAGACCCGGAACCATCCGAGGGGACTTCTCCATTGAAGTCAGCAAGTGAGAGCCTTGGGTTTGTTTTTGCTGGGGAATCCTCTGTGTCCCAGTTGCAGATGGGAGGAGGCTCCTTCTGCATTCTGCTCCATGTCCCAGTTACTCTCCCACTGACTGAGGGGAAAGATGGGGGAGTGCCTTTGAAGTCAGCTCTCAGTGCTCCTGTCAAAGGATCACTTGTGAGCAATGAGCACACCTTAGTCTGCCTGGCTTCCAACCTAGGCAGCAAGAGAACAAAGCCCAGATGGTCTATGGCAGGGTGGGGTTCTCCATCTTGTGTAAAGTAGCCACATTTGTGCAGCATTTTAGGGATTTTTACCCTAATGGTATGGTCAGTTTGGAGTTAAACCTGAGATCTCCTTGTTTTGGGCCAAAACTAATAACACCACGTTGTAACCATAACTTTCTGGTGTCCCCTTGAGGAGAGGGTAGGCACTACTCATCTCAGCGGTCTCTCCCTGGACCACAACATTGCTGTGGAGTCATCCCAGAGTCCAGTCATCTGACTGTGCTGTTTAGGAGTAGGGTGGTTGGGGGGCTGCATAAAGTAGCCTCACCTCAGTCCCTGGAAAAATCATGGAGCAGGTCCTCAAGGAATCAATTTTGAAGCACTTGGAGGAGAGGAAAGTGATCAGGAATAGTCAGCATGGATTCACCAAGGGCAAGTCATGCCTGACTAACCTAATTGCTTTCTATGATGAGATAACTGGCTCTGTGGAAGAGGGGAAAGCAGTGGACTTGTTATTCCTTGACTTTAGCAAAGCTTTTGATATGGTCTCCCACAGTATTCTTGTCAGCAAGTTAAAAAAGTATGGGTTGGATGAATTGACTATAAGGTGGATAGAAAGCTGGCTAGATTGTTGGGCTCAATGGGTGGTGATCGATGGCTCCATGCCTAGTTGGCAGCTAGTATCAAGTCGAGTGCCCCAAGGGTTCAATATCTTCATTAATGATCTGGAGGATGGCATGGATTGCACCCTCAGCAGGTTTGCAGATGACACTAAACTGGGAGGAGTGGTAGATACACTGGAGGGTAGGGATAGGATGCAGAGGGACCTAGACAAATTAGAGGATTGGGCCAAAAGAAATCTGATGAGGTTTAACAAGGACAAGTGCAGAGTCCTGCACTTAGGACGGAAGAATCCCGTGCACTGCTACAGACTGGGGACTGAGTGGCTAGGCAGCAGTGGATCTAGTGGTTACTGTGGATGAGAAGCTGGATATGAATCAACAGTGTGCTCTTGTTGCCAAGAGGCTAATGGCATTTTGGGCTGTATAAGTAGGAGTATTGCCAGCAGATCGAGGGACGTGATCATTCCCCTCTATTCAGCATTGGTGAGGCCTCATCTTGAGTACCGTGTCCAGTTTTGGGTCCCACACTACACGAAGGATGTGGAAAAATCGGAAAGAGTCCAGCGAAGGGCAACAAAAATGATTAGGGGGGGCTGGAGAACGTGGCTTATGAGGAGAGGCTGAGGGAACTGGGAGAGAAGAATGAGAGGGGATTTGATAGCTGCTTTCAACTACCTGAAAGGGGGTTCCAAAGAGGATAGATCTAGACCAGGGATAGGCAACCTATGGCGGCACGCGAGCTGATTTTCAGTGGTACTCACACTGCCCGGGTCCTGGGCACTGGTCCAGTGGGCTCTGCATTTTAATTTAATTTTAAATGAAGCTTCTTAAACATTTTAAAAACCTTATTTACTTTACATACAACAATAGTTTAGTTATATATTTTAGACTTCTAGAAAGAGACCTAAAAACATTAACATGTGGGACTGGCATACGAAACTTTAAATCAGAGTGAATAAATGAAGACTCAGCACAGCACTTTTGAATGGTTGCCGACCCCTGATCTAGACTGTTCTCAGTGGTACCAGATGATAGAACAAGGCGTAATGGTTTCAAGTTGCAGTGGAGGAGGTTTAGGTTGGATATTAGGAAAAACTTTTTCACTAGGAGGGTAGTGATGCGCTGGAATGTGTTACCTAGGGAGGTGGTGGAATCTCCTTCCTTGGAGGTTTTTAAGGTCAGGCTTGACAAATCCCTGGCTGGGATGATTTAGTTGAGGCTTAGGTCCTGCTTTGAGCAGGGGGTTGGACTAAGTGACCTCCTGAGGTCCCTTCCAACCCTGATATTCTATAAAATAAAAAAGTCAGGATGCTGCCGCATCTCACAACAGACAGAGTCCAGAGCCTTCCGAAGGCAAAAGGAGAAGAGGGCCTGGGCAGCAACTCCTGCTTCCTCATCCTGGGGAGCTCTGAGTTCCAGCCCTTCTTTCTGAGTGCCACCCAAACTGAACAGGGACCCTGCCTCTCTCCAGGCTTGACAAGCCTCACTGGTTTGGTGCATTGAGGTGAGGCTGATTGTCCCCTAGGGAGCTCTTTAACCCCTTCTTGACAGAGACAGGGATCTGCCCATCATACACCACTTCACACTTCCATAGCAATTTTTATTTTCCATATGCTGTGTGGGCATTCAACTGATCCTCACAACACCCTACTGAGGGAGAGGAAGGATAATCTCCTTTTTACATGTGGGGACACTGAGGCAGGGAGAGTGCATGGACCTGCCCAAGGCCACAAAGGAAATCTGTGTCAGAGCCGGGATTAAATGTTGGGAGTATCTGGCTCCCAGTCCGGTGCTTAGACCATGCCCATCTCCTGTGGCATAACAGTTTGCATAGTACATTTGGCCATGAAGAGCGCTATGCTTAAACTGCCTCTTTGGTCTCAGGATGAGCCGTGGAGAAGAGCAGAGTTTATGCTCTTTCTTGCTGCTTTATGCTTTTTTCTATTAAAACAAAAAAGTGAGGGGTATTCTGCTTGGCTTTTACCATATAACTATCAGCAGTGTCAAGCCATAGCTTCTTGAAGCCCCCAGAGCCATGGTGGGGAGCATTCCCAGCCATTAACTGAAGTGATGGTAGTGCTCAGTGTAATAGATGAGCTGTTCTCCTAGCCCTTAGTCAGGCATATGTGTGAGTTAGGTGTTAAAAGACAAGAAAGAGTCCTGAATAGTCTGAGGCCCTGGCTATACTAGGGATTTCTATCAATGAAGCTACACCAATTGGCTGAAATCAGGGCTAATTCTCAGTGTAGCCAACGCCTAAATGAAGCTCACATCCCTCCTTATGTAGGTTTCATTTCCTTAGCATCTGATGTCAAACTTACCAGTTCTCCATAGAGTCTTCCAACGGAAAAACAGGGATCAGAAGACTTGAATTTCTAATGTAAAAACAAGCAGCACTACATATAAAAAAGGCACTTTCAGCCCTTCATAAAGCCAGAGCAGCAGCTGTTACTGTAGATTATAAGAGATTATACTGTATAAAAAAAAGTGGAGCAATCTAAGAAAATCAGAAGATGGGTTAGCTGTAGGCACTGTTGTTGCTTCGGTGACATGACCTAAGGGAGGGAACTGGTGGGAACTGGCAGCTCCCACACATGCCACAGAATAACTGGCATGCCCTGCCCACAGCCAGGAGATGCATGGCTCTCGGGTAGGGCTCTGAGGAATGGGAGGGAACATGAGGATTGTTCAGGTAGGAATGCAACAAGATGGCACTTGTTCAGCAAACTTTATTATTTTAGCCAAGATGAAATTACTTCTGGCTCTAGTTCCCTGTTGTGTCTGCTTTTGAGAGTACCCATTCTCCTTCCCCACAGGAATGTGATTCATGGCAGCGACTCGATCGAGAGTGCCCGGCGGGAGATTTTGCTCTGATTCCACACAGACAAGCTGACCTGTTGGGCGGAGAGCACTGAGCACTGGATCTATGAGTAATAAGAATGGTCTGGGGGAAGGGTATCTTGCTGACACACAGGCACAGTACAAACCCATCCATTTCCGTTTCTCCTTCTCTGGAGTCACACTGGACTCTGTCATAGTGTGGTTTTTTCATAGGGTGTTTCTATCTAGAGGCGAGTGGAGGGATAGTGGGAAGTCTATTGTGCACAGGTAACTGATTAAATCACAGCTCTCTGGGATAGTAGCTACTTGGTGCTGCTGGTCTGGTTCTATCACTGCTCTGCAGCATCCTAAAATCCCAAGGGGTTCAAGGTGACCTGCAAAGGAAAGAAAAATGGGCTTGTGCCTTTGGCATCTTTATAATGTATAAAAAAGACCTGAAAATTACATTAGAATTTTAGATCCTGTCTACTATTGAATACTCTCCAGTAATTGGAGAACTATTGATATGATGACATCACAAGAAGTAAGAGAGTGAAAGTTGAGCAATTTTGATTAGAAGGGACCCATTGGATGATCTTGTCTGACCTTCTGCATAACACGGAAACCTCACCTAGTGATTCTTGCATCAAGCCCATAATTTCTGGTTGAGCTGGAGCATATCCAATCTTGATTTAAAGACCATTGTTCCAATGGTTAATTACTCTTGCTGTTAAAAATGTGTACCTTATTTCCAGTCTCAAATTGTGTACCTACACTGGATCTTGTTATGCCTATGAGATAAGACTGCTCTACTATCAGAAATATCTCTGGGCAGGTGCTTAGTGGTGATGATCAAGTCACCTCTTCATAAGTGAAATAGATTGTGCTTCTTCAGTCTTTCACCGTAAGGTGGGTTTTCAAGCCTTCAAATCTGTCTTGTTGAACTCTTCCAAACCCTATCCAATTTTCCAACATCCTTCATGAGTTATGGCACCAGAACTGGACAAAGTATTCTAGTAGTGGTCTTACTAATCCCACATACAGAGGTAATGTTACCTTCCTAGTAAATAGTCCCATTTATACAGCCAGGGAGCATTCTAGCTCATCGGAACTGCAGGCTGGATTTGCCACTGGTCCGTCTACTCTAGTATCCTCTCTCTGACAGGGGCCAAAATAAGTGCTTTAGAGGATGGTGTAAGAACCTTTTCGTAGGCAGATGTGGGATAATGTGCCCCCACATTGTGTCATAGAATCATAGAAGATTAGGGTTGGAAGAGACCTCAGGAAGTCATCTAGTCCAACCCCCTGCTCAAAGCAGGAGGACCAACACCAACTAAATCAGGGGTTTCAAACTCAAATGACCACGAGGGCCACATGAGGGCTAGTGAATTGAGCCAAGGGCCGCATCACTGACACTCCCTCCCGCTGCCGCTGGCCCTGCCCCCACTCCATGCCTTCCATTAGGCCTCGCCTCTTCCCACCCCTTCCCTGCCCAATTCCAACCCCTTCCCCAAAGTCTCCACCCCAACGCTGCCCCAGGGTATGCAGAAAGGGTGTAGGGTGTGGCGGGGGCTCAGGGCAGGGAGTTGAGGTGCAGGAGGTGTGCAGGGTGCAGCAGGGGGCTCAGGGCAGGGAGTTGGTGTGTGGGTTGCAAGAGGGTGAGGGGTGTGGCATGAGGTCGGGGTGCAGGGTACAGCAAGTGGCTCATTGAATCGCTCTGTTCCAGGAAGCAGCTGGAACTGTGTCCCAGCAGCCCCTGGGGGAGGGGGAGGGGCTCAGGGTTCTGTGTGTCCCTGTTTCCGGTCAATGGGAGCTGTGGGGGGCGGTGCCTGGAAGGAGGCAATGCAGGAGCCCTCTGCCTCCTTCCCCCTCCCCGCCGGACCGAAGCGGCGTTCTGCCAGCTGCTTCAGAGAGCGGCGCGGGGCTTACAGTGCCACAGGGGGCAATCCCACGGGTGGGGCGGGGGGGTGGGGCAAAGGGAGCTTGGCGGACCACATGCAAGAGCCCCGTTGGCCGCGTGTTTGAGACCCCTGAACTAAATCATCCCAGCCAGGGCTTTGTCAAGCTGGGCCTTAAAAACATCTAAGGATGGAGATTCCACCACCTTCCTAGATAACCCATTCCAGTGCTTCACCACCTTCCTAGTGAAATAGTGTTTCCTAATATCCAACCTAGACCTCCCCCACTGCAACTTGAGACCATTGCTCCTTCTTCGGTCATCTGCTGCCACTGAGAACAGCCAAGCTCCATCCTCTTTGGAACCCCCCCTTCAGGTAGTTGGAGACTGCTATCAAATCCCCTTTCACTCTTCTCCTCTGCAGACTAAACAAGCCCAGTTCCCTCAGCTGCTCCTCGTAAGTCATGTGCCCCAGCTCCCTGATCATTTTCATTGCCCTCCGCCAGACTCTCTCCAATTTATCCACATCCTTTCTGTAGTGGGGAGCCCAAAACTGGACACAGTACTCCAGATGTGGCCTCACCGAATAGAGGGGAATAATCACTTCCCTTGATCTGCTGGCAATGCTCCTACTAATACAGCCCAGTATGCCGTTAGCCTTCCTGGCAACAAAGGCACACCGCTGTCTCATATCCAGCTTCTAGTCCACTGTAATCCCCCAGTCCTTTTCTGCAGAACTGCTGCTTAGCCTGTAGCAGTGCATGGCATTCTTCCATCCTAAGTGCAGGATTCTGCACTTATCCTTGTTGAACCTCATTAGATTTCTTTTGGGTTAATCCTCCAATTTATCCAGGTCACTCTGGACCTTATCCTTACCCTTTAGTGTATCTACCACTCCCCACCAGCTTAGTGTCATCAGTGAACTTGCTGAGGGTGCAATCTATCCCATCATTCCAATCATTAATAAAGATATTGAACAAAACCAGCCCCAGGACTGACCCCTGGGGCTGCCAACTAGACATCCTGATCTCTAACAGAGTTTGGCTTAAGCCTTGAAGCACATGGTTTAATATCACTTCCACAACATTTTATAGTAATTAATTATGGCAACTGGATAGTCTTGATATCCATATAGTCGTCTCATTTTTGGATCTTAAGTTCTTGACCTCAGCAACTGCATGTGGCAGGAAGTTCTGCAGTTTTATTTACAGATGGTTACAAAAAGTATTTCCTTTTATTGGGTTTGTTTCATTGACTGTCGCTGGTTCTTGTTATGAGACAGGAAGAACAGAAGTTTCTACTCTACCTCCTTGAGGCTGTTCATTATCTGATATATTTTATCATGCCCCCCTCTTATTCAGCTCCTTTCTAAGGTAACAATCCTAATCTTTTCAATCACTCTTTCACTTAGTTTCTCCAGGCCCTTCATCATTCTCACTGCCCTTCTCTGAGCCCTCTCTAGTCTTTTTGAGATGGGGTGACCAGTACTGCACACAGTTTTCCAGCTGAGGTTGCAGCACTGATTTATATAAAGGCATTATAGTAGTGTTGAGCTACGCATTGAGCAGAGGTTTTCACTGAGCTGTCCCATTATGGTGCCCAGGCCCCTTTCTTGGGTTGATAGACATAACAGGGTTCTAAATTAACTGTAAGAGTAGTTTGGTAATGTAAGAACTCTCTTAGCCACAGCATTGCACAGGGAGCTCATGTAGCATGACCCTCAAGTCTTTTCAGAGTCTCTGCTTTCCAGGATACAGGGCCAGATTTTAAAAGCTAGTTAGGGTGCCTAAAGGTGCAGAGGGGCACCTACTGGATTTTTC
This sequence comes from Gopherus evgoodei, assembly GCF_007399415.2. Classification (NCBI taxonomy): domain Eukaryota; kingdom Metazoa; phylum Chordata; order Testudines; family Testudinidae; genus Gopherus; species Gopherus evgoodei. The sequence goes on from NW_022060059.1 coordinate 1,688,951, forward strand.
AAAAGCGCATTAATTCCCAGAGGTGTTAGTTACATAGGCGCTTTTGAAAATACCACATGGTGCCTAAATACCTTTAAAAATCTGGCCCGCAGTCCCCCATTCTGTAAGTGACCTAAGTTTTGTTTCTAAATGCATGACCTTGCATGTGACTGTATTGAATGAGCTTAGTTTACCAAGCAATCTAGATCATTCTATATAAATGACCTGCCCTTATTGTGTACCTCTTCACAATCTGTCTCTTGCAAACTTTTCCAGCAATGATTTTATCATTGATCTGAAGGATAGTCTGCAGCTACTGAATAGTACTGGGCCAAGACTAGATCCCTGTGGGACCTTATGAGAAATGCAGCCATTCTCTTTTAACAATTACTTTGAACTCTATCAGTTAGACAGTTTTTAATGCACGTAATACAGGCGAGTCTCATCTTATGCGGTGGTTCTGTTCCCTTGTTAGCACGTAAAGTGAAAATTGCGTATAGTCAAAATTACATTGAGCTGAATGGCGGGCAGAATCGCCCGCACTACAGATACAGTATTAAAATTGTTTTTCTCTTTTTTTTGTTTTGTTTTTGCCGACCGTATAAAGCTGAAATCGTGCATGTTAAATGTGCGTAAGATGCGACAGACCTATATGTTAGATTATAGTGCTATAGTGATTTTTAGTAAGAATCAAACATTTTTGTTAATACTTATTTAATTCAAATGAATAACATTTTGGAGAAGGAACATCTTTGTTAAAGATCCAAATACTTCCATGCCTTCAATTAGGATGTAGGAATTCACAATAGCTATCTGATCGGTCTTCTAGCAAATTTAGAGGACACCAGAGTGGAGTCTTCTAAAGCAAAACACAAGCAGAAAACTATCTTTTAAAAAAACAAAAAAAAACCCCAAACCCCTTTCAAGCCTTCTTTATCTGGCACAAAAAAAGGGGTACAAGCCCCATGTTATAAAAATTATTTGCAAGTCACCTTTAATTTTGTGTTCCCATCGATTCCAGAGCTGCAGCTGGACAGTAGCAGTAACCCATGGCAAACCTAGTCAAAGCTGTTACCTGCTTAATTTTGGCAGAGGGGCTTAAACTTTACCATGCAGAGAGCTGCAGGCCACATTCCATTGGCAAAAGAGGCAGCTGACAGCACTTCCTTTCTGTGTTTTAATTCTGAGGTGAGATGGTGACAGCATTCAAGCTGCAGCACTGCAAGCTGGAAGAGGTCCTCTTCACCATGTTAAAGATAAGGGCAGCCATTGGGGATGAGAAACTTCATAAGCCTTACTTTGCCTACCATTGCGTTAACTGACTTGTATGTGCTTTGACAATGTGAGGGATAGATTGGGGAGACTGTTTCCTTGCCAATTCTGGCCTTGGCTTTCAGCGCTCAATGAAGTGAAAACACAACTTGACAAGGGGGCCAGTACCTCATAAACTTCTACTAAACTAGGCAGCAGATAGTGCAAACTATGACTCAGACCTAGTTTCAGACCATCTTTCAGTCACTGCCAATCACCCTTTCATTTCCTCCTGCAAATTGTTGCTGTCTGGGTGGGCAAAGTGTATAACACAGCCCTATCTTTTGAGAAAGGCTTGGCAGCCCTTTGAGTGCAAGCACATCAGCTTTTGGCCTTTGAGTCCCCATTGCATATTGCTACTGCCCTCCCTTGGAATATGATCAAGTGCCCAGAAGCTTGTTACATAAAAAGATATAGTTGGATCTAGGTGGAGGCTGATGGGATGTGCTCTTTAACTTGTTTTCCTCCATCCATAAAAACCTGTGTATTCAGCCAGCTGTTAATTCCATAGCTACTGGGAATGCATCCCACACCATGTGAGTGGAGGCAATAAACTCAACCAGTCTCTTTAGCTGGCATGCTGGCTGCAATGCCAATGCAAAGGGGTTGTATGAGGGCATATTACCAATGACCATTTTAAGATAAACAAAGCTGTTTTGAAGCACTGACTGGTGAACAAAGATCCTTTCCACAGCACCTATATGGCACTATGCTGATGTGTTCAAGCATGCTGCTTATCTCCAACCCTTTCATCTGCAGCTCTCATTTTTTACATCTATAAATTCATCATTGATTTTTATAATGGTTGTCCGTTTGCTTTTTTGTAATAAACTTTGAAAATATCCTGCCTTTTCCTTAGTTATTTCACCACAGGGACAAAGGTGTATAAGAGTGGGAGGGGTAGCTCAGTGGTTTGAGCACTGGCCTGTTAAACCCAGGGTTATGAGTTCAATCCTTGAGGGGGCCATTTGGGGAACTGGGGCAAAAAATCTGTCTGGGGATTGGTCCGGCTTTGAGCAGCAGATTGGACTAGATGACCTCTTGAGTTCCCTGCCAACCCTAATATTCTGTGGCTGTCTAGGGAGCTTATTCAAGGTGATGGGGGTTAAGCTCAGAAGGGGGGAGTTCAGGGAACTGATTTGGTTGTTATACTTAACTCAATCTTAAAGCTCCATGTGCTGAGTGTCTTACATTTTCTCACATGCAATGGAATGTACAAACCCCATACTGGGCTACAAAGGGTTAAGGGATTATTTTGGGCTCAGCCAGCCCTACCTCACCACATCTCCAGCAAATGCTCCATCTGCTGGAAGAATTAAAAGGCAGCCAATCAGCTCCTTTGGGGGCAGAGCTGGAGGTGAACAGGCCTACAGCTCCAGCAGCACAGAGCAGAGGGAAGCCTAACACAGCTGCCCAAAGGGGCCCTCCCTAAGGGAAGGGAGGATCCACCCCAGCGACAAGCAGAGGAAAGGATCCTGTGGACCTTGGAAACCCCCTCTGATTTATTTTGATTTGGACTTCCCCATCAGGGGAAACCCTTGGATTAAGCTGACTGCAGGGTAGGAATGAGAGGAAGAGGCCCAGGGAGGACAGCCTTAAGCATCCTTGGTTACCAGACTATTGGTAGCCCAAAGGGCCATGGGTGGGAGCCTGGTGGAGTGGGAGGGCCCGGGCTCCCATCCCCATAATCTCCTTGGCACTGAGGGGTTGGGGCCTTGACCACTAGGCCATACTCCCCAAGCAGACCCCAAGTGAAGACCATTACACCGTGACACTGAAATGTGCTGCCAGTTTGTATTTTGCTTTGATGTTCTTGAGACTGAGATACAGCAGGGCCAGGGAGAAGTGGGAGTGTGGTAGAGGGCAGATATATAAGCCCTAGGCTAATTAAGGCCCTGTCAGGAACCTAATAAAAAACCCTGCTTCAGGCAGACACTGTGGAGTAAGGAAGGAGAGAGGACTGGAGTTTGGAAGTGTGTTGCTGAGAACTGAAAGACCAAAGAAACAGAGGAAGGGAGACTCCCTCTCCCAGCGTCAAGGACTGAGGGTAACCCTACCCAAGAAGGAAGAGGGTAGGAAACCCACAGGCGTTGAGAGGGGCTGGGGCTCAGAGTGAGGCGCAAACCCAGACCCCTTCCCCACTTCCCTCCTCTACCACCTTCTCGGGCCACTAGTGGGGCCCAAAGAACAGGGGCAAGGAGTGGAGTCCTAGCCCTCCCCACCCTCCCAAGAAAAGCGCAGAACCCACCATACCAACATTGGCCATTTTGTCACACGACCCATGCAATACTGCTTATAATGAAGTAGCCACCATCCGTAAAGACACTAGAGTCATTTAGGGGGCTAATTACAAGGGAGCATTTGATGCCATTAATTTTAATGGCTGATAGCATATAGTTGGCAAACCATGTATTCATAGCCTTGTTCACAGGACTTTTAACTAGTTTATTGCCTTTCTCTCCATTAGGGCACCCAAGTCCCTCAGATTTCAGGATAGAACTATTAACTTAGACAAGTAAGTGTCTTTTCAAACAACTGAACAAGCAAGCACGATGCACCCAACTTCATGGAGGAGTGGCTGCATAGACAGTTAATTGTTGCCAAGACTTCCCATATTGAAAGAGAACCTCATTAACATGTAGTCCATTTAAACAATTGTTAAGTGTTAGCCCCCTCTGCCACTGTGTGTCCTCATGACATTTGTGGCTTGAATCACTTTATCTGCTGACACTTGCACCATAACAGCTGTGTGTTCCACACCTTTGGCACATCACTTATGAAATTGCAAGGAAGCTACTGCTGCAAAGCACCAGCTCTGAAGTTGTGGGGATTGCAAAACTAGCAGCCTACAATCTGACTGACATGCAGTAAAATGTTAAGGCTTGAGAATTTGAGATACTGCCTGAGCAACCCTTACAATACTCAACCCATTGTCACAGACTGGTCAGAAATCCCAGTGTCTGTACACGCAATGAATACACGTTTCCACTGCTGATGTTCACACATTTATTACATACAGAACAGATATGGTTCACTTGTTTGATAGCATAAGGGACAAAGCATGGGAAAATATTCATACAGCAGTCTCTTTACAGAATGCCATCTTCAGACCAAACTGCGGAGTTTACAGGCCTTAAGACACTTTTAAAATCCTTTTATAACATACAAGGTACTTTACATACATCACAGTGGAGATATGATAGGGAAGTGTATTTAAGCCAATCAGCTTTCACCTTGCTGTTCTGTAGCCATTAAATGAGGATGATAGGAACATGAAAGCAGTGGCTGTTCGCTTCGCTGTCACTGGCCCCTTTTTGAAAGTGTGCTTCTCTTGAAAGAAAATCTGCTTCAAACTGCAAACAAGCCTGCTGAGATAAGGAGGTCTGGAACCTATTTTCTTAAGTAGCCATGAAATTTCAGTGGAAGACAGAGGACCAAGTACTGTCACTTTGATCAAACAGATATGGAACATAAACTATAACAGGTAAAAATCTCACACCATGTTTCATAATTATCACATGGCATACTCCATGAAACTAAATAATTGGGGTCAATTACATTTTTAAAAAATCAGCTCAAATATTGAAATTTAATTGATACTAATTAACAAAAGTTGTGAATTATTTGCTGTCTAAAGCCCTAAGTGACTTATCCTACCAGAAAGCATTTCTGGAATATGCCACAGCAGAATGAAAGCCTGACTCATTCAGAAATGTCACATGGTCAAATAGGCCTTTCTGGAATCCCTTTACACAGGTACACAGCTGGAGGACTTGATTCAAATCCTCTCCTGATCTCTGTCTCCAGAGAGTAGTACAAGTGCCTATGTAATATAACACTGATCATAGGCAATGCAACGCACCGCCAAGCCTCTGTCTCCCCCTAAATAGGCTGTTGGGGCCTCTGTTCTCTAGATACGTGCTGTTGCCTTCCCAGCGCCTTATGTGTGGCTAGTACACCTGTACCCCTATATAACGCGACCTGATATAACCTGAATTTGGATCTAACACGATAAAACCGCGTTGGGGGGGGTGCGCACTCCGGTGAATCAAAACAAGTTCGATATAATGCGGTTTCACCTATAACGTGGTAAGATTTTTTGGCTCCCGAGGACAGCGTTATAGCGAGGTAGAGGTGTATTTATCTCTCAGCTGTGTATGCACAATCCAAACCTCAAAAGCAATGGCGTTGCTACTGCTAAAGAGAAAGTAGGGGTCTTTCTTCACTGCCCTGCATTTTGGACTATGGGGGTATGATAGTAGTGCACTAACTCCCCTGTGTGGATGCTGCAGATATGAATAAAAGTTCACGCTAACACAGTACTCCTCAAACAGGATTACATTAATGCAACTAGGAACCCTTTAGTTCATACCGGCAGCATCCACCCACGGGAGTTGACACTAGGTAGGTATTCAGGAGACCAGCTCTGCCACAGACTTCCTGTGTGACCTTGAGCATGTCAGTCTTTCTGTTTTTCAGATCACTAACTGCAAAACCCTTCCCTCCCTCACAGAGTTGATGTGAGGGATAAATCCATTACACATTGAGAGGCATATTACAGTAATGTCGGGAGATAAGTTCTGCAGATAGACATGGGTACACTAGGTCATCTGGGATCCTAGAGTACAAAGACACTGACTGAGCCAGGAAACCAGCAAGTGAGGCAGTGCACATGTGCTCAAAGATTTAAAAGGCCAAGAACAGTGAGGAGCCAGGAGGCAAACTGTGGCATCAGGGCTTTTGACCAATGGGTCAAAAGAAGGAGTGAGGTAAAAAACCTTGAGATATATGCCCAGGATGATACTAAGATCCCCTTTCCAGCTTTTTATAGACTGATTTAACTGCAGGACAGCTGCCATGAAACACAAATCCTGCTATAGCGATGTGCTAATCCCAAAGCGCCCTCTTGTCTGAGTGCCACGGCTTGGGATACACATGCCTGAACTTGCATTCTCACTGGGTTGCTGTTATTTACTGGGAGAAAGTGAGACAAAATCAACATCCTGCCTTTTCTTTTCCCCAGCACTCTTCTGTTTTGAGAGCAGAGCATTTCACCCTGCAGAAAATCAGCACCAGGATTGGAATGCATCTTCATGAGCCAATAAAACCTAGCTGGGTTAACACCGAAGCCATGGCACCGGCTACACTTTAAAACCAACTATCACTAAACAACAGCTTGTCTCTTGACATTTTTAAGGCTTGTTAAAATAATGAAACCAAGCATTTTTTACTTCCCCTTCCAAAAATACCACATGGACAAAATAGTGCTGGCTCTTCCTTCTGCTAATCAACCAGATCCCAGTAAACTTTCACGGCAGCAGTGTCCAAGCACTATCTGGCCTGACACCAAACACCTTTTTCGCCTCTGACTCTACCAAGCAAACAGTCCTCCCTGATTTCACGCTCACTCAGCACTATTTAATGTTACCAACTGACCAAAAAATAGCAGAGTAGGGACGGCTTTCTGTATATACCATGTGTTCCACACTCTACCCCTTCTCATGAGCCTGTTGGCCCTCTATGGCCAAATAGCTGAAGTGCTTCCTGAAACTTCTGTGTTCTCTTCTCTGCAAACTTCTGGTTTAACCTGATGCTGTCTGCTCTCAGATCCTGGGATAAGACTCGGTGCTTGGGGACAATCTATGCAGAAGGGATGGGATGAGAATTCCATCTGGTGAACTGGATAAAGATTTTCTTTGGGCTGTTGTGATTCATTAGCCTTGTTTCACTGGAGGACACGAGGGTGATGCACTGTTTCTCATGCAGGTGGCAGTGAGGTAACCTTCCTGACAACCTGGGCCAACCCTTCCAAGACATGCTTCTGTCTCATGCTTCTTGGAGAGAGGTATTTGCACAATTCCCAACTCTCAGCTTCACTCTGAAGATTCTCTGCCTTTTTTTCCCCCTTGTAGACACCAGCTTCAGAAGGATAACAGTAATCTAACCACTCAAAGCACACGGGCCCAAAATGAAAGCTGCAAGTTCAGAGGTTAGAATGGGGGTCACCATCCGATGCAGGAGCTGTTGCAGTTGTCTGGGGTTCAGTTGCCAGCAGTAGGTGTAATTCAGGAGTTCTGTATGTACATCTTGGCATTCAGGTGGGAGGAAGGAGAGATATGTTGGCAGGAAAGGAGAGAATTTCACTCAGGGATGTATGAGACTTGCCAGACGATAATATGGCTCCTCTCAGCCTTGGAAAGCACTGGTTTCACTTGGGTGGTATCTTCAGCATTCTCCTCTGTCTCATCATCTTCTCCATCCCCTGCAGAGAGAATACAAACAGTAAAGAGGAGGGGGAAAGGAGATCCAAAGCATTACTGCCCCTCACAAAAGGCTCATGTCACTTAACAAGTATCATGGGCATCACTAACTGAGCTCTTTCATGCCCAGAGGGACACTTGTATACAGCAAGACTGGTTAGGAGGGGGAAAAACAGATCTTCATAAAGAGACAAAAACATGGCCCTCTAATATCCCTGATTTCATGTACTGACCCATCCTTCCACCCCTATGGAGGAGCCCATCCTTATAACAACAGTTATGCTTCACAACACAACAGTTCAAAGGCTGCAACACTTGGGCTGGTAGTAGAGGAACCAACTAGGGGTCATGCTCCTCTTGACCTGCTGCTTACAAACAGGGAAGAATTAGTAGGGGAAGTAGAAGTGGGTGGCAACCTAGGCAGCAGTGACCATGAAATGGTTGAGTTCCGGATCCTCACAAAAGGGAGAAAGGAGAGTAGCAAAATACAAACCCTGGACTTCAGAAAAGTAGTCTTTCACTTCCTCAGGGAACTGACGCGCAGGATCCCCTGGGAGGCTAATATGAGGGGGAAAGGAGTCCAAGAGAGCTGTCTGTATTTTAAAGAAGCCTTATTGAGAGTGCAGGAAAAAACCATCCCGATGTGCAGAAAGAATAGCAAATATGGCAGGCGACCAGCTTGGCTTAACAGTGAAATTTTTGGTAGGCTTAAACTCAAAAAGGAAGCTTACAAGAAGTGGACATTTGGACAGATGACTAGGGAGGAGTATAAAAATATTGCTAGAGCATGCAGGGATGTAATCAGGAAGGAAAACACACAACTGGAGTTGCAGCTAGCAAGGGATGTGAAGGATAAAAAGAAGGGTTTCTACAGGTATGTTAGCAACAAGGTGGTGGTCAGGGAAAGTGTGGGACCCTTGCTGAATGGGGGAGGCAACCTAGTGATAGATGATGTGGAAAAAGCTGAGGTTCTCAAAGCTTTTTTTTGCCTCCATCTTCACAGACAAGGTCAGCTCCCAGACTGCTGCACTGGACAACACAGTATGGGGAGGAGGTGAGCAGCCCTGAGTGATGAAAGAACAGGTTAAGGACTATTTACAAAAGCTGGACACGCACAAGTCCATGGGTCTAGATCTAATGCATCCAAGGGTGCTGATGGAGTTGGCTGATGTGATTGCAGAGCCATTGGCCATTATCTTTGAAAATTTGTGGCGATCGGGGGAGGTCCCAGATGATTGGAAAAAGACAAATATAGTGCCCATATTTAAAAAAAGGGAAGAAAGAGAACCCGGGGAAATAAAGACCTGACTTCAGTCCCCAGCAAAATCATGGAACAGGTCCTCAAGGAAACCATTTTAAAGAACTTGGAGGAGAGGAAGGTTATCAGGAACAGTCAACATGGATTCGCCAAGAGCAAGTCATGCCTAACCAACCTGATTGCCTTCTATGATGAGATAATGGCTCTGTAGATATGGGGAAAGCGGTGGACGTGATATATCTTGACTTTAGCAAAGCTTTTGATACAGCCTTCCACAGTATTCTTGCCAGCAAGTTAAAGAAGTATGGATTGGATGAATGGTCTATAAGGTGGAAAGATCATCAGGCTCAATGGGTAGCGATCAACAGCTTGATGTCTAGTTGGCAGCCTGTATCAAGCAGGGGTCAGTCCTGGGGTCATTTTTTTCAACATCTTTATTAACAATCTGGATGATGGGATGAATTGCACCCTCAGCAAGTTCACAGATGACATAGAATACCAGGGTTGGAAGGGACCTAAGGAGGTTATCTAGTCCAATCCCCTGCTCAAAGCAGGACCAATCCCCAGATAGATTTTTGCCCCAGATCCCTAAATAGCCCCCTCAAGGATTGAGCTCACAACTCTGGGTTTAAGCAGGCCAATGTTCAAACCACTGAGCTATCCCTCACCCACACTGGAGAGTAGGAATAGGGTCCAGAGTGACCTAGACAAATAGGAAGATTGACCCAAAATAAATCTGATGAGATTCAACAAGGACAAGTGCAGAGTCCTGCACTTAGGAAGGAAGAATCCCATGCACTGCTACAGGCTGGGGACTGACTGGCTAAGCAGCAGTTCTGCAGAAAAGGACCTGGGGATTACAGTGGATGAGAAGCTGGATACAAGTCAGCAGTGTGCCCTTTTTGCCAAGAAGGCCAACGACATATTGGGCTGTATTAGTAGCATTGCCAGCAGATCGAGGGAAGTGATTATTTCCCTCTATTTGGCACTGGTGAGGAGACACCTGGAGTACTGTGTCCAGTTTTGGCCCCCCCACTACAGAAGGGATGTGGACAAATTGGAGAGAGTCTAGTGGAAGGCAATGAAAATGATTTGGGGGCTAGAGCACATGACTTACGAGGAGAGGCTGAGGGAACTGGGATTATTTAGTCTGCAGAAGAGAAGAGTGAAGGAGGATTTTATAGCAGCCTTCAACTACCTGAGAGGGATTCCAAAGAGGATGGAGCTAGGCTGTTCTTAGTGGTGGCAGACGACAGAACATGAAGCAACGGTCTCAAGTTTGCAGTGGGGGAGGTCTCGGCTGGATATTAGGAAACACTATTTCACTAGAAGGCGGTGAAGCACTGGAATGGGTTACCTAGGAAGGTGGTGGAATCTCCATTCCCTGAGGTTTTTAAGACCCAGCTTGACAAAGCCCTGGCTGGGATGATTTAGTTGGGGTTGGTCCTACTTTGAGCAGGGGATTGGCCTAGATGACCTCCTGAGGTCTGTTCCAACCCTACTAGTCTATGATTCTAGAGAATGTTGTAGTATTTTTCTGGTAAGGACTGTCTATGGGGATTGATCTGGAGACAGGGTAGAGACAGCCAGTTGGGACAGATGGGGTCAGGTCAACCATGTGTCTTGGAAAAGAGTGGCTAACAGTAGAGGAAAATGCCCAAGTGCTTCCTCTAAAGCAGGAGACATGACAAGTGGAAATCATTTTCTGAACTCACTACGTTGCAACCCAGTTTCATCTCTAATCCCATTGGCCCATGTTTTACCCACAACCCTTCCCACCTAACCCCTTCCCAAAAGTAGGAGCTCACCAATCCGGAAATCGATGTACCCTTCTCCTCCACTCAGCACCAGGACATTCTTCAGCTTCTGCCCCTCGGTCTCAGTGGTAGCTGTGCTGGGATTCTCAGAGGGGCTGTCCAACACACTCCCATTCAGGGTTGCAAGAACATTACCTGAAAGAGCACAGGGGTTCCTGTCAGCACCTCTGCCACACTCCCAGAATGCTCAGCTACAGGAACAAATGCCCTGCCAATCCAGTCCCTGCTGCTGGGAAACTGGATTTTATTCCAATTCAGACACAAAAACCAAAGGACCTTCAAAGGGATAACTGATCCCTACAGAGTTAGAAAGGGTGCAGTGTCATCCACAGCATTCTACAGAGGACAGATCAGGCCTCCCCTGATTTGGCAAAGCCCACAGATGTCTTAGGGGATAAGATGGCCAAATAGAAGAATGTAAACACAAGAATCCTCATGAGGAGGTGCCTTGGTCACCTTACCAGGAACAGAGACAAAGAACTTGACTGCATCACGGTGGCCATGGAAACAGAGCTGTGCCTGAGCCATGGAGCAGTAGGGGATGAAACTGCTGGCAGATTTGTCACTGCTGTCATCACCGTACACGTGAATGATTCCACCAGGGCGATTCCCCTCTCCTGATGTTGGGGAGGTCTTATTGGCTGAAGACAGGGAGAAGAAAAACTTCTAGTAGTAGCTTTGTTCCCATTTATATACCATCAGTCAGAGTGAGAAGTATGTAAGAAAAACACAAACCATGAGTCACGTAGGAAAAGCTTTAAAGGTGCAGATGCCCATTAAAGGCCCTGTTTAATGCCATCAGCCGCGCATCATGGAGGAGACCCTACTAGATTATATAGGCCCTCTCTCTACTGGCAGAAAAGGCACAGTCACATTCAATGTTGCTAATAAGCTGTGCTTCTCATAAAAGGGGTACTTAGGTAATAGGGAAATGCTCCTCCCTGGGGGTTGGTTGGAAGAGTAATCCCAGCCCTACACATGCTGGAATGAGAATGTCCAGGGAATCTCAGTAAAGGCCTTCTAGAGCTACAATATCCATTCTTCCGAACTCAGGCTGGCTGAGTCAGTGTCTGCAGAGTCATAACAGAAGCCTTCTGCCCCAGTGACCAGTTATGGTACTTAGAGGGGCAGATGAAAGGGTTAGGATTCTTGGCCTTCATGCACCTGGAAAGTAGTGGCTGTTTCCCAGGTTGGTGAAGTTGCTCAGTTTCAAAGTCAAGTCAAGGACTCATGCTAATCTGTCAGTGCTCAGGCTGGCAATACAGCCTCTGCAGCGTTAGGGAAGGCACTCTCGATCCCAATAACATTCGGGCTCATCGAGTCAAATGGAGCAGAGTTCCTTTCCTAATCCAAGGAGAATTCTGCCACCAGCCTAAACCCTCATACCATGAGTTCAACTATCTAGCCACTCAAGAACTCTTCAGAGATTTGGACCATCCTCAGCTCTCATGGACTTCAATGGGAGGTAAGGATGTTCAGCAGCTTGGAAGATCAGGCTCTGAAGAAGTGAACACCTCCTTTCACCAGTGAAAAGAGACTAGAACTCAGTACTCAAGGAGGGAGACTCCTTCCCTCGCATGCACACCCAGACCAGCAGAAATTATAGAAATACAGGATCAGAAGGGACCACAATACGTTATCTAGTCCAGTTTGCTGCACTAACGCAGGACTAAGTATTATCTAGACCACCGCTGACAGATGTTTGTCTAACCTGCTCTTTGTCTAACATCTCCAATGGCGGAGACTCCACAACCTCTCTAGGCAATTTATTCCAGTGCTTAACCACCCTGACAGTTAGGCAGTTTTTCCAAATGTCTAATCTAAATCTCCCTGTGATGTTATCTGGTTAAAATATGACCATGCAGATCATTGTTGCTACCACTGTTATATAATTGCAACAAATCTTATACAAAGTGTGTCAAGTAAGGCGTCAATAGAAAGGGTATGATTTGCTCAACATGATTATGCTGTGTATGCGTGTATCATTTTTGTATCTGAAGTTATAAATATTAACTATGTACCTGTATTTTAAATGTTTCCTCATGTGGAAACACCAACAAGGTGTTTAGCCAGCACATTGTGAAGGGACTATTCGAGTTAAATGGCTCATCAAGAGGCACTTAACTCTCAATGGACCATGGGAGATGCCTAGCTACACTTAATGGACTTTCCTGTGAACGTTCTGCCTGGAATATAAGTAATGGCTTCTGCTGTGACTAAGCAAAGCATGCATGGACATGTGACTTGCCTATGTGACTCCAAAACACCATCTTGTTACATGTAATTTTCCACAGTGAGAACAATGGGTTTCCCTTCAATTGGCAGAAAATATAAAAGGCCCTGGAAACATCTTCATTTTGCCTCTTTCCCATTCAAAACTCTGGACCATGAACTTATACTAATGGAAGCATTCTAGTTAAGGGACTGAGGACCTTCCAATGATCTGGAAGCAACCAGAGACTTAACAAGCAAGCAGTTTATTCCATTACTGCTACAAGCCTGATCCAAGAACTTTGCAGTTATTGATTTGATTCCTTTAACCAAGTTTAACTCTCACCTTTTGTGACAAAGTGGGGTTTATTCATCTTATGTTGCATGTGAGTCTTATTGTCCTATAATAATATTGTGCATGCCTCAGTTTCCCTGTGTACTGCACCAATGCTTAGGTGATGGGAATTGAGTGTGTGATTTTCGCTGAGGCCCTCGGGACAGTTGAGGCTGCCCAGCTGTCTGCACATAGGCGATAACTGAACCAAGAGGAGGATGTGACCAGGTTACACCTTTTGCCTGGGAAGCAGGACAGACCAGGAGGAGAAGTAATCGGTGTGCCGGGGGTTGGGTTGCTGGAAGCTGAAGTCTGTTGTGGGAAACTGGAAGAGGGGGAGTCCAGGGCATCTGGCCCAGGATTCCCCCAAGATGGACTTGGCTGAAAGTCACTGATTTCTGTGATAACAAGTTCTGTTCTATGCTGTGTTCCTGTTGACTAATAAACCTTCCATTTTACACTGGCTGAGAGTCACGTCTGACTGCAGAGTTGGGGTGCAGGGCGGGCTCGCTGCAGGAAGGGATGCTGAATGCTCTGAGGTGAGACCCAGGAAAGATGAAGCTGTGTAAGTTCTTGCCCTGGTGACAGTGTGCTCAGAGAGAGAAGGCATGCTTCCCCAGAGTCCTGACTGGCCTCATGTGGAGCAGTTCCAGAGCATCGCTCAGAGACTCTGTGACAGCTACCTTTCTCTTTCTTTCTATCTATAAATAAACCTTTAGATTTTAGTTACTAAAGGACTGGCAACAGCCTGATTATTGGGTAGGATCTCAGTTGTATACTGATATGTGTATGTTGCTGGTCCTTTGGGATCAGAAGAATCCTTTTATTTGATGAGATTGGTTTTAAATAACCACTCATCATTAAGTCTAGTGTTTTTGGTGGTGCTACAAGGATTGACATGCCTAAGGAGACTGCTTTTCTGACTTCTTGCTAGCCAGTGTGATGAAACTAGCTAGCCTGTTCCGTAACTGGCATTCCTCGAGATGTGTTGCTCAGGTGTATTCCACAGTAGGTGTGCATGCTCACCACGTGCACCAGTGCCGGAAGTTTTTCCCTTAGCAGTACCTGTACTGGGGGAGCACCGCGGTGACCCCTGGAGTGGCGCCTGTATATCGCGCTATCAGGGGAGCCCCGGGCTCCCCCCACCCTCGGTTCCTTCTTGCCAGACAACTCCGACAGAGGGGAACGAAGGCAGGGTGTGGAATAGACAGGAGCAACACATCTCGGAGAACGCTAGTTATGGAACAGGTAACTGTCCTTTCTTCTTCGAGTGATTGATCCTGTGTATTCCACAGTAGATGATTCCAAGCAGAATCTATTGGAGGCGGGTAGGAGTTCACGATGGTTCGGGACGAAGTACCGCCCTGGTGAACCCGGCATCATCCCTAGACTGGGAGATGATCGCATAATGCAAAGTAAATGTGCGAACTAAGGCCCACGTGGCTGCCCTACAAATGTCCTGGATGGGGACATGGGTGACGTAGGCAGCTGATGAGTCCTGAGCCCTCATAGAGTATGCCCTCACGATAGGTGGTGGGGGAATCCCTGCCAAATCATAACACGTGTGTATGCATGAGGTGATCCAGCGGGAAAGCCGCTGAGTGGAGATGAGTTGCCCTTTAGCCTGCTCGGTTGAGGCAATAAAGAGTTGAGAGGATTTCTGGAACTGCTTAGTCTGATCCAAGTAAAAAGCCAACGCCCTACGCACATCAAGCGTGTGAAGGTGGTGTTCCTCGTTGGAGAAATGGGTACTGGTAAGGGGAAAACTTCTGGCACCGGTGCATGTGGCGAGCATGCACACCTACTGTGGAATACACAGGAGCAATCACTCGAAGAGGAACAGAAGTTTACGTTTGTTGCTGGTTTGCTACAGCCTATTTTGCTATAGCTGGTTTGCTATCTGCCCTGTTTCTCAGCAGCTTGTCCTGAATTTGGTATTCTCAGTTGTGACCCACGGAGACACGGTTACACGCCCTCACTGCAGCTTAAGCTTCTTGTCCTGTTGTCAGTGGTTAAAGAGGACAATTTATCACCCTTCTCTTTATAACAACTTTTTCTGTGTTGAAGGCTGTTCTCATGTTCCCCACCCACCCCCAGTTTTCTCTTCTCCAAACTAAACAAACCAATTTTTTTCAGTCTTTCCTCACAGGTCACGTTTTCTAGACCTTTAATCAATTTTGTTGCTCTCCTTTGGACTTTCTCCAATTTGTTCACATCTTTCCTGAAATGCGGTGCCCAGAACTGGACACAATACTCCAGCTGAGGTCTTATCAGCACAGAGTAGAGCAGAAGACTGACTTCTTGTGTCCTGCTAATACATCCTAGAATGATGTTTGCTTTTTTTGTAAGTGTTACACTGACGACTCATATTTCATTTGTGATCCACTATGACTCCCAGATCCTTTTCTGCAGTTCGCCTTCCTAGACAGTCATTTACCATTTTATATGTGGAGTACTCTGCATTTGTCCTTACTGAATTTCATTCTGTTTTTTTCAGACCATTTTCCCAGTTTGTCAAGATCCTTTTGATTTCTAATCTTGTCCTTGCAATCACTCTCAGCTTGGTATCATCCACAAACCTTGTTAAATGTATTCTCTATGCTATTATGCAAATCATTTAAGAAGATATTGAATAGAATTGGACCAGCACAAATCCCTGAGGGACACCACTCAATATGACCTTCCAGCTTGACTGTGAACCATTGATAACGACTCTCAATGTACAGTACCATTTTCCATCCACTTGCCACTCACCTTATAGCAGTTCATCTAGGCTATATTTCCCTATAAGACAGGTCATGTGAGACAGTGTCAAAAGATTTAGTAAAGTCACAATATATCACATCTACTGCTTCCCCCTATCCACAAGGCTTATAACCCTATCAAGGAAGGTTATCAGGTTGGTTTGACATGATGTGTTCTTGACAAATCTATGTTGACTGTTACTTATTGCCTTATTATCTTCTAGGTGCTTACAAATGGATTGTTTGATTATTTGCTCCGTTATCTTTCTGGATACAGAAGTTAAATTGACTGGTCTATAATTCTTTGGGTTGTCCTTAGTCCCCTTTTTTATAGACAGGTACTATATTTGCACTTTTCTAGTTCTCTGGGATCTCTCCAGTCCTCCATGAGTTCTCAAGGATAATCGCTAATGGCTCAGAGATCTCTTCAGCCAGTTCTTAAAGTATTCTAGGATGTATTTCATCGGGTCCTGCTGACTTGAGGACATCTATGGGTACGTCTACACTATGGGATTATTCCAATTTTACATAAACCAGTTTTATAAAACAGATTCTATAAAGTCGAGTGCACGCAGCCACACTAAGCACATTAATTCGGCAGTGTGCGTCCATGGTCCGAGGCTAGCGTCGATTTCCAGAGCGTTGCACTGTGGGTAGCTATTCCATAGCTATCCCATAGTTCCCGCAGTCTCCCCCGCCCCTTAGAATTCTGGGTTGAGAGCCCAGTGGCTGACGGGGCAAAAATCATTGTTACAGGTGGTTCTGGGTAAATGTCATCACTCATTCCTTCCTCCGGGAAAGCAACGGCAGACAATCATTTCGCGCACTTTTTCCCTGGATTGCCCTGGCAGACGCCATAGCACGGCAACCATGGAGCCCATTCTGCTTTTTTTTTTACAGTCATCGTATGTGTACTGGATGCCGCGGACAGAGGCGATACTCCAGCGCTACACAGCAGCATTCATTTGCTTTTGCATGATAGCAGAGATGGTTACCAGTCGTTCTGTACCGTCTGCTGCCAGTGTAATTTGGCAATGAGATGACAGTTATCCGTCCTTCTGTGCTGTCTGCTGCTATCATGGGTGCTCCTGGCTGAGATTGGCCGGGGGCGCAAAACTGGGAATGACTCCCTGAGTCAATCCCTCCTTTATGGTTTCTAAAAATAGAGTCAGTCCTGCCTAGAATATGGGGCAAATGTACTAGAGAAGCAGTGTATCAGAGAGTACAGCTGCTCTGTGTCAGGTCCCGCAGAAATGATGAGCTACATGCCATTCACGGGGGATGACCCTGCAACAACCCCACCTGTTGCTTCCCTTCTCCCCCAACTTTTCTGGGCTACCATGGCAGTGTCCCCCCCCCCCATTTGTGTCATGAAGTAATAAAGAATGCAGGAATAAGAAACACTGAGTTTTTAGTGACATAAAATGAGGGGGAGGCAGCCTCCTGGTGCTATGATAGTCCAGGCAGGACATTAAGCAGTGTGGGGGAGAGGAGCCCAGCATCCCACTGCTATGATAGTCCAGGCAGTACAGAATCTTTTCTTTTCACATGAAAGGGAGGGGGCTGATTGAAGCTCAGCCCCCAGTTGCTATGATGAAGATGGTTACCAGCCGTTCTGTACCATCTACTGGGAATGACCAGGAGTCATTCCTATTTTTACCCAGGCGCCCCCGGCCAACCTCACCTGAGGCCAGCCAGGAGGACTCACGGGCTGATGGTGCCGACGGATATCAATCATATTGTACCGTCTGCAACCAGGGGAGGGGAGAGGAGCAGATACTGCTCTTCACTGCTGCAGCATCGCGTCTACCAGCAGCATTCAGTAGACATAGGGTGACATTCAAAGAAGTCAAGAAACGATTTCTTTCCCTTTTCTTTCACGGGGGGGGGAGGGGAACGAGTAAATTGACGAGCTATTCCCTGAACCACTCTGGACAGTGTGTTTGAACCTACAGGCATTGGGAGCTCAGCCAAGAATGCAAATACTTTTCGGAGACTGCTGGGGACTGTGGGATAGCTGGAGTCCTCAGTACCCCCTCCCTCCCTCCATGAGCGTCCATTTGAGTCTCTGGCTTCCCGTTACGCTTGTCACGCAGCACTGTGTAGCCTGTAGATTTTTTTTTCAAACACTTTGGCATTTCATCTTCTGTAACGGAGCTTTGATAGAACAGATTTGTCTCCCCATAAAGCAATCAGATTCAGTATCTCCCGTACGGTCCATGCTGGAGCTCTTTTTGGATTTGGGACTGCTCTGCCACCCGTGCTGATCAGAGCTCCACGCTGGGCAAACAGGAAATGAAAATCAAAATTTCGCGGGGCTTTTCCTGTTTACCTGGCCACTGCATCCGAGTTCAGATTGCTGTCCAGAGCGGTCACAGTGGTGCACTGTGGGATACCGCCTGGAGGCCAATACCGTCGATTTGCGGCCACACTAACCCTAATCCGATATGGTAATACCGATTTCAGCGCTACTCCTCTTGTCAGGGAGGATTACAGAAACTGATTTAAAGAGCCCTTTATATCGATATAAAGGGCCTCGTAGTGTGGACAGGTACAGCGTTAAATCAGTTTAACGCTGCTAAAATCGGTTTAAACGCATAGTGTAGACCAGGCCTAAGTTGTCCAAAGCAACAAAAAGTCCTGTGGCACCTTAAAGACTAACAGATGTATTGGAGCATAAGCTTTCATGGGTGAATACCCACTTCGTCATGAAAGCTTATGCTCCAATACATCTATTACTCTTTAAGGTGCCACAGGACTCTTTGTTGCCTTTTACAGATCCAGACTAACAAAGCTACCCCTCTGATAAGTTGTCTAAGTAATTCTTAACTTATTTCCCTACTTTAGCCTCAAATCCTAGCCCATTTCCACTGATGTTCATTATGTTAGTTGTCCAATCACTGCTAACCTTTTAGGTGAAAGCTGAAACAAAAAAGGTATTTAACACTTCAGCCATTGCCGCATTTTCTGTTATTGTTTTTTCCTCCTCATTAAGTAATGGGCCAACCCTCTTCTTGGTCTTCCTCTTGCTTCTAACGTATTTGTAAAATGTTTTCTTGTTAACCTTTATGACCCTAGGTAGTTTAATCTTAAGAGGGATACTGTAGTGAATCCAAAGCTTCCATTTGTGATCAGTCATTTGGAAGAACTAAAACATAATACTTAGTCCTACCATGAGTGCAAGAGACTGGACTGAATGACCTCTCAAGGTCCATTCCTGTCCTACAATTCTATTGTAAGGTGGTTGCTATACAACTTTGCTACCACAGTGACCTATTGTTTCAATAGAGTTATATATTTTGGGCTGAGTTCTATTTCAGTTATTAAATGATGCAGAAATAATCCTGAAATCAGAGAAGATGTACAGCTAGCAGGCTCAAGTCAGAGTGCTGAGACCATGTGCAAATATATTTGGAGGGAAGAATGAATGCTGGTCAAAAAGAGAGACCATAACAGTAAGGGCTTTCTGCATCTTTGTGATTTGGTTTGCTATGAGCAGGTACAATTGGCTGACATCTAAGTTCCCTCTAAGCTGCGCAGCTGCCTATTAAGCTCCGTGAAGGGCTCAGGGCTGCAGCAGGGAGAGGCGCCCCATCCCACCAGCCCCAGTGCAGAACTGCCGCCGCGGGGAGAGGTGCCCCTCCCTGCTGACCCCAGCATGGACCTGCCCCGGACTTGCTGTGGCCGGGGGAGAGGCGCCCCCTCCTCTGGCCCCAACACAGACCTGCCCTGGACAGGGGAGAGGAGCCCCTCCCTTGGCCAATCCCAGACCTGCTGGAGCTGCGGCAGCCAGGGAGAGGTACCTCTAGATCTGGCCCCGAGCTGCTGCACCAAGAGAAAGCTGGAGAGGGGAGTCCTCTCTCCCCACTGCAGCCCCTGGGCAGCATGCATCCCAAACCCTCATCCCTGGCCCCACCCCAGAGCCCACACTCTCCTATCTGCCCCAGCCCCGAACCCCCTCCCGAACCCCCTCACTCCCCCCCAAATCTCAATTCTCTTGCCCCAGCCCTGAGCCCCTCATCCCTGGAACCACCCTAGAGCCCATAGCCCCAGCCAGAGCCCTCACTCCCTGCGCCCAACCCTCTGCCCCAACCCCGAGCCCTCTCCCACACACCGAACCCCTTGGCCACACCCCACCACATGAATTTTGTTGTAACACATCACCTCCATATTGGTCCACATAACAAAATTTACTCTACACATAGGCATAAAAAATTAGTGGGAACACTGGCTGGCATAATTTGATTGTTACATAGGACCAGTCTTATCAGGCAATTAATCCTTCTAGCCCAATATTCTGTCTCTAGCAATAGCCACTATCTAATACTTCTAAGGGAGGAGTGATCCTGTGTAACTGTGCTATGCTTTAGGCAGAAAAAGATTCCTTTCTAACTCCTGCAGATGGTCATCTTAAGCCGTGAACCATGAATTTTTGATTTTTTCAGGATCACTGGCTTAACTTGCATATATTCAGATGATTTTTAATGCTTTTAAACAGGGCTTTGGAGCGGAGCCCAGAGCTGGAGTGCAGAGCAGCTCTGGAGCAGTGGAACTGCAGGTTTTTGCCTGGAGCTGGAGCGGAGCCGGAGCACAGCTCCAAAGCCCTGCTTTTAGAGGTCCTGCTCAATTATTTCTGGCTATGAGGTCCCACAGTGGCAAAGGCCACAACTGTTTTGGAAAATTAAAGAGCTCAGAGAAAATCTTGCAAGACTGAGTGGACAGTCTATCCTTGTCTGCCTGGGAACATCGGCTAAGCAGATCCTTACTGCTCGGGTTACAAAGTGAACAGTTTGGTTAATCTGAGCCACCCAAACAATGAAACTAATTGGAGAGATTAAAGTACTCAATTTCACAATACAACAAATGGGATGGTTGCCATGAACGGTTCAAATGTTCTTAGCCCCAGGCGAATGAGGGGTGAGAAAATGACTGGGAAGGTTGATGGGCAGACAAGGAATGACATCTGAAATCTAGAAGGAAGGAAGTGTTGGACTTACCCCGGAGCCCAAGGAGTTGGCCTCGGTGGAGGACTACGGCTAGGCACAGGCAAAAAGTGGAAAAACAGAGGGACATGGGAACAAACAGGCAGGTGAGGAGAGAAGAAAAAGGCAGTTACTGGGAGAAACTGCAGGAAGGAGAATCTAGAGAACTTTTAAATCTAGAGAACGCAACAATGGATGCTATAGACTCAGTTACTTTGTAAGAAAACACTGCTCTTGCTCTCCTCTTTCTTAACTGAAAAGAACATGCTGCAGCATCAGGGAGGGGAGAGAAAAATTCAGCTTCATAGTGAAATCTTACTGCATTTTCAAAATCACATTTCTCCGCAAGTATCAGAGACTAGTGGAATTTGCTTACAGTGTGAATTGACTTGAACTCACAGTTATGACAGCATCCCCAAGAAGGGACAGGCCTTACGATATGGGCTCAGAACTGGGTTTCTGAGGTTATGATACACAGAGAGTTGGATTTAAATGACTGATTCATTGACGACTAGCGTCAGTGCTACTGGTATCAATAGAAGCAGGAGTGGACAATTTCAGTCCAGGAGGACTCCGTGGATTTGCTGCTCCTTCTATAAAAAAGATATGCTCTATCCAGCATTCCTTTATCTGCCAGCACCATGGGAAGAAGAGGGAGCCGTGCTAATCTGCAAATTCCAGTACATTCAAGTCCACTTAGGAGCAAACTTTCCACAATGGAAAGTGAGTTAGATGTGGATTGGCAGGTAAAGAGTAGCATTACTGAATGTTTAAAACTAGTGCCCCCTCCTCCCCAGCTCTAGAGTTTTGCCTGTTAGCACTTGCTGAGTCTCTTCATTTTACTGGATAGAGTTGGCTTAAGTCTCTGATCTGATTTAATGAACCTTCCGCATCCTCAGCCTTGGGAGATGCTGTAGTGGGAGAAGTTCAGCTATCTACAGCATCATGAAATGCCTACTGAAACGATCTCTCAGAAGTCTTCTCATTCTGTAGCCCCCTTCCAGAGACAGGCTGCGTCTTCCACTGATGCATTCTCCATGATGCTCTCAATGTTTTCAGAATCAGTCAACAGTTGCCAGCCACATTAAAGTCATGCTCAACAGCAGCCTTTGTACAGATGGAGCCAATGTCTACTCCTCAGAGGAGGAAACAGCTTCAACTGGACTGCAAGGGCCAGCAACAAAATATCCATTTGATCTTTACATGGGGCAAATTAACTTCTAGTGAATTCTTAATTTCATAACTAGGGTGATGTCAGACCTGATCCAGGGCTCCCCAATCAGATTAGGCAAAATGAGGAACCTCAAACAACATCACTACAAGTGAACACTGCATATGACATTTCAGAATTTCCCTAATTTTATGGGGTTTGCCTATTTCTCTCAGTCCTTTCTAGCAGAATGGGGGTTATCCCAATAGAAATATCAATCCACAAACCAAGACACTCTAGAACACAGGAATTGCCAAATGGTCTCAGATTAGTCCACTATCCCATCTCAAACAGTGACCAGCATTAGATATTTCAGAGGGAGATGCAAGAAACTGCCACAACATCGGGCACCTGCAGAATAATTCTGTCGCTATGAAAAGTTCATACTAATCCCTACTGGTTAGATATTGGCTTAAACCCTGAAGCATGAGCATTTACACCCCTTCCAAAACTTTTTTGCATTAATTGTTGTAACTCTAGATACTCCAAATATCCAGACAAGTGTCCAGCCCCTTTTAGAATTTTGTTAAATTCTTAGCCTCACCAATATCCTGTGGCAGTGAGTTCGACAGTTTATTTATAAGTTGTGAAAAAAATCTTGTACTGGTTTTGAATTTCCCTCCTTTCAATTTCATTGGCCTTCCCTTGTGCATGTGCTATGAGATAGGGAGGAACAGATTCCCAATCTACTTTCTCTACATCCTTCATTATTTTATATACTTCTATCATGCCCCCTCTTATTCAGCTCCTTCCTAAGGTAACAATCCCAATTTTTTCCAATCTCTTTTCATAGGAGAGTCTTTCCAGCCCTTGATCATTCCTGTTGCCCTTCTCTGAGCCCCCTCTAGTTCTGCAATATCCTTTTTGAGATGGGGTAACCAAGACTGAACACAGTTTTCCAGACAAGGTTGCACCATTGATTTACATAAAAGTATTATAATATCCTCCATATTATACACCATGCCACTCTTTATCATTCCTGTCGCCCATCTCTGAAACCTCTCTAATTCTGTAATATCCATTTTGAGATGGGATGATCAGTAATACACATAATATTGTAAATGAGGATGTCCCACCAATTTATACAATGGCGTTGTACATTTTTCTGCATTATTCTACAGCCTGTTTCTTATGCATTCTAACATCTTGTTAGCTTTTTTGACCGCAGCAGCACACTGAGATGTCTTCACTGAGCTGTCCATAATGATGTCCTGTAACATGCATTTCTGTAACATGGTGCAAAACCAAACTAAACTATCTTCATTGCCAGTCTCCTCCCTGCTCCCTGAACACTGCTATGACCAGAATTCCAGTTGTGGCACCAAGATGCACAGGATCAGGGTGGAGATACATTAGCCTGCCAGAGCCACTCCTTCCTAGCACAATTAGCAAAAAAGGCATTGTGAACATCAAGGAAACACAGAAGAATGTCTGATGAACATCACCTACTCTCAGTCAGTGGGATGGAGATGACGACACCATTCCCTGTCCCAACCCAGAGGCGGTTGCCGGCGACAAGCAGGGCTGTGATTCGCACAAATGAGAAGCCCAGCTTTCCAGTGCCTGCCAAGCATGAGTGAGAATTGCAGAATTAGTGAAGACGGTATCACTTGGAACAATGCCGCCTAACAAACGCTCATGCTCCGTGCCCACAAAAATAACAAAAAGGCCATTTCCTGACTGGCACTGCCTTCTCACCTAGCATCTTGCTGACATATGGCTCTATGTCCACATCCTGGAGGTGCTGATGGGTGTGGGCATGATACAGCCTCAGTGTGGAGTCCAGGCGGATGGAAACCCACACCCCATCTCCAATCCATGCCAGCTGCCGGACCTGACTCTCCCGGCGTGGGTGGGCATCGAAGGATTTCTGAAAGGCCACATAGGGTGAGCAGCATGAGTTCATTCCTGGGCTGGGGGCACTTGTTGGTTTTCAAGACTCCTGGGTCAGAGGCATAAACTAAGGAGAAAGCTCTGAAACCTCCACTACAGTATGCAGAAGCTCCTTGGATCAACTGCGTGATTGGCCAGCCTGTTCCTCTGGTTTCCTCTCCCTAGAGAGAACTGTTACAGTCTTAGATATTCCAGCAGACTGCTTTGGAACTAGGACATTAATGAAATGGCTCATGCCAAAGAGTGAAATGAAATGAAACCATTTTGCCTTACTCAGGGTACTTTCCAAACAATGCAACAGGAATCTCCCAGCACTTCTCAGTCAAGTTTTTAAAAGCACAAGGATGAGGATCTTGCTGGGGGTGAGTGAGATGAATTTACTGGTTCTGGATTTACTGTTTATATTTCTCCTCCTTTTATACCAATTGCATCCTACAGGCATTGTTACTCCTGTTACATTACAACAAATCATAATTTCAACAAGATGGCTTTTAAACTAGCATCTTGCTCTTCAGTAAGTGGAACCCCCACAGCTTGCTACCCACACCTGCCCATTTTGCAGTCATATACTGCCTGCAGCCAAGCATGAGTCTGACTTCCTACCAAGTGATACACACTAGGGCCAGGTACAGACACCCAGTCCAGCCTCATCAGTTAAATGAGAGAAAGTGCTAAGTTGAGATGTGATCTGAAGATTCCATACAGGGAGGAATGAGGGAATGTGTCAGGAGTGCTATTCTGGCAGATTTCCAGAGTAACATGACCTCCAGTTACAGTTCTTGCCCTACCAACATGGAGTCAGCAACGAGGATACAAAGGCTCTGCATTCCCTCACTCCCCTGCAAAAGAACAGCTAGAAAAACAAATATACCAGGAGCCAGCAACCTATTTTTACTCTCACTTTCACATACACACATGTGCACGTACATGTACACAGACAGTCTCCTCACCACACATGCGCACGCATATGCACATACACACGCACACACAGTCTCCTCACCTCAATCTGCATTGTCTTGGGCTGGATGACATGGACTTTGTTCTTATAGCCGCACCAGACTCTATCATACACAACAGCCATGCAGCGGATGGAATGGTGGGTGTGACCCAGGTCCATCAGGTGATAGTTGCTGAGATCCCATTGACCACCTAGGGAGAAGCAAAGACATTAGATGGTGTGTTATATACTTGATCAGATGTTATGCACAACATTCATTTTCTTTTCCATTTAATTCTGGGACTGTCTCATACTTTCCTGTACATGAAAGCTGTGTTAGTTATTTAAAATGCAGCCATCGGTAATCAATACTCTTAGTTTTCTGAGTATTCACAAAGGAGCACAAGACTGGCCAAGAACCCTCAAGAATAAGTATCAGAGGGGTAGCCGTGTTAGTCTGGATCCGTAAAAGCAGCAAAGAATCCTGTGGCACCTTATAGACTAACAGACGTTTTGGAGCATGAGCTTTCGTGGGTGAATACCCACTTCGTCGGATGCATGTAGTGGAAATTTCCAGGGGCAGGTATATATATGCAGGCAAGCTAGAGATAATGAGGTTAGTTCAATCAGGGAGGATGAGGCCCTGTTCTAGCAGTTGAGGTGTGAAAACCAAGGGAGGAGAAACTGGTTTTGTAGTTGGCAAGTCATTCACAGGGCCTCATCCTCCCTGATTGAACTAACCTCATTATCTCTAGCTTGCCTGCATATATATACCTGCCCCTGGAAATTCCCACTACATGCATCTGACGAAGTGGGTATTCACCCACGAAAGCTCATGCTCCAAAACATCTGTTAGTCTATAAGGTGCCACAGGATTCTTTGCTGCCTCAAGAATAAATTATTCAGAAATACAATTCATACCAATAGAACAAGATAAAACACAGGAGAGAAATCCTGATATATAACTATCATAACCTGAAGACTATAGAAATCTTTGTGCTGCCAAAAGTGAAAAGAATTTCTGCAGGAAAACACACATAATAAGCAACACAATAAATGACAGATCATTTATTATATTAAAATAGAATGTGGAGATTCTGAATGTATAAATAATTGTGTGTGAACACCTGCTAGACTGGCAGTGGAAGGTCATGGATTACAGGACACACACACCAAAGATCATTTTCCTTAGATCTGTTAACAGGTCATAGCTTGATACTACTACTTGAGGTCAGAGCCTCGTGCCCACTAAGCACATGGCAGTGCATGTGGGGTTGGGAGCTAAAACTCCCAAAATCTGGCTGATTAAAGCCTCCGTTCTTATTGTGTGAAGGTGAATAGACTCCTCTAAATGTTTTTAAAGAGCTACAGCAAAAACAGCAGGGGAAAAAGAAAGCAAATCCAAGAGGACTATCTCAAAGCTTGTTCAAATGAATCAGTCTTCTCTGTAAGGGGCATTATTCCCATTTTACAAACAGAGAAGCTGAAGCATAGTTAAATGATTTGCCCAAAGTCACTCACAGCCAGGGACAGAACCCAGATCTCTCAGCTCCTAGACCTAGGCTCTAACTACTAGAGCAATTAGGCTTCTTCTGAAGACATATGACTTCTAGGTCACGAAGGATTATTGTATCTTTAAAATGAATGTTCTGAATGTACGAATGATCAGACCTGAACTCCAAGTTCACATTGCCTAACCAACCATAACAGAGGTTGAATCAAAATTGGTTTCCACACAGACAGCAGCCTGTCCACTTTAGTGTGTTGTACTGACCCCACTTCTCTGATTACACTCAGAGAATTCAAGGAGTAACTGAGAAAGAAGTCTTGCTCTGGGAACTTAGGTCACAACTGGAAACTGCTCTGAAGTTCCCAGGTGTGAATGCAGCTGGGAGCTGCAGTGTAATAGAGATGATCTCTAGGGATGCAAAATTAGCCTGCAGCTAGCAGGATAAAGAATTACAGCCCAGAAGTAAGAGGAGCTGTAATGATTTAGGATGAGGGTAATACTTTTATAGTAGCCATATATTTTAAGAAAATATTAATTCCCCAGCAATCTGGCACCCTGCCATCTTGAATCAGAACGATGCACTGACATGCTTAATTCATTTCCAGAGATTCTGCTTCTGATTTGAAGCTGGCTAGTTCGTCTTTGCTGCTTTGATTCTCACCTTCTCCTCGGTGGAATATGGCTAGTGTTCCATCTGCCAGGGCAACAAGAACCCGTCCTTTCACATGCCTGAAATAATAGAGAAGAAAGTGCTTATGAAAAAGTGGCAATAACAGGAAATGCTGCTGGATTCGTATGTTTAATGGTCTGCTTGGTTTGGGGAATGAAGAGATTCCTTCTCCCACTCTCTTGGTTATAATCATTCCTGTATCTAGATAAATCACACATATGGTCATGCTACTATTCTACTTGCAGGCAACATTCAGCATGTGTCTGAGAGTCACACACATAGCTTCTTTATTCTATTGGGAGCACTACTGATTTCATTATTAAACTGGCTGGGGGGCTCACCAATGCCCTGCTGAGTTTCCCCTCTTCTTTCACTGGCTTTACAATAGTGTAACTCCACTGATTTCTAATTTACAACTACAGTGAGTGAGAGGAGAATCAAGCTGTTGTCACCCCCACACACACACTTACTTATTTCCAATATTCAGTACAAGCCTGCAACTGGGAAAGAAGGTAGTACAGTATGGGTATGGCTACACTGCACACTAAGCCTGGGCTCTGACTCAGGTTTGAGCCCAAGCCCCACTTCCATCTACACACAAATCAGCCTGACTCAGTTAGCAAGCACTCAGGACCTGGTGTTCTAGGACCCTGCTATGGGTGTGGAGTCGGAGCCCAAGTCCTGCATGACTCAGGTCCAAGCCCTGTCATTTTTCAGTGTGGATGCAGGTCTAGCCACAGACCCAAATCAGAAGATCTGTGTAGTGCAGTATGGATACATTAGCACAGCTGAGAGAACCAGGTCCAGCAACTGTAAACCCAGATTTAAAATGCAGTGTGGATGCTCAAGCATGGCTTTGGAAATGCTGAATCTGTATCCCTGGGTCCCTAAGACCTGGGCTTAGTGTGCAGTGTAGAAATACCCTCTGAAGCTTAATGGATCAGTGAGCAGGGAATGGGTTGAGACCCCTTCCCCACAGACCTTTACTGATTTACACAACTCTACCAGGGTGAGGAAAAGATGGCCAGGCAAAGAACCGATCAATGACAAGAAAAGTAACAAATTCCCTGGTTTAGAGTCCCCAACTCAGCACACCAACTTACACCAAGCTCAGCACAGAATCCTTCAGCTTTATCGAATGCAGACACTTCTTCCAGTTGGACACTGCCGAGTGCACATACAGCCTGGGAGAAGGGAGCAGACAATGATGGTTAGCAGGAAGGTCCATAAACCTACAAAGGCTGAATTGTGGGGTAGGATTTGAGTCTTTTACTCTAGCACCAAAGGATTTTGCAAAGTGTGCATGAGCTGCTCTGCCTAAGATCAACTGGGGACTCAGAACATCTAGTGCAGCAACAATGCACTCTTTAAAGGCAATGGTATCTAGATCTACGGGGTTTTATGAGTGTGGGAGACATATAGGGTTCTGTAAGATAGCAGTGAACCTACCAGCCATTCTGTGCTCCAAGCCACATTGTGGGTGCAGCACTGGTGCCTGTTCCAGCAGCATCACCGTTCACTTCCTGCTCTGGCATCATTGTACTTGATTCTGTCTTTTGCTGCCCGTTCTCACTGCAGAGACAAAACAGACCTCACAAGTTCATTACAGGTCATATCTGGGGCCCGAGCCATCCCTTGCATATGGCAAATCGGGGCGACCACCCCAAGCCCCGTGCTTTGATAAAACAATAGAATCATAGAATATTAGGGTGGAAGAGACCTCAAGAGGTCATCTAGTCCAATCCTCTAGCAAAGCAGGATCAACACAAACGAAATCATCCCAGCCAAGGTTTTGTCAAGCCAGGCCTTAAAAACCTCTAAGGATGGAGATTCCACCACCTCCCTAGGTAACCCATTCCAGTGCTTCACCACCCTCCTAGTGAAATAGTGTTTCCTAATATCAACCTAGACCTCCCCCACTGCAACTTGAAACCATTGCTTCTTGTTCTGTCATCTGCTACCACTGAGAACACCCTAGTGCCATTCTCTTTGGAACCCCCTTTCAGGTAGTTGAAGGCTGCTATCAAATCCCCCCTCACTCTTCTCTTCTCCAGACTAAATAACCCCAGTTCCCTCAGTCTCTCCTCATAAGTCATGTGTTCCAGCCCCCAAAACATTTTCACTGCCCTCCGCTGGACTCTTCAATTTGTCCACATCCCTTCCGTAGTGCAGGGACCAAAACTGGACGCAATACTCCAGGTGTGGCCTCACCAGTGTCAAATAAAGGAGAATAATTACTTCTCTCAATCTGCTGGCAATGCTCCTGCTAATGCAGCACACAGCTGACTCATACCCAGCTTCTCATCCACTGTAATCCCCAAGTCCTTTTCTGCAGAACTGATGCTTAGCCATGCAGTCCCCAGCCAGTAGTGGTACATGGGATTCTTCCTTCCTAAGTGCGGGACTCTGCACTTGTCCTTGTTGACCTCATCAGTTTTCTTTTGGTCCAACACTCCAATTTGTCTAGGTCACTCTGGACCCTATCCCTACACCCCAGCGTATCTACCGCTTCCCCCAGTTTAATGTCATCTATGAACTTGCTGAGGGTGCAATCCATCCCATCATCCAGATCATTAAACAAAGATGTTGAACAAAACTGGCCCCAGGACCGACTCCTGGGGCACTCCGCTTGATACAGGCTGCCAACTAGACATCAAGCTGTTGATCACTACCCATTGAGCCTGATGATCTATCCACCTTATAGTCCATTCATCCAATCCATACTTCTTTAACTTGCTGGCAAGAATACTGTGGGAGACAGTATCAAAACCTTTGCTAAAGTCAAGATACATCACATCCACTGCTTTCCCATATCCACAGAGCCATTTATCTCATCATAGAAGGCAATCAGCTTGGTCAGGCATGACTTGTCCTTGGTGAATCCATACTGACTATTCCTGATCACCTTCCTCTCCTCCAAGTGCTTCAAAATGGATTCCTTGAGGACCTGTTCCATGATTTTGTTGGGGATTGAAGTGAAGCTCACCGGTATGTAGTTCCCCGGGCTTCTCTTTCTTCCTTTTTTTAAATACAGGCACTGTATTTGCCTTTTCCCAAATGTCCGGGACCTCCCCTGATCACACACGAATTTTCAAAGATAATGGCTAACGGCTCTGCAATCACATCAGCCAACTTCCTCAGCTCCCTTGGATGCATTAGATCTGGACCCATGGACTTTTGCATGTCCAGCTTTTCTAAATAGTCCTTAACCTATTCTTTCACCACTGAGGGCTGCTCACCTCCTCCCCATACTGTGTTGCCCAGTGCAGCAGTCTGGGAGCTGACCTTGTCTGTGAAGACGGAGGCAAAAAAAGCATTGAGTACTTCAGCTTTTTCCACATCATCTGTCACTATGTTGCCTCCCTCATTCATTCACTTTTTCTGACCTCCTTCTTGTTGCTAACATACCTGTAGAAACCCTTTTTGTTACCCTTCACATCCCTTGCTTGCTGCAACTCCAATTGTTCCTTGGACTTCCTGATTACACCCCTGCATGCTCTAGCAATATTTTATATTCCTCCCTAGTCATCTGTCCAAATTTCCACTTCTTGTAAGCTTGAGTAGGCTGGCGAGGAGGTTAGGCAGGAGGCGGGAGGGCGAGTGGGGTGAGAAGGTGAACAGGGAGGAGAGTGGCAGGCAGGAGGGAGGTGAGGAGTCAGGCAGGCAGGAGGACAGGGAGGAAGGGAGCAGCAGGCAGCCAAACCATGGCTGTTGGCTGAACCACATTTGTTTCATTTTATTTCTTCTCTACCTGGTTACCCCATCTGTGATATTGACTTGGCATGAAAGTGACGAGAGTTTGAATCTGCCCTGAAGAAACAGGCTGACCACCTCATTTTACTCATCACAAACAGCTGATACAGGCAAAGATTGATGGTCAACAACTGTATTATTGTTATTATTTATTTTTTGTATTACCATCGCACCGAGGATTCCTTTTCATGGATCAGAACCCCACTGTGGTAGGTGCTGTACAAACACAGGTGTAGCAATGTGAGGACTCACTGACGCGGTGCCTCCTGCTGGTCGTCCTGGGAATTAGCTCTCCAGCTCCAGTGCACCCTCTGCTGGCCAATGTCCCGCCTGCCTCAGACCCCCGTGTCCCTCCCGGACCCCGGTGCCCCTTCCCTCGGGGTTCTGCCCTCTACAGTACTCCTGCAGTCTCTGGGTCTCCCCTCCCAGGGGAACCCCCAACCCTCTAGCCCACCTTGCCTCAGTGGCTACTGCCAGTCATCATCGAGCCCCCACTCACTGGGGCAAACTGCAGTCTGTCATGGCCACTCGTCATCGACAAGAGGTTGGGACCAGCAGCCTCTGTCTAACCCCAGGCTGCACCTCTGCAGCCCCAGTACATCCTTTAGGCCTTGCACAAGGCCTGCAGCCTTGGGTGTTGCCAGGCTGAAGCTCCCCAGCTCCTCCTGCTTTTCCCCAGCACTGCTTTACCTCTGGTACTCTGCTCCCAGGCAGCTAGGTCCTTCTCTCTCCACTGCTGGAGAGAGACTCTTTCAGCAGCTGCCTCACAGCCCTTTTATAGGGCCAGACGTGGCCTGATAATGACGTGGCCCCAGTTGTGGCTGCTTCCCCAATCAGCTTACCTTATTGGCTCTCGGGAGAAGCCCTTTTCCAGGGCTGTTTTAACCCCTTCAGGGCTGAGCGGGGTAACCGCCCCACTACAACAGGACAAAAAGACGGTTCCTGCCCCAAAGAGCGTATATCTAAGTATAAGACAAGAGAGCATACTCCATGAAGCCAGCCTACCTGTTCTGTCTAACAGGTGCCTGAGCTGGAGCTGGATCTGTAAAGATATGCTCTGTAAGTGGACCAGGCCGGACTTGAGCTGGTTCTGTTTCATTTGCACCACTCTCTGGTACCTCTGTGGCTTCTGTTGCCTCCTCCGTGGACTGGGACTGATTGATCTTCCCATTGCTGACTGCAGCCACCTCACCTAGAGAAGGGGAAAATGTTGCAAGGTGGATGGGAAACAAGAAGGAGGGAACACTATATAAAGTTTCTGGTTTTATGATTATTCTTGCAAGTCAGACAGCTTTTGTGTCTGCTATTATAGATTCCCCAAGCCTGTGTATAGATGGGGGAGTACTAAAGAGAGATCTCTGCTCTGCAGGAGAAGAGTCTGAGATTATTTTAAGGTTAGGTGTGGTCTATGTCTGATAGGGTGTCAGAAACCCTCTATGGCCGCCCATTTCACTGAGAATCTGCTCAGAGTAATTTTACTTCCCTTCCCGCACTGACTTCTTTGCTCACCTCAGTGAATTAGTGAGTTTATAGAAAGACATAGGTTGGTAAAAGAAAATGCTAAGAATAGTAGTGAAAGTGATAGATCGAGGACATGCCATCTGTCCAAAATATTCCACTCCGTTAACCCCAGTACTGCACAGTGTGATCTGGATCATTCATAGGGAAGAGGAAAGGAACACTTTGGATTCTAAATAGAAGGTCTCAAAGGTTCAAACAAAAGGAATGGCCGAGATGTTTATGACTTAGACCAGACTGCAAGACTTCTTGGGGATCCCCAAGGACTTCAGGCCAGGAAGGGGAATACTCAGATGAAGGAGGATGTGGCTATATATGCCTTGTTATAGGCACAAGGTGAAAACCAGATCAACATGAGACCTTAGTCCTGAGACTCACTCTGTCCCTTATCCAGCACGGGGGTGTCTCCACGAGAAGAACAGTTACTGCGTGGTATGTTGCACCGGGTTGCACAACCCACCAGAGTGATTCCTGCAAGAACTCCATCTGTTCCAGATGACTCTTCTGGATTCACATCTCCCTCCACAAAGATCTCGCCTGGAGGATAGTCACTGTCACTAGCCGCTGAAGGGAAAGGAAGAGACTCTTCCATAAGTGTAATAGCCACTCTGCCCTTAGCCTTTGGCTCAGCAGTATTCCTGAGATATCCATGGAGATATAACATTCTGATGGTGAGTTTACCAGTCTCATGAAGACACCACAGCCCCTTGGAGAGTGCCCTGCCCAGCCTCCATATCAGGGCCAGATTTGTGGAGCTCTTACTCACCCTGATGAGCACCTGCTCACATGAGTAGACTTCAGGAAGTCAAAGGAACTACTTACATGAATAAGTGCTCATCAACATAGGTAAAGTCTCCACAGTCTGGTTCTACATGAAGGCAGGATATCGGTGACCATCTGTGGACACAGCTGCTGAACTGGTCACAGCAGGTCCCACTTGTTAGCTACAGAACAACTAAGAATCATTTGTGACAAATCTGAGGAGTTGATGAATCTGTTCAAGCTTGAAAGGTGCCTTTTCTCACTTACCAGGGATGCTGGAAATGCAGAGTACGTGGGCATTACAGACAGTAAACTGATCCACCACTGTGCCAGGCTGGTTGGCATCGATGATCACGACTTTACTTGTAGAGAGGGTACTTGTGAGGATCCAGACTCGGCTGGATGTGGCATCCATCTCATGCAGCTCCTTTGCCTGCAGGAGATAAAAATGCAGGAAAAGAATCAGCACTCCTGAGACTCCAGCTAATCAATCTTTGACAACATTAGTATTGAAGATACCAGCCTGCCAGCTCTGGAGAGTGAACACCTCTTGTTAGCCTCTGAAGATGCACAAAAATAGGCAGCCATAATGCAAACTTCCGCCATGCTGCAGCCCCAGCATACCTCAGCCCAAGCTCACAGAGACCACCTATGAGGCGAGTGGGGAGTTTGGTCCTTAGCCTCGCCGTTGAGACTTACAATTAGTGACACTGGGAACTCCCTTCATACAAGTCACCAAAGAGAGTCAGATAGTAACAACATTTAGTTACTATAACCTGGGTTGCACTTGAACTATGAACCTAAGCAAGGAAGGTTCTGTCTACTATTAGCACAACCAATCCATTTTTAAAATTCATCACAGTTCTCCAGACGTAATCACAGAACAGCCATACATTCCCTCGAGGTGGCTTCAAACTGTGTTAACAGTGGGTCAGTATCGCACTGGGTTTATTTTCCGTGAAAAAAGTTGCTTTCTAGAATGGGAAGTTCAGAAGCAGCGTCTTGTTCCATTAAAATCTCTCTTGCAATGGTAAAACAGGGCAAGGAATGAGCTCACCAACACACATAGCAATAAACCCACTTCTTAGCTCAAAATACAACTGGGAGGCAGATGGGCTTGAGGGTGAAACCCACCGGTTATTAGAAATCTATTGCTGTATTATCCTCCTTCCCAGAGGATTAGCAGCCATCCTACTGTGGGAAGACATGGAAGCCAAGAGTAGCCACAACCTTGCAAAGATTTACAGAGCAACTTACAGCTCTACTGTGCTTTCATTAGTTACCAGTTACAAGCCAGTCTTCACCGGCTCTATCCCTTTCCAACCTCACAGTTGCTAACATTTCGCCATTTGGAAAGCTGAATGAAATGAGCCATTGAGTTGCCTGCCATTACTGCATCTGTCTGCTTGATAGCCGGACAGCAACGCTTCTGTATTACAGAAGCAGCATTAGCCATTTTGCACCCAGGCTCCAATACCATGATTCTCAACACATCCTGTTCCTGCCTGAATCCTGATACTATTTATGAAAGACTGCATTGTCATTCGGCATCAAATGATCCTTTTATTCTAATAAAGCACCTTGTATCTGTAGATCTCCAAGCACTTTACAAAGGGGAAAATGGAGGCTTGGCCAGGGTACATGATTTTTCCAAGATCAGAGTCATTGGCGGAGCTGGGAATAGCACCCGTGCTCATCACTGGACAATGCTGCATAGATATTAAACCAATGGTAACAGGAGGAAAGACTATGCAAACAGCCAGTACATATGAGACATACAGTAACTCCTCACTTAACATCCTCCCGCTTAACGTTATTTCAAAGTTACGTCGCTGCTCAATTAGGGAACATGCTCGTTTAAAGTTATGCAATGCTCCTTTATAACGTCGTCTGGCTGCCTGCTCTGTCCACTGCTTGTAAGATTCTGTGGAAGAGCAGCGAATTTACAAGGGAGCATTGCACAAGTTCCTCTTCTCTGCGTCCTTCCCCTCCCTCCCAGCGCTTCCCCCACCACCAAACAGCTGTTTAGCAGCACTTAGGACTTTCTGGGAGTGAGGGAGAGGAGCGGGGAAGCGCTGTGTCTCCGCTCCTCCCTCTCCCTCCCTCCCAGAAAGTCCTAAGCGTGAAGCATTGGGAGGGAGGGAGAGAAGCGGGGAAGTGCCACATCTCCACTCCTCCCCTTCCCTCCCAGAAAGTCCTAAGTGCCGGTAAACGGTTGTTTGGCGACACTTAGGACTTGGGGGGGAAGGGGCGGGGATGTGGCTGCTCCGGAGAGAAGGTGGAGTGGGGGTGGGAAGAGGTGGGCCTGAGTGGAGCGGGAACAGGAAGTGGTGAGCCTGGAGAATCCCCCAGCAAAGTTGGTGCCTGTTCTTCTCTGGGGAAGCTGCCGCTACTGCGGCGAAGGTGCTTCCTAGCGTCCTTGCCTACAGCGGGCTGTGCCTGTGTGGGGTAAGCCTGGGGCACTTCCC
Source organism: Gopherus evgoodei (assembly GCF_007399415.2). Lineage (NCBI taxonomy): Eukaryota > Metazoa > Chordata > Testudines > Testudinidae > Gopherus > Gopherus evgoodei. The sequence continues at coordinate 1,724,568 of NW_022060059.1, forward strand.
AACCACAGTACAGTACAGTATATAATGCCTTTTGTCTGCCCCAAAAAATTTCCTTGGAATCTAACCCCCCGCATTTACATGAAATGTTATGGGAAAATTGGATTCGTTTAGCATCGTTTCACTTAAAGTTGCATTTTTCAGGAACATAACTACAACATTAAGTGAGGAGTTACTGTAGTTCTAATACTATGATGATGGGTGTGCCATATAAGGGGGGCAGGTGAGGACAGAAAGAGGAGGAGAGAGAACCAGAGGGTCCCTTTTCTGACCTTTTTCTTTTCTGGAGATGTGTGGTTACTCTTGGTGTTCTCTCCTTCCACCTCCCGGTCACAGGTGAGAGGATCACGTCCAGGATCTGACTTCTGTCCACTCCCAGAATCCTGTTCAAAAGGCTTCCAACCCATCAGGTTGACTCCAGCTGCACACCACAACTAAATGATCAAAGCAGAAATCTTAACAGACTAAGAACTATTTGGGGACCAGAACCTTACTCAATCCAAGTACCTCTGCAAACCATTCTATGTACATACCCAACACTTACAAAAATTTAGGTTGATTTCTACCAGAAACCACAATCAATTTAGGGGAGGAAGGAAAGAGGAAATCTGCTGTCTAATAGAAGCCACTACATTTCCACAGAGACAATTTAGCAAATATGATTAGCAGATATTAAAAGAGAAAGAAAATAATAAACTGCGTGTGTGACCTAAAATCAAGCTGGTGAAAGGTCCACAGCATTGCAGTGAAAAGGGTCCCCAGACTCTCCGAGGTGGAAAGCAGAATGTTTTCTTTACACATCAATAACCATAGAACAGGCAGCATTAACAGAGTCCCCAACTGGAAACAGGGCTGTTAGGGCATGACTCTGCAGTATGTACTGTTGTCCTACACGCATTAGAAATAAGCCATTCCAAAGGCAAAGCAGGATTAGAAGTCTTCAGATTTAACAGAAATTTGGAACAATTGGGCCATGTCAAAAATTTCATACAAGCTAAAAATTGCACCAGTAATCTGACCCTAATCCATACCCAGGGATGTGCACCACTCACAGTCACAATTGTATGTAGAACAGCCTATAGCTGAATGTTTACCTTCATGGTGGGGTCCTTCTCCACTAGAGGGCGACAGTACACAGGCACAGGGACATTTTTCATGCGGGTGTCTTCCTGGCCACCATTGGGACTCAGCTGTGGGGGAAGAGGAGACAGAGAAAGACAGTACGAGGGTGTGATATGATTATAAGCCAGCTATAACAATAGAGCTATTGCCACAAAGGTGTAACAAAAAAACATTAACCTTAGAAAGACCTTGCAGTTACTCACTGCCAATGCCTGCGTATGCTTCATCACACACCTTGTACGGAATGAAGCCTCAAATGACCTGGAACCAGTATATCTGTGAGACCACCTCTCTCACCATGATACACTGCCAGAATTATAGTGTGACTCTAACAGCATCCCAGTGCAAGAGGGCCAAGGGTTCACTCCAGCTGGTAGTGAGTGAGTTACAGCTGGCATGACCAGTTCAGTGTATTCCAACTCACTAAGGTCATAACTTGTATCCAAAAAGTGTCATATAAGCTATCAATAGAAATCACTGATCATTAATATTACTGTTTGGTGTAAGTACGGAACACAAATTCAAAATTACAAACATATTGGAAATTGTGTGTCCTGACAGGCAGGGCTAAAGTTATTCCACTCTTGACAAAGGGGGATGCCTTCCAGGTGGCTGAATGGCATTCAGTGTACATTAAGAGATAATGGGAATGCAAATAACATACAAACAAGACCATCAAGACAGCAAGGGAGGAGATTGCAGAAAACAGAGTAATTTGCACTGTAGCAAACACCGGGGGATGAGAGGGAAGAAACTAGCATGGAGTTTCCTCCACCACTAGACTCCATGTTGCCTTCCCAATAGCTTAATGAACTTTACTTTGGTGGGCATCCTTCAGAAAAATTAACCAGGTTATAAAAGGGAAAAGAAACCCCAGTTATCTTTCACCTGAGATGACTAAGGAATTGAGTACTTTGAACTTTGTGGGAGATCCTGACAAGAGGAGTGGTCCGTCATCTTGCTTGAAGGTAGATTGGTAAGAATAAAGGCTTGAATAAAGGCTGTAGATTGTTTGTTAAGCCTTAGCCACTAGAAAGCATTTTTCACTGGTATTTGCTTGTAACCATTTCTAACTCTACCCTTTATACTTGAACTCACTTAAAATCCAATCTTGTATTGTTAATAAACTTGTTTTACTTTTAATCTAACCCAACTCAGTGCTGTGTTTGATTTAAAGTGAATGTGAACTCTAGCTAATGTAGCAAGCTGTTGGATATTGTATCTTTAAAGGAACAAACAAACCTTAAATCTCTCTGAATGGTCCAAGAGAGGGCTGGACATTGCAGAGCACACAGTTTTGGAAAAAATTGGGATTTTGAGTGTGTTGGGGTCATCTTGCCAGGTGTAACCAGAGCATGGCTGCTGGAATCAGAGCTGATTAACCCACAGACACTCAGTGCAGGCTTGTCTGCTGGCTGGAAAAATCCAGACAAGAACATCACACAGCAGAACCTTTTGAAGCACTTGGAGAGTTACAGGGCAGGCAATGACACAACCCCTCACTGGTCTAGATTGCCCCACAGAAAGTGACATATGGTTGGCACAGACATTACTGGTATATTGTCCCTTGATCGAATGAGAGCAGGTAGCTGGCAGCGCATTCTGTAAGGGCCCCAGGACACTGGCATGTCCTTCCACCCAGCACCAAAGCAGCCTGGGGATTTGTCAACATTCTGGGCCCATTTCCATCACCTGACCTTTGATGAGAGGTAGGAGGATTGAGGTGTAGGCCAACATAGTGGGGTGATGGTATTTGATCTTGCTGCTGGTCAGATCAGAGAGCTGACTGTATTGTATCTGGGTTTGTAATTTTAAATAATTGGCAGGGCACTCAGAGCCTGTGTATGGACTAAATTGAAAAAATTAAGTAAATAAAAATATGAATGGGCTCTGGTGGAGGAAGATTACTGCTGCTTCCAGACTGAGTTCTTTCTGAAACTTCCATGCAAGAGAACTCCCCCTCCAATGACTGCAGAGGGCATATAGAAAGGATGAATTTGACCAAGCTCATCAGACAGACAGCATGTGTCTACAGTATCTTTAATTCAAATGCTGTACCAATAAAAAGTATATTTACCAATAGGAATTAGGTCTCTACTAGTTTCATTTGGGATTGTAATCACCTTTTCTTCCCTTTCAGCCTTGCAGCAAATGGTTCCTACCTGCTTGTACTTGGCGGGAAGGCTCCACCCACAGGCCTGTAATCGACCATCATCATTCCGCACGTGCTCTCGGACCTGGCGGTACTGCTCGCGCTTCTGTTCACGACGTGTGGATGACGTACAGTCACTGAGGAGAGAAGCAACAGTGTTACTTCTCAATCTATGGTTAAAAACAGAGGCACAGGGTCAAGGAAGCATTGCCATGGCAGGTGGAAGAGAAGCAGTCAGAGGTCAAATAATACAAAGTAGGAAATAAAAGCATCTTTGACAAGGGAAAAGGAGGAGCAGGAAACAAGAGAGATGGACCCAGGGAAGCCCTAATCTCTAGCTCCTTTCCATCTAGGTCCTTGGGAATACTCCTAGAACCCTTCAGAGATGGAGAATCAGCTTTCTAGGAGACAAACATTCATGGGAGACCCTATGATTATCAGGTTATGTTCCTTTGCATTTTACTGACCCCATGACCTCAGCTGGAAGATATTCCAAGTTTCTCCTTCTTTCATTCCAATCAACTGTTTAATCTTTTCCACATTTTAAAACCCTCTCTGTTGGCTTGCTGAGAAGGCGAGCAATTCCTTTGAAACTGCAGAACAAGTGGCCAGCAAGTAGGGGATGTAAGCAGGGTCTAATTTCCAATTAGGCACAGTAGGCACATGCCTAGGGGCGCTGGCGTTCTAGGGGCATTTAAAAGTCAAAAGTGGGTTAAAAGTTAAAAAATTTAATACATACAGCTCCCTTGTGGGCAACAAGGCTCCTGGCATGAGTTGGTGGCTGCCCAGCCTGTGGGGCTGGAGCAGGTGGGTGTCTGAGTCAGCCCGCCGGGGGGAGCTGAGCTGCAGCTGGGCGGGGCAGCTACTTAAGTTGCTGGGAATGTCCCAGTCCCTTCCCAATCTTGGCTGCCCCACTGCCTCCGCCCCATGCCAGGAAGGGAAAGAGAGGGCAGGGCCAGTGCCCCATTCACTTGCACAGGCAGAGCCGTGGGAAGAGATACAGTACCACCCTTGCACCTTGCCTGGGGCGGATGGGCTGCTTCCTGCCTCAGGCTGGGAGCATCATGAGTGCTGGAGGATCTCATGCCTTCCTGGAGAGGCTATGTTTATATTTCGTTTTGTTTAATTTCTTACGGAAAACATGAAGGGAAGCTGTAGGCAGTGGGTGGGCTCTGAAGATTCTGTGCCTAGGGGCATGTAAGGTGTAAATCTGGCCCTGGGTGCAAAAGCGACATGTCTTCATCTCCAGTTCAGAAGCCAAGAACATCACCGCCATGATGCTCCCAGTTCCAACTGAGGTGAGGAATCAGGTTGTGCTGGTCACCAGGGTGGATAAAAATCAATGATTTAAAAAAAAAGATTGGATTTCTTTACATTTAAATTGGATTTTTTTGATAAAATGCTTTTTGCGGAAAAAACCTATCTAATGATAGTTTTAATTAAGATACATTATAGCTCAAAGATATCTCATCATGGAATAGGGATTATAAATTCTAATTCTATAGTATGTGATAGACCCAGGCCAGCTGGGTACAGCAGAATAGCAGAAGGCAGCTATACTGGTCACTGGATTAACAGTTTTCTGTTCCCTGACTGACTACAGCAGGGGCTGCTCCAGGCTAATGAGAACACCTGACTCTAATTAACCTGCAAAGAGTCAGGTGAGACCATTAAGTTAATGTGACCACCTGACTCTAATTAAGGCCCTACTGATACTATAAAAAGGGCTCATTCCAGTCAGGCAGAGGAGAGCCAGGGAGCCAGAGGAGAGGAAGTGCAGCTGAAGGACTGGTTAATGAAGGCACCCTCCAACCATCGTTAAGGAAGCCCTAAGGTAATGGTGAAGAAGGGAGAAGCAGGAGAGTTGTGGGGAAGTGGCCCAGGGAAATGTAGCAACTCTGCCAACAGCTGCTACCATTAGGGTCCCTGGGCCAGAACCCGGAGTAGAAGGCAGGCCCTGGTTCCCCCCAACCCACCACTACAGGAATATCTCCTAAGAAGGGAAGTCAGGCCCCTGTCAGGACAGGAGGTTAAATAAATAAATAAGCCCCCAGGGACAACAGAGACTGTGGGAGTTCTCTCACCAACCTCCTTGCTGACCTATGATGAAAAGGGCTCAGTAGACTGTAACCCTGGCCCTAAAGAGGCAAGGGCTACGTGGAGGGTCACAGTGAGCCACTGAGGCTAGCATAAACCGCCTAGAAGTGGAGGACCCATGGGGGCAAGGTCAGAGCTCTGCCATAAGTATTAGGCAATATAGTCATGTAATGTTTAAGAAAAGTTTTGTAAATGAGTTCCAATAGTTCATGGATTAGGGACCCAATCTTATGGGATTCCAGGGGCTTTTGTATAGATTATTTAGGCTACTCTTTCTATCTAAGTGCTCAGTCTAGAAGATACCATCAGAGATGCTTAGTTTTACAGTTCTCAAACTGCAGATTTGTGTCTCCAGAGATAACATGCTTGTTAAAATAAAAAATGGTTTTAAATAAATAAATAAATAATATATAGAGGTGAGAAATAACAGACCTCAACCCTATTGTCCCTCTGCAAATTTGTGTACAGAGAGTGAATCCCTTAACTCTCTCTAAAAGTGCAGTTTCAAAAAGTTCAATGAATAGAAGATTGTTGGGGGCGGAATAGATCTGGACAAGAAGTAGAAGTCTGGAGATAAATGTGAGAAGGGAAGCACAGGCAGTAGAACCAAAAGTGAAACTGTTTGAGCAGCATATTCCAGAAGGCTTGAGGTCTTTCTGAGCGTAGCCTTCACTGATTTGAGATCTACCATACCATTCTCTCACTAGAAGGGAAAACCTATAATGACAGCAGGGCATAAAAGAGACCCAGTTTGGGAATATTTTAATTAAATAATGAAATACCCCTCTACCTGTGGGTAAGCCAGGCATGCGTGGAAAATGCAAACAGTGCAACAAAGAAATGCAGGGCCTGGTTTCCCAAATGAAACAACATCATGAGAAGTGTTCCTTCTCAGGAGGAAGCTGCGTTGAAGATGATGAAAAGAACACGTCTGAACATGTAGGATCTTCAGGTTGGTAAACTTTTTTATTTCATGCTTCTTTCTTAAGGCCTGCCTGTCTTCCTTCTGGACTGTTCTTGGATTCTCATGTTGGAGCAAAAATTTTAGTTGTTACTCTATGTTACTCATTTTAGATGCAGTTGTGATAAAAAGTAAATAGCTGAAATAGGCAGATCTTCCTTTTACAATTTCATCTTTAAAGTAGTACTGACTGTCAGTGAATGCAATGAGTAATACTAAATGAGCAGTATTGTAATAATAATTAAATAACTGCATTTACTTGTTCTGTCTGAAGACTATCCACCTTCGAGATCACCATCATTTTCTATAGTTTCAGAGTTATCTGCCAAGGATAGTGTTTCAGTCACATCATGTATGTCACATAGTCTCAGTATATTACCTGTAGCAAAAAAACCTCCATCATCCAGAAACCATAGATAAATTTGTGAGAAGAACCAGCAGATTAAAAAAAAAGGTAACTGATGAAAAAATTGCCCAGTTTGTTTAGGCAGCAAAATCCCCTTTCCGTATGATTGAGAACCCAAACTTCATTAACATGGTTCAGTCATTAAGACCAGGATACAGTCCACCCAAGAGAGCAGATGTCGCAGGCAAATTGTTGGATAAAATGTATGAAAGAGAAATTGAGCAGTGTGCAAAAAGGTCTGGAGGGTAAAATTTTTAATCTGAGTCTTGATGGGTGGAGCAATGTCCACAATGATCCTGTTGTATGTGCTTGTGTGACAACAGAAGAAGGGAATGTTTTCCTTGCAGAAACAATTGATACATCAGGAAATGCACACACAGCAGAATACTTACAAGAAGTAGCAGTAAAAGCTATAACAAACTGTGAAAAAAATTCAAATGTTTAGTATGCAGCTTGGTCACAGACAATGCTGCAAATGTATCCAAGATGAGAAGAAATTATATAGAAGAGAGCGAAGAGAAGCTAATAACATATGTTTGCAGTGCTCATTTGATGCACCTCCTAGCCAAAGACTTCAGTGTTCCAGAAATGAAGGTTAATGTTGTTGAAATTGCAAAATACTTCTGTAACAACCACTTTGCAACAGCTGCTCTGAAAAAAGTGGGAGGAACCAAGCTAACTCTCCCACAAGACGTGTGCTGGAACTCAGTAGTGGACTGTTTTGAGCACTATATCAAGAACTGGCCTAATCTGATGCCAGTTTGTGAACAAAATCATGAAAAAATAGATGGCACCGTGACAGCCAAAGTTCTCAACACTGAGCTTAAGAGAAATGTTGAACACATATAGCGCACCCTGAAGCCTATTTCTGTAGCCTTGAACAAAATGCAGGGAAATAGCTGTTTTAGTGCTCATGCTATTGAAATTCGGAAGGAACTGAGTGAGATCTTAAAAAGAGAAACATGAAATGACAGAGTTAAATTACAAGCATTAAAAAAACGAATGGGACAAGCACTATCTCCAGCTCATTTTCTTGCAAATATTCTCAATACTCAGTACCAGGGTCAAACCTTAACTGCTGAAGAAGAGGAGTTGGCTATGACATGGACACCCAACAATCATCCCTCCATAATGCCAACGATAATAAACTTCAGAGCTAAGGATGAACCATTCAAGAAATAGATATTTGCTGCTGATGTTCTAAAGAAAGTCACACCAGTGAACTTTTGGAAGTCACTTAAGCACTTGGATTCAGAGACTGTTGAAGTGATAATCTCACTTTTAACAGCAGTAGCTTCTTCTGATGGTGTAGAAATAATATTTTCTTCCTTTGGACTAATTCATTCCAAAGTGAGAAATCGTTTAGGATCTGAAAAAGCAGGAAGCTTGTTTTTCTTTTCCAGATAATGAACAAACAGGAAAATGAAGGTGAAGATGACTGAGTTAGCTGCAGACACCAATATTTTAACTTTCTCTTGTTGACCTGGATGACATAGTCAATTTAATTTTTTTAATATTTCATTTAACTATTTTAGTTAAAAACAATTTTAACAAAAACAAACCTGATTTAAAAAAACTTGAATGTTTAAATTAAAAAATTCATATGCTTATTTTGTTAAAATATTATATGTTTGCTGTTGAAGAAAAAAATCCACAATACCTAATGTTGCTGTTTTAGTTAAATAAACAATTTAAATGTCTGTCTGTTGATGTTCTCCTCCTAATACAGTATGGCAAGAAAATCCTCCAAATATTAATGATTAACCTGTTGAATTGGAAATAGTTCACCTCCCAATGACTTCACAAATATCTGCTTCAATTACCTTTGGTAAATGAAATAACCAAACAATCATTCATTTTCTGATATAGCTGTAAAACTAATCTGAAAAGTTTTCAAAATAAATCACTTTAAAAATGTATAGTGTGTGCCTTCCGAAAAAGAAACCTCTCTCTCATCAATCTCTGAGTTGTGAATAATATATATTAAGGTTATAACAACCAACAAGAATGCATTTTTATGTAGAAATCCATGATTAAATCAAGTCTTCCTGACTATTGATTTAAATCATAATTTAAATCAATTTGATTTAAATCAAATCCACCCTGGTGGTCACCCTCTCCTATGGGTCTCCCCTGAGACAGCACATCAGGCTGTTTACTAAAGCCCAAATTGTGATTTTAATCTCACAGATGTAAATCTGGGAAATTCCACTGACTCCAGTGGAGTTACTCCTGATTTACACTGGCATAACAGGGCAAAATTTGGCCTTTGGCTATATTTTACTAATAACAAAGGCTGTTTGAACATCAGTTCCAACTCTCAGTGGGTTGTTTTTATCATTCCAACGTACAAACAAGAGCAGCAGAAGAACATTGTGAACAGAATGAAACTAACAGGAATCTATAGCACAGAGAAGGGGTTCTCAAACTTCATTGCACCGCTACTCGCTTCTGACGGGGCTATAGCGTGAGCCCCGCCATCCCAGATGTCAGTGAAGCTAAGCTTCAGCTTCAGCCCCAGGTTCCAACAAGTCTAATGCTGGCCCTGGCAATCCCATTAAAATGGGGTTGTGATCCACTTTGGGGTCCACAGTATGAGAACCACTGACATAGACCTTCACAGTCTAGAGAGAACCTCCACCATTCCTGATCCAGTGCACCTCCAACAAATCCCTTGTAAAGCTGCACAGGGAACAGCACTCTACTGTCACATAAACCAGACTCCTTCCACAAAACACAACTCAAAAACTAAAAGCTGAAAATCACAGACCATATGCAATATAAACAAAGAATTAAAAGTCCATTGTAGCAGAGGGTGCAATTCTGCAGCAGCAACAGCTGTGTCCCTCTTCCAGCACTCTGAGTGTTAAAATCAAATACTGTAGCCTGGGCAGTGCTGCTGAGAAAGTGCCCAGGAGTCTCCAGTTGAGCCCCGGAGGGGACAGAGGAAAGAGGCTGCTGGTGGAGTCCTCAGTATCTCTATCAAAACCCTTCCTCATCCTCCCACATAGCCAGTGCAGACAATAGTGTTCAGGACTTGATCCAGACCTGGTGGGCAACTAAATCACAACAGGGCCACTTTGTTCCAGGCTCATTTAGATGAAATCTCATCATGGCCTACAGAGCACAAGATAAAACCAGAGATCTCACATTTGGGAAGATAGAGAGTGTACAGCTAATCTGCTGAGCCTGCCCCTGGGAAAAGTGAGAGGTGAAAGGTCAGGTGGATATACACAAGAGCCTGGCAAAATTTTACAGCTAAGTATAGAGTTAAACACCATCCTTAACAAGTAACACAGGCAGGATCCATCTTCTTCATGAAACTGATTAATGTCACATATAAGCCACAGTCCTCTAAGGAAAAGGCCCATTTTAAAACAATTTGGTTGCTACTTGGCTGATCTGCAGAGGGATCTAGCTTTGCACATAGCAGGTGACTCACTCTTCTGGGAAGAATTCAAGGGTGCGGCTGCCAGAAGAGATCTGGCACATGGTATGACTGCGGCGTTGGCTGAACCCAGCCGTTGTTGGAGACTTATAGTGGATGTTCACCGACGGGTAGTTCCTCTTCACAGGTGGGGGACTGGAGGAAGAGCTGAACAGGCGACTAAAGCTGGGAATGGAGAGAAGCCAACAAATAAGGAAAGAGAAGAGCAGAAGGACAATCTGCAACACAGATTCAAAATACGGAAGAAACAAGCACAAGAACAGGAGTCCTGAAAATTCTTCAATGGTTTGCCCAGGTTTGAGTTCAGTGATCCTTAGCACTAGAGATGGGCTTATGTTTGTGTTTGGTTTCACCAGTGGAGACTACCCTGTTCTGAATCAGTTCTATTATGATTACTGTCCCTTGCTGTAAACTGATTCTGAGTACACATGAGAGAGTCCATTCCACCTCTCCAGTCTCAGATATAAGTAATCTCCACAGGATTTGTAAAACAAAAGCTATCTGTAGTTTAGATCTGATTTCTGTTTTACCTGGACCAATTATGTTTTTAGGATAGAGTGATTCAGAAAACAGCTTAAATTTTTGGCTCATCTCTACTGAGATTCTGCTTCTCGTGCTATCAGGCTGGTGCCTAAAATAGTAACAGCAACACTATCCTCTTTTTAGTCTGCACAGACCATCCAGTAACTTACAATTGCCAAATGGTGGACTTCTTCTTCTCCTGGACAGATGGGTGCTCCCGGGAAGCTCTGAGGACAAATGTTTCAGACAATCATTAATTTCAGCATCAGACCAAGGAGATATCTCCCTTTATACCCAGCTTCAAGCCAGCTGGTTGGCTCCAGCTGCAAAGAGGGGAAGGGGCAGACTTGGAGTCCTCCATTCAAGAATTTATTCTGGCAACAAGATTGAAAGGATGCCATGAACAAAAGGAGCTGAGGTACAGCCATCTCCAGTAATGAAAGGAGACTAGAGTAGATTGTGTCTCTATGTGTGTATGATGTGAAAAAAAATGCTGTCAATTTAAAGTGGTACCAGTGGTATCAGCTCAAATCACTACCAGGGCCACAGTCAGACCCTGGTAATTGTTTTCATTTTTAGCTGCAACCACAGAGATTCATTAATCAGGGGCTATCTTTACTCCTCATGTTATACTTTCCCATGTTACTTTCAGGTTACATGTCACTTTCCCATGTTATAAGGCACATATAGGGAACTCTGCAAGATTCACCTTAGCCAGCAGGACCAACCCTAAACACAACCACCCAGGGCCTCCATGTAACCTTGACAATTTACACCCTCATTCTCAGCCCCAGTCCCAGCTACAGGAACCAGAAGAGCAGGTTTTAAGTATCAGAGACCCTGCTATGTTCTGAGAACTTTCAGCAACTCGCAACCTAATTTTTTTATTTGGGCCCCACAAATTGTAAGGTCCAACCTACAGGCCAAACGTGTGACCAGATTGTGTCCCCTCCCCAGCATTGTACAGGAACTCCCAGCCTCACCTTATCATCTCTGTCCACCTGACAGCTTCCTGTAGCTCCATTAGTCTTTCTTTGTACTGGTTGCGCTCCATCAGTACACGGGCCATTTCTACACGGGTAAAGCGGCGGCGCTGGGCTATGGGAATGTTGTCCTGCAGGGGGGAGGAGCACTGCTTCAGCCAACAAGAAATGGAAGGGGGGTGAGATTAGTAAAGAGGAAGTCAGGAGATGAAAGACACAATTGTCAGTTGTCTGTCTATCTTGATTAATGTTTCCCCTCCCACCTGAGGCTCTAGCTATAGCCAAATGGCTTCTACAGCAGTTTGAGGACAAAAATCAGGGAGCACCATGTAGCAGCATTTGCTCATGGGGGGGGAAGAGATGGGAGGCATCCTGCTCATTTTCAATAAGAAGAGAAAATGATAGGGCCGGGGGAACTGCTGCAACTCATCACCAAGGAAAATGCTTTCCCTGGTCACCTGGCATGACTGCACTCACCTGCTCCCTCTCTCAGAGTCTGGCTGATTCTCTGGGGAGGATGCCAAGAAGGCACTTCCTCCCACTAACCACTGTGTAGCATGGGGAAAAGGACATGGTCAAAATTCCCATGTGCAGTAATTCCCCAGCTAACCAGTGCTAAAGGCTAAAAGTTAGGATGGAGCACAACAAGCATCTTGGGTTAGAACGGGTGCTCAGCTACCAGGACCAGGAAGGAAAAGCCATTTGTAAGGGGAGAATAGAATGCTGCGCATGATTCACTAGACACAGACCTGGGAGAGACCTGGGCACATAGTCCTTGCACTCAAAGAGCTTCCTAGCACAAGGCTTTTACAGACTGAAATATACTAAGTGGTTCTAGTGGCTCAACCCTCAAAATCTAAAATTCCAATGTTCTTAGTGGTTATCTGTCAAGTTAAAAAAAAAGAGTCACTGAAAATGCAAGGTGCATTCAATTACTGACATTTGAAAAACAAGAGAATTTCTGTGGGGCTCAGCAGAATTTCCTGCCATATGGAGATCGTTCAGGTAAGATGTCCAGCAAGTCACAAGAGCAGGGCTCAAGCTGGTTAGTTCCTCTCTGCCAACTCCTAGTAAGAAAAGGTTACTGATTGTAACTGGTTCTTCAAGATGTGAAGCAGATGTGTATTCCACTGACAGCCAGCACACCAAAGCCAGAGCCTGCCTCGCAGTACCTGTAGAGGGGTGGCGCTCGTGGCTGTGGCTCCTGGGGCCCTGGCTATATGAGGCAACACTGCCCTGACCTCCCTCAATTACTTCGCATCGAATGAGAGGAGACTCTGATGCACAGGGGATGGAGGGTGGGTCATGGAACACACGTCTCCATCACACCTTGAAGCACCACAATTACAGTAAGTAACCCATTTCTTCTTCGAGTAGATGCAGATATGTATTCTGCTTAAGTGACTCATGAGCAGTACCCCAATCCGGAGGCAGGGCTCTGAGTCTACTGAAATAAAGATCACAGGATCACCCTTCTATGGCTTGTGCTTGCTCTGGAAGATGTGGTAATAGCACGGGGTCCATAAATGCATGTATGGATGACAACGTGGAAGCCCTGCAAATGTCCAGTATGGAAATGTCACTGAGGAACACTACCAGTGTCGCTTGCATTCTCCTGGATGAGCCCGTATCCGCTGAGGAGGTGCAGCTGAAGTTCTCTCACATGCAGCCCTGATACAAGATTTTATCCATCTAGAGATGGTTTTTGCAGAGACTGCTTGCCCCTTCTTGCAGTCTGCATATGACACAAAGAGATAAGGCGAACCCAAAATCATTGTAGTCCTGTCTAGATAAAAGGCTACGCATCGCCTGACCTCCAGAGTATGAAGGCGCCGTTCTTCCAGGGAAGAGTGTGGCTTAAGGAAAACACTACCTGATTCAGATGAAACAGAGACCATCTTGCATAAAAACTTAGCTGTGGTCACAGTGTTACCTATCCTTGGAGAATGGAGTGTCATCATGGCTTGGAAAAAACTGCATTCCCTTGAATCGGGGGAGTGAAAGCTGATATTGCTGCCAAATTGCCCTCTCAGTGAACTGAGCGCAGGCCCTGATTTCTGAAATTGTAACAGGCTTCCCTCCCACAATGTCCTGGATGGAAGCCTCTGTCGGTTGGATCCCATGGGCCAAGAAACCCAACAGAACCATTTCCATTTTGCTAGTAGGTCATCCTACTGGAGGATTTCCTTCTGTTGAGTAGGACTTGTTGTACAGCATCCAAGCACTGTTCTTCCTCTTCATTCAGCCATGATGTGCAGGGAGCTGATCACAGGATGGAGGGTGCAGCTGTGGTTCTGAGCAAGCAGGTCGGGACAGAGAGGAAGCAATATGGGAGGTTGAATTGACAGAGCAAGGAGATTTGAGAACCAGCACTATCTCAGCCATGCTGGAGCAACAAGGATGAGCTTGGCCCACATTGCTTTGAGCTTGAGGATGACCTGAGGAATGACTGGAATAGGTGGAAAGCATACAGAGGAGTCAACCAGCTGCAGTTGGAAGATGTCGAGGGAGCCTGGGTGGAGGCCACGTCGAGAGCAGAATAGCCAACACTTCCTGTTTTTCTTCGTCAAAAAATGGTTGATCCTGGGGATACCCCATGTTTCAAAGACAACCCAGAGAACACTCTCCTTCAGAGACCACTCATGGCTCAGGGAGAAAACCCCGCTGAGATGTCCATAAAGACGATTATAGCTGCCCTGGCAAATGGGTTGCTACTGGAGTGATGTCTCCTTCAATGCAAAATTGCCACAGGTTGATCGCCTCCAGGCAGAGTAACTTGGAATGTGCCCCCCACGCTTGTTCACATCGCACATTGCAGTGGTATTGCTGCGAAGTATGTGAACCACTGTGTGTGTGCTTTGGGTCTCAGAAGGTACATATGCATTGTGGATGGCCCAAAGTTCCAACATATTGATATGGAGTGAGGCTTCCTGTTCTGACCACAGGCCCTGCACCCTCAGTGAGTCCAGATATGTTCCCCAACCCAGAAGGGAACTGTCAGTAACAATAGACTTGGTCGAGGAGAGCCTCACAAAGGGGACTCCTTGGCACATGTTGCGAGGGTACTTCCACCAGTGCAAGGAGTCCAGGACTGGTGGAGGAAGATGAAGCAACCTGTTCAGAGAATGCAAAGCAGGGCAGTAGACCATCCTGAGCCACATCTGAAGATGGCGAAGGCACAACCTGGTGAACTGGACCACTTGCATGCAAGAGGACATCTGGCCCAACAGGGTCAGACATACATGGACTATCATGAAAGGCTGAGATTGCACACTGAGGTAGAGCTGTTTAATCGCCTCAGTTGGTCGGCAAGAATGCCCTCATCCTCGTGTACTCTAACAGGGTCCTGATGAACTTGATTTTTTGAGTGGGAGCCAAGGTTGACCTTGCAGTGTTTAAAATGAGTCCCAGATGGTTGAGGCAAACACAACATGGTGTCAACGTGGGCAAGAACCTCCTCTCTGGAGCTGCCCTTCAGCAACCAGTCATCAAGGTATGGGAAACTCCCTTCCTCCCTTGCATCTGACAAAGTGGTATTCACTCACGAAAGCTCATGCTCCAAAATGTCCTGTTAGTCTATAAGGTGCCACAGAATTCTTTGCTGCTTCCTCCTGAGATATGCCATGACCATCGTCATGCATTGGTAAAGACTCAGGGGCCAGAAGAGAGCCTGAATGAAAGAACTGTACAATGAAAGTGACATTTTCCTATCACAAAACGCAGAAACTTCTTGTGGTTCAGTAGAATTGCCATATGAAAGTAACTGCCCTGAAGGTCCACAGCAGTGAACCAGTTGTTCTGTGACAGTGCAGGGAGGGCAGCCAGTAGAATGGCCATGCAGAATCTCATGTACTTGATGAATTTGTTGAGGCCACAAAGGTTGAAAATCCTGCCTTGAATTTCTCTATCACGAAGTACTGGAAGTAAAAACTGTGCCCCAGTGTTCCGGTAGAACCTCCTCCACCACTCCTGTCTTCAACAGAGAGCTGACCTGTTTGATGAGGTGGTGAGAGAGGTCCCTGCAGAGGACGGGGAAGGAATGTGGGAAGGGGACATGGAGGTGAACTGGATTGCATAGCCTGTCCGATACTGTCTAGGACCCAGCTGCTGGAGGTAATCAAGTCCCAAGCATTGTAAATGGGGATGGAAAGGGCGGGGTAGTGACTGGACCAATGCTCTGGACTAAGGAATCAAAAGCCTGTACTGAGGGAGGACACGAGGACTGTCTGAAGCCTGAGCCCAACTGCTTCCTCTTGGGATCTCTATCCCTCTTTCTAGGGTAGTCCTGCTGTTTCAGAGGGAAAGGAGTGCTGTGGACGATACTGTTGCTGTTGCTGCACCCCATAGTGGCATCTTTGCACAGACAGCACGTACACTCCAAAATCTTCAAGCAGTCATGGAATTCTTGAAGGAGTGCAAAGTATCATCAGTCTTGTCTGAGAACAAGAAGTGACAGTCAAAGGGTAAGTCCTCGATGGCTTGCTGGACGTCCAGAGCAGTCCCAGGTTTTGCAGCCAGGAAGTCTTCTTCTCATAGTTACTGCGAGGCCATGACCCTGGCCTAGATGTCTGCACTATCAAGGGCAGACTGCAGGGAAGTTCTGGCCACCAAACAGCCTTCCACAATGAATGCCCAGAACTTCTCACATGAGGCCTCAGGCAACTAGTCCTTGAATTTAGCCCTGGCTGACCAATTGACGAAATCAGACTTGCCCAGCAAAACCTGTTGATTGGCAATCCTCATCTGTAGGAACAATGAGATATAGATCTTCCTGCCCAGAAGATCCACAGCTTGGAGTCTCTGTCCTTGCGGGTAAACTTGAACCTATCCTGCTGGGCCCTGTCATTTACCCCATTATGATCAGGGAATTTGGGGCTGTGTGAAAATAAAACTCCTCAAATCTCTGCATGGGAACCAAGTAGTGCTTTTCCATGCACTTAGCAACAGCCATACTGAGGCCAGTACTCCATAGGGCTCTCCTCAGTTCAAGGAGCACATCACTGATTGGGAGGGCCACTCTCCTGGGGATGGCAGGCTTAAAATGTCCACCAATTTGTGCGTGTTCTTGTGGAAAAACTCACCTGGATGCCCGAGGATGTGGCTACATGAAGCAAAAGGTCCTGGTACACCTTAAAGTCATCCAGATAGAAGGGGAGGATGAACCCATCAGCACAGCATCATCTGGCAATGAGGACAGAGGTCTCAGCTGAGCCAAAACCGGCTTTCACTCCCAGGAAGATGTACCCATGATGGAGGACTCTGCAGCTTCGCAGGGAGGAAGACCACTGCTGCCTGGGTCTGTCGCTCATGCAAAGCCACCACCATCGATCTGGTGGGTGGACTTAAGCTTTGAACTTGATGAAGAGCAGGATCTCCATGAACTAGGAGTGTCCCACTGAGGGTACGTCTACACTACGGGATTATTCCGATTTTACATAAACTGGTTTTATAAAACAGATTGTATAAAGTCGAGTGCACGTGGCCACACTAAGCACATTAGTTCGGCAGTGTGCATCCATGGTCCGAGGCTAACATCGATTTCCGGAGCATTGCACTGTGGGTAGCTATTCTGCAGCTATCCCATAGTTCCCGCAGTCTCCTCTGGCCCTTGGAATTCTGGGTTGAGATCCCAGTGGCTGATGGGGCAAAAATCATTGTTGCGGGTGGTTCTGGGTAAATGTCATCACTCATTCCTTCCTCGGGGAAAACAACGGCAGACAATCATTTCGCGCCCTTTTTCCCTGGATTGCCCTGGCAGACGCCATAGCACAGCAACCATGGAGCCCTTTCAGCTTTTTTTTACTGTCACCGTATGTGTACTGGATGCCGCTACAGAGGCATTACTGCAGCGCTACACAGCAGCATTCATTGCTTTTGCATGATAGCAGAGACGGTTATCAGTCGTTTTGTACTGTCTGCTGCCATTGTAAATTGGCAGTAAGATGACGGTTATCTGTCGTTCTGTACTGTTTGCTGCTATCATGGGTGCCCCTGGCTGAGATCGGCCAGGAGCACAAAGCAAGACTGGGAATGACTTCCCGAGACAATTCCTCCTTTATGGTTTTCTAAAATAGAGTCAGTCTTGCCTAGAATATGGGGCCAGTGTAATAGAGAACCAGTGTATCAGAGAGCACAGCTGCTCCGTGTCAGATCCCGCAGAAATGATGAGCTACATGCCATTCACGGGGGTGCCCCTGCAACAATCCCACCCGTTGCTTCCCTCCTCCCACAACCTTCCTGGGCTACTATGGCAGTGTCCCCCCCCATTTGTGTCATGAAGTTATAAAGAATGCAGGAATAAGAAACAGTGACTTGTTAGTGAGATAAAATGAGGGGGAGGCAGCCTCCCGGTGCTATGACAGTCCAGGTAGAACATTAAGCGGTGCAGGGAAGAGGAGCCCAGCATCCCGCTGCTATGATAGTCCTGGCAGTACAGAATCTGTTCTTTACACAGGAAAGGGAGGGGGCTGATGGAGCTTAGCCCCCAGTTGCTATGATAACGATTACCAGCCATTCTGTACCATCTACTGGGAATGACCGGGAATCATTCCTATTTTTACCCAGGCGCCCCCGGCCAGCCTCACCTGAGGCCAGCCAGGAGCACTCACGGGCTCATGACAACGACGGCTAGCAGTCCTACTGCCCCATCTGCCACCAGGGAGGGGAGAGGAGTGGATACTGCTCTTCACTGCCGCAGCATCACGTCTACCAGCAGCATTCAGTAGACATAGGGTGACATTCAAAGAAGTCAAGAAATGATTTCTTTCCCTTTTCTTTCACGTGGGGCGGAGGGAGTAAATTGTCGAGCTATACCCTGAGCCACGCCGGACAATGTGTTTGAACCTACAGGCACTGGGAGCTCAGCCAAGAATGTAAATATTTTTCGGAGACTGTGGGGACTGTGGGATAGCTGGAGTCCTCAGTATCCCCTCCCTCCCTCCATGAGCGTCCATTTGATTCTTTGGCTTTCCGTTACGCTTGTCACGCAGCACTGTGTAGTCTGAGATTTTTTTTCAAACGCTTTGGCATTTCGTCTTCTGTAACAGAGCTCTGATAGAACAGATTTGTCTCCCCATACAGCGATGAGATGCAGTATCTCCTGTACGGTCCATGCTGGAGCTCTTTTTGTATTTGGGACTGCATCGCCACCCCTGCTGATCAGAGCTCCACGCTGGGCAAACACGAAATGAAATTCAAAAGTTCGTGGGGCTTTTCCTGTCTTCCTGGCCAGTGCATCTGAGTTCAGATTGCTGTCCAGAGCGGTCACAGTGGTGCACTATGGGATGCCGCCCGGAGGCCAATACCATCGATTTGCGGCCACACTAACCCTAATCCGATATGGTAATACCGATTTTAGCGCTACTCCTCTCGTTGGGGAGGAGTACAGAAACCGATTTAAAGAGCCCTTTATATTGATATAAAGGGCCTCGTAGTGCGGACGGGTACAGCATTAAATTGGTTTAACACTGCTAAAATCAGTTTAAACGCGTAGTGTAGACCAGGCCTGAGTCCAAGGCCACTGATAGGGATAGGGCATTGGAGGCCAGTAGGAGCCAGGCGAGGGATCTCCATCCTGACCACAGGGCACATGCCAATCCTGGAAGCCATACAGGTCCACTGATGGCCCCTGGAATTTATCGGGTGATGCAGAGTGCGAGGATGATGACTCCAACTCTGAATCAGAGCCCTGGGATCTCAGCAACATGGGCAGAGTGATGCCCAAGGAAGCTAATAGGCAGTCCAATTCATCTGTTGCCCAGAACAAGGCGGGAATCAACACCTCCAATGAAGGCAGTACCGTTGTTATGCAGCATGCCAGTGCCACAGGCAGTGTTGGTCCCAGCACAAATAGCTGAATCGGAGTACTCAAATGCGTCAATGTTAAGGGCAGTGAGAAGTGCCATGGAAACACCTGCAGCATTAAGTGCAGCGGGACTGAAGACCGCACTGATTCTGTACCAGCTCCATGCTCTTTATGGGGAGAGGATCATCTAGGTATGGTCCCGAGGGGCACGAAGGTTCATTGGCATGCTCCACTGGAGGGCCTGCTGAAGGAGGGAGCCTTGGAAAGTCCTGGACAAACAGTGAGGATGAAATGGAAAGGCAGAGCAGGTCTTCTGCAGCCTGATACGTTGACACAGTGGCTAATCGGTACCAACATTGCCCTCGTTGGTACCAGACTAAAACAGACGCCCAGAGGCTGGAACCAGAGTCAATGGTATCAAGGTTCTGCCCTTCCCACTTGGTACCAGGGAAGGATCAGAGGTACCCTCACCATCCTGTGAGCTGGAGCCAGTCCACACTTTTCCTGGGGGAGGCAGAGGAGTTACCCCATGACCTGCAGCAATCCCAATTGGTCTTATCAGACCTCTTCCATAGCACTGATGACAGAGAACAGCTCCTCCATCTCCTGGGAGAGGCAGCAGTGCTCTCTGAGTCCGAGGGTGATGTTCAGTCCAAGGAGCCCTTGGTACTGGATCAGGCTGCCTGGCCTGTTCAAGCAGGAGTTGCTTGACGCAAAGGTCCCGCGCCCCCTGAGTCCAATTCTTGAACGATTTACAAAATCAAACAACACTCTTTAAGGTGGGGCTTGCTGAGACAAAGCAGGCACTGCATGTGAGGTTGCTGTTGGAAATTGCCCCTCCACACCAAGGACAGTGTTTAAACCCCAGTGAGTGCATTACCAGGGGACACTATCTATTAACTACCACTAACTAACTATCTATATACAATAAACTAGGCTAAGATTAAATGTGAGGTTGGGAGTCTACAACCACACAGAGCTCTGACTTCAGCCACGGGCAGTGAGAAGGAACTGAATGGGGTCAGGGAAGCACTGCCTCACAAAGCCAGGAGAGAGACCACGAGTACAGTAACTCCTCACTTAACGTTGTAGTTATGATCCTGAAAAATGTAATTTAAATTGAAACGATGTTTAACTAATCCAATTTTCCCACAAGATTTCATGTAAATGTGGCGGGTTAGGTTCCAAGGAAATTTGGGGGGGGCAGACAAAAGGCATTATGTACTGTACAGTACTGTACTGTGGTTAGGCGGTGCTCCAGCTTACCCCACACAGGCACAGCTCACTGCAGGCAAGGCTGCTAGGAAGCACCTTGCGCAGCAGCAATGGCAGCTGCTCCTAGAAGAACAGGCACCAACTTTGCTGGGGGATGCTCCAGGCCCGCCTCTTCCTGTTCCCGCTCCACTCCAGGCCTACCTCTTCCCTCCCCCACTCCACCTCCTCTCTGGAGCACACCACATCCCCACTCCTCCCCCGCCCTCCCAGAAAATACTAAGCGCCACCAAACAGCTGTTTGACGGCGGGGAAAGTGCTGGGAGGGAAGGGGAGGAGGCAGAGAACAGGAATTTGTGCAACACTCCCTTGTAAAGTTGCTGCTCTTCCACAGAATCTTACAAGCAGTGGACAGAGCAGGCAGCCAAACGATATTATAAGGGAGCATTGCACAACTTTAAACAAGCATGTTCCCTAATGGAGCAGCAACGTAACTTGAAACAACGTTAATGCAGGAGGATGTTAAGTTAGGAGTTACTGTACTCTAAGGGTAATGCTAGGCAAAGGTCTCCAACTCCAGCTTCAGCTTGCTGGGCGAACATACCCAAATGGTGTACATATCTGCATCTACTCAAAGAAGAATCTCAATGTCTCCATTTGTAAAATGGCCGAGGCCCCCATTCCCTGCCAACAACCTTCCGTCTGACTCCCTGAGGAGCATAACATAAGTAGGCCTTCTTTTAGTAGAGGCAAGTATGGCTGTTGTGGGCTGGTGTATCTGCATATGGACCAGAAAAGAGGAAAAGACCTTACATGCTACACTCCCCTCAGAGGAAGGGAAATGAGAGCAATGCATGATAAGTAGCAAAGATCTCCACGACAGCTGGGGAAAAAGGCTGCCTACAGGAAACCTTAAATATGTTGGAAGCATGCTACCAGCAAGCAGCGCTGGGTTTTGTCCATAATTGTTGATATCTCCATTTCAGCCCAAAAGGCTGATATAGGTCTTTTGGATGGTGCAGCACTACACCAACATGGGCTAGTGGAAACTAGCAGGCTAAAGCCCTACTTTCTTCTCCTTGAAATTCATTCCTCTGGGTGGCAGACAGAGGAAGTATGTAAGTGAAGAGGAAATTACTATTAAAAATCTAGTGGGAGTTGCATTTTATTTTATTAAAACACAGGTCTATTAGCATAGCTCAGCTCAAAAAAGAACTCTTCATCCAGCATTCATAGGAGTGATTTGCAAACTTGCCATGAACTCTAAGCTTTCAATAGGCTAAATTCATCTCTGATATAACTCCAATTAAGTCAATGGAATTACACTAGTGATTAATTTGGCCCAATACTTTTCTGCCAATAAAAACAGAATGTCTTTTCTGTGTGCTAGCGAGGAGGGAGGAGGTGGATCAGATTTCCTGTCACATAAGAGGTGATATTTCCAGGTGGTATTTCTATCATTCCCTAGTTTGTCTGGTGTTTGGCTAGGTTGAAAAACTGGACATTCTTAACCTTAGCAAAAAACACCCAAATAAATGACCACAGAACCATTGGACTGGACAGAATGGAGTAGATCGCTGGTCCCCCTCCTCTGGCATCCTGCATCTGGATGTGGCCAATGCTAGATAGTTCAAAAAAATTATGAAAAAAAGGAATGTAAAAAAATTTTTCTGACTCAAAATTGGGAGAATGTAAAGCCATTAGGTTAAAAGGGTTATTGCTATGGAACTGGCTAGAGTTTTCAGATAAGTGCAAGAGACACTGCATAAAATCCTTTCAGGCTACAACATAACTAACATCATCAAACAAGCTCATCTGTGTAAGCAATATGATAATGGACTCCAGCACAGATTGTCCAGTTAAACTGGTTGCAATTTGAATAAAGAGGAAAATTAGATGCTATGGGAGGAATGCACTGAAGAGGACATTATTCTAGCAATGCTGAACAGAGTACTGATATACTCTGAAACCACCTCTTTGAACAGCAGGCACCTTGAGGACATGATTTGCTTAGTCACTGAGAACAATTCTCCCTGCCAGCTTATGATTTGACATAAACAGAGGAAATCACATGCTGGACCTTATTGCTGGCAAAGTTCAGCAGTAACATAGATTATTATTAGGGTTGGAAGGGACCTCAGGAGATCATCCAGGCCAACCCCCTGCTCAAAGCAGGACCAATCCCCAAATGGCCCCCTCAAGGACTGAACTCACAACCCTGGGTTTAGCAGGCCAATGCTCAAACCACTGAGCTATCCCTCCCCCTAGGGTTGGCCAGCTTTGCCCTCACCATCAGCAAGGACAGAGCGATCTGTATCTCAGTGACTTTGAGCTACAATTCAGATAAGGTAATACAGAACAAGAATATTAACCCCCTCCCCCACAGGCATTTTAATAATGTAATATACCAATTCTGTACAGAGATAGCTGCTTACATCCTCCACCTCTTCTTTGGGTTCTCGTCGGGCAACGATCACTTCAGATTTCACTCTAGAAAATAAGAAGAAATAAACAAACCAGAAAGTGATATGTTGGCAGCTGTTGCTGGACAGATTCTAAGTCACCCTTTGGAGAATTATACATAAAAAAGTATGAAAGTATAGAATATATTTACCAAGGCTTTTTCCCGCTGTGACCTTGTGACAGATCCAGACCAGTGGGATACAGGAGTCTGGTAGAAGGCAAATATACTGGCCACTGCATGAACAGTTTTCTGTTCCCTGAGTGACCAGAGCAGGGGCTTCCCTAGAGCAATCAGGAACCTGCTAGAACCAGGGCCGGCTCCAGGGGGTTTGCTGCCCCAAGCAGCCAAAAAAAAAAAAAAAAGCCGCGACTGCGATCTGCGGCAATTCAGCAGGAGGTCCTTCACTCGGAGCAGGAGTGAGGGACCTTCTGCCAAATTGCCACCGAATCCCTGAAAGTGCCGCTCCACTCAGGAGTGGCCGCCCCAAGTACCTGCTTGATAAGCTGGTGCCTGGAGCCGGCCCTGGCTAGAATCAGTTAAGACAGGCAAGCTAATCAAGACACCTGGAGCCAATTAAGAACTTTCTAGAATCCATTATGGCACGCAGGCTAATCAGGACACCTGGTTTAAAAAGGACCTCCCATCGGTTAGTAAGGGGGGCGTGAGAAGCGCATGCTGCTGGAGGAGTGAAGAGTTCAAGCGTGTTCAGGCTTCAGGAGGAAGATCCTGCACTGAGGATAAAGAAGGTGTAGGGAGGAGGCCATAGGGAAGTAGTCCAGGGAGTTGTAGCTATCACACAGCTGATACAGGGAACATTGTAGACTGCTGCTATCCATAGGGCCATGGGCTGGAACCTGGTGTAGAGGGTGGGCCCGGGTTCTCCCCATCCCCCCAACTCCTGATCGGACACAGGAGGAGTTGACCTGGTCTGTGAGAAACATCAGAAGGGAAGGTCTAAATTGGAAAGGGATCTGGCCTGTTCCTGACCCACTAGGTGGGACACAGAGGATGTGGGGATTGTACTCAGTTTGCCCCATGCTTGCCAGGTTAGCTGAGCGGATGGCAGGTTTGAGCCACTAGCAAAAGTGGCCAAACTGAGGGCCTCCATGAATCTCTGAGGTAAGCAAATATGCCAATAAGCGCAGGACCTACCAAGGCAGAGGAGGAACTTTGTCGCAGACCTGTACAAACAAGCCACCATAGGCCTGATTCTGACAGTCTTACTCATACTAAGTAGTACCTTAGGCCTGGTTTACACTATGATTTTAGGTCAAATTTAGCAGTGTACCTCAATTTAACCCTGCACTCGTCCACACAACGAAGTCCTTTTTTCTGACTTAAAGGGCTCTTAAAATAAATTTCTTTTCAGCGCTAATCCCCTCGTCAGGGGAGGAGTAATCGGCCTTGCCAGGTTGAATATGGGGTAGTGTGGATGCAATTCGACGGTACTGGCCTCCGGGAGCTATCCCAGAGTGCTCCATTATGACAGCTCTGGACAGCGCTCTCAACTCAGATGCACTGGCCAGGTAGACAGGAAAAGCCTCATGAACTTTTGAATCTCATTTCCTGTTTGGCCAGCGTGGCAAGGTGCAAGTGAGTACAGATCTCATCAGGAGAGATGACCATAATGCGGTCCCAGAATCACAAAAGAGCTCCATCATGGAGCTAACGGGAGGTACGGGATCTGATCGCTGTATGGGGAGATGAATCTGTGCTATCAGAACTCCGTTCCAGTAAACAAAACGCCAAAACATTTGAAAAAAATCTCCAAGGCCATGAAGGACAGAGGCTATAACAGGGACTCACAGCACTGCCATTGGAAACTTAAGGAGCTCAGGCAAGCCTACAAAAAACAGAGAGGCAAATGGCCGCTCTGGGTCACAGCCCCAAACATGCCACTTCTATGATGAGCTGCATGCCATTCTAGGGGGTGCATCTACCAATACCTCAACCCTGTGCTTTGACTCCGTGAATGGAGTAGGATGCAACACAGAGGCAAGTTTTGGGGATGAGGAAGATGAGGAGGAGGAGGTTGAAGATAGCTCACAGCAAGGAGGCGGAGAAACCGGTTTCCCCGACAGCCAGAATCTGTTTCTCACCCTGGGCCTGGAGCCAGTAACCCCTGAACCCACCCAAGGCAGGCTTCTGGAACCTGAAGGAGGAGAAGGGAACTCTGGTGAGTGTACCTTTGTAAATATTAGACATGGTTTAAAACCAAGCATGTTTAATTATTAATTTGCCCTGGCATTCGCGGCCAGTATAGCTACTGAAAAAGTCTGTTAACGTGTCTAGGGATGGAGTGGAAATCCTCCAGGGACATCTCCATAAAGCTCTCCGGGACGTACTCCCAAAGCCTTTGCAAAAGGTTTCTGGGGAGGATAGCCTTATTCCGTCCTCCATAGTAGGGTTAGTTAGGTTTGTGCTGAACGTTAACCCAGAAACCTCAGTCCCTCCTTTTAAATTGCCAACCCATTTTAAATGGCCAACCCAACAGCCACTTGGTATGGGAAATGATGGCGCTGTTGTTTGAGACCATTCCCACATTATGAAGGTTAAAGAAGCCAAAAGACTGTGGCTTACCATGGCTGCCTGCAAGCCAAACTCTGTTGCCCGGCCCTGCATGAGTGATCTCTCACACCAAACCTGCAGGCCCTCAATCAGAGGCAAAATGCGACATTGTAACAAAAGCACATGTGCTATGTAACACAAGGTTAACAGCAAGGTTTACTGTGAAAGAGTGTACCCATTGTTCAATAACATGTGTTTTATTGAACCAGCTGCATATGTTTCTCCTTCCCAGAGGCTAGCGAAGATTAGAAGGCAAAAAAAATGCACTCGGGATGAAATGTTCTCTGAGCTCATGCTGTCTTCCCACACTGACAGAGCACAGCAGAATGCGTGGAGGCAGACAATGTCAGAGTGCAGGAAAGCACAATATGAACACGAGGAGAGGGGGTGGGCTGAAGAGAGTAAGCGGCGGTCTGAAGATGATAGGTGGCATCAGCTTGCTGACAGAAGGCAGGAGTCAATGCTCAGGCTGCTGGAGGATCAAACTCATATGCTCCAGTGTATGGCTGAGCTGCAGGAAAGGCAGCAGAAGCATAGACCACCACTACAGCCTCTGAGTAACAAACCGCCCTCCTCCCCAAGTTCCATAGCCTCCTCACCCAGATGCCCAAGAATGCAGTGGGGGGGCCTCTGGCCATCCAGCCACTCCACCCCAGAGGATTTCCCAAGCAACACATGGCTGGCCTTCAATAAGTTTTAAAGTGCAGCCTTGTCCTTCCCGCCTCCTCCACCCCTCCTGGGCTACTTTGGCAGTTATCCCCTTATTTGTGTGATGAATTAATAAAGAATGCATGAATGTGAAGCAACAATGACTTTATTGCCTCTGCCAGTGGTGATCGAAGCGGGGAGGAGAGGGGTGGTTAGCTTACAGGGAAGTAGAATGAACCAACATGGGGGGGGATATTAAGGAGAAACAAACAGAACTTTCACACCGTAGCCTAGCCAGTCATGAAACTGGTTTTCAAAGCTTCTCTGATGCGCACTGCGTCCTGCTGTACTCTTCTAACTGCCGTGGTGTCTGGATGTGCGTAATCAGTGGCCAGATGATTTGCCTTAACCTCCCACCCCACCATAAACGTCTCCCCCTTACTCTCACAGATATTGTGCAGTGCACAGCAAGCAGTAATAACAATGAGAATATTAGTTTTGCTGAGGTCTATCTAAGTCAGTAAACTGTGCCAGTGCTCTTTTAAACGTCCAAATGCACATTCTACCACCATTCTGCACTTGCTCAGCCTATAGTTGAACAGCTCCTGACTACTGTCCAGGCTGCCTGTGTATGGCTTCATGAACCATGGCATTAAGGGGTAGGCTGGGTCCCCAAGGATAACTGTAGGCATTTCAATATCCCCAACGGTTATTTTCTGGTCTGGGAAGAAAGTC
Organism: Gopherus evgoodei; assembly: GCF_007399415.2. Classification (NCBI taxonomy): domain Eukaryota; kingdom Metazoa; phylum Chordata; order Testudines; family Testudinidae; genus Gopherus; species Gopherus evgoodei. The sequence goes on from NW_022060059.1 coordinate 1,751,687, forward strand.
CCTTCCTGCAACTTTTGAAACAGACCAGAGTTCCTGAGGATGTGAGCATCATGTACCTTTCCCGGCCATCCCACGTTGATGTTGGTGAAACATCCCTTGTGATCCACCAGTGCTTGCAGCACCATTGAAAAGTACCCCTTGCGGTTTATGTACTCGCTGGCTTGGTGCTCTGGTGCCAAGATAGGGATATGGGTTCCGTCTATCGCCTCACCACAGTTAGGGAATCCCATTGCAGCAAAGCCATCCACTATGACCTGCACATTTCCCAGAGTCACTACCCTTGATGTCAGCAGCTCTTTGATTGCGTTGGCTACTTGGATCACAGCAGCCCCCACAGTAGATTTGCACTCCAAATTGATGCCCCACTGACCAGTGGCTGTCTGGCGTAGCAAGCTTCCACGGGGATATCGCCACTCGCTTCCCAGCTGTGAAGGTACTCTCATCTTGGTATTCTTGCCCTTCAGGGCAGGGGGAAAGCAAGTCACAAAGTTCCATGAAAGTGCCCTTTTGCATGCCAAAGTTTCGCAGCCACTGGGAATCGTCCCAGATCTGAAACACTATGCGGTCCCACCAGTCTGCGCTTGTTTCCCGGGCCCAGAATCAGCATTCCATGGCATGAACATGCCCAATTAACACCATGATGTGCACATTGCCGGGGCCTGTACTTTATAAGTTTATGTCCATGTCCTCATAACTCTTGTTACCGCGCTGCCATCGCCTCCTCGCCTGGTTTTGCTTTTGCAGGTTCTGGTTCTGCACATACTGCAGGATAATGCGCGTGGTGTTTACGGTGCCCATAATTGCCGTGGTGATCTGAGCAGGCTCCACGTTCCCAGCGCTATGGCATCTGCGCTGGAAGAAGGCGCAAAACGATTGTCTGCTGTTGCTCTGATGGATGGAGGGGCGACTGATGACATGGCTTACAGGAAATTAAAATCAACAAAGGGGGTGGCTTTGCATCAAGGAGAAACACAAACAACTGTCACATAGAATGGCCCCCTCAAGGACTGAACTAAAAACCCTGGGTTTAGCAGGCTGTTGATTTCACGGAGGGAGTGGAGAGCAAATGAATACAAAACAATTTGGTCTATTTCTTGTTTTGATCCACTCCATCTATCTTATATATCTTAGGCTGGCAGCAGACGGTGCAGTACGACTGCTAGTCATTGTCATCTCCTGGCTGCTCACTACAAGCCGGTGCAGGACTGAGTCTCCAGGAGACGAAACTTAAAAAGGGAATGATCAGGCTGAGTCACTCCCATGTCTGCCCAGGTACCCCGACCAACCTCACTGAGGTCGGCTAAAAGAGCAACCAGGAGTATGACGACGATGGCTACCAATCGTAATGCACCGTCTGCTGCCAAAAGGCAATGAGCTGCTGCTGTGTAGCAATGCAGTCCCACGTCTGCCAGCACCCAGAAGACGTACAGTGATGGTGAACTGAGCAGGCTCCATACTTGCCATGGGATGACGTCTGCACAGGTAACCCAGGAAAAAAGGCGTGAAACGATTGTCTGCCATTGCTTTCAGGGAGGGGGGGAGAAGGGGGCCTGATGACATGTACCCAGAACCACCTGTGACACTGTTTTTGCCCCATCAGGCATTGGTATCTCAACTCAGAATTCCAATGGGCGGCGGAGACTGTGGGAACTGTGGGATAGCTACCCACAGTGCAACGCTCCAGAAGTCAACACTAGCCTCAGTACTGTGGATGCAGTCTGCCGACTAAATGCACTTAGAGCATTTTGTGTGGGGACACACACAATCGACTGTATAAAAATGATTTCTAAAAAACCAACTTCTATAAATTCGACCTAATTTCGTAGTGTAGACGTACCCTTACTCTGTGAATAGTTCCACTGAAATCAATGGGTCTACTTGCAGAGCAAGGGACCTATTGACTTCTGCAGGATCCATTCCTGCTTCCTCCTAAGATATGTCTAAGTTATGACCAGGAGTCTATTTGGTAACCAATTCCCATCTGAGAGAAGCAATGAGGTCTGCAGTATGCCCTGAGAAATCACAATACAATTGGAATTTACCTAATCAGCCACTGTGCAATCATTAAATAGGAAACATAGCCCAATATACAGCCCCAGGGTTTCTCTTAAGAGAAAGCTTCCCTCTTGATATTCATGGTAAATAACTTTGGATGAAGTTAACACGATTATCCCATATCAGTAATACTGGCAGTGCACTGATATGGCAGTAAAGTAGGGCTATTATAATTTCGGGCTACTGAGAGTACACTCCTATCTCTAACGGTACCAGTGACTTTTTTCTCAGTGAGATACATTTCTCTGCAGCCTCTGATGTTCCCAAGGCCCTGATGTAACTTTCAGTCCACAAGCTCCAAGATTTCAGTCATTCCTGAGCTATAATAGCCTTCCCATTTTAAACAGAGGGTGCCTTGATGCAGTGAAAAAGATTTTAATACACAAGATCATTCCACTGCAATAATAGTGGAGGAAGGAAGACTGAAAAGATTTTAATAAAATGTTGAATGTATTTTTAGGGGAGCTTTAGTTTAAAGTATCTATAAGCCTAACACTGAAGGGGGATGGCTCCCACTTGATTAGGGGGAAATAATAAATGATGGTATCTCCCAAATGCCACCCACTTAGGGCACAAAAATGAGATGTCACTCACAGTCAACTGTGCAAATCTGTGACTCTCCATCTCATTCTGAGCAGGAGGGAGTAAACAGTTAACAATATTGATATTTAAATATCATTACTCGGCATCTGAGATAACTCTCTAATGAAATGAATGGGGCAGTTCAGCCCTCTGAGAGCTATTGTTCCAGGCTCTTGGCATTCTCATATAGACATCTCTGCTGTGGTTGCATTCTGGTCACATTTCTGAAGTTTTCTTCTGAACCATAACAGCTAGAGATTCTTTGAAAGTGAAAGCTGAGATTCTGGAGAACAAGACAGTAGCTTCAAAAAGGTGCTGAACAACATAAGGGCATGGGCCAGTTATGTCCAAGCCCTGGAATAACTGGTCTTAATCACTGCTGGGAAATGTTAAAACCTAACAAAAAAGTTCTCATGCAATTAAAAAAAAATCAATAATTTTTTTTTTTTACTTAAAAAGCAAGAAAATCAATTTTCATATCTAAGCCAGGAAGTGCCGTTGGAATCATAAATTCCATCAGGGCAAAGAATTAAGCTGACAGCAGAGGTGTATAATTAGCTACGGTTTGTTTGTGGCCTTTCACAGAACCATAGACTATCAGGGTTGGAATGGACCTCATGAGGTCATCTAGTCCAACCCTCTGCTCAAAGCAGGACTAATCCTCAACTAAATCATCCCAGATAGGGCTTTGTCAAGCCTGACCTTAAAAACCTCGAAGGAAGGAGATTCCACCACCCTCCTAGTGAAAAAGTTTTTCCTAATATCCAACCTAAACCTCCCTCACTGCAACTCAAGACCATTACTCCTTGTTCTGTCATCTGCTACCACTGAAAACAGTCTAGATGCATCCACTTTGGAACCCTCTTTCATGTAATTGAATGCAGCTATCAAATCTCCCCTCACTGTTCTCTTCTGCAGACTAAACAATCCCAGCTACCTCAGCCTCTCCTCATAAGTCATGTGCTCCAGCCCCCTAATCATTTTTGTTGCCCTCCACTGGACTCTTTCCAATTTTTTCCACATCCTTCTTGTAGTGTGGGGCCCAAAACTGGACACAGTACTCCAGATGAGGCCTCACCAATGTCGAATAGAGAGGAATGATCACGTCCCTTGATCTGCTGGCAATGTCCCCGCTTATACAGCCCAAAATGCCGTTAGCCTTCTTGGCAACAAGGGCACACTGTTGACTCATATCCAGCTTCTTGTCCGCTATAACCCCTAGGTCCTTTTCTGCAGAACTGTTGCCTAGCCATTTGGTCCCTAATCTGTAGCGGTGCATGGGATTCTTCTGTCCTAAGTGCAGGACTCTGCACTTGTCCTTGTTGAACCTCATCAGATTTCTTTTGGACCAATCCTCTAATTTGTCTAGGTCCCTCTGTATCCTATCCCTACCCTCCAGCGTACCTACCACTCCTCCCAGTTTAGTGTCATCTGCAAACTTGCTGAGGATGCAGTCCACACCGTCCTCTAGATCAATAATGAAGATATGAACAAAACCAGCCCCAGGACTGACCCTTGGGGCAATCTGCTTGATACCGGCTGCCAACTAGACATCGAGCCATTGATCACTACCCGTTGAGCCGGATGATCTAGCCAGCTTTCTATCCATTTTATAGTCCATTCATCCGGCCCATACTACTTTAACTTGCCAGCAAGAATACTGTGGGAGACTGTATCAAAAGCTTTGCTAAAGTCAAGGATTAACATGTCCACTGCTTTCCCCTCATCCACAGACCCTGTTATCTCCTCATAGAAGGCAATTAGGCTACTCAGGCATGACCTGCCCTTGGTGAATCCATGCTGACTGTTCCTGATTGCTTTCGTCTCCTCTAAGTGCTTCAGAATTCTTTCCACTAAACAAATATCAGGAAGCTGTTTCGGGCAGTGGGTGCAGCACTCACCTTTTAAGCTCCTCCTCCAGTTCCTTGACTCTGTTCTCCATCTTGGCTTTGGCCTGCTTTGTTGCTTCAAGCTCTCCCTTCAGCACCTCCTGCTCCCCAGATAGCTGGTCCACCTTAGCAATCAAATCATTCTTCACAACATTCAAAGCATTTCTTTAAGGCAGGGAAAGGAACAGTAAAGAGAGATGCACTGAGAATAGAAACTGCCTCCTACAGGCAGCTGAGAAAAAAAAATCACACATGCCAGAAAAGCATTCAGTGTAGCGGGAACTCAAAGAAAAGTGGTGGGGTTGATGGGAGGGAGTAGATAGGAACACAGCAATTGCCAGACTGTATCAGACTATCTAGTCTGGAATTCTGTCTCGATTGGTCACCAGATGCTTCAGGGGAACATGTGAGCACACCACAAAAGGCAGACATAATGTAATCTGCCCCCCATGTTAGGTCACATCTTGTTCACTAATAAAGTTTGGCTTAAGCTCCACAGCATGAGGTTTAATATTCTTTCTATTATTTTTTGTTATCATTCAGCTGTGGATATTCTTGATAGCCATCAGGGCCCTTTTTTGAATACTGTTACGTTTTTAGCCTCAACAATTTAATGTGGTAGTGAGTTCCACAGTCTAATTGTGTGTTGTTTAAAAAAGTATTTCCTTTCATTGGCTCCGAATTTTCCTACTTTCAGTTCCTTGTATAGTCTTTGTGCTGGTATTATGAGACAGAAAGAACAGAAGTTTCTAATCTACCTTCTTGATACCATTCATGGCTTTATATATTTTTATCAGGTCCCCTCTAATTTTCTCCTTTCTAAAGTAACAATCCCAATATTTTCAATCTCTCTTTATATGAGATTTTTTTCCAGGCCCTTGGTCATTCCCATTCCCCTTCTCTGAACCTCCTTTAATCCTGTAATATTCATTTTGAGATGGGACGACCAGTACAGAACACAGTATTCTATATAAGGATGTCCCACCAACTTATGTAATGGCATTATATTTTTTTCTGTATTATTCTACAGCCTATTTCTTATTCATTGTATCATTTGGTTAGCTTTTCTGACTACAGCTGCACACTGAGCAGAAGTCTTCATTGACCAGTCTGCAATTATGGCCAAGTCCCCTTCTTGTGTTGATACAATTAATTTAGAACTCAGACAGGTATGTGAATAACTTAATTTTTTCCCTCCAATGCAAGTTATTTTGCATTTATCAACACTGAATTTGTTTGTCATCATACTGCCCTTTCACCTAGCTTGTTCATGTCTCTTTGAAATTCCTCACAGTCCTCTCTGGTCCAACTAACCTAAACATCTGCAAAATTTGCTATCTCACTACTCATCCACATTTCCAGATCACATATAAATACACTAAACAACAAAGAACATAGTATGGAACTCTGAGGCACCCCGGTGTTAACTGCTTGCCACGATAATATCCTACTATTTGTTTCCTGTCTTCTAGCCAGTTTTTGATCCATGACAACACTTTGCCTCTTACCCCATGATGACAACTTTTTTAGTAGCCTGCTGTGCAGGAACCTTGTCGGCAGCTTTTTGAAATCTAAATAAATTATTTTAACTGGTTCTCTTTTATCTACTACTTTGCTGATATGTTCAAAGAATTCTAAGACATTTGTGAGTCGTGATTTTCCTTTGCAGAAGGCAAATATTGCAGTGAAGAGTTCAGAGCATTATAATTTCCTAACGGTCACCTGTGCACATTCTGGACTGCTCCAGCTGCCAATGAAGTTAATGTAAAGCCTGCCACTGACTTCAAGAGGGGTAAGGCCCTACAAACGTGTGTGGAATGTTCAGTCAAGTGACTGTACAAAAGAAATATGCACAGGAAAGCCCCTCAAACATGGCTTGAGGAAGAGGAATTCCAAGGAGCCAACACCATCAAAGAAAGGTTGCCAAACCAGATGCCAGCATGTCTCGATGAGGCAGGAGTTCTGACACAGATCTATTCCAAGATGACAGGAAGCATATAAAAATAGATAAGCAGTTCAGAACGTGCAACGGTTTCTTACTTGGTCTCCAGAAGTTGCGAGTTCTCCAACAGCAGATTCCCCACTTCTTTGCCCATTCCTGAAAAAAGAGGCCCGGAAGTTTTGATCTGCACCTCCAGAAAGACAGAACCTTATTCTGGGCTAATTGACTCATGCTTAGGAAGAGAAATAGCTTTTGCTAGGCAGCCTTACAGCTGTGTGTCCTGCTGCAGAGTGCCTCCTGCTGAAATAATACGTAACAGCAGCAAATGTGTCCATGTGTCTTTTCTGTAAAGAATACAGTTTTTTTTACCACTTACTTAAATACACACAAGCTTCCTTGAGGGGATGGGCCAAGGAGATGGTTGCACTAAAGCTGGTTAGGAGAAGCTGGGTCTAAGACTCCCACTCCAACCCTGACATACTACAACCGCTCCTTATTGTGACTGCTATGGAGGGAAGCTAGGAGTTCAGGGGTTCTTAGTGTCCACAGATTTATAGCAATGCAGCGTGTTGTCCAATTTACAACCCATCAGCGGGTGTCTCAAGATTTTTGCTTTTCATAGTATAGAAGCCAAATCCCCAGTCCTTAAATATACCCATTTTCAGAGTTCTTGTAGCCAACTCCATGCACATGAAGGCCCCATGGCACCATCCTCGTCCCACTACTGCAATCTTAGCAGGGTTTTACATAGGTTGCCCCCTTGTTTCTTTAGTTTTATTTAGGCATCTCTAAAGATATTAAAATTAATTCAGAGCCACAACACTGCAGGCCCAAATCACAAAAGGAGGAGGTTGCACTTTTGCATGCACATTTTTAAAGATCTGACCCTAAGAGTGAGGGCTGAGTTCAATACTTTTAAGTGAAGCTGAAAGGGGATCGACCCATCCAGGACAGTTTCCTGCTCGAAGAGACTCTTGGGGTTACAGCTGTAGAGACAGTCCCCTACCCAATGGGGCCAAACACAATTCTAGGGGGTAGAAGCATAGAGACTACCTCCCTCCCCTCATGGCATGACACTGATGCTTGGATAGCAGTCTCTCACTATAGATGATGAAGTACAAAGAGCTCACACAACTGCCGTAGCTTGAGTTGAAGTTCATCATATTACCTTGCTGTACAAAAATTCCTTCCTTTATAACAGATATAGGCATTTTTCAAGAGAAATTATTCAAGGTGTAAACTCACTTTTACAGGAAAATAATAAACGACTCACATCTGAAGTAAATTGCAGTTAGACAACACTTCAACACACAGATCCTCTTCCCGCAGTTAGACGGAATGGGTTCATGATGGCAAAAGTAAATTCCCAGCAAAGATGGACAAGAAGCAGCATTTTAAAAAGTAAAAATTTAAAAAATACTGAATAAGCAGGAAATGAATCACTTTGAGTTCAGGCTATGTGTTCCCAGAGTGCTGGGGGTGGGGGAATACTACAAAACACCTCAGAAGTGGGAGACAAAACTCCAGGTTGGGTGTTAACCTACTAAAAATGTATTTCTGTTGTGGGGGAAGAGGAATGAGAAATGCCCCCTTTCTTCCTCCTACAGACGATCACATATGTGGTATGGAGCTAAGCCACTAAGCTCAGTGATTATGGGGCATGGGACTCTGGTTATACAAGTGACTAGGGATGTAAAAGTTTAACGGTTAACCAATAAGCATCAGTCTCATTGATTTAACTTAATGATTAAACTTCCCTGCCGCCCTGTGCCTGAGAGCGAGGCGGCAGTAGAGACTCGCACATCAGCCACCAGCAGAGTCCCGGGCATAGCGGGGCAGAAACTCCTTAATGTTAACCGTTTAACTGATAGAATTTTAATAGGCTAAACAGTTACTATTTTTAAACTCTAGTTACATCCACCCCCACTGGCTTTTAGCAATAAACTAAATTAAATATATATCTAGTAGCATTTTCAGAAATGGCATAATGATGTTCCAGAAGCAGAAGGGAGAAATGGGTTATGGGAGTTAATGTGTAGGACCTTCTTTGGATTACTCCTTTCTGCATTTTGATTCCCTTGCTACTTATTGAGTATTAATGCATCTCCAGTACAGAAAGGAGCTGTGATGGAGAGGATCAGCCAATCACCCCAGAACTAGAAGCTCCACACTGTCCAAGCCACAGATATCTTCCCAAAAACTGCACGGTGGAAACTACAGGACACTTCACCCCAGGAATGGTACAGAGGGCTATTTATGGAAATAGAGGACAGGAGACAATCTTCCCCAGAGCAGCAGCATGGTATTCCACGACAACCTCATCTTAGTGCACAGAGTGGGGAAGCTCTAAGAAGTTAGCAGAGGGACAACTCTATCTATATGAAGAGAACTCTGGGGTGGAATTAAAAGGAGATCTTTCATGTACCCTGCATATCAACCAAAGTGAGGAAAAACCTGGGAAGAGAGAGACATATTTTACAGAGTCATCCCATATTATAGCTCTTCCATATCCAGACAACAACAGTCTGAAGCATCAAAGTGGATGATGAGCTACATCCAGAAACAAAAGAGAAGCCCAAATCCGCAGAAACAGAGCTATTGTCTCCTGTGTCTAAGAGATGACACCACCACAACAAAAAACAAAACCAAGAGAACTCAAGAAGCATGAAGAGATGTTGGGTGGACAAAAGGGGTTAAGAAAAAACATATTTTTAAAATGGCCTTCGCCTTACCAAAGAAATCATCCCGCACTATGAGAGCCATTCCATACGAGAAGGGGAAATAGAAAGAGATGGGGACAAAGGGAGAGGGGAGGAAGAAAGGAAGAGAAAAAAGCAGCCATTAAGTACCAGTCTGTAAACAGCAAATAGAGCAGCTCATCAGTGTGTATGAATATGTGTGCGTGATACATACTATGAAGTGTGTGATATAGTGATACATACTCATGTACGTGTGCATGGTGTACACTGTGATGCTCAGCAGGGACAAGTCTATATCCTGCTCACTAGAGCTTGGCCTAACAGGGAGTTAAAGCCTGAGATATCAAAATATGCTCCACAGGATTTCCTGTTCCATTTCCATCTTAATCGTTTGCCCTGAGCTACGTATCTTTGGGCCTCCCACTCCAACAACAAAGGTAACTAACCAGACAGCATGGACAGGACATGGGAAAGACAGGGGGAGAGGGAAATTAAAATGGGAGGAAATCATAGTTTATATCCAGGGTGCCTCTTCCTCTCTTTACATAGGGTCCAAGCCCATTTCCTTACACAGGAACATTCCACATGCCCTCATTTCAGTGCGGCTTTCCCCAGGGAAATATCTTAGGCTTTGGTCTTTCATGGGAGAATAATAAAGAAAAATCCAGACCAAAAGAAAGGAAGATGCATGCTGCTTTCCCTTTCCTTGGCAAAGCTCTCTCAGTGCTCTGTAGGCCCAATCCTGGGGGGCACTGGCTTTCCCTCAACTTCTAGGGATTAATGGACATGAAGTCATTCAGCACGTCTGCACTGCCTCTAAAGACATTGGTGTCTGCACATCAACTGGCCTTGGATAGGCAGTAAAGGCCAATCCAACTTGGGAACTGGATCAGGCCCTAAGTGCACTGTAAGAGAGGAGCAAATTCTCCAAATGTAGGGCTCCCAGGACTTCTGATGGCAGAATGTGGGCCCTAAACCAGTGAGTTTTCCTTTACAAAAATCAGCGTAATAGGAAGGGCACAGAGACAGCATCTGCAAAATGTTAGCCAGTGAGGACAAGGCTTCAACAAAGAGCAAAAGTTTTGCCATTTTCAAGGTCCACCTCAATCTTCATTCATTTGGAGTAAGGAGAGAACCTAAGCTAGATTTCTGTGCCCACCTGATTGGGCTTGGGGTACAGCTCCTGCACTGACAAAAAGGAAACTTTCATCCTAGACTAGAGGGAAAGGACATATGGGTTTCCCCATGGTCCTATTAAGAGAGTGGAGCGACCTACAGAAAAGCCACCCCCCCAAAAAAAAGGCTTATCAAGACATAGCAGGCATGTGAGCATAAAGCAAAGATGTTCTATTATATCAGGACTTATCAGTGCAAGCCAATCAACAAGGAAAAGGCAGAAACAAAGGCTGCAAGCCAACTGTGATTGGATAGCAGCAGGGGAGTATCGTGTATACCACATCATTCAATCTAAACTCAACAAGGATAAAGAAAAACAAAGAAACTGAACAGAGGAGAGATACACACCTGAGAACTCCCCTAAGGGCCATGTCCAGCGAAGCACAGAGAGACAAGGGGAAAAAGGAAGTGAAAAAAAGGATCAATCAGTGACTGAAACCAATAAAATCAAAATTTTGTTAAAAAAATTAACAATGATTCAGCCATTTCAATGTCAAACGCATGAAATAGTAAGGACAGGACCTGCCATGACTGCAGATGGCATGATTCTACATACAGGATATTAAAAAAAAAAATCAAGGGAAGGTAACCCACAATGAACCTGGAATCATATGCCTTGGTTGTCAGTTTTGCAGACAAGAATCTGATGAGGCCGTGTCTTCCTATGTAGATGAACCTTTGTTTTCCTATGATATGTTCTGTTTAAAACTGCTGGCCAAAGCCTAGTTCCCACATCCTGGCCCCTCCTCCTCCTCACCTAAGCGAATGATATATTTGTCTTTCCCAACCATATCTCATAGTACCAATGATGTAGTCAAAGGATGCCTTAACCTGCAAAAACAGCCATCAGTATTTAAAACAGTCTTTATACTCCAACCCCAGGACTGGCTTTGTTATTTGGCTTCAACTTCTGTGATGAAATAATATATAACTTACCACTAGTATATTACATGAATCTCTCTCTTCATCACAAACCCTCTTTTATGAAAAGCAAGGTCGCCAAAGTAAACATGGCCAGGTCAACTAGCAGTGAAAAGAAGGACTCTCCCATAGCCCATAAACAGCATCCATTTTGCCACTCATCCTTCAGTTCCAGATTTTTATGGTCAGTGAAAACTGGAAGGGTGTTTGTGTGTGTGTGTGTGAGAGAGAGACACACATACTGTACCTACAGTAAATACAGTGAGATTATAGGAGTAAAAAATGAACATGCAGGAATAAATGAGAAAGAATGTTCATAGGGTTGTAGTTGGAAAGAGGAGAATTCAATTAACAATAAATAATTGTTTATATTCCACATCACTCTCTCAACTACATCCTCACATGAACAAATGTACATGAAGCTATAACAAAGCAATGGGAAATCTGGATTTAACCAATGCATTTAGACCATTCTCTCCAAAGCTGCAAAAAAGAGTGCCAAGAGATGATAGTCCAAAGCTAGGCAGACTAAAATCCCTCCAACCAGGAGATGTACAATCCTCAGGAAGCACGTTTAAGAATAACTTCTGCAGACACCTGTTGTTTTAAAGGCATCACAAGTGACATTCTTCAGATACTACGAATCTTAATCCACCTGGGAAAAACATATTTGGAAGACTTTGCACCCATTTTGGGGTCTCCAATATGAGAATCAAGGCTAGGCTGTCTCATTTACACTGGTGACAGCCTGAAATAACTCCATTGGCTTCCATTGATTTACATGGTGAGAGTTGAGAATCTGGTCCAAAAATATAAAGAGCGCTTCTTAATTTCTGAATCCTGTTGAGCTCTCTCTCCACTGTTTGTACCATGTCTACTTCATGCAGTTTTCTCTGTGATTCTTCAGGCTGTAGTCAGGATGAAGGAAAAAGAAGTGCCCCAGAGATAACAACTTATCGGAAAAGAGCAGAATAACCAATAGATTCACTATGATCAAGCCCTAACTTTTCCTTGGCTAAACTGCAGCTTTATCAAAGATCTTTAGAACTTTGAGTGTGTGAGGGCAGAAGGAATAATAAATTAAATTAGCCCTTTTGTCTGTGAGTCTGAGAAAGCATTTATAGCCAGAGCCTTCTAAAACTTATGATGGATTAAATATAAAAGTATAACATTTAAAATCTTCTACCTGCCTCCCTTCCCTCACCCCTAGCAATGTGTGCTTCATATCATCCAAATCAAAACTTCCCTTAGATTAGGTGACCAGCATCATTTCCAGGAAACTGATAGGCGTCACTTCATCCCATTTTCCAGGCTTGTAAGGGAATCCATAAAAGCCTCCCCACCTAGATGGCCATAGTCATTACCACAGCTCTGAGACTGTAAGCTGTATCCACCCTCCAGTGATGATCCACGGAGGCTTCCTGATGATTGTATGGAATTCTGTTGCGCTAATCAAAACCAAAAAATTGTCTAGGGCAGAATCACAAAAAAAGCTGGTGACTGAAAAATCCTATCCTATGATCCTCAGTAAAAAAAGCAGGTGAGGGCATGTTTTAATATGTTTCTTGGTGTAACAACTTGGGCATGCAGGATGAAAAATCAGAATCTTTCAAAGTGATCCTGGACGTCTTTGAAATTCTTCCTTGGTGACACGTTCAATTTCCTGGATGATCTCTAGGAAGGACAAACCTTTCCATATAAAGAGTAGTTATTCAGGACTGGGAAAACATAAAACAAGAGTCTTGTTTAGGATGGCACTTCATTTGACATGGTATAAGGCAGGACTTCACAGAACTCCTCTCTTTTCTAAGAATATAATCTATTAAGTACTGCCTTTTGCTAATATATTTAAGCCCTCAGAATTTCCTTTCAATTGGGCTCTTAGTGCTTTTATTACAATGGGTTTTGTTTTTGTGGAGCATTTTTAGGTGTTTCATCTCCTACAGTATGCTGCTGATTCTACAGTATATTTAAAAAATGAAGAGTGAAGAGAACAACCCCAGATTCAGTTACTGTGAAGGTTTACTACAAGACCCCTCATAGAAGGAGGAACCTACAAATAACAAGACAGGTGAAGACACTGCCCACATACAGTAACACTCCCAATATCAGGTAGCCAGCAAAATATAGCTTGCTTTTAAACATCAAGAAGAGGGCAAAATAGAAGCCTCAGTTCCAAACAGGAGCAAACTGAAGTTTAAAGAAACTCTCTTCTTTCCATCTCAGTGTGCAGCAAGGAGAAAAAGGAAACAGTCTTTCGCATGCATCTGAACAAAGAGGCAGCCCAAGGCACTTATGTTTATTCTGGAGAAGAAAAGACTGAGAGGGGACATGGCAACAGTTTTCATGTACATAAAAGGTTGTTACAAAGAGGAGGAAGAAAAATTGTTCTCGTGAACCTCTGAGGATAGGACAGGAAGCAATGGGTTTAAATTGCAGCAAAGGAGGTTTAGGTTGGCCATTAGGAAAAATTTCCTGTTAGGGTAGTTAAGCACTGGAATAAATTGACTAGGGAGCTTGTGGAATCTCTGTCACCAGATGTTTTTAAGAACATGTTAGACCAACACTTGTCAGGAACGGTCCAGTTATTATGTAGTCCTGCGTTGAGTGCAGGTGACTGGACTATATCATCTCTTGTGGTCCCTTCCAGTCCTATACTTCCATGGTTCTATGATTCTATTATTTGGGGCGCCCAATTTGAGAACCTTAGGCCTGATTGTCAGAAGTCCTTAGTGCTTAGAGGTGAAGTAATCTTTGAGTTAATTAATTTGTAGGTGCTTAGCACCACTGAAAAGCAGCGTCAAAATCTCTCAAGCTGGTCAAACAAAATGTGTGACCACTTGAAACTCTGGCCCTAAGTTTGTCACAGACTGTGCTAGGTCAGGCCCCTTTAGACTACAGGGTATGAATCCCAAGATTCTTGCGAGTGAATTCCAGGTAGACAAGACACAATGAATAGGGAATGTACTGTTCCAAGTAGTTTTTAAGCTGAGGTTGTCATTCTCCTGAATGACAAACATTTCAGAACCTGATGTTTCCTGACAAGTACAAAGCAAACAGCATGAAGCAGCAGTTGACACAAACAGAGAATATGATTGCTGACAGATTGCCAGACAGTGCACTTACAGACAGGAGAAGCACAAGGGAGAAGGATAAAACAGATGGGCAGCTACTAGATTTTCAGTAGCTACAGCAATCTGACTCTTTTGGGAAGAGAGCAGCCAACAATGTATGCTGAGATGGCTAACCAAAATTCACGCTACAGTAGACAGATGAAGATCTAACATCCATGTACAGTTTCTACAATGTATGCTGAGATGGCTAACCAAAATTCACGCTACAGTAGACAGATGAAGATCTAACATCCATGTACAGTTTCTACTAAAGTCTCCTTCAATCTGAGTGGCAGTGCCAGACCTTATGATTGTTCATAATATTCCTGTCTCAGTCAGAACTCGTGCTTCACCCTTGATCAGACGTATTCTTCCATAAGAGCTGGTAAACATAATTATAATAAATGTCTGCAAAGGTGCTGCCTCCTGTCATATACAAGCCAAGTGCCTCAGTAACAATGAGTTGTTTTCAACTGGGCTCTTCTCCAAAATTATTCATCAGTCCTGCATCAGAATCTAAAAAATAAATGCCTTAGGACTCAGGGACTGGCCAGCAGTTTTGTGATCTGCTGCTGCTGCACAATGCAGCTGTTCTAAATACTGCAAAGGTACTGCAATAAATAGGCTATAAACAATCACCTATGCAGCAATACACCCTTGAGGCCTTAGAGGGTTTAGATACAAGGCTCATAGTCTGTTCTTGTCAAAAATGATTTAGATATCTTTTTTATTTTTTGCAGAGATGGTCCATTGCAATTTTGCAACAAGATCACAAACTGGCTTGGCTGAATCTACATCCAAAAGTACTTTGGTGAATACTGTATTTTCAGAATCAATGATGAGATGGGCCATGAGCCTTTGTCATTTCAGCAAGCTCAAGAGACAACCAGCAAGAAAATATATTCATCCTACACACTTAGTGCTTTCAAATACATCTCTTGCTTGTACTCAGAGCACAGAGGCATTCTGTGAGAGCCCTCTTATGTCTCAAGTTACTGCAGAACTCCTCAAATCAAGACATTGACACTTGAGAGTGATGTACATAACTAGAGGCTTTGTTGATCATATCTGCATTGTATTAACTTCTATGGGACTTAAGCATGTGCTTAAGGGCTCTCATGAACAGGATCTAGACACCCAAAGTTCTACCCCAGGAGGCACTGGGCTCAGTCTATAACCTGAGATAGATTTCCTTCTTTGGCTGTTCCAAAGTCCTGGTCAGGAACCTCAAGTGGCCCCTTCCAAGATTGCTCGAAAAAGTGTACTGCATTCTTTTTTACACTCTCTACAGCAGAGTAAAACATACAATATAGGCTATAACATTTCTGTATAAAAGAATTTTTTGAAGTTTTTATAAAATTAGGAAAAGTGATTACTGTCTTGCAGGACAGTGGTCTGTTTTCAAATCTATATCACTCCAAAAAAACCATTACTCCATATTCAATTGCAAGTGTCTGCAAAATTATCTTTGGGTGGTGAACGGGAAGGAAGTACAATTGTTCTTCCAGGGAGTTTGTGCAGGAGAATCACACACAAAAATTAATCTACGCACACAGACGAAGACAATCCTAACAAAACAAGGCCCAAAGCTATCAAAATGACTTTTTGTTAGTTATATTATGATTATTACATATTTCATTCCTAGATTGTCCCAAATTCCATCCCAAATTGTTTTTATTGACAAGGAGTCACAATTCTGAAAGGAAGAAAGAAAATTGTCCGTTTCTAAAGCTGTCACTCAGCCCTCACTACAGTGGAGTGAACACAGTTGTTATAAATATCTTTTACCTAGCAGATCTGCTCCTTCATCCACATCCCCGATGACCTCCGACCCCGCTGTGGAAAGTTCATGATACAGGGAGTCTGTGTTGATGCCAAAAGCTTTGTTGACAATCCCCTGTGTTGGGCTTTGTTGGAGGAAATAAAAAGAAGGAATCTTGTTACTTGAAAATATTTTAGATAGAAGATTCCTCTCCTGAATTATCGAACAAAGTAGATCACTGCAATCAAAATACAGATATCTTTCCATTCATTCACTATAGGGCTGAGACCGTGGACTTACTATGTAAGGGATAAATATACCTTACTCCTCATATCAAGGACAAGAATCCTTCAGGTTCCTAATATGAAAGATGTACCTCCAGTGTCCCTTAGATTGGCATAGCAAGCCTATTTCACATCAACAGATTAATGTGAAACTCCTTTAAAAATCATATTGTTTTATATTTATTACGTAAAAACCAGAATGTTTCCTACTAACTGGAGCTCCTAAATCTGATTATTAGTTTTCATTTGTTTTACTGTAGATCTTGGAGACCATTCAATCCCACAATTCCATCAGTTCAGGTACATGGCAGGCACCCACTACTATGGTGGGGCCAGATAAGTATTTAAAAATTGAAACAAGAACAACATAATTTCTCCTACAGACTGTGAGGGAGAAATTAGCCTGTAGATATTTGTTTATTCTTTTAGTAAGCATGTATGCATGGCTATATATGTGTGAGTGTATGAAGGACTTATTTAGGAAAAGGTAAATCAAAGAGATAAACCTTACATCTATATTGGAAACAGCAAGGTCTGGGATCTTTTTTAACCTCAGTTGGGAGCAAGTTCCAGATTCGTGGTCTGATTCCTGTGAAAGTTCTGTTTCCTGCACACATGAGCCTCCTCCTATTTGTTGACCGTTTCATGGCTCCAATGGAACACAGGTATTGTGGGAGAGGCCAATCCCATGGACTGGTTTGAATACTGGAATAAACACCTTGAACTGCATTCTACTGTACTGGGAATCAGTGCAGAAAGTGGAGCAGCTGGGTGATACGTTCACAGCTTTCTGCTAAGCAAACAGATAACAATGTTCAGTATCACTGGAACTTATCTCAGGTTTTGTAGCTTCACTCCTAGATATACTAAATTTCAGTAACCTAGCCTGAAGGTCATGAATCCATGGGGCACTGTAGTCAGCTGTGACTCACAAGATGAGGCACACACTGTTGGCCATTTGCAACTCATGCCTGACTAACCTGATTGCCTTCTATGACGACATAACTGGCTCTGTGGATATGGGGAAAGCCATGGACATGATAAATCTTGACTTTAGCAAAGCTTTTGATACAGTCTCCCACAGCATTCTTGCCAGCAAGTTAAAAAAGTATGGATTGGATGAATGGACTATAAGGTGGATAGAAAGCTGGCTAGATTGTCAGGCTCAACCAGTAGTGATCAATGGCTCCATATCTACTTGGCAGCTGGTATCAAGCGGAGAGCCCCAGGGGTGTGTCCTGGGACCAGTTTTGTTCAGCATATTCATTAATGATCTGGATGATGGGATGGATTGCACCCTCAGCAAGTTTGCGGATGACAATAAACTGGGGGGAGAGCTAGATAAGCTGGAGGGTAGGAATAGGGTCCAGAGTGACCTACACAAATTGGAGTATTGGGCCAAAAGAAATCTGATGAGGTTCAACAAGGACAAGTGCAGAGTCTTGCACTTAGGATGGAAGAAGCCCATGCACTGCTACAGGCTGGGGACCGACTGGCTAAGTGGCAGTTTATCAGAAAAGGACCTGGGGATTACAGTGGACAAGAAGCTGGATATGAGTCAACAGTGTGCCCTTGTTGCCAAGAAGGCTAACGACATATTGGGCAGTATTAGTAGGAGCATTGCCAGCAGATAGTGATTATTCCCTTCTATTTGGCATCCGTGAGGCCACATCTGGAGTATTGCATCCATTTTTGGGCCCCCCACTACAGAAAGGATGTGGACAAATTGGAGATAGTCCAGTGGAGGGCAACAAAAATGATTAGAGGCCTGGGGCACATGCTTTAAGAGGAGAGGCTGAGGGAACTAGGCTTATATAGTCTGCAGAAGAGAAGAGTGAGGGGGGATTTGATAGCAGTCTTCAACTACCTGAAGGGGGGTTCCAAAGAGGATGGAGCTCGGCTGTTCTCAGTGGTGGCAGATGACAGAAAAGACAGTTACTCACTTTTGTAACTATTGTTCTTCAAGATGTGTTCTTCATATCCATTCCAATTAGGTGTATGTGTGCTGCATGCACGATCATCAGAGAATTTTTACCCTAACAACACCCAGTGAGATGGCTGTGGAGCTCCCTGGAGTGGCGCCCTCATGGCGCTGGATATATACCCCAGCCGGCCCAGTGCCCCCTCAGTTCCTTCTTGCCAGCAACAAGAAGGAACAAGAGGGGAAAGAGGGCGGGTTTGAAATGGATATGAGCAACACATCTCGAAGAACAACAGTTACAAACGTGACTAGCCGTCTTTTCTTCTTCAAGTGCTTGCTCATATTGATTCTAATTAGATGACTCCCAAGCCTTACCTAGGTGGTGGGGTCGGAGTGAAGTACCGTGGATTGTAGAACTGATCTACTGAATGCCGCATCATCTCTGGCCTGCCTAATGATGGCGTAGTGTGAGGCAAATGTATGTACTGACAACCAAGTGATGGCTCTGCAGATCCCCTGAACTGGTACGTGGGCCAGGAATACTGCCGACGAGGCTTGAGCCCTCGTGGAGTGAACCGTGATAGAAGGGGTCAGGACCCCTGCTAAATCATAGCAAGCATGAATACAAGACGTGATCCATGAAGAGATCCGCTGGAGGAGACTGGGAGGCCCTTCATCTGGTCTGCTACCGCAATGAAGAGCTGCGTCGTTTTCCGGAAAGACTTTGTACACTCAATGTAGAAGACGAGACCTCTACCAACATCAAGGGAGTGCAGCCACTGTTCCTGACTACTGGCATGTGGTTTTGGGTAGAAAACCGTGAGGAAGATGTCTTGGTTGATATGAAAAAACGACATGGTGAAGGAAGGCAGGATGAGTTCGTAGCTGCACCTTGTCCTTATGGAAGATCGTGTAAAGTGGTTCCGAGGTGAGAGCCTTGAGCTCAGAGACCAGCCTCACCAAAGTGATAGCAATGAAAAGCTGTCTTCCAAGAGAGGTTAAGAGGGAACATTTGGCCAACGGTTCAAAAGGGGCCCCATAAGCCTGGAAAGGACCATGTTAAGGTCCCACGTGGGTACTGGCTGTCAAACCTGTGGGTAGAGGCAGTCTAGTCCCTTAAGAAACCTACCAACCATGGGTTTGGCGAAGACAGAATGGCCATTCACTCCCAGGTGGAAGGCTGAGATGGCTGCCAGATGAAATCTGATGGAAGATATCTCCAGGCCCTGCCGTTTCAGGCTCCGGAGATAGTCCAGGATAAGAGGTACAGACGCTTGGATGGGGGGAGTCAAGGAGAGAACACTAGCAAGAGAATTGCTTCCATTTAGCCATATATGTGGTCCGAGTGGAAGGTTTCCTGCTGCTCAACAGGACCTGCTGCACCAAACAAGAGCAGAGGAGCTCTGAGTGGCTCAGCCATGCAGCATCCATGCCGTGAGGTGGAGGGACTGAAGGTCAGGGTGAAAGAGGCAGCCATGATCCTGAGTGATCAGATCTAGAAAGAGTGACAGCGGGACTGGGGTATCCACGGAGATCTCCAACTGTGTGGTGTACCAATGCTGCCTTGGCCATGCCAGGGCGACCAGGATCAGATGTGTCCTGCCTCTGCACACCTTGAGCAAGACCTTGTATACCAGGGGAAACGGCGGGAAGGTGTAAAACAGCCAGATTGTCCACAGAAGCAGGAAGGGCCTCTGTGAGGGAGCCCGGAGAGCGACCTTGAAGGGAGCAGAATGCCAGGCATTTCCAGTTGCCGCGTGAGGTGAACAGATTGACCTTGGGAAACCCCCACTTCAGGAAGATGGTATGGATGACATCCGGGTGTATTGACCACTCGTGGGATTGGAAGGATCTGCTGAGGCGGTCCGCCAATGTGTTCTGTACCCCTGGAAGGAAAGATGCCACCAGGTGAATGGAGTGGGCTATGCAGAATTCCCACAGTCGAATGGCCTCCTGACAAAGGTGGGAGGACCAAGCACCACCTTGTTTGTTGATGTAGAACATGGTCATGGTATTATCTGTGAGGACTGCTACACAACGACCATGCAGCTGCTGCTCCTGGAAAGCTTGACAAGCCAGACAAACAGCCATCAGCTCTCGAACGTTGATGTGGAGGGAGAGATCTGACTGGGTCCAGAGACTGTGTGTCTGGGTGTCCCCGAGATGGGCACCCCATTCCAGGGCTGACGCAGCTGTGACAAGGGATAAGGAGGACTGAGGGGTGTGGAATGGAACTCCTTTGCACACCAGTCAGTCACCATTGGAGGGAGACCAGGACTTTCTGGGATGGTGACCACAAGGTTCACGTTGTTTCGGCCTAAACGATAGACAGATGCCAGCCATGCCTGAAGAGGGCGGAGCCATAGCCTGGCATACCTGGTTACGTATGTGCAGGAAGCCATATGGCCCAGAAGACTCAGGCACGTTCTCACTGCTGAGGTTTGAAGGCTCACGATGAGACTCCACAAAGTTTGGAAGCGAGCGTCTGGTAGGAGGGCTTGTGTGTGCCCCAAGTCCAGGACCACCCTGACAAATTCTATTCTCTGAGTCGGTTCTAGAGTCGACTTCTCCACATTGAGAAGGAGGCCTAACTGATGAAATGTGAGCATGATGAGTTGGAAGTGAGACTGTACTTGATCCTTGGTACTGTGACAAAGTTCTGTCCTTGTCTCCGTGGGTCCTGCGTTTCCTGATGGATTTTGCTAGTCTCGGAGGCTCCCTGTGACTCTCTCACTTAACCTTTCTCTCTCTAGAGACAAGGATCACAGTCTACTGAGCCATTTTCATCATAAGCCAGCAAGGGAGGTGAGGAGAAGCTATCCTCCCTTGCAGTCTCTGTTGTCTCCCAGTCTCATTGATTAATCAGGGGGACAAAGTGGGTAGTGGGGGGAAGCCCAGGCCCGCCCTCTACTCCGGGCTCCAGCCCAGGGACCTTAATAGTATCAGCTATGGTAGTTGACCTTTTAGGAACAGGACATGTACAGCAGCCCCCACTTCCTCAAGCTCCACTTCACCCTTACCTCAGGGCCTCCTTCCTTGTGCCTGATATGGTGTGTACAGCTGAGTCTCTCCAACAGCGCAACTTCTCACAGCTCCTGACATGCACGCCCACCTGACTAACTAGGAGGCTTTTAACTAGTTTCAGCCAGCCCCTGACTGACTTCAGGTGTCCCAATCAACCCAGCATCCTCCCTGCCTTTCAGAAAGCTCTTAATTGGCCCCAGATGTCTTAATTAGAATCATAGACTATCAGGGTTGGAAGGGACCTCAGGAGGTCATCTAGTCCAAAGCAGGACCAATCCCCAGTCATATTTTCACTCTAGTTCCCTAAATGGCCCCTTCAAAGATTGAACTCACAACCCTGGGTTTAGTAGGCCAATGCTCAAACCACTAAGCTATCCCTTCCCCCTGGAGGGAAGATAATTGACCTGAAGCAGCTGCCATTTTCTTATCCTGGTACCAGGGATTTGTTTAATCTGGGGCTAATATATCTATCTCCCACTACTTTTCTATAGCCACCTGGCCTTGCCCCGTCACAGTATGTCCTTGGATAAGCCAGTCATCGAGATACGGGTATACCTATACCTATCGTCGACGGAGGAAGGCTGCCACAACCACCATACATTTGGTGAACACCCGAGGGGCCGTGGAGAGACTGAAGCGAAGGACTGATAGCGTTCATGGTCGACAACAAAAAGCAGGAAACATCTGTGTGCCAGATGAATTGCAAGGTGAAAATATGCGTCCTTTATGTTGAGGGTGGTGTACCAGTCTCCAAGATCCAGCGTGACCATGCGGAATTTCAACTTTACTGTGAATTTGTTCAGTCCGCGCAGGTCCAGGATAGGCTGCAGCCCACCCTTTGCCTTGGGGATTAGGAAGTAATGGGAGTAAACCCCCATGCCCCTTAGCTCCCTTGGCACCTCTTCGACTGCACCCATGGCAAGGAGCATCTGCACCTCCTGGATGAGGAGTTGCTCGTGAGAAGGGTCCATGAAGAGGGATGGGAAGGAAGGATGGGATGGTGGGGAAAAAGAAAATTGGAGAGAGTATCCCCTTTCCACCATGCGAAGGACCCAACGATCCGTAGTTATGAGCAACCAAGCATGGTGGAATGGGATAAACGATTCAGGAAGGGTGGGGAAGAATCCAGAATGAGGTCCAGTACACTGTCCTCGGGCATCCCTTCAAAAGTTTTGCTTAGAGCCTGCCAAGGGTCTGGACAGGCCCTGGCTCTGCCCGGACTGGTGGTTACATGGTCTCCTCCTGCCATCATGGCCCCGCCTCCTGTAAAAATCCTGCCTCGGCCAAGGAGGGGGATAGGATCATTGAAGCTGGGGCTTAAAGGATTTTCAGTGGGTATTCCTCCACCTCTATAACCTCCTCCACTTGGAGGTTCATGTTATGTGCCACTCTACGTCATAGGTCCCGGTGGGCACAGAGGTCTATTGAAGGGGGACCCGAAATGGCCGTTCCCACTACCGCTTCATCTGGTGACAATGAGGAAGAGGGCATGGGAGGAAGAGGATCGACTGGGGCCTCTTGCTGGGTTGTGACCTGTAGATCAGGGCCAGCTACCTCTGCATCCGGATCAGGCACTGGAGTTGTGAGAGGGTCCGGGGGCAGAAGGGACATCCCTGCGGCCTCCATACCCCCATGCTCCCAGGAGCAGGACGGCTGACAGTGGCCTCTGGCACTCACAGCTCCAAAGAGGCTGAGCGAGATGCCCCAGAAGGAGCACCTTGGGCCTGGTGGTACACCCAAGGCATCCAAAAGGGCCATTGAGTAGACCCCTGAACAGGACCTTGTCCCTGCACCTGCCCGTGACCAGCCTCAGGGTCCAGGTAGCCGTGGTCTGAAACACGGGACCCTGTGTCTGATCCTGTTGAACGAGAGGCAGAACGAGAGGGCCATGGTGGTGCTAAGTGGGATTGCACTGGTTCATGACAGCGCAACGTGGATCGGTGCCACGAGACTGGAGAGCGGCACCATGGCCTTGGGGAGCGGTGCCAGGACCGAGACCGGTGCTGAGGTCTAGACCAGTGCTGGGATCTGGACCTTGTCCGAATAAGGGACAATAAGGGACTTATGGGAATGGCGTCTGGATCCGGACCTGCTCCTGGCCAGAGACAGGTGTACGGAACAATGCCAGAAGTTTGAACGGTGCTGCGAATACGACCGGCGCCGTGGAGAGCGAACAGCACTGAGAACAGGAATGGTGACGGTGGATGAATAAGGGCTGGCTTGCCCCGTGAAGGTACCACGTGGACCAGTGCTGGAGCCTTGGACTGTTGAGGCGATGCCGACACGGTCATGGCAATCAGATCCCTTTTGGCCTCAAAGGCATGGAAGGAAGCTGGACTTTGACCACACTGCAAGCTGGGGAGTCCAGGTTCAGTGGACTCAATGGCTCAGACCTCGGTGCCAGAGTCAACGGTGCCGAGGCCACCGCCTGTGTTCCCTGGCATTCCGCTGTGGGACAGGGATCTGCAGGCGCATCCAGAAGAGGCAGAGTCTGTTGAGGTGGACCAGCCCTTTCCAGCTTCTGGTGCAGCTTCTGGACAGGCAAGTAGGAGCGGTGCCAGACCGATAAAGTTTGCAGTGCCGGGAAGCACCGGTGCCGTGGCCCTCAGTCAGAGTCTAACTGCAGTACCGTTCCTCCTGCCAAAGCAGGGACATTGTACACCGAAGCACTTGGTGCCGAGTCTTGACTCGCCACCGGAGGCTGGGGGCTAAGAGCCACCTCCATAAGGAGCTGTGAAAGTCCTGCTTCTTCTTGATCCAGTGATGGAAACCCTTGGAGATCCCGCACTTCTCTACCTGGTGAGATTCCCCCATACACTTAAGGCAAGAGTCATGGGGGTTGCCCGTCGGCATGGGCTTGGAGCAGGAGCCGCAGGACTTAAATCCCGAGCTTTGGACATTAGCCCAACAACAATGTGGCGGGGTGGGGGTGAGAAACCCCACACCCCTAAAAACTGCAACTAAACTACAACTATGACAACTAACACTATAACACTATAACAACTATGTACAAACAGCAATAAGAGCGCTAGAGAGAGTGGAGTGTTGGCTAAGCCAAGCTCCATAGTTCCAAAGACCATAACGGGTGGTAAGAAGGAAATGAGGGGGCACTGAGCCAGCTGGGGTATATATCCAGCACCATGAAGGCGCCACTCCAGGGGGCTCCACAGCCAACCCACCGGGTGTTGCTAGGGTAAAAATTCTCTGATGATCGTGCACACAGTGCGCGCACAACTAATTGGAATCGATATGAGCAAGCACGCAAAGAAGAACAAGGAGGAATGGTCTCAAGTTGCAGTGGGGGAGGTTTAGGTTGGATATTAGGAAACACTATTTCACTAGGAGGGTGGAGAAGCACTGGAATGGTTACCCTAGGGAGGTGGTGGAATCTTCACCCTTAGAGGTTTTTATGGCCCGGCTTGATAAAGCCGTGGCTGGGATGATTTAGTTGGGGTTGGTCCTGCTTTGAGCAGGGGGTTGGATTACATGATCTCCTGAGGTCTCTTCCAACCCTAATCTTCAATGATTCTATGACATGGAGTTTTTTTTTTATCTCCATGGCTATACTAAACATCAGAGGGGTAGCCGTGTTAGTCTGGATCCATAAAAGCGGCAAAGAGTTCTGTGGCACCTTATAGACTAACAAACGTATTGGAGCATGAGCTTTCATGGGTGAATACCCACTTTGTCAGATGCATGCAACACATGTCATGCATCTGACAAAAGGGAGTATTCACCCACAAAAGCTCATGCTCCAATACGTTTGTATGGATATACTAGAATCTGATACCACTGAAAAATTGGAGATAAACACCAATGCTGTGGACCAACATATTCTGAGACACACACCCTCACTAGTGGGCAACAACAAACGGCAGGAGGACCACTTCTGGATTTACCAATTTAATAATTGAAACTTTAGGAAGCATTAAGCTTGTTAAAGCAGCAAGTCCAAGGCTCAGTAACCTCAGTGCACATTATGCTTCTAACCAGCAGCCCCTAGTCTGTCTTCTTGGTGCACAGATTTCCTTGACTAAAGGGTTCTCTCCTTGTAGCTGCATCCGTGGGGTTCTCCACTCATGTTCAGACTGATTATTCTTCATCTCATCAGCCACTCTCATGGCATACAACATACACAACTGGCTCTGCCACAGTGGTTCCTCCTGCTGTTGTTCTCAGAACATTACACATGCCTCTCACATATTCTGGCCATACCATCCTAAGAGGAAACTTCGCTACTCGTTCCTGCATCATCAAAATTCTTCATGCCTCTTCCCCTGTGCAGTGCTTGTCCAAATGAAGACCACTGTGCTGTTTAATAAAAGACTTCCCTTTTATTGCCTCTCTGTGCCATACATTCATCTAGGCTATTATATGCCTGGTAGCAGTGAGGCACCAAAATGAATGGCCTTCAGGCAACCTCCCACTTAAGGGGAAGCTGGTGTTCTAATCAAGCATAAACTATAGAAACAGAGAATTTCAGAGTAAAGATCACCCATTGTCAGGTGCCAACCTATATATGGCAAACCTGAGAAGGATCTGGATTTTGAAACATAATTCAGGGCCGACCTTTCACTAGACAATTGACTTTTTCTCTTTTCTACCACTTCAGCCCATAAGCCCCATACCTCCTTAGCCTGTCCTCTCTCTTTTATCATGCCACTTCCCCTTCTCTCATGGGAGCATGGCAAACTGTACTGTCTGAAACCAGTCCAACTGTGGATCATCTGGAGGTGATTTCTAACAGATTTTGAGGTTGTGTTCTTCCCATGATAACAGGGAGTTTTGTGCCTGAGGGATCCTTCATTCTGCACTAGGCAGAGGAAGCAAAGATCCAATGATTGCTCATATACCAATGTCTCCACCGCATTAACATGTACCATAGTTCTATGCAGCTTTAATTACACAAGCTCTTTAACCCAGGGTCTCTCTTCACTTCTCGAGAAGTTACATGAAGGAGAGTAAATAGCATATTTACAAAAGATAAAAGCAAGTACCTGTTTCCAGTGTGCTCCAGTCGGGGATCCTGGCACATGTCCAGCTCTGGCGTAGAGTCTACGATATCCTGAACATCAGACCATTCATCACTGCTACCCATTCCTACCAAAGATAATGCACAGATAAGAGACATATCCAGAAGAAAAGGAGGCCAACAGTTGTTCCACTCTAGGGACTGTATTCTCTGACTGGTCTTAAGCCTCTTTGGGTATCAAAAAGGATCACGAGGAGCACTCTCAAGATTGCTATGGTACCATGTGCAAGGTGTTAAAAAGGTTAAGAGTGTAGATGGATTTCTAGTGAGTCACAAACTACAGCTGGGAAGGCTTGTTTCAGTATTCCTGGGGAAAGGTAGAGGTGGGATCTACCATCATGAATAAGTGTGAGAAATAGGGGATTCTTGGAAGCATGCCAGTGGCAATACCATCAGTCAGTGGGTGGGGTAATGAAGTACTTCTGGATATTAAACTTTAAGCTCCAGAATTCTAAAGGTAAATTTGTTTTAAATAAGGTCATCTGTTTTGGGACACAGTTAAGGTCAATTAAGAAAGACTCAAACACCAAATAAAGTCCTTTTAATCTCTCAGTAAAAACCTCCCTCTTATTTTGCAACATTATAAAAGATATAAAAACACACAGTAATTTAATGTATTCTATAACAAAAATTATTAGTGTTATAAATCATGACTGAATCACTTTAAATAGGAACAACTTGAGTATACAAATTCTCATGCTTACATCTTATTTAACTGTTAACTAGAGTGAAATTGTGAAATGGAAGTAGCAATGTACTGAATACATGCAACCTAATCTGTTTCTAATGTGATGTATGTTCTGGAATCATTATTTAATGAAGAAGAAAGATGAGGCTTCAAATGACTTAAAGAGTATGCAACAAATTAAACTGTTTAAGAACCCAGTCTTGAAGTTGTTCCATACAGGCAGACCCCACATAAGCAACAGGGTCTGCCTACACAGAAATTCTTGCTGGATCCTGGCCCTACTTCATAAATGACACTAGAATTTCAACTGCACCAGATATGGAGTTTATTGACCCTGTAAAACAGCTTCAGTGTTGAACTGCAGTAACTCCTCACTTAAAGTCATCCCAGTTAACGTCGTTTCGTTGCTGATGAATTAGAGACCATGCTCGTTTAAAGTTGTGCAATGTTCCCATATAATGTTGTTTGGCAGCTGCCTGCTTTGTCCATTGCTTGCAGAAAGAGCAGCCCGTTGGAAGTAGCTGGTGGGGGCTTGGAACCAGGGTGGACAGGCAGCCCCCTATCAGCTCCCCGCTTCCCTAAGTTCCCTGTGTGGCAGCTGCCCTAATATTAGGGTGTTCCTCTCCCCCCTGATCCTGCCCCCCTAAGGCAATCTACTTAGAGATGTTCAGCGTACTTAAAGGGGCAATGCACATGTCTCTCTCTCACATGCACACGGGATGTGTATCTCTGTCTCTGTCTGCCATGCTGCCTTGTAGAATATGAGGCTACATTAACAACGTGTTAACCCTTGAGGGCTCAGCCAAGTGCTAGTTCATCATTTAGCAATAAGGCATTCCCTGGGAAATATCCCACCCTCTGACTCCACCACCTCAACCAAGCTTCACAATCATCATTGCTGTGTACAGTATTAAATTATTTGTTTAAAACTTATACTGTGTATACATATATATAATATAGTCTTTTGTCTGGTGAAAAAAAATTCCCTGGAACCTAACCCCCCCATTTACATTAATTCTTATGGGGAAATTGGATTCACTTAACATCGTTTCGCTTAAAGTCACATTTTTCAGGAACATAACTACAAGGTTAAGCGAGGAGTTACTGTATACAAAACCCATGATACCTTTACAGTATTTATTTCACTGCTTCAGGCTATCAATGTGCAACACTTGGCAACATTTGTCACGTTTTAAGACAAACATGGTGTGCATCTGTTGCCAGAACAGGGCTCCTTATAACTATGGTTCTCAAGTTTCTAATTTTTAAAAAAAGTTGAGGAAGATTTCCCCAAATTTTGAAAATGATTATGATTTTACAAGGAAAATCATAGTCCCTCTCCACTCCTTTCGGAACACTGGACCTTGGTTTCAGGAACCTGTCTTCTCCATTCTGCTCTGATGCACTTGTATCACCCACATTTTAACTCTAGCTGCAAAAAACACACAATATTGAAATGTCAAGTAAGCCATATTTGCCCCGAGCACTGAGTGCTGCTCCTAGGTTTCATTTATTAAGGACATGGCAGAAATAACAGCTGTGGCAAAAGTTTCAGGTATCAGGCTTGAACATGGTCCTTAAAAAGGTGTTCAGTTCCCTTGAATTGCTCTAGGGATGTATTAGCAGGAAAGTAGTAAGCCAGACACAAGAAATAATTCTTCTACTCTACTCAGCACTGATAAGGCCTCAACTGGAATACTGCATCCAGTGAGTACCACGGTGTAGGAAATATGTGGACAAATTGGAGAAAGTTCAGAGAAGAGTAACAAAAATGATTAAAAGTCTAGAAAACATGACCTATGATGAAAGATCAAAAAAAATTCTTTGGTTCAGTCTGGAAAAGAGAAGATGGGGCAGGAGGAGGGTGTCAGGGAAATATATCAGTGTTCATGCACATAAAATGTTATTATAAAGAGGAGAGTGATAAATTGTTCTTATCTACTGAGGACAGGACAAGAAATAATGGGCTGAAATTGCAGCAAGGAAGTTTTAGGTTAGACCTTAGGAAAAACTTCCTCTCAGGGTGGTTAAGCACTTGAACAAATTACCTCAGGAGGTTGTGGAATCTCTCTCATTGGAGGTTTTTAAGAATAGGTTAGACAAACACCTGTCAGGGATGGTCTAGATAGTACTTATTCCTCCCTTTCTCAGTGCAGGGGACTGGACTAGATAACCTACTGAGGTTTCTTCCAGTCCTACATTTCTATAATTCTAACATCTTCAACAGAGTTATAGTAGGGATGAATTAGCCTCTGTGTATCAAACTATATGCCTTTAATATCCAGGCCCCAAATTCTGCCCTCAGATCCATCTTGACTTCAGCTGGAGTTGTACCCACATATCTGAGGGCAGATTTTGGACCCAGAAGGCTACTGAAGTGTTAATTAGGTTTGATGTCACATGCACTCCTCTATAATATCTTAGGAGCTCATGCCTCATTTATCCCAAATTCTAAAGTCTATTTGTGCATGGTAAAAAGCAGCAGATGTTATGCAACCAATATGGACTGACAAGAATCTTCATTCTCGGGGGGGAGGGGGGATTTCTGGCCCATTCATTCAGATACTTTCTCCTAAGCAGTTCACGTGGATCAAATTAATCCAATCCAATGCAATTCCACTAGCCTTCATGGAAATGGAAGACACTCCTCCATTGATGATGACTCCCCAGTACAAACTTTCTAACCAATATCCAGCAGGTCTAGCAGCAATTTTAAACGTGACTGTACTGAAAATTATTTAAAGTGTGTTGGAGTTGCAGCCCTCTGCTGCTTCCTGTAGTGGACTGCAATGTATTTGGCAAGGGCAGAGGGAAGACATGCTGCAAAACAGATTTATCCTGAGTGTAAATACATTATCACCATTGGAATTACACCAGCGATGGCCTCGTATACTTACTACTAACTTTCTCTTGCTATGAGTCAACAGTGTGACCTTGTAGCCAAGAAGGCTAACAGCACATTGGGCTGCATTAGTATGAACATTGCCAGTATATCGAAGGAAGTGATTATTCCCCTCTATCCAGCACTGGTGAGGCCACATCTGGAATACTGCGTCCAGTTTTGGGTCCCCCATTACAGAAAGGATGTGGACAAATTGGAGAGAGTCCAGCGAAGGGCAACAAAAATCATTAGGGGGCTGGGGAAAATGACTTACAAGGAGAGGCTGAGGGAAGTGGTCTCATTTAGCCTGCAGAAGAGTGAGGGGAGATTTGATAGCAGTCTTCAACTATCTGAAAGGGGGTTCCAAAGAGGATGGAGCGAGGTTGTCCTCAGTGGCAGCAGATGAAAGAACAAGGAGCAATGGTCTCAAGTTGCAGTGGGGGAGGTCTAGGTTGGATATTAGGAAAAACTATTTCACGAGGAGGGTGGTGAAGCACTGGAATGGGTTACCTAGGGAGGTGGTGGAATCTCCATTCTTAGAGGTTTTTTAAGGCCCAACTTGACAAAGCCCTGGCTGGGATGATTTAGTTGGGGTTGGTCCTGCTTTGAGCGGGGGGGTTGGACTAGATGACCTGAGGTCTCTTCCAAACCTATGTGACATTGCACTCCATATGTTTTATGGAAATATGCTAATGAGTATGACTATAATGTAACTGGAATATGCTTCATGCAAAAGGTCTCTTGTAAGGTATCATTACAAAGCTTATAATCTACTGAGTGTATTCATCCTATGTGTATGTATGTATGTATCTTTCTTGTATGTAAAGCTAGAAATATGAAGTATTACTCTGAAGTCCTATTGTAACTATGCAAAGTGTGGGCCATTAATGGTGGCTTAGGATCTTGATGGCTTCCATTAACTAGAACAATTGGTTGTAAATGGCTCTGTTTACTTGTAAGCCTTCGTGTGTTCGTGTGAGTCAGGCCAGAAAGAATGGAGGCTTGGGGTCTCATAGGACATGTGACCATATCACCTGGTACTGGAATCCATCTCAAACCTGATACATTTCCACTTAGAAGGAAGGGTGGAAACTCAGGGAGAGGAAGGATTCCCACCTTGTGCCAAAGATATAAAAGGGGATGAAACAGAACAAAGGCGATGGCAGTCATGAGAAAACCCCTACTTACCACCTGAGCTGGAACTAACAAGAACTGTACCAGGGGAAAGGATTGGGCCCAGACTAAGAAGGAGTCTAGTCTGTGAAAGAAGCTTATTGAAACATCTCTGAGGGTGAGATTTACCTATATTCGGTTTCTTAAATGTATTAGGCTTAGACTTGTGTGCCTTGTTTTATTTTGCTTGGTAACGTACTTTGTTCTGTCTGTTATTACTTGGAATCACTTAAATCCTACTTTTTATACTTAATAAAATCACTTTTGTTTACTAGTAAACCCAGAGTATAAGTGATTAATACCTGAGGGAGCAAACAGCTGTGCATATCTCTCTATCTGCGTTATAGAGGGCGGACAATTTATGAGTTTACTCTGTATAAAATTTATGCAGAGTAAAACAGATTTATTTGGGGTTTGGATCCCATTGGGAACTGGGTGTCTGGGTGCTGGAGACAGGTGACTTGCTGAGCAGTTTTTGGTTAAAGTCTGCAGCTTTGGGGCATGGACGGGTCTGTGTTGCAGCAGACTAGTGTATCTGGGTTAACAAGGCAGAGTTCTGGAGCCCCAAGCTGGCAGTGGAAAACAGGCTCAGAGGTAATTCCAGCATGTCAGATGATGGTCCCAAGGGGGTCTCTGTGACCGAACACATCACACCCTAAAAGTCTATGATTCTCTGACAGTTTTTGCCAACTCATACAGGTGAGATGGAGAACGGAGAGAGCTGAGACTTCTATGTCTGTCTCCCAGTGCTAATACTTATATTTACTGTGCTGGCTTAACTGACATCATTAAAATGATACCGACTTATTGGTTAGGCACTCAATATGTAAGTAATTCTTGAGGAACTACATTGCCCTCTGCCAGCCAGGGGACGTTGATCCTGATAGCAAACAGGCTGCTAATATAACTACAAAATGAGATTTCAACACTGGCATC
Source organism: Gopherus evgoodei (assembly GCF_007399415.2). Taxonomy (NCBI): domain Eukaryota; kingdom Metazoa; phylum Chordata; order Testudines; family Testudinidae; genus Gopherus; species Gopherus evgoodei. The sequence continues at coordinate 1,783,765 of NW_022060059.1, forward strand.
CTCAGCCAAAGGCTACAGCACAAGATTTTTCTACTGTTTTGTGGTTTCACTTTGTCAGGAACTCATTTGGGAACTTTACAAAAGAAATTTCCTCTAAGTCAGTTGTAATAAACTTGGAAACTGGATCCATGTCAATGAATCTTTTATTTTTCCTCCAAAAAGCAAGCATAGTCCTACCATCAAGCATAAATGAGCATATCACCTACCTTTATTCTCCAACTGTATTCTTCCAACTGTATCCTTAATAAACAGAGAGCATTGTCTTTCAGTTGAACTAAGCTAGTTACTCCTTCAGTCCCCCCAGACCTCCTCTGGTATTTGATTTTACAATGCCCATGTATGCCTTTTATTAAAGTGGGCATGCAACAGGTTGGCTAGCAAAGACTATATACAGAAGAATACACTTGCCATACCTATGCTGACATTCCTCATCTCCTGGGTGACCTGAACTTCCATGTTCCTGCTGTTCCGCTTTTCCCGTGCCCTCTTATTGTTCTTGTCTGTTCCACTGTAGTCACTGATGGGTTGCAGACTCTCGTTTAGGGGCGTGACAGCAGCAGAGGGCACAGATGAGGTTGGTGTGTTGGACTTTGTCCCAGTGGTGCTTGGAGTGGCAGCTGCAGAAGACTGCCCAGATTCAGACATTTCATCATTTGGGCACTATGACAATACAAAGAAGGAGAAAACGGAGAGGAAAAAGTGCATCTGTATGTTTCAGATAATTTCTTATTTACTGGATTGATGGATGCCTTGTAGCAAATTATGGAAAATGAGTACCACAAACTGAACACCCAGAGCTCATTGTGCCAGCTTAGCACTGCAAATGAACAGCAAGTTCCTGTACAGAACTCAACAAGCAAATCCAACTTGGTCTAAATATTGATCCCCTTCTTTTTTTATTACCAACAAAGATGGCATTTCAAGTCTTCAGAAGTTACGTGAGACATGAGGCCTATTCATAATGGAATGTGACCTGATTTTCAAAGGTGAAAAACAGCTGCACCTTCCCTTGACTTCACTGGGATTTATGAGTGCTCCGCACTTCTGAAAATCAGGCCAATGTCTTCCAAGATACCCAGTGCAAGAAAGAAAGCACAATCATTTCTTCTATGAAGCAGTTTCACAGATGCTCTGGATCCATCATTTCAGTAGGTCATTGGCACAGAACTTGTTTAATAGATTTCTAATGCTACCACTTCATTTGAAGGGACAGGTAAATATTTTTTATACTAGGCAGCTGAAGTAAAGCTGAAATTGTCTTACTTCATTAGTAGGGGAGAACTACATGTCTGTATTAGCTCACGTAGAAGCTAGCCAGGCATGGACCCAGGATGACAACATATGTGGTTCTCCCCAACTGGATGAAAGACAGGACCAAGAGTTCAGAAATCAAAAGATGTCATAAATAACCCCTTGAGATGTATTTCCAACCTGAAATGTGCTCAAACAAGTCCCTGTTCAACATAAATTATGGTCCCATTCCGCATCCTACCACATCCTGAAAAATACAGGAAGCTTTCAAGAATACTACAGCATTTGATGCTGCACTCCCTGCTTGCCAATTAAGAAAGCACTGTTTCAGACTCAGCCAGATCACCTTCTCATCAGTGACCAATTGGCCTCAGACCCAAATGAGATCTCCCAAGTCTTCTTGGCAGGGTTTCTAACCTTCCACCCCCGTACCACCCAAGACCACTTAAAGCATTTCCTGAAAGAGCATAGCAAAGTGAACTTCTAGAGCAACATATTACAATGTTTTCCACTTGGGCGGAAAAGCTATTTGATATATACCCACCCCCCAATTTCCTTACTATAGTTATTACCATCCTTATTTGCATCTTCTCTTCTGTGCAGTTACTAGGAAGCTTCTGCTTCTACTTAGTTTGTTAACTGCGCTTTAAAACTAGGTACTACCTTTTTAGACCGCACAGTCTTGAAATTGTGATGTTGTCTGCACCTCAGTTTTTTGGAAGTCTGTGTTCTACAGTCCTTCTTCCCAACAATTTCATGATGCAACAAAACAGTTTCACATGGGATGAGAACGAGGATAGTGAAAAAATGGCAATGTAACCCTTGGCAGCCATGCTTTCTTTAAAAAAACAAACCATACCCATTATTGACATACTACTTTAATTAGAAACATCTTAAAGTCTCCCTGTCCATGCTCATTCCTGCAGTATCCTTTTGGATACTGCAGTAAGGAAACCAAGTGTCCTGTGCCACATCCATTACCTGATTACTTATGGCACAGACACTGACATTGAATTTCTTTATTTTTTTACAATGTTGCTATCAAATTTTATCCACTTTTTTTGCTTGACCTTTTTGGATTGTGAGCCCAAACAGCACACCCACTTCTCCTGTATGGATGTTCAGATCACAATCCTGGTGCATTAAATGGTCATTTGTGAATCTACTTGCTGATTTGGGCATCAAATTTGAAATATGGACATTTTACTTAGGCTGCTATATTTGAACATTAGACTTCTTACAACTTTTTAAAATTCCTATTCTGGGTGCTTCCATTCTAATGTGCAAAGGCAAAGTATCAAATCAGAGGGTTTCGTGGACAACTCCAATGCATTGGGACTTAACGTTACTTTGACAAATACCTGCTACTGCACTCCCAAGGCCTGGAAGCAAAGGGGCTAAAAATGCACCATTATTCAGTGTAAAATGTAAATAAAACCACATTCAAAAACACTAAACCACCGATGCCATGGGTGCTACTCCTATTCCACATCTATCTCAAAAGCATGCCCCATGCACTGCTGCTTATTTATATAATTCTCCATTCAAAACACACTCATGGGATAACCACCATGGTTACCATACACCGCCAGTTATGCTTCTTAATTTTCCACTTATGTATGGAATATTCTCCACAGCCAACCAATCCATTTTGGGAATATCCACTCCAAAACCCTTAGATACAGACAAGCTATTCCTTTTAACCTTCCAGGAACTCTACTAGACACTGCTGATATATTCCTTCTACCCCACTCTACCACCAAATCTCCCTCACTCACTAGCTATCCTACAGTCCAGGGGGTGATCTCCATAATCCTTCACATACCAAAGGATACTCTCCATAGCCACCACTTACCTAGAATCAGACCTGTGAGCCTGCTAAACTTCACATATGTAGCCGTGACCTCCAAAATGCATTGTAAAAGCCCAAAATTCATAGGAGTAATATGTCACCATGAGTAGCCACAATTCTATGATTTTAACACTGAAAATACAGTACATAAAAACAAACTCAAAAAGCATTAAGGACTAAATCTACAAAATATAAAATGTTAAATGTAAAAAAACAAAAGCAAAACGAAACCTAATCTAGTTACAAAAAGTAAGATGCAAATAAAATAATAATAATAAATAATGATAATAATGAAAATGTAGAAATATTTATTAATCAGACTCTTGAAGATGAAAAATCAGTTCAGAGAGTTAGAAGAAAAAAGATCAGGCAGGTAAGCTATCAGTGTGCATCTGATAGCAGTGGAACATCAGCTATGTTCCCAACACAGGGAGAACTTAGAGCACCACAAAAGAAAAGCATAATAAAGTCACCATAAAGTATTTGCAGCACGGCAATGCATTTCAAAGGCCAAGCAAGAGCATTTATTAAATAACACTTCAAGCAGAAAGTACTGCCTAATAAAGAGCAATTAAGAGGTTTGCATGTGGGATACTTCCATCCCAAACAGTGAACCCATTACCACTTAGTATCCTTCACTGCCCAACACTTACTCATGCTATATCTTCCATAAGCTATGAATTATTCTGCTTTAGGATATCTACCTTAAAAACCTATGCATGCAGGATTTTCCATAACCCACAGCCTAACCCACCCCCTAGAGGCTACCCTCCTTAAACTCAGTGTCCCATACTTGGGCTTTCCTTAACAAGCACTGAACATTTATCTCTGCGTTACCTGATGGATACACTCATAGCTGAGCACTGTTAGCAAAGCATAATATTTTCTTTCCATTATAAATTGATTTCTTTGCCTGATACAAGATTAACAAATTAAAAAAAGATACAGTTAGTAACTTCCACTGCCTGAACTCAGAATTCAAGGTTTCTATAGTTGTATTTGAATTTCTGATGAATTTTCCTGAAATGCAGAGAGTGAGTTATTGATAAACTGCAGAAGCTTTTAGTCTCTGTGCTACAAAGTACAAGTTAAAACAGCAGCCTCATCAAGTCTATTAAAATGGATGCAACTCCATCGTTCTCCCTACTCTCCCCTGCAAAAGATACACACAATTGATTAAATGGAAGTGTTAGGGAATGCACTGTCATGGGGATAAACAGTGCATGCAAGCTTTGGTTGGACTGTGTCTCCTAGCAGAGGAGCAGCACAGGCAGAATTCAAATCAGTTTATACAAAAATGTTGTGCCATTTCTACACCCCTCCATCCTTGATCATACCAGTGCATTGTAGGACTCTTATCCCAGTTCGCAGCACAGCTCTCCAGAACAGGTGCTTTTTGGAAATTTGCAAATTCTCATGAGATCTGAATGGTATTCTGGGCATGTTGGCCAAGTCCTATAGTTTCCAGGGTCAGTGTTCCATAATACTTTTATATAATGCTGGGGGTGATGCTAGGGATACAGATGCTGGAGCTCGTTCCACAAATCAGTTATTGAAAGGAGGAGCAGAGCATTACAGAACAGCGGTGGGAGGGCCAGCAGCACTAGTACAGCTGCAGCACTGTGACTTCTTGTTCACACACGCAGATCACCAGCATAGACTGTGAAGGTGACATAAAGGCTTGCTCCACAGTGGCACAATGCAACCAGCTATACCAATCACTCTATAGCAGCTGAGTAATTTGTATAAGGAAACAAAGCATTTTAGATGCACTGTAGGCATTAGGTGTTGCTACCATCAGTGGTGGTGGCAGCACCTTTTTTGTCTAGTGTACATGAACCCAAAGACAGGAAGATTAAAACAAAGATCAACTAGAAAGGGCAGATTATGGCACAGCAGCACAGTGCCCAGCCCTATGAGATAGAAAGACACAGTTCCAATGACGAGGCAGAAGATTGGTTCCATCATTTCTGCTCCATCAGCAGAAAACACTAACTAGCAGGAATTAGAACTGACAAAAATTTGAAAGTGACAAAAAATGTGAGTTGTGTCAAAACCAGTCCTCCAGCCTACGTCAAATTTATCTGCATCTGAAGGTCTATCATCCTACCCAGCGTTCTAAGAAAGGATCAGATGTACAAAAGAGAAAGGCTGCAAAGGGTTATGGACACATGGCGGTCTCTGTCTTTATGAAGATGTGGGATGCTATTGACAGTGGGAAACCCTTGTTCCATGACAATCTATAAAACCTTGTAGCTGGAGTTGGACTGCAGCTGGCCGAGGTCACTCAAGTGCCAGTGGTCCACTGTGGGGATGATCTTGGCCCCTATCTGCCCACGTACCATTCCATCAGCAAGGGGGAGGACATTCAGAGAGTTAGGACGTTCCTTCCTGCAAAAGAGAGAAAAAAGGAAGAGAGAAGAAATGATCTATTAGCAAATCCACAGGATCCTTATGGTAAAGAAAGTTCACAACCAACACAGTGACTCATGTTTCACATGACACTAGGGCTAAATCACATTCCCACCCCTGAAGTGCTGAATTAACTCCCACAGTTTGAATGAGTAAGCACCTGATTCTGTGATTCAAAATTGGGTTGTCTATTGCTAGGCTACATAGATGACCCTTATCATAGAATCACAGAATATTAGCATTGGAAGAGACCTCAGGTCATCTAGTCCAAACCCCTGCTCAAAGCAGGGCCAACACAAACTAAATCATCCCAGCCAAGGCTTTGTCAAGCCAGGCCTTAAAAAGGATAGCTATTCCACCACCTCCCTAGATAACCCATTCTAGTGCTTCACCACCTTCCTAATGAAATAGTGTTTCCTAGTATGTAAACTAGACCTCTGCCACTGCAACTTGAGATCATTGCTCCTTGTTCTGTCATCTACCATCACTGAGAACAGCCTAGCTCCATCCTCTTTGGAACCCCACTTCAGGTAGTTGAAGGCTGCTATCAAATCCCCCCTCACTCTTCTCTTCTGCAGACTAAATAAAACCACTTCCCTCAGCCTCTCCTCGTAAATCATATGCCACAGTCCACTAATCATTTTTGTTGCCCTCCGCTGGACTCTCTCCAATTTGTTCACATCCTTTCTGTAGTAGGGGGACCAAAACTGGACGCAATACTCCAGATGTGGCCTCACTAGTGTCTAACAGAGGGGAATAATCACTTCCCTCGATCTGCTAGCAATGCTCCTACTAATACAGTCCAACATGCCGTTGGGCTTCTTGGCAATGAGAGAACATTGCTGACTCATATCCAGCTTTTCGTCCACTGTAATCCCCAGGTCCTTTTCTGGAGAACTGCTGCTTAGCCAGTCGGTCCCCAGCCTGTAGCGATGCATGAGGTTCTTTCTTCTTAAGTGCAGGACTCTGCACTTGTCCTTGTTGAACCTCATCAGATTTCTTTTGGCCCAATCCTCCAATTTGTGTAGGGTATTTCTAGACTCTATCCCTACCCTCCAGAGTATCTACCTCTCCCCCCAGCTTACTGTCATCTGTGAACTTGCTGAGGATGCAATTAACCCCATCATCCAGACCATTAATCTTATCTCTTCATTAAAAGGCACTGTCAAAGTTGGGTTGCCACACAAAAATTGTTGACCTACCAGGCCAACGATCCAATTATAAATCACCCCTCTCAGGAGTGTTTCTTAGCATCAGATTGAGCCCTCCTGTGGAGAACCCATAAGAAGGGGTGAAGGGCCGGAGACTACAGAGACTGACTTACTGACCCCTTCTGTGGTTGGAAAAGTTGGGATTTATAGAAGGGGCTGAGGACACAGCCACCCAATTTAAGCAGCATTTCCCCTTGGGAGCCATGTCACAGAGAATATAGTCCCCTGCTTCCTCCTCCTGCCCCAAATATGATGGAACTTTGACCCCACTGAGCTCTGACAGAGTGGCCTTCATGGGGTCCCAGGAACGGGCAACAGTAGAGGTGGCCCTCCCACTTCACCTTCTGTCTTTCTCATCTCAGATTTGAGTGTGCTCCAATTACAATCCAGCCTCAGATATTTTATTATATATAATTAAAATGTATGATTTCATACAGGAAAGTGGCAACTACATGCAGTTGTCACCAGTCCATGAAACATACGAGTGTGTCATCACCCCTACTGGTATATACATTAAACTGGCTAATGTACATGACAGCTCCTTCTACTGGTACGTGAGAAAGCCAATCAAGCTGCTGCTTTAGCACATCAGGCAGAGGCTTGTGTTTTCAAGAGCAGGAGATTCAGAGGTTGAATCCAAAAACCAAATGAGCTCAGTGTGTTGAGGTGATCAGAGGTCTGTGTTTACAGTCCTAGACTGTTCTGAAGGGCTTCTGTATCTCCCAAACCTATAAACCTGCCTTACCACACACTGGCAAAACACCGACACTGTCTGAGTGGGACATATACAGTAGAATCCTGTTTATCGGCGCCTCCATTATCCAGCTCTCCATACTAACTAAAATGGGACTGACAGCTCAAGCCCTGGGCAGCGGGGTTTGGGCTGTCAGCCCCCTGTCTCCTGATGTCTGAGACCTGCCATCTGGGGGTGAAGCCTATTATCTGGATTTTTGGTGATCTGATCTGGCCCCGGTCCCAATTATATCGCATATATGGGGTTTCACTATAATGTGTTTCATTCTCAGTACTTCCCAGAATGCACCTCAACTCACTATCTCGGAGTATAGCCTGGAAAATGGAATTCTGTGATCTGAATTTATCTGACCAGATAAATAGCCATTTCATTATTCTTTTTAAACTTTAGAACTTTATTGAGAGAGCCTCCTGATTTCCAAATCTAGGTAACGTAGATCCTCATTGAGCAGATGCACCTTTAAACTTCCTGGGGAACTAGGCTGGTGGAAAATCAGATCCAGGATTGGAGAGCTGCTACAAACTCCTTTGTAGTTCACTTTCCCTCCCCAGCTGGGAATCTGGGCTTTTGTTCTTTGTTTAGCATAGTCTACTGTGAAGTACTGAGCACTCTTACAATGCTGTCTATGTAATAAGCTGTGGCTTCCAAACAGAAATCTCGAGAGACTGCATAATGGAGGGTGACGTAAGGGCTTTATCAGTATGTGTTTGGGAAGGCTGCATTGCTCATGAGTGGCAAAGCTGGTAGTGAGTTATGCAAGCCATCCTAAAGAAGTGCAGATAAAAATCTCTTCTATTGCACTGTCAGGTTCCTAGTGCTACTATCTATTTTGCAGAAAAAAAAAATTATGTCCATGTGCAGAATAAATGTTGTTACATAACAAAATTTATGTGGTGGGGGTGGGACCAAGGGTTCGGAGTGTGGGAGGAGGCTCAGGGCTGGGGCAGAGGGTTGGGATGCAGGGGGGTTATGGGCTCTGGGGTGGGGCCAAGGATGAGGGGTTTGGATGCCCCCCAAACCTCTCTCATCACAGCAGCTTGGGGCCGGGGGAGAGGCACCTCTGCCTGGGCTCGGCAGCTCCAGCAGGGGGGGGCTGGGCCAAGGGAGGGGCTCCTTTCCCGGCCACTCCAATGGGCCAGTGGGCCTTGTCTGGGGCAGGGGCAGGGGAGGGGCTCCTCTCCCCCAGCCGCAGCAAGTACGGGGCAGGTCCTCGCTGGGGGCCTGGCTGGGATGATTCAGCTGGGGATTGGTCCTGCTTTGAGCAGGGGGTTGGACTAGTTGACCTCCTGAGATTCCTCCCAGCCCTGATATTCTATGATTCTATGATCTTATGATATAGCAAGGGGTACAGGTAGAAGAGGTTGCACCAGAAGAAAGCATCCACAAGCTCTCTTTCACCAGGGACACATAGCTGCAGATAACCAGAGCAACCCAAAGACCAGGGAACATAGAATGGCCAGAGGATGCACTAATTTAGCAAATGCTCTTATCAGACTCCATTAGCAGGACTCCTATGGAGCTCCAGATGCAAATTAAAGATGACCCACCTTGCAGAATGAGCCCAGGAGGGGAGGCCAGTGTTGATATTGCCATCTGCCCTCCCTTGGGATCCATGTCCCTTCCCAGGGCTGGGGCCTAGTGGGCACAGGTGTGTGTGATTTACCCTTCTACATGCCAGAACTGATGATTCTGGATCCTCAAGTGTTTGGTTTTTTTTAAGCACTACCAGCTGTGGTCAACCCATTACCAGAAGTATTTGGCTAAGGGGCAAGATGAGGAGACAAACTGATCAACAAATTGGTATTAAGATGTAACAGAAAAAAAAAACCCACCAAGCATACAGGTTTGTTGGAGTTAATACATTAAAGGCAGGGCAGGAATAAAGGGTCAGTCTTTTCCTATCAAATCAGACATGCGTCCTTTCTCAGGAAGGCTCCATGCTGTTTCTGTGGAACACTGGTCCTGTACACGGAGAACATTTCTCCAGGGACACAGCCAAGAGGCCATTATAACTGCTCCACTTGTGACTTGCATGAAGTGATTGTAATGGAACCTGAGGCCCCTGAGACATGAGCAAATGCACTAACACAGGAGCTGACGCAATGGGTTAAGGAGTGTGCAGGCAGCCTGGAAAGAGAGATTTAATTTCCTTCTGGAGAAACAAAGAAAACACTCAGTAGCTCCATTCTCAGCATTGCTCATATGAAAGCCAGAACATGCTGTGCTGATTTGTCAGTCCATTGTGCTGCCATGACAGCTTCTGATAAGGCAGGGAAACTGTGCTGGTAGGCAGTTGCTGCTCGCTGTGTCCCATCTGGGATTGGCAGAGGGCTGGGAGGGCATTTCCCAAGTAGCCTAGCAAAGAATTTTGGGATGCTGCTTTTTTCCAAACAATCTGCATTATAATCTGGGCCTGTGGCTCCCATTATTCACAAATGGACATTTCATAACATATGGAAGAATCCTCTGATACAGACAGCACATAAATGATATCAGATTCATAGGTACATTGATTTGGTTTTGTTTTAGAACTGTTACCCAAAAGGAGTCATTCTAAAATGTCTGCTACTTTCTAATGTTAACAGACACTATAGTTCTGGAGACAATTTTCCAATATTGTACAGTTAAAGATGAGTTGTTGCCTATCTATACGGTATCTTTTGCATACTCACCACATTAGTGATGGCCATAGTCATGTGACAAACTACATTCATCACACACCTCTGGCTGCCTCACCTGCATTCTCCTCACTAATCATAGAATATCAGGGTTGGAAGGGGCCTCAGGAGGTCATCTAGTCCACCCCCTTGCTCAAAGTAGGCCCAATCCCCAACTATCCCAACAGCTGTTACTCAACCCCAATCTCCAAAGTGACAGTTTAAAAAAAATGCTGTAATAGGATTTACCTTTTCCTCCATGACTGGCGATGACTGCAGTGACAAACATAGCAGCCAAAACAGAGTGGCAACCGCACAAGAAGCGAGACAAGAAAACAACCATTAGAGAGCAAAAAGTCATGCAAGAACATGTATGTGTATGTGCTCACACAAATACACACCTGAGCAGTGATGGAGACACTTACAGCCCCATAAACATGCACCCTACAGCAGATACATTACATACATGCACTCATAATCACAATGTGGAAACACACACTCTCTCTCTGTACGTCTCTTGTGCATACATGTACACACTACTCTGTGCTTATACAACTTCAGTCATAGTGACAAGCAAACATACCAAGTGTATGTATGGGCTCACACAAATAGGCGCCTATCTAGCATATCACACAAAACACACTTGTGACACTGCACCCCATATTCTTCACAGTGATATTATGATGATATTATTATGACATAATTATGATGTATGTTATGCAAGGTAAGTCATGTGAGGTGTCATTGGAAAAGTTATGATTTGCTTAATATGATTATCCTATTTGTATGCATGTAGCATTTTTGTGTCTCAAGTTATGAATATTAACTATGTATCTGTATTTCAAATATAGTTACACCTGGATAGTGCCCACTAGACAAGATGCTTTCAGTCTAGATAGTGGGTGGGGAAGGGCCTATTCAGGGCAAGGGGCCATTAGGAAAAAATAATAGGCCTTAGGAGAAGCTTATCTCCCACGAGGTGAGCCTTCCTGTGAACGCTACAGACAGGCTCCAAGTAATGGCTGCTATGACTCTACGAGTACATGTGATGAGACCACATGTCTCTGAACTCCATCTTGGGATGTCAGTCACAGACTGGATTGGGATCCAAGCTTTGGGAACAAAGGGTTCCCACCATGTGCAAAAGCTATATACAGCAGGGAGTGACATCATCTGGGGTTCTTCAACTCCACAGACAAGAAGGCTCCTGGAAACACCTGAGGAACAAAGACTGAACTGGGGGAAGTGCTGGACTCAGTCATGCGTGCCTGGGGAGCTGGGAGTTGCCTTAATTTACTCCTGGGGGAATTATGCACCACTGCGTATGCACAGAATTCATGTCCCCTGCAGATCTGTTTGCTTCCCTGCAGAAAAATGACTTTCTGACAGGGAAGCAAAGGGAAGCTACAAAAGCAATCATGCACCACTCCCCACGTACATTGTTTCAGGCACTCAGAGCAGCCGCCAGAGAGGTAAATCACTTCAGTGCTGCGGACACCTCAGCAAGTGGCTCCTACCCTGAGCTGGGATCTGCTACTAATCCTGGCTGGGCTGGAGGCAGGAGAGGATGGGACTTCCTTTTCCCCTGCAAGGAGTGTTTGGGGCTGTGTCAACCCAGCTCCTGATACCTCCCCCAGCTGCAGGAAGCTCAGCATCGTCCCCTGCTTCCTGCCCCCATCTCTTCTCATTTGCGAGGGAGGTGTCCCCGTATGGGGAGCTGCTCCCCCATCCACCCAGCCCCTGTGCATCTGGATCTCCTATACCCAGACACCCCCATCAAGCCTCACCCCGTACACCCAGAACCCCTCTAGCCCTCCATACCCAAACCCCACCCCAATGAACCTCAACCTCTGCATCTGGAGCCCCCTGCACCCAGACTCCCTGTCTCTGGACCCCCACTCCTGCCCCACACAACACCCCCCATTGAGCTCCCTGCACTCAATCCCCCACCCAATATGTCCCACCCTGAGCTCCCACATCCAGACCCCTATGCCACTGACTCCCAACTAGCTGCACCCAGACCCCCACCCCATCAAGCCCCTGCACCCAGACCCCTCTGCTGAGACCCCCACACCCACACCACTGAGCCCCAACCACCTTCACCTGGAAGCCCCTGCAGAATCCCATTGCCCTTGCACCTGGAACCTCCTCCCCAATAAGCCTCTGTGCATCCAGATCTCCACACACACCTAGACCCCCCACTGAGCTGCCTGCACCCAGATTGCCCCACACAGAATCCTCTCACCCCACATCTGGATCCCCCCACACTGAGCCCCTCCACACTTGGATTCTTGCCTGGTTGAGCCTGCCTGCCCCACACCTGGAATACCTGGTGCAGAAGGGCAGGGTCCAGGATGTTTCTGGGGCAGGCTCAGGCTTTGTGCTCTGTCAGGGTCGGGTGCAGCCTCACTGCTGAGTCCAAGTCCTGGGAGCAGGGGGCTGCAGGGTGATCTCCCACCTTTGTGCAGCCAGTGGCCTGTGCTTCCCACTGCTGAAGCCTCTGCATTTATTTACTGATAAATAAAACTGGCAGAATTTAAAAATATTGTGTGCAGAATTTTTATTTTTTTGCACAGAATGCCCTAAGGAGTATTAACTGTAGCCTACCTATGCAGGGGCTGGTCAGAGAGCCTGCATGTAACTGCAGCTGGGTGTGTCCCTACCTATATGTGTGCTGGTGAAAGTGTAGGCTGGAGGGCTTTGCATCTTGTCACAGCAGTACAGTGTGAGAGTGAGCCCACGGTGGTGGGGCAGGAGGCTCCAATGGTACCCCAAATTCCAGGTGGGACCCTTTGGGGGAACCCATCACAGCACCCACCCATCCACCAAAGCAAACAGATGAGCTCATACGAACACCCAAGAATGCAGTGAGAGGTGTACACTTATGTTTCCCTCAAATACACACCACAGCAACAAAGCACACAAAATATATGTGCTCATTTATACTCATCCATTCAATGACGCAGAACACACCCAACATAAATACATATGCTAACATGAACGTGTACTAGAATGCCACACATACAAGGGCACAATGCAAAGCTTGGAATGAAGGAAAAAGTCCTCTTTCAGTTAATGGTTTACACAAACTCAGGAGCCACAGGTCACAGACATATGATGGGTCTCTTTTTTCTCCTCCCAGGAGGCTAGCAACACACCAGAACTCAGAGGCACTCAGATCGCTACTTGTGCAGTACAGAGCAGGAAATTCATGCTGACAGTTTTGTCCCTCCCCAGTGAACTGACAAGTTATCACAATTCTTGAAACTTTCTATCATGCATCCTTTCCCCAGTGACAGCACAAAGCCACATTTAGCTAATGTTTCTTGGACTTTGGAAAAGGGAAATGTGAGCAGAATTAATTCAACCTGCATCATGCAGCCATGCTCACATCACTTCCTATCTAATTTTGGCAGATGCCAATGGCAGGAACCACCAGTCAGAATACAGAAGGCCTGATTCTGCTGTCACATACAGTGGTTTTACACTTCACAATGCACTGACTTCTACGGAGTTTCTCCTGTTTACTTTGGCGTAAGTGAGAAAGGAATCAAGCCAAAGGTATCTAATTCCTAGCACTACGCTGATGAACAGGGATGTGATTGGGCTATGAAAGTATACTGCAAAGCGCTCCCAGTTCTCATGGGTCAGGAAATAAAAGAGAGAGAAAAACAGACTTATGTAAAGAAGAGTTTTAAACAGGAGCATCTGCTCCTCCACTCCCAGGAGTGTCTATGAGCTATTGGTTCTTTAACTCCACAGTGAGTTGAAGACTTATTAGGGTCCTGTTCCAAAGCACACTGCAGTCAATGAGAGTCTTTCCATTAACTTCAAAGGATTTGGAATCCGGCTGTTTAAAAGTGCAATACTTGCAGATTTCCAATGAGTGCTTGAATGGGCATTACAAGTTTGTTGAGAGTTGGGAATAGCCCCCTCTCTCCATGACTCTAGGGAATAAAATCTGCCAAGAGTTACAGTGACAACTTCCTTTAAAAAGGAAAGATTATTTTTAAAAAGATTATTTACATTTTATCTTGTATTTTAAGTCCATCCATCCTACCTGTTTCGTCTCCCTAATGCATCTGTCATGCTACTCTAGCTCCAGGTTTTTCAGGTGAAGCGGATACAATTTGAGATTATCCACTTAGATGCTGCATTCAAACTATGCAAGGGTTAAGAGAATAGCCAGGAGGATTGGCAAGTAGCACAAAACATGATCTTCTGAGATCATTCACTCCTATTCTACTGCCACAAGCATAATTTACAGTTTCTGTAGAAAGTGTAACCTACAAGTGACCCTTATATCAACTAACCTATTTAAAATGCTCTGTGGCCTCTTGTAATTCCTCTATCGCAGATATACCATATCAGATATTTCATCCAGAAGGAGCAACTGACTCCCACTAAATAAAGGGTAAAACATCCCCATCCACTTAGAAATAATTGTGACTTCTCTTTGTATATGTATATGCTATAAGCACCTTTGGTAGCCTTACAAATTAGAATATAAAAATCACACTAAATAATCCAGCATGGGAGAAAGATCTTTCCCTAAAGTGCCAGGGTCTTCTAGCTACAAATTATTCCTGCAGTCAAATCCTAGCCAATATAGCAGGAGTGGCTGCAGCTATTAAGTGAGGTAAATTAAATTGTAACAAGACATTATTTTGAAAGGATGGAGTCTGTATCATATGTTCTGCCTCAAGCTAGAGTGGGAAACTGGCACTGATTGTTGTTTCAAATATAAATGTTTCATACTGGAAGGTCATATCCATAAAATAGGGGTCAGCAACCTCCGGCGGGCCAGGTGGCGGGAAGCCACGGCCAGCACATCTCTCGGCCCCTGGCACTTCCCGCCACCCCCATTGGCCTGGGACGGCGAACCGTGGCCAGTGGGAGCCACGGTCCACTGAACCTGCCGATGCAGCAGGTAAACAAACTGGCCTGGCCTGCCTGGCGAGCCACGTGCCAGAGGTTGCTGACCCCTGCCACAGAAGATTAAAATATGTGTGAAAGATAGACCTTGAATCCTTGGGATTTCAGTCCAAAATCCAAAAGAGGAACTGGTTCAGAACTCACTCAGCCTAATTCCCTACTGTCTGGAAGAGATGAGCCAGAAATGTAAGGCAAAGCTGAGAGAGGCTGTGGGAGACAGCATGTGCATGCTGTAGGAGTCAGCCTGCCTCAAGAGCTGAAAGCCTGAAGAAGAGGGGAAAACTCTTAACGCTGATCTCTTTGCCCCTTCCACATAGTTAAACCCTCTGGACTATGAAAATTCATTTAGGCTTGAGCAGCAAAGAATCCTGTGGCACCTTATAGACTAACAGACGTTTTGGAGCATGAGCTTTCGTGGGTGAATACTCACTTCACCCACGAAAGCTCATGCTCCAAAACGTCTGTTAGTCTATAAGGTGCCACAGGATTCTTTGCTGCTTTTACTGATCCAGACTAACACGGCTACCCTCTGATTTAGGCTTGAGCTGCCCTTCGTAAGAGATGGAAGATTGCAGTCATGACACACCTTAGACCATGTTGCATCACGGTTGCAAACAGACTCATAACTCCACCAGCTCCAAATCCAGGAAATATAAATAGCAGAATGACATAAGTGCATGTCAGCATGGACATTCTCCTTCCTGTAGCACATTTCACCTCTTTCAGGCAGGAGGGAAATTACAGTAGGATTGAAAAGGATTTGTCCAGCCCTGGAACAGTTTCAAGTCATTGTTTTCTTGTTATTAACTGTGTCCATTTTCTTTCAGCATCCTCACTTCCTTCCTGCATTGGGGTTGTGCTGTATATTCTGTGCACTGTAATGGTGCTGTACTACCAATTGCATTTGCTACAACAAATCCATATTAACAATACATATCCAATCCCAGCACGCACTGTCATGCCGTCAGCGTAGAACTGGGAGCTGGTGCTAGGTGCCACACAGCGCATTCCTTCACAGCCTTGGAACGTTTCTTGCCTTCCACTTGGGCCATGCAGTTTTGGCAGAAAACGACTTGTTGGATAGAAAAAGAATGTTAAAGCTGCAGGGGAGCTGGCAAGAGTCCTGCCATATTTACAGAAGATCCTGACAGATGCCCTGAGCTACTCTCAGCTGCTCTCCACACCATGCCTCCTTCACAGGGTCTCTTGCTCTCATTTACAAAGTGCAGTCGACACTTCGGCTGTACTCAGACTGCCAGTTTTAAATTAGTTCAAAGTCCAGTACAGGAAGCCATAACAGACAGAGGGTGTTTAAATCCCTTACACTGGGACCTGGGATTTTTCTCCCACTTAGCACAATGCACAACAATCTACAATAGGCATTTCTAGCCAACTAGCACTCCGGCATCAATGGGTATATCTGCACAGCCCACAGCAGCAAGCCTCTGAGCCCAGGTTAGGGTTACGGTTAAGGTTAGGGCTTGCCAACTACAAAACCAGTTTCTCCTCCCTTGGTTTTCACACCTCAACTGCTAGAACAGGGCCTCATCCTCCCTAATTGAACTAACCTCGTTATCTCTAGCTTACTTCTTGCCTGCATATATATACCTGCCCCTGGAAATTTCCACTACATGCATCCAACGAAGTGGGTATTCACTCACGAAAGCTCATGCTCCAAAACATCTGTTAGTTTATAAGGTGCCATAGGATTCTTTGCTGCTTTTACAGATCCAGACTAACACGGCTACCCCTCTGATACTTGAGCCCGGGTTAACAGACTTGCACTACTGTGCTAAAAATAGCTGTATAGACATTGTGGCTCAGGCTGGAGTTTGAGCTCTGAAGCCTAGAAAGGGAGCGGATTTCAGAGCCTGGTCTGCAGTCTATATAGCAATTTTTAGCACATTAGCACAAGCCTAAGTCTGTCGACCCAGGGTCGGTGACTCGCTGCCACTCGCTGTGCCTGTACATAAATTTACAAGGCTCTAAAATATCCAAAAGAGACCCCTATCCATAATTCCAGAACATTTTCCCCCTCTCTGTCTCCACATTTACCTCTTTGTTCTCCTCATCCTAACAGACTACATTACTCCCCTATTAAATTATCTCACAGATTCCTGCTTGCCCATTATTTCTTGTCCACTTCACCTTCTTTGCTTTGACAACAATGCCAGCTTTGCTTCCTCTGTAATTTCCTTCTCTGACTCCCAATATCTCCATGCCTTCGTTCCTGTCCTCTCTATCCACAGTCTACCATTTAGGTTATAAACTCTTTGGGGAATGTCTTTACAATGCTAAGTATATTGTTGGCATATAATGATTAATAAAAAATAGTCTGACATTAGTGTAAAATCACATAGAGAACACTTTTCTCCTCACTGAGTTACTGGATAGTTTGTGATCAACTTGAGTGGATTTGGGTTATGTCCCTCAAGCAGTACTGGGTGATCTATTACTTCACTAAATCATATTCTTTGGGAACTCACTTTCTTCATTCCTCATCCCTAAGGCACTATTACTGGAGCGTAAGATCAGTACAGAGAACCCATTTGATGCTCCTCTAACTGGTATAAATCATGAATTATTGCATTAAAATCAGTGTAATTATACTACTTTAATACTAGCGTGAGAAGAGAATAAGGACCAATGATTCCAGACTGCTGGCTTCTAACTCTCACTGCTTTGGATGTGGGAAGATAAACAAAAACAACTCACTATCTTGGGTACATCAAAACCTTGGGCAAAAAAAGTCCATATGGGACGGTCTTTTTACCAAAATCTTTTTTTGTTGTTGTTGGGGGTAAGAAACAGAGGAAATCAGATTGTGACAATGTACTCCTGAACTGGGAAGGCATGTTTCTCATGTTCTCCATGGCTCTTTTTTCTGTGGACCTTCCTGTGTGCATATTTTTGCACTTGTCATCTAAATATAAAAGGATAATTTTTCAAACGCCCATGCAAGAAGTAGGATTGCAAATAAACAGAATACGTACATGTACTTTTGTGCCTACACTGAAGACTTGCCTAGAAGAAAATAGCAAGGTTCAACTACAGTCCATCCCCAGTGATCTAGCAGGGAGGGAAACTTGTTTTGGTTGCTCTCTCACACATATATGCACACAGTCCATAATCCCTTGAACGGCATATATTGCAGTGGAAGGATATGACCCTACCTCCTCCCAGGTAGACCGCCCTCAGTTTGACTATTTCCCCCAACCTGCTGCATCTTGGACCGCTCAATGTGTTCCACGTAGGTCTGGATCATCTGTGAAGAGGGAAAAACCCATGAGGCAAACAGAAGTGAAAAGGAGACACAGGTTCCTCTTCTGCTTGATCTTCTTTCAGCACCCATTTCACTATTTTTTTTTATAACTACATCTATCACTGCTATTCTTTAAGGCCGATGACATAATGAATGAGCAGTAAGTCTGGGTCTAATACGAAAACTAGTGGGACCAAATAGATACCAAACCTCAAGCCCAGTACAATGGCAGAAGGTCTGTGACAAAACATATGCAGAAAAATAATGAAAAAAGCTTCTTGGAAACGAGACAGCAGTGGTAGCCTCTTGAGGCTTAGAGGAAATGGGATAACAGAGCATTTCACCTCGGGGGGGGGGGGGCTTACCAGCTACAGACACAAGACGGTTACTCACCTTTGTAACTGTTGTTCTTCGAGATGTGTTGCTCACATCCATTCCAGTTAGGTGTGCGCGCCGCGCGTGCACGTTCGTCGGAAACTTTTTACCCTAGCAACTCCAGTGGGCCGGCAGGTCGCCCCCTGGAGTGGCGCCGCCATGGCGCCCAATATATATCCCTGCCGGCCCGCCCGCTCCTCAGTTCCTTCTTGCCGGCTACTCCGACAGTGGGGAAGGAGGGCGGGTGTGGAATGGATGTGAGCAACACATCTCGAAGAACAACAGTTACAAAGGTGAGTAACCGTCTTTTCTTCTTCGAGTGATTGCTCACATCCATTCCAGTTAGGTGACTCCCAAGCCATACCTAGGCGGTGGGGTCGGAGTGAGAAGTCGCGGCACGGAGCACTGCAGTTCCGAAGGCCGCATCCTCCCTCGACTGCTGGACCAGGGCGTAGTGGTAAGCAAAGGATTGGACCGATGACCAGGTCGCTGCCCGACAGATTTCCTGGATGGGCACGCGGGCGAGGAAAGCCAGCGATGACGCCTGCGCCCTGGTAGAATGCGCAGTCACACGGCCCGTAGGGACATGGGCCAAGTCATAACAGGTCCTGATACAGGACGTAACCCAAGAGGATACCCTCTGGGAGGAGATAGGAAGCCCTTTCATACGATCTGCTACCGCCACGAAAAGCTGGGGGGATTTTCGGAAGGGCTTAGTCCTCTCTATGTAGAACGCGAGAGCCCTACGGACATCCAGCGAGTGGAGCTGCTGCTCCCTGCCTGAGGAGTGAGGTTTTGGGAAAAAAAACGGAAGGAAAATCTCTTGGTTGACGTGGAAGGCTGAGACCACCTTGGGCAGAAAAGCAGGGTGTGGTCTCAGCTGCACCTTGTCCTTGTGGAAGACCGTATATGGGGGGTCTACCACAAGAGCTCGGAGCTCCGACACCCGTCTAGCTGAGGTGATAGCCACTAGAAAGGCAGTTTTCCAAGAGAGGTAGAGCAGGGAGCAAGTAGCTAACGGCT
Organism: Gopherus evgoodei; assembly: GCF_007399415.2. Taxonomy (NCBI): domain Eukaryota; kingdom Metazoa; phylum Chordata; order Testudines; family Testudinidae; genus Gopherus; species Gopherus evgoodei. The sequence goes on from NW_022060059.1 coordinate 1,803,497, forward strand.
CAAAGGGGGGCCCCATGAGCCGGGACAACACCAGGTTAAGATCCCAGGTTGGAGCAGGGGGACGGACGTTAGGGAATAAACGTTCCAGCCCTTTCAGGAATCTCGACACCGTCGGGTGAGAAAAAACGGAGCGACCGTCCGCACCCGGGTGAAAGGTGGAGATAGCTGCTAGGTGGACTCGCAACGACGATAAGGCCAGACCTTGCCCTTTGAGGGACCAAACATAGTCTAAGATTTCGGTTATCGAAACTTCCATAGGGCGGAGATTTCTCTCTACGCACCAACAGGAGAAGCGCTTCCATTTCGCTGAATATGTGGCTCTTGTGGACGGTTTCCTGCTGCTCAAGAGCACCTCTCTCACAGGCGTGGAGCAGCGCAGCTCGGAACCAGTCAGCCACGCAGGAGCCACGCCGCTAGGTGCAGCGACTGCAGGTCTGGGTGACAGAGGGTCCCGTGGTCCTGGGTAATCAGGTCCGGATGAAGGGGCAGGGGAACTGGGTCGGCTATGGCCAAGTCCAGCAGCATGGTGTACCAGTGCTGCCTGGGCCATGCCGGGGCCACCATGATCACGAGAGCCCTGTCTCTGCGCACCTTCAGGAGGACCTTGTGGACCAGAGGGAACGGGGGAAACGCATAGTACAGGTGGGTCGACCACTGGATGAGGAAGGCATCCGCTATCGACCCCGGCTCCCTGCCCTGAAAGGAGCAGAACGCTTGGCACTTCCTGTTCCCCTTGGACGCGAAGAGGTCCACCCGGGGATAACCCCACCTCCGGAAAATGGAGAGAGCGACGTCCGGGCGAAGGGACCACTCGTGTGACAGGAAGGATCTGCTCAATCGATCCGCCAGCGTGTTCCGTACTCCAGGGAGGAAGGAAGCCCTGAGGTGAATGGAGTGGGCTACGCAAAAGTCCCAGAGTCGTATCGCCTCGTGGCACAGGGAGGAGGACCTGGTGCCGCCCTGCTTGTTGATATAGTACATGGTCGTTGTGTTGTCCGTGAACACGGCGACACAACGACCCTGAAGCTGATGACAGAACGCTTGACAAGCCAGGCGGACCGCTCTCAACTCCCGCATGTTGATGTGTAGCCCCACCTCCTCCTGGGACCACAGGCCCTGTGTCCGCAGGGCCCCTAGGTGGGCCCCCCAGCCTAGGTCTGAGGCATCCGTTGTCAGGGATACCGAGGGCTGAGAGGGGTGGAAGGGAAGACCCGCACATAATACGGACTGGTCTAACCACCAGCCGAGAGAATCTAAGACCTTCTGGGGGATTGTGACTAACATGTCTAACGGTTGCCTTGCCGGCCTGTAATGACTGATAAGCCACAGCTGGAGAGGCCTCATGTGGAGCCGAGCGTAGTCGGTCACAAAGGTGCACGCCGCCATGTGGCCTAACAGGGTTAGACATGTCCTCACTGACGTCAATGGGGCTGACCGCAAACGTTGAACGATCGCCGCCATGGTCTGAAACCGTTGCAGAGGCAGGGAGGCCCTGCCCACAGTGGCGTCCAGGACGGCCCCGATAAATTCCACCTTCTGCGTGGGCCTCAGGGTGGACTTGTCTGTGTTTATCAAGAGGCCCAGACTTGCAAACATGCCGGTGATCACGCGGACATGGCTGTTGACTTGCTGTTCCGACGTGCCCCGAATCAACCAGTCGTCCAGATAAGGGAACACGTGGACACGGTTGCGCCGAAGATGCGCCACGACAACTGCCATGCATTTTGTAAACACCCTCGGGGCCGTGGACAGGCCGAATGGGAGGACTGCAAACTGATAATGAAGAGCCCCCACAATGAAGCGGAGAAAGCGTCTGTGGCGTGGCCAAATGGCAATGTGGAAATACGCGTCCTGCATGTCGAGGGCGGCGTACCAGTCTCCCGGATCCAGGGATGGAATAATGGTCCCCAGGGATACCATGCGGAACTTCAACTTCACGAGGTATTTGTTGAGTTCTCGCAGGTCGAGGATAGGCCTGAGGCCCCCCTTGGCCTTGGGGATCAGAAAGTAGCGGGAATAAAACCCCTTGCCTTTCTCGTTTTCCGGAACCGCCTCTATAGCTCCTTTGCTGAGGAGCGTCTGCACCTCCTGCCGAAGGAATTGCTCGTGAGAGGGGTCCCTGAAGAGGGACGAGGAAGGAGGGCGGGAAGGAGGAAATGAAACAAACTGCAGGTGGTATCCCGTCTGCACCATGCTCAAGACCCAGCGGTCCGATGTTATTTGGGACCACGCCGGGAGGAAAAACGAAAGGCGGTTGGAAAACGGGGGGGAAGGATCCATAGGGGAAACTGTTACCGCGCCCTCGGGCGCACCTTCAAAATGAAGGCTTAGGACCAGGCGGGGGTTTTGAGGAGCCTTGGTTCTGCCCCCCCTTGGTTCCCCGACTGTCTGCGCCTTCCGTTCCTGCCGCGGCGCCTGTAAAGGTCCTGCCGCTGGCGGAACTGGGAAAACGGCCTACGTTGCTGCTGTTGTTGCGACCTAAAGGGTCTACGCTGCGTCACGGGGGTGTGCATCCCGAGGGACCGCATAATAACCCGGTTGTCTTTTAGACTCTTGAGTCTGGGGTCTGTCTTATCAGAAAACAGGCCCTGGCCTTCGAAAGGAAGGTCCTGTATGGTATGCTGGAGCTCCGGCGGAAGTCCGGAAACCTGCAGCCAGGAGATGCGACGCATCGTAACTCCTGACGCGAGGGTACGGGCAGCCGAGTCCGCAGCGTCCAAGGAGGCTTGTAAGGCCGTGCGTGCGACCTTCTTGCCTTCGTCCAAGATGGCCGTAAACTCTTGGCGAGCATCCTGTGGCAGCAGCTCCTTAAATTTGTCCACTGCCACCCAGGAATTAAAGGCATATCTGCTCAGCAGGGCCTGCTGGTTGGAGACCCTGAGCTGCAGCGCCCCAGCCGAATACACCTTACGGCCAAGGAGGTCCACCCGCCTGGCTTCTCTGGATTTGGGGGCTGGAGCCTCCTGGCCGTGACGCTCCCTATCGTTCACTGATTGCACCACCAGTGAACCCGGAGTCGGGTGTACATGGAGATATTCGTATCCCCTAGAAGGGGCCATGTACTTCCTCTCGACCCCTTTCGCTGTCGGAGGGATGGAGGCCGGGGACTGCCAGATGGTATTGGCGTTGGCCTGGATGGTCCGTATGAAGGGCAGGGCGACCCTGGTGGGAGCATCAGAAGAGAGGATGGTTACAATTGGATCCTCTATCTCCGAGACCTCCTCTGCCTGCAGACTCAGATTTTGAGCCAAGCGCCTGAGGAGGTCTTGGTGCGCCCTGAGATCCAGCGGGGGGGGACTGTTGGAGGAGGTACCCGCCACCGCCTCATCCGGGGAGGAGGAAGATGAGACCCCAGGCACGAGAGTGTCTAACTGAGGGTCTTCCTCAGCCCTCGCCTCTGCCTCCGGAGCCGTAGCGGAGTCCTGCTGCTTGGACCCTTCCTCCCCTTCCGGGGAGGGAGGGGGGCGAGACAACGAGGCTTCAGGGGCCCTACGCTCCGCAGTCGCCGGTCTAGCAGGGAGCTGCTGGGGGCCCTGGGCCTGATGGTATGCCCAGGGTGTCCAGAATCCCCACTGTTGTGGGCCTTGGTCCTGCAGCGGCGGATCACCGAACAGCGCCGCCTGCCTGTCGGTGCCCAGCGCATACCCGCTGTCCGTCTGGGAAGATACGGATGGCTGTCTCGAGGGCCATGGTGGGGCCGACCCTGGATGGTAAGGGTCTGCGCGGGCCGGCACGGAGGATCGTCTCGGTGCCGGGGACCGGTGCCGGGAGTCATATCGGTGCCGGGATCGGGATCGGGACCGGGATCTGTCACGGTGCCGGGATCCTGATCGGTACCGGGCGCCGCTTCGGTGCCGGGACCTGCCACCAGCTCGGTGCCGGGAGGTCGACCGGGACCTGCCACCAGCTCGGTGCCAGGAGGTCGACCGAGACCGGGACCTGCCACCAGCTCGGTGCCGGGAGGTCGACCGGTGCGGCGAGTAGCGTCGGGACCCGCTCCTGGAATCGCGGTGCCGGTGTCGACGACTGGAGCCTGACCGCGGACCGTCTCGATTGCCGACGGCTTGCCGCGAGTGCGACGGTACCGCTGAGGGGAGCGGTGCCGGGACTGCGAGCGGCGTCGGGATCTGGAGCGCCAAGACGTCGGGACCTGGATCGTGAACGACTGTCCTCTGGGCGGTGCCGATATCATGGGCTTGCCTCTGGACACGACCCGCACCGGAGGTACCGGCGGGTGGCAGCCGAGTGGGCTCAGTCAGGGCAATAGGTCCCGAGCCGAGGCGAAGGTCGCCGGTGGGACAGGGACCACTATCTCAACCCCAGATCTCATGGGGGAGCTCGGCTGGTACCGGACTCAACGGACCCGCCGGGCCCGGAGTCAACGGTTGCTGACGGTTGCCGGCGGCGCCACGGCCGATGTCGAGGCCGGGCGCTCTAGCCGGGTCTTCCTGGCCGGAGTATCAGACTTCGACGGCCTTGGCTCTGACTCCAGTGCCGGAGAGGGTCGGTGCCGAGGAGTCTTCTCGGTGCCGGAGCGATCCGGTGCCGGTGCCGATACCACGGCCTGCGAAGCCGTCGGGTCAAGTGCCGCCTCCATGAGGAGAGTCCGGAGCCTTTGATCCCTCTCCTTCTTTGTCCTTGGCTTAAAAGCCTTACAGATGCGGCACTTGTCAGATCTGTGCGATTCCCCGAGGCACTTCAGGCACGCTTCGTGGGGATCGCTGGTAGGCATGGGCTTCTTGCAGGCCGCACACTGCTTGAAGCCCGGCGAAACAGGAATGAGCCTGGCGCCGGGTGCCGGGAAGGGCTAAGCCCCCGGCGAAGAACTACTTAACAACTATTTAACTTAACTATCTACTTAACCAACTAATTAACAACTATAATGGACTAGAGATGAACGATAGATAAACGATAGAGAACTAGGAGAGCTAGGGACGTGGAGGACAGCTATGCCGCGCTCCACAGTTCCAACGACCGACACGGCGGTAAGAAGGAACTGAGGAGCGGGCGGGCCGGCAGGGATATATATTGGGCGCCATGGCGGCGCCACTCCAGGGGGCGACCTGCCGGCCCATTGGAGTTGCTAGGGTAAAAAGTTTCCGACGAACGTGCACGCGCGGCGCGCACACCTAACTGGAATGGATGTGAGCAATCACTCGAAGAAGAACTCTTATTTTTAATCATTCAAATAGTCTTTTCTAAAGTATGTTTGTAGACCTACATGTAGACAAAGAGAATGATATTTACTTTGAAATGATAACCTACTTCTGTGTGGCGTTGGTGCAAGGCATTGTACTCTTTCTTCATTTCTGATTCACGTTCCTCCAGCCGTGAAACTATAAAAGGAAGTATTCCACCCATCAGAGAGCGTATATGTTAGACTCCAAAAGGAACACCAGATAATTCTCAAGGAAGTATCTTATATTACAGAAAATAGGTAAAAATTAGTTAATTACTATTAAAAAATGAGAAACACAGTAATGTATGTGTGGCACATGGTATAAGGCACAAACTCATTTCACAGGTATCAAAATGCCCTTAAGGTGAACGTACAAAGTGATGCAATGCTAATTTTAGAGGAGGGTCTGTCAGGGCCCAGCCCAGTACCTACCAATAGACAAATGAGCCAACACAAAGGCCGATCCAAGTCAGGCTTTAGCTCTATCCTTTGTATGTGAGCTGCTAGAGAATCCAAAGCTTCCGAAGGCTCAACCCCCAATGGCAAGGATCACGCAGCTCTATTATGACTCCTCTGACTACCTGAGGAGCAGTTTTGTTGGACCTTATTGCTGAATTTTGGAGGAAGCCTTGTCCAGCCCACCACAACTGCAAACATTAGGGAAAGGAGAACAAAAACAAAAAATGAGGTGGGATATTTGGTGCATGAGAAAAGGCACGAAGAACCCATTCAGGTACAAGAGGGAAATAAATGGTATGCTCTATATTAAACACATTACAGCTGGCTGTGTCCAACTACAAAGGGCCAGAGCTGATTAGTGAATAACATCACATGTAGTTTGGGGCCCACTATGTGTTATTGGAGAAAAAGAGTTGCTTTGTTTTTTAAAAGTTGATCCAGCCAGAAAGTATTTACAGCGGAAACTAACTGAAAGCTCCAACTCAATTGTTGTTAACTGCAAGACTGGGATTTGCATGTAAAGCTCCTTTGGATTTTCTACCAAGTAGATTCAATTACAGTTGACAAAGAGAGGTCCATATTCCTGCCTCCAAAACAGAATAGGATGTATATTCAGTATATGCTCCTCTATGCTCACTTTTCAATAATATGATCTAAGATCGTGGCATCAGAAGTCCTGTCTAATGCAATAAAATGTCTGATAGCAAAGAAGGGTTTTAAATATCCTAATTTATTGGGGAAAAGAAATTCACTGCCACACACATCATCTAGGAAATGTATTACAAGTTAGGTTTGGCTCATACCTGAAATATCCCACACACAATTGTTTGCATTTTAACAGGGATTTGCCTGATATTTTATAAAATGGTATAATCTGAAAGATGTAGGGGGCATATGTAAATTACAGAAATTGAAATTGTGGTCCCAAAGGGCTAAATAAATCTCTCGTGTAACTCGAATGACTTCAGATAAGTTATACCAGGGGTGATTTAGGACTAAAGTGTAGGTAGTTCTAAATAAACTCAGCAAAATAACACAGGAACCCCCCAAACTACCGCCAAATGCACTCCACAGATCTACCACTTCTCATCCAATAGTACTTCGTGTAATATACAAATTTGTTTAAAACAGGTAGTACTTGCACCACTATGAAGCTGTGGGATTACAAGGGTTGCTGTAGACAGTAGAATCATAGAATGTCATGGTTGGAAGGGACCTCAGGAGGTCATCTAGTCCAACACCCTGCTCAAAGCAGGACCAATCCCCAGACAGATTTTTGCCCCAGATCCCTAAATGCCCCCCTCAAGGATTGAACTCACAACCCTGAGTTTAGCAGGCCTGTGCACAAACCACTGAGCTATCCCTCCCCATAAGATAACTGATTTACAGAACAGGCATGAGACAGTTCTTGAAGCTCCATAATGTCCCCAAAGGCTGCAATTGGCCATATTTTCTTATAATGCTCAATGCAATTGTTAGGCCTGAAAAAAGATATAGCAGACAAAACCAGGTATGCCAAGCTGACCAAAGTCAGGCTAACAGAGGTTTGTGGGTAATCCCTGAGTGGAAAAGTACTGAGAAGCAGCATGTCTCACGAAGTGCTGGGAAAAAGTGAGATAAGGGAGGGGCTGCATTCCTGGTACAGTACCAACTGTGCTGTGTTAGGAACAGTTCCTTTGAAGAACTGATAAGAAATCCCAGCGTCCCTGTTTTCACTCCTTGGTTCAGTTCTCTGTCTGTTTTAACTCCCCTACATTCCTAACTTCTGGTGCTTGCTAAGATATTGTTAATCATCACCTAATGCTGTAAAACATGTATACTAAAAGTGTCTAGTTTCTAGTTGTTAGAAGAAGGGGGTGGGTTGCTCCAGTGAATAATTTATGACGTGATGGAACTGTCTATATAGGCTTATACTAAGATGTAAAGAGCAGGCTGGTTCTCTCTGGAGATGAGTTGCTCTCTATTGATGCGTGCACTTGTCAATAAAGAGCTTTTGATCGGACCTTGCTGGTGTTGCCTGTCTCTCTCACGGTCAGACACGAACTTTGCCGTCTGGGGGTTAGAGTCCCTGACACAATGAAAACAATAAAGCTACTATCAACTTAAATGTTGAACATATTTCTCCCCTTAGGCCCCTCAAAAGTTGGCACTGGAGTTAGGAATGTCAAACTTCCAGGTTTTCAATAAGATGCATTAAACAAAGCAACTTCAGAGCAATACACTAGCTTCCAAGGAAGCCAAACCATACAAGTATGTTGGTTGCATTACTGTACTTACTCTGGTCTGCATAGTTTTTGGCCTTCAGCTCCAGCTGCCGAGTCTGAAATTCAAGATGCTCAACCTGGATTTGCAGGTCTTTCTTCTCTTGTTCCAGTGCATCTTCAAACTCTATAAACTTCTGTACAGACAACGAAACAAAGAAGAGACCAGCATGAGAAACAAATACACAGTGCACTGTTTCCCATTTTGCCTTCCTTTCTGTCCCCAACAAAAATGGGAAAGTGAGAAAGAATGTAAGTAACAAAAACAGGAGATTAAATTTTTAGAGTCAGTACTGCAGATTAGAGTACTTCAACCAGGTAAAGAGGACATGGATGGGTATAAACTGTTCAGGAAGGGTAGGCAGGGCAGAAAAGGTGGGGGAGTTGCATTGTATGTAAGAGAGCAATATGACTGCCCAGAGCTCCGGTATGAAACTGCGGAAAAACCTGAGAGTCTCTGGATTAAGTTTAGAAGTGTGAGCAACAAGGGTGATGTCGTGGTGGGAGTCTACTATAGAGCACCAGACCAGGGGGATGAGGTGGACAAGGTTTTCTTCTGGCAACTAGCAGAAGTTACTAGATCACAGGCCCTGGTTCTCATGGGAGACTTTAATCACCCTAATATCTGCTGGAAAAGCAATACATCGGTGCACAGACAATCCAGGAAGTTTTTAAAAAGTGTAGGGGACAATTTCCTGGTCCAAGTGCTGAAGGAACCAACTAGGGGCAGAGCTCTTCTTGACCTACTGCTCACAAACAGAGAAGAGTTAGTAGGGGAAGCAAAAGTGGATGGGAACCTGGGAGGCAGCGACCATGAGATGGTCGAGTTCAGGATCCTGACACAGGGGAAAAAGGAGAGCAGCAGAATACAGACCCTGGACTTCAGAAAAGAAGACTTTGATTCCATCAGGGAGCTGGTGGGCAGGATCCCCTGGAAAAATAACATGAGGGGGAAAGAAGTCCAAGAGAGCTGTCTATATTTTAAAGAAGCCTTACTGAAGTGCAGGAACAAACCATCCCAATGTGCAGAAAGAATAGCAAATATGGCAGGCAACCAGCTTGGCTTAACAGTGAAATCCTTGCTGATCTTAAACGCAAAAAAGAAGCTTACAAAAGGGGAAGACTGGACAAATGACCAGGGTGGAGTATAAAAATATTGCTCAGGCATGCAGGAGTGAAATCAGGAAGGCCAAATCACACTTGGAGTTGCAGCTAGCAAGAGATGTTAAGAGTAACAAGAAGGGTTTCTTCAGGTATGTCAGCAAGAAGAAAAAAGTCAAGGAAAGTGTGGGCCCCTTACTGTATGAGGGAGCCAACCTAGTGACAGAGGATGTAGAAAAAGCTAATGTACTCAATGCTTTTTTTGCCTTGTCTTCACAAACAAGGTCAGCTCCCAGACTGCTGCACTGGGCAGCACAGTATGGGGAGAAAGTGACCAGCCCTCTGTGGAGAAAGAAGTGGTTAGGGACTATTTAGAAAAACTGGATGAGCACAAGTCCATGGGGCTGGATGCGCTGCATCCAAGGGTGCTAAAGGAGCTGGCGGATGTGATTGCAGAGCCGTTGGCCATTATCTTTGAAAACTCATGGCGAACAGGGGAGGTCCCGGATGACTGGGGAAAGGCTACTGTAGTGCCCATCTTTAAAAAAGGGAAGGAGTAAGATCCGAGGAACTACAGGTCAGTCAGCCTCACCTCAGTCCCTGGAAAAATCATCGAGCAGGTCCTCAAGGAATCAATTCTGAAGCACTTAGAGGAGAGGAAAGTGATCAGGAACTGTCAGCATGGATTCACCAAGGGCAAGTCATGCCTGACTAACCTAATTGCCTTCTATGACGAGATCTGTGGATGAGGAGAAAGCAGTGGATGTATTATTCTTTGACTTTAGCAAAGCTTTTGATATGGTCTCCCACAGTATTCTTGCCAGCAAGTTAAAGAAGTATAGGCTGGATGTTTGGACTATAAGATGGATAGAAAGCTGGCTAGATTGTCGGGCTCAGTGGGTAGTGATCAATGGCTCCAGGTCTAGTTGGCAGCCGGTTTCAAGTGGAGTGCCCCAAGGGTCGGTCCTGGGGCTGGTTTTGTTCAATATCTTCATTAATGATCTGGAGGATGGCGTGGACTGCACTCTCAGCAAGTTTGCAGATGACACTAAACTGGGAGGAGTGGTAGATACGCTGGAGAGTAGGGACAGGATACAGAGAGAGCTAGACAAATTAGAGGACTGGGCCAAAAGAAACCTGATGAGGTTCAACAAGGACAAATGCAGAGTCCTGCACTTAGGACGGAAGAATCCCATTCACTGTTACAGAATAGGGATCGAGTGACTAGGAAGCAGTTCTGCAGAAAAAGACCTAGGGGTTACAGTGGACGAGAAGCTGGATATGAGTCAACAGTGTGCCCTTGTTGTCAAGAAATCTAACAGCATTTTGGGCTGTATAAGTAGGAGCATTGCAAGCAGATTGAGGGATGTGATCATTCCCCTCTATTCAACATTTGTAAGGCCTCATCTGGAGTACTGTGTCCAGTTTTGGGCCCCCCCACTACAAGAAGGATGTGGAAAAATTGGAAAGAGTCCAGTGGAGGGCAACAAAAACTTATTAGGGGACTGGAGCACATGACTTATGAGGAGAGGCTGAGGGAACTGGGATTGTTTAGTCTGCGGAAGAGAAGAATGAGGGGGGATTTGAGAGCGCCTTTCAACTACCTGAAAGAGGGTTCCAAAGAGGATGGATCTAGACTATTCTCAGTGGTACCTGATGACAGAACAAGGAGTAACGGTCTCAAGTTGCAGCGGGGGAGGTTTAGGTTGGATATTAGGAAAAACTTTTTCACTCAGAGAGTGGTGAAGCACTGGAATGGGTTACCTAGGGAGGTGGTGGAATCTCCTTCCTTAGAGGTTTTTAAGGTCAGGCCTGACAAAGCCCTGGCTGGGATGATTTAGCTGGGAATTGGTTCTGCTTTGAGCAGGGAGTTGGACTAGATGACCTCCTGAGGTCCCTTCCAACTCTGATATTCTATGATTCATGATTCTATGATTGCTCAGAGTTCCAGGATGAAACTGGAGAAAAGACTGTTGAGGGTCTTTGGGCAGGGGTAAAAGTAACTGAGGACACTTACCAGTACAGTGGGAGGAGGTGGCTGCTCTGGCCCCTGGAATGGGCAGGGCCTCAGGTGGAAGGGGTGGGGCTGGGGGATCAGCATCCCCCAGTCAGCCTTTGGCCTGCACCATCCAGGGCTCCCGTGTTGATTTAAAAGGCCCGGAGCTCCGGACCCTTTTAAATTGCTGGCCTCAGGGCAGCTGCTCCCTTTGCCCCCGCCTTCGCCCATCAGGGCTGCCAACAAGGGAGGAAAAAGGGGCAGGGACAATGGTCCTTTGCCGCAACAGTGCTTTAACATTGCTGCGCGCGCACACACACCCATCGGCAGCCCCCACAGGGACGGGGGGGCGTGCAGCAACATTAAAGCGCTGCCGTAGCATAGGGCCATCCTTAAAGCACCGCCGCGGCAGCACTTAAACATTGCTGCCCCTTCCCACCCCCCTGTCGGCGGCCCTGCCGGTATGGACCCTACCGGCAGGGCCCCGATAGGGAAGACAAAAGGGGCAGGGATATTAAAGCGCTGCTGCTGCAGCACTTTAATGTGGGCTGGGTATGGGCCAGTGCGGGTTCTTACCGATACGGAGTACTGGCCCGTACTGGCTCACTTTCACCCATCTTTGGGTTAAGTTTACAGGCAAAAGCAACAATGGTGATGTCCTGGTAGGCCTCTGCTATAGATCACCAGACCAGGAGGATGACGTAGACAAGGCTTTCTTTGGACAACTAACAGAAGTTTCCAGATCACAGGCCCTGGTTCTCCGATATCTGTTGGGAGAGCAATACAGCAGTACACAGACAATCCAGGAAGTTTTTGGAGAGTGTTGGGGACAACTTCCGTGGTGCAAGTGATGGAGGAATCAATTAGGTAAGGGCTGTGTTCCTCTTGACCTGCTGCTCACAAACAGGGAAGAATTAGTAGGGGAAGTAGAAGTGGGTGGCAACCTGGGCACCAGAGATCATGAGATGGTCAAGTTCAAGCTCCTAAGAAAAGAAAGGAAGGAGAGTAGCAGAATATGGACTCTGGAATTCAGAAAAACAGACTTTGGCTCACTCACGGAAGTGATGGGCAGGATCCCCTGGGAGGCTAATATGAGGGGGAAAGGAGTCCAGGAGAGCTGGCTGTATTTTAAAGAAGCCTTATTGACGGCGCAGGAACAAACCATCCCGATGTGTAGAAAGAATAGTAAATATGGCAGGTGACCAGCTTGGCTTAACACAGAAATCTTTGGTGAGCTTAAACATAAAAAGGAAGCTTACAAGAAGTGGAAACTTGGACAGATGTCTAGGGAGGAATATGAAAATATTGCTAGCGCATGCAGGGGTGTAATCAGGAAGGCCAAAGCACAATTGGAGTTGCAGTTGGCAAGGGATGTGAAGGGTAACAAGAAGGGTTTCTAAAGGTATGTTAGCAAGAAGAAGGAGGTCAGGGAAAGTGAGGACCCTTACTGAATGGGGGAGGCAACCTAGTGTCAGATGATGTGGAAAAAGCTGAAGTACTCAAATGCTTTTTTTGCCTTGGTCTTCATAGAAAAGGTCAGCTCCCAGACTACTGCACTGGGCAGCACAGTATGAGGAGGAGGTGAGCAGCCCTTACTGGTGAAAAAACAGGTTAAGGACTATTTAGAAAAACTGAACATGCACAAGGTCAGGCCGGATACAATGCTGAAGGTGCTGAGGGAGCTGGTTGATGTGATTGCAGAGCCATTGGCCATTATCTTTAAAAACTTGTGGCGATCGAGGGAGGTCCCAGACGATTCGAAAAAGGCAAACGTAGTGCCCATCTTTAAAAAAGCGAAGACGGAGAATCCAGGAAACAGCCTCACCTCAGTCCCTGGAAAAATCATGGAGCAGGTCCTCAGGGAATCCATTTTGAAGCACCTAGAGGAGAGGAAGGTGATCAGGAACAGTCAATATGGGTTCACCAAGGACAAGTCGTGCCTGACCAACCTGATTGCCTTCTATGATGAGATAAATGGCTCTGTGGATATGGGGAAAGCAGAGGACACGATATATCTTGACTTTAGCAAAGCTTTTGATATGGTCTCCTACAGTATTCTTGCCAGCAAGTTAAAAATGTATGGATTGGATGAATGGACTATAAGGTGGATAGAAAGCTGGATAGATCGTCAGGTTCAACAAGTAGCCATCAATGGCTCGATGTCTAGTTGGCAGCCAGTAGTGCCCCACAGGTCAGCTCTGGGGCCAGTTTTGTTCAACATCTTCATTAGTGATCTGGATGATGGGATGGATTGCACCCTCAGCAAGTTTGCGGATGACAATAAGCTTGGGGGAGAGATCGCTACGCTGGAGAGTATGGATAGGGTCCAGACTGACCTAGACAAATTGGGGGATTGGGGCAAAAGAAATCTGATGAGGTTCAACAAGTACAAGTGCAGAGTCCTGGACTTACGATGAAAGAATCCCATGCACAGCTACAGGCTGGGGACCGACTGGCTAAGGGGCAGTTTTGCTGAAAAGGACCTGGAGATTACAATGGACGAGAAGCTGGATATGAGTCAACAGTGTGCTCTTGTTGCCAAGAAGGCTAATGGCACATTGGGCTGTATTAGTAGGAGCACTGCCAGCAGATCGTGGGAAGTGATTATTCACCAATATTCGGCACTAGTGAGGCCACATCTGGAGTATTACATCCAGTTTTGGGCCCCCCACTACAGAAGGGATGTGGACAGACTGGACAGAGTCCAGCAGAGGGCAACAAAAATGATTAGGGGGCTGAGGCACATGACTTACGAGGAGAAGCTGAAGGAACTGCGGTTATTTAGTCTGCAGAAGAGAAGAGTGAGGGGGAATTTGATAGCAGCCTTCAACTACCTGAAAAGGGATTCCAAAGAGGATGGAGCTCGGCTGTTCTCAGTGGTGGCAGATGACAGAACAAGGAGCAATGGTCTCAAGTTGCAGTGGGAGAGGTCTAGGTTGGATATTCAGAAAAGCTATTTCACTTAGAGGGTGGTGAAGCACTGGAATGGGTTACCTAGGGAGGTGGTGTCTCCACCCAAATGTAGTGGATCCATGCTGATACTAGCCCTAATTCTTGATACACTCTATCCAGGACTGTTTGTATGGATTGTTTCAACTGAACATTGGTCTCTGGAAAGGGACTAACACCTTCAAATCTCCTTGTATATGAGACCAAAGACAAAGTCTCATACCAAACACAGAGCCTGTCAGAATAGCTTTCCAGCCTCTAGTTTGCTTTTGTCTGTTTTGAAGAGTGAGTCTGAAATGTGCTCTAATGGTTTGTTACATTCCATTTCAGAATTCATACTCTAATTTGGAGTTGCAAAGCAAGAACTTGTGAAATGGCAAAGATCGCTTTAAGATGCATGTGTGCTCCCCATTTTCTGGAGCAATTGGTGTCCAGCCTGGCCACCAGTGGAAGACAAAGCAGCCTCAGGATAGGAAGCAGAGAATACAGCTAGAACATTGTGGTCTGACCATGACCTCTCCCTCCCTTCTCTTACCCTGGGTCTGTCCCCAAAACACTTCCTAACCTGGGAGCTAAGAGGAAGACCAGCACAGAGCCCTTACACCACCTCTACATGACCAGTGAGGCCCACTGCCCTGGAAGTATTCCCCACACTCTGTCTTCTCCTGCTCTTGACAGTCTGTATGCTACTCCTTGCTATTTCTTTTCCATTCCACTTCCTCTGCACGCTGGCATACACAACCTTGAACTGACAATTTCAAATAGTGAGACAAGGTGGGTGAGGTAATACCTTTTATTGGACCACCTTCTGTTGGTGACAGAAACAAGCTTTCCAGTTTACATGGAGCCTTTCTTCAGGCCTGAGAAAGGTACTCAGAGCGTCATAGCTAAATAACGGTGGAACAGATTGTTTAGCATGAGTAGCTACTCATATTTCAAGGGACCTTTCAAGGTAAAATGGCCCATTAATACCCCTCCAGTCATAGAGGGGAATGGAAGAGAGATGAGGGGGAGGCACTGGAGTATTATCACCTAGGCCAACAAAAGCCTAGGCCTAGGGAGGCAAATTTGCAGGGGCGGCAAATTTGCTCGTGACCTCTCCCCAACTCCGCCCCTTCCCCAAATCCCCAGCCCGCTTCCTCCCCCAGGTGTGCCCTGCTTCCCTCCTTCCACCTCCCTCCCAGGCTTGCCGCACGAAAGCACTGGGAGGGAGGGAGAAGCGAGTAGCGCTTGGAGGAGGCAGAGCAGAGGTGAGCCGGGGCTTGCAGGCGCAGAGAGTAACTCGGGGGGGACCAAGAACCGCTCCCCGCCCCAGTTCACCTCCGCTCCACCGCTGCCATCCCCGAGCATGCCACAACTCCCCTTCTCCCCCCTTCCCTCCCAGGCTCGCTGCACAAAAGCGATGGGAGGGAGGGAGAAGAGAGTAGCGGTGTGATCAGAGGAGGCGGAGCAAAGGTGAGCTGGGGCCGGCGGGCGTGGGGAGTGACTCTTGGGAGGGGGGGTCGCAGGGAACCGCTCCCTGCTCCAGCTCATCTCCACTCCACCGCTGCCAACCCCCGAGCAAGCCACAACTCCTCTTCTCCAGGGGGAGCAGAGGTGAGCTGGCGGGGGAGCAGCAATTTTTTGAGGGCCTGGGGCCCCCAATTTGATAATCTACCACTAGGGTAGGGGCTGTTAGTGGTTAACAGCTTGTTGCAAGAAGCCATAAATCCAGCGTCTCTATTCAGACCATCATTTTTAGTGACTAGCAAAGTTATGTATTTAAGCTCCCAGGCTTTTCTTTTGAAAGTGTTGTGCAGATTTCCTTTGAGGATAAGGATGGATAGTGATCACTCTATGTGTGACCTTTGTGAAAAGTGTTCACCCACCAGTGATGTGGTGTTTTTGTCTTTTATCATTGTCTTGTGTCTCTAATATTCTGGGACTGACATGGCTACAACACTGCATACAACTTCAAAGAGTGTCATCCCCACATATGCCCCTACAGAATAAACCATGACTGTTCTAGTCTACATAATAAAATAAGTGATCCCTCTTCTCTAGGCCTGCCATGCAGAATGAAATGCTTTTCTTTTTAGTTCAGCAGACTCACTGAACTAACATCATCATTCTAAAAGTGATAAATGGTAACCAGGCCTATTGGTAAGGATCTCCAGGGACCACCAGGAAATTAATGTACAGTTGCACTACACTTGTTTGAGGGTGTTTTGGGGTGGTTTTTTTTTGTTGTTTTTAAATACAAGGCTATGTAGACACTATTCTGTAGAGTCTACTTCCAGTCCCTTGCACATTTCCTGTTACTTTTGTGGGATAAGCAACATTGTAACCATCATGATGTCTGTGCACTGGATCCTCTCTCTACAAATCACATCATTTCTCATGCTAGACCATCCCTGTAATTGCCCAGTTAATTAGTTTGTAACGAGTCACTTTTTATATAGGACTGAACTTTATATATAATTTCTTAGCTGCACTCAGTGACCTGCTAAAGATTTTTTTGAAATTAGGCTTGTGTCTTTTTTTTCTCTTTCTTTCCTTAACTTTGTGATGTCCAAAGGAGCTTGAGAGGTTTTGGACTGATTGTTTTTTAAAAGTTGTGTTTGTTTGTTTGGGCTGCTGCTGTTGGGTCTGTTTTGTTTTTTGCCTCCATGATGGTTCTTCTACTTTAGAAACATTAGGAATGCAAACCCTGCTGTCCCGGGTTTTACTGGAGGACTTTCTGGGTGTCTCAGGGGGATGTATGGTGGATTCTGAATTTTTAACAAAGGCTTCTTTTCTCCAAAATGTCAATTAGACAAAATTAAATAGTTTAAAACAAAGACAAAACAAGAAACAAAGAGTTTTAGACAGTCTGACTAAATCCCTTTCACTTCTCACTTGCTCAACTGTCAATCGCTTGACTGTTGAGATGTCCTAATTTTACTAGCTCTCCCACTATCAGAGAGAGTCTCCCAAAACTAGACAGGATCTACATTTTTAATGTTAAAAAAATACCAAATTTTTAAAGAAGTATTTCAGAGCGTTCTGGGTCCTCTACAAGGAAGCAAAAGAGGACACAACACCAATGTTATTCCCATTTTGCAGGTCACCTTAAATAGGATTGGCTTATTCCCAATGTTTTGGTTTAATTCAGGAAGACTGATTAAAATGCTTACACGTTTCAAATATTTAATGAAAGGCTGGCGCTTGACTATGTCTCTTTATTCAGACATGTCCATTTTGCAATCTCAGAGCAATTACAGAAACAAGAAACTGGGAACTCACTCTTTATATTTTTCTTTGCACACTAAGTACTTAGCAGCTTTCTGCTGTATTTAGGAATGAAAGAATAGAGACAACTCAATTTAAGATTAAGATTGTAATTAATACAATCTTAATCTTAGGGGATAGGGGATGCCTTCTGCAAAGTTTGCCCTCTGTCCTGCTCCAGGTAACTGATGGCAGAATTTGGCCCACTCAGTTTCTGAAGGGCTGCTTCTTCTGCCAGGTTCTGAAATAGCTTTTTGATGATGACACTCATGAGGCTACCTCACCTGATGTCTCACTCTGTGCATCATGGAGTCTGAATGGCTGAGAGGGAGTAAGATCCCAGGTCAACAGAGAGAGGTTGAAAAACAGACAGCTCAAGCAGGCTGAGGGAGGAGAGTGTTTACAACTGTAGCCTATCCCAGTAAAGCAAATTCCTTACTGTGGTTTCTGCTTACCAAGCACGCCATCCTCTCATGTAATGGTTCACGCGAGTTCCCTTTAGAGGTATCAAGCAGCAGCTTTTGATACAGAGTGTTAATATCTATGACACACTCGGGATAGAAATCCCATTGCCCATCAATATAGTCAGATCACAAAGTACAATTAAGCAGTGCAACCATTTCTGGCACCATGCTCCTCTCTGAACAACAGCCTCTTAAAAAGGGAACAGTGAAAAGAACATTAAATGATACAAATCACTAGGGGAACAGCAAAAGCTGGAAAAATCCTACTGCAGGTAACCTACCTACCGCTAACATTAACCCAAGCAGATTTTTAGCAGAATATTGTCTTTTTTTTTAATTATCCAAAGGCTTAGAAGCAATTAACACAGTATTAAGACCATGTGTTAAAAAAAAAGTCTCACTCACTGAAATGGAGCCTTGAATATAAAATATTCTAATCATTCAATGTTTTCTATATTCAAGACACATGATGAAATCCTGGCCTCAGTGAAGTCAATAGCAGTTTTGCCACTAACTTCAATAGGGACAGGATTCTACCCATGCAATGTGAAGGGGACGCTGTCAAACTTGAAAATCACATTTCTGTATGAAAATTATGTAGCTGCACACCCAAGACAGTGATGGCTGAAAGAAGCTAGAAAAAGTTTCTCTATTTTTATTCAGTTTGTTTTTGGATTTCACAGCACTTTGTGTACAGCTAGCTTCCCTTCTCTATAATCAGTTAGGCTCAGCTCCGCCAATCAGATCCACACACTTATACTTGTGCAGGAGCCCTCTAACGTCAAAAGGGCTTTCTAAGGTATCACAGATCCACAGGGCGTGGTTTATGCGCCTGCCTGTTACCAGTCCCTTGGGAGTGACCCCTTTAATGTGCTGAACCCCAAGGGTACACACAACTCCACAGAGGCTCCAAGATTCCAGAACTGAGTGATTCCTCTCTCTGTGGCTCCCTGCAGTGAATCCAGCCAAGCCAGACTCCCATGGGAGACTTTTACTGTAATTCTTCGGAGTGCAGTGCTCTCAGTGAGTGAGTATCTGCAACAACAACAGGCAGCCTTTTCAAAACAAGGTAACAATGTATTAGTCACCTGGCATAAAGAATCTGAAAGTCCTTAGGGTAGCAGAGATAGGCAAAGATTAAGCCATTGCCCCTCCTGGCCTGAACATTTCTTGCTCTGGCTCAGAGGTGCCATTTCAGATTGTGGTACCGGGGGGGGAGGGGCAACTTTAACTGTGTTAGGCATCTGAAAACTCTAGGTTTTTTTGCAGATAATAACTGAGACATTATACAGGAGCACTGTGTCTAATTCCGATATTAAAAAAAGAGGATTAAATAAATATTAGACCCACTCAATTCTAATACTAACGTTCTCACATCTTGTGTCAAGTCATTTAAGGGACACTGGTTAGGTTTAAAATGTTAAAGTATATTCTTTTTTACTAACTCTTGAATAGAACAATTGAAACAATTGTAGAAAAATCTAGATTACTTTCTATCACTCTTTTACAGTTCGTCAAGCTTGGAATAGATCCTTTAACTTTGGAAACATCCTACTAGGGCATGGCCCCATGAGTTTATACTGCACCTGTTTGGGACTCTGGGTGTGTTACCTCACTACAAATAATAGACTAGAAACTAACCTTAAACAGCAGTGAAACCGACACTTTCAAGTCACTTTCACAGCATTTCCAATCCCAAATGTTCAAAAATCATGAATCAGGCTCACCAAAAATCATAAGATTGGCTTTAAAGTCATCAATTTGCCTTCTGCTTTTTGAGCCTTTAGGGTACACATTTTGAAGCTTTCTCCCCAGCCACAACTTCATTTTTCTTTAAGAATGACGGCTAAAATCATCACATATCCACTTGAATCCAGGAGCTGGGGCTTTAAGGAAAACAATTATTGTGAGACTCATGACAAAATCATGAGAGCTGGCAACATTGCTTTTACTTTTGTTTAAAGCTAGTTACTTTCCAGAAGAGTCTTAAACACATCACTACAGTGATTGAGTTGCGGTTCTCACAGGAGAATATTTAAAACCAAACACCAAGAAAATTCTATATTTTAAAGCTGAGAGAAAACACCAGACTTCTGAGGTATATCAGGGCCACTGCACACAGAAAACGAAAAAAAAGGGCCCAGGAGCTCTGGACAGCTCTTCTTCTAGAAAGAAAGTTGGAGAGTCAAATCTTCTTGTCCTTAATGCAGTAAAACTTCTATTGCCATCAGTGTCTCCCCTCATAATATTAACATGTACTTAATAACTATACACTTCATACTTAAATATCTGAGCCATCTTATGCAGGGCTACACATTTTGTACACATTGACTCAGCAACTACATTTTCTGGCATATTTTAAACAGTGCTGAGCACCACAGATGATGCTCAGTGAATAATACAAATCATGACAATAATCTTCGACTTCATGGACTCTGTGAATGCAGTTTCTGTTCCTTGTTCTGATATTGGCTTGGATAGAGCTGAAACCCTAAGAATTTGAGGCATAAATATATCTGATACTTATATGACACTTTCTGATTCCTTCCTTTTCTCAGACTGAGAACAAAAAATAACAAAATAGTTTTCAGTTAAAATGTAAAACTGCACAGCAGCCATTGCTCTACAACCCGGCATGGGGCAGAACCTGCCACCCCTTGGGAGTTAAGTGATCTCTCATCTGATTCAGGGTCCCTGTTGAACAGGTTCTGGTCCAGGCAAGGTCTCTGTGCAGCCAGCCAGTACCGTTGGGATCTTTGTGACAGCCCTCTGGGCAGCTGTGGCGCAACACAGACGATGACACACATTGTTGATGAATGCCTGCTGACTAGGTTCAATAGTGGCCTAGAAGAACTGCATCACGCCACTGAAGATGCCATCACTTGGCTAGACGACTATGCACGTGTTAAATAAATCTGACTCTCATTCTCCACCTTTCCTAACCTCTGTGTTGCTTTTCATGCTGTCAACCATGACATCCATCCCAACCTCCTGGGAGTGTTTGCTGGAGTCTCAGCGAACTGGCCGCCTTGGTTTTGCTCCCATCTATCGGAGTCCTCTTTTTTTGCAGCATGCAGCAGAAAGATAGACTGGTCTGCTGGATGGGGAGCTAGCCCCAAAAGACCTGGGTTCTACTCTCCACCCCTCCCCCCATGGACTAGGGTGACCAGATGTCCCGATTTTATAGGGACAGTCCTGATATTCAGGGCTTTTTCTTACATAAGTGCCTATTACCCCCACCCCCATCCCCTGCCCTGATTTTTCACATTTGCTATCTGGTCACCCTATCATGGACTTTCTGTATAACCTCAGGCCAGTGCCTTAGGGACAGAGTTTCAAAAGTTTTTAGGCACCCAAAGATGCATCTATTCTTCTAGGTGCTTTTGAAATCCCACTAGGTGCCTAAATACCTTTGAAAATCTGGCCTTTAGTATCTCTGTGCCTCAGTGCCCTATCTGTACAATAGGGAAAACGGTGCTGCCTTACCTCACCGAGGGTCTGTGAGAAGAAATGGGTCAGACCTTGTGAGGCGCTCACATACTATGGTGATAGGGCCACATAAGTACCACAGGTAGAATGGGAACTTCTCTATACCATTGCTAGTCCTTCTCCCAGTTTTGACCCTTTCTTTTCATCTACGCCTTCAAATCTCCCCCTTTTCTGAATGTAACCTTGGCTCAGAGGGCTTGGCTGTATTTTAACTTTGGGCACGTCTACGCTGGGAAAGTTACAGCACCGGCAGTTACAGTGTCACTCAGAGAGCGCTGAAGGGAAACCATTGTTGTATGCTCACTCTGTCAACTGCCTGTGCAATAGCATGCTCACACTTCCAACACTTGCAGTGGTATTCGGAGAGGTGCACTCTGGGCAGCTATCCCACAGAGTACCTCTTTCTCTTCTGCCACTAAGAGTTGTGGGAAGGCGGAGAGGGTCAGGGGCATCCTGGGTCCTGTCCCAATGATCTATGATGCATTGCTTTGCATCTCAGAAATCCCTGTGTTTCTATTTGCATTTGGCACCATCTTTCAACAGTTTGCGTACTGCACGCTCTGCCTCTTTGGGCTGCAGTAATGAATCCCAAACTGTTGACCAGTATGCTGCTTGCTCTAACACATCAAGAATGGCAGTGGAGTTATTCCTTAAACTACAAAAGCAAGAGGAGTGTGATACTGATCTCGCCACATGTAGTAGCTAGGACACGAGATTGCTTGTGGCATTCACAGAGGTGCTGACCACACTGGAACGCCGCTTTTGGGCTCACGAAACAACACTGAGTGGTGGGATCACATCATCATGCACATCTGGGATGACGAGCAACGGCTGTAGAACTTTCAGATTAGGAAAGACACATTCATGATGAGCTCACCCCAGCCCTGCGGCGCAAGGACACAAGAACGAGAGCTTCACTGTCACTGGAGAAGCGTGTGGTGATCACACTGTGGAAGCTGGATACTCCAAACTGCTACCGATCGGTTGCTAACCAGTTAGAAGTGAGAAAGTCGATGGTTGGACTTGTGTGGATGGAAGTGTGCAAGGCCATTAATCACATCCTGCTCTGAAAGACCATGACTCTGAGCAAATGTGCGTGACATTGTAGATGGCTTTGCACAAATGGACTTCGCTAACTGTGGAGGGGCAATAGATGGCACGCATATTCTGGCACCAGACCACCTAGACACCGAGTACATTAATCGCAAAGGGTATTTCTCAATGGTTCTCCGGGTGCTTGTGGATCACCGTGGGCGTTTCACAGACAATAACTCAGGCTGGTCTTGAAAGGTGCATGACACATGCATCTTTCATAACACTGGCCTGTTCAGAAAGCTGCAAGCAGGGACTTTCTTCCTGGACTATGAGATCACCATAGGGGAATTAAAATGCCCATTGTGATCCTGGGAGACCCCACCTACCCCTTAATGCTGTGACTTATGAAGCCATAAACGGGACAACTTGACAGCAGCAAGGAGCGGTTCAACAACATGCTGAGCAAGTGCAGAATGACTGTTGAATGTGCTTTTGGCCATTTAAAAGCCTGCTGGTGCTGCCTCTGTGGGAAGCTGGGGCTGGCCACTGACAATATTCCTATGCTTATAGCTGTATGCTGTACACTCTATAACATTTGTGAAGGGAAGGGTGAAAGCTTCACTCAGGACTAGACCACAGAGGCCCAGCACCTGGATGCTGAGTTTGAACAGCCAGAGACCAGGGCTATTAGAGGGGCACAGTGTGGGGCCATAAGAATCAGGGATGCCTTGAGGCAGCAATTTAAAGTTGAAAGCCACTAATATTTGTTGCTATGCTCGGGAGAGCAGTGCTTGTAATGCTAGGAGGTGATTGGTGTACATGATGCAATAAGGGGATTTAACGTAATTTTATGTTGCTTTGCAATGCTCTTTTTGCTTTCAATTAAGAGAATAAAGATTGCTTTCAAACCAACACAATTCTTTTATTGGAAGACAACAACCGGAGGAGAGAGTCAAAAAAAAATCAGGAGGGAGGGGTATGGGAAAAGGGAAGGAGGAGTCCTGGAACGGCTAAAGATTTGTGTATGTCCAGGGATCATATCCAACCTTCTCCTCTGGAGTACAATGCAGCAGGTACTGTACGTCAGCAGGGCCAAACTGCAGAAGGATGAGTGTTGAGTGCAGTGGGTACTGGGAGTCCACAGTGCTGGACTGTGAGAAGGGAGGAGTGGAATGCTGCAGGTATAGACTGGAGCCAGGAGGTTGATAAGAGTGTGTTGGCAGTGTCTGGGGGGCTCATGGGAAAGCGTTTTGCAACAGTGGCTACAGGGGAGGGTGGGTGCGGAGCTGCTCAGTTTGAAGAGCTAGTATCACCTGCAGGGTGTCTGGTACTCCATAATATTTAAGAGCTGCTCCCTGACTTCATTCTGGAGTGCCATATTCTCCTTTTGGTCCCTCTTCTCGCTGTCCCACCACTCCTTCAATTCCTCTTTCTCAGCAAAGTGCATCATAACATCATGCAGAAAGTCGTCCGTAGTTCTTCTTGGTCACTTTCTAATTCTGTGCAGCCGTTCAGCCGCCGATAACAAAGAAGGAGGCTGCGCTCCCAAGGTCATCTCTGTGAAGTTTAAATGAAAAATTTAACAGAAGCAGTATTGTTTGCAACACTGATTCAACGATTTAAAACATAGCCTGGACTCACACATCTGTCACTAACTGGCTGACCCAAGGCAAGCACACATGAGCCACAAGCCCCCCAGAATGGTGAGCAGCCACAAGGGCAGGGTAAATCACTCTTCCCAGACCCTGCTGTATATTGGACACATGGCTCTTGGGGAGAGCCGGCACTGTAGGGGCGAGGGCTGATAATCATTCCTGTCCCTACCCTTTCCATAGGATGTGGTCATTATGGAAGATATCTCGCAGCTGAGGGTGAGCAGGGAATCAAGGGAGGGTCTTCTCCAAGCCTGTGGCTTCCGACCTAGCCCCTATGCAGCTCATCTGTGTACAGCAATGTCCCCGACCTCCCAATGGCACAGTGGCGCAGGAAAGTTACCGTCAATGGGGCAAAAAACAAAGCAGCTCTACCAAAGAACCTGCAGCAGCGGATTCCCCAGTATCTCCATGAGAATTTCCTGCAGATCTCTGAGGGAGATTCCCGTGAAGAGAGGAAATTAATCAACAACCTGTTCTGCTGCTCAGACTAGGCACGAGGTAGGAGACAAGCCTGCTTTCTGCAGTCCTCCTGCCCTCAACAACTCACTTCAGCAATTCCCAAAATCAGATCCACTTACCAGGGCCTCCCATCGTGTCTGTGCTTCACCAACCTCTGACAGGTGTGACTGGCTAGCCTCCTCCAGGGTAGAAAACCGCTCTTGGCTGCATGCATCTCTGGCCTCCGAGTCATCCTCTGCCTCTGGGTCCCCCTCTCCTCCACATCCTCATCCAAGATTTCCTCCTCCTGGCTTGGACCACTCTTGATTGTTATACAAGCCCCCAAATATCCACACTGGTCTTCACACTGGAGGTGGGGTCACCGAGTATCGTGTCCAGCTCTTTGTAGAACCGGAAGCTCGTGGGCGCAGCACTGGAGCAGCGGTTTGCCTCCCATGCCTTCTGGCAGGCAGCGCACAGCTCCTTCAGTTTGACGCTGCATTGCAGTGTGTCCCAGTCATGGCCCCTTTCTGTCTTGCGTCGTGAAATCTGTCCATATCATAATTCCTACCTCTGGAGTGCAACTGGGACTGGACAGCCTCCTCTCCCCAAATGCTGATGAGGTCCAGCAGCTCAGCATTTCTTCAAGCAGGGGATCGCCTGGTGCGTGGAGCAGGCATGACCACCTGGAAAGATGTGCTGAGACCACTGCACACATCACCAGCAAACAGGAAGGGGACTTTCAAATTTCCAAAGGAATTATGGGGTGGGAATGATGGTTGGTCACCTGAGGACAGGGCAGTAGAGTTCAAATCGATGATGAGAGGTGAGAACAGGCATTGTGGGACACCTCCCGGAGGGCAATCACAGTGCTGTAATCGCCACAGTGTCTACACTGGCACCACAGCACTGTAGCCCTGGCGCAGAAAGCTGCATGCCTCTCACTGAGGTGGTTTTTTAAAGCACAACTGCACTGTTTAAGCAGGGCTCTATACACATTTAATTGAATACTAGAAAGAAAGATAATAGTCCTGATCTCAGAAACACGCATGTGCTCAACTATACTGCTTTCAGATGGGGCTCCTCACAGCAGTAGAGTTAAGCATGTATGTAAGTGTTAGCAGGATTGGGGCAAATATCTGGTTTCTTCCGAATACTTCAACATAAGCAGCCATATTAGAACACAAGCCTCAGCAAGTTTTGCACATTGCAGCTTTATCAGCTATAGAGTAGGTAAAAAGAAAAGAATTGGGGGGGGGGGGAATAAAAGGTATAACAATGGTACTGACGGTTAAACCAATCTATTCATTCTTCATTGACAAAATTATTAAAAAGAAGCTTGAAAGTAGTTCAAAAAAGAGTAAAGAAAAGAAAAACAAATGCTATACACAGTTCTAGAGAACAGGGATTTCAGTTTTAAAAAACTTCCTCCACAATAACTGCACTTGTTAATAAAACTCAGTTTCCCTAGAAGAAAGGATTTTTGATTAACACTGTTATACCAAAAAAAGTCAGCATGTAGGTCTGAATTATAAAACATACTGTAAACATAATATTACTGCCAGGCAGCGTCCAGTCATTTTCTTCCAGTCTGAATTTTCTTTAAAATTGTTCCATGCTCTCTTAAAAGCAGTAAACATTCCCTGTCAATTGTGCCCTTCTCTACATGACAAACATTTAATTTTAGTGTGTGCATTTCTAACAGACCTGAAACTAACATAACATGTTTGTTTACTTCCTTTTCCAAGCTTCAGCATCCCTGATATAAGCAGAAATATAAACCAGGGGAACTAATGGAGTTATTTTTATTTATTAATATTTAAATTGGTCCCACAAAAAATGCACACACACTCAAACCATTGTTTCAAAATGCAACACACTACACACAATGGGCCATGTCTTATCCGTCTGCACTCATGCAACCCCTAAGTGAGATTACATATATGCAACAGGCTCTACAGGACATTTCTCATCAAAATATACAAGAGTTATAGTTAAGGCTATGTTTAGGTCACGGAAGTCACGGAATTCATGGAATCCGTGACTTCCAGAGACCTCCGTAACATTCTCTGCTTCAGCCCCAGGGGCTGCGGGACTCTGGAGCTGGCAGCCTGCAGGGCCCTGGCATGGTTCCAGTGACAGGGAGCTCCCTGCAATGTTCCAGTAACAGACTGCTGAGGGGGCCCTACTCAGCATTCCAGTGGTAGGCAACAGCCTCGCGGGGGGGGCCTCAGGCAAGTGGCTGGGGGTGTCCCGTTCTCTCTTTGGGAAATATGGTCACCCTGCAGCATATAAAAATTAGTCAAACGGTTTGTAATAACCCAGGATTAAAATGCCATAATCAGCAATGACTCACACAACGGAAGCTTTAAAAAGAAAAAAAATCTGCCATAAAATCATTTTAAGCCAAAAAATAACTTGGTTACAAGGCATCCGTAACTTAGTCCACTGGCATTTCCATTACACAGTGTCTTTTCTTTACTGGAGCATGCCACAGAAAGACACTGACTAAATACAGTGACATACAGACATAAACCATCATATCACACCAAGAGTAAATCAAGTAGAGTCTTTGGAGTTACATATGTAACCCTTCTGCCAGCCCGAGTTGATAGCAGCAAGGGCCAGGTTCAGTACATAGGAGTCCCCTCCCAATAACGAAATGCAAAACCAGCTCGAGCCCCTACCCAGTTACCTGGGAAAATCTTACACAAACCTCTGGGCTCCTCGAAGAGGCAATACTTCCCCTCTCGCAAGCACAGAGTCTCAGTGTAGCAGAAAATGTTTAATAACATTAGGTAAACGACATCAGAATTAAATTGGGAAAACACCACAACTAGAGTTCATAGACCAAACCATGAGCAAAGACCCACCCCAGCAAATTGGGCCATGTCCTTTCCCTTTGGTTCTTGAGTCCAGTAACCCAAAAATCACCCAAAGTCCCAAAAGTCCCACAACCCATAAGTCTCTGTCCCAGGTCAGTGCAGCCTCAGAGTTCAAAAGTTTATCTGCAGAGTTTTACCCCTCCAGCCTGGGTGAAAAGGGGGGGCATGCGGGGTGTGGTCCGAGGCCGACTGCCCTGCCTCTCTGTGGGGTTCTGTTTCCGCCTTCACCATGAACTGCTCCACTCTACCAGCCATCCCCGCAAACTGCTCAGCTCCACTCGCTGTTTCGTGGGCGGCTCCAACCGTCCCACAAACTGCTCCGCTCTGCCAGCTGTTCCGCTCCACCAACTGTCCCTGTAAACTGCTCCGCTCCGCTCGCTGTTCCATGGGCCACTCCAACCGTCCCACAAACTGCTCTGTTCTGCCAGCCCCTCCGCTCCACCAACCGTCCCGTGAGCTGCTCCAGCTGTCCTCCACTCCACTAGCCATTTAGCAATATAGCTTCAGGCTCCCCCTGATCTCCGTGATCTCAGCTCTTAGTAACTTTAGTTCTTCTGGTGATTTCAGCTCTTAGTGATTTCAGCTTGTAGTACGGGAGCCCCAGTGCTAGTGCTAGAAGCAGCAGACAAACTGGAGATCAGAAACACAAGTCAGAAACCAGAGAATCAGAGGTAGGGGCCAAGCTGGAGGTCAGGGACATTGCTAGTGAACACATGCCCTCACATATCACACTAATGCTGTGCTGTAGTTAAGAGTTCCACCTGGGACCTCGCAGACCTTCTATATCAGTGGTCCCCAACCTTTTTGTGGCCAGTAGCACATTCGTGTTTTCAGAAGAGTGTGGTGGGCACCAACAATTTTTCAAGGCTTATTTTCTGTTTGTACATTAAATAATATGAAAAACATCATATTTAATATTACATAATATAGGAATCCGTAAGATAAAAAGGGTAATTTTACATGTAAAAGGTATTAATTAAATTATTCGGCAATTACTCTTTCACCTTACCATGTGAATTTGCTCTTTTTTATCTACAAAATATTTTACAAAATAAATATCATAAACAGTTTTCATCTTATTTATTTTTTAAAAAATAAAACATTGTTGAACTGTTGGTCAAATATATTTATTTTCTTACTTTAACATAGAATGAAGCCTGCAGCCCCGGAGATCTCTGTACCCAGCAGGGGCAAGACTGCAGCTTCTCTCTGGCTTCGAAGTCGCAGCCCCGTGCCTGTCAGGGACAGAGATGCCGGCGCCCGCAGCCTGCAGCCCCGGAGTTCTCTGTCCCCGGCAGGCGTGTGGCTGCAGCTTCTCTCCAGCTTAAGCCATGGCCCCACGCCTGCCGTGGACAGATAACAGCCTGCAGCCCCAGAGAAGCCAAAGAGAAGCCACAGTCCCACACCTGCCAGAGACAGAGAACGCTGGCACCTGCAGCCTGCAGCCCCAGAGAAGCCGGAGAAAAGCTGCAGCCCTGCGCCTGCCAGGGACGGAGAGTGCCAGGGACAGAGAGCACCACCGCCTGCAGCCTGAGTTCTCTGTCCCCGTCAGGCGCGGGGCCGCAGCTTCTCTCCTCTGCTGGACACTAGGCGGGCACACATAAATGCCCCAGCAGGTGCCATGGCGCCCACGGGCACTGCGTTGGGGACCACTGTTCTATATGAACCACAACTCAGATACCAGGAGTCAAGCTGGTTCAGGATGCCAGGAAATCAAGCTGGGGGAGCAGGGGCAGGAAGCACAAGGCACACAGTCCAGAGCAGGGTGGAGCCCAGTTCAGATAGCTTCCTGTTCCTGATGCTGGTTTAAGTAGGGCCAGCAGCCTTGTCAGTCATTCTGGGACTTCAGCAACTGGACTTCAGGAGTGAAGCCTCACATTGGGGCTGAGCTTCATATGTCCCAGGTAAGTGATTGTCAGCAGGTTGCTAAGTGGAGGGTTGGGATGCAGCTACTCCTATGAATCCTACAGACCTGGGTTTGAGACCCATGGGACATAACACAGAGATTAATTTTTCACCAGGTAGATGTCTATTGTATAGTATTTGGAATTCAAATCAGCATTGCTCAGCCTGTCAGTGTGGTTCTTGTACAGCCAAATTATGACATTATCTGAGACGCCAGCAGCGCTGGGGCACCATTCACTTAATTTTCATCTTCTTCCTTTAACAATCAGAAAGAGAACCCCCAAATCATGCCATTTTGAGACAATTTTCATTTCAACTGCTATTAACAGCCTGATACAGGGAAAAATGTGCTTCTCTCTTTATGAGCATTCAGAATGCTCCATTGACCAAAACTGATGCAGCTGCTTGTTCAAAGTTGAACTACACAGCTTTACAAAAATTAACAAGCCATTAAAGATCCTAAATCATTAACAAAATAAATATTTAAATGCTGAACTGTATATACTTTTTCAACAAAATATATGAACACGAGTTTCTCTTTCACTTACCTTGCAATATTTAAGAACAAGATTAAGGGACTAATTCTCTTCTCTCTTATAGTTTTTACTCCATTAACTTCCATAGAGTTACTTTGATTTACATCAACCAGAGGAAATTCAGACCTACTTACTGTTTCCGCTGTGAAAGCTACAGGTTTTCAAAACACATAATACAACATTCCCTGCACTCATTTAAACAGATACACCCTCCACTCTTGAAAAGAAAATACAAAAACCTGTACTCAGCAGGTAAATAAAGGCAGAAGTGATTTTTTAATATTTTGTTTTAAGAAGCATTTGCAATTTACATCTGTTAAATTCAGTTAATGGTTTTGGATTTCACAGTAAAATGCAAAGCTGTATTGGGGTGGTTGAGAATATGCATTTAAATAATCACTAGAGTTTACAAAGGGGCTCTGGTGCAGTCCACTTAATGCCCATCTATTTCTCTCTTCCAAAACCCCAATCCGATGAACAGACTAGGCTCAGAGATGCCTCACTAACCAAAAGATCTTCCAAGACAGGATTTGATGCCAGGAAATTTAACTATGCAGTCAAATGAACCCTCCTTACAGTATTAGAACCTACTAGGTGTGATGGGTTCTCCCCCCCCCCCCAGGGTGCCACCTGGAACTGGGGTGCCACTGAGCCCTCTGACCCACCAGCCTGGGCTCCTTCTCACACTGTGCTGCTGTGACAAATTGCAAAGCCCTCCAAGCTTGCACTTTCACCAGCATTCACACAGGCAGGGACACACCCAGCTTCCCAGCCCAGGACAGTACCATCCTGCTCTGGTCAAATTTGGCCAGTATTCGGGTTTAATACCGGTCCACCTCTCCCTCAATGTGAAGAGAACAATGCACACTTGTGCTAACCAAGCAGAGATTCTCCCCAAGCACTCCAGTCAGGGCTTACTGGTTTACATTAAAACATAAAATAAGTTTATTAACTACAAAAGGATTTTAAGTGATTATAAGGGATAATAAATAGATAAAAGCAGATTACCTAGCAAATAAACAAAAACACAATCTAAGCTTAATATACTAAAGAAATTGGATATCAGTAGCAAATTCTCACCCTAAGTGATAAACAAGGCTGGCAGATTCTTAAGACACAACACAAGATGCCTTGGCTCTGTACCTGGTTTCATACTAGAAATCCCTCTAGCTTGGTACCATCACTTCTCACAGTTCAATCCTTGTTCCTCAGGTATTTCCAGGTATATTGTCGTAGGGAGAGTGAGGTACCATCATGATGTCATTTCCCCCCTTTTATCTTCTACTTATCGCTCTTTTGCTGTGACCTGAGTCAAACAGTTCCCATTGTGTAGTGCTATCTGAGAGGTTTCTATTGTACACGGTTCTTGGGGTAATTCTCGTGCTTGTGTGCATTTCCTCACTAAGCCATTAACCTTGTGTGGCCTTTTTACTGTTGTACCTGAAAGGCTGCTTGTGGGTGTTTTCAACCTTAAAACATGTTTCAGTAACACATAAATAGCCAAACTTCATAACTTCACATACGATGATAGCACATACAATTCAAGAAGATATTACTGTCCAGCAGATCAAGACTTTTAGAATGATACCTCACAAGGCATACTTTGTGCAAAACATATCCTAATTACATGACGGGGTGAATACTGGGGTGCCAGCGTGTCACACTCCACTTTTATGGGAATGTTGCCAACTAAACATTCACTATCAGAATCTGTTGGATGCTGAATGCATATCAACGCCCCAGCATGTGGGACCACAAGAGGGCACAGCTTGGCACCCTTAGCACACTTTACGATATCTGTGCTACTTTGAGAAAAAAATATTCAATTAATCCAAACACGTTTGGATTAACTGGAATCATACATATCAAATCTCAATTGGGTATTCAACACTTTGCTACAAACTATTCAGGTTTAATTCATGCTTGGTGATGTTTTTCTGAAGTAACAGAGGATGAAGTGCTGGAGGTACAGAAAGGAATAGGATCGTTCCATCTTTGGGGTTTACTGAGTACAGCCTGACCTGTTGACAGCAATTTATTGCCACTGTGCTAAACTTTGCTCAGTCTCTAACACTTTTAAAATGCATGTAACCATTAGCAACCACTGTGTGTGTCAGTGTACAATGAACCCAAATAAACCCTCTGTAGTTCACACAAGTAATAAAAGCTTCCATCTCTCTTTAAACCCTGCAGCTTAAAGGACTACAAAAATGTTCACGGTGGTAGCTTGAGTACGAGCTCAATATACTAGTGCAGCATTTCTCAAACTGCAGTCGGTAGCACCTATCCTAATGGTAGCCATAAAAAACAGTTACCTACTTTTCATAACTTGTTTTTCAAGATGTGTTGCTCACGTCCATTCAGTGCTAGGTGCGTGCACATTCACTTGCATGGCTGCCTGAGATTTTTGCCTTAGTGGTATCCATAGGGCTGGCTCTGCTGCCCCCTTGAGAACCGCGTTCATGCGCCGGTCTATGAGGCACTCCCAGATCTGTACCAGTTCAGTTCCTTCTTGCAGTCAACTCCAAGAGCAGGGAAGGAGGACGGGTCATGGAATGGACGTGAGTAACACATCTTGAAGAACAACAGTTACGAAAGGTAGGTAACCATTTTTTCTTCTTTGAGTGCTTGCTCATGTCCATTCCATGCTAGGTGACTCACAAGCAGTATCCCATGGAGGTGAACTCAGAGGTCACAGACATGCTGATTGCAACACTGCTCTGCTGAAGCTGGCATTCTGCGCCTGCTGGGTGATGGCGTAATGGGACGTGAGGGTATGGATTGAGGACCAAGTAGCAGCTCTGCAGATGTCTTGAATCGGCATCTACATGAAGAAGGCTGATGATGAGGCCTATGCTCTGGTGGAAAGGGCAGTTACAATTGTCAGCAGTGACAGTTTTGCTTGTTCATAGCAGAACCTGATACAGGAGATTCTGAGACGAAACCGGTCAAGCTTTTATCTTCTCCACCACTGCAACAAAGAGCTGTATCGACTTATGGAAGGGTTTGGTTCTTTTGATGTAGAAGGCCAGGGCCCACCTAACATCCAGAGTATGCAACCTGCGCTCCTTACTGGATTTGTGCAATTTTGAAAAGAACAACAGAAGAAATATGTCCTGATTAATGTGGAACTGTGACACCACCTATAGTGAGAAGGCTGAGTGGGGCTGCAGCTAGACCTTGTTCTTGTAGAACACCGTACAGGGGGTTCGGATCTAATTTTGGAGACTCCTCAGGCTGAAGTAATTGCTATCAGAAAAGAGACCTTCCATGAGAGGACAGCAGCGAACAAGAAGCTAATAGCTTGAAGGAGGGACACAGGAGCTTTGACAGCACCAGGTTCAGGTCCCAAGGTGGGATAGGGTCATGAACTTGAGAATAAGTCTCTCCAGACCTTTTAGGAACCTGACTGTCGTGTCATGAGAGAAGACTGATTTACACTGGACCAGAGGGTGGAAGGCTGAGATATCCGCCAGGTGAACTTTAATTGACAAGAGGACTAGGCCTTGTTACTTGAAATGTAGCAGGTAGTCCACTGTGGAAGGAGAAAAGGTTCCGATCCAAGACCAAATATATAAAGCACTTTCATTTGGCTAAGTAGGTTGCCCTGGTGAAGGGCTTTCTGCTACTCACCAGGACTTGCTGAACTTGCGACAAGCATGCTTGTTCCTCTGAATTCAGCCCTGCAGCAGCCACACCATCAGGTGCAGGGACACTAGATTCCAGTGCAGCAAAAGTTCGGAGTTCTATGAGAGTAAGTCTGGCCAGAGCGAAAGCTCTAATGGGGTTGCAATTGAAAGCTCTAACAGCGTGTTGAACCACTGCTGGCGTGGCAAGGCCGGAGCTATCAGGATTACCTTTGCCCTGTCTGCTGGATCTTCAAGAGGACTTTGTGAACCAGTGGTACCAGTAGAAAGGCATATAGTAGTGTCCTTTGTGACGGGCTGGATCACAGAATCCCTCCTTGAGAGCTGCCAACGGATGTGCCAAGACTACTTGTGCCCCTGCCTTCCTGCCCCGTCACCTTAGGACTTCAGTGCCCTGCCTGGTTTGAGCCAGACCCACTAGCCTGCTGCAAACCCAGACCCAGATCTGAATCACATCCCCTAACAGCTGTAGGCTTACCTGGAAGCAGCTAACAGAAGTATTCTTGTCTTTAACACTCACATGTCCAACTCCCAGTGGGGTCTAAACCCAAATAACTCTTGTTATAATAACTCATATATTGTTCACCCTCTATAACACCGATAAAGAGATATGAACAGTTGTTTGCTCCCCCAAGTATTAATACATACTCTGGGTTAATTACCAAGTAAAAAGTGATTTTATTAAATACAGAAAGTAGGATTTAAGTGGTTCCAAGCAGTTAACAGACAGAACAAAGTAAGTCACCAAGCAAAATAAAATAAAATGCACAAATCTATGTCTAATCAAACTGAATACAGATAAGCTCCTCACCAGTTCCAGAATGCTCCCATTTACAGACTAATCTCCTTTTAGCCTCGGTCCAGCAATCACTCACACCCCTTGCAGTCACTGCCTTTTGTCCCAGTTTCTTTTAGGTATCCTGGGGGGTGGAGAGGCTCTCTCTTTAGCCAGCTGAAGACACTATGGAGGGGTCTCCCACAGGCTTAAAATAAACTTTCTCTTGTGGGTGGAGACCTTCTCCTCTCTCCTATGCAAAGTCCAGCTCAAGATGGAGTTCTGGAGTCACCTGGGCAAGTCACATGTCCATGCATGACTCTCAGTTTCTTACCAGGTAGCAGCCATGGGTCACATGCTACCTTGAACGTCCCCAAGTAGACATCTTATGTGGATTGGAGTATTCCAAGATTCATTGTCCTTTAAGTGTTTCTTGATCAGGTACTTAATTTCAACATTCCTTTCTCCAAGAACTGACCAGGGCCGCCCAGAGGATTCAGGGGGCCTGGGGCAAATCGGGGGAGCTGCAGCCATTGTACTCACCCGGCGGCAGTCAGGGTCTTCGGCGGCATTTCGGCGGCGGGGGGCCCTTCAGTTGCTTCACGTCTTTAGCAGCACTGAAGGGCCCCCCACCGCCGAAATGCCGCCGAAGATCTGGACCGCTGCCAGGTCAGGGCTCGCAGGGGCCCTGCAGGGCCCAGGGCAAATTGCCCCACTTGCCCCCTGCCCCTGCCCCGGGCAGCCCTGGAACTGATCAAATGCTCTACTAAGGTTATTTAATAATTAAGCCAGTACGCAGCCAATATTCTTAACTTTGGATACAAAAATGATACATGCGTACAAATAGGATTAATACATTCATTATATTATAACCTTTACAGAGATATGTTACATGGCATATGTAGCATAATATACATTCATAAGCATATTTCCATAAAGCCTTACGGGAGGTATCATCACATCTCTATCCATGTAAGTAAGAAGGCATCGGATACGGAACCTATGGTAAGCCCACAAATAGAGCAGAACTGGTGATGTTTCCTGTTCCACCTGAACACAAACAGGTCCACCTGGGGAGTCCCCCACCTCTGGACGATCACACTGACCATCTCTGGGTGGAGTGACCACTTGTGGCGAGATGAGAAAGACCTGCTGAGGAGATCTGTTAGCACAGCAGTCTCCAAACTTTTGAGCATCATGTCCTCCCTTACCTCTGTCCACGCCCACGGAGCCAGGGACACAGAAGCGGGGACGTGACTCAGAGCAGGGGAGGGTGGGAACGTGGACAGGGTAAGGGGGCTGCAGCTGGGGGTGGGTCTGGAGCAGCCAGGCCCTCCCCCACACAGTCTTGGCCCCAGGCCAGGAACAGAGCCACGGCCAAGGCCAAGGCTGGAGGCAGAGGTCAGGGGCGGAGACTCAGCCAGGCCACGGTGGTGGCAGGTAGTCAGGCCCCTGGCCAGGTGCGGAACTACAACGAAGCTGGGGATGGGTCCAGGTGGAAGAGCCAGTTGCACTAGCACAGCTGCAGTGCTGTGACTTCTTGTCCATGCAAGCAGATTACCAGGCGCAGGGCCACAACTGGGGGCAGGGCTGGGTACACAAGAACAATAATAATACAAGTGTGTGTGTGTGTCTGTGAGAGAGAGAGAGAGAGAGAGAGAGAGAGAGAGAGAGAGAGAGTGTACACAAACAACTGTAGGTAATTTTGAGACAAAGTGTGATTTTTAAGTTGATGGTATCACTTTACAATCCCCACCACAATCAAAGCAAGAAAATTCTGACTGAGAGCAGTCAATAAAGTAAATCTTATCACACTTTTCATTTCAACTTGCAGAGTGTCTAGAAGAGAGAAACAAAAATGATGAAAGGTTTAGAAAACATGAACGATGAGGAAAGATTAAAAAAACTCGGCATGTTTAGTCTTGAGAGAAGAAGACTGAGGGGGGGACCTGATAAGAGTCTTCAAAAGATTGATATAAAGAGGAAAGTGATCAATTGTTCTCCATATCCACCGAAGGCAGGACAAATACAGTACAGACCCGTTTATGTGCGGATGTCAGGAGTCAAGCCATCATGACCGCGTGTTAACGGACCGTGGGTTAAGAGGGCCATGCTGAAATATCTTAAGATATCTATATATACACATGTATAATTATCTAGGATTACATACGTATTCACAGCGTCCCAGATACTGCAGGCCTATCTGTTAACAGCGCTTTGCAAGAATATAAATTCAAATGTGCAATCTAATAAAAACATTATTACTACTACACAGGGGTGAAAGTAACTCAGGACACTTACCAGTACAGGGTGAGGGCGGCTCTGGACCCTGGAAGGGGCAGGGCCTCTGGTGGAAGGGGCGGGGCTAGGGGTCAGCATCCCCCAGCCAGCCTTTCCAAGGCCACCTGGTCCGCACCGCCCGGGGTTCCCGTGCCAATTTAAAGGGCCCAGGGCTCCAGACACCACTGCTGCGGTAGCGGCATCCAAAGCCCCGAGCCCTTTTAAATCACCGGCCCCAGAGCAGCTGCTCCCTTTGCCCCCCCCGTCCATCGGTGGCCAAGGGGGGGGGGGGGGAAGGGTTAAAGCGCTGCAGGGTCCTTTGAATAGCAGCACTTTAACATTGCTGCCCCACCAGGTCGGCAGCCCAGTGCTGCCACAGCAAAGGACCTTCCTTAAAGTGCTGCCATGGTGCTTTAATGTCCCTGCCCT
Organism: Gopherus evgoodei; assembly: GCF_007399415.2. Taxonomy (NCBI): domain Eukaryota; kingdom Metazoa; phylum Chordata; order Testudines; family Testudinidae; genus Gopherus; species Gopherus evgoodei. Next base: position 1,840,229 of record NW_022060059.1, read on the forward strand.
TTTTGTCTCCCCTGTCGGTGGACCTGCTGATCAGCTGTTCAGCAGCAGGCAGAAGGGGCTGGAGGGGAGGAGGAGGAGCAGGGGCAAGAAGAGATGGAGCAAGAAGAGGGCACACTCAGAAGAAAGTTGGTGGCAGAAACAGAAAAATAATCCAGACTTTTTTACTCCCAGTCCTGTGCTTTTAACCACTAGCAACCTTTCTGTAGATCTTCAAAAGATCAGACGCATATTAGCTGCAGTTATTTTCTCATTGCAAAACAAAATTAAATGAGCAAATATCTCAGATCGCTAGACTCCTATTACCTAACTGCAAGCTCCCCTCCATCTTTCTACTTTACCAAACAAGGGCAGTAGGACAGTGCATGTAAATCTCTTTCAGATTTAAAACGCTTAAAAGAAAGTTGCTTATAATGCAATTAAGCCATCCATATTTCACTCCCACATGAGCCTCAGACCCTCCATCAATTATTGGACCTACCCTGAACTTCTTCAGACTCCTATAGTAAGTCAGTTAAATAAGTGTCTTGGAATAAAAAGGTAACAATTTCTTAACTGGAGAATTTGATAGGGTTTTAAGATTCGCCCTGTCAACAGTCAACTTTAGAGTCTTGTAAATTTTAAAAGCAGCAAAGAATCCTGTGGCACCTTATAGACTAACAGACATTTTGGAGCATGAGCTTTCGTGGGTGAATACCCACTTCTTCAGATGCATGTGGTGGAAATTTCCAGGGGCAGGTATATATATGCTAGCAAGCAAGCTAGAGATAACGAGGTCAGTTCAATCAGGGTGGATGAGGCCCTGTTCTAGCAGTTGAGGTGTGAAAACCAAGAGAGGAGAAACTGGTTCTGTAGTTGGCAAGCCATTCATAGTCTTTGTTCAATCCTGAGCTGATGGTGTCAAATTTGCAGATGAACTGAAGCTCAGCAGTTTCTCTTTGAAGTCATGCTCCAAAACGTCTGTTAGTCTATAAGGTGCCACAGGATTCTTTGCTGCTTTTACAGATCCAGACTAACACGGCTACCCCTCTGATACTTGTAAATTTTAGAAACTTGAGGTGATAATTGAACATCTATTTCACTTCCCTCTGTACATAGAAACCTTAATGTTCTGCACTGTAACTTTTAAATATTAGGTGAATTTAACCTTCATTAAGGCCCCAAGTCAACACAAATCTTAACCATATGCATAATTTCAAGCATATCAGTAGTCTCATTGAAGTCAATGGAATTGCTGATGTGCCTGAAGTTAAGAACACATTTACATGCTTTTCTGGGTCATAGCTTAAAGCCAGGGGACAGCTGCACTAGCCAGAGCCAGACATAGCGTAAGTGAGTAGAGGGGAAAGCTTTCCCTTACAACTTAATCAATGTCTTTTTGATCATGGCTAGCAGTGCTCCCTTCTAGTCTTGACACCTCATGCAGCTCTGCCAGTGCACTTCAAACGGGAGTTCACCTGAGCAAAGAGTGACAATTATGTTCAGCTGTGTGGTGGGGTTTTTTTGAAGGTGGACAATGATGATTAAGGGTAAAGTTATTCGAAGCCCATTTCACTTTTAACACTAGGAAGAAATGAACCTGGGGCCTCCAAGGGTACATCTACACTGGAATAAAAGACCTGTAGCATGGCCACAGCTGGTCCAGGTCAGCTGACTCAGGCTCACAGGGATTGGGCTGCATGGCTAAAAATTGCTGGGTAGACGTTTGGGCTCAGGTTAGAGCCCAGTCTCTGGAACCCACCCCCATCATGGGGTCCCAGAGCTCGGGGTCCAGCCTGAGCCCTAACATCTACACAACAATTTTATAGCCCCATAGACCAAGTCCTGCGAGCTGACCCAGGCCAGCTATGGGTGTTTAATTGCTGTAGACATACCTCAAAGTTGAAAAGCTAGTGTACTCACCCACACATTTTCCACATGAGTTATAATAGTGGAGGAGTTCCAAGGCTCATACAAGCAAATAATAATAGGAAGAGGCCTGCTGGGACAGTCACTCTCTTCTCCCCTTATCTATTTCTCCCAATCTCTTTTTCCTCCCCTTTCAGCAAACATCTCAATCTCCCTCTTCTGCAAAAGGAAATTTATAATATAAGAAATATGTGGCATGTACTGTCATATTGTGCCCTAACATTTCACGTCCAACAGAAAAACAGCTCAGTAATTGCACAGCTCTTGCAAGAAACAGTCCTAAGGTTACTGGGCAACTGCAAGGTATTCTGATCAAATCCAATAGAGCTTTTCTTCTGAGATTCCCAGCAGCTGTAGCTATCTATTTCTGCTACAATATCAGCTCTTATCAGAGCAGGGGGTTAGGGTCATAGCTTTGCCTTGTTATTACAGATACATCCACCTTCTCTTCCAGAGAAACATCATATGATTCCAGAACTACGCAACTAAGTTTTAGTCCAAATTCAGGTCACTGAAACTGAAAGAACAAAAGAAACATTAGAAAATACACCATCTATGCCTATCAGAAAGTGGAGGACATTTTACTAACTAAGGAACAGTCCCACGGGACTTTAGTGAGACTATTAAGTTTAACAACAGCTAATTTAACTGAAATGGAAGGTGGAGATAGACAGCATCAGGTTAAAAATAAAATACCTCAAAAATGGAGATTCATGGAAGAGGCTAAGAAGAAAAAAACTCCTTAATGTATCAGCCTCTTTGCAGCATTTAATAAACCTTTCATCTATACTTCATACAGGATTAGTCCTGAATCCTAGGCATAGTTTGACTTCTATATTTGGGAGGCAGCGCCAGTCAGGCCAATGGGGCCATGCGTGGGGCGGCAAATCCCATGCCTGCCCACAGGGGTGCCATTTCAGATTTTTTGGAGGGTGGAGGGGCAACTTTAACCGTGATTCCAGGGGCTACTTGGAAAACTGAAAACTCTATGTTTTTTGTAGATAATAACTTAGAAATCTCTGACAAGAACATTGTATCTAGTTCCTATAACACACAAAAAAAAAATATGAGACCCACTCAGCTCTAATACTAACATGCTCTGACATCTTGTGGCAAGTCACTTAAGGGCCACTGGTTAGGTTTAAAACTGTAATGTAAATTCTTACTCAGATACTCTTACTGCAGTCAGAAGGGACCATCATGATCATCTAGTCTGATCTCCTGCACATTGCAGGCCACAGAACCTCACCCACCAATTCTTGTAATAAACCCTGAACCTCTGGCTGAGTTACTGATGTGCTCATATCATGGTTTAAAGACTTCAAGTTACAAAGAATCCACCATTCACTCTAGTTCAAACCAGCAAATGACCCGTGCCCCATGCTGTAGAGGAAGATGAAAAACCCCCAAGGTCTCTGCCAATCTGACTCAGGAGGAAAATTCCTTCCAGACTCAAAATATGGTGATCATTTAGACCAGAGGTCGGCAACCTTTCAGAAGTGGTGTGCTGAGTCTTCATTTATTCACTCTAATTTAAGGTTTCGTGTGCCAGTAATACATTTTAATGTTTTTAGAAGGTCTCGTTCTATAAGTCTATAATATATAACTAAACTATTGTTGTATGTAAAGTAAATAAGGTTTTTAAAATATTTAAGAAGCTTCATTTAAAATTAAATTAAAATGTAGAACCTCCAGGACCGGTGGCCAGGACCCAGGCAGTGTGAGTGCCACTGAAAATCATCTCTCATGCCACCTTCAGCACACGTGCCATAGGTTGCCTACCCCCAATTTAGACTCTGAGCATGTGGGCAAGACCCACCAGCCAGATACCTGGGCAAAAATTTTCTGTCATAACTCAGAGTCATCCCCATCTAGTATCCTGTCTTCAGTCGTTGGGGATTTTTGCTACAGAAAGACACCATTGGCCACACATCATTGTAGGCAGTCCTGTCATACCATCTCCTCCATAAACTTATCATGCTCAATCTTGAAGTCAATTAGGTTTTTTGCTCCCACTGCTCCCCTTGAGAGGCTGCTCCAGAACTTCACTCCTCCGCTGGTTAGAAACTTTCACATAATTTCAAGTTAAATTTGTTTATGGCCAGTTTATATCCACTTGTTCTGGGTTCCACACTGGTGCTTAACTTAAATAACACCTCTCCCTCCCTGATATTTATCCCTCCCCTGATGTATTTATAGAGATCAATCACATCTCCCCTCAGCCTTCTTTGGTTAGGCCAAACAAGCCAAGTTCGTTGAGTCTCCTCTCATAAGGTAGGTTTTCCATTCCTTAGATCATTCTCATACCCCTTCTCTGCACCTGTTTCAGTTTGAAATCATCTTTCTTAAACATGGGAGACAAGAACTGCACACAGTACAGCAGATGAGGTCTCACCAGCGTCTTGTATAATAGTACTAACACCTCCCTATCTCTATTGGAAATACATCACCTTATGCAGCCTGGGACCACATTAGTCTTTTTTCACAGCTGTATGACACTGACGGCTCATAGTCATCCTGTAATCAACAAAAATATCCTGCTCTTTCTCCTCTTATGTCACTTCCAACTATTACGTCCCTAGATATAGTAAAAATTCTTCCTGTTAGTCCTTGCACTCTGCACTATTAAATATCATCCCATTTCTATTACTCCAATTTACAAGGTCATCCATATCTTCTTGTATGATATTCCAGTCCTCCTGCATATTGGCAATACCTCCCAACTTTGTGTCATCTGCAAATTTTATTACACACTCCGACTTTTTGTGCCAAGGTCGGTAATAAAAATGTTAAATATGACTGGTCCCAAGACTGATCCCACAGGAACTCCACTAGTAACCTTCCTCTAGCCCAATAGTTCTCAATGTATTACACACTGTGGGATGCATATGTAGTTCACAATGTGTTACCTGAGCCCCAGCCCTGGACACCCACCATGTCCTCCGCCACGCAGCTGCCCCGGATCCCAGCTGCCTGCCCTGGATTCCTGCCATGCAACTGCCCCAGCCCCTGGAGCTTCTGGGGCAGGCCAGGAGCCCTAGACCTCCTGCCCCATGGGGACGGCCAGCAGCCCCATTCCCGGAATCACACCACATGGGGCAGGCCAGCAGCCCAGATCCCTCCTCACCAGGCAGCCAGGAACCTGGCGGACCTGGCATGTGGGCAGCCTTTAGCATAAAGCTGAGCTGGGCTGCAGCTGTGTGCTAACTGGGCTGTGGGCTGAAAACAGCTACTCTAGCCTGACAGTTCACCTTTCAGTATAACCTGTTGCAGTATCCCCTTTACCCAGTTCCTTATCCACCTTTCAGTTCTCATACTAATCCCCATCTTCTCCAATTTAACTAATAATTTATTATGTGGAACTGTATCAAATGCCTTACTGACATCCAGGTAGATTAGATCTACTGTACTTCTTTTGTCTAAAAAAAATCAGTTATCTTCTCAAAGAAACATATTAGTTACTACCTCTTGAATACAACAATTGAAAGAATTGTAGAAAAATCTACAATTACTTTCTGTCATTTAGGCTACTTAATTTTTGCAGTTCACCAAGCTTGGAACAGATCATTTAACTTTAGGAAGCATCTTAACAGCCCTTTCTTATCTTAATCACCTGTTAATCACTCTGTTTATAAAAAAAAATTCTGACTCCCTGCCTTAGGAGCATAAGCTGGTAGCAGCATGTCTCCTGTCTTCTCCGCAGAACTCATTACATTGCATATTCAGGCTGCCTGCCTGGGCTTGCAGTTTGGGGGGGGGCAGCACTCCCCATGCCCTTCCATTAAACTCCGCCAATGTCCTGCACACATACACACACACCAAGTTCAAAAACACTTCTCCCTGATCCGTTTTAGCTTTCAGATTCTAAAACCAAAACCAAAGCTAGTCAGTTTCCTAAAGTACAACTGCAGTAGAATATCTGCAATGACCAAACCTACTTTTCACAACAGTAGAAAGTTCAAAAACAAAACCCCCTATTCCTCTGCAAATCCATTCCATAGTCATCTCTTCCAGCTCCCTCCTAAAAACCAGCTTCTGCTACTCAACTGCATCTTGAGGCCCGGTCTCCATGTAAAACTTCTAACATATCTAAGGCATTCAGGGGTGTGAAAAATACATACTCCTGAGCACTGCAGCTATACTGACCTAACCCCTGGTGTAGATGCAGCCAGGTCAATAAACCTAGCTACCATCTGACCCCCACTACTCGGGGAGGTAGTGTTCCTACAGTGACAGAAAAATCACTTTCATCACAGTAGACTGTGTCTACAATATGGGGTTATGTTTGTTTTTGTTGTTTTTCCATTTCTTTTTGGTGTTTTTCCATTTCTTTTTGGTGTTTTTCCATGTCTCGGCGGTGGGCCAACTCTTCTTCTGCTTGTTTCCTTCGGTAGGCCACCTCTTCTTCTTCTAGTTTTCTTTTGTGTGCTGCCTCTTTGGCTGCCTGTTCTCTTTGGAAGGCTGCCAGTTTGATGCTGTCTTCCTTTTCTTTCAGCTCCATTTCTTTTTGTTTTATTTCTAGTTCCTGTTTGTGTTTTTCCATCTCTCGCCTGTGTTCAGCTTCTTTGGTTTGTTCTTCAGCCTCAATTTTTGCCTTAGAAGTCATGGTTCCTGTTTTCTTGTGTTGGGGTGCCCTCCGGTGTTTATCTTCTGAACTGCAGGTTCTCTGTTGCCTCCTGAAGTCTGCCTAGCAACAGTGCCTTTAGCTAATCTTCAATGTTAAGTAAACCTGAAAAACCACTTTATTTGCATGTATATAGTGCTGGTAATGACTCCTAATGGGAGTGCTATTGCATGACAAAAGACCTGTAACAGCTCCTTAATGGCTTCTTGCTTAACATGCAAGCCACAAACTGCCAGAGAGAGCAGAAAAAAAAAATTCTCTCTGGTTCCCTTTTAAAACCAAACTTTTCTCTCTGCTAAAAAGCCCTTAGCAGAGAAAAGAAAAATATAATATTCCTACTGGCTTCTGGATTCTGTCTATATCCCACCCGCTGCTACACCATGTCATAACCTTAGTCCCAGATTTGGACCTTAGCGTCCAAAATATGGGGGTTAGCATGAAAACCTCCAAGCTTAGCTACCAGCTTGGACCTGGTACTTGCTGCCACCACCCAAAAAATTAGAGTGTTTTGGGGCACTCTGGTCCCCCTGAAAAACCTTCCCTGGGGACCCCAAGACCCAAATCCCTTGAGTCTCACAACAAAGGGAAATAATCCTTTTTCCCTTCCCCCCTCCAGGTGCTCCTGGAGAGATACACAGACACAAGCTCTGTGAAACTACACAGGAGTGACTCCCCCTCTCTGTTCCCAGTCCTGGAAACAAAAGTACTTTCCTCTTCACCCAGAGGGAATGCAAAATCAGGCTAGCAAATCCAACACACACAGATCTCCCCCCCTGATTTCTTCCTCCCACCAATTCCCTGGTGAGTACAGACTCAATTTCCCTGAAATTTCCCAGTAAAGAAAACTTTTCAACAGGTCTTAAAAGAAAGCTTTATATAAAAAGAAAAAAAAATACATACAAATGGTCTCTCTGTATTAAGGTGACACAATACAGGGTCAATTGCTTAAAAGAATATTGAATAAACAGCCTTATTCAAAAAGAATACAAATCAAAGCACTCCAGCACTTATATTCATGCAAATACCAAAGAAAAGAAACCATATAACTTACTATCTGATCTCTTTGTCCTTACACTTAGAAACAGAAGACTAGAAAGTAGAAACTACTTCTCCAAAGCTCAGAGAAAGCAGGCAGCCAGAAAACAAAGACTCAGACACAAACTTCCCTCCACCCAAAGTTGAAAAAATCCGGTTTCCTGATTGGTCCTCTGGTCAGGTGCTTCAGGTGAAAGAGACATTAACCCTTAGCTATCTGTTTATGACAATGTTGGCATAGCTATGATAGCTATGCTGCTGCTACAGTCCCCGTAGTGTAGGTAGGGCCTACATCTCCGTAGTGGAGGAAGAGGAGGAAACAGAACCACCAAGATGCAATAACTCCTTAGCAATCTAGGATCTTCACTTTGTCCTTCCTTTGCACATCCGCTCTGCCCCAACACACACACACACACACACTCACTCTCTCTCTCTTTTTCTTTCTCTCTGGGTCTGTTTGTGACTTTCACTTTGTGGGACACACTGAACATATTGTAAGATCTTTGGGGCAAGGATTGTTTCTTTAATAGTTTTTGCAGGACAGCCAGCACATGTTTGGATGCTTGACAAATAAATCACAAAGCCAGAACACAGAGGACTTGACTGCTGGTTCAACAGAAAGGTAAGTTTGGATTTTTTCCAAGGCTGCAGTTTTTCTTTTGCAAATTAAAGTGTTCTGAAATTCCAGTTCCAGCGCTCTTTATAGTAGGAACACCATAGACCTGCCATCTTTGACACAATTCCCTTAACCTGGGATTTTCAAAGGAGCCTGTTTATTATTATGATATCATTAATGTCTACAATGTGCTAGGAACTATCCACAAACAGTCCCCCTCCCCCACTCCCCCACCCCCCACACCACCAAGCAAACTTTCATTACTTTGATGTATTTATTATCATAAACAAAGGAAGTTGGGTGCCAAAGCTCACTGAACTTCAGTGGGAACTGGGTGTCTAACTCCTTTTGGCTCTTTTGAAAATCCTAGCTTAAAGCTGCTAGTTTTTATGGTGATGTTTCCCCATGGATTTCCAGAGAGGATTTCTCAAATGTTTGATTAAACTGTTTTAGAACCACTTTTAAAATTAGAATAGGGAAGGAATTCCCATAGGAATTCCCATACTAGGTACATAGGTTGACTCTACAGAAAGGATAATCTGATTCATACAAATAATGAAGAATTTCACCAAAGCAACATCCAAGTTGATGCTCTGTCAGACATTTTTTATGATAAATTTTTTAATTTTATTTGGCCAAATTCACTTTCAACAGTACCATGAGAAAAAGATTAAAGAATTAGAAAGTCTGCTTACCTTCTTAGCCTTTCCTTATTTCCTAGTCCCTCTCCCTAAACCAGAAAAATGATATGTCACTGTTTCCTACATCTGGCATGCTTCAAAGACAACCTTGGAAAATTCAGTCAGTAGTGGACAGAAAGTGATTAAGGTACAGATTGTTGCATTTCATCAAGAGAAGATTTCAGTGGAGTATATTTGGGGTTTACAGCGTGTCATATTTAATTGTGTGTGTTGAGGGATACTTGACTATGGCTTTTGTTTATTAATGCCTGGGAACACAATCATTTTGATCTGATCTTTAAATAAAGAAATTCCTCATATTATTTGAATTTCTAACTTCAGACTTTTTTTGAATAATTGTAACAATCAATCATAAATACTAATAAAAAGATTGACTTTAAAAATATTTGTATTTAGGATCCATGTATATGGCCCCTCACTAGCACAATTTGTGAACCTTCCACATACTTAAAAATATACATTCATTCTCTCTTCACAGACTGTAGGGAAAATATATGATTGGCGTATGAGCTTTAGTTGTATTTGTCTGCATGTTTGAGTAGGTGTGCTGTATCCATCAGAAAACTCTTTGGCACTCACTAAATCTACTCAGTATATCAGAAGAGCTGCTCCTGATTGATAGGAGGCATACATCTCCCCTATACCCACCACCTAACCAGGGCAGAATATTCTGCCTCTGGGAGATTATCAATGCCCAGCCCAGGCAGTGGGAGACCAAGACCCAGAGAGCAAACCAGGGTGTTCTGTGTTTAACAAGACATTACACTGTTGCCAAACTCAATTAAAGTCCCCATTTCTGTCCCACACATAAACCTCATCCAAGTTCTGCTAATTTTGTCCTTTCTGATCAGATGGTGCACAAACGAGGATATAAATAAGACCAAGGGCTTGGCTACACTGGAGAGTTGCAGCGCTGGTGGTGGCTTTACAGCGCTGCAACTTACTCACCGTCCACACTTGCAAGGTACATCCAGCGCTGTATCCAGGGAGATATAGCACTGGCTGTACTCCACCTCTGCCTGGGGAATAACTACTGCAGCGCTGGTGATGCAGCGCTGCTCCGCCAGTGTGGCCACCAAAAGCGCTGTTATTGGCCTCCAGAGGTATTCAGAAGTATCCCAGAATGCCTGCTCAGCCACTCTGCTCATCAGTTCGAACTCTACTGCCCTGGCCTCAGGTGACCCGCCCTTTAAATGCCCCAGGAATTTAAAAATCCCCTTCCTGTTTGCTCAGCCAGGTGTGGAGTGCAATCAGTGAATCTTTTCAGGTGACCATGCCTCCACATGCCAAACGAGCCCCAGCATGGAGCAATGGCGAGTTGCTGGACCTCATCAGTGTTTGGGGGGAGGAAGCGGTGCAGTCACAGCTGCGCTCCAGCCATAGGAATTACAATACCTATGGGCAGTTATCAAGGGCCATGCTGGAAAGGGGCCACGACCGGGACGCGGTGCAGTGCAGGATTAAAGTGAAGGAGCTGTGGAGTGCCTATTGCAAATCCCGTGAGGGAAATCGCCGCTTTGGTGCTGCCCCCACAACCTGCCATTTTTACAAAGAGCTGGACGCGATACTTGGGGGTGACCCCACCACCAATCCGAGGACCACGATGGACACTTCAGAGCGGGGGGGGGGAGAGGTAAGGGGAGGTGGGGGAGGAGGAAAGCGAGAGTGAGGGTACTGGAGTGGGGGGAGATACCCCGGAGTCCCAGGAGGCATGCAGCCAGGAGCTCTTCTCAAGCCAGGAGGAAGGTAGCCAGTCGCAGCAGCCGGTACTTGGTGAAGGACAAGCAGAGGGGCGGGTTCCCAGGAAGCAGCTTTTATTTTCAGGATGGAAATGTTTCGGGAGAGAAGGGAGGGTTAGGGCTGCATGCATGCATGCCTAGATGTGGAATAGCCCATTGATGTAGTCTATCACTTCGCGGTAATCGGCCTCGGTAATCTCTTCAAAAGTTTCAGCCAGAGTGTGGGCAATGCACTTGCGCAAGTTTATAGGGAGAGCCACTGCGGTCCTTCTCCCAGTCAGGCTAACGCGTCCGCGCCACTGTGCCGCGAGGGGTGGGGAGACCATTGCTGCACACAGGCAAGCTGCATAGGGGCCAGGGCGGAATCCGCATTGCTGTAGAAGAACCTCCCACTCTTCCCAGGTGACCCGCAGCAGCAAGATATAATTTCCAGGATCAACTCCTGTGGAAAATGTTGGGAGAGTGTTCAGTGTAGGTGCTCCCTTCAGCTGTTTGCTTTCCCTAATGCACAGAAGCCCCTGCACAGCCCTGAAGCAATCATTCCCCTTTCCCAGGTGACCCACAGCAGTGAGATATCTTCCAAGATCAACTCCTGTGGAAAATGTTGGGAGAGTGTTCAGTGTAGGTGCCCCCTTCAGCTGTTTGCTTTCCCCAGTGCACAGAAATCCCTGCACAGCCCTGAAGCAATCAGTCCCCCTTACTCACCATTTCGGGGCTCCTGTGGGTTATGTGCACTCTCTTTGGTATGGGAAAATTATGCTAAAGTGAAGACTATAAACTCCTTCACTGTGTGGGAATAACTGTCAGAGATATAAACAATGCTGCCTCTGTTAACTGTTGCCTTTTTTGCCTTTCCTCAAGCGACCTTGATTTCTCAGCTGCCCGTGTTATCAACAGCTCAAAGACTCCAAAACCTGCGGAAGAAGCTGCTAAAAAGCAAAGACGACTTGCTACAAGCAGTTATGGATCACTCTGCCAGAGAGAATAAAAAACTGCAGGACTGGAGGGAGAGGGAAAGGGAAAGCTGGATCCACCAGAGAAATGCAGCGGCCAGGAAGAAAAGCACAAAGCAGCTGATAAGCATTCTGGCGCGCCAAGTGGACTCTATCCAGGCACTCGCAGCCATGCAGGCAGAGCACTACCACGCCAACCCCCCGGTCCCAAAGCTCTTTCCCTTGTGCCCCAATGTCAGCTTCAAACCCTCTTCCCCAGCATCCAGGTTCTTACCTCCACCAGCTGCCTCCAACACCTGTACGTTCAGCAACCAGCCCTGAGAACTACGACCCTTACCCTCTGCACTCAGTCCCCATCACCATAAAGTATAAGCATCCTGAAGTGCAGCACTCATTGCACAGCACTCCAGACAGGACATATTCAAACCTGTGACTGTACAGTTCCCCACCACACCCCCCGTCCTTTCAGGTTCCCAAAATGTTGTGTGTCTGTCAATAAAGTTATTTTCTTTTCAATAAATGAATTCTTGGCTTTGAAAACAGTCTTTATTATTGCAGAAAGTCAAATATACCTTAGCCCAGGAAAGAAACAGGCACTACAAATCAGCTTAGGAAAAACAGATTCCTACTAACATTGTAACCACTGCACTTCACACCCGTGCAAGGCACCAAACATTACTGTTGGTTTTCAGCCTCAAATTCCTCCCTCAAGGCATCCCTAATCCTTGAAGCCCTGTGTTGGGCCTCTCTAGTAGCCCTGCTCTCTGGCTGTGCAAATTCAGCCTCCAGGCATTGAACCTCGGAGGTCCATGCCTGACTGAATGTTTCACCCTTCCCTTCACAAATATTATGGAGGGTACAGCACGCGGATATAACTGCAGGGATGCTGCTTTCCCCCAGGTCTAGCTTCCCCCATACAGAGATCACCAGCGCCCTTTTAAACAGCCAAAAGCACACTCCACAGTCATTCGGCACCGGCTCAGCCTGTGGTTGAACCAGTCCTTGCTCCTGTCAAGCTTCCCTGTATACAGTTTCATGAGCCAAGGCATTAACGGGTAAGCAGGGTCTCCAAGGATCACAATGGGCATTTCAACATCCCCTACTGTGATCTTCCGGTCTGGGGAAAAAGTCCCTGCCTGCATCTTCCAGAACAGGCCAGTGTTCCGAAAGATGGGTGCATCATGCACCTTTCCAGGCCAGCCTGTGTTAATGTCAATGAAACACCCACGGTGATCCACAAGTGCCTGGAGAACCATAGAGAAATACCTCTTCTGATTAACGTACTCGGATGCTAGGTGGGGTGGTGCCAGAATAGGAATATGCGTCCCATCTATCGCCCCTCCACAGTTAGGGAAACCCATTTGTGCAAAGCCATCCACAATGTCCTGCACGTTCCCCAGAGTCACAGTTCTTAGCAGGATGCGATTAATGGCCCTGCAAACTTCTTGCATCAAAATGATTCCAACAGTCAACTTTCCCACTCCACACTGGTTCGCGACTGATCGGTAGCTGTCTGGAGTTGCCAGCTTCCAGACTGCAATAGCCACCCACTTCTCCACCGGCAGGGCAGCTCTCAATCTCATGTCCTTGCGCCGCAGGGTGGGGGCGAGCTCAGCACACAGTCACATGGAAGTGGCTTTTCTCATCCAAAAGATCTGCAGCCACTGCTCATCATCCCAGGCTTCCATGACGATGTGATCCCACCACTCAGTGCTTGTCTCCCGAGCCTAAAAGCAGCGTTCCACGGTGCTGATCATTTCCATGAATGCCACAAGCAATGTCGTGTTGTATGCGTCAGGCGACTCGCTATCATCATCGGACTCCTCATCACTTTGGAGCTCAAGGAATAGCTCAACTGCCAAACGTGATGTGCTGGCGAGATTCGTTAGCATATTCCTCAGCAGTTTGGGCTCCATTTGCCACAGAAATAGCGCTGCACAGAAACCGTTGGGAGAGTCACAATGGCGCCAAATGTGCACAGAAAAACAGGGACTGCTGGGATGTGAAGCGATGCATCACGGGGCATTGGGACAGGAAGCAGAATGACCCGCATCCTCCCATCCCCTTCCCACAACCCACGGCGCCAAAATGGGGTGAGGTGCTCTGTGGAATAGCTGCCCATAATGCACCATTCCCAACACCGCTGCAAATGTGGTCACGCTGCAGCGCTGGTAGCTGTCAATGTGGTCACACTGCAGTGCTTTCCCTACACAGCTGTACAAAGACAGCTGTAACTCCCAGCGCTGCTGTCATAAACAGATAGTTAAGGGTTAATGTCTCTTTTACCTGTAAAGGGTTAAGAAGCTCAGTGAACCTGGCTGACACCTGACCAGAGGACCAATCGGGAGACAAGATACTTTCAAATCTTGGTGGAGAGAAGTCTTTGTTTGTGCCGTTTGTGTTGTTCGCTGTTTCTCTCTGTTGCTTCTAGCCTTGTCCGTTCCTGTTTAATGGCTTCCTTGGAACTCATTGTTCCTGCTTTCTTGTGCTGACTGCCCCCTCTGCAGCTTACTGACTGCTTGGTTAACAGAGATTTTCTAACTAGCTATGCCCAAGAGCTAGAAAGAAAGAAAAAACAATTCACTTGTAAATGCCTTCTGCTGGCTGTCTGCTGGCTCACAGCTCGAACCTCCTTTTACAAAGACCCTTGTTAAAAAACTTAACACCTCTGCCCTCAGGGTGGCTTCCGAGCAGCCAGAAAGGAGAGAGAAAAAAACTCACTCGCTTTGGTTCTTAAAAACAATCCCCTCTAGCCTGCTTTCCAAGCAGCCAGAAAGGAGAGAAAAAAAAATCCTACTGGCTTTTGGTTTTTAATCCCACCGCTGTGCCACCATGTCAAGGGTTTTTTCCCCCACTTTGAACTTTAGCATCCAAAAAGTGGGGACCTGCATGGACCCTTCTAAGCTTAATTTCTAGCTTAGATCTGATAATGCTGCCACCAGCCAAAATATAGTGTTTGGCACACTTTCTGTTCCCCCAAAACCTTCCCTGGGGAACCCAAGACCCAAACCCCTTGGGTCTTAAAACAAGGAGAAATGTACCATTCCCCCTTCTTTCCCCTTCCCAGACTTTCACCTCCCTGGGTTACCCTGAGAGGCTACACTGATCCAAACTCCTTGGATCTTGAAACAGAGAGGAATTAACCTTCCCCCCCACCAGCTTCCCCCCACCAATCCCTGGTGAGTTCAGACCCAATCCCCTTGGGTCTTAAACAAGGGGAAAAAAATCAATCAGGTTCTTAAAAAAGAAAGCTTTTAATAAAAGAAAGAAAAAGTAAAAATTATCTCTGTAAAATCAGGGTGTAAAATGCTTACAGGGTATTCAGATTCATATAGACTAGAGGGACTTCCCCCCGCCCAGCCTGAGGTTCAAAGTTATAGCAAACAGAGGTAAAAATCCTTCCAGCAAAATACACATTTACAAGTTAAGAAAACAAACATAAGACTAATCCACCTTTTCTAGCTAGTACTTACTATTTTGAAACATGAGAGACTGATTCAGAAAGATTGGAGAAAACCTGGGTGCATGTCTGGTCCCTCTTAGCCCCAAGAGCGAACAACGAACAACACAAACAGCACAAACAAAGACTTCCCTCCAACAAGATTTGAAAGTATCTTGTCCCCTGATTGGTCCTCTGGTCAGGTGTCAGCCAGGTTCACTGAGTTTCTTAACCCTTTACAGGTAAAAGAGACATTAACCCTTAATTATCTGTTTATGACAGCTGCACACCTGCAAGTGTAGCCAAGCCCCAAGTCAGGTACTTGAAACACATAATGGAGAGTTGGAGAGGGTAGATGTTGCTCCCAAACTGCTTTAGGTGATCTCTCCATTCACCTCAAGCAGACAGACGAGAAAGGAGGAACGGAAGCAATTTAAAAGCTGCATCTTCCAGTGCTGCTCCAGACAATCCTTAAGTCAGTAACCTGCCCCCACACCTGTCCTCACAGACGGGAGAGCATATCTTGTTTTATTTACTTTCAGCTGAGTAACATCACTGCATCGGGCTCAATGGGTAGTGATCAACAGCTCGATGTCTAGTTGGCAGCCAGTATCAAGTGGAATGCCCCAGGGGTTGGTCCTGGGGCCAGTATTGTTCAACATCTTTATTAATGATTTGGATGATGGGATTAATTGCATCCTCAGCAAGTTTGCAGATGACACTAAACTGAGAGGAGAGGTAGATATGCTGGAGGGTAGTGATAGGGTCCAGAGTGACCTAAACAAATTGGAGGATTGACCCAAAAGAAATCTGATGAGGTTCAACACGGACAAGTGCAGAGTCCTGCACTTAGGAAGAAAGAATCCCATGCACCACTACAGGCTGGGGACTGACTGGCTAAGCAGCAGTTCTGCATAAAAGGACCTGAGGATTACAGTGGATGAGAAGCTGGATGAGAGTCAGCAGTGTACCCTCGTTGCCAAGAAGGCCAATGGCATATTTGGCTGTATCAGCAAATCAAGGGAAGTGATTATTCCCCAATATTCGGCACTAGTGAGGCCACATCTGGAGTAAGCCATCCAGTTTTGGTCCCCCTAATACAGAAGGGATGTGGACAAATTGGAGAGAGTCCGGCAGAGGGCAATTAAAATGATCAGGGGGCTGGGGCACATGACTTATGAGGAGAGGCTGTGGGAATTGGAGTTATTTAGTCTGCAGAAGAGTGAGGGGGGATTTGATAGCATCCTTCAACCACCTGAAGGGAGGTTCCAAAGAAGATGGAGCTCGGCTGTTCTCAGTGGTGGCAGATGACAGAACAGGAAGCAATGGTCTCAAGTTGCAGTGGGGGAGGTCTAGGTTGGCTATCAGGAAACACTATTTCACGAGGAGGGTGGTGAAGCACTGGAATGGGTTACCTAAGGAGGTGGTAGAATCTCCATCCTTAGAGGTTTTTAAGGCCCAGCTTGACAAAGTCTGGGCTGGGATGATTTAGTTGGTGTTGGTCCTGCTTTCAGCAGAGGCTTGGACTAGATGACCTCCTGAGGTCTCTTCCAACCCTAATATTCTATGATTCTATGATCTTTTGAGGAAGAAGAGGAAATAGTTTGATTGCTTTGTTTCACCCTGGATAAAGAAGAAAAAAAGCAAAAGGTAACTGACATTAACGCAACAGACGATCTGATGTTGGTATCACACTATTGACTCTATGTTATTGCTGAAGGGAATGGTTACTACTCTTACATGCCCACAACATAAGTTGGATGAAAGGGGAAAATGAAACATTTTACCTCCACTGAATGTTTACTGAGGTCTGAATTAGAAATTGCAGGATTTCCAGGGAACTATTTTTTTTTAATTGAATCATATTGTATTTATTGAATTCAGTATTGAATTGTAATCATAACATAATCATCAGCTCTAAACCAAATACAGTTCTGACAAGAGGGACAGACTAGGTAGATACTATGTTAAATACCTGACCAACACTTGGAATTTTTTATACCATCGCATTATAGCCACTCAGTCATATTCAGTTTTATTTCTGATTAGTTGAAGGGGCAGGTCACAAAATCTGCTTACGTTTGAAGTCTCTAACAAGTCAGATGGAAAGTGTCGTAACTGAGAAATTTAATATTTATACATTCAGCAGGAAAAAAAAATAGTCTCAGAGAAATTTCTCAGTCTTTTCCTAGAAATTTCCAGGATCAGTAGCTACCCTGTTTAAAGACTAAAAAGATATTAAAAACAATACCATTTAACAAAAGAACTCAAAAGACAGTATAAACACAGAGCTTTGGCTGCTCACTGAGTGGGTGAAATTCAATGCACCCGTTTCACCTATTCATTTTCACTCATGTCAATGCCTGCAACCATCAGGAGCAGCTGAATAGGGGTCTGAAGAATATAAAGGGAACCGTAC
The DNA here is from genome assembly GCF_007399415.2 of Gopherus evgoodei. Classification (NCBI taxonomy): domain Eukaryota; kingdom Metazoa; phylum Chordata; order Testudines; family Testudinidae; genus Gopherus; species Gopherus evgoodei. The sequence continues at coordinate 1,857,660 of NW_022060059.1, forward strand.
ATAGTTATTAGTATAGTATGATGGGCCGAGTCTCTTTTTATCTAGAGTCTGCTAGAATGTTTTTCTTCTTTTGTGGTATGAGATCATCACCAATCTGCAGAAATTTCCACCAAGCAACTATTTCTGAGGTCAGATTGCAGGGTGGGAAAAGAGTAAGTTATTTCCTAGACTGTCAGATTCATATCACCAAGACAGGAAAAAAAAACAGACAATTAAGAAAAAAAAGTCAGAAGGGAGAGAAATAGATCCTTGAGTACACAGCATAGCTGCAATCTGATAGACAAACTTTTTACTGTCTCCTAGACACCTTACAAGAAAATTAGTGTGTGGGGATAGGGAAGACAGTGTTTAAAAGCATCCCTCAACAGGGCAGGTAGAGCCATATTTCAAAAGGTATTTAGGCACCTATAGATGTTGATAAGAGCCTAGTGGGATTTTCAAAAGCTGTCAACTTGCTTAGGCACTTCTGAAAATTGCACTAAGAGCCTATTCGTATCTTAAGGCACCTAAATATCTTTGATAATCTGGCCTATAGTAACCATAGGCCAGTCTCCAACAGAATTTAACGATACATTTATATTTTTCCCCACAAACATTTAGAAACAAACAAATTGAAATATCAAAAAACATCACATAAGAATAAAATATTCAATAGCCGAAGTGTTTGTTTTTTAGAAAGAAAGAGGAGGATGGGGAAAATCCTAAATGGTGGCTACCTAAAATTACAACAACACACATCGGAAAATTAATATTTTTATTGGCTGTGGGAACTAGGAAGGAATGGTAGCCAGATGCATAAGGGTTACATATTAGTGGCAAGCCCTGCGAAGGCTCATTCAATCGCCATCCTAGACCCTTATAAAGGTTGAGGAGATCAGAGCATAGAAACACACACAAGAAGTCAAGAGAAGGTCTCAAATATAGCCCACTGGAAGCTACTATATTTTAAAATCAACTTGTTAACAGGCTCAAAGGCTAATAGAAGGGAAAATGTCACATCACAGGCCCACACTGGAGCAGTCCTCACCAGCTCCAGTGTCAGATCTAAGAGGGGCTTTGAAAGTAGGAGAAATTTTTGAAACTTGGAGAAACTTGGCTGGGAGAACGTTTCTGGGAGTGAGTTAAAGGGCATGTAATGCACCATACAAATACTGAGTTTTCAGCAGGTATTTCAAGCCTGACTCCTAAAGTTAAAAGCAAAGGATTAAACTAATCCTTGTTTAGCTAATGCAAACAAAACCTTTCAAATGTAGCAGCCTGGAAGTTTGATTAAACAAAAAGGGAACTTTATTGTTCAGAAATACAAAGACACAATTGCTGAGATGGCTCATTTAAAATCAAAATGGATTTTTTTTGGTGGCAATTTTCCAATGGATGCTGCTTATAGACCTTGAACTTCAGTCAAGAGAGCAGATCATAAAAGCTTTTCCTGGAAAGTTAGATCTATTATTGATATGTGCCAGTCTGAGTTCTATTCTATGCAGTTCAAGTGGCTTTAACCAGTATAAGGAAAAGATGGAGTTATGATATCCTCTCTTCCTTAAACACGTTAGGAAACATTCTTGCTTTCCAAGCCCTCAGTTCCAAGCACTTTTCTAGGGAGAAGACTTACACCCAACAAAGTTGGCCAACACTCTAAAAGCAGGATGAAGTAACTCCATGATGATATAATTTTGATACTAATGCATACATTTTTCTTTAGTATGAGATACTTAAAGTTCATACCAAACTGTAAAATTAAGTGGGGGACATAGTTTAAAAAGATTAAAAGTGAAAGAACATGAATGATCTAGTATAAATCTTTATATGCAGTGTTGCAGCCATGTTGGTCCCAGGATATTAGACACAAGGTGGATGAGGTAATAACTTCTATTGGACGAAATCTGAGTAGCATGAAAGCTTGTCTCTCTCACCAACAGAAGCTGGTCAAATAAAAACTATTACCTCCCCCAGCTTGTCTCAATAGTATGTCTTTAGGATTCATGCTATTTGTTCATATTTCTCTCAGCACAGCCATTGCCCAGAGACTAGTTTATTTTCAGTCCTGCACTTAGGAAGGAAGAATCCCATCCACTGTTACAGACTAGGGACCGAATGGCTAGGAAGCAGTTCTGCAGAAAAGGATCTGAGGATTACAGTGGACAAGAAGCTGCTGCCAAGAAGCCTAATGGCATTTTGGGCTGTATAAGTAAGGGCACTGCCAGCAGATCGAGGGATGTGATCATTCCCCTCTATTCAACATTGGTGAGGCCTCATCTGGAGTACTGAGTCCAGTTTTGGGCCCCACACTACAAGAAGGATGTGGAAAAATTGGAAAGAGTCCAGTGGAGGGCAACAAAAATTATTAGAGGGCTGGAGCACATGACTTATGAGGAGAGGCTGAGGGAACTGGGATTGTTTAGTCTGTAGAAGAGAAGGATGAGGGGGGATTTGATAGCTGCTTTCAACTACCTGAAAGGGGGTTCCAAAGAGGATGGATCTAGACTATTCTCAGTGGTACCCGATGACAGAACAAGGACTAATGGTCTCAAGTTGCAGCGGGGGAGGTTTACGTTGGATATTAGGAAGAACTTTTTCACTAAGAGAGTGGTGAAGCACTGGAATGGGTTACCTAAGGAAGTGATGGAATCTCCTTCCTTAGAGGTTTTTAAGGTCAGGCTTGACAAAGCCCTGGCTGGGATGATTTAGTTGGGAATTGGTCCTGCTTTGAGCAGGGGATTGGACTAGATGACCTCCTGAGGTCCCTTCCAATCCTGATATTCTATGATTCTATGACCCCATCTCTTTGGATATATATATAAAAAATATATAAAACACACATTGAGGGTCCAAATGTGATCTGTACAGGTCCTACTTATTTCAATGTAGAAATGAGCAGTGTTCAAATGCAGCACTTTTCCGGGACCACGGTGCTTTTCAACAGAAGGAAGAAAAGAGTCTTCCTAGCATACCCTGGGGCAGTACAGCAGAGGTACTTACAGCAGCAATGTCAATCCCAAGCATTTGACAATCATTAGGCAGCCTCAAAAACTCATGAGATTAAAATAATTAAATTGGAGGGGTTTTGTATTTGCCTTCTGTTTTTTTAAGCCTCTAGTCTAGAGGTCACATGTAAAAGCTTTTCTCCACAACCTCATGAGCTCCTGAAACTTGGCCTTAACTTACAAGTAAATAAATAAATAAACTGGGATTGCCATGTAATCACTCAACTCCAGCAGATAGGATTTTAAGAATACCACCAAATATTGTAAATTGAGCCACAAAAATCGCAAGAATTGCCAACACTGCTTAATTTCATTGAAGCTTCTGTTTTCCTATCTATTTATTGGGGAGCTTCCACTTCCCATTTCAGGACAAGTAAAACAAAAAATGAATCAATCTATATCTAAATCCTTGTAATGCAATTGAAAGTGAAGGTCTGTTTAGCTTTTGGCAAATATTTTAAAAACTCATGTCCATAATATCCTCTTAGACTGAGAATGGAAGTGTTCTCATACAAAAGGAAAACTATTTTTATGATGTCTTGAATGGAGGTGACATTCAAGTAGTTTAACAACTTCAGTCTACACATTATGCCAAGAAAGTCTTGTTGGTGTGCCATCATTTTCTGTTACCACAGCACTGATAATAAGGTTGGTTGGTACTGCTGTCATAGTTAACAGAAGGAGCATGATGCATTATTTACGTATCCCAGCATAACATCCATCTGATTTTAGTTAATTTCATCTTCATAAAGTGATCAAAAATACTTAGAACCAAGAGGCTTTTTGACATGAGACTACAGAAAAATTAACAGGTCAGAACTTTATCCCTCCCACCCCCAAAATCTCAATGACAATTTAACAGTTTTAATTGGTATTAATATACAGAGATAAGTCAAGACTGGGACTCAACCCACTTCCCTGAGAACAACCCTGCCATTTAATGTGACAGGGCAGCTCACATTAGCAGATTCATGTTACAACCTCTTAACAAGAAGTTCTTGCCCACCATGTTTATAGCTCTTAACATTTCAGTTTTCTCTGATTTAAGACAATGGCACTAAACTTTCTTTTGGCATATCTAAAACTATGCTAAATACATTATGAGCTACTGACTTCCTCCAGTTATTGTGCACACTGCAATGTAATGGCCAGCCATGTGAAAAAACAAGTGATTTTTACTTTTGACACTCTATGACTGCTTTTTTCACAGTAAAATTCTCCATAAAACTCAATGACCTTTACCACTGCAGCTCAAGTAACCCGTCATTGGCTACACTTCCTAGTAAAGAGTGTTTGGGAAGTAGGTTGAAGGAAACAGTGGTAAGGAAGGACTGTCTACCCTATGCAAACTATTTGTTAGGAGAAGGGAGAAGGATTTCTTTTGGTTTGTTCTTATAATAAACCTGGTTTCTACTGCTCTATTTGTTGCAATTCTCTCTTAAAAGAATTTTTCATTTTCATTCAGTCATGCATAAGAATGACAGAGAATCGTTATCATAAGCAATTTTTTTAACCTAGGAAAAAACATCCTGCTATGGTTGCTTTCTCTATTCTTCCTGCCAGGAAACCAGCTATTGACATTCCATTGGCTTGCAGTGACTTAGTATAAACTAAACCTTATCCTCCCACGCCCAATAAATCAAAAGCAAACTCCCTTTGACTTCAATGGTTGAGGATCAGACCATAAATTAGTTCCTGTATTCCCCTTGATCATAATTACTGTACTTTCAATAGTGATTGTGTCACAACCATTCCAAAATATTAGATTTATGGACATCATTTCCTATTTTATAAATCAAGAGTGAAACTCTCTCTCCACCTTGAAAAGCTTTAATAAGAAGTATCCCACCCAGCGAAGCCTCGAGTTACTCAGACTCATTTTTCAACCACTACGTGCATTTATAAAAACCAATTATATTAATAGATAATTGAAGCTAAACTATCAAAACAAAGGACTATTGCTTTGATTCATTTACTCTAGGCTGCACAATTTAGTATTTGACAAGGAGTCTCCTAGTCATATGTACAAGGTTGAGATGTATCTGGAATGACTGTAAAGGAGAACAAGAAGGATCATCATCATGTCCCCATTATGCCTCTGACGTTTAGGGCAGAGACAAAGCTTCTCCACTCCTGTCTGTTTCTGGAAAGTCCTTCAATTGTTCCCCAGCTGTGCCTCAGGTTTTTCAGCTTGGCTTCCACCACTCTTCGCCATGCTGTTTTCAGACAGCCTCATTTTCGCTTGCCTTCAGGTGTTTATCTTATTGCTACTCTGGTGATGGAATTAGTTTCCATCCGAAGCACATAACCGATCCATTTCCAACGCTCCCTGGCAATGATGGTGCTCAGATCCTCTTGGCTGCACTGTGTCAATAAATCTTGGTTTGAGATTGTTCTGGGCCAAAAGATTACGGAGGATTTTTTTGAGGCAGGTTGTATGGAATGAAGACAGTTTGGACATGTCATACTTTCTCATTCCCCAGAATTCTGCACTTCATCCCTTGAAGACCTGGACTTCACAGATGATGTCGCTCTCCTATCACATACCCAATACCATATACAAAAAAACCTCAACTCAACTCAATGCAATCAGCCAGCAAATTGGACTGAAAATCAGCCACAATACGACAGATATCATGACCTTTAATATTGCCTCATCATCACCAGTATGGATAGAGGATTATGTTCTCACCAATGTAGAAACAGTCACATACTTGGGCAGCACCATCAGCCAGGATGGTGGAAAAGCCAGGATATCCGGAACAAAATCAGTAAAGCCAGGAACAGCTTCAGGAGCTTAAATACAGTCTGGAAATCATCAAAATACAACACCCAAACCAAATTTAAGATTTGTCAGAGCTGCGTACTTTCAACACTACAAGAAGGATATTCATAATTAAATATTCCATATGCTATATATCATCCTTGAATTCAAGAATCATAGGCATTAAGTATCCTCTCACTGGTAACTTATCAAATCAGACTCTAGGTCAATGACTCTCAATCCTTTTTTGATTCTTAATCTACAAAATGGTAAAAAATAATCAACGCGATCTTGGGTTAATTAAGGGACAATCACTTGACTGTTGTGGGGGAGAAAGAGGGCCAATGCAACTGTGTGGATTTCATTCCTTACAGCTCAGAGATTGCTGTTTCAAAAGGCTCCACAACCCCTTGAAGTGCCTGGATGAGCCTGTGAAAGCTGAGGAGCCACTCTTGGAATTATTAGTGGCAGGAGCACAAGCAGCAAGAGGGAGGTGTGGAAGTGAGCTATTCTTTCCCTCCTGGGATCCTGTTGCATCTTAGGCCTGGTCTACACTACGCGTTTAAACCAATTTTAGCAGCGTTAAACCGATTTAATGCTGCACCTGTCCACACAACGAGGCCCTTTATAGCGATATAAAGGGCTCTTTAAATCGGTTTCTGTACTCCTCCCCAACGAGAGGAGTAGCGCTGAAATCAGTATTACCATATCAGATTAGGGTTAGTGTGACCGCAAATCGATGGTATTGGCCTCCTGGTGGTATCCCACAGTGCACCACTGTGACCGCTCTGGACAGCAATCTGAACTCAGATGCACTGGCCAGGTAGACAGGAAAAGCCCCGCGAACTTTTGAATTTCATTTCCTGTTTGCCCAGCATGGAGCTCTGATCAGCATGGGTGGCAATGCAGTCCCAAATCCAAAAAGAGCTCCAGCATGGACCGTGCGGGAGATACTGGATCTGACTGCTGTATGGGGAGACAAATCTGTTCTATCAGAGCTCCGTTCCAGAAGACAAAATGCCAAAGCATTTGAAAAAAATCTCCAGACTATGATACTGAGTCCACAGCACAGTGCTGCGTGACAAGCATAACGGAAAGCCAAAGAATCAAATGGATGCTCATGGAGGGAGGGAGGGGATTTCTGAGGACTTCACCTATCCCACAGTCCCCAGCAGTCTCCAAAAAGTATTTGCATTCTTGGCTGAGCTCCCAATGCCTGTAGGGTCAAACACATTGTCCAGGGTGGTTCAGGGTATATCTCATTAATTTACCCCCCTCTACCCTGTAAAAGAAAAGGGAAAAAAATCATTTCTTGACTTTTTTCAATGTCACCCTATGTCTACTGCATGCTGCTGGTAGACGCGATGCTGCGGCAGCGAACAGCAGTATTCTCTCCCCTCCCCTCCCCGGTGGCAGATGGTACAATATGACTGCTATCCATCGTCATCATCAGCCCGCGAGTGCTCCTGGCTGGCCTCAGGTGGGGTCGGCCGGGGGCGCCTGGGTAAAAATAGGAATGACTCCCAGTCATTCCCAGTCAATGGTACAGAACGGCTGGTAACTGTCTGCATCATAGCAACTGGGGGCTGAGCTCCATTAGCTCCCTCCCTTTCATGTGTAAAGAAAAGATTCTGTACTGCCTGGACTATCATAGCAGCGGGATGCTGGGCTCCTCTCCCCCACACCGTTTAATGTCCTGCCTGGACTATCATAGCAGCTGAAGGCTGCCTCCCCCTCATTTCATCTCAGTAACAAGTCACTGTTTCTTATTCCTGCATTCTTTATTACTTCATCACACAAATGGGGGGACACTACAACGGTAGCCCAGGAGGGTTGGGGGAGCAGGGAAGCAACAGGTGGGATTGTTGCATGGGCACCCCCTAGAATGGCATGTAGATCATCATTTCTATGGGATCTGACATGGAGCGGCTGTGCTCTCTGGTACCCTGGTTCTCTAGCACACTTGCACCATACTCTAGGCAAGACTGACTCTATTTTTTGATACCATAAAGGAGGGATTGACTCGGGGACTCATTCCCATTTTGGTCTTTGCACCCCCGGCCGACCTCAGCCAGTGGCACCCATGACAGCAGCAGATGGTACAGAACGACTGATAACCATCATCTCATCACCAAATTTACAATGGCATGACAGACGGTACAGAACAACTGATAACCGTCTCTGCTATCTTGCAAAGTCAAATGAATGCTGCTGTGCAGCACTGCAGTACCACATCTGTTAGCAACATCCAGAAGACATATAGTGACAGTAAAAAAAAGCTGAACAGGCTCCATGGTTGCCATGCTATGGCGTCTGCCAGGGCAATCCAGGGAAAAAGGGCGTGAAATGATTGTCTGCCGTTGCTTTCACGGAGGAAGGAATGAGTGACGACATTTACCCAGAATCACCTGCGACACTGTTTTTGCACTATCATGCATTGGGGTCTCAACCCAGAATTCCAATGGGCGGGGGACACTGCGGGAACTATGGGATCACTACCCACAGTGCAACGCTCCAGAAATCGACGCTAGCCTCGGACCATGGACACACACCACCGAATTAATGTGCTTAGTGTGGCCGCGTGCACTCGACTTTATACAATCTCTTTTACAAAACTGGTTTATGTAAAATCGGAATAATCCCGTAGTATAGACATACCCTTAGTGATCAAGGAATTTTGCTCCTCTTTCAGCCAAGTGATTGTCTCTCTGGGTACGTCCAGACTACCCGCCGTATAGGTGGGTTAAAATCGATTGCTCGGGGATCGATATATCGCGTCTAATCTAGACGCGATATATCGATCCCCGAGCGCGCTTATATCGATTCCGGAACTCCATCAACCCGAACGGAGTTCCGGAATCGACACGGAGAGCCGCGGACATCGATCCCGCGCCGTCTGGACGGGTGAGCAATCCGATCTTAGATATTCGACTTCAGCTACATTATTCACGTAGCTGAAGTTGCGTATCTAAGATCGATTTCCCCCCCCCAGTCTGGACCAGCCCTCTCATGAGCTACTTCCAGGCTGTTCCCCATCAACTTAATTGCACTGCACTAGACATGAGTAAGATAAGAGTGGAGCTGACAGCCAGCAAACCTTACATTTTTGGATTGCAGAAGCCATGTTATTAAAGCCCAAAGTGTAGGTCTGGTAAAAATAAATCCATGGAATTAGAGACTAATATCTTGAGAAGGTTGTTTTTATTTCAAATTAACAGCTTATTGTTTAGATTTAAAAGCATTTCCAAACATTACCAGCAGTGTGTAGCCTGCTAGTGCACCAGCCTAACGAAGTCACATGGACTACCACTGTCAAACCAAATTGAGTGAAGTATAAAAAGTAAACTGATTTTTAAAAATTATTTGTTCTAATCAGAAACAAATATTAGCAGCATATGTTCCAAGTGGTTTCTTTTGTTGTTGTCATTTTTTAAATTAAATTCTTCAAATTCACAGAACCCCAGTTACTTTTTTTCGTAGTTTATTCTCCTCTTTCTTGCTTTTAAATTGGCAACAATTATTTTAACAACAGGGAAGCTTCATCAAATGCTGACCTCTCAACTTTGTTTACTTTCATACTTATCTTCAATGGATACTGCCTACATACACAATAAAATCCTAGATTTGGGAACAAAGGAAAATACCATTTTCTGTTTGATCTTATCTCACTTCAAGAAAAGTAAAATCTCCAGGATATGTTTGCAGGGAATGTAAGGTCACAGCTGTCAAGAACGTTTATGGCTCTGGAACAATGCAATCAGGAGTATATCTAATCACAGCTAAGAGACAACACTTAAAAATACATCATGTATGCCACACATTGATAGAACCCTAGCTGTAGAACAAGGTGTTCTTGTAGAAAGATATTTCAGAATTATTAAGTCTTCCCACTGCATGTCAAGCTTCCTTACAATCACCATTGCTTTTCCCTGTCCTGCCTTCACCCCCCTACGTCTGTCCATATTGTATGTTAATGTGATGTGAGGGGCAGGGAGGAGAATCACTATTAGAGATTGGAATGAAGACACTTTAACAGTCTAACATTTGACTTAATGGAGATAGGAACCAGGGCCGGCCGACATAAGAGAAAAGATTTATCCCTGCCTTGCCTATGGTCAGTCCACAGAACAGTTCTGCCCCCTATAATATAGGACTCACCCGATATGACACAACAACAAGCCGACTGTTAAAAGACTGACAATACACCCAAATGATCAAGTCACCTCACCCTAAACCAAACCTCAGAGCTGTCAATCCCTTTGAGTGGCTCAGGCAAGAATGAAATCCAAGGAGCTCCACTTGCATCACCCCAACCATTTACAGCACTGCCCCACAACGAGCAACTTGAGCTCCTGGCTCCTCTTTAATGTTTACAAACGAGAGTTCCCACCCTAGATGCAGCAATGACATCCCGCTCCTGGTACCAGAACATGCCAGATGCCTTTGCGCTATGGCGCTATGCTCCTCAAAGAGTAATTGGCCCCCATCCCCTCTTCGCCCATCCCAGCTGTACTGGGGCCGAAAACGGAGTCCTAGGATGGGAGGAGCAAACTGGCTGAGTCAGCCCCCAGCTGCGGGGCGAAGAATTCGGGATGCCCGGGGGGGGGTCCCTGGGAAAGGAGGTCGTGTCGCGCTGGGGATGCGAGAGACCCTGGCTGCGGTCTCGGCAGGCGCCTGGCTGCCCCCCAGAGATGGCCGGGTACCGAGGATAAGGGAGTGTGGGCTCCCTGACTAGGGCGGCGTCTTGGCGCAGGCCATTCCCATCCCGATCCCTGGAGGCATCCCCCAGCTGCTGGCGCAGAGCCCTCCCCCGCTCCGAGTGGGTGGCCGGCGCGGCCCGGCCCGCAGGCGGTGGGCAAGCAGCGGCCCAGGCTCACCTCCTCGGCCTGCTTGCGCAGCGCCTTCTCGCGCTCGTACTGCGTGAGCAGCTGCTCGTTGTCCTCCCGCAGCAGCTCCAGCTCCACCTCGTGCTCCTGGTTGTCTGTGAGCACCGAGTCCAGGTTCTCCAGCACCGTCACCACCAGCGGCATCAGTTCCTTCACCACCTCTTCGTCGTAGCAGCGGATGAGCCGCTCGAACTCGCGGTAGATGCTGCTGGCCAGGCCTGACACCCGCTCCGACATCACCGAGCCCGAGCAGTAATCGTCCCCCGGGTACCCTCCAACGCCGCCATCGTCCAGCTGGATCTCCAGCATCCTGCCGCACGTCGGCCTGCCGGGCTCCAGGGAGAGCACCGCCGCCGAAGCACCTGCCGCTGCTGCCGAGCCTGCCTCCGCCTCCCCTTGGATGTTGAGGCTGAGGCTACCGCCGGGCTCTGCCCAGCCTCCTCCGCCCTGCGCCAATGGGCACTCCCAGCGCCGCCTCCCGCGTGTTGCGTCAGCGCCAGCCCCACACACTAGGGAGGGGAGTCGAGGCTACCCGTAAGGAAGGCAACATAATCTTACACTGAAGGGTTAAAAGTAAACTCAGATCCGTCCTCACCCTCCCGCCAAAACCCGCTACTCCATCCCTTTTATGCAAGAAGACCCGCAGTATTCCTGGTAACAACAATTATCCTGGGGTAGTTTTTAATAATGAAACGGGTCCCATCTATGTAAGAAGTCAATCAAAAGGGATCCGATGGTTTGTTTGTTAATTAGACAGAAAACTTCAAGGGGGCGGGGGAGGTTATTGCAGTAAATTAAACACTTACAAGGTTCTCTATTTAAGGATTTACTATTTAGTATACTAGGTACTGTATAGCATATAACAAAACCAGGGTCTCTATCCCCAATCTCAGCAGACTGGAGGAGTTTAGTCTCTACTGGACAGACAATATCTTTACATTTATGACATTCGCAGAATCCCCCATCCCCCCTCAAGTATCTAGGTGCCAGTAGAGTCCAGTCTCATAATACAACGCACAGGATACACTGAAGCCTACCTGAAACTAGTTATTCAAGGTTTGGTGGGTTTCTTGTCTAAGGGGCACATTGAAGAGTTATCTAAACTCAAGGATTGCACACAAAATGCAAGAGTTGGAGTAGTCACATGCATGTTTCCTGCAAAAGTGTGACTAAGGGCTGCAAAATGAGAGATCCCCGCCATGAAGGCAGCCTAGCCCTTTGATTGAGATGGACCCAATGCAGCATCTTGACCTGAACAGCAAAGCTGTATTATACGCTGGGATCCTGTTATCGTGATAAATTACATCAGCTCTGTGTTCTTGAGGAACCAGGGTACAGTACCCAGCCTGTCTGACTCATGAAAGACCTTTCCTCCTCCCCCCCTCCCCCTCGGCCTCTGCTTGAACCAAAACTGATCAGAAGAAAGACTTACAAAAGGCAATGAAGAGGCAGTGGGAGACACAACTTAACCACTGGGATAAGGGTGACAGGATTAAGGAAACTCCCCTAGCCTCATTTGCATCGAAGATGGAACAGGAAGGCATCTTCATTAGCATACAGAATGGAGAACAGAGATTCTAATGCAAGAACCTCACGGAACTCCGGAACCAGAAAAGCAGGTGTTGTGTATTTGGTTGTCATGGTTTCAGGAGCGGCGCCAGGGTTTGTGGCGCCCTAGGCAGGAGTCTTTCCGTGCTCCCGGTCGTTGGCGGCAATTCTGCAGCGGGGGGGGTCCTTCCGCGCTCCTGGTCTTCGGGGCACTTCAGTGGCGGGTCCCAGAGTGAGTGAAGGACCCGCCGCAGAATTGCTGCCAAAGACCCGGAGCGCGGAAGGACCCCCCACCGCCGAATTGCCGCCGAGAGTGGCAAAATGCCGCCCCCTCAAATCCTGGCGCCCTAGGCGACCGCCAGCCCTGCATGGTTTTTGTTCCTATGACAACTGAGTTAGATTATTAGGGGAAAGCCCAGCCAGCTTCGGCCGGTTAGGTGAGCTCCATGTCTGTAAATAAATGGTAGCTTTGTTAGCTGTCTGCTCTCTCGCCTCAAGTGATTTCGTCCTAAACCAGCTGCCCCCAAGGATATAACAGCAGGGAAGCACTGCATGATGGGGGATCTCTGCTCCAGATGTTAATGAACCCACACCTGCACACACCCAGCTCAGTAGTTATCAGACCAATTGTAATTAATCCTTTATTGGTATCCAAAATAGTGAAGCTTCCTAATTGCATTGTGAGCTCCCACCAAGGAACACCACACATAGCCAGGAATGATCAGTTCCTATTGTCTAGCTTGAACAAAACAACTTTGGTTTACCCATAAACAAATCTAGTGTTCTCCCTTGAACCATTGTTGTTTTCCTAGAAAAAACTCTACCCATACTCAAGTAAGTGTTCTGATGCCTGGGTCCAAAATCTGCATCAGTTCCACTGGGACTTCATCTTCTCCTGACTGATCGTGCTGGGGGCTCTGCCTGTCTCCAGCACTCCGGACCCTCAGCGACCACCACCACCTGGGAACCCTGATCGATTCAAGCTTCACGGAGTGGTGAGAACCCAGCTCGCTCACTCTCGGTATAGCCTTCTATCCCTGACTTGTGTTGATCAGTTTTAGTTTTCTAAACTTTACTTTTATAATCAAATTTAAGTTATATTTAATATTATAACTGTTTTGTTTGTTTGGCTCCCCTGTGGTTATTACCTGGCAAAAAATAATTTTCATGTTTAAGCTGGTTGCTTCTCTCTCTCCCCCTTATAGGTGTTTTTTGGCTTCCTCATTCACTCCGCAGCAATGTTCCTCATACCTAAGCTAAAGATCTCTGCAGTGTCCAAAAATCCTGTGGGGTTTGCTCAACAAGTAGATCACTATCATAATAATAGTAATGTGGAAGTAGGTGTGACGATTGGATCACAGAAACCCCCTTGGGAACTGCCAACTGATGTGCCAAGACAACTTCTGCCCGTTTTCCCTGCCAGCCTGAGAATCCAGTACCCTATCTTGCTGAGCCAGACATGCCAGTCCACTCCAACACAGACCCAGGGTCTGAACCACTTGCCCCAGAGTTGCAGACTTAACTGAAAGCAACTCACAGAAGTGTGCTCGTCTTTAACACTCAGATGCCCAACTCCCAAGGGGATCTAAACCCGAAATAAATCAGTTTTACCCTGTATAAAGCTTATGAAGAGTAAACTCATAAATTGTTCGCCCTCTACAACACTGATAGAGAGATATGCACAGTTGTTTGCTTCCCCAGGTATTAATACATATTGTGGGTTAATTAATAAGTAAAAAACTGATTTTATTAAATACAGAAAGTAGGATTTAAGTGGTTCCAAGTAATAGCAGACAGAACAAAGTGAATTACCAAGTAAAATAGAATAAAACGCATAAATCTAAGCCTAATACAGTAATAAAACTGAATACAGGTAAAATATCACCCTCAGAGATGTTTCAATAAGTTTCTTTCACAGACTGGGTGACAGCTTGGAGGTGCTGTTCAACCTAGCCTGCTGAATCCAAGGGCCTATGATGGTGACAGCTTGGAAATACTGCTCGACCCAGCCTACTGAGTCCAGGGACATATAAGGGGTCTGCTTGGGAGTGCTGATTAACCCAGTCCTCTCTGACACGATCTGTTAATGTGTGTGTGTGTGTGTGTGTGTGTGTGTGTGTGTGTGTGTGTGTGTGTGTGTGTGTGTGTGTGTGTGTGTGTGTGTGTGTGTGTGTGATTCTGGGTCTGGAAGAGCCCAGCCCTGGGGAACCTAGGTCCTGCAGGATAGCTCCATTGGGAGTGAACTTGCAGCAGGGAGAAGAAGAGCTCCGTATGAGAACACAAGTGACACAAACAGTACATTAAAAGAATTACAGACCTGCCCCACCCAGAAGAGTAACCCTAATAAATTAGTATACCCCAAAGTAACAGGCAATTCTGGTAACAGTATTATATGCTGGGATTCTGTTATCATGGTAAACTAAATACTTATGTTAAAGAATAAGGTAGCCTTACTGAAGCTCCAGTCTCAAATTTTGGTCTTCACATTTTATCCCAGCTGAAATTCAAACCCAGTTCTGCACATCAATGTTCTGGACATCAGAAGGAAGTTATATCAAGGCAAACAGTCATTCCAGGTCTGGAATTATACATTAAGTTATGGAACAGAGTGGTCCTTCTAAAGGAGAGAAATATATTCAGTGTAAATAAGTAAAAATGATATAATTTAGTTCATTTTTACCTACTTTACACTTTTCAGTTTGCGACATTTTAACAAATATACAAGATATATTATATAAATTACCAATGACAACACGGTTGGTGACAACCTTACCCTGGAGCAGAGAAGTCAGGCTCAAAAACTGATCACTGCCTTCTCTTCTGTTTTCTTGACCCAACCAGGGCAGATTCACCAATAACCCATTATATTCAGACTGAAAAAGCCCCATGGTATTTGTCCCTAAACCTGATGGAACCACCCTCTTTTGCATTGACTTCTGCAAGGTTAATACAGTATCAAAGTTCAATGCATACCCAATGCCACGTGTTCAATGCATACCCAATGCTACACAAGTAGTAGTATATACCTCAATAGTATTCATCACCATGTATTTTTTACAGGTTTCAACGCCCCCCTTTAGGGCTTATATCCCACCCTCCATTCCCATTTCCGTTGGTATCGAGGTTTGGCGACATCGGCCATTTTGAAAAATATATAGTTTTTTTTAATGTTTGAATAGGGAGAATGTTGCATGCTTGTGCTTTGATACATTTGGCTGATTGTTTAGAGAAAAAATGTTTAAAGAATAACATGAGAGAGCTTAAAGATTAGTAAAGAAAGCTTTGGTTAGGTTTAGAGGGAAAAAGGAAAGAAAGATTGTTAAAGAAAAGAAAGGTTGTTTGGTTAGATTTAGTAAGGAGAAATGATTTTTAAATAATAGGGAAGGAGGGAGGGATAGCTCAGTGGTTTGAGCACTAGCCTGCTAAACCCAGGGTTGTGATTCAATCCTTGAGGGGGCCATTTAGGGAACTGGGGTAAAAATCTGTCTGGGGATTGGTCCTGCTTTGAGCAGGGGGTTGGACTAGATGACCTCCTGAGGTCTCTTCCAACCCTAATCTCCTATGAAAGAGAGGAAAAAATAAGCACAGGGCAAAGGAAAAAAAGGTTTTAGAGAATCAAAAAAAAAGGCAATAAGAGAGGCTGTGTTACTGAACACATGCAGAGCAAAACCTCCTACACCAGCAACCGTTGGTAGTGAAATAATAGCTATTCTGGGTGGCAAACATTGCGAGCTAGTCCCGCCTTCAGTGGACCAATCCCTAGCTGTTTTACAGAATGCACTTTTCGAACCAATCCTTTCATACCAAGATTTTAAAACAAGTGTCCTTCAGAAACGGATTATTTGAAAAACTCTAGCCAATGAGCATTTGACTGTGTGTATAAAACCACATGTTTTTGTGACCGCAGTTTTAAAATTGGTAGCCTAGACGCAATGGCTATGCCTTTTACAAGATGCCTACAGATGTCAAGAAGCCAGAATTGCCTGTGGGTGCCCCAGCTCGTGTTCAGAAGAGAAAGACCCATTTATACTTATTTTGCTAAAGAGGAAGACCTGTTGCCAAACCCAGCATTTCATCCTGAAATTGAACCCAAGAAACAGGAAGCCTTTATGGAGTCACTGCCAGTTGTAAAAGAGGAAAAGGATAGTGTGTGAAAAAAATTGTTGCCGGCTTTGGAGGAAGTAGACTTGAAGGCAGAGGTAAGCAGGGCTGGCTCCAGGGTTTTTGCCGCCCCAAGCAGCGAAAAAAAAAGCCACAATCGCGATCTGAGCCACTACCGCCGCTTCTTCAGTCTTCGGCGGCAATTCGGCAGCTGGTCCTTCACTTTGAGAGGGAGTGAGGACCCGCCACCGAATTGCCGCCAAAGAGCCAGATTTTCTGCCACTCTCGGTTGAGCACCTGCTTGCTGGGCTGGTGCCTGGAGCCAGCCCTGGAGGTAAGGCCCTTTTTATAACAAATTGATGAAAAATTACAAATGTTTTATAAATATTTGTGGTTAAATATTTTTGTTTTTTAAGTGGCAAGGACATGGCAACCGAGGGATGGTTGAAGGATAGCGATGTCGAGAACCAACTGTTGGACCCCAAGTCATGGAAAGATGGCAGCACTGTTATGGTAAAAGCAAGAGAAAGCTTTACCAGTTGTGAAAAAATTATTACATTTATGCTCTTAAAAATGATTTTTTTGTTTTTTTGACAGATAACCAAGTCAGGGACATACAAGATCACCTCTCTGGTGTGTGATGAGTGGCCGACAGATACAGAGCCAGAAGTGCATGATGAGGTAAAAGCAGCTTAAATTATTCAAAAGAAAAGAAATATATCTATATAAGGTGGTGGTTAAATGCTACTAAACAGTTGTGCTTAATAATATGTTGCTGAAACGATTACACTGGTCTACAATTTTTGAGAAGTCGTCTGCTTCAGAGATAAAATGTGATATTTATTATGTATTTTGATGTGCTGAATTCAAATACGACAATTAAAACAACTGATTGGCTACTGTTTCTAAGATATTTAAGTTTTTACATTTTATGTCTATGTATGTTGTGTAGATAGTAGAGTTTTAATCATAAATTGTAAACCTAGGTCTTTTCATGTGTTTATGGTTGCTTTACATGATAATATTTCACCTGTCCTGTTTACATTATGTGACACTTTAAAAATCAGCAAAAGGTTTATATAAATAAAATTTATTATGAAACAAAAGGCAAAAAACTATTATGTACATAGTTTAGTCCTATTCAGTGTCTGCTCGGCACTTCGTGGCTTGTCTCTTGTATTCATTAAATGGAGCATCTCTTGTCACTGTCCAGAAATAGTCTGCAAGCATTGATGGGCTCCATTTGCCCTGATAGCCTGCCAGGAGATTCCACTGCTGTAGTCTGGAGCCCTACAGCTCTGCCTTACTCTTGGGTAGTTCCAAATCCCTGACAAGGTCATTCAGTTCACCTCGTGTTATGAGGTGTGGTTCAGAGGAGGAGGCTGGGAGAAAATGTGGGTCCTGTGACATTGATGGTTCAGGACCAGAAGTTTCATCCTCTGCCTCTTCCTCGTCTGACTCAAGTGAGAATGATTCTGGTGCATCAGGAACCGGCAGTCCTTCTCCGTGGGGTACTGGGCGTATAGCTGATGGAATGTTTGGATAATGCACAGTCCACTTTTTCTTCTTTGACACACCTTTCCCAACTGGAGGCACCATGCAGAAGTAACAATTGCTGGTATGATCTGTTGGCTCTCTCCAAATCATTGGCACTGCAAAAGGCATAGATTTCCTTTTTCTGTTCAACCACTGGCCAAGATTTGTTGCACAAGTGTTGCAGCATATGTGTGGGGCCCACCTCTTGTCCTGATCTCCAAGTTTGCAGCCAAAATAAAGGTGATAGGCTTTCTTAACCATAGTAGTTATATTGCGCTTTTGTGATGCAAAAGTCACTTCACCACAAACATTGCAGAAGTTATCTGCACTGTTCACACAAGTACGAGGCATCTCTGCTCACTTTGGCTAAACAGAAATGTGTCCCTTTGCAAAATCAAACACTGACAAATAAGAGAGCATGACACTGTATGATTTCTAGAGCTGATACAGGGCAATTTGTTCAGCAGACTGATATAAGCTTCGTTATGATTGCAACATCCATGACTTCTAGGAATAACATGATGCAATTCATATCATGTATGACGCAATACCAGCTTCAGATTGCATCATTCATTGTTTTGCCTAAAAAGCAAGTACTGTCCAAACCCAGTCATAGATTTATTCATAGATCCAATCAAAGATGTATTTTAGTCATTTCTGGTTTAAATTGAGATTTCTTCCCTTTATAACTCACTTATCCTCCACCATTCCCAAGTCAAAGGTCGTAAATACTGACCCAATAGCATATCTTGAAAACTAGAGCCAATCAACAATTTTAAGCATCATTTTCGTTCTCAGTGACCCAGAATTAGTAAAGTTGGACTACATTTATTTCAGAAGCATTTTGGCTGTAGAGCAGTGTTACCGATGGAACCTCTGCCTATGGTGATTCAGAAACAAAAGATACAGCCAGGGTTTGCAGCGAGCTGTCGTCAAATGTAGAATCAAAAGAACATGACGAGGTAAAAACAACTTAGAGAATCTCGAAAGAAATATAAATATATATATGTAAGGGGTGGTTTAAAAAAGGCTATATGTTTGTGTTTAATAACAGGGAGCTGACATGGTGTCCGACAGCGCAACAACCGGGGATGATGATGATTCAGAATCAGACGAGCATATGATTGAGGTAGCATGAGCAAATTGTTTGCCTTTTTTATTTTTAAATGATTGCACCAAAGAATTTAAAACATTTTTTTCCTCTGCTTTTGCCAGACGTGCAGAGAATAAAGAGAGATGCCCTTTGAAAAGAATAACCATGATATGCACCTGCTGTTCTTGCATGAAGCAAGATTTTTTAAAAAAGACTGTAAAAAGTAAAGAGAGTGACCAGCAGAGCTGCAAAGGTGACGTTATGGCTGATATTATTATTATTTATTGTAGTAAAAACCATTTACCACTGCTTGAAAAAAAAACTTTTTGAAAACTGTACAGCCTGAGCAGTAGACGCTCCCAATCCACTTAATCACCCTTGTATCTTCTGGGGTTGCTCAGAAGTATTTCACCAGATTAGACATATTTCTTCTAAATTCATGTGGCCCAGATCCTAAATATAATTAGAGCCAAAGGCTACAAACTGAAAAAGCTTAACATGACCACTGAAATTGTAATTGAAGTTGTCAAAATGATCGGGGAGGTTACAGAGATGTCAGACCCGGTATCATTGCTGGTAGACCTATCAAATAAGGATGGACTTCATCTAAGTAAGGAGGGAAACAGAATTCTAGGATGGAGGCTTGCCGACCTCATCAAGAGAGCTTTAAACTAGGAAGTTCGGGGAGATGGTTGGGAGATGTCCAGGAGATCTCCACGCCGGAATATAACCTGGAGAGGGAAGTAAACAAAGTGAGAGGGGATACCCTTGTGGACCAAAGAATTGATCCGAGGAGGAATAGTGGAGTAGGAACCAGATTAACGGGTGATGCTGGTGGTAGAAGGTCTGTGCACGACGGGGGAAAGAAAGTCATTGATGCTAAACGCCAAAAATTAAAATGTCTGTACACTAATGCGAGGAGCCTAGGTAACAAGATGGAGGAACTGGAGCTACTGGTGCAGGAAGTGAAACCGGATATCATAGGGATAACAGAAACCTGGTGGAATAGTACTCATGACTGGAGTACAGGTATTGAAGGCTATGTGCTGTTTAGAAAAGATAGGAAGAAAGGCAAAGGTGGTGGAGTAGCCTTGTACATCAATGATGAGATTAACTGTAATGAAGTAAGAAGCGATGGAATGGATAAGACAGAGTCTGTCTGGGCAAAAATCACACTGGGTGAAAAAGCAACTAGAGCTTCCCCTGAGATAGTGCTTGGGGTGTGCTATAGACCGCCAGGATCTGATTTGGATATGGATAGAGACCTCTTTAATGTCTTTAATGAAGTAAACACAAAGGGGAAATGTGTGATTATGGGAGACTTCAACTTCCTGGATATAGACTGGAGGACGAGTGCTTGCAAGAATAATAGGGGTCAGATTTTTCTGGATGTGATAGCGGATGGATTTCTTCATCAAGTAGTTGAAGTACCTACGAGAGGGGATGCCATTTTAGATTTGGTTTTGGTGAGCAGTGAGGACCTCGTAGAAGAAATGGTGGTAGGGGATAACCTTGGTTCGAGTGATCATGAGCTGATTCAGTTCAAACTAGATGGGAGGATAAACAAATGTAGATCTCGGATTAGGGTTTTCGATTTCTCGAGGGCTAATTTTAAAGAGTTAAGGAAATTAGTTAAGGAAGTGGATTGGACGGAGGAACTTGCAGATTTAAATGCGGAGGAGGCCTGGAATTACTTTAAGTCGCAGCTGCGGAAATTGTCGGAAGCCTGCATCCCAAGAAAGGGGAAAAAAACCATGGGCAGGAGTTGCAGGCCAAACTGGATGAGCAAGCAACTCAGAGAGGGGATTAGGAGAAAGCAGAAAGCTTACAGGGAGTGGAAGAAAGGCGGGATTAGCAAGGGAAGCTACCTTGGTGAGGTCAGAACATGAAGGGATAAAGTGAGGAAGGCTAAAAGCCGCATTGAACTGGACCTTGCAAAGGGAATCCAAACCAATAGTAAAAGGTTCTACAGCCACATAAATAAGAAGAAAACAAAGAAAAAAGAAGTGGGGCCGCTATACACTAAGAATGGAATGGAGGTTAAGGATAACTTAGGCATGGCCCAATATCTAAATAAATACTTTGCCTCAGTTTTTAATAAGACGAGTGAGGAGTTTAGGGATGATGGAGGGATGATAAACGGGAATGTGGATATGGAGGTGGATATTACCGCATCTGAGGTAGAGGCCAAACTTGAACAGCTTGATGGGACAAAATCGGAGGGCCCGGACAATCTCCGTCCGAGGATATTAAAGGAACTGGCACGTGAAATTGCGAGCCCATTAGCGAGAATTTTTAAGCAATCGATAAACTCGGGGGTTGTGCCGTACGACTGGAGGATTGCTAACGTAGACCCTATTTTTAAGAAAGGGAAGAAAAGTGATCCGGGTAATTATAGGCCTGTTAGCTTGACGTCTGTAGTGTGTAAGGTCTTGGAAAAAATTTTAAGGGAGAAAGTAGTCAAGGACATAGAGGTCAATGGTAATTGGGACGAACTGCAACATGGATTTACTAAAGGTAGATCGTGCCAAACCAATCTGATCTCCTTCTTTGAGAAGGTGACAGATTACTTAGATAAAGGAAATGCGGTAGATCTAATTTACCTCGATTTCAGTAAGGCGTTTGACACGGTTCCGCATGGGGAACTGTTAGTTAAATTGGAAAAGATGGGGATGAATATGAAAGTTGTAAGGTGGATAAGGAACTGGTTAAAGGGGAGACTCCAGCGGGTCATCTTGAAGGGTGAACTGTCAGGCTGGAAGGAGGTTACTAGTGGAGTCCCTCAAGGATCGGTTTTGGGACCGATCTTATTTAACTTTTTTATTACCGACCTTGGCACAAAGAGCAGGAATGTGCTAATAAAGTTTGCGGATGACACGAAGTTGGGGGGTATTGCTAACACGGAGAAGGACAGGGATACTATTCAGGAAGATCTGGACCACCTTGTGAACTGGAGTAAGAGTAATAGGATGAAATAAAATAGTGAAAAGTGCAAGGTCATGCACTTAGGGATTAATAATAAGAATTTTAGATATACGTTGGGGACGCATCAGTTGGAAGCGACGGAGGAGGAGAAGGACCTTGGGGTATTGGTCGATAGCAGGATGACTATGAGCCACCAATGTGATATGGCTGTTAAAAAGCAAATGCGATTTTAGGATGCATTAGGCGAGGTATTTCCAGCAAGGATAAGGAGGTGTTAGTACCGTTATATAAGGCGCTGGTGAGACCCCATCTGGAATATTGTGTGCAGTTCTGGTGTCCCATGTTCAAGAAGGATGAATTCAAACTGGAACAGGTCCAGAGACGGGCTACTAGGATGATCCGAGGAATGGAAAACCTGCCTTATGAAAGGAAACTCAAAGAGCTTGGCTTGTTTAGCCTGGCCAAAAGAAGGCTGCGGGGGGATATGCTTGCTCTATATAAATATATCGGGGGGTTAACGTTAGGGAGGGAGAGGAATTATTTAAGTTTAGTACTAATGTAGGCACGAGGACGAATGGGTACAAACTGGATATTAGGAAGTTTAGACTTGAAATTAGACGAAGGTTTCTAACCATTAGGGGAATGAAGTTTTGGAACAGCCTTCTGAGGGAAGTAGTGGGGGCAAAAGACTTATCTGGCTTCAAGACTAAACTTGATAAGTATATGGAGGGGATGTTATGGTAGGATAGTTTAATTTGGGCAATTGATCTTGGATTATCACCAGATAAGTCTGCTCAGTGGTTTGCGGGAAGATGTTGGATGGGATGGGATGGGAACTGAGTTACTGCAGAGAATTCCTTCTTGGGTGCTGGGGGGTGAGTCTTGCCCACATGCTCAGGGTTTAGCTGATCGCCATATTTGGGGTCGGGAAGGAATTTTCCTCCAGGGCGGATTGGCAGGGGCCCTGGAGGTTTTTCGCCTTCCTCTGCAGCGTGGGGCATGGGTCGCTTGCTGGTGGATTCTCTGCAGTTTGAGGTCTTCAAACCAGTTTTGAGGATTTCAATAACTCAGTCCTGGGTTAGGGGTTGTTATAAAAGTGGATGGGTAGGGTTCTGTGCCTGCCTTGTGCAGGAGGTCAGACTAGATGATCATATTGGTCCCTTCTGACCTATGAGTCTATGAGTCTTATTTCAGGCCGCTAAAAGGCACCATAAAACTTTGAGCAGCAAGCAGGTTGCAGCTTGGCTTGTGGATCAAGATGCTTACACTTTACAT
This sequence comes from Gopherus evgoodei, assembly GCF_007399415.2. NCBI lineage: Eukaryota > Metazoa > Chordata > Testudines > Testudinidae > Gopherus > Gopherus evgoodei. The sequence goes on from NW_022060059.1 coordinate 1,880,772, forward strand.
AAGGATTAAATTTAAAGAAATAAAATGGTTGTGTCTGATATAGATGCGCAGTGGCAGGCAGATTTGGTTGACATGACCTCCTATTCTAACCACAACAATGGTCGTACATATATTTTAATGGTGTCTAAATACACCTGGGCGATATCCCTAAAGAATAAGACAGGGGAAGAGGTGGCAAAGGCATTTAAAGCTATTTTTAGACAAGGCCATGTGCCTCAAAAATTACAAACAAATCGAGGAAAAGAGTTTTTAAACAAAGCTTTAAAGACTTTGTTTAAGCAACATGGAGTACCAATAACGAAGTCAAGGCTGGGTTTGTGGAGAGGTTTAACGGAACTTTAAAATCAAAGATGTGGAGGTATTTTATCACCCGTAGCACCTTTCGATACATCAATGTGCTGCAGGCCTTCATAGATGGTTACAACAGAAGTTATTACAGAACTCTCAGAGGATGCCTGATCGACGTGACACATGCGAACGTGCTGAGTGTATGGAAAACCGTCTACGAGGACAGTTTTAAAAAGGCGTCACAAGAGATTTTTAAGAAAGGGGATCACATAAGGGTTTCTAAAAGGAAGGAGACTTTTGAAAAGGTATATCAGCAAACCTTTACTGAGGACATATTTATTGTGTCTGGGATTTTATTACGAGGACAAAGGCCTGTGTACGCATTACAAGATTACGTAGAAGAGGAAGTCGCAGGCCCTTTTTCCCCAAAGAATTACAAAAAGTAAACCCTAACCAGGACTGCATTTACAGGGTACAAAAGATTCTAGTGAAAAAAGGCCGGGAAAGGAATGAGTATTTTTTTTGTGAAATGGAGAGGATGGCCTGAAGAATTTAACAGTTGGGTAAAAGCATCTCAAGTTCAAGACCTCTAATAAAGGGGGAAAAAATGACTGAATGGAGTTTTACATTACTTTACCTAGCAACTCTTCTGCGGGGGCTTTTCCTCAAAATACTAGTTACAATTTTACAATATAACTGTCCAAGCCTTTAAATTTTATAGGTTACTGGGATGTCGCTTTATCGGAAATACATTATTGTCACTCATGGAACACAATTTTTCAGAATACACTGTTTGTGTTAGCATTGAAAAAATAAATTTGATCCTATAACATAGACGCCAGCTATTATTCAAGCATTTATCATTTAATAGAGAATATCAACAAGAACATCGACAAAGATTCCAAAAAACTGAAGGTCAGTGTCATTTACAGCTTGGTTACTGGAAGAGTTCGGTTAAAAGCAAACAATGAAAATTACTTTTTTTCCGCAGGGGAAGAATTGGAAGCAATATTGGGAATGATTCCGAATCATCCGTGTAATATAGCAGCACACCCTGCAGAATCATGGGACTGTTTGACTCTTAATATGTGTACATGGACATAGTGGAACATCAGTTAGTGGGGGACTACTACATGCTGCTGTTGCGCTGCGTGCCCATCCACAGTAGCAACAACGAATTTATTACCATCATGTATGACAAAGTGCATTACAGCCCCATGAGTAAGCAGCACATTGGTACCATTACAATTGAAATAAAAGATGGATCAGAATAAACACGTTTCATTTAGTTTTGGGAAGGTGATTGCTAACCTCCATTTGAGCCCCAGGAAACTTGAAGAATGGTGACTATAAAAGACTATGGGGATCTCTTTTTGTATAGGAATTACTACAAGGCCCAGGCTGGTTATGCCTTACCGGGCTATCAAGGATTACTCGTCATGTATGGGGCCAGTTTAGGAGGGATATTCTGCAGTCTTTTTAGAAAAGCCGTGCCGCTTTTGAGAAGGAGGTTTGAAATTATTAAACCCCACATGGAAACAGACGCAAAAAATATAACCAGAGATGTAGTGAACCACGTGTCTAGCACCATTAGAAACAAAATAGGCGTGCACACACCACAAGAAGGTTCTTATTTAGTGGTGATGAGAAGAAAAAGAATAGCGTCGCACCAGCCCTTTAAAAAAAAGCTGCCAAAAGACGCCTCAGCCAGAAACCTAAAAGGCACCCTAAGAAAGGGAAGCGAAGCATCACCCGTGTTAAGAGGGATATATTTTTAAATGGCTGTTATTCATTGTGGCTCTGACAAATGCACCAAATCAGAACTGGATTTATTTCAAATAGCCCCAACGCAAACCAGTATCGAGAATAGCTTTTATGTAGAGGTGCCTCCTTTGACCGCTTTAACAGTGAATGCCCCTCTATAATTTTTTATTTCAGGATATGGGGATCATTACTTAGACCTTAACAACACGCTGCTGTACATGTACTGCAAGGTGGTAGAAGCCAAGGCAGACATTGACGACAATGCCAGTGTTGCCATAACAAACTACCCTATTACCACCCTTTTTAATCAGCTGGACATCACTCTAGGCAACTGTCTTATCAGTCAGAGCAACAATTGTTACCCTCACAGAGCCTTGATAGAGCTGATTCTGAACTACAGCCATGATACCCTTGCGATGCAGTTTTTGACAGGAGGGTTTTATAAAGACACAATGGGGGCCCACAAAAGCACCATTTTGGTCGGCGCAGGTAACGAGGGGTTTATGCGCAGGGACAGACTAATGGCCAGCAGCAAGAGGCTGGATTTGTTGGGGCCTCTACACAGTGATTTGTTTTTTCAAGAAAAACTATTGCTGAATGGCGTGGACTTGAAAATTAAACAGATGCATAGCAAAGATATTTTTTGCCTCATGAGCGGGAATGCCAACCAGAATTATAAAGTTCACATTATTTCAGTGTCCCTGTTTGTAAAATGGGTGAAAGTGACCCTGGTGGTCTGTTTGGGGCACGCTGAAGCTCTAATGATCACCAGTGCTAAGTACTCAGTAGACGGGGTGGGCATAAAGGTGTTTAGCATTCTGGCCAGCAGTTGTGTTAGTAACCAGGAAAACCTCTTTTTGGGACAGTAACCCAAGCAGTAACCCAAGCAACCCAATCAGTTTTATAGATAACGAAGGCTTCAGCGGCAGCTACATTAAAAACCCTTTTAACTTTAAACATTAAAACATTAATTTTGTGGTGAACAGGTGTTGGGGAAACCCCTGTAACCCGATATTAAGAATGAAAACTGTGTGAGGGAGTACATGCAGCTTATGCAGGTGGCTGGGAAATATGTAAAAGAGCAATTGATCCTGAATGACTGTGGTATATTTGCCCAGGGCTATATGCTGTACGCCTTCAATCTGACCCTGGACCAGGAGTGCACCGATCATTATTATCTGAATAAAACTGGAAACCTGTTGAGTACTATTTCTGAGATGGCTGCTACCAGGTCTTCAGAAGCCGAGCAGAGAATAGCCTTCCTTTGCTGCAGTTTGGCTTTGATGAGGAATCGTAAAAGAGCCAGGTTTCTCTGCACGCAGCTAGACATGATTATCAGAGGGATGCTTTTTTTTAAAATGAGAGTTTGATAAAAATAACTGTTTATAGTTTTGGTTTTTTTAAGGTGTATACACAGGGTCAGTCTGGGGGGAAAAGGCCTGTTCTTAACCTGAAGGCTGCAGGCGCTGAAGCATTCAAATCCACCAGCAGGTACCCATAGGGTACCTCAAAAGCCTCCAAAAATAATTGTTTTTTACCAGGGTACATTTGTCAGGCCAGAGTGGTGATTTGCAGTTTATTGCGTGGGTTTTTTTAAAAGAACCATATACTTTGTATTTAAATTAAATCATTCTGCTTTTTTTCCCCCTGACAAAATATGTTTTGCGCAATGTACATAATACCTAGGTTCCTGTGATGCATGTATTTTGTAAAGGCTTTCTTGATTTCACCGCTTTCAGAAGCAGACTCCATTAAATCATCTATAATAACCATATTAACTTTATTACTAGGAAATCACTGTTTATCATTAAAAGTATCAGGTAAACCTTCCAAAAACGTGATACATGGAAATTTTTGCAACAACTCTTTATACAATTGTTGCCGACACAATACAATAACACCGTACAATATTTTCAGGCATGCACAACAGCTTATTGCTCATTTTCTAACAATTGCTTTATAAAAAATGATTTTCCAGAATTCGAAGGACCACAAAGAAAACAGGAAAAGGGGTGAACAAACTGAATGTGGCTTTTCATAATAATCAATACCCGTATGGCTCTTTTATCATAAATGACTTTGTTTTGGTTTTTTTTTCCAGACGTCTTGTTTCTATCAGCTGGTGCTTTTTTACCCTTATGATCCCTGGCTGCTGTACCACAATTTCTTTTGGGACCTCTCCCACAGGGTAATCCCAGACGAGTTCTTTTAAGCTTTCCAAATTAATTTTCTTGCTATTCCCTGAATTGAGCACGATCCCTTTTACCTTCATACATGTCTTACAGTTGGACAGTTTGTACTCATATGTTTTAGGCCCAGCAGACACAAACTCCACAATGTGTTCAGCTGGTGGTATTTTGTTGGTCAGATCCCCTAAATAATCCCCTAGAGGTGGGTTCCACGCCCCTTCTTTACTAAGAAAAATCACAGAATCCATATTGTGGTAAAGACACTGCTCCTGTAAGCAATCTAACAAATCTAACATAGTGCTCTAGCCTGGCATAAGCAGTGGTGAAGCACGCGATAAACACATTAGTGTTGCTGGAATGGGTGCAGTGTTCTTTTGCATACTTTCAAGACACCACGGCCCTGTCATTGTCAATAAACTCGCACAATGACACATCGTAACAAGGCACAAAGATGTACTTGAGGAACTCGTCGGGGTCCGTCACTACACTGGTGTTAGTCAAATTTGTTCGCTGACCAAATTTTCCCCACAAGGAATTTAAAAACAGCTTTGAGGGGAGCATTTGGGGGGGGGGTGTTGGGGGGGGTTTACCTTAATCTTCTTTAGACGCAGACACGTCTTCTCTTTCACAGTACTCTAATGTACCGGGTTTTTTTCCAAACTCGACCGTACACCAGTGCGGGTACCCCAAGGCCTCTTGTTTCTGTCTCAGGTGCCTTTTAATGTAATCTGGAAACAGGGAATCTTCAGAGCGGTTAAAGTGCCAGACTTCATAAATCTCAGCGATCCTGTACCATTTGTCTGAAGCCTCTGCCAACACTATTGTGCACCAAGTCCCTGTTAAAGCCTTCCTCTCCTCCTGATTGTGCGTGCAGGGGTCCTTTTGTCTTGTTTCTACACAAAGGGCGCACCGGGGGAACATTAATTTATCACCAACCGTGTATGGTAATACGGGGAAATACAGACCTCTCGGAGGGTACACTTTAACTTTGGCAATGCCAAAGTACCATCTGATATCCCCAAAACCCTCATACACGATACCAGGGTGCCCCACAGGGTATTGTTTAGTCTTGTTAACAAAAGGATAGAGACTGGTAAAGTCATAGTAATGAATCTGCTCCCTGGGCTGTAGTTCGTAATAAAGACAGATGGCATTCATTCTACCTCTGTAAAGGGCACTTCTAGGAACCAAAGGCTGTGGCAGGTTTTTTCTTGTAAAAAATCCCCCACCCGGTTATCGTTCGCTAGCATAGCCTTCTATTCGTGTTCCCATATGGTCCTTACCTCAAAGCCCTGTATTTTCAGAAATTCAGCCTTAATCATGGTTCGGTTGTACAGTTGTCCTTAGGTCACATTAAGCAAAGGATTGTAATCATTTTCACAATAGCAGACAGGGCAGCCGTGAAAAAAAAAAAACCATTAAATTCAAAGGCTGTAGGTTTACCTGCTATGAAGGTATAACCATCCAAACAAACAAACAAACAAACAAAAAAAGAATAGGACACCACTTTAAACTCCCTACACTGAAAAGTATGTTGGCTGTAAATGTTCTCGGTGTGGGCTACACACAACAACCATTGAACAGCCGCCATGGAATATCTCTTCCGCTGTTTGTGGTAATTATCTAATGGCAGAAGGGCTATGGTTCGCGGTTTTAAAAAATTAAACCGGTACATGGCCATGCAAATTGAGGCTAATGTAAGGGGTCTACACACTTAGTATACACTATACACCTCCTTGTCATCCTGTCCTGGGTTTTTTAACAATCTGCTTTTCTGTCATTTTTATGACTTCTTTTCTGAACCTGTTGCAAGCTCTTGCAAAATTTCAAAATCTTTTTGGCAATAATAGTGCAGTTCTTTCTGGAGATCAAATTTGTTCTGGCAATTGTGTTGATACCTAAAGTTTTTTTGCTGTAGGATGGCTACCTTAAAATCTGCTATTTTGTGGCCAAGATGTTGCCATCCTACAGCAAAAAAACTTCAGGACCAGACTTCAAAGAGAAACTGCTGAGCTTCAGTCCATTTGCAAATTTGACACCATCAGCTCAGGATTAAACAAAAACTGTGAATGGCTTGCCAACTACAAAAGCAGTTTCTCCTCCCTTGGTGTTCACACCTCAACTTGTAGAAGAGGGCCTCATCCGCCCTGACTGAACTAACCTTGTTATCTCCAGACTGATTCTGGCCTGCATATTTATACCTGCCTCTGGAAATTTCCACTACATGCATCCGATGAAGTGGGTATTCACTCACGAAAGCTTATGCTCCAATACATCTGTTAGGGCTTGGCTACACTGGAAACTCCAAAGTGCTGCTGCGGGAGCACTCCCGCGGCAGCGCTTTGAAGTGCGAGTGTGGTCGCAACGCCAGTGCTGGAAGAGAGCTCTCCCAGCGCTGCAGGTACTCCACCTCCTTGAGAGGATTAGCTTACAGTGCTGGGAGCTGCGCGCCAAGCGCTGAGGCACTGTTTACACTGGTGCTTTACAGAGCTGGAACTTGCTGCACTCAGGGGGGTGTTTTTTCACACCCGTGAGCAAGAAAGGTGCAGCGCTGTAAAGCGCCAGTGTAGCCAAGGCCTTAGTCTATAAGGTGTCACAGGATTCTTTGCTGCTTTTTAAAGATCCAGACTGACACAGCTACCCTTCTGATATTTGATTATTAATATCATCTAGCAAATTTTCAATAGTGGTGTCAACGGACACCATGGCCTGTGGACAGAGTAGTGGGGGTCACAAATTAGTGAAAAAATTTCTTGAAAATATTTATAAGCATTAAAATATTCATAATACAGCTGAGGAGAAGTATTAGGAGTGGGAGAATCTGTACTTTCAGAAGAGGGGGTCTATGTCTATTTCCCTTTCTTGGTTGGGCAGGGTCGTTTTCATCAAAAAGCTCTGGCTTTTTAAAGTTTCTTCCCCAAAAGCCTCCTCAATCTTTTAGATTTCTTCCACTTCCCCCACCCCCACAACCCCTCTTAATGTTTTTAGGTTTCATGTTTAGTCCCACCCTCCCTTCCTCCTTCAACACGCTTTCCACCTTTTCAAACAGTGCATGTGTATCTTATCTTTTGGTCCAAAACCACCCTTTTTTCTGGAGAATGTTGCTTTTGAAACATCTCAAGAATTGGCTTTGAAAACTTTTTATCTAGTAAACGCTTAAGAGATGTACGAACACTAAACAGCTTATTACAAACACACCTGATGTACCAAGACCTACAGATAGGTTGTTATTTGTAGCAACGGTTCTGTGGTGGCCAGATTCAGGGGGGCCCGTGGCGGGGCAATGACTCATCGGCACAGTGCCTTCTTTTGGTCATCCAGGGAACTAGCTCCTTCCAGCCCAGAGAGCCCTCTGCAGGCCGATGTCACGCCTGCCGTTGGCCCCCGTGTCTCTCCCGGACCCCAGTGCCCTTTGTCCAGGGGTTCTGCCCACCGCAGTACCCCCTCACTGTGGGTCTTCTCTCCCGGGGGAACCCCCTATCCCCACCTTGCCTCAGAGGCTACTGCCAGTCTCCATTTAGCCTCCGTTCACTGGGGCAGACAGCAGTCTGTTAACCACTCATCATTGGCAAGGGTGTGTCGGACCAGCTGCCTCTGCCTATTCCTGAGCTGCCCCTCTGCAGCCCTAGTACCCTTTTGTGGACCCTTAACTTGGCCTGCAGCCTGGGGCTTTGCTAGGCTGGAGCTCCCCAGCTCCCTCTGCCCTTCCCCAGCACTGCTCCACCCTAGGTACCCTCCTCAGCTTCCCAGGCAGCCAGGTCCTTCTCTCTCTCAGGAGCTAGAGAGTGTCTCCTTGTCCTTCTGGCCCACACCACCCTCTTATAAGGGCCAGCTGGGCCCTGATTGCACTGGCTACAGCTGTGGCTGCTTTGCCAATCAGCCCAGCTTTTCTCCTGCCACCACTGTCTCCCAGGGTTGTTTTAAAGCCCTTCAGGGCAGGAGTGGGGTAACCACCCCGCTACAGGTGCTGACACTTGACCCTGCTCAAGCCCATGCATGGACACTGTTGCTGCTACAAGGTTGTTTGCCTTTACCCTTTTTAAAGCTGATTTCTTCTGGATTGTGATGGCATAGGGTTGCTCAGAACTAGGGATTTGACCCCTTTGCATCACTTACCAATGTTCCTGGAAGCTTCAGAAGTAGATTTCTTGGAGGTGCAGGGCTGTTCAAAATCAGGGGGTCTGATCCCCTTTTTCTCACTCCTGGAAACTGTCGCTGCTTCAGAGGACAATTTCTTGGCCCTTTTTAAGGATGGTTGGCTTGGTGTAATGAAGGTTTTGGAGGTGCAGAGCTGTTCAAAATCAGGGGGTCTGATACTCTTGCTTCCAGCACTGGAAACTGCAGCTGTCTCAAAGGGAAATTTCTTGGCCCCTTTAAGCGAGATCCCTTTCAACATTTCTTCTTGTGGGATAACATTTGATAAATCTGCCAATATACACCTCTACCCCGATATAACGCTGTCCTTGGGAGCCAAAAAAATCTTACCGCATTATAGATGAAACCATGTTATATCGAATTTGCTTTCATCTGCTGGAGCATGCAGTCCTGCCCCCCCGAGCGCTGCTTCACCGTGTTATATCCAAATTTGAGTTATATCGGGTCATGTTCTATTGGGGTTTTACTAACAGCCAGAAATATATCCCCAATATATATATTTCAAAAGCTTTTACACACAACCCATCCCTTGACGCTGAAACACTTTATATAATACTGGTGCTGAAAAATTGTGTTCATATACAATGTCCAAAAAAAAATTTTTTTAAATGCTATTCTGGCTTATGCCACATGGGTGCAGTACAAAATGTTCAACAATTGCCAGCAAAACTCTCTCTTTTAAAAAACAAAACAAAACAGTAAACCCTTTGGGGCAAAGGCAACTTCTTTTTTACTAACAGTAACTAACATAGTCCCAATACACATGTTAATGCACAACCCCTGGAGGGGTGGGAGGGAAGGTACACTTATTCCAATAACCGTTATTTCAAACGCATTAAAAAAAACAGCTCGTACCGTCTTCTGTAATCTCAGGAAAACCTATCTGTTGATTTTGACTTCCATCTTGTTCTAAATTTAAAAAAAAAATTAAATCCTTAAAACCATTTCTTTTAAAAATAAACCATAATTGTGTGGCACTTTAATAGCTTACCAAAATTTAAAACTTCTAGTGCAGACTCTGGTATGTCAAGGAAAAAGGTATTGTCCTATTTGAAAGAAAAAAAATTTTTAACTAAACCCAACACATGCATAAAACAGTGCTGGCACACGCACACACACAAATAGTAATTTTTCTTACCATGTCATTGCTCCCTATGACAGCAGAAATCTTGTATCAACAATATTTCTTTGACAGCCTTCTCTCAGGCCAGCTGTACGCTCTGGTGATCGAGCCCTTCTTCTGTCTCTTCCACTGGAGGCTGATGGGGTTGGTGCTGCAGAAGCCAGAGCTGTGGGTGGTCCTGTCGGCATACGTCGACGACGTGCTCCTCATGGTCCAGGACCCGGGCAACTTGGTGTGGGTGGAGGCTTGCCAGGCCGTCTACTTGGCAGCCTCCTCTGCCTGGGTCAGCTGGGTCAAGAGCTCTGGCTTGGTGGTTGGGGATGGGTGGCAGGCAAGCTCCCTCCCACCATCAGGCCATCTGATGGAGCACGGGTTCACTGCTCTATCTTATCATAGAATATCAGGGTTGGAAGGGAACTCAGGAGGTCAACTAGTCCAACCCCTTGCTCAAAGCAGGACCAATCCCCAACTGAATCAACCCAGCCAGGGCTTTGTCAAACATGACCTTAAAAGCCTCTAAGGAAGGAGATTCCACCACCTCCCTAGGTAACCCAATCCAGTGCTTCACCACTCTCTGAGTGAAAAAGTTCTTCCTAATATCTAACCTAAACCACCCCCACTGCAACTTGAGACCATTACTCCTTGTTCTGTCATCTGGTACCACTGAGAACATTCTAGATCCATCCTCTTTGGAACCCCCTTTCAGGTAGTTGAAAGCAGTATCAAATCCCTCCTCACTCTTCTCTTCTGCAGACTAAACAATCCCAGTTCCCTCAGCTCTCCTCATAAGTCATGTGCCCCAGCCTCCTAATAATTTTTGTTGCCCTCCACTGGACTCTTTCCAATTTTTCCACATCCTTCTTGTAGTGTGGGGCCCAAAACTGGACACAATACTCCAGATGAGGCCTCACCAATGTTGAATAAAGGGGAATAATCACATCCCTCGATCTGCAGGCAATGCCCCTACTTATACAGCCCAAAATACCATTAGTCTTCTTGGCAACAAGGGCACACTGTTGACTCATATCCAGCTTCTCGTCCACGGTAAACCCTAGGTCCTTTTCTGTGGAACTGCTGCCTAGCCATTTGATCTGTAGTCTGTAGCAGTGCATGAGATTCTTCCATCCTAAGTGCAGGACTCTGCACTTGTCCTTGTTGGACCTCATCAGATTTCTTTTAGACCAATCCTCCAATTTGCCCAGATCACTCTGGACCCTATTCCTACCTTCCAGTATATCTACCTCTCCCCTCAGTTTAGTGTCATTCACAAACTTGCTGAGGGTGCAATCCATCCCATCATCCAGATCATTAATGAAGATGCTAAACAAAACTGGCCCCAGGACAGAACCCTGGAGCACTCTGCTTGATACCAGCTACCAACTAGACATCAAGCTATTGATCACGGCCCGTTGAGCCCAACAATCTAGCCAGATTTCTATCCACCTTATAGTCCATTCATCAAAAGCTTTGCTAAAATCAAGGTGTGATGGGTTGGACCATAGAAAGCCCCTTGGGAGCTGCCAACTGATATGCCAGGACTACTTCTACCCCTGCTTTCCCTGCCAAATCAGGACTCCAGCATCCTGTCTTGCGGAGCCAGACACTCCCATCTGCTCCAACACAGACCCAGGGTCTGAATTACTTGCCCCAAACCTGCAGGTTTACCTGAAAGCAGCTAAACAGAAGTGTTCCTGTCTTTAACACTCAGATGCCCAACTCCCATTTTACCCTGAATAAAGCTTATGCAGGTAAACCCATAAATTGTTCGCCCTCTATAACACTGATAGAGAGATATGCACAGTTGTTTGCTCCCCCAGGTATTAATACACACTCTGGGTTAATTAATAAGTAAAAAGTGATTTTATTAAGTACAGAAAGTAGGATTTAAGTGGTTCCAAGTAGTAACCGAAAGAACAAAGTAAGTCACCAAGCAAAATAAAATAAAATGCTCCAATCTATGTCTAATCAAACTGAATACAGACAATCTCACTCTCAGAGATGCTTCAGTAAGTTTTTTCCTAACACTGGACACCTTCCAGGCCTGGGCACAATTCTTTCCCCTGGTACAGCTCTTGTTCCAGCTCAGGTGGTAGCTAAGAGCGTCTTCATGATGGCTCCTCTGTTCTGTTCCACCCATTTATGTATCTTTTGCAAAAGGCAGGAATTCTTTGTCCTTCTGGGTTTTCACCCCCCCCCCCCACTGGAAAAGCACCAGGTTAAAGATGGATTCCAGTTCATGTGACATGATCACATGTCACTGTAAGACCTCAAACCTTCATTCCTCCCAGCCTGACTTACAGGAAGGCCTGCCTGCAAACAGAGCCATCCAGTCAATTGTCTTGGTTGATTATTAAGATTAAGATTAAGATTCCAAACCACCATTAATGGCCCACACTTTGCATAATTACAATAGGCCCTCAGAGTTATGTTCCATATTGCTAGTTTCAGATACAAGACTGATACCTTTATACAAATAGGATGACCACACTCAGTAGACAATAAGCTTTGTAATGATACCTTACAAGAGACCTTTTGCATGAAGCATATTCCAGTTACATTATATTCACTCATTATCAATTTTTTATAAAATCATATAGACTGCAGCGTCACACAAGGTATATCACTGTGACGTTCCCTTGGTGTTATCTGGACTGGTGACTGCTAGGTCACACCAGTCCTCAACTCTGGGAGCCATCTTTACCCTGCTTTGCTGTGAAAACCCCCACACCCGGGCTGCTCACACACACACAGTCTCTGGCATGTAACCTTCTCCTTGGATTGTGCAACCGAATGACACTAGCCAATATCTCCAGTCCCAGACACAACCCTAGGAACCTCCTGTCATAAACAGATAGTTAAGGGTTAATGTCTCTTTTACCTATAAAGGGTTAACAAACAGGGAACCAAACACATGACCAGGGGACCAATCAGGAGACAAGATACTTTCAAATCTTGGTGGAGGGAAGCCTTTGTTTGTTTTTTGGGGGTTTTGCTTTGTTCTCTCTGGGTCCTGGAAGGGACTGGACGTGCAACCAGGTTTCTTGCCAATCTCCCTGCTACAGTCTCTTATATATTCAGAATAGTGAGTAACTTAGTAAGAAAGGCGGTTATAGTCTTTTGATTGTTTCTGTATTTGCAAATGTGTAGTTTGCTGGAAGTATTTTAAATTGTATCTTGCTAGGGGGGAGGCTTCTTTCTAGTTTCTATAAGCTGACAGACCCTGTAACTTTTTACCATCTAAATTGCAGAGATAATCTTTTACCTTTTTTTCTTTCTTTTTATTAAAAGTTTTGCTTTTAAGACCTGTCTGATATTTCCCCCTTGTTGAGGCTCAAGGGAATTGAGTCTGTACTTCACAGGGAGGGAAGGGAGAAGGGGGAATCCCTTTGTTTTAGATTCACAGAGTTTGAATCTGTTTTGCCTCTGGGTGAGGGAGAAAGGGGAGGGGGGGAGGGACATTCCTCCTTGTTTTAAGATTCAAGGAGTTTAAATCACGGTAATCTTCCAGGGTAACCCAGGGAGGGAAATCCTAGGAAAGGCAACGGTGAGGAAAGGGGTTTACTTTCCTTGTGTTAAAATCCAGGGGGCTGGGTCTTGGAGGTCCCCAGGGAAGGTTTTGGGGAGACCAGAGTGTATCAGGCACTGGAATTCCTGATTGGTGGCAGCTTATCAGATCTAAGCTGGTATTTAAGCTTAGGGGAATTCATGCTAGTACCCATATTTTGGATGCTAAGGTTCAGAATTGGGAATTATATTATGACACCTCCGTCTTGCAGTGTCCAGTTATGCCCACTGGACGCTGCAAGCTTATATGCTTTACCAGGCTTGTTATCCCAAGGCGAGTCTCTGACACGCTTCAAACCAAATGCACTGCTTCAGGTAGAATAAACAAACAGATTTATTAACTACAAAGACAATTTTTAAGGTATGTAAGGCAAAGCATAACAAGTCAGATTTGATCAAATGAAATAAAAGCAAAAAGTATTCCAAGCTGATCTTAACACTTTCAGTGCCCTTACAAACTTAGATGCTTCTAACTCTTCAGCCAGGCTCTCCCCTTTGATAAGTGCTTCAGTCACTTGGTGTGGTGTCTGTAGATGTAGGTGGAAGAGAGAGGAAAAGCATGGCAAATGTCTCTCCCTTTATCATGTTCTTTCTTCCCTCTTGGCTTTGCCCCCCACCCCTTCAGAGTCAGGTGAGTATTACCTCATTGCAGTCCCAAACTGACCAAAGGAAGTAGGGGGACTCAGTCAAGAATCCAATATATCCTTTTGTTGCCGCCTAGGCCAGTGTCCTTTGTTCCTGTGAGGCTGGGCTGGGTTAGAATAATAGAATATTAGGGTTGGAAGAGACCTCAGGAGATCATGTAGTCCAATCCCCTGCTCAAAGCAGGAACAACACCAACTAAATCATCCCAGCTAAGGCTTTGTCAAGCCGGGTCTTAAAAACCTCTAAGGAGGGAGATTCCACCACCTCCCTAGGTAACCAATTCCAGTGCTTCACCGCCCTTCTAGTGAAATAGTGTTTCCTAATATCCACCCTAGACCTCCCCCACTGCAACTTGAGACCACTGCTTCTTGTTCTGTCATCTGCCACCACTGAGAGCAGCCTAGCACCATCCTCTTTGGAACTCCTCTTCAGGTAGTTGTAATCCCCAAGTCCATTTCTGCAGAACTGCTGCTTAGCCAGTCAGTCCCCAGCCTGTAGAGGTGCATGGGATTCTTTCTTCCTAAGTGCAGGACTCTGTTGAACCTCATCAGACTTCTTTTGGCCCAATTCTCCAGTTTGTCTAGGTCACTCTGGACCCTATCACTACTCTCCAGCCTATCTACCTCTCCGCCCACCTTAGTGTCATCTGCAAACTTGCTGAGGGTACAATTCATCCCATCATCCAGATCATTAATAAAGATGTTGAACAAAACCAGCCCTAGGACCAGCCCCTGGGGCACTCTGATTGATACCGGCTGCCAGCTAGACATTAAGCTGTTGATCACTACCCACTGAGCCTGACAATCTAACCAGCTTTCTATCCACCTTATAGTCCATTCATCCAATCCATAGTTTTTTAACTTGCTGGCAAAATACTGTGGGTTTGTCCTATACATGCCATAATGAGGTGTGAACTGCCTCGTCTGCTCTTGGAGAGTTTTTGCCTGGGCTTATTTTAAGCCAAGAAGACACATTTTCAGCCTCATAACTATATACATGAAATTATAACCTATAACATTAATGTAATAACAATTACTATAACATCAGTATAACAACAATGTTCAGTGCATCATGAGCCTTCTGAAGATACCCAACATGACAAACTTTGCACTGGATAACACACAATCATTTTACAAGGATGAACATGGGGGTACTGGGTGTTCCCCTGAGGTTCAGAGCGTCACAATCACGTCCACTACTTTTCCCATATCTACAGAGCCACTTATCTCATCATAGAAGGAAATCAGGTTGGTCAGGCATGACTTGCCCTTGGTGAATCCATGTTGACTGTTCCTGATCACTTTCCTCTCCTCCAAGTACTTCAAAATGGATTCCTTGAGGACCTGCTCCATGATTTTTCCAGGGACTGAGCTGAGGCTGCCCTGTAGTTCCCCGGATTCTCCTTCTTCCCTTTTTTGAAAAGATGGGCACTATATTTGCCTTTTTCCAATCATCTGGGACCTCTCCCGATTGCCACGAGTTTTCAAAGATAATGGCCAGTAGCTCTGCAATCACATCAGCCAATTCCCTCAGCACCCTCGGAGGCATTAGATCTGCCCCATAGACTTGTGCATGTCCAGCTTTTCTAAATAGTCCTTAACCTGTTCTTTCACCACTGAGTACTGCTCACTTCCTCCCCATACTGTGGTGCCCAGTGCAGCAATCTGGGACCTAACCTTGTCTGTGAAGACCGAGCCAAAAAAAGCATTGAGTACTTCAGCTTTTTCCACATCATCTGTCACTAGGTTGCCTCCCCCATTCAGTCCCACACTTTCCCTGACCTTCTTCTTGTTGCTAACATACCTGAAGAAACCCTTCTTGTTACCCTTCACATCCCTTGCTAGCTGCAACTCCAATTGTGCTTTGGCCTTCCTGATTACATCCCTGCATGCTTGAGCAATATCTTTATACTCCTCCCTAGTCATCTGTCCAAGTTTCCACTTCTTAAAATCTTCCTTTTTGTCTTTAAACTCACTGAAGATTTCTCTGTTAAGCCAAGCTGGTTGTCTGCCATATTTGCTATTCTTTCTGCACATTGGGATGGTTTGTTCGTGCGTCCTCAATAAAGCTTCTTTAAAATACAACCAGCTCTCTTGGCCCTGATCTACACTACAAGTTTTGATCAAATTTAGCAGCATTCGATCAATTTAACCCTGCACCCGTCCACACGACGAAGCCATTTTTGTCGACTTAAAGGGTTCTTAAAATTGATTTCTGTACTCCTCCCCAGCGTGGGGATTAGCACTGAAAGGTTGAATTTGGGGTAGTGTGGATGCAATTTGAAGGTACTGGCTTCCAGGAGCTATCCCAGAGTGCTCCATTGTGACCGCTCTGGACAGCTCTCTCAACACAGATGTAACCCTTCTGCCCCTCTGAGTTGGCAGCAACAAGGGCTGGGTTCAGTATCCAGGGGTTCCGTTTCAATAACACAATGCATAACTGGCTCGAGCCCCCACCCAGAAACCTGGGACACTTACATACCACACCCCCCTGGGTGCCTCTAGGAGGCAATACTTCCCCTCTCGCAAGCACGGAGTCTGAGTGTAGCAAAATCATTTTAATAAAGGAAGGAAACAATGCGGCATCCCATTGGAGAAACACCACAAACAGGATTATAACACAAACCATAAGCAAAAACCCACCTCCAAGTACGTTTGGCAATGTCCTTTCCCCCTTAGGGTATTAAGCCCAATCACCCCAAAGTCCAACAACTCAAAAGTCTCTGGTCAGTGCCACCCCAGAATTCAAGTTTGTCTGCAGAGCTTTACCCCCCTAGCCTGAGTGGAAATGGGGGGGAGTCCACACAAGGTGTTAAGGGGCATCTTACGTGGGCCAGGGCCAACTGCTCCACCTCTCCGTGGAGTTCTGCTGCAGCCTTCACCATGACCAGCTCTACTACACCAGCTGTGCTGCTCCTCCAGCTGTCCCTCCAAACCGCTTCACTCTGCTCACTGTTCCATGGGCTGCTCCAACATGCTGCAAACTGCTCTGCTCTGCCAGCTGCTTAATGATAGATCTTCAGGCTCCCCCACTAGTTAACACAGCACTCAGTGATTTCAACTCTTAGTAGGGGAGCCTTAGTGTTGGTGCACCATTGGCCCAACATGAACACAGCTCAGCAGTCTATAGATGGACTCCTAATGAAATCAAAATTAGCTCTACTCTTTTACAGTTGAGAGAGAAGACTGTGCAACTGGTGTTCCAGACCTTCAAAGGGACCCACACCATCAAGTACACACACACCAGTCCCCAACATCTTTCAATTCTCTGGGTATTGGAACCCATGACCCTTGCTTAGCAAGTGTCACATAAGTTATATTGAGACATCTCTGTCATAAAGCAGTCTCATAGTTCCTCATTCACATAATCAGGTGGCAACACTTTATTTATCCTGCCCCAATAACAAAGAAATTGGGGATCTCAGAACTGTCAAAATAACCATCCCAGGCTACATTGGGCTATGCTGGGCGTGCCATGCAAATATCTGATAATTCACACTTTCTGAAATTCTTTCCACACTTCCCATAATTCACCACCAGATGTCAGGGTAGAGGTCATCCTGACTCTGCTTACACAGATGCACTGGCCAGGTAGACAGGAAAAACCCTGAGAACTTTTGAATTTCATTTCCTGTTTGGCCAGTGTAACGAGCTGATCAGTACAGGTTACCATGCAGAGCTCATCAGCACAGGTGACCATGGAGTCCCAGAATCGCAAAAGAGCTCCAGCATGGACTGAACGGGAGGTACTGCATCTGATCGCTGTATGGGGAGACAAATCTGTGCTATCTGAACTCCATTCCAAAAGATGAAATGCTGGAATATTTGAAAAAAATCTCCAAGGGCATGAAGGAAAGAGGTTATAACAGGGACCAACAGCAGTGCCGTGTGAATCCTGCCAGAGAGGCAAACAGCCGCTCTGGGTCAGAGCCCCAGACATGCTGCTTCTATGATGAGCTGCATGCCATTCTAGGGAGTGCCTCTACAACTACCCCACCCCTGTGCTTCCCTCCTCCTCCACCCCTCCTGGGCTACCTTGGCAGTTATCCCCCCATTTGTGTGATGAAGTAATAAAGAATGAATGAATTTGAAACAAAAATGACTTTATTGCCTCTGCAAGTGGAGATCAAAGGGGGGAGGGGAGGGTGGCTGGCTTTCCGGGAAGTAGAGTGAACCATGGGGGCAGGTGTTCATCAAGGAGAAACCAACAGAACTTTCACACCGTAGCCTGGCCAGTCATGAAACTGGTTTTCAATGTTTCTCTGATGCACAGCACGCCCTGCTGTGCTCTTCTAACCACCTTAGTGTCTGGCTGTGCATAATCAGTGGCCAGGCAATTTTCCACAACCTCCCATCCTGCCATAAACGTCTCCCTCTTACTCTCACAGATATTGTGGAGCACACAGTAAGCAGTAATAATGATGGGAATATTGGTTTCGCTGAGGTCTAACTGAGTCAGTAAACTGCTCCAGCAAGCTTTTAAATGTCCAAGGCACATTCTACCACCATCATGCACTTGCTTAGCCTTTAGTTGAACTGCTCCTTACTACTGTCCAAGATTCATGAGCCATGGGAGCAAGGGGTAGGCTGGGGTAGGTGAGACCATGTGGTGCTGCCGACTGGGAGAGCAGCCTGAGGCGGAATTCTCCAGCTGGCATGATATTCCAGGCAGGACTGAATCTCCATTAGACGAAACTTAAAGAAGAGAGTGACCTGGAGTCATTCCCATTTTCATCCAGGCGCCCCCAGCAGACATCACCAAGGCTATCCAGGAGCACCCGTGTCTGCCCAGGCGCCGCCGACCAACCTAACCCATGTCAGCCAGGAGCACCCATGGGACAACAACAACAGCTAGCAGTCGTATTGTACCATCTGCCATTGGCAAGGCAAAGCAAGGGGATGCTGCTGTGTAGCACTGCAGTACTGTGTCTGCCAGCAACACCCAGGAGACATACAGTGAAAGTGAGCTAAGTGGGCTCCATGCTTGCCATGGTATGTCGTCTGCATGGGTGACCCAGGAAAAAAGGCGAGAAATGATTTTTTGCAGATGCTTTCATGGAGGGAGGGAGGGAGGGAGGGAGAGATGGGGGCCTGATGACATGTACCCAGAACCACCTATGATAATGTTTTGCCCCATCAGGCATTGGGAGCTCAACCCAGAATTCCAATGGGCAGCGGAGACTGCGGGAACTGTGGGATAGCTCCGAAAGTCGATGCTAGCCTCGATACTGTGGACGCACACCGCCGACTTAATGCAGTTAGTGGGAACACACACAATCGACTGTATTAAATCAGTTTCTAAAAAACTGACTTCTATTAAATTGTCCTAATTTTGTAGTGTTGACATACCTTTGGATTTCTTTCCCTCTCATATTAGCCTCCAGGCATAGGCAGCGAGTTACATGGGCTCACGGTTCCTGGGCTCCAGCAATATTCCAAGCCCAGCTCTACCAATGTCTGGGGCCGGGTCTCTCCCCTAGCCCCTCCTGCCAACTCCACGCCCCTCCCTCAAGTGTCCCCTGGCCCCCACTTGCTGCCCCGCCCCACGCCTTCCAGGGTCCCTGGAGCAGAGCGTCTCTGTTTCTCTCCTGCATCAATTGCTGCCGCAGGGTCCTAGTGCCCCCTGTTCACTACTGTTAGAGCAGGCTGACCCTGAGCCTGCCCTTCCCCATCAGACCCTTTCACTTTCCAGTGGGACTGTTGGTGTCACTAGGTAGAAATCTCCTTGCTTAAGGCCTATGTTAAGGCCTATGTGAACCAAAGTACCTCCATGTTAGAAGCCTTTGTGTCAGCCTCACTAAACTTATGTAACCTTTTGTACTAAAATGCTGACTGTAATTTTCTGTACTAATGAGTGCTGACTATAACCACCTGTGTTATAAGCTAACTGCTAAAACAATAGGGCTGTAGTTAACAGTGCCGGTTACTACTAGACACTGCTCATACTAGATAAGATAAATAAAAAGCAGATGTGATGGCCAAGGCCATGTGCATGAAAAAGTAGCCCACACAATGAAGAGCATAGAAAAAAGGATACAAGGGGGAGGTATAAATACTAGTACCCCGTCTGTGTGCGATGTGCAGAATTTGAGATTGTTTCTCCCTTGCACCTTATTTGAGCTCAAATAAACTTGGTTGTTTGCTTCTCCACCCTGGTGTGTTCATTGGCGCTAAGCACTCTGGGCAACGAACTGCTGTTGCTTGCCTCTGGCACTTCTATGTCGGCAACAGGACCGTTCACCAGCACAGCCCCCCCAAGTCACCGCTTCTGCCCCACGCTGGACAAGGGGCAGCCCCACCCCCAGTGAGTGAGGGGCAGCAGCAGGGGAGGAGGTGCACATGTGATGGCAGGCCCCACCCCTGGCACCCACTGCAGGGGAGACAAGGGGGCTTACTGGACTTGAGAAGGGCCCTAGAAGCACATGCAGTGACAGTGTGTGAGATGAATATGGTGCAGAGGGGAAGTGGGGGGGGCACTCCCCTGGAGCTTGCTGATGCCTGTGGAGAGAGGGCTCGGGGGAATCCTCCTCTCTGGCCCTTGCCCTGGGGCAGCCTGTCTGCACTCCAAGCTCCTCATCCCCAGCCCTGTCCCACCTCAGAGCCCTCACCCCCTGCACCTCAACCCTCTGCCCCAGCCCTGAGCCCCTCCCACACCCCCAAACCCCTCATCTCCAGTCCCACTGCAGAGCCCTCACATTTTTACATTATTTTTAAAAATATACAATCGACTAGGGAGCTAGCTTATGGAGGAGAGATAGCCCAGTGGTTTGAGCATTGGCCTGCTAAACCCAGGATTGTGAGTTCAATCCTTGAGAGGAACTGGAGTAAAAAGCTGTCTGGGGATTGGTCCCCCTATAAGCAGCAGGTTGGACTAGATGACCTGAGGTCCCTTCCAACCCTGACATTCTGTGGCCATGTCTACATCTAAAATTTTGCAGCGCTGGTTGTTACAGCTGTATTAGTACAGCTGTATAGGGCCAGCGCTGCAGAGTGGCCACACTTACAGCAACCAGCGCTGCAAGTGGTGTTAGATGTGGCCACACTGCAGCGCTGTTGGGCGGCTTCAAGGAGGGTTCGGGGAACACGAGAGCAAACTGGGAAAGGAGACCAGCTTCGCCGCGGTTTGCTCTCGCGTTCCCCGAACCACCCTGCAAACCTCAGGGAAGGAGACCTGCTTGCTCGGGGTTCGGGGAACGCGAGAGCAAGCCGGGGAAGGAGACCAGCTTGATTACCAGAGGCTTCCTCAGGTATGCTGGGATACCTGCTTATTCCACGGAGGTCAAGAAAAGCGCTGGTAAGTGTCTATACTTGATTACCAGCGCTGGATCACCAGCGCTGGATCCTCTACACCCGAGACAAAACGGGAGTACGGCCAGCGCTGCAAACAGGGAGTTGCAGCGCTGGTGGTGCCCTGCAGATGTGTACACCTCCTAAGTTGCAGCGCTGTAACTCCCTCACCAGCGCTGCAACTTTCTGATGTAGACAAGCCCTGAGTATACTTATTGTTGTGTATTTGGTTGTCATGGATTTTGTTTCCATGGCAACTGAGTTAGATTATTAGGGAATAGCCTAGCCTGCTTCAGACAGTTAGGTGAGCTCTGTGTGTGTAAATAAATGATAGTTTTGTTAGCTGTCTGCTGTCTGGCCTCAAGTGATTTCTTCCTAAACCGGTTGCCCCCAAGGATATAACAAGTGGCGACGATGGATGGGATTCCGGTGCTGCTCCAGTGACAGAAGGAAGTAGAAGTCAAGGTAAAAAAAAAAACAAACAAAAAAACTGCTTGTTTGCACTACTGTGAAAGTGAAACTAAAAATCATGGCTACTCTGACCAGGCCACTGGAAGCTTTTGATGAGAATATAAAGCAGTGGCATGTGTATACTGAGCGTTTTGAGCTTTTTGTTATTGCAAATGACATTACAGAAGCAAAGAAGGTGCCAATTTTCTTAAGTGTTGTAGGGGCTAAAACCTACTCCCTGCTACGCAGCTTACTACACCCTGTTAAGCCTGAGACTAAATCTTACAGTGACATTGTGGAAATCCTGGGGTCCCATTTTTCCCCAAAACCACTGGTAATTGCTGAAAGATATAGGTTCCACAAAAGAGACCAAAAAGAAGATGAAACAGTTGTACAATTTGTAGCAATTTTTAAAAAAGCTAGCAGAACACTGTGAATTTAAAGAGATGTTAAATGATGCCCTGCGTGACTGGTTAGTGTGTGGCCTGTACAGTGAAGCTATACGGAAGAGCCTACTGACAGAGGCGCAGCTTACACTACAGAAGGCTGTTGATATTGCTGTCTCCATGGAACTGGCTGCAAGGGAGGCGCAATACATTGGTGCATCCCCTAGGGTGCAAAAAGTGTCACAAGAACCTACTCACAAAACTGTGCAGAGTCAAGAATGTTACCACTGTGGTAAGCCGGGTCACCAGGCATCAGAATGCTGGTGTAAGGACCTGGTGTGTCGACACTGTGGCAAAAAGGGACACACTGAGTGTGCCTGTAAACAAAAGAAAAAGAGGCCTGTGGTCTGGCCGACAAAAAAAGGAACCCTGCATACCCTAGAGGAGACCCAGGATGATCAAGGTGACACCTCATCACAAGCGGAAGTGCCACTGCATGTTTTGTCTTTGGCAGTGGGCTCACATGAATACTGGGTAACCCCGTTGTTGGATGGCAAACCTATACGCATGGAACTGGACACCTGTGCAGCCGTCTCGCTGGTCTCCGAGACTGTGTATAAAGAAAAGCTACAGCATCTTCCTCTTAAGGCAACAAAAACTGTTCTGAAGACATATACGGGAGAAGCTGTGCCCATGTTGGGCACTATTGATGTTAAGGTGGAGCTCAATGGACAGGCTGCTAAATTGCCACTGTTCGTGGTGAGAGGTAACTACCCAGCCTTAATGGGTAGGTCTTGGCTTGGGAAGATTCAGCTAAACTGGGCAGAAGTGCACCGGATGACTAAAGAAGAAACCAGTCTAACCCCTATACTAAGGAAACATGCTGCTGTTTTTGGAGATGATTTGGGAAGTATGAAGGGAATCACTGTGACATTGAACATTAAGCCTGACAATCCACCAAAATATCTGAAAGCCCAAACTGTGCCATATGCCATCAGGCCAAAAGTTGAAGCAGACCTGGAGCGCCTGGTCACCATTGGAGTCCTAATATCAGTTATCCATAGCTCATGGGCCACTCCTATCGTCCCAATAGTGAAGAAAGATGGCTCTCTCCGGATTTGCGGTGATTTTAAAGTCACTGTCAACCCAGTGTTGTGTGCAGAGCAATACCCGCTTCCCCGCATCGATGACCTCTTCGCAGGCCTGGCTGGAGGACAAAAGTTCAGTAAGATTGATCTGAGTCAAGCATATTTACAGATGCACATCGATGAAAAGTCCCAAGAGCTGTTGACTATTGTGACTCGTAAGGAGCTTTATCGATACTGTCGCCTACCCTTCGGAATAACGTCTGCTCCCACCCTGTTCCAGAGGGCTATGGACCAGATCTTGTGTGGCTTATCAGGAGTTCAGTGCTATCTGGATGATATCCTGGTCACTGGAAGGAATGAAGAGGATCACTTAAAGAATTTAGAGGCTACCCGACAAAGACTGGAAGAGTATGGCCCACGAGTTCACAAAGACAAGTGTGAATTCTTCAAGCCCTCTGTTGAATATTTGGGACATATCATTGATTCTGCAGGTCTTCATAAGGCCCCTGCAAAAGTTAAAGCTATTGTGGAGGCTTCCCCACCTCGAAATGTAAGCCAGCTGCACTCGTTTCTAGGACTACTGAACTATTATGGGAAGTTCATCTCACAGTTAGCCACACTGCTAAAACCACTTCATGAGCTCCTTGGGCAGAACAAGGCCTGGAAATGGACTGAAGCCTATGATGTTGCATTTAACAAAGCTAAGGATGCATTGCTAAATTCTGAAGTTCTAACACACTTTGATCCATCCTTACCCCTACAACTGGCCTGCGATGCCTCCCCTTATGGAGTGGGAGTGTCACACATTATGCCTTCGGGAGAAGAGAGACCTATTGCTTTTGCTTCACGCACTCTAAGCAAAGCAGAAACTAACTATGCCCAAATCGAACGTGAGGCATTAGGAATTGTTTTTGGAATTTGGAAGTTTCATCAGTACTTGTTTGGGCGAAAGTTTACTCTTCTCACAGACCATCGACCTCTGACGTCAATTTTTGGACCCTACACAGGCATTCCCCCATTAGCTGCTAGTCGTATGCAATGTTGGGCATTGTTACTTTCAGCACACACATATGAAATCAAATATCAGATATCCACTCTGCATGGCAATGCAGATGGCCTCTCAAGGTTGCCTTTGCCGGTCAAACATCAAGATAGTGCCCAAAAGGAAATCTTCTACTTTGAACAGGTAGAGAATACACCCATCACTGCTACTCAGATAAAGAAGGCAACTCGCGCTGACCCAGTATTGTCCCAAGTTATGGACCTGGTGATGCATGGAAAATCTCAACAAACCTCTCCAGTCTCTCCCGACCTTGTTACCTACGTGTCCAGGAGAACGGAGTTATCGGTCCAATCCGGTTGTTTGTTCTGGGGGAGACATGTCATTATTCCACCACCACTGAGATCACAGATGTTAGAACAGCTACATTCCGGTCACTGTGGAATAGTGCGTATGAAGGAAATTGCACGAAGCTATTTTTGGTGGCCTGGATTGGACAGTGCTATTGAAGAGAAGGCAAAAGCTTGTATGTCATGTCATGGTGTGAGGAATGCACCCCAGTGGGCGCCCCTACACCCATGGGAGTGGCCTGAAAACCCATGGCAAAGTATTCACATTGACTTCGCTGGCCCCCTTGAAGGAAGCATGTTCTTGGTGGCAGTAGATGCCCATTTTAAATGGCCAGAAGTCTCTATAATGCAGTCCACTACTGCAGAGAGTATTATCCAAAAACTATGGGGACTCTTTAGTCGTTTCGGTCTGCCAGAACAACTTGTGAGTGACAACGGACCCCAGTTCGTCTCTCAGGAGTTTCAAAATTTTATAAAGGCAAATGGGATACACCACATCACGTCAGCACCATATCATCCATCCACCAATGGATTAGCTGAAAGATTTGTGCAGACAATGAAACATGCTTTGAAATCAGCAAGGGGACAATACTCCATTCAAAAGCGTTTGGATACCATCTTACTTTCCTACAGAAACACACCTCATGCTACGACCCAGGCATCCCTGGCCTTTCTAATGATGGGACGACAGCTGCGTACTTGCTTTGATCTGCCGAAACCTTCTGAACCCCAACAAATTGTGCAACATCAGCAGCAATATCAAGTCATCAGACGGGCACCCAGAGCAGAAGACCGAACCGTTAGCCCGGGACAGCCAGTTTTGGCTCGGAATTATACTTCCAGAGCTAAATGGGTCCCTGCCACGATCATCACTCAAACAGGACCTGTTTCCTACACAGTCCGGACTACAGAGAATTTTACCTGGCGGTGACATGTAGATCAGCTGTTGCCAGGTCATGCCAGTCCTCAAGACACATCTGCAGTTGAGTGGTCTGACTTCACCTCTTCTGGTGAGACACCGAATCATGAATCACCTGTTTCTGACTGTTCTCCATTACTGCCGGTGGCTGAGATACCCCTTTGCCCAGCACGAACTGATACCACCTCCTCACCTGTTCATGCTGCAGACCCTGAGCCCATGGTACCATCGGGTGCAACAACACCAGGAGTTCGCCGTAGTCCACCTAGAGACAGAAGGCCTCCTCATCGGCTGGATCTTTAGCTAGGGCGAACCCACAGTTATGGGGCAAAACAATCCCCAGGATTTAGCCGGGAATGGAGGCAGTCTACCCTCCTTCTCTAGTATAGTGTGTGTTTTATTTAGAGGATGTTCTTATTAGGGGGAGAGGAATATGTTGTATATTTGGTTGTCATGGTTTTTGTTCCCATGGCAACTGAGTTAGATTATTAGGGGATAGCCTAGCCTGCTTCAGCCAGTTAGGTGAGCTCTGTGTGTGTAAATAAATGGTAGTTTTGTTAGCTGTCTGCTGTCTGGCCTCAAGTGATTTCTTCCTAAACCGGCTGCCCCCAAGGATATAACAGTTATGTTCCTGAAAAATGCTACTTTAAGTGAAATCCAATTTCCCCATAAGAATTAATGTAAATGGGGGGTTAGGTTAAGGAATTTTTTTTGCCAGACAAAAGACTATATTTTATATATATACACAGTATAAGTTTTAAACAAATAATTTAATATTGTACACAGTAATGATGACTGTGAAGCTTGGTTGAGGTGGTAGAGTCAGAGGTTGGGCTATTTCCCAGCGAATGCCTTACTGCTAAATGATGAACTAGAACTCAGCTGAGCCCTTAAGGGTTAACCCACTGTTGTTAATGTAGCCTCACACTCTACAAGGCAGCACGAATTGGGTGGGGCGGAGAGACAGCATGGGAGAGAGATATAGACACACACCCTGCGTGTGTGAGAGAGACTTTGAGACAGCAGCTGCTTCAAGCAATCTTCCTCCATTCTGAGCCCTGTCATGTGTCCCCCAGCTTTGTGGAGATGGGGGGCAGGAATGCAGGAGGGGGACTCACTGACAACAGCACCCCTCTTCCCCACACACACACACATAGGGTGACCAGACAGCAAGTGTGAAAAATCAGGACAGTGGGTGGGGGGTAATTGGAGCCTACATATGAAAAAGACCCAAAAATCAGGACTGTCACTATAAAATCAGGACATCTGGTCACCCTACCTGCACAGCAAGCAGGAGGCTCCCGGAGCAGCTCCAAGGCAGAGGGCAGGAACAGCCCAGGACATTGGGTGGGAGGGACACCTGAACTGCCCAGCAATTGATAGCCCACTGGGCGGCAGCCACACAGAGAACTTAGGGGAGCTGATAGGGGGGCTTTTGGCCCACCCTGGTTCCAAACCCCCACCAGCTAGCTCCAATGGGCTGCTCTTTCTGCAAGCTGCGGACAAAGCAGGCAGCTGCCAAACAACACTATGAGGGAGTACAACGCAACTTTAAACGAGCATGTTCTCTAATTCAGAGGTTCTCAAACTGTGGTCCACAGACCATCACTGGTCCGTGAGCTCCATTCAGGTGGTCTGTGGATAGTTCCCTTTAAGGTGCACTCCTGGGCGGCCACACATGAGAGAATGAAGGGCCACCCATCTAATTAGTGGAGCCGTGCAGGCATGACTCCTCTAATTAGGTGCCTGGACTCTGGGGAAGATGCACATGTAAGGTGAGGTGGTGGCCTTGTGGGGAATATGGAGTAGATAGGAGGGGGCAGTGGTGTGAGAAGACGGGGTTGGGGGAATTTAGGACGTGCAGGGCTACAGCGGCCAGAGAAAGAGGCTCAGGGCTGCGACTGCTGGTGCAGAGACCCCAGCTTCAGCTCTGTGGCTGCTGTGGCAGAGCAGAGAACCACATCGCCTTTCCAGGCAGAGCTCAGAGGCTGCTGTGGTCAGGGAGAGAGGGAAAGAACCCCTCTTCTTTCCAGTCCCAGCTTGAGGGCTGCTGCGCAGGGGAGAGAGGGCACATCCGTAGCATTGGAAAGGTTAAACTGATATTAAAATATGAGTTATGTGCTTTTATGTGTAGAACAAAAAAGTTTATTATTATTTAAAGGGTTTTTTTATATAGAACTTTTATCCAAAGTGCTTTACAATAGTTAGCTAACGGTTCATACAACATTTGGAAAGATCATTAAGTGGTCCTCCAAGACCCTCAGCAATTTTCAACTGGTCCACGGAAAAGGTTTGAGAGCCACTATTCTAATTGATCAGCAATGTAGCAACAAAACAACGTTAACCGGGATGACTTAAAGTGAGAAGTTACTGTATATTGGCTCACAAGGCAGGTGTGGTGGGGGGGAGGGACTTGGACTTGGACTTGTTCTGAGCACCACCAAAAATTATACAAACCTGCTGCCCCTGCCTCCAGGGGATCCTGCCCATCAGTTCCCTGAGGGAATCATTGCCTTTCTGACTTTGGGTCTGTATTCCGCCACTCTCCTTTCTTCCTTTTGTCAGGATCCTGAACTCAACCATCTCATGGTCAATGTTGCCCAGGCTGCCACTCACTTCTACTTCCCCTACCAATTCTTCCCTGTTTGTGAACAGCAGGTCAAGAGGAGCATGGCCCCTAGTTGGTTCCTCCAGCACTTGCACCAAGAAGTTGTCCCCAACACTCTCCAAAAACTAATATTTGAATAAAGCTAATGTTATTGAAAAGGTAACATAAACACAAGGAATGCTTCACTAGACTCCCAAATTGTTCTACTCTGTTTTTATGGTTTACACACTGTAGTTGGCTTTTACTGTCAATAGTTTATACTCATCCTTTATCTATGTCAGGGGTCAGCAACCTATGGCATGCTTGCCAAAGATGGCATGCGAGCCAGTTTTTAATGCCATTAAAATCCTGCCCTGCCCAGCCCTTTTTTCTCCATCATCCGCTCCGCCAACCTGTGGGGGCAAGGGACAGAAGCATAGGCATGTGCACGGGGTGTGCCCAGGCACACCCTGATACAGGGGTAGGCAAATGGCCCCAGTCTCCCGGTACAGCAAGCTGTGGGGTCCGCACTCCTGGGCCGGAGCGCTGAGCTGAGTGCAGCAAGCTGCCAGCCCCTCCCCCGTGTTCCCTCCTCCCCTGGAGTCATGGCATTGCGTGCGCAGTGCTCTGAGGGCCAGGGCAGCATGTCTGGCTCTGTGTGGAGCAGAACATGCTGCTAGGAGCCTCCTTGTAAGGGCTCTGGGGCCAGGGAGGTTGGAGCAGGGTGGGTTGGATGGGGTTGGGATCCTGGGCAGGGTGGTTAGGGGCGGGGGGTCTCTGGAGGGGGCAGTCAGGGAGAAGGGGGGTTGGATGGGGCATGGGAGTCCCGGGGTCTGTCAGGGGTGGGAGGGATGGATAGGGGTCAGGGCAGTCAGGGGACAGGAAGCAAGGAGGGTCCTGGGGGGGCAGTTAGGATGGGGGGTCTCTGGAAGGGGTGGTCAGGGGAAAAGGAGCTGGGGGGGTTGGATGAGTTGGGAGTTCTGGGGGGGCTGTCAGGAGGAAGGGGTGTGGAGAGGGGTTGGGGCAGGCAGGGAGCAGGGTGGGTTGTATGGGTCGGGAGTTCTTGGGGTCCTGTCAGGAGGTGGGGAGCAGTTGGATAGGCATGGGAGTCCCAGGGGTCTGTCTGGGGCTGGGGGTGTGGATAAGGGTCGGGGCAGTCAGGGGACAGATAGGGGGCAGGGCCCTAGGAGGGCAGTCAGGGGACAAGGAGCAGGGAGGCTTAGATGGGGGTGGGGTCCTGGGGGGCAGTTAGGGGCAGAGGTCCCAAGATGGGGCAGTCAGAGGACAAGGAGTGGGGGGATTGGAGGTTCTGAGGGGGGCAATCAGGGGGCGGGAAGTAGGAGAGAGTGGATGGGGGCAGGGCGGGGGCAGGGATAGGGCATGGCGGGGGTGGGGTTAGGGCAGGGCTCCCTGGGTGCACACCCTAATGAAATGTGCTGCGCGCACCTATGGGCAGAAGCTTGGTCCTGCTGGCTCCCCTGCCTCTTCCCATAGTGTGCTGGGTTCCTGCGCCGCCTCTGCCTCTCCGTCCCTCCCTCCCTGCCGGCTGATCAGCCGACGGTCTTTGCGAGGGAGCGGGTCGGGAAGGAGTAGGGTCAGTATGCTCGCTGCTCCTGGCGGCGTCAGAGAAGAAGCTGGGGCAAGGCCTTGGGGAAGAGGTGGGTGGGTGGGTGGGTGGAAGAGGGGCATATCCCCTCCAGCCCCCTGCCCTGACCCCCTCACACACACCTAGCCCTCTGCCCTGACCCCCCCCCACATAGCCCTCTGCCCTGAGCCCTGACCCCGACACACATACACCCAGCCCTCTGCCCTGATCCCTGACCCCCCCTCACATACACCCAGCCCTCTGCCCTGACCCCCCCAAAGCCCTCTGCCCTGAGCCCTGACCCCCCCTCACATACATCCAGCCCTCTGCCCTGAGCCCCGCAACCCCACACACACCCCAGGCTCGTGCCCTGAGCCCCGTGCCCTGCACACTCCCCAGGGCCCTGACCTGAGTCCTGTACCCCCCCCATACATGCCCAGCCCTCTGCTTGACTCCTTCACCCCCCCCCCACGACCCCAACCCTGACTCTGGCACCCCCACACATACCCAGCCCCCCCTGCACTGACACCTGCACTCCCTTCACATGCCCCCAGCCCTCTGCCCTGACTCTTGCACTCCCCGCATACACAGCCCCCCCACAACCCATGCACCCCCCACATCCTGACTCTTGCACCCCCCACATCCTCACCCGCACCCTGAGCACCAAACGGGAGGTCCTGCACACACACACCCACATTCCCACCTGCATCCCTTGCACCAAATGGGAACTGCCCAGGTAAGTGCCCCACACCCAAACCTCCTGCCCCAAAGCTGAGCTCCCTCCCTCATTCTAGCTCCTGGGCAGACCCTTCACCCCCAGACCTGTGCTCAGTCCACTCCCACTCTCAGCTCAGTGCAGAGAGAGAAGAAGAGAATGGTCCAGAACCAGGGAGAAGGGTCAGGATCCCAGACCAGCAGTGGGCTGAGCGGGTCCAGCAGCCGGGACCCGGCTGGCAGGAGCCAGCGGATGGAACCCCTGAGTGGCAGTGGGCTGAGCCGCTCAGCCCACTGCTGGTCTGGGGTCCCAGCCACCGGCCCTGCACAGCCCGCTGCCGATCTGGAGTTCTGACTGCTGGACCCTTGCCAGCCGAGGTCCCGGCTGTAGGCCCTGCTCAGCCCGCTGCCGGCCTAGGTGAACAGAACCCCAGACCAGCACCGGGCTGAGTGGGCTGGCAGCGTAAGATCAACATTTTAATTTAATTTTAAATGAAGCTTCTTAAACATTTTGAAAACCTTATTTATTTTACAATACAACACTAGTTTAGTTATATAATATATAGACATAGGGAAATGTATTACCAGCACGTGAAACCTTAAATTAAAGTGAATAAATGAAGACTTGGCACACCACTTCTGAAAGGTTGCCAACCCCTGATCTATATGATCACACTCTCTTGATAGAAATACCTGTGCTCTTGCTGGCTAATATTGTTTGAGATGAATGATATTGCTGACCTTTCACATTCTCACGGCAGATAAGTTTGCTTAAATGTTAAGATTCTGTAAAGAATAGTCACTCTAGCCCCGATTCCACTGTAGTCCCAATGTGTGTGTGATTGGTGATCATATGCAGAGCCCCATTAAAGGCTACAGCAGCCTGCCTGTGTATTTTTGATTGCAGGATTGGGACTTATATTTGTTTCTTGCTTCTGAAGTGATAGTCAAGTACTTTCTTTAAAAGCTTAAAATGCCTTTCAAATAATCTTAAAATATATTAAAAGTGATGGTAATAGAAAGAAAACATAATTGTTTTCATGACTGAAAGGTAATTAGGTTCCTCGCTCTTCCTCTACTGTCTTGGGAAAGCATATTTTGCACTGAAATACTTGACACAATATTACAGAAACTATATTGATAAGCTGGAAAGGCAACCAGAAACAGTAGAGAAAGTGATGAAAATACCTATG
Source organism: Gopherus evgoodei (assembly GCF_007399415.2). Taxonomy (NCBI): domain Eukaryota; kingdom Metazoa; phylum Chordata; order Testudines; family Testudinidae; genus Gopherus; species Gopherus evgoodei. Next base: position 1,912,058 of record NW_022060059.1, read on the forward strand.
CAGGAAAACTGTAATTTATAGAATAGGCCTAATCTGAAAAATGACTGTAAAAAGGACTTTGGGAAGTTCCATATTTGTTATTTTTCAGTGATTCCAGATCAAATCCATTCCACCTACAAGATAGAACAATTCATCCAAATTCAGCCTACTACCTGACAATCCAGCCAAGTTCTTTCCATCTCACACCTACTCACCACTAATAAAGATTCTGTAGACCAAGTTCTCCCCTCAGTTACTGTTATGCACCCTTCAAATTATATTCTCAGTAATACATGTGCAATCTCTTCACTGTTGTAAATGATTAGTGTGACGCTCTGTACCTCAGGGCAACACCCAGCACTCCCATGTTCATCCTTGTAAAATGACTGTGTGATATCCAATGGAAAGTTTGTCATGTCAGGTGTCTTCGGAAGGATCGTGATGTATTGAGCAGGGCTGTTAGAGTGATGTTATAATAATGTTATAGGTTATAATTTCATGTATATATTTATGAGGCTGAAAATGTATCCTTATGGCTTAAAATAAGACCAGGAAAAAGGTCTTCAAGAGCAGAGAGGCAGTTCACACCTCACCAGTACGTGTATGGGACAAACCCAGCCCAGCCTCACAGGAACAAAGGACGCTGGCCTAGGCAGTAACAAAAGAATTTGTTAGACTCTCGAGGGAGTCACCCCCCTTCTTTTGGTTATTTTGGAACTGCTCACCTGGTCCCCCCACTACAGAACGGATGTGGACAAATTGGAGAGACTCCAGCAGAGGGCAATGAAAATGATTAGGGGGCTGAGGCACATGACTTACGAGGAGAGACTGAGGGAACTGGGGTTATTTAGTCCAGAGAAGAGACGAGTGAGGAGGGATTTGATAGCAGCTTTCAACTACCTAAAGGGGGGGTCCAAAGAGGATGGAGCTAGGCTGTACTCAGTGGTGGCAGATGACAGAACTAGAAGCAATGGTCTCAAGTTGCAGGTGGGGAGGTCTAGGTTGCATATTAGGAAACACTATTTCACTAGGATAGTGGTGAAGCACTGGAATGGGTTACCTAGGAAGGTGGTGAAATCTCTCTCCTTGGAGGTTTTTAAGGCCCGGCTTGACAAAACCTTGGCTGGGATGATTTAATTGGTCCTGCTTTGAGCAGGGGATTGGACTAGATGACCTCCTGAGGCCTCTTCCAACCCTAATATTCTATGATTCTCTGACTCTGAAGGGGGGTGGGGGCAAAGCCAAGGGGGAAGAAAGGACATGATAAAAGGGAGAGACATTTGCCATACTCGCTCTCTCTTCCACCTACACCTAGAGACACCACACCAAGCGACTGAAGCGCTGGCCAAAGGAGAGAGCCTGGCTGATGAGCAACTAGCCAGCCTGCGGTGAGAAGCATCCAAGTTTGTAAGGACACTGAAAGTGTTAAGATCAGCTTAGAATGCATTTTGCTTTTATTTCATTTGACCAAATCTGATTTATGTTTTGACTTATAATCACTTAAAATCTATCTTTATAGTTAATAAATATGTTCGTTTATTCTACCTAAAGCAGTGCGTTTGGTTTGAAGTATGTCAGAGACTCTCCTTGGGACATATCCATTTTTTTGTTAGATTGATTAACCCATATAAGCTTGCAGCATCCCGCAGGTATAACTGGACACTGCAAGACGGAGGTTCCTGGGGTTGTGTCTGGGACTGGGGGTATTGGCTAGAGTCATTCGGTTGCACAATCCAAGGAGCAGCTTACATGTCAGAGGCTCTGTGTAAACAGCCCAGGAGTGGGGGTTCTCACAACAGAGCAGGGTAAGGCTGGCTCCCAGAGTCAAGGACTGGAGTGACCTAGCAGATCACCAGTCCAGGTAACACTAGAGGGGAACATCACAGTTAGGAATTAGTAACCAATTCTGTTGATGAGACCAAAACAATACGATAATACAGGTCTTTCTCCTCTGCTGGGATAACAGAAGTTAAAAGCAGTAAAAATGAATTGTCACTAAAATCAGCAGATATAACTCTGAATAAACACACAAGGACATATCTGTTAAATGAGAAGGTACTTACTTAGTCACTTTTCAGAGTAGAACTACATTTTAAAACTAACACACTGATTTTATTAGAGGTTTCATTTATACTATATACTAAGAAGAAATACTGCACCTACTTATCTTTTTCCATACGTCCACCACACTGAATAGCCTTGGATTTGCTGACTAGAAAGAAATCTGGTTGGTGAAGCTGTCATGCTAGATGTCCTTTGTTACTTTTGCCAGTCAGATGGATTTGGTGCCTTCTTAAAAGTTGATATACTGAACTTCTCTGTTAGATCACTGGTATTGTCAATTATTGCCGCTCCCTATATGGTGAACCCATGTAGTGTAACTAGATGCTTCCTATTTTCTGGATTGTTTTGTTTCTTAAATTCCTTTGCTTTTTCCTTTTCTATTCCTTCAAAAACAATGCCAGTAATGAGTTTTTCTTTGATTTTTTTCCCCACTCCCTATTTGTGCCATGGATCAATTTGCAAAGTAAGAATTAAATGATAATGGGGGCACTGCATACCACTGTCACTTGGGCTTTGTCACTTTCTTCCCATCAGTGTAGGCTCTAGAGAATTGGTTGTGCTGTCTGTGTGCTGACTGTGAAGGTGCAAGTTTGCACCTGGGTGCTGTGATCCTATTGGTATCCAGGAGGTGGGTGGGCAAAGCCTGCCACTTCTAAAGTACCTCCCCCCAGCCTAAGGGGAGGATCCATAGGTCTGTGACACCAAATAATTCCATGGGACAACTAATGAAAAAACAGGATCGGGAGTGAGGTCATAGGGCTAAACGAAGGGAACCTGATGGGGACATCGAGCAGAGAATCCTGGACAATGCCCACTGCTCCTCGAAGGCATCAAAGGAGCCAGTGGACGCCGTCTAGAGGAACTCTGCTCAGATGCGTGAATGGACGGAGGAGCAGAAATAGGCCCCACAGTTGCAGGAAACCCCATCGGCCAACATCCTCTCCCTGGTTTTGTAGATGGCTAGTTTGGCCAAGGCCAAGAGGAGGTTGATAAGGAGATCCCGCGACTTTGTGGGGCCACGGATGGGGAGTGCACAGAGAAACAGGTGAGGGGAAAAGTGCAACCAAAAACGCCAGAAGAGATTCAAGAGGAGCCAGAAAAGGGGCCGCAATCTGGCACACTCTAAATAAATGTGCGCCAGGGTCTCTTTCATGTCACAAAAAGGGCAGGTGTTGGGGACCCTTTTTGTTTTTTCTCCAGACCTGGTGATCTCCAAATATTATCCTGGCTAATTACATAAGCCATAAGATCTGGTTCATAGAGAACCCACTTTGAGTCCTGCAGGGCCCAGTGTGGCAGTGAAGTAGGGTTGCCAACTTGTGCTGCCCCATGCCCCATCCCTCCTCTGAGGCTCCTCCCATGCCTCATCCTTTCTCCAAGGCCCTACACCTGCTCACTCAATTCCCCCCCCTTTGCTCACTCTCCCCATCCTTGCTCACTCATTTTCATTCGGCTGGCTGTGGGGGAGAGGGAGTGTGGGAGAGGGTGAGGGTTCTGATGTAGGGCCAGAGATGAGGGATTTGGGGTGCAGGAGGGTGCTCCAGGCTGGGACTGAGGGGTTTGGAGTGTGGAAGCGGGATCAAGACTGGGGCAGGAGGTTGGGGTGGGGGGTGTGTGTGTGAGGGCTCTGTCTGAGCGTGCAGACTCTGGGGATGAGGTGTAGGAGGGTGTAGGAGGGTGCTCTGGGCTGGGACCAAGGGATTCAGAGGACAGGAGGGGATCAGGGCTTGGCCAGAGGGCTGGGGCATGGAAGGTTGTGAGATTTCCGGCGGGGGTGCGGGCTCAGAGGTGGGCCTGGGGATGAAGGGTTTGGGGTGTAGGAGGATGCTCCAGGCGGGATTGAGGGGTTTGGAGGGCAGGAGGGGCATCAGAGCTGGGGAAGGGTGTTGAGGTGGGGGAAGGGGTTGCAGGCTCCAGGCGGCGCTTACCATAGGTGTCTCCCGGCAGCAGCAACATATCCCCCATCCAGCTCCTATGCGGAGGTGTGACGAGGAGGGTCTGCATGCTGCCCTGTCCACAGGCGCTACCCCCATAGCTCCCATTGGCTGTGGCTCTTGGCCAGTGGAAGCTGTGGGGGCAGTGCTAGGGGCAAGGGCAGCCTGCAGAGCACCCTGGCTGTCCCTATGCATAGGAGCCAGAGAGTGCATATGCTAGCTATTTCTTGGGAGCTATAGGGAGTGGAGGCTAGCACAGAACCTGCCAGCCCCACTGTGGGGTGCCACCAACCGGACAGTCAATGGCTCAGTCAGTAGTGCTAACTGGAGCTGCCGGGATCCCTTTTCGACCAGGTGTTCTGGTTGAAAACCAGACTCTGGTCATCCTATAGAGAAGCCTAGAATGGTAGTCTGAAAAGATCATTTTTGTCTGCAGATTTGGATTGGCAAATAACCTTTGGATCTGTGAAACATCATTACGTTGAGACGTTGCATTTTGCTGTGATGACATTTTAACACAAGATGAGGGGCACAGACCCTATGGTAAGGCTAGTTTAGGTTACCCTGCTAAACCTGCAACCAAGAGCAGTGGTTCTCAACCAGGGCTGCATATACCGATGAGGTCCAGGGGGGGACATCAACTCATCCAGATATTTGCCTAGGTTTACAACAAGCAACATAAAAAGCATTAGCGAAGTCAGTACAAACTAAAATTTCATACAAACAATGACTGCTCTGTATACTATACATTGAAATGTAAGTGCAAAATTTATATTCCAATTGATTTATTTCATAATTATATAGTAAAAATAAGAAAGCAATTTTTCAATACTAGTGTGACACTTTCATATTTGTCAGATTTTATACTTAGTTTTTATGTGAGGTGTAACATGGGGTTACAGAAGCAAACAGACTCCTGAAAGGGGTACAGTAATCTGCTCCAGAGCTCCACCTTGCCAAGGTCAGGTTGAAATGCTAGTGGCTTGTTTACCGCTCATGCTCCAGCACTACACAGTATGGGCTATAAGGTGCTTTGTAATAACTGAGCACTCTGGGGCATTAATGCCCTGAACCAGGCTGTTCCTTTTTTTATCACACCCTGGTTGGGGCACATAGGCAGACCCTCTCCCCTAACTCTGCATGGGCACTAGTCTACTCAAAGCCTGAGTCAAGACCCAAGCAGGATAGGAGCACTAGGGCCAAGGTAGGCAGAGTCATAGAAAATTAGGGTTGGAAGAGACCGCAGCAGGGCCAGCTCCAGGCACCAGTTTATCAAGCAGGTGCCTGGGGTTGCAACTCCGGAGCAGGGTGGCACTTTCAGCTATTCGGCAGCAATTCGGCGGAGGGTCCCTCATTCCCGCTGGGAGTGAAGAACCTCCAGCTGAATTGCCGCATAGCACGATCAAGGCTTTTTTTTTGGCTGCTTGGGGCAGCCAAACCCCTGGAGCCAGCCCTGGACTGCAGGAGATCATCTAGTCCACCCCTTGTTAAAATCAGGACCAATCCCCAACTAAATCATCTAAATCACAGGAATAATTATGGCTGCTGGTCCTAGGGTAGGGCTGGCACAGCCTCTCAGTCAGGTGATTTGGTCATTCCAGACTTGGCTTCGCCCTGCCGCCCCCCAGGGGTTAGCAGCAGCTCACTGCTGCTGGATCCCAGCGTGCGTTGCGCTGCCACGCGCCAGGGTGCGGAGGGCGAGGGGGCGGTGCTTGAGGTGGAACCCGCCCAGCCACTTCGCTTCTTACTTCCCTCGCGCCGTGCTGGGGGCAGAGCCTCGGGAAGAGGCGGGGCGGAGGGGAATGTCAGAGGGACAGTCCCGGCCTGAGAGAGGCAGTGGCCCGTGGGGAGGAACAGGACCGGGACCGGGGTAGGAGTGGAGCCGGAGCCATGGTGGCTGTGGTGGAGAGAGGTACAAGCCGGGCGGTATAGAGACCCCTCCTCATTACTGGGGAGAGTGCTGCGCCAGGTGACTGCTGTGGTATAGGTGACCAGCCCCTCTCACATGACTGAGGTGTCACATGACTGTTTTCCCAGAGCTGGGTCGGGTGCTTCTGCTTGCCCGTGGGCGCTGTGCACAGTCTTCTCTTCCCCAGCCTCTCACTGGGACTTTGGACACCCTGCCATTAGGGAGGGGTTCGGGGACACCAGTTCCCCGGGGTCAGGCCTGCTGCTGCAGGGCCTGAGGACCCTCTTCTTTGGGCCCGTCTCCACAGTGTATGGTGCTCTAAATCCCTTCCCTTTGCACTGTGGGTCATGCCAGCCTACTGCTGAATCCAGGAACCTTTAGGATTAGTGTGTTACTATGTGTATTATGGCAGTGCCTAGGAGACCCAGTCATGGAGCAAGACTCTGTTGTGTGTAACCCTGCTGCCCCTCTAGTTGGCAGCAACAAGGGCCGGGTTCAGTATCCAGGGGTTCCGTTTCAGTAACACAATGCATAACCGGCTCGAGCCCCCACCCAGTGACCTGGGACACTCACATACCACACCCCCCTGGGCGCCTCTAGGAGGCAATACTTCCCCTCTCGCAAGCACGGAGTCTGAGTGTAGCAAAATCTTTTTTAATAAAGGAAGGAATCAATGCGGCATCCCATTGGAGAAACACCACAAACAGGGTTATAACACAAACCATAAACAAAAACCCACCTCCAAGTACGTTTGCCACTGTCCTTTTTCTGCTTAGGGTTTTAAGTCCAATCACCCCAAAGTCCAACAACCCAAAAGTCTCTGGTCAATGCCACCCCAGAGTTCGAGAGTCTATCTGTAGAGGTCCCCCCACCCCCCAGCCTGGGTAGAAAGGGGCACCTTACGTGGTCCGGGGCCAACTGCCCTGCCTCTCCGTGGGTTCTGCTTCCACCTTCTCCACAAACTGCTCCGCTTTACCAGCTGCTCCACTCTGCTCCTCCAGCCATCCTCAGGAACTGCTCCGCTCCACCAGCTGCTCTGCTCCATGAGCTGCTCTGCAAAACTGCTCAGCTCTGCTCACTCTGTGGGCCGCTCCACCCGTCCCACAGCTACTCCGCTCTGCTGCCACCAGCTGTCCCGTGATCTGCTCCAGCCGTCTCCGCAACTGCTCCACTCCACCAGCTGCTCTGTTCCACAGCATGTCTTCAGGCTCCCCCACTAATTAGCACAATGCTCAGTGCTCTCAGCTCAGTCATTTCAGCTTTTTTGTGATTTCAACTCTTAGTGATCTCAGCTCTTAGTGGGGGAGCCCCAGTGCTAGTGCACCATTAGCCCAAAGGGCGCTCAGCTCAGTAACCTGTATTCAGATTCTTGAGAGAATAAAAAAATCATCTCTGACATTCCACAGTGGAGAGAGGAGGGGGTGCAACTGGTGCTTCTGGCTCCACAAGGCGACTGCACCACCAGGCACAGATACCTGCCCCCAGCCTCTCTCAATTCTCTGGGTTTTGGAACCCATGTCCCATGTCTAGCCAGTACCACCCAACTGAGGGTGAGCAATTTGTCACCAAGCAATCCCACAGCTTGGGAGTCTGGGATAGGGTGGGCGTACCTATGCAAATACACTCTCTGAACTTCTTTCCACCAGATGTCAGTGTAGAGCTTATCCTGACTCTGCTTACATGTGCTAGGCGCTGTACAAACACAGAACAACTCTATATTTGTCCTTTCCCCTCGGGATTGGGTCTGATCCACAAGCTCAGACCGGGGGTTCCCCCAACTTGCCAATTGTCACAGAGCTCCTGTAATATGCCAGCATAGAGCCTGAGGTGCCCACAACACCTCCACCCAATCTGGGATAGCCGTCAACCCCCACTGCAGAACTCTGAATTGTTTCAAAACCATGCACTTTTGGTTGCTCCAAGAAGCTGCTTCTATGTAGCCCAATTCTATACCATGGTCTTGATATTGTTTTAACTCACTGCACCATCCCAATGTCCCATGGCAGGTTACAATGCTGTATGTAGTGGAGTGAGGTGTGATGAGCATTGGAAGAGGTCTATGCTGGTAAATGTAGTACAGTTCCCTGAAACTGTTGGTAATCCCACAACATTAACCCTGGCAATTGCTGCATTGTTGACTGTATACTTGCTAATAACTGTGAATTTCTAGTGCATTCACAATGTATGTAGGTGCTACATATAAGAATCAGTAGAATCTGTATTATGACAGAGAGACTATTGAATGGCATTGGGAATTAGTGTGCATGTGTATATAATCACACATGGGTAAAAGCATTTGCTTCCCTTTACAGCTTTACAGCTTTTGCTTCCCTTTACAGCTTTTTAGTACTTTGAATATTTTATATTTCAAAAATTGAGTATGTTAAGACTCCATCCCCTCTGCCTGTCGTATGCCCCTCTCCTTGTGAAGAGGCAGAAAGAGGTATGGATCAGTCTGACTGGAAGAGGAGTGGGTAGGTCTATCAGAGCAAGAGGGGGCAGTTTGGCTCCCAAAACCTCACTGAGCCAGGAACTTCAACCACTCCAAAAGGGGCATGCTGAATCCTCAGCCACTTGCTCAGGGCCCTGGGGGACAGATTGCTGTTGCCCCCATTTCTGAAATGGCAGCCCACAGGGAAGGGGACTCCCAGCATGCACTGCAGTCTGCCTGTTTGTGCCCTGGCATGCTGGCAGCCACAATTCTCTATTAATTCTGCTGGTGGCTTAAGTGTTTGTGGTGAAAATTAGAGTTGCCTGAGATAGATTGGCACACTTATAGCCACTACTAAATTTCCATATAATTTGACACACACTTCACCATACTATGGATACTAAACAGAATTCTATAAACCAGTTTACAGTGACCAGTATGTCAGGTCTAGCATACTCTAAAATGAATATTATTTGTATAACACCATAGATGTGTACAATACTTTATTATACAGGTATAAAGAGATGCCCGGCCGCAAAGAGCTGGTCTGCGCAAGCTTACCTTTGTGTGGAGACCCACTGAAATTAATCAGTAATGGCATGGGGTAGGGTCTCCATCCATGCAAATCAATTGTGGGATCAGGGCTTAAGAGAAGAACAGGAAAAATCAACACAGGGATACGAAATAGCATCTCACAATTATTAGTTAGTGTTAGTTGATATATCTATATCTTTAAAATAGGGTTTTTAATTATTAGCAGATCAAACTGACACTTGTCTATTGTCAATGACAAACTTTCAGTGAGTTTTGAATTCAAAATATGTTACAGGATGTGTGTATATAAAAGTCCCAAGAATGGCACAAACTTTGTCAACATGAGCATATTTTGTAACATAGACAATAACATGTTTGTTCACTCTACAGCTAATTACAGGTTCCTAGTGTTTTTCTTCAACTGCCTCTTGACTTTTGGCTCTTACTTCTGCTTTGATATTCCCAGTGTCCTGCAGGAGCAATTTCAAGGGGTAAGTCACTAGGGCACAAGGGGAAAGATAAAACTTTTGCTAGGCCCCCTTGACTGCAGTCAAAGAGGAGACTGGGAAAGTGGTGTAGAAATTGAAAACCAGAGATTCCCAGTCACAAACAGGGAATTTAGAAAAGAACCTGAGAGATGTTCTGCTATGAAGAAGTCTAGTGCAGGGGTTCTCACAACATGCTAAGAAAGATGGATTCACTGTGTCCAGACAATGATATCTAGACAGCCCAGGAGAGGTGGTGACTTGTACAAAGCAAGTGCAAGCAGTTGGAGGAACAATTGTTGTTTGGTGACTTATGTACATGTTACAGGCTAATATCTTTCCCATGCTCAGTCACAATGTAGTGTAGGTTGTTAGTATTATATTTACAGGACCATAGATGTTCACGGTCTCTGTTGTAGATTTTATAATCTAAATTGGATTGAAAGAATAGGGATGTTTAATTAAAAATTACCTAAATCAATTACATCAAGCCGTTGTAGTGACTGCAAGTGGGTCTATGATTAAACTGAGAAGTAAAACAAATAATGCGCCTAACTGATATAAGTAAAGCCCTTTATTCTCTAGGGTTCATACTACTACTATCTCCACCTTGTTCACTGCACCAAGCCTCTCCTTTATTAAAAAAATGAATTATCTGTATTGCAGAGTACATTTTCCTCCATAGAGCACTGGGTGCTGTTGTGTGCATTATTTTGTTGTAGACCAAGATCTGAGATGCTTACTTGGAGCTCTTGATTGTGCCACTGTGTGATGTTCCCTTCTGGTGTTATCTGAACCGGTGATCTGCTAGGTCACTCCAATCCCCGATTCTGGGAGCCAGCCTTACCCTGCCCTGCTGTGAGAACCCCCACTTCTGGGCTGTTCACGCACAGCCTCTGGCATGTAAGCTGCTCCTTGGATTGTGGAACTGAGGGCCTGGCTACACTTGCAAGTTAAAGCGCATTAAAGCAGCCCCATGCGCTCTAACTCACGATGCATCCACACTGGCAAGGCACGTAGAGCGCTCTGACTCCGTGGCTAGAGCGCTTCTGGTAATTCACCTCAGCAAGTGGAATAACATTTGATGTGCCCCCGCTGGAATGCCGCAGCACCATTGTGGACACCCTGGTCTGTTAATGCTCTCTGATCAGCCTCCAGAAGTGTCCCACAATTCCTGTTCTAGCCACTCTGGTCATCACTCTGAACTCTACTGCCCTGCCCTCAGGTAACCAACTATCAGACCTGCCCTTTAAATTCTCTGGGAATTTTGAAAATCCCCTTCCTGTTTGCTCGGCCAATCTTTCCAGGTGACTATTTCTCCACATGCCAGGTGATCCCCAGGATGGAGCAGTGGCGAGGTGCTGGACCTCATCAGTGTTTGAGGAGAAGAAGCTGTCCAGTCCCAGCTGCACTCCAGCCGTAGGAATTACGATACCTTCGGGCAGATATCAAGGGACGTGATGGAAAGGGGCCATGACCGGGATCAGGGTTAAAGTGAAGGAGCTGCGGAGTGCCTTCTGCAAAATCTGCAAGGCAAACTGCCGCTCCAGTGGTGCCCTTGCAACCTGCCGTTCCTACAAAGAGCTGGACGTGATACTTGAGGGCGACCCGACCTCCTCTCCGAGTACCACCATGGACACTTCAGAACCCAGTTGAACAAGGCAGGAGGAGGAGAAGGAAAGCAGGAGCGAGGGTGCTGAAGAGGAGAAAGACACCCTGGCATCCCTAGATGCATGCAGCCAGGAGCTGTTCTTAAGCCAAGAGGAAGGTAGCCAATCGCGGCGGCCAGCATTTGGAGAAGGACAGACACCAGAGGAGGTGTCCAGTAAGCAGCTTTTATTTTGGGAAGGTAGTTATTTGGTGCAGACTCTTGGGGTGAGGAGTGTTTGGGCTGCATGCATGCCTAGATGCAGAATAGGGCCTTGATGTGCTCGCTTATATTGCAGTAATGAGCCTCAGTGATCTCTTCAGAGGTCTCATCCAGAACTTGGGCAATGCGCTTGCGCAGGTTTCTTGGGAGAGCCACTGTGGTCCTTGTCCCAATCAGGCTAACATGTCCGTGCCACTGTGCCATGAAGGGTGGGGGACCATTGCTTCACACAGGCAAGCTGCATATGGGCCCGGGCGGAAGCTGCATTGCAATAGAAGACCCTCCCTTGCTTCCCAGGTCACCCTCAGCAGCAAGATATCTTTGAGGACAAACTCCTGTGGAAAATGTGGGGACAGTGTTCAGTATAGGGACCTCCTGCAGCTGTTGACTCTCCCCAAGGAACAGAAACCCAGAGGACAGTACAGCCGTGAAACAAGCAGTCCCCCTTGACCTCATGCTTACTCACCATTTTCGGGCTCCCGTGGGTTATGTCCGCTCACTTTGGGACAGGCTAACTATGCTATTGTGTAGACTGTGCTTGCCCTTAAGTATGGGGCTCCCGTGGGTTATATCTGCTCACTTTGGGACAAGCTAACTATACTATTGTGTAGACTGTGCTTGCCCTTAAGTACGGGGGAGTCATTGTTCTGTCTGGTGTGAACAATGCTGCCTCTGTTAAGTGTTGCATTTTACCTTTACAGATGCAACCGTAAGATCTCAGCAATCCATGTTATCACCGGCCAAAAGACTCTAAAGAATTAGGAAGAGGCCACATAGAAGCAAAGAAGACATGCTGCACAAAGTAATGCAGCAGCCCCTTAACAAGAATCTAAAAGCACAGGAGTGGAGGGAGAGTGAAAGGAGGATCCGCCAGCAGAATGAGGAGTGCCAGCAGCAAAGCATGGATCGGCTGATAAGCATCATGGAGCACCAAGCGGACTTGATTCAGGCACTTGTAGCCATGCAGGTGGAGCACTACCGCACCCGCACCCCCCCATCCCAAAACTCTTTCCCTTGTGCCCCCATGTCACCTCCAACCCACTTTCCCCAACCAGCTGCCTCCAATACTTGTAGCTTCACCACCCAGGCCTGAAAACTATGACCCTTACCCATTGCACTCAACCCCCATCACCATGCAGTATAGCTGTCCTGAAGTACAGCACTCATTGGACAGCACTCCAGACAGGAAGGCTGAGTATGATAACAGGACATACACAAATCTGTGATTGTACCGTTCCCCACCCCACCTCATTGCCCTTTCTGTTTCCCAAGTATTTGTTTCTTTTCAATAAATGGATTTTTTTGGCTTTGAAAACATTCTTTATTATTGCATAAAGTTAAAGATACCTTAGCCCAGGAAAGCAACAGGCACTGCAAGTCAGCATAGCAAACACAGATTCCTACTAACATGGAACCACTGCACTTCACTCCCATGCAGGGCACGAAACACTACTCATGGTTTTCAGCCTGAAATTGCTCCCTCAAGGCATCCCTAATCCTTGCAGCCCCGCGCTGGGCCCCTCTAATAGCCCTGCTCGCTGGCTGTTCAAATGCAACCTCCAGGTGTTGAACCTCCAAGTTCCATGCCGGAGTGAGTCTTTCACCCTTCCCTTCACAAATGTTATGAAGGGTACAGCGCATGGATATAACTGCGGGGATGCTGTCATTGGCCGGGTCCAGCTTCCCATACAGAGAGCGCCCTTTAAATGGCCAAAAGCACACTCCACAATCATTCTGCACCAGCTCAGCCTATTGTTGAACCGCTCCTTGCTGCTGTCAAGGCTCCCAGTATAGGGCTTCATGAGCCATGGCATTAAAAGGTAAGCGGGGTCTCCAAGGATAACGGGCATTTTGACTTCACTTACAGTGATCTTCTGGTCTGGAAAAAAAGTCCCTGCCTGCAGCTTCCTGAAGAGACCAGTGTTCCGAAAGATGCATGCATCATGCACCTTTCTGGGCCAGACTGCGTTAATGTCAATGAAACATCGACAGTGATTCACAAGCGCCTGAAGAACCAAAAAGAAATACTCCTTCCAATTAATATACTCAGAGGCTAGGTGGGCTGGTGTCAGAATTGGAATATGCATCCCATCTATAACCCCTTCGCAGTTAGGGAAACCCATTTGTGCAAAACCAGCCACGTCATGCACGTTACCCAGAGTCACGGTTCTTCTGAGCAGGATGCGATTAATGACCCTGCAAACTTGTATCAACACTATTCCAGCAGTCGAATTTCCCACTCCAAACTGGTCAGCGACTATTCGGTAACTGTTTGGAGTTGCCAGCTTCCAGATTGCAATAGCCACTCGCTTCTCCTCCATCAGGGCAGCTCTCAATCTCATGCCCTTGCACTGCAGGATGGGGATGAGCTCCTCACACAGTCCCATGAAAGTGGCTTTTCTCATACGAAAGTTCTGCAGCCACTGCTAGTCATCCCAGACTTTGAGGACAATGTGATCCCACCACTCAGTGCTTGTTTCCCAAGCCCAAAAGCAGTGTTCCACGGTGGAGCGCATGTCTGTGAATGCCACAAGCACTCTCATGTTGTATGCGTTACTTGAGTCGATATCATTGTCAGTCCTCACTGTCAGTTTGGATCTTAAGCAGTAACTTGACTGACAAATGTGATGTGTTGGTGAGACTCGTCAGCATATTCCTCAGCAGTTCAGTCTCCATTCCTGTAGACCGAAAGGGAAGACAGAGCGCCCCATACAAAAAAATGTCGAAAGATGGTGCCAAATGTGGATGGAAGCACAGGGATTGTTGGATGCGAAGCGATGCATCATGGGGCATTGGGACAGGACCCAGAATGCCCTGCACCCCCCATCCCCTTCCCACAAGCCACAGCGCCAGAATGGGAAGAGGTGCTCTGTGGCATAGCTGCCCATAATGCACTTCTCCCAATGCCCCTGCAAGTGCCGTAAATGTGGCCATGCCAGCGCACTTGCAGCTATCAGTGTGGACAGACTGCAGCGCTTTCCCTACTGTGCTCTCCAAAGGCTAGTTTAACTCAAATCATTCTACATCTGCAAGTGTAGCCATGCCCTTAATGACACTAGCTAATATCTCTGATCCCAGACACAATCCTAGGAACCTCCGTCTTGCAGTGTTCAGTTATGCCCGCTGGACACTGCAAGCTTATATGAGTTTGTCAATTGAACAAAGAAACTGATATGCCCTAGGCTTGTTATCCCAAGGGAAGTCTCTGATATGCTTTAAACCAAACACACTGCTTGAGGTAGAACAAACAAACATATTTATTAACTACAAAGATAGATTTTAAGTGATTATAAGTCAAAACACAAGAAGTCAAAGATTTGGTCAAATGAAATAAAAGCAAAATGCATTCTAAACTGATCTTAACACTTTCAGAGCCCCTGCAAACTTAGATGCCTTTCACCACAGGCTGGCTAGTTGCTCTTCCGCCAGGCTCACCCCTTTGATCAGCGCTTCAGTTGCTTGGTGTGGTATCTGTAGATGTAGGTGGAAGAGAGAGAGAGCGAGCATGGCAAACGTCTCTCCCTTTAATCATGTCTTTCTTCCCTCTTGGCTTTGCCTCCCCCCCGCTTTCAGAGTCTGGTGAGCATTACCTCATTGTAGTCTCAAACTGACCAAAGGAATGGGGGTGACTCACTCAAGAATCCAACAGATCCTTTTTTCCTGCCTCGGCCAGTGTGCTTTGTTCCTATGAGGCTGTGCTGGGTTTGTCCCATACATGCCCTGATGAGGTGTGAACTGCCCCTCTGCTCTTGGAGAGATTTTACCTGGGCTTATTTTAAGCCAGGAGGATACATTTTCAGCCTCGTACCTCCATACATGAAATTATAACCTATAACATTACTGTAACAATTATTATAACATCACTGTGACAACAATTCTCAGGGCATCATGAGCCTTCTGAAGACACCCAACATGACAAACTTTGCATTGGATACCACACAATCATTTTACCAGGATGAACATGGGAGTGCTGGGTGTTTCCCTGAGGTGTGGAGTGTCACACACTGACTGTCAGGGATCCTAGAAATCCATTTGTCAAGGAAAAACACGGAATTTGCATTTTTATAGAGAATCTTTAGTTTTTACATTTTGTGAAAAAAGAACAACATATACAGTGGAATCCTGATTATCCAATCTAACTGGGAGCAGGGCCAGGTTGGGTAATAAAATTCAGTAAATCAGGCGAATGGGCGGGGCCTGGTCTGCCAGCTTAAAAATTGTAAATATATCAATAAACATTGTGTTCTACTGATACCTATACATATATTATGGTTAAGCAAACTTAAGTTCAGCATTTCATTTTAATCGTGGAAAAAATGGATTTTTATGGGCTTTTTTAATCAGATAATTTTTTTTTTTATCATAGAAAACTAGGATCCCTGCTGATCATTACTGCTGAAGGATTATGTTCAGTCTCTGGCAAAGGGATGAGTTTACTCATGTGCATCCTCTGCTAGTAGATCCAAGACATGTGATTGGCTAAAGTTCACTGTCCTTCCTAGATTATGGAGCTGGACCTATGACTTTTAGAAGGCCTGCAAGAAATTCTTATACACTCAGATAATAAAGACTTCTGAAGAGACCCCAAACTAAGATGGGTTCAGAGAAGGAGAGTGTGCACCATTGCTACTGTTTTGTGGTGATGCCATTGAACTATGATTTAGGAGATCTGGTTCCAATTCCTTATAAAAGTTTTTCTAGCAGGGAGCTGGAATGAGGTCTCATTACTGAGGCTTCATTAGTTTTATAAAAGCTGCTGTAGAACACTTCTCTGTACCTTTATTTAGTGTCAGATCATTAAAAATTAAGCTACAGCCGATTACAATACACAGACCAAGTGCATTTTGCAATGCAGTATCCTTGCCTTTCTCTCTGATTCAAATCTCAGTGGTGTATATAGAAGAGGTGCTGAGACCCCACAGCTCCTATCAAAGTCATGTGCCAATATATATTTATACCTGTATCTGTAATTATCACTCCATGCATCTGAAGAAGTGGGTTTTTTACCCCTGATAGCTTATGCCAAAATAAATCTGCTGGTCTTTAAGGTGCCACTGGACTCCTTGTTGTTTTTGTGGATACAGACTAACAGGGCTACCCCTCTGATATTTGGTATCAAAGTCTATGAATGTCAAACCACAGTAATTTCCAATGGGTTTCCCAGTTGCCAGTGGGAAACAGGTTCTGCTGTAGTCTCTTATGATCCCTTGTATATTGTTTCAGCTCCTTTGTCACTCAGAACATTTTAATTACTATCGTATCCTCAAGATGGATGCTGTGCACACAAGGCCACTGAAAATCTTTGAATTCCTTCTATCAGGTTGGGAAGTAAGTGGTGGAGATGAGTCTAGAAAAGAAGTCAAAACCAGGCTCTTGTACCTATTGAGGCCCACCACCCAAAAAGAAGGTTTGGCTAATTATTGTGTAATCCAAATTAGACCTCTATTACTGTTGGAATACAGACTTTTTATGTCAACTTGTTACACAGAACCTAACCTGCCCCAATGGAACCCAGCATAATGGCACTAGACATAATGGCACATTGGCCTGCATGGAAGGTCTGAGGATGATGCCTGCACAGTACAACCTGCTGTATGCAATCTATGCTTGGGCATGAGTCACTTTTCTTCTGTTTAGGGGAGGCATCATGTGCACTGGTCATAGGATGTACAGGGAGTAAAACCAAACGTTTGTGGTATTCTCCGTAGGAATGCGCTGGTGGTGATTCTGGCTGGATTCCTGATTGATAAACTGGGAAATCACTGTAAGTCCCAATTATTTCATTATAACTGATCTTTCTTCTTGCACAGAAGTGACCTTTCCAGCTACTCCTTCAATGGAAAGAGATATTGCTTCCCAACACAAGAATCACCTTTTCAGTAAGGTCCTGCAGCATGAAACAGTGTGGGCAACAAACAGAGCAAACCAAGGAAGGTACTTCCTTCTGGTGTGAAGAGAAGATGAGTGTAACAAAGGCTGCTCCATAGAATTACAAGCATAATGGATCTCTGCTGTAAACTTGCCCACTTCCCCCTTTGGCCTGATTGTAGATCACTAGAATTTAGTATAACACACAACAGTTGAGTAAACATTGTTTTAATCTCCTGACACGCAATAAAAGGAAGACAGGTAAGTTCAGAGCTGGCAGTTGATGTGACTGTCTGATGTGACTGTCCTGTATTCTTCTTTTCTACATGGCCTTGTATTTGGTATCTTTCATCATAGTACCTAAGCTCCATAACACAGTAAAGAATGCAGTCCTGGCCATTCCCTGTAGGGCTGGTCAGCATTCTTGTCTCTGTTTTTGCAGATGAGGACACTGGCACAGAGGTGAAGTTACTTGGCCAACATCAAAGAGTCAATGGCAAAGCTTGGAGTAAGACTCAGGGGTATCAAGTTTATAGGCTTGTGGTTGAGCCACTTAACATTCCTCTGCCTCAGTTTTCCCATGTATAAGGCACACCATTATATTTCTCTCCTCTGCAAAGTGACCTAAGATCCTTCAATGAAAGGGGCTATATAGTAGTAAAATAATATGTCATAGAGTCAATTTGATGGGAGATCCAGGGATTTACCTGTCCTGGGATAAAAATTCAGAGCTCCTTTCCTATTGCACAGTAATTTTCTCTTTCTTTCTTTCTTTATTTTATTTTATTTATCCATTGCCTTTATTTCAATGTGTCCCTGTGTTTTTCTGTCTCCCTCCCTAGTTGGTGTTTTTCTTTTCTCTTTCCTGACTGTCTTGGGATCGTCCATCTTCGCTCTGGGCTCTCACTTCAAGGGAACTCTGTACCTTCTGCTGCTGATGCTGACGGGAACGGCTGCTGTTTGGATCTGGGAATGGGTCACTTACCAGTAAGGAATCTGAGAACTCCTGCCCTGGTTAGACCCCAACAACTGGAGGACAATCCCTGGGCCTTTGTTCCTACAGTCAGACCTTCACCTGCTCTGTGCATCAGGAACCAGGCCTGAGTGGTGATGGATGAGGACAGAATATTTGGTCTGCCTGCTGGGAGTGTAGAACTTTCATCTGCCCTTCTAATATTAAGATCCACAATTTTAACCAGCTTTTGCCCTCTCCTGGGAGAAGCAGCTGCAATACTCACACTACAGCCTGGCTTTTCGGAAGCCACTCGACTTCCCCCCCTGTTGCGGCAGTGGTAAGGGCTATCCCAAAGGGGTGCTAATCTGACACACTGTATCTCTACCTCAGATATCCAAGCGTCTTTGACTCTGATCCCATCTGGCCCACCGAGCATGAATTGGGAAATTGCCCCAGGTATGTGTGTTTAATGCTCTAGGCTCGGTTTCTGTGCATCTGTTAACATAGCCCTTTCTCATCTGTTCCCACCCCCTCCAAGTTGTGCAGAATCGCATCACTGCCTTCTGGTTCAAGGAGAAGGAACTGGCCTTGGCATTTGGACTGACCCTCTCCTTCTCCCGGCTTGGGAGTGTCCTCAACTTCTTCACCCAGCAGTTTGAGACCCACTTTAGTATCCAGTGGACACTCTGGGGAGGTGAGCTTTTCCTTCTGGCTTCTGCTCACTTGCCTCTAGGCCTAAGACGAAGCAGCCAAGCGATACTGTCTAACTCTGGTAAAGAATATGCATAGGAAAGAGAGTGAACCTGGTGTGTAGCAAGTGGGCTGTGTGTCTTCCAGAGAGCATTCTCTTGCTCTCCTTCCTGGCTTGAGGAAACAATAGAAGATGCTTCATTGCTGGCTGAAGTTTCCTTCTAAAACTGTTGCATTTGCCGCTAGCTTTGTTTGCAGCCTTTCTGTGACTTTAGAACACTTGCAGGCATGTGTGAACAGTATTGTGTGTGAATGTATACTCTCATTGAATCAATGGAGTAAAACTGAATTACTTGTGTGTGTACACACACGCTGCCATATTCTGGGTTGGCAATTCACTCTGACCAATTCCCACTGAGTCGATAATAGTTTTGCCTGTAGACATACTTTAACATGGGTCAAATTCTGAGTATTTATAGATTTAGGACCTCTCCTCAAGAAAGCATGTATCTGTGCGTGCATGCGCGCGTATGTACAGGGGGTGCGGGATTTTCGCTTCCCTGTTTTTGGTGTAGTTCTGCTCTGGCTTCCATGTTGCTTGACAGTTTTTTCCTTTTTACACTGACAAATGGAATCCCTGTGTAGCAGACACTATGATGTAGGGTCATAATATTGCCTATATGATGATGGTGCCTGGGTATTATGGTGGTGGGTGTGTTAAAAATGCCTTGGAGGAGATGGTAAAGGGAATCACTGTGTTTGTACTTTGTGTGGGGTCTCTTGGAGATGGGGAGTGTAGGATAAATAGACTTACCAAGTAACAAATCAGTGAATGTTGTACCAGTCTTATTCAAGGATGTGATTCCAGCCGAGAGGGAAGTATGAGAAAAATCCTGCCCCTCTACCTTACTAAGATGTTCTCTCAACCAGCTCTGCTTTAACAGATTCCCCTCCAGATCTTTGCTGTGTATTTGGGTGATCATTTTCAATTGCAGCAGCATCGGAACAACTTGAGTAACCTACATGTGGAGGGTTAAATACACCAATGCTAAGCAAAAGCACATCTGAACAGGCTTTTCAAGTGAACTTTGCTCGATTTTTTCAAAAGGATTCAGATAGAAAACTAGTCTGATTTGCAATAGTCACTTGGGGGCAAATTCACTGCTGGTATAACCCAGCGTAACTCCACTGACTTCTTTCTGAGTTGTACCTGTTTACACCAAGGCTCAATGTGACCTTCCTTATCTGCAGTTACTCTACAAATGTGAAGCAGACCTACAAGTATGGGAGTTGTTTTTCTCCCCTCTGTCTTCTGGAGACAGGCTGGGTGATCTCCTGGTCCCATGGACATTGGGGGTTTCTTTAGCCATTTTCAATAACCAGAACTATTTTAATCCTCAGCTGGGGGAGGAAGGTGCCAATAAGCAGAAATATTAATACTAAAGCATAGAATCATAGAAGATTAAGGTAGGAAGAGACCTCAGGAGGTCATCTAGTCCAACCCCCTGCTCAAAGCAGGACCAACCCCAACTAAATCATCCCAGCCAAGACTTTGTCAAACCGGGCCTTAAAAACCGCTAAGAATGGAGATTCTACCACCTCCCCAGGTAACCCATTCCAGTACTTCACCATCCTTGTAGTGAAATAGTGTTTCCTAATATCCTAAACCTCCCCCACTGCAACTTGAGAAGATTGCTCCTTGTTCCGTCATCTGCCATCACTGAGTATAGCCAAGCTCCATTCTCTTTGGAACCCTACTTCAGGTAGTGGAAGGCTGCTATCAAATCCCCCCCTCACTCTTCTGTTCTGCAGACTAAACAGACACAGTTGCCTCAGCCTCTCCTCATAAGTCATGTGCCCCAGCCCCCTGATCATTTTTGTTGCCCTCTGCTGGACCCTTTCCAATTTGTCTACATCCTTTCTGTAGTGGGGGGCCCAAAACTGGACGCAGTACTCCACGTGCTGAATAGAGGGGAATAATCATTCCCTCGATCTGCTGGCAGTGCTCCTACTAATGCAGCCCAATATGCCATTAGCCTTCTTGGCAACAAGGGCACACTGCTGACTCATATCCAGCTTCTCATCCACTGTAATCCACAGGTTCTTTTCTGCAGAACTGCTGCTTAGCCAGTCAGTCCCCAGTCTGTAGCAGTGCATGGGGTCCTTGTTGAACCTCATCAAATTTATTTTGGCCCAATCCCCCAATTTGTCTAGGTCAGTCTGAACCCTATGCCTACCTTCCAGCATATCTGCCTCTTCCCCCAGCTTAGTGTCATCTGCAAACTTGCTGAGGGTGCAATCAGGGCCGTCCTTAGGATTTATGCTGCCCTAGGCGGGATTATTAAACTGGTGCTCCTGTGCCTGTCTTGCTCTTAGCAACACAAACATAAGCTTACAGTATTGGAAAACTTGCCACAGGCATGTTACTAAAACCAGTTTAACTTAATTAAGCACACTGTAATACTGATGAACAAACACTAAAAAGTAGCACTATAGAAAAAATTCTGATTTGACAGAATGATGTAAATATATTTTTTTAAATTTGTCAACATTTTATTGGAAATTTATATGAAGAAGTATTGAAACAAGGATTAGTTTTTAATTAAAAGCAATCTTTCTGGCTTTTTTGGCTGCAAAATCAGTAATAATGTCATCGTATGACAAAGACAAAGTGATGTCTTGTTCAATTGTAAGAATAGCAAGACCAGTCAAGGTTCCTGACTCATTGTAGAGTGCAGATAGTTTTTAATGAGCTTTAGTTTTGAGAAACTCTATTCTCCTGATGCTACTGTTACAGGAATTGTCAGTAGAATATGAGTGGCAAGTTTGCTGGTATGAATAAACTGTACAATGTCCATCACTGATTTTGCATGTGGCAACAACTCAGTTCTTCGTACAGTTCAAGTCCATTTAAATCAAAATGATCACCATGCTTCAGGAGGCTCTCTAGGTCAGGGATCCACAATGTGGTGCCCACGGGTGCCATGGCGCCCACAGGGGCTTCTCAGTGCACCCACATACTGGCCGGAGGACGAGCATCTGCAGAAATGTCGCCGAAATTTGGTGGCATTTTGGCGCCAAAGCCTCTGGATGACACTGCTTGCCGTCGAATTTCGGCAGCATTTCGGCGGATGCTCGTCCACCACCACCGTCCTTCGTCTGGTGCACGCCAGACGAAAAAGGTTGGTGACCACTGCTCTAGGTTCTTGCACTTTGTCATTAGTTGCTCTTGTTTTCCTATTTCGTTGAATTTAGTCCCACTCAGCCTGTTGCCAGCTGAGTGAATAGAACCCCAGGCCAACAGCGGATTGAGTGGCTCAGCCAGGGTCTCAGCCGCCGGCCTGCTCAGCCTGCTGCCAGCCTGGGGTTCCTTGGGGGTCTCCAGGCCAGCAGCGGGTGCTGAGTGGGGCTGGCAGCTGGGACCCTAAGTGGCAATGGGGCAGCAGCTGGAATCCCAGAGCAGCGGTGCGCTGAGCCATTCAGCCCACCACTGCGTGTCATCAAAAATCAGCTCATGTGCCACCTTTGGCACATGTGCCGTAGGTTGCCGACCCCTGCTCTATACACTAGTAAGGAGATGAGCATATTACAGTTGTTGGAGGGCTCTATTTAGCAGCAAAAGGGCTATAGGAAAGTCAGTCAACATTTTTTGTTTCTCTGATGAAAACTGGCCCACTCCCTTCCCCATTCCAAAATTGTCACAAATAATTGTCAACAACTTAATTTTCTGTTTTTGGCTAAGATATTGATTTTTTTAATATATATATATATTATATATATATATATATATATATATATATATATATATATATATATATATATATATATAATATATATATATATATATAATATATATATAAATTGAATTCAGGATTCTTAGCAAGCATTTTTAGCAAACAAATTTGCTCAATGACAATCAAAATGGCAACACAGTACTGCTTTCATGCTTGGCTCACCCTCCCAGCCTGCTGGTTCAACAGCTGCAGTAGAAGAGGAGAGTGGAAAACTGCAGGACCCCAAAATCCACATCTTGGGGTGCAGAGCAGCAACAGCAAATCCTCAGGTCTGATCACACACCAATGGGCACCACTGCCAGCTCAACAGACCATGGTGAAGTTAGCACAGCATCTGATCTCAGGGACGGGGCACCCATGGAGCCACAGCAGCTCATCCTGCCCTGTGCAGCTCCCCCTGGATGAGATGGATCACTGCCAGTCCGGGGGAGAGATGCACTCCCCAGCTATGGTGACCAGATCCAGATGTCCTGATTTTATAGGGCCAGTCTCGATATTTGGGGCTTTGTCTTATATAGGCACCAATTACCCCCACCTAGGGTGACCAGACAGCAAGTATGAAAAATCAGGATGGGAGGTGGGGTGCAATAGGAGCCTATATAAGAAAAAGACCCAACATATGGGACTGTCTCTATAAAAGTGGGACATCTGCTCACCCTACTGCAACCCCCTGTCCTGATTTTTTGCACATGCTATCTGGCTATCCCCAGCCCAGCCGTGTGTGACCATTCCAATCCTGGCTGCCTGCGAGGAAGTGAGTTACTTTCACTGTCATTCCTCAGCAAGTAGGCAGCCAGCCTCACCTCCCCCCCACAGCACCTCACCCAACACAGCCCTGACAGC
Source organism: Gopherus evgoodei (assembly GCF_007399415.2). Taxonomy (NCBI): domain Eukaryota; kingdom Metazoa; phylum Chordata; order Testudines; family Testudinidae; genus Gopherus; species Gopherus evgoodei. The sequence continues at coordinate 1,935,414 of NW_022060059.1, forward strand.
CCTCACGCCAGGGGAAAGAGTCACACTCACAGGTGAGCATAGGCAGCAAGTTTGTATAATTTTTGGTGGTGCCCAAAATGGTGGTGCCCACCCCCCTTCCCCCCTGCTGTCGCCCTGTAAGCCGATATAAAATGAAGCTACAATGCGTTGGCACCACAAGATTACAAGGGTCAATTAAAAGTGTAAACTCAGAAGCAGCACTTGCCTGCTTCAATATACAGTATTATACTTTGTTGCACTTGTGAAAAAGTGGGACTGTTCTTAATGTTTTCTCTGAATACTGTGTGGGTAACTCAGTTTCCCCTGCTAGAGGAGGGAGTGTCAGTTTGGAGCTGGCTGGGGAAATGGGGAGAGGCCCAGAACTTGGGTCTAGGCTCTCCACCCTCCAAGATGGACCTGACGGAGGGGTCCTGTTTTCTGTACCTACACGTTTTGTTTTAGACTGTGATCCTGTCATCTAATAAACCTTCTGTTTTACTGGCTGGCTGACAGTCACATCTGACTGCAGAGTTGGGATGCAGGGACCTCTGGTTGCCCCAGGACCTCCCTGGACAGACTTGCTGCGGAAAGGGCACAGTGTGGAAGGGCATGCTGAATGCTCTGAGGTCAGACCCAGGAAGGTGTAAGCGTCTTGCTCTGGAGACAGTATGCTCAGAGAGAGGAGGCTCCCCCAGAGTCCTGACTGGCTTTGTATGGAGTAGTTCCAAAGCATCCCAGCATCCCCTTCCACACCATGCGCTTCCCAGAAGTCCGCACAGGCACTAACACTCCCTCCTCTGGCCTTTGTCTCTTTTCCAGGCATTAGGAGGCCACCTGATCTCTTTGTTCTCCAACACCTTCAGTTGGCACCTTGAAGGAGAGCGACCCAGGCCATCAGTTGCCAGGAGACAGGGTTTCAGCCATTCTCTGTGCAAACGGCATCACACTGGCACTCTAGGGCTCTACAACAATCACACATCCTTATCCCACCATCTAGATCCTTGAGAAATGCATAGGGGAAACTGAGGCACCCACACAGTATTCAGAGAAAACATTAAGAACATTCCCACTTTGTAACACCTGTATACTTTAAAGGGTGTAAAATAATCAAGTATTGTGCTAAACACAATGATACTCCAGACTGACTACCAAATTTAAGTTGCACGTTTTTCCCCTCAAGTGAGGGCTCTGGGATGGGGGTAGGGATGAGGGGTTCACACTGCAGCAGAGTGCTCAGGGTTGGGGTGCTGGGGGCGCAGGCTCTGGGGTGGGGCAGGGCTCGGGATAAGGAACTTGGGATGCAGACAGGCTGCCCAGGGCTGGGGCCAGAGAGGACTCTGCCCCCTCCTTACTGGCAGAAGCAAGCTCCAGGGAAGGGACCCCTCCCCTCTCTCCTGCCCCCCACCCGCAGCACACTCACTCTGCACCACAGTCACTGCACATGCTCCTAGTGACTCTCTCAGGTCCAGAAAGCCCACTCGCCTCCCCTATGATGGGTACCAGGGCGGGGGGGTTGCCATCATGTGTGGCCTCCCCACCCCTGCTGCTGCCACTGAGTGCTGGGGGAGTGGGGGAGAGAGCTCCCAAGCATGTGTGTGCCTCCTTCCCCCTCCTTTCTCCCTGTTCCCCTCCCCTAGTGCTCCAAGAGGCTGCCTGCCAATGATCTCTATAGCCTTAGGCAAAAGCAGCCCAAACAAGGGAGAGAGGCACTGGCTGTTTTCTTTCAGGCAGGGAAGTTCCGAGGTGGGGGCAGAGGAGAAACCCAGCTCCAAATATTGGTGGAGCACAGCCCCCAGCCTTGAATATTCCTGGTGCTTGAGCACCTTGAGCCCCTATAAGCTGCCACCCCTGCAGGTGAGTTCCTTCCCCTACCCCTTCCCAGAGACTTCCCAGCAGCCAATCTCCTCCCTCAGACTGTGCTGCATTCGGCTCTCTCTAGGACCCAGCAGCCCTGCTCTTACATTCTCCACTGCTTCCCCTCTGTCTGGGCTCCTGGCAGAGAGGTGCCCCCAGACCTTTTGGTGCCCTAGGCGGCTGCCTATTCTGCCTATGGCTAAGGACGGCCCTGGGTGCAATCCATCCCATCATCCAGATCATTAATAAAGCTGTTGAACAAAACCGGCCCCAGGACTGACCCCTGGGGATCACTCCACTTAATAGCTGCCAGCTAGACATTGAGCCGTTGATCACTACCCGTTGAGTCTGACAGTCTAGCCAACTTTCTATCCACCTTATAGTCCATTAATCCAGTCCATACTACTTTAACTTGCTGGCACAAATATTGTGGGAGACCGTATCAAAAGCTTTGCTAAAGTCAAGATAAATCACGTCCCCCGCTTTCCCCATATCCACAGAGCCAGTTATCTCATCATAGAAGGCAATCAGATCTTATTATATTATCAGATCTTATTATAAAATCAGTGAAAACTTGGCCTTACAATGTTTGCAACCCAAACTTTTCAGCCTTGTGCTGATCCATACATTGTAAAGGATCCAACTTGTGGCTCAGTAGAGAAGTGCTAGTCATGTTGTAAGAGAGAAGCCAGGAAGATGAATCATGCAGAGGGCTCTGTCATTCAGCTCTCCTTGCTCCAGGGAAGTCCTAAAATCTCTTCTGTGTTTGCAGGTACCCTGCTCTGTATGTTGGGTTTTATTTCTGCCATCACAGTCAGCATGCTGGACAAAGTGGGCATGAAGCAGCTTGGCTTGGATAGGGTTATCCAGCAAGAGTCCAAGAAAGTGGTATGTGGAATACAGACCGCCTTTTCCTCCAGAGCCTTGAGGTTCTGGCATGGGCTAACTGAATTTTGTTGTCTCTGCTGAGTTTATTTTGTGACTGAAGTTTTCAATAGCGGTAGCTGATCTTGGCCAGAAGAGGGAGCCAATGCCACTTGTCCAAGTTTTATATGGTAGTTCTTCATATAAGTCTCTTAGGCTTCTGCAGCTGCAAACAAGGGATCGTGAAAATTAAACTAAACAAAGAGAATAAATGTTGCCAGCCTATCAGAGACCAGAGCCAGCACTCTGAGCATGAGGGGTCAGCAAACATTCACCTGAGTTCATTGTGCAAGTTGCTTGTGAATACAGATGAGATTCTAGCCTCCTCTTGTGTGATTTACAGAGTTATCTGGTCAGAACTAGCCCATCTTCCTGCCAAGGCAGAACTAGTCTTTGTGCTACACTCTCCAAGAGTATGTCTATACTGCAATTAGATACCTGTGACTGGCCCATGCCAGCTGACTAGCCCAGCTGGGCTAAGGGCCTGTTTAATTGTGGTGTAGACGTTCAGGGCTCAGGCTGCAGCCTGAGCTCTGGGACCTTCCCAAATGTCAACACTGCAATTAAACATCCTGGTGAGCCCAAGTCAGCTGGCGTGGGCCAGTCATGAGGGTCTAATTGCAGTGTAGACATACCCCTTAGTGTCCCAAGTAACAGGGCTACCATTGCTTCAGGTCATCAGATCCATTAAACTTCAGAAGAATATACTCTGATGGAAGGTCTTAATGATAGTTTTCCATTCTTAATGTACTAGTTATATTCTGGTATTTCCCTTCATTAATAACTCCTAGTTGTACCTACATCCCTGCTGTGTTTCATCCCACGGTTTGCCTCTGGCAGCTGCTAGTTCTGCTCAGAAAAGTCTTCTGCTGCTACAGACTTTTATGAAGGGAAGGAAAAGCACTTGACCATACGGCCAGAGAAGGGTGGTGTGTGGGTATGGAGGGGCATAGCAAATGCTGGAACTCCCAGAGGCGAAAGAGTGACCTTTCAGACTCCAGTCACCAGCTGGCCCTTCTCATGGAATAGTAGAGGAAGAAGGTAACATCATTATGAAGTTGGAAGTAGTCTGTATCCTATTAATCTAGGGTTTTTTTCTCTTTACAGCGAGTTCAGGATGTCCGGCGACTGCCACTTTGCTACTGGCTCCTAGTCCTAACCATCATGTTCTTCTACAACAGGGTCTTCCCTTTTGTGGCAGATGCCAGGTACTGACCAGAAAGGTAGCATTGGCGCTGGTAACTGTTCCCAGCACTGGAGCTTCGGTACAGAGCTAACAGTGTCCATCTTCCTCTCCATTCAGCTAGCCTGGGAACCTCAGAGGAATGAGGAGCTTTCCAAACAGCTTGTTTACTGCTGCCTTTGTGAGCACAAAGCCAGAAAGGGATCAATGTCCCTCTCAAGCAAGGTGCTTAACATTTAGCTATAGAACTTCAGGGTCCTTTGATTCTTAATTCCCTTGTATGGTGTTATGCAGCCATCTCTGAAGATGATGCAAGACATGGGGATTTCCAGTCCAAAGCAACCTTAAAGGAACTTGGATTCTTCCAGAACTCCAAAGATTGGGGAAATTCCAAATGTGCTTTTCTACAAATTAATACTTCTCTCCTGACCTAGGTGGGACAATGGCAAAGAGGAAACCCATCTGACCAGCACCTGAAAGGCTCATGAAGTGCATCTAGATGTAACTGCCCAGCTTCTGGGGTCAGGGGATTTGTGCTGCATAAATCCATTCAAGTAAAACACTTACCGGAGTGGCAGTGTCAACAGAAGGAAGGTGCTGAGGGCTCTAGTGGGATCAGATTCATGACCACTGATGCTGTAAAGTGTTTCCTGGCTAACCAACTCAGAACCATTGCAGCCTTCCCAAGATGCATCCCAGGACTGCCACACATGTGAGCAGCTGCCTGGAAGGTGTCCGGCTAGCATCTTAAGATAAGGCATAGATTAAAACTGCTGTGCATGGCAGTTCCTACAGCACAGTGCCATTTCCAAAATGTTAGAACCTCAGTGGGAGGGAATGCAGTTAGAGTAGCAGACTAGGAGTTGAGACACCTGAGTTCTGCCTGCCCTGGCTCTGACACAGATTCTATATAACATTGGGGAAAGTGCTTCTCTGTCTGGTTTCCTCATTTTGCAAATGGCTATACTTCTACTTTTCTCACAGGCGGCTTGCAAACTTAACATTAGCAAACTGCTTTGAGATCTTGGGAGAAAAATGAAAAGGAGGGCTCTATATTTATAAATACAAACAAACAGCTCAGCAGTTTGGGATGGGGAGGGGTCCTTGCAGGCTTCATAGGTTCATAGACTTAAGGTCAGAAGGGACCATTATGGTCATCTAGTCTGACCTCCTTCACAATGCAGGCCACAGAATCTCACCCACCCACTCCTGTAACAAACTCCTAACCCAGGGGTAGGCAACCTATGGCACAGGTGCCAAAGGCGGAATGCGAGCTGGTTTTCAGTGGCACTCGCATTGCCCAGGTCCTGGCCACCGGTTCGGGGGGCTCTGTATTTTAATTTAATTTAAATGAAGCTTCTTAAACATTTTTAAAACTTTATTTACTTTACATACAACAATAGTTTAGTTATATATTATAGACTTATAGAAAGAGACCTTCTAAAAATGTTAAAATGTATTACTGGCACACGAAACCTTAAATCAGAGTGAATAAATGAAGACTCGGCACACCACTTCTGAAAGATTGCTGACCCTTGCCTTAACCTATGTCTGAGTTATTGAAGTCATCAAATCATGGTTTAAAGACCTCAAGGTGCAGAGAATCCCCCAGCAAGTGACCCGTGCCCCACACTGCAGAGGAAGGTGAAAAACCTCCAGGGCCTCTGCCAATCTGCCATGGAGGAAAATTCCTTCCCAACCTCAAATATGGCGATCAGTTAAACCCTGAGCATGTGGGCAAGACTCACCAGCCAGGAAAGAATTCTCTGTAGTAATTCAGATCCCATCCCCTCCAACATCCCATCACAGGCCATGGGGCATATTTACCTGCTAATAATCAAAGATGAATTAATTGCCAAAATGAGGCTATCCCATCATACCATCCCCTCCATAAACTTATCAAGCTTAGTCTTGAAGCCAGATATGTCTTTTGACCCCATTACTCCCCTTGGAAGGCTGTTCCAGAACTTCACTCCTCTAATGGTTAGAAACCTTCATCTAATTTCAAGTCTAAACTTCTTAATGTCCAGTTTGTATCCATTTGTTCTTGTGTCTACATTGGTACTAAGCTTAAATAATTCCTCTCCCTCCCTGATATTTATCCCTATGATATATTTATAGAAAGCAATCATATCTCCCCTCAACCTTCTTTTGGCTAGGCTAAACAAGCCAAGCTCTTTCAGTCTCCTTTCATAAGACAGGTTTTCCATTCCTCAGATCATCCTAGTAGCCCTTCTCTGTACCTGTTCCAGTTTGAATTCATCCTTCTCAAACATGGGAGACCAGAACTGCACACAGTATTCCAGATGAGGTCTCACCAGTGCTTTGTATAATGGTACTAACACCTCCTTATCTTTATTGAAAATACCTCGCCTGATGCATCCTGAAACCGCATTAGCTTTTTTAATGGCCATATCACATTGGCGGCTCAGAGTCATCCTGTGATCAACCAATACTCCAAGGTCCTTCTCCTCCTCTCTTACTTCCAACTGATGTGTCCCCAATTTATAACCAAAATTCTTGTTATTAATCCCTAAATGCATGACCTTGCACTTTTCACTATTAAATTTCATCCTATTACAATTACTCCAGTTTACAAGGTCATCCAGATCTTCCTGTATGATATCCCGGTACTTCTCTGTGTTAGCAATACCTCCCAGCTTTGTGTCATCCGCAAACTTTATTAGCACATTTCCACTTTTTGTGCCAAGGTCAGTAATAAAAAGATTAAATAAGATTGGTCCCAAAACCGATCCCTGAGGAACTCCACTAGTAACTTCCTTCCAGCCTGACAGTTCACCTTTCAGTATGACTCGTTGTAGTCTCCCCTTTAACCAGTTCCTTATCCACTTTTCAATTTTCATATTGATTCCCATCTTTTCCAATTTAATTAATAAATCCCCATGTGGTACTGTATCAAATGCCTTACTGAAATCGAGGTAAATTAGATCCACTGTGTTTCCTTTGTCTAAAAAATCTGTTACCTTCTCAAAGAAGGAGATCAGGTTGGTTTGGCGCTATCTACCTTTTGTAAAACCATGTTGTATTTTGTCCCAATTACCATTGACCTCAATGTCCTTAACTACTTTCTCCTTCAAACATTTTTCCAAGACCTTGCATACTACAGATGTCAAACTAACAGGCCTATTGTTACTCGGATCACTTTTTTTCCCTTTCTTAAAAATAGGAACGGTCTTAGCAATTCTCCAGTCATACGGTACAAGCCCTGAGTTTACTGATTCATTAAAAATTCTTGCTAATGGTCTTCATCCTGTAATATTCTTGGATGAAATTATCTGGACCCTCCAATTTCATCCCATTAAACTGTTTGAGTTTGGCTTCTACTTCGGATGTGGTAATATCTACCTCCATATCCTCATTCCCATTTGTCATCCTACCATTATCCCTAAGCTCCTCATTAGCCTCATTAAAGATTGAGGAAAAGTATTTGTTTAGCTATTGGGCCATGCCTAGATTATCCTTAACCTCCACTCCATCTTCAGTGTTTAATGGTCCCACTTCTTCTTTCTTTGTTTTCTTCTTATTTATATGGCTATAGAACCTTTTACTGTTGGTTTTAATACTCTTTGCAAGGTCCAACTCTACATGGCTTTTGGCCTTTCTCACTTTATCTCTACATGTTCTGACCTTAATAAGGTAGCTTTCCTTGCTAATCCCTCCCATCTTCCACTCTTTGTAGGCTTTCTTCTTTTTCTTAATCACCTCTCTGAGATGCTTGGTCATCCAGCTTGATCTACAACATCTGCCTATGAATTTTTTCCCCTTTCTTGCGATGCAGGCTTTTGATAGTTTCTGCAACTTTGACTTGAAGTAATTCCAGGCCTCCTCCACCTTTAGATCCACAAGTTCTTCAGTCCAATCCACTTCCCTAACTAATTTCCTTAATTCTTTAAAGTTAGACCTTTTGAAATCAAAAACCATAGTCCCAGATCTATTTTTGTTTATCCTTCCATCTAGTTTGAACTGAATTAGCTCATGATCACTCGAACCAAGGTTGTCCCCTACCACCATTTCTTCTATGAGGTCCTCATTACTCACCAAAACCAAATCTAAAATGGCATCCCCTCTTGTTGGTTCTTTAACTGCTTGGTGAAGAAATCCATCAGCTATCGCATCCAGAAAAATCTGAGCCCTATTATTATTACTAGCACTTGTCCTCCAGTCTATATCTGGGAAGTTAAAGTCTCCCATGATCGCACAATTCCCATTAGTGTTTACTTCATTAAAAACATTAAAGAGGTCTCTATCCATATCCAAATCGGATCCCAGCAGTCTGTAGCACACTCCAAGCACTATCTCAGGGGAGGCTCTAGTAGCTTTCTTTCCCAATGTGATTTTTGCCCAGACAGACTCTGGCTTATCCCTTCCATCACTTCTTATTTCTTTACAGTTTATCTCATCATTGATATACAATGCTACTCCATCACTTTTGCCTTTATTTCTGTCTTTCCTAAACAGCACATAGCCTTCAATACCTGTACTCCACTCAAGTCTACTGTTCAACCATGCTTCTGTTATCCCTATAATATCCGGTTTCACTTCCTGCACCACTAGCTCTAGTTCCTCCATTTTGTTACCTAGGCTCCTCGCATTGGTGTACAAACATCTTAATTCTTGCTGTTTGGCTTCACTCACATTCTTTACCCTATTAGGCACAGACATTCTATCACCAGTATCACCTATTAGACTGGTATCTACACTACCCTTCCTCCTTATGTCCATTCTTCTACCCACAGCTGTATCCTTTCTTACTTTGTTTTCTTCCCTCTCAGTGTTAAATTCCAGTGTGAAGATTATCTGGACATCTCCCAACCATGTCGCCCAGATTCCTAGTTTAAAGCTCTCTTAATCAGTTGTGCCAGCCTCCATCCTAGAAATCTATTTCCCTCCTTACTCAGGTGAAGTCCATCCCGAGAGAACAGTCCTCTGTCCATGAATGCTTCCCAATGGCCATACATCCCAAAGCCTTCCTTATAGCACCACTGCCTGAGCTATCTGTTGATCGCCATAATTTTGTCACACCTTTGTTGCTCTTCTCTAGGAACATACAGAATCCCACTGAAGATCACCTGAGTTTCGATTTCCTTAAGCGTCTTTCCCAGTTTGGCATAGTTTCCCTTGATACGTTCCAGCGAGAATCTAGCTGAATCATGTGTTCCCACATGAAGGACTATCAGCAGATTCTTTCCCGCTCCCGTTAGGATCCTTTTCAGCCTCAGGTCCACATCCCATATCTTAGCACCCGGCAGACAACACACCCTTCTGTTCTCTGGATCAGCTCTAGTTACAGGCCTATCTGTTCTTCTCAGTAAGGAGCCCCTAATCATGTAGACCTGCCTTTTCCTGGTGACAGCATGATTCTCTGGTCTATCCCTTGTTCCCTCTGGCTGCAAGTCCTCTCGATTTCTGTTGTCCCTTGCAATCCTCTGCAACCCATCCGGTATCCTCCAGGGGCTCATATTTTGTGTTGTCTCTATTGACTTTTCACCTCTTCCTGTAGGGCTAGCTGTTCTTCTCTTCTTTCTTGCCCTCTCACCTTCAGCGACCACCTGCTGTGCCCCTTCTTCATTTTCCAACTCTGCAAACCTGTTCCTGAGCTCTATTGTTCCTTCATTGGCCCGTCTTTTCCTCTGCCTGGTTCTCTTAGTCACATGCTTCCACTGTCCACTTTCCTCCCCCAGCAGTCTCCCCTCAGAATTCTTTGGTCCTGCTTCCATCTGCAAGTCTGAGCTTTTCCCTTCAGCCTCCTCATGTCTTTGCTCCATCATCCACTCGAACCCTCTTCAAAACTCGACCACAGTTTCCACCTGCATCTCTGGTTCTCGGATCTTTTCTTCCATCAGCTCTATCAGGCGGCACTTTATGCAGACAAAACTCTTTTCAGGTACCCCCTCCAGGATCATGTACATGCTGCAGCTTCCACATCCAGCCATCCTCATTGTATCTTTCACTGCTGCCTCTGTATCGGTCATAGCCTTCCCACCTAAAACCTGTTAGTCCAGGAAACACAAACCAAAGCAAACTACCACCACCTACAGCAAAACAAACCCCCAACAGGCACCAGAACACCGGCAGAACACCACCCCCTCCCTTCACTAGCCTGTCAATTCCTCTGCCTAGTCTCCCCCACAAACTCCCCCCTGTAAACTCCCACTGAAACTCCCCTATTTACAGCTCTGTTTGCTGGCTCCTGTGCCGCTGCAGAAATTAACAAAAAAGATCCTAATATTAGAACCCAGTGAAAGCAAAATGCACAGTACTTGGCTCTTTGGGGCTCTCCCATGACTCCTTGAAATGGGCTCTCTGGCCAGCTGTCATCTGCTTACCTTACCCAGAAATGGTCCCCATATGGCCTGATACCTGCACTGCTGTAGCCCCACATTCTGTCATGGAGCAATACTCCACACTGCCTCCGGAACAAAGAGTCATGTTTCAAATACCTCTTTTGGCAGATTAATTCCAGGCTTGTTTCCAAAACAAGAATCATGGCTCAGTGCCTTCCATGTCATTGATTATAGACTCATAGACTCATAGACTCTAGGACTGGAAGGGACCTCGAGAGGTCATCAAGTCCAGTCCTCTGTCCTCATGGCAGGACCAAATACTGTCTAGACCATCCCTAATAGACACTTATCTAACCTACTCTTAAATATCTCCAGAGATGGAGATTCCACAACCTCCCTAGGCAATTTATTCCTAACTACCCTGACAGTTAGGAACTTTTTCCTAATGTCCAACCTAAATCTCCCTTGCTGCAGTTTAAGCCCATTGCTTCTTGTTCTATCATTAGAGGCTAAGGTGAACAAGTTTTCTCCCTCCTCCTGATGACACCCTTTTAGATACCAGAAAACTGCTATCATGTCCCCTCTCAGTCTTCTCTTTTCCAAACGAAATAAACCCAATTCTTTCAGCCTTCCTTCATAGGTCATGTTCTCAAGACCTTTAATCATTCTTGTTGCTCTTCTCTGGACCCTCTCCAATTTCTCCACATCTTTCTTGAAATGTAGTGCCCAGAACTGGACACAATACTCCAGCTGAGGCCTAACTAGCACAGAGTAGAGCAGAAGAATGACTTCTCGTGTCTTGTTTACAACACAATTGTTAATGCATCCCAGAATCACGTTTGCTTTTCTTTTGCAACAGTATCACACTGTTGACTCATATTTAGCTTGTGGTCCACTATGACCCCTAGATCTCTTTCTGCCATACTCCTTCCTAGACAGTCTCTTCCCATTCTGTATGTGTGAAACTGATTGTTCCTTCCTAAGTGGAGCACTTTCCATTTGTTTTTATTGAACTTCATCCGGTTTACCTCAGACCATTTCTCCAATTTGTCCAGATCATTTTGAATTTTGGCCCTGTCCTCCAAAGCTGTTGCAATCCCTCCCAGTTTAGTATCATCTGCAAACTTAGTAAGCGTACTTTCTACGCCAACATCTAAGTCGTTGATGAAGATATTGAACAGAGCTGGTCCCAAAACAGACCCCTGTGGAACCCCACTTGTTATACCTTTCCAGCAGGATTGGGAGCCATTAATAACTACTCTCTGAGTACGGTTATTCAGCCAGTTATGCACCCACCTTATAGTAGCCCCATCTAAATTGTATTTGCCTAGTTTATCGATAAGGATATTTTGCAAGACCGTATCAAATGCCTTACTAAAGTCTAGGTATACCAGATCCACCACTTCTCCCTTATCCACAAGACTCGTTATCTTATCAAAGAAAGCTATCAGATTGGTTTGACACGATTTGTTCTTTACAAATCCATGCTGGCTATTCCCTATCACCTTACCACCTTCCAAGTGTTTGCAGATTATTTCTTTAATTACTTGCTCCATTATCTTCCCTGGCACAGAAGTTAAACTAACTGGTCTGTAGTTTCCTGGGTTGTTTTTATTTCCCTTTTTATAGATGGGCACTATATTTGCCCTTTTCCAGTCTTCTGGAATCTCTCCCGTCTCCTATGACTTTCCAGAGATAATAGCTAGAGGCTCAGATACCTCCTCTATTAACTCCTTGAGTATTCTAGGATGCATTTCATCAGGCCCTGGTGACTTGCAGGCATCTAACTTTTCTAAGTGATTCTTAACTTGCTCTTTTTTTATTTTATCTTATAAACCTACCCCATTCCCATTAGCATTCACTATGTTAGACATTCCTTCAGACTTCTCAGTGAAGACTGAAACAAAGAAGTCATTAAGCATCTCTGCCATTTCCAAGTTTCCTGTTACTGTTCCTCCCTCCTCACTGAGCAGTGGGCCTACCCTGTCCTTGGTCTTGGATCTATGGCAGTAAATCTGCAAGGACAGCATTTTTAATTATTTAATAATTCTAGTCACTTAAAAGTAACCAGTCAAAATCTAGGTGAGCAGAGGGTTTCCAGATAAATTAGTTTCTCAAAGCTGCTAAGCAGTGGCTGGCCACTAGAAATCTAGGGGCCCGACAAAGGATTTTAAAAACACTAGGTTTATGCCAGGTTTGTCCTCCATAATGTACAAAGAAGCTTGTTTTCCGCTGTAGCAATGTTTGGGCCTGTCTTCTCTGCTTTTATTGGATATCTTCTTTGACCAGTAGAGAACTGGAGTGGGAAATTTCTGAGCCCTTAATCAGAGGGTTGAAGTTGTTAAATGCTGATCCTTCCCTCCACTGTTTTGAGTTAATGTATTAAAAATTTAACATCCCTCTCAGCCTTTCAGTTTCAGGGCTGAGAAATCTTCTACTCCCACAAGGAGACCACCAGGGAAAACAGGACTTGCTGTTCCTGGAATTTCCAAGATGCATGCCCCTCTCACCATGCCCCCAAACTTTCAGGCCTCCTTTATCCATTATAAAAGGGTATGTCTATACTACGGGATTATTCCGATTTTACAGAAACCAATTTTTGGAAACAGATTGTATAAAGTCAAGTGCACGCAGCCACACTAAGCACATTAATTCAGCAGTGTGCATCCATGTACCGAGGCTAGCGTCAATTTCCGGAGCATTGCACTATGGGTAGCTATCTCATAGTTCCCGCAGTTTCCCCCGCCCATTGGAATTCTGAGTTGAGATACCAATGCATGATGGGGCAAAAACAATGTCGTGAGTGATTCTGGGTAAATGTCGTCAGTCAGTCCTCCCTCCATGAAAGTGACGGCAGACAATCATTTCGCGCCCTTTTCCCTGGATTGCCTGGGCAGATGCCATAGCATGGCAACCATGGAGCCCCTTCAGCCTTTTTTCACTGTCACCGTATGTCTACTGGATGTTGCTAACAGACGTGGTACTGCAGCGCTACACAGCAGCATCCCCTTGCCTTTTGCAAGTTGACTATGACAGTTACCAGCTTTACTGTACTGTCTGCTGCTGTCATGGGTGCTCCTGGCCAGCCTTAGTGAGGTCGGCCGGGGGCGCATGGATAAAAATGGGAATGACTCTCCAGGTCATTCTCTTCTTTAAGTTTTGTCTAATGGAGAGTCAGTCCAACCTAGAATATCAGGCAAGCCTACTAAAAAACCAGAGAGGCAAACAGCCACTCTGGGTCAGAGCCTCAGACATCCCGCAGAAATGATGAGCTGCATGCCATTCTAGGGGGTGCCCCTGCAACAACCCCACCCATTGCTTCCCTCCGCTCCCACCCCTCCTGGGCTATCATGGCAGTTATCCCCCCATTTGTGTGATGAACTAATAAAGAATGCATGAATAAGAAACAACACTGACTTTTTTGCCTCTGCAAGCATAGATCAAAGGGGGGAGGGGAAGGGAGAGCAGCTTCCAGCTGCCATGATGTTTCAGGCAGGAGTGAATCTCCAGGAGACAAAACTTAAAGAAGAGAATGACCGGGAGTCATTCCCATTTTTGCCCAGGTACCCCTGGCCGACTTCACCAGGCCAGCTAGGAGCACTCACGGGACGACGATGATGGCTATCAGTCCTACTGTACCGTCTGCCATCGGGAAGGGAAGGGGCCGCTGCTGTGTAGCACTGCAGCACCGCGTCTGCCAGCAGCATCCAGTAGACCTACGGTGACATTGAAAAAAAAGGCGAGAAACGATTATTTTCCCTTTGCTTTCACGGGGTGGGAGGGGGCTGATGACATATACTCTGAACCACCCGCGACAATGTTTTTGATCCTTCAGGCTTTGGGAGCTCAGCCAAGAATTCAAATGGTTTTCAGAGAGTGTGGGAACTGTGGGATAGCTGCAGTCATCAGTCGTCCCTCCCTCTCTGAGCGTCCATTTCATTCTTTGGCTTTCTGGCACGCTTGTCTCAGCTCCTTAAGTTTCATGCAGCACTGTGTTGAGTCTCTGTTGTGGCCTCTGATCATCATGACCTTGGAGATTTTTTCAAATGTTTTGGCATTTCGTCTTTTGGAACAGAGTTCTGATAGAACGGATTCATCTCCCCATACAGAGATAAGATTCAGTGTCTCCCATACGGTCCATGCTGGAGCTCTTTTTTGATTCTGGGACTGCATGGTCACCTGTGCTGATCAGTGCTCCACGCTGGGCAAACAGGAAATGAAAATCAAAAGTTCGCGGGGCTTTTCCTGTCTACCTGGCCAGTGCATCTGAGTTCAGATTGCTGTCCAGAGCGGTCACAATGGTGCACTGTGGGATAGCTCCCAGAGGCCAATACCGTTGAATTGCGGCCACACTAACCCTAATCTGAAATGGCAATACTGATTTCAGCGCTACCCCCCTTGTCGGGGAGGAGTACAGATATCGATATTAAGAGCCCTTTATATCACAATAAAGGGCTTTGCTGTGTGGACGGGTGCAGCGTTAATTCAGTTTAACGCTGCTAAATTCGAAATAAACTCATAGTGTAGACCAGGCCATAGCAAGGAAGGGCACAAACCTCCCTTCATCCTCCAACAGACCTTTTTGCACAGCACACCTTTTTAAAAAATGAGGAGTATGCAGATTGATTTGAGTTTTTGCTTTGACAAGTTCTCTAATTAAAAACTCCCTGTCCAGATGTGTGCTCAGACTTGCTTTGTGCTCAGATAACCAGACCAAGAATCCTAATGAAATTTTTTTTTGTCCCTCTCAATTTTATTTTTAGCAAGTTTATCCAGGATAAGTACTCTGGCTACAGTCAGCAGGCAGCCGCTTACATTGCTGGGGCAGTATACGACAGCTCTCTTGTTCTCTCTGCAGCAGTTGGCATATTAATCGTGAGTACCCAGAACATCAGCTACATGGTGGATTGTCTGCTGATAGATCAAGGCTTAGTACAAATAATATTTTGTGCATCTCTGACAGAGATTGAGTGTTTAGAGCTCTGGAGTTAGGTCATTAGTGATTCAGGGGGTTAACAGACTAGTTTAGAAACCCCGAGGACCATTCTGTATTAGGTCAGAAGTAAAATGAGTTTGATCTCTGATCCCCTAGTTCCTGTTGTAGAAGTATGACACCAGTAGCTGAATACTCATGAGAGGCCCAAGATAAAACAGTGAGGGAAGTGCTGCAGGTCAGGATTGAGGAGCACAGGCAGAGCTAAGTTATCATTTACCAGCATGCATAGCTCAGCTGTACTCATTGAGGAGCACACTGGAACCCTGGTGGAAACAGTGGGGGACTCTTGGTAAATCACCTTCTGTTTGTCCTTCATCAGGACTATGTAGGACTGAGAGGTGTGTTTGCAGTTGGTTGTGCTGTGCTGACTCAGCCAGTCTTTGCTCTCCTGGCATTTTCATTTGTTCCTCCGCTTGTCTCTACCATCTGGCTGGGGATCACTTACTCCTTTGCTGCTGTAAGTATGTAGAAGCCACAGCATTAGCTGGTCACGTCATAACTTTGGTTCCCTCCTCACTCCTTTCCAGACACTGGCATTTTACACTAGCCGAAGGCTAAACATTGGGCATGTGTGCATTCTGAGGTCTTTGGATTACAAAGCCCAAAGGATGTAGTCAGCAAACACTTCCGTATAACCCAAAACAGCTTAAGGAACCCATTGGCATGGTGTGTGGGAAACATTTCATGACACCTTTTGAGCAAGATGTAGAGTGTCCACCTAAGTCAGTTATCCCAGCTCCTTATTGAGATGTTTGACTCTGAATTGTGTGTGCTTTAAGTTGACTGCAGTAACTGGAGAGGAAAGATGTAGGCACTCTCATCATCCATTTACAGTAATCTTCTGGTCTGATAGTGGTCATTGGTGGATGAGTCAGAGGAAGATGTAAACCCCTCCATGAGGCATCCAAATGTGTAATGGGGACAACTTCCTTTCTCCCTCAGTCGATCAGCTAGTAGCCTGAAGCTGGGGCTTGAATTGTTAGACTTTTCTGGAAAGTGTCTTGGCAGCAAACTTTTCCTACTTTAACATCAGCCCATTTCATTACTCCTTACAACAGGCGAGTCTGTGGCCATCCATACCCCTTGTGGTTCCCTAGGCAACATTAGGTACAGCTATGGGGCTTGCAACCTCTGTGCAGATGATTGGAATTGGTCTCTCCAATCTGATCGTTGGACACATTCTGGGAACCAAGTCCAGGTGAGAACTAGTGCCTTTTGTCTCTTAAGCAAAAGCCCACAAGTTGCTGTGGGGACTAAACTGAAAGCATAAAACCAGTTTTGTTTGTGGTCTAAACCATGCCTGGTTTCAGGACACAAAAGCCAACACATGTGCTGCTTCATTTTATTTGGATGTTATATAGCAAGAGGAAACACATTCTCCCATGATCATTGTTTGTTCATCTTCTGGACCCAACAGCGAACTAAAGATCCCACTATGGCACTGGCAACAGATGATGATCTTCATGCTGGCAAATACCATTGCATGCATTACTGCCTCTGTTAGCCTCAACGTGGTGGACAAGCAGCAGGTGGTAACATGCTTAAACTTTCATTACCCTCCTATACCCAGGGCAAGATACCTTGGACACTAGGTATTTCCTACAAAAAGTGCATTGGGGCAGTTCTTAGGTGTAAACTTAGTTCCCAAAATGTTGGTTTGAAAGGGACTTTAGGTAGTGCAGAGTTTGTATAAGGAAGGTTTTCTCACTCGGGATAGGTACTGTTGAGTTGGTCACTGCAGAATATCCTGCAGATACCTACTGCTTTCCGTGTTTTGTTACCATACTTTTAAAGATAGGAGTGGCAATGGTGGGAACCTCCAGTATTACGTATGTTGGTGGCCTCATCACACATTCCTTCCCCAAGATGAGTTGCACAAAATATTGAAGACCTAAATATCTGCTGAAAGGTTGTCTGTAAGCTACACACATTCTCTAGGAAAGCTCGTTTGTTTCACTGTCTGCTTTTCTGAATTGCCAGGGTGGGACACTGAACAGAGCAACAAAGCAATCATCTGCAGAACAGGTCAGACAGCCTGTAGGCACAGCACTGCTCCTGGATGAAGTGGGAGATGAAGGGTTAATCAACTAAAAAGCATCAGGATGCCCTATTTTGGATCCTACAGTGACAGAGTACAACAACAACTGGTTGCTGGCACAGTATTGTCCCTCTGTATTTCCAATTGTATGCTTTTAAGGAATACATTGTAATATTTTTAGCTTGTATTTTTTTTAACAAGGGTAACCTTATTCAGTCATCCATCAAAACAAGCTGGTATGAAGGGAATTATGCATATGAAGGGAAAGTTGTTTTTGTTCCTTGTGTCTGGAACAAATCAGCCATATGGTACATTAAGCCAGTGATGAAGCTTATGTGGTACACTTTTTCAAATGGACTACATTACGATGTTTACAGTCTAAACTAAGTCCACCTGAAGTTTGTTCTAAGCAACTATATACCATCTTATAAGTCACCTTAATTCATCATTATAAATGTGTTAATGTAAGGTATTTCATTAAAATATCACTGCACCTTCACAGAAAGCTCCTCACACAGTGGCGTGAACAGGTTGAGTAGCCTTCCATTTCAATAATTGCAGTTGTCAATGTCCTTTCACAAATTCATTGTGTGTAAATAAGAGTGCCACGTTGTCCTGGTAGAGGCTGTTGGGATTGTTTTACTTATTTTAAATTGGCAAGACCAATTATGTGAAAACTAGCCAAACTTTTTGCTTAACACTCCTACAAGCTGCATTATTCAGATACAGCAATGTTACCTTCAAATTGTATGAAACTATTGATCAAAAATAGTAAATAAACCCCCTTAAAATCTGATCTTATACTAGCGATTGTCAGTGCACATTGATCATTGACCTGTACAGATATGTAGAACAATCATCTTTACTATGCAACCTCTTGAATGGTGCTCTTGTAAGCACTGAGGATGATGCCTCAAGTGTGTGTTAATTTCATTGTTAAACAGCGCTAAGAGCAACCACTTGAAAGATGCTTTCCTAAAAAAAGACGACAGGTTTGGAAGTTGCTGCTTGTATGTGGTTAAACAATTGCAGAGTAAAATTACTAACTTCTGTATTAATGTGAGAACAAAAGGTGTACTGATGAGTCCAATAAAGTAACCTTTCCTAAAGTAATTGTTACAGAGGAGAAATCCTCTATTACAGCAAATTCTGTTCCTGTGACACAGCTGAGCTAGGATAGGTTTTTATGTAACAATTCCCTCTCTGCCTTCTGTTAGTACGTGTAAGTTCATCTGAAGCTACTCTGACTCACAGTACACCTAATGCAAATGATGGAAGGACTGGACTTTGACTAAGGCAACTGAAAGGCTGAGGGGAGAGGCCATAACCTGCTCCAGTTCCCGTGGCAGATTTTGAAAGATATGGTGCCCTTTCCTGAAAATTTGATGGCTTATGCTCATACCTTCTACTATCATGAGGCAGTACAATGGAGAGGCTTGTAATGTGAGTATGTATTCTATAGAGATGGTCATAATTGGACATAGCTTGAAACTTCCCAGTGGCTGAGTGTGAGCCTGTGTTATTTGTCCACAACAGCTTATTTAGTCTGCAGAAGAGAAGAGTGAGGTGGGATTTGATAACCTGCAGGGGGGTTCCAAAGAGGATGGAGCTTGGCTGTTCTCAGTTGTGGCAGATGACAGAACAAGGAGCAATGGTCTCAAGTTGCAGTGGAGGAGGTCTGGGTTGGATATTAGGAAAAACTATTCCACTAGGAGAGTGGTGAAGCACTGGAACGGGTTACCTAGGGAGGTGGTTGTATCTCCCTCCTTAGAGGTTTATAAGGACCAGCTTGACAAAGCCTTGGCTGGGATGATTTAGTCGGCATGTCCTGCACTGAGCAGGGGGTTAGACTAGATGACCTCCTGAGGTCTCTTCCAACCCTAATCTTCTATGATTCTAACAATAGTTTTAGCCACCACTTAGTTGAGGGGAGACTTTGATGGGTTAGTAAAGCAGACCTCAGCTATACTATCCCTTTAATTGCATTTTTTTTTACATGCAATCACTGCTATTCTGCACTGGCATCATATTACTAGACCTCCATGCTGTAACATTCTGTAGTTACATTTGGAAATGCATGCCGGGATTTCTATAGTCCAGTGTAGGACACACATAGTAGGGCTCTTTCTCAGAAGAGTAACAGATGTTCTGTGCCTAGTTAACATCAGCATAAGCAGCAGTCTAACACTTCACAAAAAACATAGCAGTCAGCACTGTTATCAAAGTTACTACTTAACATAATGGCCACACTGGGTCACACAATAGACTGTCTAGCTCAGTATTCGGTCTCCTGACAGTGGCCAATGTCAGATGCTGTAAAGGGACTGAATAGAATCAGGTAATTTTGATTGATCCATCCTATCATCCATTTCATTGGGTGACCCTTGGTTCTCATGTAATTTTATAGCCCTCTGCCCCCCCATTAGTCATTTCTTTTTCCAAGCTGAATCATCTGTCTTTTTAATCTCTCCTCACATGACAGCTGTGCCATACTTCTAATTATTTTTGTTGTCCTTCTCTGTTCCTTTTCCATTCTTAATTTTTTTTGAGATGGGGTGACCAGAAATGCATGCAGTATTTGGGGGGGGGGGGGGGGAGAAATACCATGGATTTATATAGTGGCATGCTTACTATCCTATCTATCCCTTTCCTATTGGTTCCTAACATTATTAGCTTTTTTTGACTACTGCTGCACATTGAGCAGATGTTTTCATAGAACTATCCACAATGCCTCTAAGACTTCTTTCTTAAATTAGCTGTTACCACTCAGGCCCCATCATTTTCTATGTGTAGTTGAGATTGTTTTATAATATGCATTACTTTGAATTTAGCCAGATTGAATTTCATCTGCCATTTTCTTGACCAGTCATGCACTTTAGTGAGATTCTTTGCAGTGAGCTTTGGACTTAAGGAATTTTGTATTATTTGCAAATTTTGCCACCTCTCTATCCTACATCCCCTTTTCCAGAATAACACAGCTCCCACTACAGATCCTTAGCCCATTTAATTCCTTCCATTGATAAAACTGACTAATTTATTCATAGCTGTTGTCGCTGATCTTTTAACCAGTTATTGATCTAGGAGAGACTCTTCCCTCTCATCCCATGACTGCTGACTTTGCTTAAGAGCTTTTAGTGAGGGACATCTTCAAAAGCTTTCTGGAAGCCCCAGTACACTCTATGGATGCTTGTTGACATCCTTGAAGAATTCTAATATGCCTCACCACTCTAACTGTCCTTTATTTCTTTCAAAGGTAATGGGAAGGTTGGTAGGCTGCTGCTCCTTCCTCTTCCCTCCCTCCTCAATATGAGAAGCAAAACTTACATGAGTTATGCATCATGAATTTTAAACTAGACTGTCAGATGATACCTGACTGATATTTAAGACACATAAAAGCCTACAAGTGTTTTCTCTAGTGACGGGCCAAAGCATGCAATTGATCAACACTTCTGCTACATCTTAAGCTAACTTTAGTATATACACTAGGCACCTGCCCTTCTCTGTTGCATTGTCTAGAGCATTAACCTGG
This sequence comes from Gopherus evgoodei, assembly GCF_007399415.2. Classification (NCBI taxonomy): domain Eukaryota; kingdom Metazoa; phylum Chordata; order Testudines; family Testudinidae; genus Gopherus; species Gopherus evgoodei. Next base: position 1,956,222 of record NW_022060059.1, read on the forward strand.
ATAACGTTTACCTTAAGAGTCAGGAAACAGTACAAAAGTCAGATTTGTTTCTTCTAGAAGAGAAATAAAGAACTCATTTGCAGATTCTGTAGTATGACTTCATCATAGTTCTGTAACTGTGGTCATGCACCAGTAAGGTTGCTTAATCCTTTATGGTAATCTATGGATTACATCCAGTGTTTGTACTCATTTATCTCCTGCCTATCACTGTATTAAGATTTAATTATCCTTGATACTAGTTCATAGATGCACAAGCTCTTACCTAAAAGATTGGCTTAAGAATGATGTTCCATCAAGAGATGAAATATGAAAGCTTGGTCTTACAAGCAGCATACAGGTACAGTGCAGTTCAGTCTGCAAATGGAATATGGATCCCTGGTTGTTTATACCTTCCAGCTGTGACAAAACATCAACTTTGACAGAGTGCATCACCCTAAGTTAATATTTCTCTCTAATTGCCATGCTGTCTAATTTATCTGAAGTGGGATGTGTAATAGTCTCAAAGTATCTAGTCCACAGAACAAAAGCAGCTAGATATATAAGGACAGTTTTATGCACTTACATTTGTTTCACTAGGGAAAAGACTTACAGCTATGAATTTTCACATATATGTATCATTTTCTAGGGACAAGTGTAGATGCTCAATAACATAACAATTTAGGCAAATTCAGACAGTTTCAAGGTTTATGGAAAGGGGCTTAGATAGCAGAAAAATGCATCTAAACACAGCCTGTTGGAAGCTGCTATACTTTCATTCTTGTATCCATTACAGGGGAAGCTAGTGTAGATTGATTCCAGGCATGCTCTAGGCCAGTGGTCCCCAATGCGGTGCCAGTGGGCACCTATCTGTGCCCGCGTACTGGCCCATGGACAAACATCTGCCAAAAAACAGCAATGTCAAGTGGCTCATCGTCCGGCGCCTGCCAGATGAAAAAGGTTGGGGACCACTGCTCTAGGCTACACTGCTTCTGCAACAAGGAGGGAGGGAGGCAGGCAGGCAGGCTGGTTTGCCCCCCCACTGGTCAGAAGGTGGAGCACCTTTAAAATTAACTGTGGCAGGAAGTAAGTGTTTGAGAAGGCTCATTGTATTACACAAGAAGTGTTACATGGAATTTGATCACTGGCTAAAGTGTTTGCTATAGACTAGAACAATGACTTATTGACAGGAGAACCCAGCTACACACAGTGAAGTAACAAAATACTGTGGTTTATTGAGGAGTCCATGATTTAACCATTAATACAAGTTCCATTCCCCTGTTGCCCATGTGTGTAAAAAAGTGTCCTTATCAAACTTAAAACTGGGAGACACTGAGCAGAGTGTATGCCAATGAGGGAAATGCTAGCCAACACATGCAGACAGAAGTCCACAGTAGTTTAAGACTTAGCTGGAAACTGCTGTTTAAAACAATATTTCAGCTCCTGTTAGTCTATAAGATATCAAGCTTTGAATCTAAGCTCACTGACTAGCCCACAAACTCTTCAATACAAAAGCTGAAGGCAGAAAGGCAGACTGGTTGGCCTTTCCTACCTGCTAATCCCAGGAAAAGCCTAGCATGTACTGGAAAGCAAAGTTAAACACTAAAATAGCAGGAGGGGACAGAAGATCCTTTATAGACTTGACCAAATAAGCAAAATAGGAATAGCAACTGGGAAACTGCTACACTGGGGGGGAATATGAATCTAAAAAACAGATGTATTGGGATCACACTCCCTCAATCATGATCACCATCCTCGTACAGTTAGAGGCGGCCAGCAGCAGGAGCGCCAAGCCTCCTGTGGAAGAGGCACAGGAGGCATTAAGATTCCTGCCACTTCCACCCTGTAAAAGGGGATTTTCACTTCCATAAGTTAAAAGGCAGCTGTGAGTCTCTGTGGTACAGTCAGTCATTCATCTTTGCTGGGCACTTTAACAATCACTATGACCTCTAAGCTGTTGTAGCATCTAGTTAAGAAATAGCTCTTCTGAACAGTTTGTCACAGAAATAGTTTTCAGTGAACCTGGGCAAGAACAGCTACTGGTATGTGGAGCCATTGTGTAGATAAGGCCACTTGGTCTTTGGTGGACCTGAACAACTCCTGTATGTAATGAGTTAGGTAGTTAAAAAAAAACAAAAAAAACACAAACCACACAAACTAACAACCAACACTATTACAAGTGGCCAACAGTCTAAGCACCTAGTGTTATCATAGTATCAGTATTTGATATGTTTGAGGAAAGTCCAGTCAGAATTAACTGACATTTAAGAGCCCTCTTTCAACCCCCCACCCCCAAACCCACATACCTAATTAGGAGAGAACAATGCACATTCTTGCAAACATAATTCAAAACAGTCACTGTGCCGGAAGAATATTGCAGTGATCCCTAGACTGTCCCAAGCAGATGTACAGGGATTAACAGTCTTAAAATAGCTACACGAGTATGTGTGGATGAGCAACTTGGATCGTCCACACTACCAAGGAATAACAGGCAGTCAAAGGCAACCCATGGCTAACAAAACAGAGGTTTCACTAACAGAGTCAGCATAGAAACAAAAAGCAAAGCTACTGGAGGATACAAGCAAAGCAGTCCATTATTTCTCCATGGCGGCGGGGAGGGAAGGGGAACCCTGCAAAAGCTAAAGCATCGGTACATGAGGGCTTTTAGAGGCTGGTGATGGGACATTAAAGCTGGCTCACTAGAGATGTCCTGGGACAGTTTCCAGAATCTAATTATACACTACTGTAGTTTGTCAGAGTTCTTTCAATAGATGCAACTGTGTACTCAAATCACTCCCCTCCCTACCAGGAAAGCTGGAGGCACCCTTGCATGACATCAGTGAAATAAGATCTTTCCAGGAGTGCCTGGATAAGACAGTACACTAAACTATAATTTTTCTCTTTGTCGAGCAAATATCAGTACAGACTATTACTGAAGTGCTCCAAAACTTTATACAACTTGATGGCTTGCGAGACTGCCACAGAACAATGAGAGTTTTAACATAATAAACCAGGGGAGGAAGTCGTCTCTTATGGCCAAGGACTAAGCAGAACTCTTCAGATCCCAACACCACCACTTAGAATGGATCATGTTTATATTAAAATGGTTGCAGATAAATTTTTTGCTTCTTAAGGTTAGGATACACTGCCTAGAAGAGCATTAGCTCCTGTTAGGCTCAATTTAGACAGATGCCAGGCCTGGCATCCAAGTCCCCATCCACTGGGATAGAATTTCACCATACTGACTGTACCTAAATGCTTCGGTCCAAAAGTCTGAGCTACTAACTGACTGCAAGATTAAGAGGTTTTGTTTTTTTTTTTAATTGCCCACCACAAAGGAACACTCCTCTTGCACCTATGTAAGCTACTGTCCCACTGAATCCTGCACTGTCTAGCACATAAGAGTCTTGAGTTATTTCCATAAGCATCATAACTAACAGGTCTTACAGAAGTCTTGAACATCAAGATGTCTTCCATTTGGATTAGATGAGTCACTAAAGTCCCCATCCTCCTGCCTAAAGCATCCGAAAACAAACCTCAGGACCTATAGATAAAGTTTCTGTGCTGACTCCATTAGTGAAAGTGAATGTTCCTAATAGAATGCAATGCTGGATTTGCCACCAGGGGGATTGAGGACTTTGTTGTGCGACCGTGGCCTTGGTCCCAGTCTGGGTTCATGATCATCTATCTTGGGGCCTGGCTCTTCTTTCCCAAGATCTCTCTTCTCGCCTCTGTCTTCCATCTGTGGTTTGTTGTTTTCTGTAGCTGTGTGATGACAAGGGAGGTTAGAATGGTTACACTGCACTGCAGTAACATTGCTTTTCATACACGTCTTCAATAGTCAGTACATTCTTCCCTCCTTCCAACCCCTCACATCCTTCCGCTCCCTTTATCTCCCTTCTTCACTTGTGCAGGGGTAGAGAGAGACTGTTCAGAGCCGGGACAGCACTTTTCCTGCTCAAGGTCTACTTCTTCCAAGACTCTCCCATCTTGTTTTCACCAATTATTTATGCCCACTTTTAGACATCTTAGGTCATTACTTATTCTGTAGAGTGCTGTGTAAGATTATTATATACCACACACTTATTACTGATAGTGTGCCAACCCATAAATGCTATGTCCTGCCAGGTAGGAGCTTCGAGCTCACAGGTACAGCTTCCATTATGCTCTCACCTAGCAGCTAGTAATGGAGCAATAATGCATTCTGGGAAAAATCAGTTACTCCATAGCTACAGTTAAGGAAGGCCAGAATTACAAGCTATGAATGCAGGAGAAGGAGGAACAGTTTACCACAATGTGAGTCTGTCTATATCTTATAAATAACTGCGCATTCCCCCACTTAAATAAGGGGATCATTCTGCTCAAGATTCAGATATATTACACAAATAGCTCAACTGCTCGAGAGAGTTGCAGAAATGGGAATTACATCTGAATTTGTTCAGTTAACTTGTATCCTTGTTGCTTCAAAATGGGATGGTCCAAGTTGGCCCACCACATTCTAAGGTCTTCGGCTTAAGTACAAAAACAGTCTCCTATAAAAACAGACTATCAACGAGGGCAGGTATCAAGACAGACACTTCTCATATTTAGATATCAGCCTAGCATAGGGCCCACCTTTCAATACCCCCTACCTAAAGTGACCCTGCTTAATAGAAGAAGTTGGATGGTTATTTCAGATCACTTCTTATCATGTAACTGATACTGAAAGTCCGACTGCCCAGTCTGAAGTTCTATAGCCATGACTGTGCTTGATTGCGTTGGCCTCTGTATGCAAAGACTAATGCTGGTTTTAAGGACTAGTAAACAAGACTAATGCTGGTTTTAAGCACAAGATACTCTTCACAGCATCTCAGAGAAAGAGGTTTTTCTTGCCTTACCTTTCAGTTCCTTTGATGCATCTCCTGCCTCTTGTAAGACAATGTGATCCTGCAATAAAATCAGAACCGTTTTAGGGCTTCATAAGCCATAGGTTAATTATTACTCCACTGCAAGCTTTTCTTAAATCTTAGACCTAAAAGATCCTTTACACCAAGACCATATGATTTCTGCATCAAGAGCCAAATGGTGCAGCTTGCTGTCCATGAAGTTTCCTGAAATGGCATTGGGAGAGCAACTGTAGCATCAAGTTCTTTAAGGAGACAGTGATCCCTGTGATGGGTTTGGTCACAGAGATCCCCTTGGGACTGAGACCATCTCTGAGCCAGTTTTCTCTGCCAGTTTGGGCCTTCAAAACCCTCCCTTGTTGAGCCAGACATGCAAGCCTGCTCCAACACAGATCCAGGGTCTGAACCACACCCCAAAGCTGCAGACTTAACTCAAAACAGCTTAAGTGCTCCTGTCTCCAGCAGCCAGATACCCAGCTCCCAATCCAAACCCCAAATAAATCCGTTTTACTCTGTATACAGCTTTATAAAGGGTAAACTCATAAATTGTCCGCCCTCTATAACACTGATAGAGAGATATGCACACCTGTTTGCTCCCCCAGGTATTTATTAACACAAAGTATTAAAAGTAGGAGTTAAGTGGTTTCAAGTAATAACTTACTTTGTTCTGTCTGTCACGCAGCCAAATCAAATAAAACACACAAGCCTAATACATTAAGAAACTGAATACAGGTAAATCTCACCCTCTTGAGATGTTCCAATAAGCTTCTTTCACAGACTGGACTCCTTCCTAGTCTGGGCCCAATTCTTTTCAGACTAACATTCTAGTTTATAGCTTGGGTCCATCACTCACTCACACCCCCATAGTTACTGTCCTTTGTGCCAGTTTCTTTCAGGCATCTCTTCGGAATAGAGAGGCCATCTCTTGAGCCAGCTGAAGACAAAATGGAAAGGCCTCCGGGGCCTTTTATATTCTCTCTTGTGGGTGGAAACCCCTTTGTTCTTCTGTGCAAAATCACAGCAACAAGATGGAGTTTGTACCCACCTGGGCAAGTCACATGGCCATGAATGATTCAGCTTTTTGCAGGCCATTGTTTACACGTTAGCTTGAATGTTCCCAGAAAAGCTCGGATGTGGATTAGCATCTCCCGAAGTCCATTGTCAGTTAAGTGTTTCCTGATAGGACTATTTTGAGTAATTGCCCATTCTCAAGAAGCTGACCAAATGCTTCACTGATGCTACTTAGAATCAAACACTGAGGCCATGGCTACACTGGCACTTTACAGCGCTGCAACTTTCGCACTCAGGGGTGTGAAAAAACACCCCCCTGAGCGCTGCAAGATACAGCGCTGTAAAGCCTCAGTGTAATCAGTGCCGCAGCGCTGGGAGCACAGCTCCCAGCGCTGCAAGCTACACCCATAAGGGATGTGGTTTACGTGCAGCGCTGGGAGAGCTCTCTCCCAGTGCTGGCGCTCCGACCACACTCACACATCAAAGCGCTGCCGTGGCAGCGCTTTGAAATTTCAAGTGTAGCCATACCCTGAGATATAAGTACATAGCCAATATTCATAACTTCAAATATAAAAATGATACGCCCAGACAGCATAATTACAACCTTTCCATAGACACCTTACTTGACCTCCTTTGCATAGGATTTGGTGCAACTGAAGGACCTTGGTTGCAACAATGATCATGGTCACAGTTCATGTCAATAATATCACACCCTCCTCCTGAATATACTGCCAGAGACTTGTACTGACTATGCCATGGACAGTGTCCTTGTAAAATCCCTGTCTGGCTCTTGTCACACATTCTCCCAGTACCTTTAAAACCCTACGATGTAATTTACAGGTGTTCTAGCAAGGTTTGAGGTTCTTGGTCCCCAAGTGCCTGAAAACATGTTGTGGTGTAGTACTGTTAAGGGAATGCAGATCACAATATCTGTTAAAGTGTAGGTGTCTTGGCATTTAGCCACCAATGCCATGAGGCGGCGTGCCTCAGTTTCCCCTTCCACACAGCAGCGTAGGCCGGTTATGCTTTTGCTGCTGTGCCAAGCTTCCAACCTGTTTACAGATATAAGCTGAAAAGCAACATGAATGTGGGACAGTCTTGTCACCATCCCTACCATGTACAAAAGTTTTCCCCATAAATCAGGTATGTCACACATCTTTAAACGTTACCATTAGTATTAACTCCTTTGTCTTGACCCCTAGATGAAGTAGCAAAAGATACAAGATTAACAGAGTCTATCTGCCATAGATTTGCTGTTCATACAATTTAGCTTGTTCAGTGTCTATTGCATTTCCCAATTCCAGTATGTACCATGGTAGAGGTTTAGACACAGTCTCCTGTCTCTTTGGAGAAGGCTCCCAATTCAGGCATGGATTTGAGGATTTGGCAAGGAAAGGGTGCACTGTGACCATGCCTGCCCCCTGCCCCTCCCTTGGGAATTTTTTTGGGTTGTACCCCACCCCCTCGTGAAGCTTCCAAAATGCTAAAGTTTTTCTTCCCCCAGCCTTGAAGAGACAATGTTATCTTTTACAAGAGTAGCAGGAACAACATTCTTTAATGGAGTGCTTTGAAGTCGTAAGATCCCCTCTTTGTTCCCAACAGGTCAGTTGGGTTGACTCTCCCCTCTGACCCCAGTTCTCTCTCAAAACCTGATCCATAGGTGAGGGGTCTGGCATTTTAGATGCAGATCCCTCACCCTCCTCCTGGGGAAATGCCTTCCTACAAAGCTTGGGCAGACCCTCCTGTCCCCCCTCACCTTCCATCTTGACTTTCTTTTCTAGGCTCCCCTCTGAGGCCAACACTTGTGTCCTGCAAAAGGGAAGGTGACCCTGATCCATCTGTGGGCTCATGGATACCAGCTATGACAGACCCTTCACTGGCCAGCAAAATCCCCCCCTTTCACTCAGGTTGGGCTTGCTTCCAGCTACAAAGTCCTTGGGGTCTGTTCCCACCACAGTGGTCATCAGGACCCAAACCTGCATCTCTGGGATACATGTCTCTGCACCCCAGGGAAGGCCCTGTCCCCTGCTGACCACAACTTCCTGGCAGTCAGAAGCTGGGAACACCTCTGTCATAAAGATACAGACAAGGGTAGCATAAAATCCCTCTTCACCCTGTAACTGGTTAATTCCTCTTTTACCTATAAGGGTAAAGAAGCTCAGGTAACCTAGCTGACACCTACCAAAAGGACCAATGAGCGTACAAGATACTTTCAAATTGGAAGGGGGCGGGGGGAGAGAAGAGACAGGCTTTGTCTGTCTGTTCTGCGGGCTTTTGCCAGACACAGATCAAGGAAGCAAGCAATCCAGCTCCTATAAAGTTAGTAAGTATTTAGCAAGGAAATGCCTTAGTTTACTTTTAATTTTGGCTTGTTTTCTCCTCTGTGTAAGAGGGAGGTTTATGCCTGGTTTTCTAACTTTAAGGTTTTGCCTAGAGGGGAGATCCTCTGTGTTCTTGAGTCTTTTGTTATTCTGTAAAGTACTTACCATCCTGATTCTACAGAGGTAATTTTTTACCGTTTCTTTAATTAAAATTATTCTTTTAAGAACCTGATTGATTCTTCATTGTTTTAAGGTTCAAGGGTTTGGGTCTGTGTCCACTGTACCAATTGGTGAGGATATATTCTCAAGCCTGCCCAGGAAAAGGTGTGTAGGCTCCAAGTGGCCCTCCCTAAATGTTTGTTTAAAATCACTTGGTGGTGGCAACGTCACTTAATCCAAGGTATAAAAGAGAGGAAATTGTGCCTTGGGGAGTTTTTAAACTTAAGATGGTAAAAAAGTTTAGGGGGTCTTTCATGCAGGTCCCCACGTCTGTACCCTAGAGTTCAGGGTGGGGAAGGAACCCTGACAACCTCCCTGTTACAAGGTGGAACATCTCTCTCCCCTGAGGAGATGATTACAGGACAGGAGCTAGCTTTATCCAGCCCTTCCCAGCCAGACCTGCCTTGAGCACTGGGGTGACAGGAACTGGTTATGAGCATCCCAGAGCTGCATTCCCCACTGCTACAGAGGAATTAAAGAGACACTCTCCTGTTCCCCCAGCAGCACGTGTGACGTTAGCATCCCCTCGGGGGCTTTCAGCACAAGATTCCTTCTTGTTGCTAACAAACCCTGGAACAGATTCTGCCACAAAGAATTCATCTCCCAGTAGAAAGGGTACAAATTTTTGTGCCACTGCTGCAACAGTCAGTTCAGCCTGCTAATCACCAGTTTCCATGTGTACCTTAGATAAAAGGTACAAGGACTTTGTAACCTCCCACCAATTCTAATTCTGCCATTTTGCCTGGTAACAAATCCTTTTCATGGATCAGGTACCTTCTGACCACAGACATTTTTGCACTAGTCTCTCCCCATCCTTGGAGCACTCTGCCATTAAGTTTAACAGCATGCATATGCTCACTGCTTGGTTGTGTAGAAGCAACCTTTACAAATCCTGTGCGGAAAGAGGCAGCAGCCTGGGATACCCCTGTGCTCTGAGAAGCAGCAGCTTCATGTTACCTGCTGCCTGTTCCCACTCAGCCAAGGATGTTTATTCCTCAGGTGCTCAGTGGACTTACCACGATAGCACCTTTTGGGCTCCTCCGCTTGTACAGGAGATTTGGGATGAGTAACAAGGGAATGGGGAGGTAAATGCCCAGCCTCCCTTTTCCCAGGGGTAAAACAGTGATTCTGCTTTCCACCAATGCTGTAGCCCTCTGCCAGGGGTTTATGTTTAACTGCATCTTGTGACTGCTCGTAAGAGTCTCCAAACCCAGCTAATTCCCCCACTGCATCCACCTTTTTGTCCCACAAATACTGTTTTACATCACTGCACATATTGAGGAACTGTTCCCGAGTAATTAAATCACACATTTCTTCAAAACATTTAATGCCTTTTCCCTCCTCACTCACTTATCTAACTAATCTCTCATTTTATTTACATAAGCCACATTACTTAATCCAGATACCCTCATAAAACTCTGGAATTTAACCCTGTAGGTTTCAAGGGTAATCTGAAACTATTTCAAAACCAGTTCCTTAAAATTTACCATAGTTTGAAGCATCATCAATAGGTATCTTATTGAATATATGTCCAGAGCTCCGATTGCAAAATTGACTGGGCAAATGGTCATTTTTGATCTTCAGAAATCACATGGAGGGTGCATAGTCTCTCAAAGGTGATGAAATATTCGGCAGTATCACTGGATTCATCATACTACCGACATAACCGCTCCCATTTATGGATTTTTGGGGAAGTGGAGCCAGCTGCTGAAGGGTTCTGCCTCTTCCACTACATTAGAGCCAGTTCATGTTTCTAGGTCTCAATTTGGGCCTGTATTTCTCGGGGTTTTTTTTTTTTTGTTTGTTTGTTTTTGTTTGTTTTGTTTTGTTTTTTAACTCCAGGGCAGTTCAATTTGAGCCTGTTCCTGGGACTCCATGGTTTCCCTTAGCCACAGCTCCTGCTTTGAGCCTCATTTCTGCCTGCCACATTTGAAACTCACAGTTCTTTGCCTTTTCTGCCGCTTCCAGTCTGGCCAGCTCTAGTTTTGTAGCTGCCTCCCTGGTAGTCAGTCATTTTCCTTCTCTCTTGTGCTGATTTCCCTCACTCAAAATAAACAAAAAGATAACAAACCAGTAACCAGTTTGTCTTTTCTCCAGCCACCACACTTAAAACTCACTTAAAATCGATACCTGTGTCTCACAGCAATCAGCTGTGCACAAATCCTGCCGACTACGCCACTGACAGGTTCGGTCACAAAGACCCCCTTGGGACTGGGCTGAGACTACCTCTGCGACCATTTTCTCTGCCAGTTTGGGCCTTGTTGAGCCAGACATGCAAGCCTGTTGCAACACAGAACCAAGGTCTGAACCACACCCCCAAAGCTGCAGACTTAACTCAAAACAGCTTAAGAAGTGATCCTGTCTTCAGCATGTAGCTCCCAATGGGATCCAAACCCCAAATAAATCCATTTTACTCTGTATAAAGCTTATACAGGGTAAACTCAAATTGTCCACCCTCTATAACACTGATAGAGAGATATGCATAGCTGTTTGCTCCCCCAGGTATTTATTAATTAACACAGAAAGTAATTAATAAAATCACTTTTGTTAAGTATAAAAAATAGGATTTAAGTGGTTTCAAGTAATAACTTACTTTGTTCTCTCTGTTACCAAGCCAAATCAAAACAAAAAACACAAGTCTAAGACTAATATATTAAGAAACTGAGTACAGCACTTGGAGACGTTCCAATAAGCTTCTTTCAGAGACTGGACTACTTCCTAGTCTGGGCCCAATCCTTTTCCGATCAACATTGTAGTTTATGGCTTGGGTCCAGCAATCATTCACGCCCCCATAGTTACTATCTTTTGTGCCAGTTTCTTTCAGGCATCTCTTTGGAATAGAGAGGCCATCTCTTGAGCCAGCTGAAGACTAAATGGAGAGGCTTCCAGGGCTTTTATATTTTCTCTCTTGTGGGTGCAAACCCCTTTGTTCTTCTGTGCAAAATCACAGCAACAAGATTGAGTTTGTACCCACCTGGGCAAGTCACATGTCCACGAATGATTCAGCTTTTTGCAGGCTGACGCCATTGTTTACATGTTAGTTTGAACGTTTCCAGGAAAGCTCAGATGTGGATTGGCATCTCCCGAAGTCCATTGTCAGTTAAGTGTTTCCTCATAGGACTATTCTGAGTAACTGCCCATTCTCAAGAACCTGACCAAATGCTTCACTGATGCTACTTAGGCCATGTCTACATCTAAAATTTTGCAGCGCTGGTTGTTACAGCTGTATTAGTACAGCTGTATAGGGCCAGCGCTGCAGAGTGGCCACACTTACAGCAACCAGCGCTGCAAGTGGTGTTAGATGTGGCCACACTGCAGCGCTGTTGGGCGGCTTCAAGGGGGGTTCCGGGACCGAGAGAGCAAACCGGGAAAGGAAACCAGCTTCGCCGCGGTTTGCTCTCTCGGTCCCGGAGCCAGCCAGCAAACCGCAGGGAAGGAGACCTGCTTGCTCGGGGTTCCGGGACCGAGAGAGCAAACCGGGAACGCCGCGGTTTGCTCTCTCGGTCCCGGAGCCAGCCAGCAAACCGCAGGGAAGGAGACCTGCTTGCTCGGGGTTCCGGGACCGAGAGAGCAAACCGGGAACGCCGCGGTTTGCTCTCTCGGTCCCGGAGCCAGCCAGCAAACCGCGGGGAAGGAGACCTGCTTGCTCGGGGTTCCGGGACCGAGAGAGCAAACCGGGAACGCCGCGGTTTGCTCTCTCGGTCCCGGAGCCAGCCAGCAAACCGCGGGGAAGGAGACCTGCTTGCTCGGGGTTCCGGGACCGAGAGAGCAAACCGGGAACGCCGCGGTTTGCTCTCTCGGTCCCGGAGCCAGCCAGCAAACCGCGGGGAAGGAGACCTGCTTGCTCGGGGTTCCGGGACCGAGAGAGCAAACCGGGAACGCCGCGGTTTGCTCTCTCGGTCCCGGAGCCAGCCAGCAAACCGCAGGGAAGGAGACCTGCTTGCTCGGGGTTCCGGGACCGAGAGAGCAAACCGGGAACGCCGCGGTTTGCTCTCTCGGTCCCGGAGCCAGCCAGCAAACCGCAGGGAAGGAGACCTGCTTGCTCGGGGTTCCGGGACCGAGAGAGCAAACCGGGAACGCCGCGGTTTGCTCTCTCGGTCCCGGAGCCAGCCAGCAAACCGCAGGGAAGGAGACCTGCTTGCTCGGGGTTCCGGGACCGAGAGAGCAAACCGGGAACGCCGCGGTTTGCTCTCTCGGTCCCGGAGCCAGCCAGCAAACCGCGGGGAAGGAGACCTGCTTGCTCGGGGTTCCGGGACCGAGAGAGCAAACCGGGAACGCCGCGGTTTGCTCTCTCGGTCCCGGAGCCAGCCAGCAAACCGCAGGGAAGGAGACCTGCTTGCTCGGGGTTCCGGGACCGAGAGAGCAAACCGGGAACGCCGCGGTTTGCTCTCTCGGTCCCGGAGCCAGCCAGCAAACCGCAGGGAAGGAGACCTGCTTGCTCGGGGTTCCGGGACCGAGAGAGCAAACCGGGAACGCCGCGGTTTGCTCTCTCGGTCCCGGAGCCAGCCAGCAAACCGCAGGGAAGGAGACCTGCTTGCTCGGGGTTCCGGGACCGAGAGAGCAAACCGGGAACGCCGCGGTTTGCTCTCTCGGTCCCGGAGCCAGCCAGCAAACCGCAGGGAAGGAGACCTGCTTGCTCGGGGTTCCGGGACCGAGAGAGCAAACCGCGGCGAAGCTGGTTTCCTTTCCCGGTTTGCTCTCTCGGTCCCGGAACCCCGAGCAAGCAGGTCTCCTTCCCCGCGGTTTGCTGGCTGGCTCCGGGACCGAGAGAGCAAACCGCGGCGTTCCCGGTTTGCTCTCTCGGTCCCGGAACCCCGAGCAAGCAGGTCTCCTTCCCCGCGGTTTGCTGGCTGGCTCCGGGACCGAGAGAGCAAACTGCGGCGTTCCCGGTTTGCTCTCTCGGTCCCGGAACCCCGAGCAAGCAGGTCTCCTTCCCTGCGGTTTGCTGGCTGGCTCCGGGACCGAGAGAGCAAACCGGGAAAGGAAACCAGCTTGATTACCAGAGGCTTCCTCCTTCCACGGAGGTCAAGAAAAGCGCTGGTGAGTGTCTACATTGCATTACCAGCGCTGGATCACCAGCGCTGGATCCTCTACACCCGAGACAAAACGGGAGTACGGCCAGCGCTGCAAACAGGGAGTTGCAGCGCTGGTGATGCCCTGCAGATGTGGACACTCTCAAAGTTGCAGCGCTGTAACTCCCTCACCAGCGCTGCAACTTTCTGATGTAGACAAGCCCTTAGACTCAAACACTGAGATACAATTACATGGCCAATATTCATAATTTCAAATATAAAAATGATGATACACACAGCATAATCGTAATCAGCGAATTACAACTTTTCCATAGACACCTTATTTGACCTCCTTTGTACAAGATCTGGTACAATCGTAGGGACCTCAGTTGCAACAATGATCTATATGGTCACAGTTCATGTCAATAACATCACAATCCCCATGTGCTCTTCACATTATACTGGCTGCCTGTATGTCGTACCAAGACAACTCACGGAAGCAAGATACAGCAATAGTCTATTAGATCCTTAAGAGTTTCTACCCTTGATCTATATTGATTCTAGACCATTATCTCTACAAGTACCCACTGGCACCAAAAAATAGCAGCTAGTGTTCAGACCGAGAGCAGCAAGCTCTTTAGTGCTCCAGTGAGCATCTCAGCAACAAACATGCTCAGTGAAGTATCCAGAGTAGTTTGGATTACTGTGTCAGATGAGCCTAAGAATAGTTTTTACCCACTTTCACTGACCCATTTTCAGATTTAGGAATCAGCTGTGATGAGCAAGGATGGCTTCAAAAGGATCTCCTCACACCAAGACTGCTGTAGTCAAATCAATACAGTTCATGAGAGTACCAGTACATCAAATCATTACAGTTCTACTGTTTCCAGGATAGTTTCACCCCTGGCAGAAAGGGCTGGCATAAAAATGACATTAAAAGATTTTTTTACCTTTAACCCCTCTTAAAGGCAGCATCACATTACCCAACAGTGCAAATTCTCAAGTGAATACTCAAGCGTTTCTCAAATCGGTGAGGTGCGAGCTTAAAGTAGGTTGCAAGAGGGCACACATACTGGGCTGCATGCTCTGAAGGTGAGCAACTGACTAGAATTCTACCTAAAACCTGGAGAATGATTTCATCCCCCTCCTCTTGCTGCTCCCACTGCATCTCTGCTCCATCCAAAATTACAATAGTCCATGCCACCCTCCCCACATCCAGCGCTAAGTTCCAGGCTGGGCGAAATTGCGTTTCTAGAGAGTGGAGCCAACTTCACAGAAGTGCTACCCCAGAGCCATCCAATGCAGATGGTAGGAAGAGAAGCAAAACACACCTCCTCTAAAGAAACACGGGACCCCTGAAAAGGCATACACCCAGCCCTCAAAATTCTCAGTTTCTTCCTATGACCCAAATCCCAGAATCCCTTGGAGTTAACACTGGCAGGACTGCATAAGAGGTTGGGACAAAGAATATCACTTCTGACTCCTACCTCAAGTTTAGTTCTATATTCTTAAGTCAGATTCTAGTAACATTGGTCAACTAGAACTTTAGAAGTAATAAAACTACTACCATCAGTTTCCCTTCAGCAGAAATTTTAGTGGAGCACAGGTTCCATTAACACTACTGCTTAAGAGATAGTACGTTTCCAAGACACTCCACTTGTCAAGAACTTTGCTAGTATGATGGCTGACTCACTCAGTGGTGCAGTTTCGACTTAAGGAAAGAGTTAACCAGCCAAGATGCAGGAGCCAATCTACATGGTACATAAATAGCAAATATTTACATTCTTGTTTTCCCCAGAAGAATGTTTGCTCATGTCTAATGTGATTATGCAGCCAAGTAAATTGCCACATAGTAGTCCTACGACTGCCACAACTGTGCACCAAAAGTTAAGCTTCTGTACACAAAAACAGGTCTCTAACCATTGTTGAGAACCTCAAAAACGAAAATATAAAACTGATATTCTGACATGTGCTTGAATCTGCAGATACCGAAATAAGGGGATGTTGGGACTATAGCTTAATGGAGGGTAAGGCTGACATTAAAATTAGCTATTTTTCTTGCTAACTATGTTAGCACAGGGGTAGGCAACCTATGGCGTGTGTGTCAAAGGCGGAAGATGAGCTAATATTCAGTGGCACTCTCACTGGCCGGGTCTGGTCTGGTCTGGGGGGGCAGGGGGCTCTGCATTTTAATTTAAATTTTAAATTAAGTTTCTTAAAAATTTTAAAAACCTTGTTTACTTTACATAACTAAACTATTTTTGTATGCATTATAGACTTATAGAAAGAGACCATCTAAAAACATTAAAATGTATTACCACCACACGAAACCTTAAATTACAGTGAATAAATGAAGACTCAGCACACTACTTCTGAAAGGTTGCTGACCCATTTTAGCAGAAAGTCAAACTAATGTTGTTGTGTATACTGAGATGGGATGCAGAAAGCAGCTAGTTTACGTAAAGCCTTGTGAAGGCGAATAGTAAGGAACTCAGCACCTCCCAAATTTGAAGTGAGCACCACCATTAAAACAAAAACAAAAACAAAAACAAAAAACACACACCACACCACACCACACAGCAGCAAGGAGATTCATCTCCTTCCAGTTACAAAGGCCTGAAATGCCTCCTGGTTGTCAGAAGACAGCCTCCTACATCTTATCTAGGTGATGGATACAGGAGAACTGGTGCTTCTAACTGTAAAAAGCTTTTGGCTTCCCTCTCATACCTCCACAGTGCAACTGTATATTTTTACATACAAAAATCTGCAACAAACTGAGAAGTGATGCAGTATAAATGAGTTTACTATCAAAAAGTAACAGGAGATCCTTGACTAGAAGAGGGTTGTGGAGGCAGTGCTGACTAACATTGGGTTTCCTGAGGCATAATGTAGGACTAACATGCCACATAGTACATAGGAGCCTTGTTCAGAACATTAACTCTACCAGATTATAGCAAGCCCTGTTAGCAACTTTTTCTAACCATTTTCACAGCCACAGCAGTACAAATACCTTGGGTTTGTTTGGGTGTGCTCGAACAGGGCTGGCCGGTACGGGAGATCCAAAGATATCACTTGTCTTCCCACCAGGCGGATTCATGCGTTGACGAGACTGGACAGGGCTAGGATCCTCAAAGATACCACTTCCTTTCCCCCCTGCAAGATAACCAACAGTTACTTGGAAAAGGGTTTTAACTGTTTTCTATTCTTCCTTTATAAAACTTTATAACGTTAACTAAGATGTGATTTGAAAAAAAAAAAAAAAAAAAAAAAAAAAAGTTAAATATCCAAGTTTGAGGTTTTCGGCATCAGTAACAATCTGTCCAGAAATCCTAGAATTTTGCTTACTACAATATCCTGAAAATATTTTAAAAAAAGACTTCTGAATCCTGGTGACACATCTGTTAGAGCTAAAGTAAAGTAGTTTCTTTGTGTATGTCACCATTTCAGCTGGAAAAGTCTCTGGAATGGATCCTCCAAGTCTCTCCTTCATCTGCCTCCTCCCCACCCCGACACTATATGGTGGCTACATTAGGAAAGTTCTCCAATTCTCTACTAGGATTGGGCAACCTGGTGGTATCATACCTATGCTATAGTTTAGGCCAGAAAACTAAAGGCCTGAGTTCTGCCAGTGCAGACACAGACTTAGAAATCATACAGTAGTTACTGTATAGTCTTGAGCACTTACATCTCAATGGCTGCAAACAGACAGGGCTACAAAGTTGCCTATGGTTTTAGTAAAAAAAAAAATACTTTTTTTTAAACCAAGAACGTCTATAAAGTCCAATGTAGCAATCTAACTTTACATGCCATTCTAATTCATGCTTTGAAGTGAAATTACTGCACCAAATTGAACAAACAGTAAGTTTTCATCAGCAGTTAATAGCTGCCATATTGGACTAATGGTAATTATTTACCTAATGCCCCATATTTCACTGCTGGCAAGCTTATCACCACAACTATCCATGTAAGGAAAGCTCACACTAAATATGCAAGCAGAAAAATCACCCTCATGTATGTTTACACAGTGCAATTATACAAAGTTCTATTTCAAGCTTAAAAACGGTTACTCCAAGGTTCTTATAAGTGGGCCAAGTAGTCTCATTGCTGCCTACAGGCAGAAAAAAGGCTACCAAAACTCTTATCCCACATCAGCTTTGTTCAATGTTTTAAGTCCTTTAAGCCTAGTGGGTAGATTAATGATTTCCCCAATCCTTATAGTTAATAAGGTCAGCCTGATGGCTCATCAGGAGAAAAAAAGTACTCCATTTTACAGCACAAGTTCAGTTTAGAGCTAAACTCAGCACTCATGATTAAATGCTCCCTGATTGAGTTTAGTGCACAAGCTCAGTCAGCTAGCAGCAGTGTATAGTTTACAGGGACAGCAAAAATTGCTGTTTACCTGCTACATTGCTCTAGGATACTGAGCTGGAACATGAACATTGTACAACCACCAAATGTATCTTCCAACCCAGAATCAGCTATACTACTTCTCCTCAGTGGTTTCCCTGAGGAAACTAGTGTTCTCACCTGGAGGGTATGTTCTTTTTGGAAAGTTCTGAGGTTCCTCAGCTGCTCCAAAGATCCTAGATGCCATTCTGTGTGGTCTGCTGGAAGAGGAAACTTCTTCTGTGTTCCCAAACAGATTACTAGAGCCTCCTCCAGGGGGTTTCAGTACTCTGTTGCAGAACATTAACAGTTACTGACAGATGCCAATTTATTTGAAGTCTACTGCATTCAGCATGTTTTCCACATTCCTCCCCATTCCCAAAGTTAAGATTAGATTTGGTTAAAGTGCTCAAATTTTTATACTACATAATTTAGAATTAGCAGACAGAGTTAGAAATACTCTGTGCAGGTCTATCATTAAAATTCACATACTTGTCTGGTTGGTCCTTGACAAACATTTGTAAGTCAACATTGAGCAGTAGTGGGATGCCATATCTGCCTCTTCCAGAACATAAAATATTCAGGATGTTATTCAAGTAATTAGTCTGACACAGATATTAGTTCTGACCAGAATATGCCTGAATATAATCCCGTTGTGACCTCATACTATTGTAATAATTCCAGCCTGAAGGGTTACATTCCAGAACTTGGACATAACCCTCATGTTAATACACAGCAACATTTCCTGTAGCTTGACATTTTCTTTTATTAAAGTAGATTTATCTGTAGTTTCCACTTGAGCAAAGCAAACTTAGAGATAGTAAGCAAGTGAAGGAAGACATATTTGCTAAAGCAAGATTAGAGTCAGCCCTACGTTAGAGGGCTTTCCCTTCACCCTCCCACTTCCCTGGTTCTTGTCACACAGACAGCCAACAGCAAAAGACCAGAAGTCCAAAGTACATACAATGCGATGTTTATTGGGTCAATTTCTAGCAAGCATAAGAACAACCATACTGGGTCAGACCAAAGGTCCATCCAGCCCAGTATCCTGTCTACCGACAGTGGCCAATGCCAGGTTAACTCTCTCTGGGGCACCTAACAGGTAATGATCAAGTGATCTCTCTCCAACCATCTATCTCCACCCTCTGACAAACAGAGGCTAGGAACACCATTCATTACCCAACCTGGCTAATAGCCATTAATGGACTTAACTTCCATGAATTTATCTAATTCTCTTTTAAACCCTGCTATAGTCCTAGCCTTCACAACCTCCTCAGGCAAGGAGTTCCACAGGTTGACTGTGCACTGTGTGAAGAACTTCCTTTTATTAGTTTTAAACATGCTGCCCATTTATTTCATTTGGTGGCCCCTAGTTCTTATATTATGGGAACAAGTAAATAATTTTCTTATTCACTTTCTCCACACCACTCATAATTCTTTATACCTCTATCATATCCCCCCTTAGTCTCCTTTCCAAGCTGAAAAGTCTTAGCCTCTTTAATCTCTCCTCATATGGGACCCGTTCCAAATCCATAATCATTTCAGTTGCCCTTTTCTAAAAACTTTTTCTAATGCCAATATATCCTTGAGATGGAGACCACATCTGTACGCAATATTCAAGATGTGGCCGTACCACCATTCCTGCATTAGTAAGAGCACTGTCAGCAGATCAAGTGAAGTGATTATTCCCTCTCTATTCTGGTGAGGCCACATCTGGAATATTGCATCCAGTTTTGGGGCCCCCCACTACAGAAAGGATGTGGACAAATTGGAGGGAGTCCAGCAGAGGGCAATGAAAATGATCAGGGGGCTGGGGCACATGACTTACAAGAGGCAGCTGAGGGAACTGGGCTTGTTTAGTCTGAAGAAGAGAAGAGTGAGGGGGAATTTGATAGCAGCTATCAACTACCAGAAGGGAGGCTCCAAAGATGGAGCTCAGCTGTTCTCAGTGGTGGCAGATGACAGAACAAGAATCTTAGAATATCAGGGTTGGAAAGGACCTCAGGAGGTTATCTAGTCCAAACCCCTGCTCAAAACAGGACCAATCCCCAACTAAAACATCCAAGACAGGGCTTTGTCAAGCCAGGCCTAAAAAAACCTTTGAGGGAGATTCCACCACCTCCCTAGGTAATCCATTCCAATGCTTCACCATCCTCCTAGTGAAAAAAATGTTTCCTAATATCCAATCTAAACCTCCTCCACTGCAAGTTGAGATGATTACTCCTTGTTCTGTCATCTGCTAGCACTGAGAAGTCTAGATCCATCCCTCTTTGGAACCCCCTTTCAGGTAGTTGAAAGCAGCTATCAAATCCCCCCCTCATACTTCCCTTCTGCAGACTAAGCAATACCAGTTCCCTCAGCCACTCCTCAGAAGTCATGTACTCCAGCCCCCTGATGATTTTTGTTGCCCTCCGATGGACTCTTTCCAATGTTTCCACATCCTTCTTGTAGTGTGGGGCCCAAAGCTGGACACAGTACTCCAAAATGAGGCCTCACCAATGCCAAACAGAGGGGAATGATCACATCCTTAGATCTGCTGGCAATGCGCCTACTTATACAGCCCAATATGCAGTTAGCCTTCTTGGCAATAAGTCTCATATCAAGCTTCTAGTCCACTGTAACTCCTAGGTCCTTTTCGGTAGAACTGTTGCCTAGCCATTCTGTCTCTAGTCTGTAGCAGTGGATGGGATTCTTCTGTCCTAAGTGCAGGACTCTGCACTTGTCCTTGTTGAACCTCAGATTTCTTTTGGCCCGATCCTCTAATTTGTCTAGGTTCCTCTGTATCCTATCCCTACCCTCCAGCATATCTACCACTCCTCTCAGTTTACTGTCATCTGCAAACTTGCTGAGGGTGCAATCCATGCCATCCTCCAAATCATTAATGAAGATATTGAACAAAACCAGCCCCAGAACTGACCCTTAGGGCACTCCACTTGATACTGGCTGCCAACTAGACATGGAGCCATTGATCATTACCCGTTGAACCCAATGATCTAGCCAGCTTTTATTTACCTTACAGACCATTCATCCAGCCCATACTTTAACTTGCTGGCAAGAATACTGTGGGAGACTGTATCAAAAGCTTTGCTAAAGTCAAGGAATAACACGTCCACTCCTTTTCCCTCATCCACATAGCCAGTTATCTCATCATCGAAGGCAGTTAGGTTAGTCAGGCATGACTTGCCTTGGTGAATTCATGCTGACTGTTCCTGACCACTTTCTTCTCCTCTACGTGCTTCAAAACGGATTCCCTGAGGACCTGCTCCATGATTTTTCCAGGGACTGAGATGAGGCTGACTGGCCTGTAGTTTCCCAGATCCTCCTCCTTCCCTTTTTCCAGCCATCCAGGAACTTCCCCAGATTGCCATGGATTTTCAAAGATAACGGCCAATGGCTCTGCAATCACATCCATCAACTCCTTTAGCACGTCGGATGCAGCGCATCTATCCCCATGGACCTGTGCTCGTCCAGTTTTTCTAAATAGCCCTGAACCACTGCTTTCTCCACACAGGGTTGCTCACCTCCTCCCCATACTGTGCTGCCCAGTACAGTAGTCTGGGGGCTGACCTTGTTCGTGAAGACAGAGGCAAAAAAAGCTTTGAGTACTTCAGCTTTTTCCACATCCTCTGTCACTAGGTTGCCTCCCCCATTCAGTAAGTGGCCCCACACTTTCCTTGACCGCCTTCTTGTTGCTAACATACCTGAAGAAACCCTTCTTGTTACTGTTGACATCCCTTGCTAGCTGCGACTCCAAGTGTCATTTGGCCTTCCTGATTTCACTCCTGCATGCCTGAGCTATATTTTTATACTCTTCCCTGGTCCCCAATCTTACGCTTCTTGTAAGCTTCTTTTTTGTGTTTAAGATCAGCAAGGATCTCACTGTTAAGCCAAACTGGTTGCTTGTCGCATTAAACTATTCTTTCTACACGTGAGGATGGTTTGTTCCTGCAACTTTAATAAGGATTCTTTAAAATACAGCCAGCTCTCCTGGACTCCCTTCCCCGTCATGTTGTTCCCCCAGGGGATCCTGCCCATTAGTTCCCTGAGGGAGTCAAAGTCTGCTTTTCTGAAATCCAGGGTCCCTATTCTGCTGCTCTCCTGTTTTCTTTGTTTCAGGATCCTAAACTCAACCATCCCATGGTCACTGCCTCCCAGGTTCCCAATCCACTTTTGCTTTCCCTACTAATTCTTCCCTGTTTGTGAGCAGCAGGTCAAGAAGAGCTCTGATCCTAGTTGGTTTCTCCAGCATCTGCACAAGGAAATTGTCCTCTACACTTTGTATGTTCTGACTTTTGATATGAATTAACTTGTTATTTCTTTATATAATCTGCAGTGTTTAATTAGAGGCTAATGTCCTACTTCTGAACTTTGTTTAGCTATACATGGATGCTTTGATGTCTCCAGGATGGCTAAAATGGTTTAAGTGAAGTCTAATTTAAACAAATGGTTAGCTGCTGCTACTTTTCCCCTCTCTTCTAATGTTGTAGTCTTAAAATTAGAAACCGGATGACTAATACAATCACTGTGAGAGAGGCAAGAGTTTCCTCATTGTTAGAATTTCAGATTTTACACAAGGTTTCTTCTTTAAAGAGAAATCTTCAGCTCTGATCCTATACACATTTACACACACTTATTTGAGATCAACATGACTGTGTATTTAATACCTGAATTCCTTTAACACTTAGAAGCCCCAGTCATGGGCCAAGAACCTATTGTGCTAGGTGCTGTATAAACAGAACAAAGATGGGCCCTGTCTCAAAGTGCTTACAATTTAAGTGTTCTCAGGGCCTTGAAATGCTTATCTATGCCAAGAGATTAGGTTCAGGGCCTTGTTAGCCTCCTCTGCTAGAAAGCGACCAGAAACCTCAGAACACTAAGGTAATAAGTTTTGCTCTATCTGCAGCACACACCACCTTTTGATATATTGAGGATTCACAAATCAAGAAAGCTGAAATTGGGTTTGGAATGGCACCAGACATCTTCTGGATGAAGCGGTTCAAAAGGAGACGACCCAAGCCAAGACTTTTAAGAATCTAACTTCAGGCAGTCCATATATTAGGTACCTAAACAAACTAACCTGTTTTTCAATATGCTGAGCACTCAACATAACCCACTGTTCTGAATAAAGATACTTTTAATACTTTATTCTTTGCGTACAGCAGTTTGTAAAATTTAGATAAGCCATCTATCCACAGGGACACTGAAATCAGTGGCTGAAATAGCATAAAGTTTATAATTAAACTAAAATGGCACTAAGCACAAATTTTCAAGTTAAATTGAGACTTTGTCAAACTAATTTTTTTTAAAAAAAAGAGCCAGGTATAAAACTTTTTGTCCCACACATCTTTTTTCAGTTGACCAAAACCATCTACAGCAGGGGTCTCAAACAGGCGGCCCACGAGGTTATTTTCTGTGCTCCCCCGCCCTCCCCCACATTTACCTAGAGCTGCTCTGGCCCCTATTGCACCCTGTACCCCAACCCCCTTCCCTTCCCTGCTGCACCCTTCCTGAACCCCAATCCCCTGCCCATACCCCCGCCACACCCCTCCTGCACCCCAGCCCCCTGCCACACCCCTAACTCCTCCTGCACCCCAACTCCCTGCCCTGAGCCCCCTGCCACACCCCTCCTGCACCCTGACCCCCTGCCACACCCCTCATCCCTCCTGTACCCCCTGGGGGCAGGGAGGGGTGGAGTTGGGGTGGGGATTTCAGGGAAGGGGTTGGAAGAGGAGGGGCAGGGGCGGGGCCTCATGGAAGGGGTGGAGTGGGGGCAGGGCTGAGGGCAGCAGATTGGAAGTGGGGGAAGATGTACTAGTCTTCATGTGGCCCTCGAAGTCATTTGAGTTTGAGACCTCTAGTCTACAGAGCAGGTACTGGTTATTTGTGATGCTCCAGAAGCAGTAAGAGACTAAAAGGAAGTCTGAAACAACAAAAATTTCATAAAGTTAATCTTCAAACTGTATCAGACTTTTTGCCAGAGTTCTTTTGGTATCTTTATGCCTGTTTTTCTGCTACAATTTCACTTTAAAATTGGAAAAAAGAGCAAGCATTTCAGCCCTAGGACGTGTAAAAACTTCTTAAACTAGAAAACTTGTGATCCTATCACCAAAGATCAGACTTCATTAACCATTCTAGGGTTTACAGTGGACAAATGTAATATAAGCCAAGCTTTCAGCAAACAGAATGCAGCTATAATAAGACTTCAGCAAGGGAGACAGGAATGAGTGCATGGAGAGGTGGTTATAGTAGAATCAGATTAGTGAAGCCTAGCAACAAGTTCCAACAGCTAAGGCTTGCCCTTGGAGTAGTAGGTCTGTAGCTTTATCAATGCCTAGGTCAGCTGCCTTTACCTCCTATGTCTGAGTAGCAAATTTATCTTGTACAAGAAAGGAGTCGCATCAGCAATGTGATGGAACCCAGAGCAGCAGAAAGGAAAAGTAAGCCTGTTACACAGTATGCTTTAGTTAGGAATTGTGGGAAAAGGACAAGAATCTATGGCGGTTACGACTAACCTTAGGGACATTTCTCCATATGATGCAGTTTTCCCCTTTACCACTAAATGCCTCTAGATCTTGGAACAAACACCATCATCTGGTTCACAGCCTAAATTAAGTATTTTTTTTGTTTGTTTTTTAAAACACTCAGAATTCAGAGTAACTGCAAGCACCTCATTCCACTCTAAGCACCTCATTCTACTCTAAGCACCTCATTCTATCTCTGCTAAATAACTTTAGAGCAATACATCTCCTTCATGTGGATGAGACAATACTGTCAGATTCCAATACTACAGACACAAACGACGACGTGAAAGAGCCTGTTTCTGTGCTGTGCATGATAAAAGCAACACCTAACTCAAGCAGCAGGTACCCAGTCTATATTCAGTGCAGCATCTTGTAGCCTGCTGCCAGGTATCCCTGTTTCTATGAAGCTTGATTTCAGTTAAACAAAATAAATGGCAGCATTTCAGATCTCCTAAAAAGGGAAGTAGTTCCAATCTGTCACAAGGGGCGGGTGGGGGAGGGCGGCAGAAAGTTCCCCTTTTGTGTTCAGAGCAGTTTCTTCCGACAAAACAAGCCTTTGTTGCATTTTGCTTTCACCGGTTTCATTAAATTTTTTTTACACTTCCTAGTCTCACTGTGAACACCACTTTACTGAACCCCTTCCATTTGCTGAGATTTTTAGCTACAGACTCAAACACAACAGGTAAGGCCTTTTGCTCATGATGTATCAGGTTCGAGTTTAAGGTTGAATTTGTCACAATGCTAAGCTAATCAGTTCTCCAGCTGAGTGAGCTATATTTTTCTAGCTATTTTAAAAAGAACTAAATTGCTATCAAAACATACATAAGAAAACCCATTTTAGAAAGAGTCAACTTTATCTAAAGGCTGTATTTACACAAAGCCAACTTATGGTTTTTGGTCACTCAAATGACCTCAAGCCATAACACAGGAGCTGGGGAGGAATGTCTGTAAAGAAGAGCAAATGGGGACATACCAAGACACTAATGGAGCCAGTTGAATGATTTACTTTTTGTGGTCTTGTTCTCTTAAGAACTATAGATAGCACTTTTATGTATGGCCAGAGGATGAGGAATAGAAAGGGAGAAGTCTAAGGGCTTGTCTACATCAGAAAGTTGCAGCGCTGGTGAGGGAGTTACAGCGCTGCAACTTTGAAGGTGTACACATCTGCAGGGCACCACCAGCGCTGCAACTCCCTGTTTGCAGCGCTGGCCGTACTCCCGTTTTGTCTCGGGTGTAGAGGATCCAGCGCTGGTGATCCAGCGCTGGTAATCCAATGTAGACAGTTACCAGTGCTTTTCTTGACCTCCGTGGAAGGAGGAAGCCTCTGGTAATCAAGCTGGTTTCCTTTCCCGGTTTGCTCTCTCGGTCCCGGAGCCACCCAGCAAACCGCAGGGAAGGAGACCTGCTTGCTCGGGGTTCCGGGACCGAGAGAGCAAACCGGGAACGCCGCGGTTTGCTCTCTCGGTCCCGGAGCCACCCAGCAAACCGCAGGGAAGGAGACCTGCTTGCTCGGGGTTCCGGGACCGAGAGAGCAAACCGGGAAAGGAAACCAGCTTCGCCGCGGTTTGCTCTCGCGTTCCCGGAGCCACCCAGCAAACCGCAGGGAAGGAGACCTGCTTGCTCGGGGTTCCGGGACCGAGAGAGCAAACCGGGAACGCCGCGGTTTGCTCTCTCGGTCCCGGAGCCACCCAGCAAACCGCAGGGAAGGAGACCTGCTTGCTCGGGGTTCCGGGACCGAGAGAGCAAACCGGGAAAGGAAACCAGCTTCGCCGCGGTTTGCTCTCTCGGTCCCGGAACCCCGAGCAAGCAGGTCTCCTTCCCTGCGGTTTGCTGGCTGGCTCCGGGACCGAGAGAGCAAACCGCGGCGTTCCCGGTTTGCTCTCTCGGTCCCGGAACCCCGAGCAAGCAGGTCTCCTTCCCTGCGGTTTGCTGGGTGGCTCCGGGACCGAGAGAGCAAACCGCGGCGTTCCCGGTTTGCTCTCTCGGTCCCGGAACCCCGAGAATGCAGGTCTCCTTCCCTGCGGTTTGCTGGGTGGCTCCGGGACCGAGAGAGCAAACCGCGGCGAAGCTGGTTTCCTTTCCCGGTTTGCTCTCTCGTCCCGGAACCCCCCTTGAAGCCGCCCAACAGCGCTGCAGTGTGGCCACATCTAACACCACTTGCAGCGCTGGTTGCTGTAAGTGTGGCCACTCTGCAGCGCTGGCCCTATACAGCTGTACTAATACAGCTGTAACAACCAGCGCTGCAAAATTTTAGATGTAGACATGGCCTAAGAATACTGCCAAAGATATACAGGAAAAAGAAATGCATAGCTTAATTTAGAAGCTATACATTGACTTAGAAGAAATTCCTGCTGTTAGAATTCTTATTAGAATGCACATTTGCAGGAGTATGAGGGAAGGTCAATCCCCAGAGCAAGGGTATAAACCCTCATTGTATTAAGAGGGTCAGTTTAAGTATACTCCCAAATGGGACCATGGATTCCAACACCCTATTACATGGGAAACGAACTGAGGGTCTGTGGCAAGATTTCCTGATTCTGTGGCTGACTGGAAATTCTGCAACAGCTTCATTTTAAGCTTTTGGCTTTTAATGAATTAAATATCAGATTAATAGTCAATATATTAACCCCTTTGCTATTTTGAGATTAAATTCAATCTTATGCGGTCCTCCCATTTTCAGCTATCAATATGACAATGATTTTCGTCTTGATAGCTTTTGATGCAGTTATTCATTAACAGGAGCAAAACTGGAAGTTGCTAGTTGCACAGAGAGGCTGTTTGGGATGGTGGAATAATGCCATTTTTGCTAATATTAACCAGCAGTGATGAGTTCTCACTATTAGTCTTCAGTATACACCCCTCAAAGATATTGTTCAGACTCTCTGCTGATTTAGGCAGAAGCCAATGCACCTGTTATACTTAGATCACCTCTTCAATATTTACTTAATAACAAAGAGGTCTAGAAAACGTTTACGTTAGAACCTATATTTTGTGCATTATTTATGACAAGTGGTGTTCCACAGCTGGAACTGGGAATGGAATGCATCAGGACACACTGCATGTGCTAACTACCCTTGCTCCAGAGCAGATTTCCCAAGGATAAAAATGGGATGTTTGCACAACACTAGAGGGCAGAATATAACCATTATGTAATAAATAAAAAGCTATTTACAAAAAGTTACTGCATTCAATAGATGGGAGAAATGATGCAGAGCATTTTTAGGAACATTTCTGTTTATGTGCATGCATCTGCTCAATTTATATACACAACTGTGGTAGCTGCTCCCATGAATTCATACCCAAGTTATCGAAATATAATAATCAGATTTAACAGTTAACACTCCTTTACAGCACTTGTGGAAGAAATCCCCCTCACTTTGATGTTTCCCTAGTGAGCATGGGACCTAAGGCATCAATTTTGGCAGTTCTTGTATCGAGAAAAAAAAGAGTTTCTAGACTTTTTAATTGCGAAGAACTTTTAAAAACATGAAGCAAAGCCCAACACTGGTTTAAACGTCTTCAGAGATCAGACAGCTTCAGATACATGAAGCTGTCAATTTACATGTCGTCATGTAAACCAAGTGGCAAAATTTTCAGAGAGATCGTTTTCACAGCAGCTAGTCAGAGCTCTGTGGACATAGTTTTGTTAAGACTGAGGCAGGCATTTTAGGGTATGTCTACACTGTGAAGTTGTAAACAAAACCTTTGTCTTTCATGCATATTTCAAAAAGCCCCCCCAAGACAGACAGAAGTTTTGCTGACGCAAGTGGCAGCATGAACATGGCTTTATTGGCAGGAGCACTCTCCTGAGGACAAAGTTAATGCTGCTCATGGGACTGTTGGCACATGTTTTGTTGGCACATGTTGACTTTTAGCAACAAGGCTGTCTCAACACAGCCTTGTTGCTAAAAACTGCATGGTGTAGACAAGCCCTAAGTTACTTACTCATTGGGGGTGGAGGGGAGATTAAATTGTGTGGGAGGGCAGTATAGCAAGGACTTCTACCCATCTTCCTGATTCAAGAGCCAGGAAGCTAGGGGAGAAGTAATGAAGACCCATTCCCTCATTGCAGCCAGAAGTCTTTGCACTTGAGAGAATAGAAAGGCTCTTTTCAATTGTGTAGCCCCTGCACCTTGCTGGTCTCCCCATACCTCATCTATATCTAACAAACAAATACAGATGTTCAAGCTCCCAGAGATTAACAGGAAGATAGGAACTGCTGCACTGGATCACTCCAGTGACCCATCTAGCCTAGTCTCCAATAACAAGAACCACCTGCTTCAGAGAAATGCAACAAGTCCATTTTATGATTCTTAGAACTGTTTCAGGTTAAGAAAATGCTACAAACTATTTCCATTTGGACTGTTTTCTTTGCAGCCATAAAGGACAGAGGCTTTTTAAAAAGTGTAAACTCACTTTCTACAGAACCTGAATCTGTTATAGGTATCAATACTGGAAATAGGCTGGAGCTGGTCTACTGGCTGATAGTGTGACAAGTCATCTAGAGGAACGAAGTTAAACTCTTTGTACTGCTGTACTCATTTAAAATCCTTTATACACTTTGTTTTTTCCAAGTAAGTCAGGGAGGGGACAAAGCATGGCACGTTAGTTTTTACACTTCTTCTAGGATTTAGGAAGTTGTCTGAAACATTAGTACATTTGAAGTTTGAACATCTGAAAGATGTGATGTGGTAAGGACAGTATCTTGTTGCCACTTCAGCTCCCACAACAGCTAGTTCTTCTGCTCTGCCATTATTGATTTAGAAGCGGCATCTTTGTGTTCCAAATCAATACACACCAGTCAGAGCAAGACTTTAGCTGCCAGGTGAAGAGAAGACAAGTAATGTACAAAGCAAAAAATAAATTAGTTCTAAAGGAAACTGAAGTTGGCACACACAGTTTTGCTAAAGATGCATAAGACAGAGCAGCACAGAACTACTATTACTGCAGCACCAAAAGCCAACCAGGAATGATGATTCAAAATGTATGGTAAAAAAGGTACTAAGTAATTCTTTGCCATAACTGCTTTTAAAATGATAAATCTGTCATTTGGATACTCTTTTGGCTCTATTACTTTAAAGGTGATTTAACAATGTGTCAATTGCTATAGCCATATGGGTGATGGTGAAGAACCATCTCTGAAGTAGGTTTCTTGCCTGGAAAGTTACTCAGACAGCAGCTTTAATAAGAAAAGTTTTATAATGGTGTTCAGTGTGCCTCACTGCATGAAATTACTAAAAAAATCACACTATGCAAAGAATAGTTTTTACCTCCTTTTAGAGGCTTGCTGTCTAACAGAGTCTGTGTTAAAGAGGATTTATTTTGCCATGCTTCCAGATGTTGATGATTGATTTTGAATTAGGCACACAAATAAAACAGGCCCCTAAACATGACAACTGCAAAGGGTATCTGTATTATCCATTAATAAATTGTCAGCATGCTGACTAGAATAAGTGTTGGGGGAAGTTCCATATGACTAGTGATGTGAATTCTTTTAAAAGCACCATTTGTTCATGGATACAGGAACCATCAGACCCAGAGACCACAATACAGCAACAGGGCATAGATCCAATACATGATGCACTGCAGCATTAGCAAATCAGATGCCTGCCTTATTTGAAGATCCACTCAAATAAGTGTTTGTGTTACTATATCAACAGCTGAAGAAGATTTTGCCTTCCAAATGCAGTGTAAACACTGCCACAATACAGATTGTTTCTGCAACCACAGCTTCATGGCTTCCTATTAGAAGGGCTCTTCTCTACAGTCCAGACTCCATGCCATACAGCCTATGAGTTACGAAGAAAACAGCTCCCAAGCTGCCGAAAGTGGAAACAGAAAACTCTTCAGAGGTTATACTGAGTGTGCAGTTTTCATGGCAGCCCTTCCAAATTCAATTTATAGCTTATTTTGGACTTTGAAAGTTAGATAAAAAAATAAAAGTTTTGAAATTATGAAACCCCTTTCAGTTTAAAAGAAACTTGAACTGCAAATTCAAAAGTAAAACTAGTCTCCTTCCATCATATCACAAAGCCACGTGGCCCCATTGAGAAGGAAGGAGGCGTGCAGACACATTGTAAGGGTATTTGCTCACAAAGAAATTCAACATCCACTTAAATAAAGCTTGCTGCCGCACGGGATCTCTCCAGAGACATACACAGTACCAAACAGCATGATCCGGTCCCCTTCCGTAAGCCAAACGATGGTAACCCTGAGGAAAGTGGCACCAGGTAGCCTGTCCCTTCTTCCAGGACTAGAATCCTTCCTAGGAGCCAGCGAGGGGCAGAGCAGCAGCGTAATTCTCCATGGAAAGACTCCAGCAAGGAGTGGGGTCAGGATTCCTAGTCACCGACTCTCACATACCCAGCGCCTGGTGGTAATCCGGGCAGACACGAGAGACGGGACGTTCTCCAGCACACAGAACGCGTGTTTACAGCGCCCAGCACAATAGGGCCCCATTCCATATAGCAGCCTCGAGATGCTACTGTAATCTGAACTACTGGAGCTTCCCGTCCTCCTCCCACCGCGCGCCCAGGCCAGCGCATTGCAGGCAGCCATAGAGGGTAGGCACCCGGCCCCTTCCCACGAGAGCGAGCACTCACCTCGCCCCCTCCAGGCAGCCCTTTGGGACCAGGCAGGGACAAGGTCACCCCGCCCTGCCCACAGTCACATGCAGGAGCCCGGGGAACAGAACCCAGGCGTCCTGCCTCCGCCCCTGGCGGCAGGGGGAGGGTAACAGCCAGATAGGGGAAGCGGGGTACGGGCGCCGTCCCTGGAGCAACCCCACAGCCTACACCCGCCCAGGAGGCCTCCCCAGGGCCGCTCCCCGCCGCCAGAAGCCTGCGCTGCCTACGCCCAGTCGTGGGGAAGGCAGGGCCCTGCCACCGCAGGTACCTAGAGCTGGGCTTGGCGGACCCGGCCTCCGGCCCCTGGAACATAGCAGCAGCAGCGAGCCTGGAGATCGTACGCTGCTGACTCCACTCCGCGGCTCCCTCTAGCTGGCTGAGCTCGTTCCGGCCGCCTAGACAACAGGTAGCTCCCCTGCCCGCCTTTCTAATCCATTGGCTGGCCTGTCCGCCAATCACATCGAGCAGCCTACCACACGCAGCACACTCCCACAGGTTCCCGCCCACCCGACCTGGGAGGGAAGCTTTAAAACACCCGCTCCGTGGCTCATCCTGCCCCCCTGCCCATTGGAGCAATCACCTGCCAGTCAGGAAAAGCCGCGCGGCCATTGGGCAAAGTGTGGAGCTAGGACCAAGAGGGCAACCCTCGATATTTAACCGGACAGGTCTAGGCGCTTCCCCTCTTCTCTGTTCCTTAGAGAAGGCCTGTGCCTAGGATTCTTCCCCAGGCTGCCCAGGGCAGGGGATCTGGAGCCACACTGGGCCCTGGATACAGGAGACACCAGGTGGATGAGGTGATATCTTTTATTGGACCAGCTTTTGCAGGTGAGCAGGACTGGCTCAAGGCACCAGCAAAGCAGGCACGCAGGGCCAGCTTTAGGCCGATTCGCCCGATTCCTGGGAATCAGGCCTCGCACCTTTTTCATTTTTTTTTGCTTACTCCGGCTGCCATCTGCTCCGGGGTCTTCCGTGACCCTGCTCCCCTGACCAAAGCGCTGGCGGGAGTGCGGCAAGCCCCGCTCTCCCAGCTGGAGCTCCAGCTGGAGCGCGGCAAGCCCTGCGGCCCGCTCTCCCGGCTGGAGCTCTGGCTGGAGCGCGGCAAGCCCCGCGGCCCCGCTCTCCCGGCTGGAGCTCCGGCCGGAGCGCGGCAAGCCCCGCTCTCCCGGCTGGAGCTCCGGCTGGAGCGCGGCAAGCCCCGCGGCCCCGCTCTCCCTGCTGGAGCTCCGGCCGGAGCGCGGCAAGCCTCGCGGCCCCGCTCTCCCGGCTGGAGCTCCGGCCGGAGCACGGCAAGCCAAGAGGCTCCATGCTCCATTTACAAGTAAAATTTTTCTTTTCTATCTCCTAGCCCTCTGTCAAGGTTCCTTCCCCACTCTGAACTTTAGGGTACAGATGCATGAACACTTCTAAGCTTAATTACTAGCTTAGATCTGGTACCACTGCCACCATCCAGAACTTCAGTGTCTGGATCATTCCCTGTCCCCCCCCAAACCTTCCCCTCTCTGGGTAGCCTTGAGAGACTCCTTCACCAATTCCCTAGTGAGTCCAGATTCAATCCCTTGGATCTTAAAACAAGGAGACATTAACCATCCCCCCTCCTTTCTCCCATCAATCTCTGGTGAGTCCAGATCCAGTCCCCTTGGATCTAAAAACAAAGAAAAATCAATCAGGTATTTAAAATGAAGGCTTTTAATTAAAGAAAAGAAAGGTAAAAGAAAACCCTCTGGGAGAGATTAGCATACCAGCTACTCTCACAGACAACAGATTTCAAACACAGAGGCTGTTCCCCTGGGCACAATTTTAGTTATACATAAAAAAATAATACCCAAATACCCAATTTGATTCTACCTCTATTTGCATAAGACAGGTTACAAAGAAATAAACATAAACCTATTTATTCCTTTCTAAAACTTACTACTCTGATAAGAGGCTGGTTTCTTGATCTTTTTCACTCCAGCTGAAACTGAAACTCTAAACAAAGGAAAAACTTACCTCCTTCCTTTGAAACATCTTGTTCCCCCATTGGTTCCTCTGATCAGGTGTTAGCTAGGCTAGGTGAACTTTTTAACCCTTTACAGTAAAAGAGGCATTAACCTTTAACCATCTGTTTATGACACCCTCCAACCATCCTGTACTCACTGTGAAGCTGAATCTTATTTTGCATTTCACCATTATTAATAAAGATTTGGCAGGCTAAATTATACCCTCAGTCTTTGAACAGGTGTGGAAGAGTATTCATGACTTGCTCCCCACTTACCCTGTATCTTCTTTTTAGCACTGACCATAATAAGTAAAAACATGTCAACGACCAGTGGAAGCTGCAGGGGTGGCGCTTCGGACGGGGGCAGCATGCAGAGTGGAGCCCCCTGGCTGCCCCTATGTGTAGGAACTGGAGAGAGGCCATGCCGCTGCTTCCGGGAGCTGCATGGACGGCCCCTGACTCTGCACCCTGGCTGGAGCAGGACAAGCCCCAGACCCCACTCCCCAGTGGGAGCTCAAGGGCCAAATTAAAAGGGTGGAGGGGAATGGATCCAGCCCATAGTTTTCCCACCCTAGTCTATTTCATGTACATGCTGAAGGCAAAGTGGATTGCCTTTCCTCTGATCCACAAAAAGCCAGAGGTCTTATGATGAAATTCAGACATGATGCCTTTTGTGATGTATATTAGATCCCACTGACACACACCCTGGCTATGCATAAGAGAGACTAAGTAAATTTGTGCTTAAAAAGAAGTGGGTAGCACAGTGACTAACTTTCGCCAACTGGTCCTTACACAGAAGAGGCCGTCCTGCAAAACATAGGATTGTCCTTGTGATGGGTTCTGTCACAGAAAGCCCCTTCAGGCGGTCACCTGATATGCTGGAATTAACTCTGAGCCAGTTTTCCACTGCCAGCTTGGGACTCCAGAACCCTGCCTTGCTGAGCCAGACATGCTAGACTGCTGCAACACAGACTCAGGTCTCGTCCACACTCCCAAAGCTGCAGACTTTAACCAAAAACTGCTCAGCAAGTCACCTATCTCCAGCACCCAGACACCCAGCTCCCAAATGCGATCCAAACCACAAATAAATCCATTTTACTCTGTATAAAGCTTATAAGGGGTAAACTCATAAATTGTCCGCCTCCTATAACACTGATAGAGAGATATACACAGCTGTTTGCTCCCCCAGGTATTAATCACTTACTCTGGGTTAATTAATAAACAAAAATGATTTTATTAAGTATAAAAAGTAGGATTTAAGTGGTTTCAAGTAATAACAGAACAAAGTAAGTTACCAAGCAAAATAAAACGAAACACAAGGTTAAGCCCAATACATTTAAGAAACTTACTGTGGAGATTAATGGAAGGAGGAGGCACTCACCAGAGCCCTAGGGGGGCTCCTGTTAGAGCCTTAGTGGGGATCTGGGTGATCACTACTTCCCACCACCCAACACAGATGTAATGAGGTTGAGTAATGTCCACAAAAGAGAAACTAACAACTAATTATTCCTTAAGAAAGGTTTTTAATGACATGACTATAAAGGCAACACAGACAGAATGTGCCTAATGACAATGTGCCTAATGACTTTACGTGTACTGTAATCATCCCCAACCAACACAAGTTCATATGCAATACTAATACATTGATTAACTATATTTTAGTAACCTTAAACCTATTTATAATTTTATCTAATCAATTATAAAAACTCTTATTGACTTTTATGATAACTTGATGGTACATACTGAAGACAGGCACAGCAGCTTGCCAAGCTACTATGATTTATAAGCTACTAACTTTACCAACACTGTACCTGTTTCCAGCAAGGGCCAAAACATATACAGTTACTATATGTTGATTAAACCTATAATATTAATACAGACTTAAGATTAAGCAGCTTGAGCATCACCAGACCATTTAGTTTTATATCTCACCCTGCATTCGTCCAAAGATACGTTACCTTTCAGTTGACCATTTCCTGTCCTGGCCAGGCACAAATAGTCAGTGAAGCGCAAGTCCCTTTGGTTCAGGGGGTGTATGTGAGCCTGACAAAGAGTGATTTCTTTTAGATCAACACACACATGCGCCTCTGCATCTTATTGATACGGTATTTGCTGGCTGTGCTTCAAAAGAAATCAACCAATCAAGGTGGTCAAATATTCCAGGGTGGCATCTGTGGTTGTTTTGAACTAATGAACTGTGCACCAGTGCTCAGCTCATCTCTTCTCTATGTGGCTAATAGTGGTCAATTTGCTAGACTCAAAAATGCTCGATTCAGCTTAAAGAGGTGCCTGGTTGCAGAGCATAGTAACCACAAGCCTGTATCAACCTTTACAGAGTTTCCTTCTTAGTCTATAAAGCTTCCTAGATAGATTATGCTTATGCTTGCAGGATTCTACTGTACTCGCTTCTTACAACTTCCGGAAGTTTGAGGCCTATCAGTACTTAGCCTGACACTACTTGACAAGGCTTATGCACATTAATCACACTTACCCTCAGAGATGTTCCAATAAGCTTCTTTCACAGACTACAGTTCTTCTTAGTCTGGGCCCAATCATGTCCCCTGGTACAGTTCTTGTTAGTTCCAGCTCAGGTGATAACTAGGGGATTTCTCATGACTGGAAGCCCCATTTGTTCTGTTACACACCCTTTTATACCTTTGGCACAAGGCGGGAATCCTTTGTGTCTCTCTAGGTTCCCACCCTTCCTTCTAAATGGAAAAGCACTAGGCTTAAGATGAATCAGTATCATGTGACATGTTCACATGTCCTGTGACACTTCATTACTGACTGGCTGTCACCCATGTATACAGGAAGGCTTATAAGTAAACGGAGCCATTAACAATTGTCCTAGTTAATGGGAGCCATCAAGATTTAAAGCCACCATTAATGACCTACACTTTGCATAGTTACCGTAGGACTTCAGAGTACTACTTCATATTTCTAGCTTCAGATACAAGAATGCTACATTCATACAAATAGGATGAACACACTCAGTAGATTATAAGCTTTGTAATACCTTACAAGACGCCTTTTGCATAAAGCATATTCCAGTTACATTATATTTACACTCATAAGCATATTTCCATAAAACATATGGAGTGCAATATCACACCCTCCTCCTGAATTTACTGCCAGAGACTTGGACACTGCCCATCGTGGAGGCAGTACATGTAAAACCCTTATTTGTTTCTGATCACACCCTCTGTGACATTCTATACCTTGGGGGAACATAT
This sequence comes from Gopherus evgoodei, assembly GCF_007399415.2. Taxonomy (NCBI): domain Eukaryota; kingdom Metazoa; phylum Chordata; order Testudines; family Testudinidae; genus Gopherus; species Gopherus evgoodei. Next base: position 1,992,388 of record NW_022060059.1, read on the forward strand.
TCCTCATTTTCATATAATAATGATCTTACATATAAGCATGCCTTGTAAGATGTTGGGGAAAGGTTATGATCTGCTGAAAGTCATTTCTCTAGCCATATATGTATATCATTAATGCATATGAAGTTATGAGAATTGTGTAGTATGGTTGTCACTAAAACATGCTGTAAATTGGGGGAAATCAGACAGATATTAGCTCCCCAGAGGCAAAAGCAAGGAAAGTAACCAGCACCCAGGTGGGGTGTGAAACAGCCCATCAGCAGCCATTGTCCAGCAAGAGCTACAATGCAATGACTCACCTGCATAAGGCCCCATCAGGGGAATTGCTCAGCCTTGCTGGGAGAGACTCAGCAATGCCCCACAGACATGCCTGGACTTGTGTTCTACAAGCACATGGTCTGAGAGTATAAAACAGAGTGAACACATGCTGTGCCATTCTCCTACCCCACCTATGCTGCAAGCAACCAAGACATTGAGAAGACAAGACTCCAACACAGGAGATTTGTTCCTTAAACCTGGGCCAGCTTGTATATTAAGGACTTGCCATATGCAGTGGGGTGAGAAAAGCTGCTTAATCTAGCTGCTGCCTAGTCTAATAGGGTTAAGAGTTTAGACTGTGTGCTTATATTTTCTTTTCTTTTGGTAACCACTCTGACTTGTTATGCTTTGACTTATAATCACTTAAAATCTATCTTTATAGTTAAATTTGTTTGTTTATTCTACCTGAAGCAGTCAGTTTGGTCTGCAGTGTGTCAGAGGTTCCCCTTGGGATAACAAGCCTGGTACATATCAATTTCTTTGTTCAATTGACAAACTCATAAGCTTGCAGTGTCCAGAGGGTACAACTGAACACTGCAAGATGGAGGTTCCTAGGGTTGTGTCTGGGATTGTAGGTACTGGCTAGTCTCATTCAGTTGCAACTAGCTAGGAGCAGCTTACATGCCAGAGGCTGTGTGTGAACAGCCCAGGAGTAGGGGTTCTCACAGCAGAGCAGGGTAAGGCTGGTCCCAGAGTCAAGGATTGGGGTGACCTAGCAGATCACCAGTCCAGATAACACGAGAGGGGAACGTCACACCCTCCCAGGACCTTTAAACCATGGTGTCATTACAGGTGTTCTAGCAAAGTTCTGGGTTCCTGGTCCCTGGGTGCTTGAAAACATGTTGAGTGTAGTATTGCTAAAAGAATGTAGATAGCAATATCTGTTAAAGTGTAGGTGTCTGGCATGTTAGCCACCAATGCCATTAGGTGGTGTGCCTCAGTTTCCCCTTCCACACAGCAGCATAGGCCTGTTATCTTTTGCTGCTGTGCCAAGCTTCCAGCCCATTTACAGGTCTAAGGTGAAAAGCAACATGCTTGTGGGACTGTCTTGTCACCATCCCTACCATGTACAAAAGTTTTCCCCATAAATCAGGTATGTCACAGATCTTTAAAAGGTTTACTATTCGTATTAACTCCTTTGTCTTGACCCCTAGATGAAGTAGCAAAAGATACAAGATTAACAGCCAACTCATGACAGACAGACTCTGTTCACACAGCCTGGCTTGTTCAGTGTCTATTCCATTTTTTCAATCTCTTTCTGTATCATGGTAGGTGTTCAGATATAGATACTCCTGTCTCTTTGGAGAAGGCTCTTAATTCAGGTATGGGTTTGGGGATTTGGCAAGGAAAGGGTGTGCTGCAACCGGTGCCTGCCCTTGGCCCCTCCCTCGGAATCTCTGTGTTGGATGCACCTGCTTTTGAAGTTTCCCAAATGCAAAGTTTTTTTTCCTCCTGCCTTAAAGAGCAGTTTTATCTCTCATAAGCATAGCAGGGAACAACATCTTTCAATGGAGTGCTTAGGATTGGTAAAATCCCCTGGTCACCCTACTCTGTCCCAAAGGTCAGCTGGGTGGACTCTAATCTCAAGGAGATTTGACTCCCAGGCTTCCCTTAAACCTAATCCACAAGTGAGGGGTCTGGCATTTCAGGATGCAGATCCTTCACCCTCCTCCTGGGGGAAAAGCCTTTCTACAAAAGGTGGGCAAACCGTCCTGTCCCCCCTCACCTTCTGTCTGGACTTCCCTGTTAGGGCTCCCCTTGAGGCAGACACCCCTGTGTCCTGCAAAGGGAAGGTGACCCTGATCCAGCTGTGGGCTCACAGCTACCAGCTATGACAGACCCATCACTAGTCAGCAAAATCCCCACCCTTCCACTCAGGTTGGGCTTGTTTCCAGCTACAGAGACCTTGGGGTCTGTTCCCACCACAGCAGTCATCGGGCCCCCACTCTCCATTTCTGGGATACATGTCTCTGTGCACTCCAGGGCAGACCCATTCCCAGCTGACCTGCAACTTCCTGGCAGTCAGCAGCAGGAAGGCTTCCCTGTTACAAAGTGTAATATTTCCCCTCCCACTAGGACATGATCACAGGACAGGAGCTGGCTTTATCCAGCTCTTCCCGCAGGGACTGGGCTTTAGCCCTGGGGCTACAGGAACTAGTTAGGGACCATCCCTGCTGCTACCAAGGAATTAAAGAGACACTCTCCTATTTCCCCAGCAGCATGTGTGACTTTACTCTCTCTTCTGAGGCTTTCAGCACAAGATTCCTTCTTGCTGCTAACAAACCCTGGGACAGATTCTGCCACATAAACAAAAAAACCCATTCCCCAGTAGAAATGGTGCAAAGTTATGTACCACTGCTGCAACAGTCAGTTCAGCCTGCAATCACCAGGTTCCAGTGTACCTTAGATAAAGGTGCAAGAACTTTGTAACCTCCCACCAATTCCAATTCTGCCATTTTTCCTGGTAACAAATCCTTCGCCTGGATCAGGTCTCTCCTGACTGCAAAAATCTTGGCAGCAGTCTCTCTCCATCCTTGGAGCACTTTGCCATTAAGTTGAACAGCACACATATGCTCACTGCTTGGCTGTGTAGAAGCAACCTTTACAAATCCTGTGTGGAAAGAGACAGTAGCCTGGGATACCCTGTGCTTTGAGGCACAGCAGTGTTCATAAGTTACCTGCTCAGTCAAGGACATTTATTCCTCAGGTGCTCAGTGGACTTACAATAATAGCACCTTCTGGGCTCCTCTGCTTGTACAGGAGATTTGGGATGAATATACGGGAATGCAGAGATAAATGCCGAGCCTCCTTTTTCCCAGGGTTAATGGTGATTCTGCTTTCCACCAACCCTGTAGCCCTCTGCCAGGGGTTTATGTTTAATTGCATCTTGTGACTGCTCGTAAGAGTCTGCAAACCCAGCTAATTCCCCCACTGCATCCACCTTTTTGTCCACACAATACTATTTTAATCATCAGTGCACATATTCAGGAACTGTTCCAGAATAATTAAATCACATATTCTTCAAAACTTGTATGCCTTTTCCCCTCACCCAACTTGTCCTAACTAATCTCTCATTTCATTTACATAGGCCACATTACTAATCAGATCCCCTCATAAGACTCTGGAATTCAGGACCGGCTCTAGGCGTTTTAGTGTCCTAGGCGCTGGCAATTTCGCCACCCGCGCTGCTGGTCCCGCGGCTTCCGGTGGAGCTGCCGCAAGTCATGCCGCGGACGGTCCACTGAGCCGTGCCAGCAGCCGACCGTCCGCAGCCACGACTGCGGCAGCTCCACCGGAGCCGCCCGCCGCCCCCTCCAGCAAAATGCCGCCCACCAATAATCCTGGCGCCATAGGCAATTGCCTAGGCCACCTAAATGGAAGCGCCGGCCCTGCTGGAATTTAACCCATGTAGGTTTTCGGAGTAACCTGAAACTATTTCAAAACCAGTTCCTTAAATATACGATAGTCTGAAGCATCATCAATAGGTCTCTTTCACTCCATTCTTCCAGATCTCAATTTGGGCCTATATTTCTCTGGCCTTGGCTACACTTGCAGGTGTGCAGCGCTGGGAGTTACAGCTGTCTTTGTACAGCTGTGTAGGGAAAGCGCTGCGTGTGGCCACATATGCAGCGCTCTTGGACGGTGCATTATGGGCAGCTATCCCACAGAGCACCTCGTCCCATTTTGGCGCCGTGGGTTGTGGGAAGGGGGCGGAGGATGCGGGTCATTCTGCTTCCTGTCCCAACGCCCCGTGATGCATCGGTTTCACATCCCGCAATCCGTTTTTCTGTCCACGTTTGGAGCCATTTTGACTCTCTCAACAGTTCTTGTGCAGCGTGATTTCTGTGGGAAATGGAGCCTGAACTGCTGAGGAGTATGCTGATGAGTCTCGCCAGCACATCACGTTTGGCAGTGGAGCTATTCCTAAGAGTCCAAAAGTGATGAGGAGTTCCAACGATGATTGCGAGTCGCCTGATGTGTATGACACCAGATTGCTTCTGGCATTCACGGAAATGCTCAGCACCCTGGAATGCAGCTTTTGGGCTTGGGGAAACAAGCCACTGAGTGGTGGGATCACATCGTCATGGAAGTCTGGGATGACAAGCAGTGGTTGCAGAACTTTGGATGAGAAAAGCCACTTTCATGGGACTGTGTGCTGAGCTCGCCCCCACCCTGCGGCGCAAGGACACGAGATTGAGAGCTGCCCTGCCGGGTAGAGAAAAGGGTGGCTATTGCAATCTGGAAGCTGGCAACTCCAGACAGCTACCGATCAGTTGGGAACCAGTTTGGAGTGGGAAAGTTGACCACTGGAATCGTTTTGATGCAAGTTTGCAGGGCCATTAATCGCATCCTGCTAAGAAGAGCCGTGACTCTGGGGAACGTGCAGGACATTGTGGATGGCTTTGCCACAAATGGGTTTCCCTAACTGTGGAGGGGCGATAGATGGGACACGTTTCCTATTCTGGCACCACCCCACCTAGCATCCGAGTACGTTAATCAGAAGGGTTATTTCTCTATGGTTCTCCAGGCACTTGTGGATCACCGTGGGCGTTCTTGACATTAACACAGGCTGTGGCCTGGAAAGGTCCATGATGCACGCATCTTTCAGAACACTGGCCTGTTCAGGAAGCTGCACGCAAGGACTTTTTTCCCAGACCGAAAGATTGCAGTAGGGGACGTTGAAATGCCCATTGTGATCCTTGGAGACCCCGCTTACCCGTTAATGCCTTGGCTTATGAAACCGTATACAGGGAAGCTTGACAACAGCAAGGAACAGTTCAACTACAGGCTGAGCTGGTGCCGAATGACTGTGGAGTGTGCTTTTGGCCGTTTAAAGGGGCACTGGAGATCTCTGTATGGGAAGCTAGACTTGGGGGAAAGTAGCATCCCTGCGGTTATATCCGCGTGCTGCACCCTCCATAATATTTGTGAAGGGAAGGGTGGAAACATTCAATCAGGCCTGGACCTCCGAGGTTCAACACCTGGAGGCTGAATTTGCACAGCTATAGAGGCAGGGCTACTAGAGAGGGCCCAGCACAAGGCTTCAAGGATTAGGGAGGCCTTGAGGGAGGCCATGTCTACATCTAAAATTTGCAGCGCTGTGGTTGTTACAAGCTGTATTAGTACAGCTGTATAGGGCCAGCGCGTGCAGAGTTGGCCACACTTACAGCAACCAGCGCTGCAAGTGGGTGGTTAGATGTGGCCAAACTGCAGCGCTGTTGGGCGGCTTCAAGGGGGGTTCCGGGACGAGAGAGCAAACCTGGAAAGGAAACCAGCTGCGCCGCGGTTTGCTCTCTCGGTCCCGGAGCCACCCAGCAAACCGCAGGGAAGGAGACCTGCTTGCTCGGGGTCCGGGACCGAGAGAGCAAACCGGAACGCCGCGGTTTGCTCTCTCGGTCCGGAGCCACCCAGCAAACCGCAGGGAAGGAGACCTGCTTGCTCGGGGTTCCGGGACCGGAGAGAGCAAACCGGGAACGCCACGGTTTGCTCTCTCGTCCCGGAGCCACCCAGCAAACCGCAGGGAAGGAGACCTGCTTGCTCGGGGTTCCGGTACCGAGAGAGCAAACCGCGGCGAAGCTGGTTTCCTTTCCCAGTTTGCTCTCTCGGTCCCCGGAACCCCGAGCAAGCAGGTCTCCTTCCCTGCGGTTTGCTGGGTGGCTCCGGGACCGAGAGAGCAAACCGCGGCGTTCCAGGTTTGCTCTCTCGGTCCCGGAACCCCGAGCAAGCAGGTCTCCTTCCCTGCGGTTTGCTGGCTGGCTCCGGGACCGAGAGTAGGCAACCGCGGCGTTCCCGGGTTTGCTCTCTCGGTCCCAGAACCCCGAGCAAGCAGGTCTCCTTCCCTGCGGTTTGCTGGGTGGCTCCGGGACCGAGGAGAGCAAACCGGGAAAGGAAACCAGCTTGATTACCAGAGGCTTCCTCCTTCCACGGAGGTCAAGAAAAGCGCTGGTAACTGTCTACATTGGATTACCAGCGCTGGATCACCAGCGCTGGATCCTCTACACCCGAGACAAAACGGGAGTACGGCCAGCGCTGCAAACAGGGAGTTGCAGCGCTGGTGGTGCCCTGCAGATGTGTACACCTTCAAAGTTGCAGCGCTGTAACTCCCTCACCAGCGCTGCAACTTTCTGATGTAGACAAGCCCGGAGGAATTTGAGGCTGAAAACCAACAGTAATGTTTGGTGCCTTGCATGGGAGTGAAGTGCAGTGGTTACAATGTCAGCAGGAATCTGTTTTTCCTAAGCTGATTTGCAGTGCCTGTTCCTGGGCTAAGATATCTTTTGACTTTCTGCAATAATAAAGACTGTTTTCAAAGCAAAGAATCCATTTATTGAAAAGAAAATAACTTTATTGACAGACACACAACATTTTGGGAACCTAAAAGGGCAGGGGGGTGCAGTCGGGAACTGTACAGTCACAGGTTTGAATATGTCCTGTCTGGAGTGCTGTGCAATGACTGCTGCACTTCAGGATGGCTATACTGCATGGTGATGGAGGTTGAGTGCAGAGGGTAAGGGTCGTAGTTCTCAGGGTTGGTTGGTGAACATACAGGTGTTGGAGGCAGCTGGTGGAGGTAAGAACCTGGATGCTGAGGAAGGGGGTTTTGAGCTGACATTGGGGCACAAGGGAAAGAGCTTTGGGACGGGGGTGGGGGCCAGCACGGTAGTGCTCTGCCTGCATGGCTACGAGTGCCTGGATAGAGTCCGGTTATTTGGGGTTTAGATCCCATTGGGAGCTGGGTGTCTGGGTGCTGGAGATTTTTGAATTGCTGAGCAGTTTTTGGTTAAAGTCTGCAGCTTTGGGATTGGGTCCTCAGATTGGCGGTGGGGTCACCCCCAAGTATCGCGTCCAGCTCTTTGTAAAAATGGCAGGTCGTGGGGGCAGCACCAGAGCAGCGGTTTCTCTCACGGGCTTTGCAATAGGCACTCTGCAGCTCCTTCACTTTAACCCTGCACTGCAGCGCGTCCTGGTCATGGCCCCTTTCCAGCATGGCCCTTGATATCTGCCCATAGGTATCGTAATTCCTATGGCTGGAGCGGAGCTGGGACTGCACAGCTTCCTCCCCCCAAACACTGATGAGGTCCAGCAACTCGCCATTGCTCCATACTGGGGCTCGTTTGGCATGTGGAGCCATGGTCACCTGAAAAGATTCACTGATTGCACTCCACACCTGGCTGAGCAAACAGGAAGAGGATTTTTAAAATTCCCGGGACATTTAAAGGGCGGGTCACCTGAGGCCAGGGCAGTAGAGTTCGAACTGATGAGCAGAGTGGCTGAACAGGCATTCTGGGATACCTCCAAATACCTCTGGAGGCCAATAACAGCGCTTTTGGTGGCCACACTGGCTGAGCAGCACTGCATCACCAGCGCTGCAGTCGTTATTCCCCAGGCAGAGGTATAGTACAACCAGCGCTGTATCCAGGGAGATACAGCGCTGGATGTGCCTTGCAAGTGTGGACGTGTCAAGGTATTATTCCCACTTTGAACTTTAGCGTCCAAAAAGTGGGGACCTGCATGTATCCTTCTAAGCTTAATTCCTAGCTTAGATTTGATAACGCTGCCACCAGCCAAAATATAGTGTTTGGCACACTTTGTTCCCCCCAAAACCTTCCCTGGGGGACCCAAGACCCAAACCCCTTGGGTCTTAAAACAAAGAGAAATAAACCATTCCCCCTCCTTTCCCCCTCCCAGACTTTCCCTGAGAGATCACTGTGATCCAAACTCCTTCAATCTTAAAACAGAGAGGAATTAACCTTCCCCCCTCTTCCTTCCCCCCACTACTCCCTGGTGAGTTCAGACCCAATCCACCTGGGTCTTACACAAGGGAAAAAAATCAGGTTCTTAAAAATAAAAGCTTTTAATTAAAGAGAAAAAATAAAAATTATCTCTGTAAAACCAGGATGGAAAATGTTTACAGGGTCTAAGCTTATACATAGACTAGAGGGACTCCCTCCCCTCTAGCCTAAGATACAAGTTACAGCAAACAGGGGTAAAATACCCTTCCAGCAAAATACACATTTGCAAATTAAGAAAAAACAAACATAAACCTTATTCGCGTTTTCTAGCCAGTACTTACTATTTTGAACATGAGAGACTGTTTCAGAAAGATTGGAGAAACCTGGTTGCACACCTGGCCTCTCTTAGTTCCAAGAGAGAACAAAGAACAAAACAAGCAGCACAAACAAAGACTTCCCTCCACCAAGATTTGAAAGTATCTTGTCACCCGATTGGTCCTTTGGTCAGGTGTCAGCCAGGTTCACTGAGCTTGTTAACCCTTTACAGGTAAAAGAGACATTAACCCTTAACTATCTGTTTATGACAGGACAGTGCGTGAGTTGCAGCGCTGTAAAGCCACCATCAGCGCTGCAACTCTCCAGTGTAGCCAAGCCCTCTGTCTTAACTCCAGGGCTAGCTGCTTCTCTCTTTCCTTCTTCTCCTGAGCATCTTGCTGTGCTAGCCTCTGGGATTCAAGTTCTTTGTCTTTTAACTCCATGGCTCTTTTGTGAGCAGCTTCATCCATGGCTGCCTCTGCTTCTTTGAGCCTCATTTGAAACTCACGGTCCTTTGCCGTCACTTCCACTTCCAGTCTGGCCACCTCTAATTCTGTAGCTACCTCACTGGTAGTCATTTTCCTGCTTTCTTGTGCTTATTTCCCTCACCCAGAATAAACAAACAGAAAACAACAAACCAGTAACCACTTTGTCTGTTCTCCAGCCACCACACTCAAAACTCACTTAAAATCATTACCAGTGTCTCAAAGCAATCAGCTGTGCACAGATCCTGTTTGACTATGCCACTATGATGTGTTCAGTCACAGAGCTCCCCTTGAGGTGGTCACCTGACGTGCTGGATGGAATTAACTCTGAGCCAGTTTTCCACTGCCAGCTTGGGGCTCCAGAACACTGCCTTGCTGAGCCAGACACGCTGGACTGCTGCAACACAGACCCAGGTCTGATCCATGCTCCCAAAGCTGCAGACTTTAACCAAAAACTGCTCAGCAATTCAAAAATCTCCAGCACCCAGACACCTAGCTCCCAATGGGATCCAAACCCCAAATAAATCCGTTCTACTCTGTATAAAGCTTATACAAGGTAAACTCATAAATTGTCTGCCCTCTATAACACTGATAGAGAGTGACAGCTATTTGCTCCCTCAGGTATTAATCACTTACTCTGGGTTAATAAAATCACTTGTTTATTAGTTAAGTATAAAAAGTGGGATTTATGTGGTTTCAAGTAATAGCAGACAGAACCAAGTAAGTTACCAAGCAAAATAAATCAAAACACACAAGTTTAAGCCCAATAAATTTAAGAAACTGAATACAGGTAAATCCTCAGAGATGTTCCGATAAGCTTCTTCCACAGACTAGAGTCCTTCTTAGTCTGGGCCCAATCCTTTCCCTGGCACAGTTCTTGTTAGTTCCAGCTCAAGTGGTAACTAGGGGACTTCTCATGACTGACAGCCCCATTTGTTCTGTTACACGCCCTTTTATAGCTTTGGCACAAGGCAGGAATCCTTTGTGTCTCTCTAGTTTCCCACCCTTCCTTCCAAATGGAAAAGCAAAACGTTTAAGATGGATCAGTATCATGTGACATGTTCGCATATCCTGTGCTACTTTATTACTCACTGGCTGGCACCATGTATACAGGAAGGCTTACAAGTAAACAGAGCCATTTACAACCAGTTGTCCCAGTTAATGGGAGCCATCAAGATTCCAAGCCACCATTAATGGCCCACACTTTGCATAGTTACAATAGGACTTCAGAATACTACTTCATATTTCTAGCTTCAGATACAAGAATGCTACATTCATACAAATAGGATGAACACACTCAGTAGATAAGCTTTGTAATGATACCTTACAAGAGACCTTTTGCATAAAGCATATTCCAGATATGCTTATGAGTGTAAATATAATGTAATTCCATAAAATATTCCATAAAATATATAGAGTGGAACATCATACCTTCCACTTGTCAGGTGAAAAAAAAAATGAACTGAAACAGCAAAGGGCAACTCTAAGAGAGTTACTGTAAAGAATAGGTTTGGGTGCTGGCTGGTGAGTCTTGCCCACATGCTCAGGGTTTAACTGATCGCCATATTTGTGGTCGGGAAGAAATTTTCCTCCAGGGCAGATTGGCAGAGGCCCTGGAGGTTTTTCGCCTTCCTCTGCAGCATGGGGCACGGGTCACTTGCTGGAAGATTCTCTGCAGCTTGAGGTCTTCAAACCACAATTTGAGGACTTCAGTAACTCAGACATAGGTTAGGGGTTTGTTATAGAAGTGGATGGGTGAGATTGTATGTCCTGTGTTGTGCAGGAGGTCAGACTAGATGATCATAATGGTCCCTTCTGACCTTAAAGTCTATGACTAAGCATCTCCCCTCCCCACAAAAAATGTCCAGGTCACATCCACTGGAAGATCCTCCCTACCCACCCACCCTAAAAGGCATACCTAGAATTGCTTCAGTTTAGACTAGGCTATTATCTGACCATTAAATGATTGCAGGCTTAAAGGTGCAATCCCATCACTGCTTTTGCAAAGAGCATTTGACAGAGTAGGCAGGAGAACCTTGTCCCAAGGAACCTTGTTTCATAAGAGAAACCACCTCAAAATGTAATTGTATCCATTTAATAAGTCACAGGCAATTTTGTTGCTAAGATGCTGGAAGTAGTTTTGGTGGAAGCTTGTAGCAGGGGTTGCTTTAACGCATGGGTGGCCAACCTGAGCCTGAGAAGGATCCAGAATTTACCAATGTACATCGCTAAAGAGCCATAGTAATATGTCAGCAGACCCCTCATGAGCTCCTCTGCCCGCTTCCGGTGCCTCCCAGCCACCGATCAGCACCTCCTCATCAGCTGTTTCATGGCATGCAGGAGGCTCGGGGGGGGGGGCAGGGGGAGGAGTGAGGGCACAGCAGGCTCAGGGGAGGGGGTGGAGTGGGGGCAGAGCCTGTGGCAGAGCCAAGGGTTGAGCAGTGAGCACCCTCCGGCACACTGGAAAGCTGTCATCTATAGCTCCAGCCCTGAAGTTGGTGCTTATACAAGGAGCCACATATTAACTTATGAAGAGCTGATCTGGCTCTGGAGGCATAGGTTGGCTACCCCTGCTTTAATGGAAGATCTTCCTTGTCCTCATCTACCTGAGCACTGCCTAGGCCTTTGTTATTTTTCCACATTGTTAAATAGCATTCAGGTACCAGTGCAGTTACTACACAGGCTTAGTGCTTTATGCAGCCCCACCATCAAGTTAGCTGTCCTCTTTTCTTCTCCCTCTGGAATACCTGGTGGAGGGGTGTTTGCCTCTTTGGAAGAAAAGGAAGCATTAAAAAAGAAAAAATATAAAACTTTTAGCTTTTATTTATAGTCTCTTCCACCCTGCCCCCAAAAAATCAAATCTAGAGCTTTTGGAATTTTTGTTCAGAAGGTATGAAATATAATAATATCTCAATTACATATTGCCGCACTGTGAAACTGACTAAATGCAGGTATGACATTAAGAACACAGGCTGACAAGGATTAAGAGTAACAAGAAATGTCTTTATAGGGAGTCTGAACTTTTTTGTAGAATGGAACATATAGTTTAAGGCACGTTTACACTGAGACACACAGGAAAATTAATCCAAATTAACCATAGGTGTAAATTTAAAGCATATTAAACCACATTAAGACTCTATATGGGCACTCACTTGTCATTAAAATGCCTTTAATTCGGTTCACTTTAATTCCTGAGAATTAAGCTAAACCAAATTAAGGTCATTTTAATTCCAAATGAGTGCCCACACAAGTGTTAATGGGACTGAATGAATATGCTTTAGATTTACAACTTTATTTAATCTGGATTAATTTACTTAAATTCCTCTAGCTAGACAAACTCTTAGTGACTCTCACATTTGACCTAGCCCCATTCCTACCCAGACATTCCTCCTCCCCTCTCATTCATCCAGCTTTGTTTAAGACCTTGAGGCAACTACAACAATTACTTATATGTAGGAAAAGTAATATTATGAAGGTAACATTCAACTGTCTTTAGCGTGATGCAGAGCAACAGGAAAAAGGGGCAGGATCATGTGACTAGACAGCTCCTTGAGGCCTCTAATCCACAGAACACAGTTGAGGACTTATGTTGCTAAGACAAATAGGAGTGGGGAGGGGAGTTGCAAGATACAGAAATATCTTAAAGTGGTTCTCTCACCCATATCTTCTAGACACATGGGGTGAAAAATCTTGGTACTACTAATCAATGAGAATTTTGTCACTCACTTCAATGGAGCCAGGACTTCACCTCAAGAATTTAAATGTTGAGGACAAATCTCAAATTGCATTGTTTCCAATGGGAGCATCACCAGTCACTACCAAGTAAATACTGGTTAAAACCCAAAACTTAATGAGAGATTGCAAGGCAGAAACTGCACATGTAACAAACAACGGACCATCAGTTAGACCAAGTATTAGTATGTATTTATGCACAATAAAAACAGCTTTACAAGTTGAACTGGAAATTTAAACAGGAAGTTTAACAGCTTTTGTATATTATATTAAATAACCAAAACACCTTTTTCCAAAATTGGTAAAGAATAAATAATATAATTTACAATATGGTACAAAAAATCAGTAAGGACAGGCATTCTGCTTTATACATACACTATATATGTATATTTATAATCTATAAAACAAATTCACATCTCAAACAAGCCAAAAACCGTAGATGATATGGCTTAACTGTTATTAAAAGAAACAGCAATACATTTTGCTGCCAAACCAAAAGCTCTAAAGCCAGTTATCATGTTTCAGTAACTAATGATAACTTATTGCTGTAGTGCTTGCCAAGGTTTCACTTATTTAACATTTATAAATCACTGTTAACTCAGCAGATTTAAAGGTTTGAAAAGATTTAAAAAGTGCAGTACTTTCCTTACAAATGCATCTGTCTTTTGAGTGTAAAAAAAATGCAATAGTAATTTCCACTGCAGGATTGGTAGTCAGTAGACAAGCTTTCTTTGTCAATTATGTTGGATCCAAGCTATTTACTTCAATTTAGAAATATAAGAAGGGTGCCAAGGAAAAGTTACACAATGCCATTTTAAAAACCAATTAAAATTCCTATACTGGGTAGATTTACTGATGAAAGACAAAATAAGTTGTTTGGCTGAGCAGAATCTGATACCCTGGTAACTGGCCCATCACTAAGCGCACACGTGCAGAAAAAGGCAGATGTATTCTTTAGGAGGTAATATTGTTTTATACCCAAACTACAATGACAAGTTTCATGTTTTCAACATCCCACTTTAGGGGAATACAAAGAAACCAGTTACATCATTCCATGTACACTCACAGGCTTGCCAGTCAAACAACTGAGGTTAAAGAAAAAAAAAATCTAAACTTTAAGTCAGAGCACAAGCTTTACAGAAACTTACATCAGAAGTAGAGGCCAGGATGTCAATGTCTATTCTCCCCTCCAAGCCTCCTCAAAGTGCCTCATGAAGATACGAAAATAACAGAGTAAGCATTACTCCCCTGAAACAATCCTGCCTGCAGTTGACTAGCAACATACTTGAACATCTGTTCAGAAAAAGCTGAAATGGTTACCAGAGTTGTTCTGGTTACTTAGTCATGTTGGAGGAGCTGAAATAGCATAAACTTTTATTTTTCTATTTTAAACAAGATGTTAGCTTTCCCCACGGCAGCCCTAGGTACAATCTGTCGAAGTCCAGCATACGATGGGGCATCTGCTAGAGATCCACCAATTCTTAGAGAAAGGTACCTCCCAAGGTGTGTCTACAAGAAACTTCACGAAAACTAAGTTCTCTATTGATCTGAATTTAAAATTTTGTTTTAAAATTTTCCCTGATGACAAGAAACTTTGCATTGTAACAGCAAAAGCCAAGCAAAACAATGTGCAGAGTATCATAACATTTCTGAATCAGAGACCAGATATAGCAGGTGGGAGTATTCTCTATGCACTGCAAATATCAGGAAGGAGGGGAGAAAAGGAGGAGGCCATGGAGACCATGGGGAGAGGAGAGAATGTTCAAATATGTGTTTATAAGAAGATTTTTTTTTTAAAAAAGCAGATGCTAAGCACATTTTTATCATAGAATTTCTGGGTGCTGAAAGTTGGTTCTGCCCTATTCTTCATATTTGCCTCCCCACCTAGTGCTCCTGTTCTGCCTTGAGAATTCCAGGACATTAAAATCTGCTGGCCCCATGGGCCATTACAAATATCCACTACATAGAGATTCATCCTGTAACAATTTTTTTCCTGTGGCAAGGCATATGGGCTGTAGACAGCTCCCTACATTCTGGCGATAGACTCATAAGCAGATCCTGGTGAAATGTCATACCCTTCACTTGCAACAGAGCTGGCATAATCTAGACCCCTTGCGGGGAAGAATGCCTCACAAGAGCAATGTGACATCCATCCTATTATCAATATCTCTTTTGGGGAGGACAGGGGAAGGTTGAAGTAACTAAATGTACTTGCCAGCATAAGACTAATTTCTCAAAATGTAAGACCTAAAAACCAACTGAAGGTTCAGATTTGTTGCACTTGACTAGAACTTGTCACTTCTCCTTCTACATGTGCTAAATGTCATGTTTCAATAATCCACAGGCACATCTATGCTTGGAAGCCTCTGTTAGTTAGCAGAAGTATTTCTGGAGAATGTAGACAGCATTACTAAATGTGGGTAGCCAAAACCTGGAACTAGTGCTTTGAGAAAAAGACTGGACTGAAAGACATCTGAACTACAACAATCACTGGAAAGATTCAGACAGTGGGATTCTTGGGATTAATGGAAATCCTGGTTTCTACCAAGTCTGAACCCTTCAGAAACAAATATACATGACTAAGTGTAGATCTGGCTGGCAACCTTAAATGTGTTTGTGTTCTAGGACTGTGTGAGACCCTGCAAACTGTGATAGGATTTTAGACCGCATGTTCTGAGAGGAAAGAACCCAGGTGACCTATAGCCAAAGCAGGGAGTTAGCTTATTAGTATGAAATCTGCACCCCCCTTAATGTGCTGACCCACTGCTTGCTAGTGAGGCAGGTCTGAGTCCCTGCTGGAAATACCCAATTGTATGAATGCTGTGTCTAACTGGGCAGGTGGTTCCAACATACAAGAGAAGAACGAAGCAACCAGTCACAAGGCATCCTACAGCATGAATCAAAGGAGTGGCCTCCAAGTCTTTCCGCCCATTAGAGAAGGAGGTAAATAAACCTGTTCTGGGTCAGAGTATGAACATCAGAAAACTGGTTACATTCTCTCAAAGCTAGAGAAGCACAATGCAAAGGCTATGTCAACCAATATCAAAAATGTCTAACTAGGTGGAGGTAAAGTGACAGGGAACATCGTATGCCCAATCAGTGCTTTGTGGTCAACATTTTAATAAGACTCCCAGTCAAATGCTTTGTAGGAGTAGGTAGAACTACATCCCGAGCATAGCGCAAGTTGAGAAAATGAAGCCCTGGTATTGGCCTTAAGGATAGAGGGGTTTATGTTTGATTAATTAGCGAACAGCTATGTATATAAAAGTTTGAGGTTTATACAGGAAGAGCTCCTTGGAGAGCTTCAGAGCTACCTCAAATAGTCAAGGGGAATCCTTTTACTGGAGGCTGCAGATAAATGCTTTAAAAACAGGCACAGTAAAAGTATTCTTTTCAAGAGTGATGGGAAAAGAAATAGGATGTATCCTGAGCTGTTAGAAGCAAAAGGAAAATCATTTGTAAAGTAACGTTACTAGAACTCCTTTGGACCTGCTGATATCAGGACTTGGGTCTTTCAGGCATTAAAACACTATATCACAGAAATGCATAACAGCTGGGAACTTCTGGACCCATTAGTGCCAGGGAGGGACTACAGTGAAAAATGATGCTCTGAGGGACCACAGAGCATCCAGGTAGGCCACGACAGGGTGGAGAGGTCAGATTAAGATGAGATTGACACTTCGCCTCCTCATTTGAAAGATATAAGATTGTTGAAATCTAACTTAGTTAAAAAATATTATTTATATCTTTATATGAACATTATTCTTTCCTATCTCCTCTCCGATAAGAATCCCCAATGAGATGCTGGATCTGGCGTTTATGTGGAGAAAGATGGTGATATACAGGTTTCTTTACAAAAACAAAAACCTATGAAGACAAAGCTTTAAGGGTGATTCCAGGAAGACCCCTTTCTGCAGTGCTTCCTCTCCTGGAAAGTAACCATCTTCCAGGGAAAACAGACCCCACTGGAGGGGGTGACCCACTGCATTGTCCAATGCGACAAAGAATCCTGTGTCAGCTTGCTAAAAGGATCAAACAGATTCAGTCAGAAGGATGGTGGCTGTGATGTAGGGTAGGATTTAAAAAAAAAAAACAAGAAAAATCTGCAGAGATCCCCCCAATATTTAGGGGAGACTACATGCTCGACAAAAGAATGCAGGCATCTGCCCCACTGGAATATTCAACAAACAAGGCGTAGCCAAAGAAACAGAATGTTTTTTAAGTTGCAGCACAAGCATCACAGAGTAATGGTGCCTTTCAGGAGAGTGCAAGAAACTTCAGTTTGACTGATTCGACAATTGTGCCAAACAGTACGTTTCAAGATGTGAGTAGAAAAAGGGATTTCCCTGTCCCCCCACCCCTCAATTTCAATGTGGATCCCAAATCATGGTATGTCGATCACCATGCAGAAAAAGATTCAAGTTGAAGAAGTTTCTAGCCATACTCTTGTCCAAGCTTCTTGCCTAGGCCACGCCAAAAGTACAAATCCAGGACCACCTCAAACTCCTTTATTCACCATCTTATATCACTGATGCAGACACATCACTCCCTGTAATGTTTCATGTTACATTTTCCCCAGCGTATTGCACATTCTAGGACTTGCAGATACTTCTTCAGACCTCTAAAGACAATGCTGCTCTTCTAGAAAGGCGTGCACTGGTCGACGGCATTTGGACATCAATTGCATATCCTCAACTTGCCTCTCAGATCCAGTACAATAAATTCTACTAAGCTGAACAGTCTCCACCAGCGTACTCATCTCTTATGCTCACTGTGAGAGGTCTCCAATGGGGGGGCCGCCTCCTCCTCCATCAAAGAGGATTTCCCTACGGGTTGGCTCAGGTATTGACAGTTCCTGGGCCAGATCATTGAAACGAGATATGTAATCGATGCTGTTCTCATTCATCATGCAAGCCAGTTGGGAATCCACCACCTAGAAGATGGATAGGAAAAAAGAAACCCACAGATCAGCAGAGGTTTGTCTCATTCATTTGGGTTAGAAAGAGTAATACTTGCCTGTGATTACTAAGGGACCAGATAATACAAACTGAGATCAGGGCCACATAGGAAAGTACAAGATTTTCACCTCCAATGCATCTGTTCCAATGCAGCCCAGCTCTTCAGTGGCCTCTCTGAAATGAGTTAGTAGCCTAGTAGGTCCAATTTTAGCTGACAAGTGTCCACTTCACAAAAAAATTCAGATTGGTATGTCTGTGGCAACCTTAGCCAACAGGCTAAGAATGAGTGGGACATACCAACACATCTTTACAGCTGATCCTCCAAATCAGCAGTGAGATGCATTGGCAGAGTGATATGGGGAAGCTTGCACAATTGCTGCCTGCACTGTACCTGTTCTGTACATAAACAAGACTTCCTTCTGCAGGACCCTTGGTGACAGACCTTTCAAAACACTGTTTTTGTTAAGACTATTATTAAACTGTTGTGGCTGCTCCCCAACAACATGACAGCTTGCCTAAAGTAACGGCTAACATATCACCTTCTCTTTGAAGGGAACGTTAGCCAGATGACTGCACTGAGTCAGTTAAATTCTTTACAAGTACAATGCAATGAGCTCTGAGTTAACATAGGCTTGATTCACTCCAGCAAAATCTGGCACAGTCTTTGCTGACAGGAAGTTGGACTGGAGGCTACAGTGGCATAAAGGTGCTCACTCCCTCACTTCCCTGTCCAGAGTGGAGGCACAGTTATAACAGCCAGTGATGTATATTGAATCAGCATAGTTCTGCTGCAGCTCCATGGATCAAGGTATGGAGAAGAGCTGGAACTGAACTCCCTGTATGCTAAGTTCAAAGCATATCATCTATAGCAGCATTTCTCAAACTGGAGTCAGGCCCCGCTGATCAACTCCGCCCCCACCCTCCCTCAACTCCTCCTGCACACTGGGGAACAGCTGTTCAGCAGCATGCAGGATGCACTGAGAGGGAGGGGAAGGAATGGGGATGAAGTATGCTCGAGGGAGGGGTTGGAATCATGTCCTGAGGCCTCCAGCCCTGCTGATCAATGCCTCCCTCTCCCTCCCAGTGCCTCCTGCATGCTATGGAATAGCTGTTCCCCAGCATGCAGGAGGCGCTAAGAGGGAGGGGGAGGAATGGGGCACGCTCAGGGGAGGGGGTTGAAGGAAGCAGAGAAAGGATGGGGCCTTAAGGGAAGGCATGGAGTGGGCACAGGGCCTGGGACAGAGCGGGAGGCTTTGGGGTCCCCAAAAAAATTTAAATCAAAATGGGAGTTCTTGGGTTGCTAAAGTTTGAGAACTGTTGATGTATAAAATAGACCTGATCTCCACCAACCAGTGAGGCAGGAGTCATAAGGTTGCTCATGAGAGTTCCACACAGCAAGTCATGCAGAACATACCATCAGTTCATTTTGCATCTTCTGTGTAAATCTGTTTCTCTGCTCTGTTAAATGTAAAGCCTGGCATCTGCCATAAGTATCCCAAGGAGATATAATGAGTAACATGAACAATACTATAAAAAAGGGAAGCAAGCAGTCCCATTCAATGGTAATTATTTCAAGTGCAAATACAGCCTGATGTGATTTGACCACTTACCTCTGCTACATCTGCCAGAGATCGAGACACAAAAGAGTCCCGTGAGTTTCCATCCAGCAGGCTGGGTCCCAATAAGGAGGTGCCACTGGCAGTTCCAACAGGAGTCGGCAACATTTTCCGGCCCTTCTCGGGAGAGATGAAACTTGCTGTATAGAGAGAAAGAACATAAGAATGGCCCTACTGGGTCAGATCAAGGGTCCATCTAGCCCAGTATCCTGTCTTCCAACAGTGGCCAGTTCCAGATGCCCCAGATCCATCCCCTGTTGCTCATTCCCAGCTTCCGGCAAACAGAGGCTAGGGACACCATTCCTGCCCATCCTGGCTAATAGCCATTGATGGACCCATCCTCCATAAAACTTATCTAGTTCTTTTTTGAACCCTGTTATAGTCTTGGCCTTCACAACATCCACTTGCAAGGCGTTCCACAGGTTGACTGTGCGTTATGTGAAGAAACACTTCCTTTTGTTTGTTTCAAACCTGCTGCCAATTATTTTCGTTTGGTGACCCCAAGTTCTTGTGTTATGAAAAGTAGTAAACAACACTTCCTTATCTACTTTCTCTATAACCAGTCATGGTTTTATAGACCTCACAATCATATCTCCTCTTAGCCATTTGTTTTCCAAGCTAAAAAGTCCAAATCTTATTAATCTCTCCTTATATGGAAGCCATTCCATACCTCTAATAGTTTTTGTTGCTCTTTTCTGAACCTTTTCCAATTCCAATACATTTTTTTGAGATGAGGCGACCACATCTGCACAACAGTATTCAAGATATGGGCGTACATGGATTTATTTAGATGCAATGGGTTATTTTCTGTCCTATTATCTATCCCTTCCTTAATTATTCCCAGCATTCTGTTTGCTTTTTTGACTGCTGCTGCACACTGTGGATAGTTCTCTGAAAACATACATTCAATGACTCCAAGATCTCTTTCTTGAGTGGTAACAGCTAATTTAGACCCTATCATTTTATATGTATAGTTGGGATTATGCTTTCCAATGTGCATTACTTTGCATTTATCAACATTAAACTTCATCTGCTATTTTGTTGCCCAGTCACCCAGTTTTGAGAGACCCTGATGTAGCTCTTCGCAGTCTGCCTGGGTTTAACTATCTTTAGTAATTTTGTATCATCTGCAAATTTTGCCACCTCACTGTTTACCCATTTTTCCAGATCATTTATGAACATGTTGAATAGGGACTGGTCCAGAACAGACCCCTGGGGACACCACTATTCACCTCTTTCCATTCTGAAAACTGACCATTTATACCTACTCTGTTTTCTTATCTTTCAACCAGTTACCAGTCTAAAAGAGAACCTTCCCTCTTATACCGTGGCAGCTTACTTTGCGTGAGAGCCTTTGGTGAAGGACCTTGTCAAAGGCTTTCTGAAAATGTAAGTACACTATATCCACTGGATCCCCTTGGTCCACATGCTTGTTAACCCCCTCAAAGAATTCTGTAGATTGATGAGGCATGATTTCCCTTTACTAAAACCATGTTGACTCTTCCTCAACAAATATGTTCATCTATATGTCTGACATATTGTTCTTTATTATAGTTTCAACCAGTCTGCCAGGTACTGAAGTCTGTAATTGCCAGGATCACCTCTGAAGCCCTTTTTAAAAGTGGCGTCACATTAGCTATCCTCCAGTCATCTGGTACAGAAGCTGATTAAATGATAGGTTACAGACTACAATTAGTAGTTCTGCATTGCACATTTGAGTTCTTCAGAACTCTTGGTGAATACCTCTGGTCCTGATGACATATTGCTGTTTAATTTTATCAATTTCTTCCAAAACCACTCTAATGATACCTCATGTGGGACAATTCCTCAGATCTGTCACCTAAAAAGAATAGCTCAGGTTTGGAAATCTCCCTCACATCCTCAGCCGTGAAGACCGATGCAATATTCATTTAGTTTCTCCGCAATGACCTTATCTCCCTTAGTGCTCTTTTAACATCTCAACTGTCCAGTGGCCCCACTGGTTGTTGAGCAGGCTTCCTGCTTCTGATGCCCTTAAAAAGTAATAATAATAATAAAAAAAAATTGAGTCTTTGGCTAACTGTTCTCAAATTCTTTTTTGGCCTTCCTAATTGTATTTTTACACTTCATTTGCCAGTGTTTATGCTCCTTTCTATTTTCCTCACTAGTATTTAACTTCCACTTTTTAAAGGATGCCTCTTTGCCTCTCACTGCTTCTTTTACTTTGTTGTTTAGCAGCAAGTCAGTGTACTAAACTTGTACATTTGTAGGAGGAGGAGGAGGAGGAGAGGTACATGGAAACCTAGCACAAAGGAGATCTAAAGCCATTTTTCTCCTCTATCTTCTCAGAATAAGAAATTACTAGCATGAGCACTACCAGCAGGCTGCCAAATGGATCAACTAATCACCTTTGCCCAAAGGAGATAAACACACATTACACTGGAGTCACTAGCCATACAGCTATTCATTTTTTGAGCTAACTCAGAAAAAACAATTCTCTCACCTCCTTAGAATTATACACCTTGCATACAACGAAACCTACAAGTTCCAAACAGAAGAGCTGGTGGCATCATTTTGCTGTTTTAGCAGAACACTCAAAATGTTTCAACCTAAAAGATGAGTCTGACTTGCAAAACCTGGCAGACTACAAAAAGATCTCAGTTACTCGCTCCAAGGTATATGCTGTTACCCCGTGCCTGCTGAGCAACTTCTATTTCAGGAGCAGACTTTCAAATCTGGGCTGAATGAAATTAAGTCCATCTAGAGGTAACAATTCCAGTTAGAGAGGAAGGGAAAAAGTATTCCAATGTCCTACTGAGTTTACTCTCTTCCAGGGACTCCCTCCAAGTCAAGGGACTGGGGCAGGGTAAGAGAGCTTTTTAGAAAAAAATAGGACCATTCCTCCATCATAGCTCTCTGTATATTGACACTCACAAAATAGGCTGCTGAGAGATGAATCAGTAGAGTCGTTGGGGTACCACTGTGGATCATGGCTCGGAGAAGCAATCCATTCTGCTGAGGACTGCTGGAGGGGGATGGAAGACTTTTGGAGCTGTCACTGCCATTCAGTTTTGCAGGGGAGAGGGAAACACCTTCATCTGGTAAGGCAATGCAAAGAATCAATGACAGTCAATTCCGTAAAGCTACCAGGACAACTTCAAGTAGTTTAGGGTGTTCAACATATTTTCAGGCAACTGGAAGCAAGCACTGCATAATACTCTTAGTAGTAGTGCCATTGTACAGAGAATCAGCCAATACCAAGCTATTCTGAACTACAGTGGCACTACTCAGTGGAGTAAGGGGAACTGGATTTAATCCTAAACCAATTCATCTTAAGGATATTGACTGATTGATGAAATCATTTAGCTATGGTGCAGTGAAATTTCCCAAGGAAGGAGTGTGATAGTGGAAGGTGGGGATCTGAAAGGCCCAATTTAGCTCAGTCCTAATTGGACCAGGTTTGTCAAGATTTCTGTGGGAAAAGGAAGTAAGATGGAAGCTACTGTCCACACTCATTTAAAGAAACTATAAGCAAACTGAAAATATAGAACCTTTACAGAACAGTTGGTCAACTGGGTAAGTGGCACAAAATCACCATAGTGTGAAAGATCATTTGATGCTGTATCCACTGGGTGTTGGGTCTCTCTATAGGTTCTCTGCTAGTAAAAGATGAAGATGTTTAGGCCCTTATTGACTGCCAGGTAAATGAGACCTAACCCACTCCTGCATACCCAACAGGGAAGGGTTCTGATGTGCCACTGGGATAGCCTGACATCTGGAAAAGAACACCAAGTTGCTCAGAATTCAGATCCACAATTCGTTTTTGAAAAATTCCCCAAGATGTACATTTTTTAAAATTGATGTCAACATTTTTGTGTGTAAAGAATATTGTTTTTAGAAGCATACACCGTTACATTGTAAAGCATGTTCACAAATGAGAAACAATACAATTATTCAATCTAATGCAACACTTTAAAGGTGAACTGCAAATCTGAAAAGCAGAGTTAATCCCAGATTTGTATGCTAAGTATTGGTGGGTGCTTAGTCCTGTGGGAGGTTATGACTGACTTGTTTTAAAACGGCATTCCCTACTTCTCAGTACATGCTGCAACTTCATAGATAATTTACTAGATCAGTTATACTATCCAGTTCCTTACAAACCAACTCATAATACTTCTGGTATCCATGATATCCAAAATTTGAGTTTCCGGCTCTGACACTGATTTTTTGTGGGGTCTTGGGCAACTCAAATTAGTATGGCATTTTAAATAACAAAAAGTGATGTGATGGGGCTCTATGTTCGTTTACATCAACATTTCTACATCAACTTTGCTCAGCTGACCAGTGAAAGGATTTTTTAAATGTCAGTCCTACAAAGTCACCCTGGAATGGCTCTTTCCTTCTTCTGTAACCTCAAGATACTAAAGATGATGTAGGTCAAACTATGCAACCCCACTGACCTTTATTACCGATGAAGATGCAGGAGAAATAAGAACCCACTTGAGTCTCAGCTCTCAAGGTGAATTTGCAGACCTGAATTTAACACACATTTTTCCTGGTAAACTGAGCAATTTTACCTGGAAATACTAACTCACAAACATAGAATTATAGATGTGCATGATGAAAGGGACCTCAAAAGGTTACCAAATCCAGTCTCCTGCCCTCAAGTCAGGGCTAGTAATAACTAGACCATTCCCGACATGTGTGTGTCTAACATAAAACACTGTTTTCAATAATCTGTATTTTTACAGAGTAATATTTTAGAGCAGAAGTTCACTTTAACCTCTGTCTCAGTTTTCCCTATCTGTGAAATGGGGATAAATGTTCCAGTCGTTTGCATATTTATTACTTTAAGAAATCGCTTACATATGAAAGTCACGGTATAAGACCACCAAGGCCATGTCTCTGCAGGGTTAAATGAAGGACAGGATGACAATACTTAGGCCATGTCTAAACTAGCACTTATGTTGGCAAAACTTTTGTCGCTCAGGGGTGTGAAGAAACACACCTCAGAGTGTCATAAGTTTTGCCGGTATAAGCGCGTTTGTGCACAGCACTCTGTTGGCGGGAGATGCTCTCCTGCCAACATAGCTACCGCTGCTCATTAAGCTGGTTTTATTATGTTGATTGGAGAGCTCTCTCCCGTCGGCATAATGCAGCTACAGTAGTGCTCTTACAATGGCACAGCTGTATCTGTGCCTCTGTAAGCTTGTAAGTGTAGACATGGCCTAAATTAAAAAAAAAAAAAATTTCTTATGAAGACCCATGGTATCACTGGTCAAAAGGCTGCCTAATTCACTTAAGGAATATGTAAGGAGCCATATTTCCTCCTCCTGTGTGTCTACAGGGTTACCACTGAAATCAATAGGTAACCCACAGGGAGATCAGAGAGAAGATTTTGGTCCTTACTATTTTAGTAAGCTATGGACGACACTGCTGCAGAGTTGTTCAGTAAGTTCAGAGAGCTACCAAAGCTCTCTGCTAGGTCAGCAACAACTTAAATGTACATTAATTTAAAATGCACAGTAAGACTTGTTAAGAAAAAGCGGAACTACACAATTTAACTTCTCAAAGGATATCATTAATCCATGATGATGCCGCCTAATAAAAATTTTCTGATATTAGAACATGCTGCAGTGAATAGCATTTTTCTAACTCTAAGTCAAGATAAGGCACTTTCATTACTAGTCTTACTGTATTGACCAGAGCTGATAGCAATTTCGATGATAGAGTCGCTTATTTGAGTGGCAGGTTCTCCCTGAGAAAGCACATCTTCAGGTGGTCCAGGAAGAGAGATATCCAGCAGAGCAGAGACATTGGGAGGACACAGATGGGTACTGGAGGTTTGTGATGGAGGAAGCGGAGGAGTGGAGAGACCATTCTGGAGAGGGGTCTTGGACAGTTCTGACAGAGAAAGGACTGATGTGTCCTGCTGTAAGAGTCACAGAATGAATGAGTCACTAGTTTGCATAGGACTTGGACACTTCTAAAAGTTACAACAGACAGATCATGTGTTGCAGAAATCCCGAGCATTGGGTTGAAAGAGAAGAAAAGCTAGATGCAAAAGAAGCAGAATAAAAATCAAGCAGAATAGACTCTTAGCATACTTTATTCCACCAGTCCAACTACCTGATGAAATATTTTTTTCATACCAAGAATAAGAGATCTATAGGTTCTATGCTCTGCACACCTACCAAAAACATAAAACCATACAAAAGGACAGCCCACAAGCATACTCATCTCACTACTCAGCCCATACCCTCCTCAACAGCTTGACAAAAGTTGGGTTTTGCATCACACCCAAATGCAATTGATTTAAACTAGAGCATTTCCAAAACCTTTTCTTATTAACTCTCCCACTGGTTTCAGTTGTAGGAGTCCCATTATACTACAAGACCATTCTTAACAGCTGAATATTGAATCAAGCTTTTGTCAGCTGAGAAATATGCAGTTGCTTGGAAATCACCTATGATTTAATAAGACTTATTTTTCTTGACTAGACCCAGTGTCCGAGAATGGCTTTCCCCTTAGTAACGCTACACCCACAGGGGATGATCACTTCAGTACTATAAGCATGTGGAATACTGCATGGCCTAACAAGTGGGAAAATAAAGACCACACTCCCTGAATTTCAAGTAGAATTTCTTCCCAATTTACAATCCCTTTACACCCCACCACCAATATATACATCTGGAGAACTTCTGTAGCCAGCAGGTTCCACTCCAAAAAAGTTATCCCTACACCTTCTTCCACTAAAATAACTGGAGTTTCACCATTAAGTGCTCCCATATATGTCCTCGAAGAGTGTCTCAACAACACATTTGAAGTTGCATTAGCCACTAGACTGGTCTGAGGTTATAAAATTAACATCCATCAAACAATCTTTGCTTCTATAAATTAGCCATGAGCTAGACACAAAGCAAAGTGTTTCTCTTAAGATGATATTGGCTATGCAACTATTACTGTCATCAAGATTACCTATTGCATAATGTTCCTCCTGCAGTGATACAGTGACAGCACTGCCAGAATGCATACTTTATTTCTGGGTGAATTCTGCATCATTGCACAATGCAGAACTTGCACAGAATTAATGTTCCGTGCAGAATTTCATTCCCTGCCCTCCACAGAATTGATGCTGCAGAGCTGCTGGCTGTCACTAGCGGCTCCTGGACCCAGCAGAACCTGTCTTTCCAGCTCACAAATACAGGACAGCCAGCATGTCCTGAAGGAAGGAGGCAACATGCAGGAAATCTATACAAGCCTGACACCCAGCATCAGGCTGTTTCTCTCTCTGGATTCTTGGGCTCTGTTAGGTAGGGGGTGCCTCGTGGCTGGGCTCTGGGAGTAGGGGGTGTGGGTGCCTGAGACCAGAGGGGCAAAGTCCCCCCCCCCACTCCAGATGTGCCCACTTGGTACATTTGACACACCCACACTGAGAGAGACAACGAAAACTTAACAGAGAAACAGGAACTAAGTTGTTGAAGGGGTTTCTTTAACTCTCTACTCGCTGGGGGAATTTTTTTTGTTTTGTTACAGACATACTCGCTGACAGGTATTTTGAAATAAATTACCAAAATAACTGAAACTAGTTTGATTATATTATGTTATTTTGGCAAATAAAATATGCAGATTTTTATTGTGCACAGACCTTTTAATTTTTTGGCACAGAAATCCCCCAGGAGTAGTACTTATTTCAGTTCCTGGGGTCTACTTTCCCTTCAGACAATGTTTAAAATAGAATGGTGCAGTATAAAGGTACTTGTTTGCTTTGCTAAATGCCTCCACTGTACCAGTCAATGCACAAGTGCAGCATTAAACAAGATCGGTTTCAGAGAACAGAATTTGTTAGTTTCACTCTGCTCTTCTGCTCTGAGTAGTATAAAATCACAACATAAGCAGCTGTTCACAGCAACGTGTGAGACTTCCCTTTCAGCATGGTAACAGTCACAGAGAACAATTACCCTGATGGCTGTAGGAAGAGCCATATATGATCTGCAGACTATTTCTACAAGAATGGTTAGAAAATGGGGCACTAGAATATGAGTCCCTAAATAATGCTTTGTGAAGAACATCACTACTATAAACTTCATGCAGCTGCTGTCTGATCAGCTCATACTGTACCTGGAATCCACCAGGGACTGTCTCCTGCTCTTGCTGCGTGGGTAGGTTAATGAAAGGAACCCGACACCTACTGTTTGAACCCTAGAAGTACAAAAAGGACTACATGAGTCACACTTCTACACCAACTATAGCAAACTGAGCAGGAGCTACAAGAGACAAGTACATGTGGCAAGCATTATCATAATTCCCCCCCACCTTATCCTCTTTTCTAAGATGGGATCTCAGGGATACTGCTCTTTCCACTACCTCCCTGGGATGGTGGCAAACACTGACACCTGTTCTAGGTATGGATAAGGGAAACACTAAGGGCCATCACAACTCCCACTTATAAAGTGATCTCCTGAAAGAGAATGCAGCTGGAACCAGAACGCAGGCACTTGGAGACCCCTGTGAATATTCAGTCACTGTAGGAGAAAGCTGCTCACTATTAGCACTCTCTTGTTGTGCCCACAATTCCTTACTCAATGCATCTTTCTCAAATGGTGCCTTGCCTTTTGGTTTCAGATTTCCGAAGCGCAGATCAAAATTGCATGGGTGTAAGACCGCTTACAGGACGGAAACCTATTTTCCAACACAGCAGTGCCCGTTTCCCTAGATTCTCCCCACCAGCTACTGAACACCACACACCTACCAATTCACTCCGTCCTGGGCTAGGCTTGCTTTGAAAAATGCATCCATCCAACAAGAGGAAGCTGACCACAGAGTCACAATTAATACAGAGGCTGGCTTTTTACACAAAACAAAGGAGAAGATGAATGCTTTGACAAGCCTATTCAACAGATACTGACCCCTACTGTGCCGATGGAGCCTCCGTTCTGATCTGCCTTGGCCAACTCCTGCCCCGTGACCACTGCAGTCACACTGTCTGGTGACAGCGGAGACACACCTGACAAGCCCTCAGAATCCAGGACAGGCAAGGGGCTGCCAGGGATAATACCAGCACTTTTAGCTGCCAAGTCTATAGCACCTTTAGTAAAATAGAGAGAAAAGATATTAGAGATCTTTTCTTTCATTGACTGTCCATCTCTCCTATAAACATCTTTGTGGAGGAATTGAATCAGGCCATGTAGCTAAATCTTTACATAAGCATAGAGATGCAGAAATGGTCATATTAGTTCAGATCCTGCAGACATGCTGGTTGTCCATATTTAGGAGGTGCATCATTTTTAGCAAAATATTTATCATTTTTCCACTCCGTCCCCTTAAGGCACTCCCATTGTACTGCATTTCAGAGAAGTTTAAAAGAGGTAACCCTATTTTTCTCCACAAATGTTCCCAGTAGTATTTACATGTCAGAGATGCTGTTTGTCCATCTGGTTTTCAATTTTGCAGTACTGTAATGCAGTTGGTTGTGTAATTTCTGGGAAGTGCCTATAGTTTGAGAGAGGTGCTATAAAACCAACGTAACAGTCTCATCTAGTACCTTGCTTCTGGCTGCAGCCTAAGCTTGATATTTGTTGGCGGAAAAACCCATAATGAACTTGGTCAGCTGTGTTATTCTGCATGAGGGAGGAAGATTTCTCCATATTAGCTGATCAGCTTATTCTCTGAAGCATAAAGTTGTGCTCTGCATTTTAACTTGCACAGGACACAGTGTTTAGGAAACTTAAGCTTATGCAGCTCTTTCACAACGCACTTACTTGCAACATTTAACTGTATCTTTCTGTGGCAGAGAATTCCCCAGGCCAACTGCACACAATATGAAATAGGATTCCTGGTTACATGCTCTCACTACCAGTTCATTTAATTAAGGGGCATGTTCTTTTGTTATGGGGCAGGGTAGAAAAGGAGGGATTGGTGAGGTCCCCTCCATACCCAGTATTCCAAATCTTGTCTTGGTGAATAAACTATTAAGGTTTAGATCAAAATGTAACATACATATGCAGAGCTGAACCTGAACCACAAAGTCTGTATTCTAACTTTCCCCAGAGAACAGAGCATCCATGATGCTGGGTCTGGTGCAGAGCCATAGATACATCCATTCATCCATATGAGGATACGAGCATGGTATGTGATACTAGTTTGGAGTTTGTCATCATTGCCCACTCTCCTTCCCTACAGCAAATCTCTTCACACCTATTGTGGTGCAAACTGTTTTTATGTATAGCAAAGTATATATAAAAGCAAGCAACACATTTTAAAGGCAACAAGGATTTGTACCTGGAGGCAGGAAATCAAAATATGCCACTTTTATGAGGAGAGACTTACTGGACAGGTGATTGGTAGCTTGTGTTGGAAGAACCTTGGGCACAATGGGTCGAGAAACTGCAGCTTTAGTCAGTGAAGACTGGATTGGCCGAAATGAACCTCTCCCTAAAGAGTGAAGAATTAAAGTCTCAGAAGGAGCCAAAACTGAACATATTCCTTAAACCAAAACACAACAGTTAAATGGGAGCAACATTAACAATCAAGAGGCAAAGGGAATTCTACACAGCTTCCAAACTAAGCTGACACTGAAAACAGTGATGAAATTAAGACTTCAAATAGTAGCTGCACAAGCTAATCAGTAGTTCACTGCCAGGCAAGGCAATGGTAAAAGACGGTTACTCACCTTTGTAACTGTTGTTCTTCGAGATGTGTTGCTCATATCCATTCCAGTTAGGTGTACGCGCCGCGCGTGCACATTCGTCGGAAAACTTTTACCCTAGCAACTCAGTGGGCCGGCAGGTCGCCCCCTAGAGTGGCGCCACCATGGCGCTCCATATATACTCCTGCCGGCCCACCCGCTCCTCAGTTCCTTCTTGCCGGCTACTCCGACAGTGGGGAAGGAGGGCGGGTGTGGAATGGATATGAGCAACACATCTCGAAGAACAACAGTTACAAAGGTGAGTAACCGTCTTTTCTTCTTCGAGTGATTGCTCATATCCATTCCAGTTAGGTGAATCCCAAGCCTTACAAAGGCGGTGGGGTCGGAGTGAAATGTGGCAGAATAAAACTGCTGAGCCAGAGGCTACAGCCTCTCTTGACTGCTAAACCAGGGCATACTGCGAAGCAAAGGTATGGACCGAGGACCAATGGAGCTTCGCGACAGATCTCGTGGTTAGAGACACGAGCCAGCAAGGCGGCAGATGAAGCCTGAGCCCTGGTAGAATGCACGGTGATGTGGCTTGGGGAAATATGAGCCAAATCATAACAAGTGGGGATGTCCGCCATCACCCCAGATGAGATCCTCTGAGAGGAAAACAAGCAAGCCCTCCCTTTGGCCCGCTACCGGGACAGAGCTGGGGCACCTTAGGAAATGGTTCTGTCAGCACAATATAATGCGAGCACTCCACAGATGTCCAAGGAGTGCAACGGTTGTGCCCATTGCGTTGAGCTGTGGGTAACATGAAAAGCCAAAACCACCTTAGGGAGGAAAGCCGGGTGCGGTCATAACTGCACCTTGTCTTTGTGAAACCTAGTGTACGGCGGAACCCCCGTAAGAGCTCTGATCTCAGAGACCCGTCTGGCCAAGACTAGGTTGAGGTCCCAGGTCGGGGCTGGGCGGCGCACCCGAGGGTGCAAGCGCTCCAAGCCCTTGAGGGACCTCGAACCCATAGAGCGTGAGAACACTGAACGTCCATCTCAGCCTGCTGGAAGGTAGAGATGGCTGCTGAGTGTATCCTCAGCGCTGATACCGCCAGGTCCTGCCGCTGAAGGCCAGAGGCAGGCCAAATAGAGGGGATCGAGACCTCAGCAGGAGCAAGATCGAGCGAATTGCAGCTGTAAAAGAAACGCTTCCACCTGGCCCGGTACGTTGACCAGGTGGAAGGCTGCCTGTCACCCCGACTCAGGTACGCAGCAGCCACCGTGAGGCGAAGAGGCTGCAGGTCCGAGTGACGAAGCCTGTCGTTGCCCTGAGTGATGAGGTCTGGGCTGACAGGCCGAGCAACGTGGTATGTCAGTGCTGCCTGGACCATTCTGGAGTGATCATGATGATGCGCGCTCTGCCCCTGCAGAGTTTGAGCAGGACCTAATGAACCAGTGGGAACAGTGGGAAGGCATAATGCAGTTGGCCTTTCCACGCGATTCCGAGGAGAGACCTTGGAAGGAGCAGAACACCTGGCATTTCCTGCTCTCGCGGTGAGCGAACAGGTCTGTGTGAGGAAACATCTCCACTTCCGGAAAGCGGGACGCCTCACATGGGGCAGAGTGATCACTCATAAGGCAGGAAAGACCTGCTGAGTCAAAGAGTTAAGACGTTCCGAACGCCTGGGAGAAAGGACGTCGCCAGCTCCATCGAGTGGGCCATGCAAAAGACCCGGAAATGGATGGCCTCCTGACAAAAAAGGGGGGAGGACTATGTCCCCCCTGAATACTTATGAAGCACCTGGCCGTTGTGTTGGCTGTAAACACCGAGATACAACGGCCTCGCAGCTGCCGCTGGAACCCCTGGCATGCCAGGCGGACTACTCTCATTTTTGGGGCATTGATGAGGAATGCCAGCTCCCTAGAAGACCAAAGGCCTTAAGCTCGGAGGTGACCATGAGCACTCGAGCAGAGAGATGAGGTGTCCGCCGTCAGGGGCAGTGAGGGCTGGGGCGGATGAAACCGCATCCCTGTCCACACCAAGGAGGGAGTTAGCCACCACTCTAGGGAGCCTAAGGTGTTCGAGGGAACGGTGACTACCATGACCATTGGCTCCCTGTCCAAGCGGTACGCCGAGGTGGGCCGGACTTGGAGAGGACGGAGGCGGAGCTTGGCGTGTTTGGTTACAAACTTGCGGGCAACCATGGACCCAGGAGACTGAGACAAGAACGATCTGAGGTCGTTGGGAAAGCCTTCAGACCTCAGATGATTGTTGCCATCGCCTAAAATCGCAGTTGTGATAAGCAGGCTCCGGCTAGGTAGGAGACCAGGATAGCCCCTAGGAAGCCCAACCTCTGCGTGGGAACCAGAGTGGATTGCTCTATAGTAAACAGCAGGCCTTGACCTGTGAATAAGACCGTGACGATGCTCACGCGCTGAGTGGTTTGTGTCTCAGAGTCTCCTCGGATAAGCGAATCGTCCAGATACGGAAAAACGCATATCCGACATCAGCGACGGTAGGCGGCGACTATGGCCGTAAACCGGGAGTATTGACCGTTGGCTATAAAGCGGAGGCATCTCCCGTGCGGAGGGAAGATGGCATTGCGAAAGTACGCGTCCTTCATATCCAGGGCGGCACAGTAGCCCCCAGGAGGCAAGGATGGAATAATGGTTCCCAGGGATACCATGCAGAACTCCAACCTTATCCTAAACCAGTTGAGTCCGTGCAGGACCAGGAAGGTCTGAGACCTGTGTTCGAGTGGGGGCTAGGGCATAACGGGAGTAAAACCCCTTACCCCTTTCGTCCGCTGAAGGGGGACAGGGCTGGAGCAAATTAAAGGTGGTACCTATGCTCCATCGTGCGCAGGACCCAGCGATCTGAAAGTAACTGGGGCCATGCCAGGAGAAAGCGGGATCGGGATCCCGTCCTGCGACTGGTACACCGCCCTCAGGCGAACCTTGGAAGGTCCGTCTTTGGTCCCAGTGGTAATTGCGAGGGACCTTGACTTTGGCTCTTTAGGGGTCCTGACGTTCGTCTGCGACCACCTTGGCCTTGCCGTTTGCCAGAGTTCTGCCTCTGGCTAGGCACAGAGTATGGCGGCTGGGGCCAGAAAGGCCTGCGTTTGGTCGCTGGCGTATACATGCTGAGACGCATTAGGACCCTATTGTCCATCAGACTTCGCAGTCTGGGGCTGTCTCTGCCGCGAAGATGCCTTTACCAACAAAGGGTAAATCCTGAATGGCATACTGCAGCTCCGGCCGGAGGTTTAAAACCTGAAGCCATGAAATGCACCTCATGGCGACACCCAAGGCCAGAGTGCTGGCTGCAGAGTCTGCTGCGTCCAACGAGGCCTGGAGGGACGCTCTGGGAACCTTCTTTCCCCCGTCCTCCAAGACGGCAGCGAACTCCAGGTGGGAGTTTTGAGGGAGAAACTCCTTCACCCAGGTGCTATAATTATCGCAGCTAAGCAAGGCTTGTTGCTTTGCTACCCAGAGCTGCAGGGCCCCTGCAGAGTACACCTGGCGGCCAAGCAGGTTCATTCGCCAAGCCTCTTTCTGCTTCGGGGCTGGCGCCCGCTGGCCATCATATCAGGATCGTGGTCCTGAGCATAAAATCTGCGCATATGGGATGACACGGATGCGTGTCCGGACGGCCATGGAGGTACTAAAAGAAGGCACAGGCAGAGTCTCTGACTCATTCGGACCTTGCCCAACTCGGCACCGGGGACCGGCATCGGGAGGCGTATCGGTACCTGGAACGAGATCCAGACCCGCAACCAGAACGGTGTCGGGAGGTCGACCGAGATCTCGAGGCTCGGAGAAAGGCTACAGGAGTCAAGGTACCTGCCCCGGTGCCAGGAGTCGGAACGGTGCCGATAGCGGGTCGGCGAACGGGATACCGACCGGTGCAGCGAGTGCGACCAGTACCGAGGAAAACAGCACCGGGACTGCCAGTGGTGTCCGGCGTGCCAACCGGACTTGGAGTGTCTGCGGAACCGTGATCATGAACGGTGCCGCTCTGCTGTGCTGACAGAGGACAGTCACCTGAAGAGACTGTATTACCCGCACCGGCGGTGCCGGGATCAGGCAGCATTGACTCTGTCATGGCACTGAGAGCCCTCGCCGTTGGTAACGTCTCCGGCGTGAAGGGAACAGCAGGCTCAACCACAGTGCATACTGGGGAGCTGTCAGGCACCGGATTCGACGGCCCTCGTGGGACCGGGATCCACGGTACCGAGGTCATCAGAGCTTCGGTAGGTGTCAGTGCCGGGCGATCCGAGTTAGATAAGCTGTCTGGCTGCGGTGCCGTCAGCACGGAAGCAGCGGGAGTAATACGCTCAACCACGGCGCGTGCCGGGGAGCCGTCGGGCACCGGATTCGATAGCCCTTGTGGGACTGGAATCGACGGTGCCGATGTTGTCGGTGCCTCAGAGGCGTCGGTGCCGGGCAATCCGACTTAGACTAGCCCTCTGGCTGCGGTGCCGTTGGCACGGAAGCAGCCGGAGCAGTAGCTCAACCACGGCGCGTGCCGGGGAGCCGTCAGGCACCGGATTCTACGGCCCTTGCGGGACCGGGATCGACGGTGCCGACGTCATCGGTGCCGCAGCAGGTGTCGGTACCAGGCGATCCGACTTAGACGAGCTCTCTGGCTGCGGTGCTGTTGGCACGGAAGCAGCAGGAGCAGCAGCTCAACCACGGCGCGTGCCGGGGAGCCGTCAGGCACCAGATTCTACGGCCCTTGTGGGACCGGGATCGACGGTGCCGACGTCATCGGTGCCGCAGCAGGTGTCGGTGCCGGGCGAACCGACTTATACGAGCCCTCTGGCTGCGGTGCCACTGGCACGGAAGCAGCAGGAGCAGTAGCTCAACCACGGCGCTTGCCGGGGAGCCGTCAGGCACCGGATTCTACGGCCCTTGTGGGACCGGGATCGACGGTGTCGACGTCATCGGTGCCGTAGCAGGTGTCGGCGCCGGCGATCCGACTTAGACGAGCTCTCTGGCTGCGGTGCTGCTGGCACGGAAGCAGCAGGAGCAGTAGCTCAACCACGGCGCGTGCCGGGGAGCCGTCAGGCACCGGATTCTACGGCCCTCGTGGGACCGGGATCGACGGTGCCGACGTCGTCGGTGCCGGGCGAACCATCTTAGACGAGCTCTCTAGCTGCGGTGCAGTTGGCACAGAAGCAGCAGGAGAAGACGGTTACTCACCTTTGTAACTGTTGTTCTTCGAGATGTGTTGCTCATATCCATTCCAGTTAGGTGTACGCGCCGCGCGTGCACATTCGTCGGAAAACTTTTACCCTAGCAACTCAGTGGGCTGGCAGGTCGCCCCCTAGAGTGGCGCCACCATGGCGCTCCATATATACTCCTGCCGGCCCACCCGCTCCTCAGTTCCTTCTTGCCGGCTACTCCGACAGTGGGGAAGGAGGGCGGGTGTGGAATGGATATGAGCAACACATCTCGAAGAACAACAGTTACAAAGGTGAGTAACCGTCTTTTCTTCTTCGAGTGATTGCTCATATCCATTCCAGTTAGGTGAATCCCAAGCCTTACAAAGGCGGTGGGGTCGGAGTGAAATGTGGCAGAATAAAACTGCTGAGCCAGAGGCTACAGCCTCTCTTGACTGCTGAACCAGGGCATACTGCGAAGCAAAGGTATGGACCGAGGACCAATGGAGCTTCGCGACAGATCTCGTGGGTAGAAACACGAGCCAGCAAGGCGGCAGATGAAGCCTGAGCCCTGGTAGAATGCACGTTGATGTGGCTTGGGGAAATATGAGCCAAATCATAACAAGTGGGGATGTCCGCCATCACCCCAGATGAGATCCTCTGATAGGAGAACAAGCAAGCCCTCCCTTTGGCCCGCTACCGGGATAGAGCTGGGGCACCTTAGGAAATGGTTCTGTCAGCACAATATAATGCGAGCACTCCACAGATGTCCAAGGAGTGCAACGGTTGTGCCCATTGCGTTGAACTGTGGGTAACATGAAAAGCCAAAACCACCTTAGGGAGGAAAGCCGGGTGCGGTCATAACTGCACCTTGTCATTGTGAAACCTAGTGTACGGCGGAACCCCCGTAAGAGCTCTGATCTCAGAGACCCGTCTGGCCAAGACTAGGTTGAGGTCCCAGGTCGGGGCTGGGCGGCGCACCCGAGGGTGCAAGCGCTCCAAGCCCTTGAGGGACCTCGAACCCATAGAGCGTGAGAACACTGAACGTCCATCTCAGCCTGCTGGAAGGTAGAGATGGCTGCTGAGTGTATCCTCAGCGCTGATACCGCCAGGTCCTGCCGCTGAAGGCCAGAGGCAGGCCAAACAGAGGGGATCGAGACCTCAGCAGGAGCAAGATCGAGCGAATTGCAGCTGTAAAAGAAACGCTTCCACCTGGCCCGGTACGTTGACCAGGTGGAAGGCTGCCTGTCACCCCGACTCAGGTACGCAGCAGCCACCGTGAGGCGAAGAGGCTGCAGGTCCGAGTGACGAAGCCTGTCGTTGCCCTGAGTGATGAGGTCTGGGCTGACAGGCCGAGTAACGTGGTATGTCAGCGCTGCCTGGACCATTCTGGAGTGATCATGATGATGCACGCTCTGCCCCTGCGGAGTTTGAGCAGGATCTAATGAACCAGTGGGAACAGTGGGAAGGCATAATGCAGTTGGCCTTTCCACGGCATCAGGAATGCGTCCAAGATCGATTCGGAAGAGAGATCTTGGAAGGAGCAGAACACCTGGCATTTCCTGCTCTCGCGGTGAGCGAACAGGTCTGTGTGAGGAAACATCTCCACTTCCGGAAAGCGGGACGCCTCACATGGGGCAGAGTGATCACTCGTAAGGCAGGAAAGACCTGCTGAGGCAAAGAGTTAGGACGTTCCAAACGCCTGGGAGAAAGGACGTCGCCAGCTCCATCGAGTGGGCCATGCCAAAGACCCGGAAATGGATGGCCTCCTGACAAAAAAAGGGGGGAGGAGGACTATGTCCCCCCTGAATACTTATGAAGCACCTGGTCGTTGTGTTGGCTGTAAACACCGAGATACAACGGCCTCGCAGCTGCCGCTGGAACCCCTGGCATGCCAGGCGGACTACTCTCAATTTTTGGGGCATTGAGGAGGAATGCCAGCTCCCTAGAAGACCAAAGGCCTTAAGCTCAGAGGTGACTATGAACACTCGAGCAGAGAGATGAGGCGTCCGCCGTCAGGGGCAGTGAGCCGGACTTGGAGAGGACGGAGGCGGAGCTTGGCGTGTTTGGTTACAAACTTGCGGGCATTTATCTGTCAAGTGTGATTCCCTGAGGCACTTCAAACAGGAGTCATGTAGATCTCTCTTCAGCCGCGGCTTCTGGCAGGCCGGGCCCCTTTTAAAACCCGGTGAGCCATGCATGGCTCCGGCACTGGGCTCATGGAAGGGGCTACTTCCTGAACCCCGCTAACTAAACTAACCATGTTAGCAAAGAGAACACGTATAACCATACAAATATATATATAAAAGGGTTATAACTGCATAATTATATACGAGAAAACGAGTAGCTAGGGAAGTGGAGGTCAGCTAAGCCGCGCTCCACTGTTCCAACGACCGACACGGGCGGTAAGAAGGAACTGAGGAGCGGGTGGGCCGGCAGGAGTATATATCAAGCGCCATGGTGGCGCCACTCTAGGGGGCGACCTGCCGGCCCACTGAGTTGCTAGGGTAAAAGTTTTCCGACGAATGTGCACGCGCGGCGCGTACACCTAACTGGAATGGATATGAGCAATCACTCGAAGAAGAACAGTAAGCTCTACCACGGCGCGAGCCGGGGAGCTGCCAGGCACCGGATTCAGTGGCCCTGGGGGACTGGAATCGACGGTGCCGATGTCATCGGTGCCTCTGCAGGTGTCGGTGCCGGGTAATGCAACTTAGGCGAGCTCTCTGGCTGCGATGCAGGTGGCACGGAAGCAGCGGGAGCAGGGGGCTCAACCACGGCGCGTGCCGGGGAGCCGCCAGGCACCAGCAGGAATCGTAGGCTTTCTCGACCTCGGAAGAAGGGAGCGGTGCCGAGTCGACATCGGTGCCGGCGACGGCCGGTGCCGAAAGGCCTTGGTAGTACCGGCGGGGTCCGGTGCCGAGGAGGCGCTTCTGCCCGCCGCTTGAACATCGCTCGGCGCCCAAGGTGGAGGGGTAAGTGAAAGTCCCGCGCCTTTTTGTTCTCGGCTTAAAAGCCTTGCAAATGGGGCACTTAGCTGTCAAGTGTGATTCCCTGAGGCACTTCAAACAGGAGTCATGTAGGTCTCCCTTCGGCCGCGGCTTCTGGCAGGCCGGGCCCATTTTAAAATCCGGTGAGCCATGCATGGGCTCCGGCACTGGGCTCATGGAAGGGGCTACTTCCTGAACCCCGCTAACTAAACTAATCATGTTAGCAAATAAACACGTATAACTATACAAATATATATATAAAAAGGTTATAACTGCATAACTATATACGAGAAATACGAGTAGCTAGGGAAGTGGAGGTCAGCTAAGCCGCGCTCCACTGTTCCAACGACCGACACGGGCGGTAAGAAGGAACTGAGGAGCGGGTGGGCCGGCAGGAGTATATATCAAGCGCCATGGTGGCGCCACTCTAGGGGGCGACCTGCCGGCCCACTGAGTTGCTAGGGTAAAAGTTTTCCGACGAATGTGCACGCGCGGCGCGTACACCTAACTGGAATGGATATGAGCAATCACTCGAAGAAGAATATTGCATGCACCCACAGCTGCATGCCATTAATTCCAATTAAAATAACCTTGAGGTTCTAATGCTAATTTTGAGATCCATGGTGGGATGCAAATTAACTGGTGTCAGTGCTATATTCATGAAAAGGCCAGAGGGAAAAGCCAAATGGCAGACAAAATATTGGTCAGTGAACCTATTTCACCACATGAAATTCACACTACATTCCGACGCTAGACACAGCCTAGCACAATGTTGAGTACGACTACTCTCTAAGGAAAAGAATTTCTGGCTCAGTATTTTCACCCACAAATTCTGTTTCTTTATACAGAATTTCATGGAACTGGGATTAGGAAAGAAGGAGAGAAACTGAGGAGAAATTTTTATAAGCTATGTAAAAATCAAGAAGCAGAAGCTTGTCACCCCATGACTCAACTAAACTGGTGAATGGTTGTGGTTTTGAAAGGACTCTTTCCCCCCCCCCTTTTAAAGATTATTCCCTTACTCCTCACCACATACAGTGGTAAGAGAGCCTTTCCGATTCATCCCAATGCAGCATCAACTCAGAACTTAATATTTCCCCACTATAGATCTTCATTCTGAACCGCAGAAAGGGCAGACGTACCTGTTATGGAAGAGTTGGATAAAATGGAGAAGGAGCAGACATGCTGGGACGGATTTCCCGATGGCCTAGGGAGCAGTGTTCTCTGTGTGGGGGAGATAACAGACCAAATCAAATTAAAAAACAGAACAAAGTGAGTTGGTTTCATATAGTGCCCTTTGCAGTTGTGATGCCTTATGGAATAAGGAGTTTAAGTCAGTACAGCTGAGACTATGTGCGCACATACCAGTCAGATACAGCAAGAACCCTTTCTGCTTCTGTCTGAGAGGAAATTTAAGCTACATGCCTCTTCTTTCTCTGCAAAGTACCATGGCACTGAACTTCCATCTAGATTACTATCCAGAGATAGATGTGAAGTCAAACTCAGATCCTGTCTCACTATTAGTACAGCAGTCTCCAAGTCCCCTAGAGCAGGGGTTCTCAAACTTCTTTTTTCATGGACCACTTGAAAATTGCTGAGGGTCTCGGCGGACCACTTAGGGCTTGTCTACATCAGAAAGTTGCAGCGCTGGTGAGGGAGTTACAGCGCTGCAACTTTGAGAGTGTCCACATCTGCAGGGCATCACCAGCGCTGCAACTCCCTGTTTGCAGCGCTGGCCGTACTCCCGTTTTGTCTCGGGTGTAGAGGATCCAGCGCTGGTGATCCAGCGCTGGTAATGCAATGTAGACACTCACCAGCGCTTTTCTTGACCTCCGTGGAAGGAGGAAGCCTCTGGTAATCAAGCTGGTTTCCTTTCCCGGTTTGCTCTCTCGGTCCCGGAGCCAGCCAGCAAACCGCAGGGAAGGAGACCTGCTTGCTCGGGGTTCCGGGACCGAGAGAGCAAACCGGGAACGCCGCGGTTTGCTCTCTCGGTCCCGGAGCCAGCCAGCAAACCGCAGGGAAGGAGACCTGCTTGCTCGGGGTTCCGGGACCGAGAGAGCAAACCGGGAACGCCGCGGTTTGCTCTCTCGGTCCCGGAGCCAGCCAGCAAACCGCGGGGAAGGAGACCTGCTTGCTCGGGGTTCCGGGACCGAGAGAGCAAACCGGGAACGCCGCGGTTTGCTCTCTCGGTCCCGGAGCCAGCCAGCAAACCGCGGGGAAGGAGACCTGCTTGCTGGGTGGTTCCGGGACCGAGAGAGCAAACCGCGGCGAAGCTGGTTTCCTTTCCCGGTTTGCTCTCTCGGTCCCGGAACCCCGAGCAAGCAGGTCTCCTTCCCCGCGGTTTGCTGGCTGGCTCCGGGACCGAGAGAGCCGACCGCGGCGTTCCCGGTTTGCTCTCTCGGTCCCGGAACCCCCCTTGAAGCCGCCCAACAGCGCTGCAGTGTGGCCACATCTAACACCACTTGCAGCGCTGGTTGCTGTAAGTGTGGCCACTCTGCAGCGCTGGCCCTATACAGCTGTACTAATACAGCTGTAACAACCAGCGCTGCAAAATTTTAGATGTAGACATGGCCTTAATCATCTTTCCAAATGTTGTTTGTGCCGGTAGCTAACTATTGTAAAGTGCTTTGGATAAAAAGTGCTATTTTTTTGTTCTACAAATAAAAGCCCACAACTCATATTTTAATATCAGTAGTCATACCTTTCTAATGCAATGGATGTGCCCTCTCGCCTCTGCCACAGAGCTGAGGCTGCAGAGGAAGGAGGTCTTTCCCTCTCTCTTCCACCATAGCAGCCACAGAGCTGAGGCTGGGAAGAAGGGCCATCTCTCCCCAGCAGCTGCAGCTCCCACCTACCCCTTATTCCCCCTAAGGCCACCACCTCACCTTACATGTGCATCTTCTCCAGGGTTCAGGCATCTAATTAGTGGAACCATACCTGCACAGCTCCACTAATTAGGTGGGTGGCCCTTCATTCTCTTGTGTGAGGCCGCCCAGGAATGCACCTTAGAGGGAACTATCGGTGGACCACCTGAATGGAACTCATGGACCATTTGAGAACCTCTGCCTAGAGTATTACACTGTAGTGCCACCTTTGAACATGGGCACAAGCTTTTGTGTGGGCCTTGGTCCTCTGTCATGGTTACGATAATGAACGACGAAGGAAACTACAATCAGAAATTTTAAAAGATGGAATTGTATGGAACAGAACATCTCACTGAGGCCTGTCAAATGTAATTTCTTAGGCACAGGAGACCCCTAAGGCAGAGCATGGACTCTCTCTTCTTGTCCCTTACATATAGCTAAGGGGACTAAAGAGCCCCTGGTCACATGCTAGCATTTCATAAGACTTTTTCAAACAAATGTCAAACATTTTTTCCATTTTCTTATACTTTGTTGTTCCTGCCAGTTCATCAGCCCTGAGTCTTCCTCTCCCCCCATCATCTGTGCTTTTATAATCACATTTTCCTTTTTGGCTGGGATTTGCAGGGAGCTTTAGAGAGGCCAATGATAACCACCTACCAGTGAAATTCAGAAGGAACTGGACACCCTTGCTCCCTTCAACCCCACCGAAATTCCCAGCCTTCATTTTTAAATAAGCGCCCTTTTGAATTGCGTTTGTTTTTTTCTGGTATATCTGCCTCCCCTGCATTCTGTAGACATTTCAAAAACAGTCAGTGGAAAGACAAATTGAAGATCTTGTTGCAATAAAGGAATGAGATAGCAGGATTCCAAATGACACAAAAGAAAAGTCTGCAGGACTGAGGTATAAAGCAGAATCCCAGTTAGAATATTCCACTTGTTCCATTCTTCCAGACCAAGTATGTTTTTGCTTTCCCAACCTCCCTGCCATGTGGCTACACTACACTGTTACTGCAGCTGCTGTTGCTGAGGCACGAATCTAACCAGATTAGTTATTAAAGAGGCCAAGAGAGAAAGTTACTTACCTTGTGCAGTAACGATGGTTCTTCGAGATGCCCCATCTCCACTATGGGTGCTCCATTATAGGGGTGTATGTGTCCCTGTACTTTTAAATCAGAGACCTTTGGTACCAGTCTCTGTTCAGCCTGTGCATACTCTCTGTCCCCTTCCCTCTGTGCTCTGCCTCGAGGCTAATTAGCACTGCACGGGTGAACCCTCAGGTCCTTCTCTATTCTGAAGTAGAGGGGAGGAGGGAGGGTTGTTCAGCACCCATACGGACACATATCTTGAAGACCCATCATTACTGCACAAGGTGAGTAACTTTGTCTTCTTGAGTAGTGTTCTATGCGTGCTGCACTGTAGGTGACTCCTGAGCAGTATCCCCAATGGGAGGTTGGGGTTTCGGAGTCTAGTTTGTTATGGATGATAGTCTTACAAAGCTGAATATGGTGTCAGAAACAGTCTCCAGTAATCGCAGTGTTCTGCGAAAGTAAGAGAAGATGCCCAAGTCATTGCTCTGCAGATTTCCAAGATAGGGACATTCTTGAGGCAGGCAACCAAGTTGGAAACCAATCTCATGGAGTGTGTGTGGATTCCAGATGGAGGTACCACATCGCAAACATTACAGGAGTGTTTAATACAAGTTTGAGACCCATTTGGAGAGAGTCTTTGGGCTGATATTGCTGTGTCTTTAGACCTTTATGCAATGGAAAGGAAAAGCTTAGGAGATTTCCAAAAGGCCTTCATCGTGTCCAAGTAAAAGGCCAGAGCTCTCCTAACATCTAGCATGTGCAGTATAGCCTCACTGTGGCATATAAAAGGTCAGAAGGTGAATCAGTTGGTTCATGTGAAAAGACAAGGTCACCCAGAGGATGAACTTTGGATAGGGCCAAAGAGTAACCTAATTTTTAAAGAATATTATAAAAAGAGTGGTGCACCATTAGTGCCACTATTTCCCGTTCTCCTTGCCGAGGTGAAGGCTACCAGAAATGCTGTCTTCATTGACAGGTATGCGAGTGAACAAGTGACCATAGGCTCAAAAGCACGATCTAGTGAGACTCTTTAAAACTAGATTTATGTCCCACATTGCAGTGGGATGTCTGGGTTGGGGAATGAGGTTCACTATGTCCTTGAGGAATCTTTTTGTAGTTGGGTGAGAGAAAACTGAATATCCCTCTACTTGTTAACAGAAAATTGCAGTGAACTCAGGGACTGATTGGCCTGACCTCTTGAGGTCAACACACGCCATGGGAAGGGTAGAAGATGCCAGGGTAATTTGTCTGGAATTGCCCAAATCTGAAACCTAGTTTGCTTCTGCAGGCAAGTATGATAGGTAGTTGATTTTCTACTGTGTAGCAGCACTTCCTGTACCGCCATGGAGCAGCCGCATTCTGTGTGTTGGTACCATGAAGAAGCCGAGCCTTGAGCTAGGATATCTGCACGTTGGGATGGAGAATGTATATCCTTCATTTTGTGAGAGGAGATAAGGAGTGGGTTGAAGAGAGACTGGTGGAAATGTTGCAAGCTGTGACAGGTACAGGTATTATGTTTGTTTCACTCAGGTGGGAGTAATCAGGACATTTGCTTTCTCCCTTTTTATTTTTAACAGGACTTTCAACAGCAGAGGGAATGGAGAAAAAGCATATAGAAGGTCCTT
The DNA here is from genome assembly GCF_007399415.2 of Gopherus evgoodei. Classification (NCBI taxonomy): domain Eukaryota; kingdom Metazoa; phylum Chordata; order Testudines; family Testudinidae; genus Gopherus; species Gopherus evgoodei. The sequence continues at coordinate 2,035,882 of NW_022060059.1, forward strand.
GTCCCATGGAAAAAGGAGAGCATCCCATAACAAGTGCTTTCTAAGGCCCATCCTGAAGCAGCAGTGTGGGCACTTCCTGTTCAGTTACGTAGCAAACAAGTCTATTGTCAGTGTCTCCCATTAACAGAATATGCTGTGGAGTACTGCGAGGTTCAGTTCCCATATGTGATCATGTGAGAACTTGTGACTCAGAGTGTCCGCTGTTGCATTCCGCATTCTTGGGAGGTAGGCAGGCTACTGATATTAGAACATTGTGGCAGATATACCAGTTCCAGAGCTTTAGCGCTTCCGCACACAGGGAAACCAATCTGGCACCACCCTGACAATTTAGATAGTATATGCACACGATGTTGTTTGTCATGACCTTCATGTCTGTACCTCTGATCAGTGAAAGCAAGTGTTTGGAGGTTGATGTGGAGAGTTGCCTCCGTGGACGACCACTTGCTGAGTTGTGAGGTTGTTGAGATGTGCATCCCAACATATGAGGGACGCAGCTGCAGTGAGAAGTAATGTCGGGATTGAAAGTTGTGTGAACTTTGCATGAACACCAATGCAAACATTTGTTGGGTCTTTCCCCCAATCCAGGGAGTGTTTGACCCTGCAAGGCATCGAGAGAGGTTTGTCTAACCTGTTTGTTTCACCTGTAAAACAAACAAAACCCTGTCTACAGACATCACATGTGAAGTCTGGCATGATATATTACAAACATGCCAGCTGCCATGTGTCCTAGAAGCTGGAGGGAATGTCTGGCTGATGTTTGTGGACTAGTCTGAACTGTCTCTATGAGCGCTGACAGGCTGTGAAATCCATGTTGTGAAAGGAGCACATTCACATGCAGTGGACTGAGATCGGCCCCTATAAACTCCAAGTACTGTACCAGAGTTAAGGTTGACTTTTTGATGTTGATTTGTAGCCCTAGCTTCATGAATAACCCCATTGTCCTGTGGGTGGGCCATAGAGTGTCTTGAAGGAGCAGGCCTTGAAGAGACAGTCATCCAAGTATGGGTAGATCATGATCCCCAAGGTGCATAGGTGAGCCGCTTCTGTGAAGAATACTCTGGGAGCCAACAGAGGCCAAAAGGGGTACTCTATAGTGGTAATGATCCTGATCTAGGGTAAGCCAGAGGAATTGTCTGGGAAATGATCGAATCAATACGTGGAAATAAGCATCCTGAAGGTTGAGAGCTGAGAACCAATCTCCTTATTCCATAGATGGAATAATCACTGGTAGTGTGACCATCTAGAATTTTTTGAGCCTTCACATATTTCTTCAATGCTCTAATGTCCAGTATGGGTTCCAAACCTCCCTTTTTCTTGGGGATCAGGAAATATCAGGAATAAAATCCTTTGCCTCAGATGTGCGTGAACAGGTTCTATGGCTCTTAGAGATAAGTGATTTATTTCCTGTCTTAATAGTCTCTTGTGAGAAGGATCCCTGAAGAGAGAAAGAGAGGAAGAGTAGAGAGGATGGAGGAAGGTGAAGTGGACAGAATACCCATGGGAGATAATTTCCAAAACCCATCTGTTGAATGTTGTGTTCCCAGTTCTGATGGAACAGAGCCAGACAGCATCCAAAGGGATGTGAGAGGTCGAGAGAGCTGGTGTTGTAGAGTACGGCATCAAAATTGGCGTTTTGAGGTGGAAGGCTGATGGTTTGTGGCTGTAGCACTGAGATGGGTAATTGGGTGGATATGACTTCTGTGATGGCTGAGGATTAAGTTTCCCTTTTTGTCTGGGCATATAGATCCCCAGCAACTGAAGTGTGACTGCGGAGTATTTCAGAGTGTGGAGTGCAGCACTGGTCTTGTCCACAAACAATTTCAGGCCTTTGAAGGGGAGGCCCTTGATCATCATCTGAATCTCCTTCAGCAGTCTCAAAAGATGCAGCCACGACACTTGTTGCATCACGACTGCTGTCAAGATCGAAAAGGCTGCAGTTTCCACAGCATCTAATGCGGTCTGGAGTGATGTTTCTGTATGATAGCCTGAAACTGGTCTCTGTGTGACTCCGTCAGGTGATTGATAAAGGCGTTAAGCTTTGCGTAACTTGTGCACTCATATGTGGCCGCTAAGGCTTGGTAGTTTGCAACTCAAGATTGCAAAGTAGCAGAAGAATAGGCCTTCCTCCCAAACCAGTCAAGTTTCTTCCGATACCTATCATAAGGGGTGGGTTTTGAGTAGTGCTAGTTGCCATAGGAGTTCACTGAATTCACCATGATGCAATTAGGTGGCGGGTGGGAAAAGAGGACCTAATACTTCTTGTTGGCCCATTTGCACATTGGTTTGGCCGATGCTGGTGTTTGCCACATGAGTTTGTCTGGATCCAAAAGTGCCTCGTCAATAAGGAGGGAGATCTTTGAGGAGGAGGGTGTATGTAAAATGTTCAGCAGCTTATGGTGGGTGTGTCTCACCTTCTTGAGAGGGATAAGTAATGTATCTGCACCCTCTTTGTAAGATCCTGAAAGCACCTAAAATTGTCTGCCAAGGAAGGAGGAGGGGACATCACGGCCTCATCTGGAGAGGAGGAAGAGAAATTAGTTGATGGTGTGGTCTCCTCTTTTAGCTCAATCTCCTGTTGTTCGGATATTTCCTCAGGAGGTGCTGAGGCTCTAACGGCAGAGACAAAAAGAGAGCGCCTCATGGATTCCCAGTGGATGACTGTGATGGGATCCCAGGGTATAATCTGGAACTGGGGTACTGCTGTGCCCCCTGAACTCTCCAGCCTGGGCTGTCTCTCACAATGCTTTGCTAGTGACAAGCAGCAAACCCCATCAGGCGAGGTTATCACTCAGTACAACAGCATGTGGAGCCCTACACCCAGCTGAATTGCATGCATGTTCCCTGAGCCACTCATGAATATCACAGAGAAAGGCACCAGCAGATCTGCCAAGCCACCAGCACTGTATCGTCTTGCCCTGCTCAGAAGTCTGACCAGTATAAGTTCATTACCCAGTCCACCCTCTCTCAGTGTGAAGAGGGCACACACTAGCCTTTGTAACCTGAGCGAAGATTTCCCAGACACTTCAACCAAAAAAACACTGTTTTAGGTAAAATATAAAACAGATTAACTACAGAAAGATAGATTAAGTGATTATACGTGGTAGGCTTAAAAGTTCAGAGATAGTTACCAAAGAAAATAAAAAGTAAGCAAGTTGAAGTAGCACAGTCTAAATCCTGGGCAATATTTGGATCAAACAGTTTCTCTCACCCCACTGGATGTTGCAAGTATGTTACAGTCTTTAATACACAGGCTTTCCCTTTAAGCCTTGGACCAGTTTCCTCAGTTCAAGTCCTTGTCCTCCCAGCATTCTTCTTCCCTTCAGCACAGGTGGGAGAAGAAAAAGGTGAATAGTGGCATCACAAGGACCCCTGGAAAAAATATGAGCCCAGGCATGCCTGATGGGCCTTGCTGAGTTACGGGGTTGAGCAATCCCCATTGTGTGATGCTTCTCTCATACAATTTTAAATCCCTTGTTTACAACTCCCCTGCTGATTAATGGTCTTTTAACACCCGTGTGGGTGTGGATCACCTCCTTCGTTGCCACTGGAGAACTAATTTACCCAAATTTGCAACATATTTCAATAATCACTATACAGCAAAAGCTCAAAAGACCATACACACTGATATACATATTTTCATCAGATCATGATTTTTTCTATGATACATTACATGGCATGCTTTGTATGAAACAGCAAAATCATATATGAACAATGAATATGGGGATAACAGGGCACTACTTTGAGGTACAGAGTTCTACAGTGACCCTGGATGCCTGGGAGGCCTGGTGCGGTCACTGTGGCAGTGGAAAGGGCATGGGTGACAGAGCCCATGGCTGGTCATATCATGGGATTGGGATCCAGAGTGAAAAAGTGCCTGGGAAGGTCTGAGCTGATGGTGGGAGGGAGCATAATCTGAGTGAGAGAGAACCTCCTCCTGACTGCTATCAATTGAAGGCGCAGATAAGCAGACTGGAGGCAAACTGCTCAGTACTGGTGGTGATTCAGGGTTTGAGATGCATCCAGTACCAAGTAAAGGAAACGCTGGGGTTTCAGATATCACCAGCTTCTTAGAAAATCTGAACTCCTGCAGTGCCATGATCATCAGTACTGTCAGGGCATGCCAGTGCTGACTTGTCAGTATCGAAGCAATTGGCAATCTTGACCAAGATGAGCGGTCTAATGAGGTTTAGTTGGTTTTAGTACTGAGGGTTTCCGTAACGGTGCTGACTTCTCACAGACAGTATGGTCTGTGCTTCTGTCTGACAGGCAGGACCACTACCTCAGCACCTGTGCCCAGAGGGTCCTTAGGCTTACTCCAGGTGTCCTCACTGGATGACCCACACGACTTGTGGGTATCATGTTTAGGAGCCATCGGTACCGAAGTGACCGAATGTGATGGGGATCTCCTCTAGCTGGTTAGGGACTCACTATGAGAGGGTTTGTGGATCTCTTTTTGGAGATGTTTCACAGGGAATCTGAAGATTTCTTCCTCAGTTCACCCGCTTTGGAGGCAGAAGGCTGCAGTGATGGCTCTCATTGCTGAGGAGACTCAGGACCCAGGTCAACTGCAGGTTGCAGAGCTCCTTCCATCAGAAGTAGTTTTAGCTTTATTTCTCAGTTTTTCCAGGATCTGGCTTTCAGTTGCTGGCACAAAGCACACTTTTGGCGAATGTGGGCCTCCCTGAAGCACCATATGCAGTGGGACTATCCATCTGTTACAAGTATGGACTCCTTATAGGAGAGGCACTGCTTCAACCTGAGGGAGCTGGGCATGCTCCTTGATGGGGCAATCCCCAGTAAAGGGGGGAAGAATAAAGTAAAAACATTGGGGGGGGGAGGGGTGGAAGGTAAAAGAATAGCAATGGACCCTATCACCTAAGAAGAAAACACACGAAAACACTAACACTATGTCTATGCTGCACTTTTGTCATTAAACTTCCGTTGGTTTGGGTGTGAAAAAAAAAAAAACAACCACCCATCCCCACCCCTAACTGACAAAAAGCGCTGGTGTTGACAGTGCTTTGTTGGCAGGAGATGCTCTCCTGCCAACAAAGCTTCTGCTTCTCATGGGGGGTGGCTTTATTTTGCTGCCAGGAGAGATCTCCTACTGGCAAAGAGCAGCTACACTGTGTACCTTAGCTGCTATAAGGTACGCAGTGTAGACATAGTTTAAGAATGACTAAGATAAAGGATTTCTAAAGATCTAAAGTATGTGTGAACGGACTGCTAATCATGCTCTCTCTAGCCAGGGGTGGTGAGAAGAAAGTAAAGGCAGCTCGCCGGGCATCATTAATTTGCCTAGAGGCAGAACACGAGGAGAGAGGTGTGCGGGCCGAACGGATACTGCTATTGAAGATCTCCAATCAGAAACACAGGGATGCACACACACCTACAGTGGAGCACCCAGAGGGACACTATTCAAAGAAGAATCCTTGTTCCCTATGACTTCAGTTTTATGTCCCCAGAGAACATGACAGAGGAAGCTAAACTCTTATTTTTAAGGTTTCAGAGTGGTAGCCATGTTAGTCTGTATCAGCAAAAAGAACAAGGAGTACTTGTAGCACCTTAGAGACTAACAAAGTTATTTGAGCATAAGCTTTTACGGGCTAAAACCCACTTCATTGGTTGCATGCAGTGGAAAATACAGTAGGAACATATATATATACACACAGAGAAAACATGAAAAAATGACTGTTGCCATACCAACTGTAATGAGAGTAATTAAGGTGAGCTATTATCAGCAACTGGAAAAAAACATTGTAGTGATAATTAGGATGGACCATTCCAACAGTTGACAAGAAGGTGCGAGTAACAGTAGCGGAAAAAATTAGCATGGGGAAAGTTTTTACTTTGTATAATGACCCATCCACTCCCAGTCTTTATTCAAGCCTAATTTAATAGTGTCTAGTTTGCAAATTAATTCCAATTCTGCAGTTTCTCATTGGAGTCTGCTTTTGAAGTTTTTTTTGTTGGAGTATTGAGACTTTGAGATCCGTAATTGAGCAACCAGGGAGGTTGAAGTGTTCTCTGACTGGTTTTTGAATGTTATAATTCTTGACGTCTGATTTGTGTCCATTTATTCTTTTGCAACAGAGATTGTCCGGTTTGGCCAGTGATAATAGCTCACCTAATACCTCACCTTAATTACTCTTGTTACAGTGTGTATATATCTTCCTACTGTATTTTCCACTGCATGCATCCAATGAAGTGAGTTTTAGCCTACAAAATCTTATGCTCAAATAAATTTGTTAGTCTCTAAGGTGCCACAAGTACTTCTCGTTATTATTTTTAGGAAAACCTTACTGACTGTTTACTCAGCAAGCAAACAAACTCCAGACTCAGTCAATTTCTCTGACCTGTACCACCAATGGCTTCCGCAGGTGCCTGTTCCGCAATCTCCTTGGTTTTGGCAAGAAGTAGTCTGACTGCATCTGGGGGGATGAAGGGGGGGGAAGAGAAAGGAAACATGTTACATAGTACTTTGATCACCCAGTCATGAAAAATTTCTCCCTAAACTCTGTTGATGAATAATGTATCTATGAAAGACACCAGAAACAAAACAACAGCTCTTTACCAAAACACCACAGCAAGAAGCTGGGAATGTGCAACGGGATGGATCATTTGATTACCTGTTCTGTTCATTCCCTCTGAAGCACCTGGCATTGGCCACTGTCTGAAGACAGGATACTGGACTAGATGGACCTTTGGTCTGACCCAGTATGACCATTCTTAAGTTTCAAATCAGTCTAAAGTTCTTCATGCCAAAACTACCTGCAGACCATATATACCTCCCTCATCTTTGGTGTGTATATATAGTGTATTGAAAATGTATATTATTCTAAATGCAGGCTGCTTAAAGTTAGACTTCAATGAGGGAAAAGCTCCACTGAACTATGTACACTATGTTTAATTTCCCTAAACTAGAAATTGATACTTTAAGGTCATCTTCCAGGTCTCCGCAGCACTGAAGCAGCTTGGTCCAACTGACAGGGCATTAGACTAGGAATCAGGAGACCTGGGATCTATTCCTGAATCTGCTACCTACCTGCTGTGAGACTCTGGGCAAGTCACCTCACCTCTATATGCTTCTGCTTCCACTGCTCCCCCATACCTGGAGTGTCTATCTACACTTAGGCAGTTTGGGGCAGGCCTAATCTCACTGTGTGTTTGTAGAAGGTCTAGCACAATGGGGCCCTGATCTCTTTTAGGGCCTCTAGGAACTACTCCAGCATTTTCTGTTAGGAATACTCATTCTTTTACCAGCTTTATGGGGAGGAAGCTCATTCCCAAAGGAAATGTTTTACTAACTACTCATCTATCATGGTTTGGTATGAGGTTGCTTACTGGTTACTGGAGGTTCCTGGAGATGAAGTGGAATACAGATGGTGACCACCCATCTCGAAGAACCTCCAGTTAGAGGTGAGTAACCTCCTCCTCTTCTTCAAGTGATGGTTCCTATTGTATTCCACTGTGGGTGACTGACAAGCAGTACCTATTTAGAAGGAGGGTGTGAGGATGAGGTCAGAAGGGTCGTGTGGAGAACCACCATGTGAAAGGAGTCATCTGCCACCAAGTCCTGCACCAAGGTGTAGTGTGAGGCAAATGTGTGGACAGAATACTCCATGTGGCTGCTCTACATATGTCTATGAGAGGCATATCTTGAAAGGATGCCACGGTCGTTCCTTCAGCTCTAGTGGAGTGAGTTTGTACCCTCTTGGGGAGGAAGGCAGATTTGACAGCTGGCAGCAGAAATCCATTTGGAGATTCTCTGGGTGGAGAGGGCCTGTCCCTTGATTCTCTCTGCTACCACAACAAACAGTCAAGGAGACTTCCTGATTGTTTTTGTTCTCTGTAGGTAAAAGGTCAAAGCCTGTTAGACACTGAGGGGAGACGTAGAGTCCACGGGTGTGTGGGAAGAAAACTGGTAGGTGAATGGATTGGTTAATACAAAACTGAGAGACCACCTTTGGTAAAAATAAAATTTCAGGAGCAGGTGCAGAGACTTTATCCTTGAAGGATATTGTAAATGGTGGGTCCACCATCATAGTCCTTAGTTCACCAACCCTTCTCAGTTAAGTGATGGCAACAAGGCAGGTGACCTTCATGGAGAGAAGGAACATGGAGCAGGACGGCACTGACTCAAAGGGGGGTTTTGTTAATACTGAAAATACCAGATTCAGGTCCCACTGAGATCATTTGTAGAGTGGGAAGGTTCTGAGGAGGCCTTTCTAAAATCTATCAATCAGTTAGCGGGCATGCAAAAACTGGGTAACCCTCTATTGGAGGATGGAACACACTAATTGCCACTAGATAGACTTGCAAGCAGCTGAGAGTGAGACCCGGTATCTTTAGGGACAGAATGTAGTCCAGGATTAGGGAAGTTTCTGCAGCTTCTGGAATCACACCTTTATGCTGTGGGGTTCCCACGGCATGGGGCACCATTGGCTCCAGGGAAGGTGAGAAGACAGTTGCTACCATGGTGGTGCATAGGAGTGGTATGGGAAAGGTGATTCTTCCGCAAATTCAGATTCATCCAAAAAAGAAAAAAAAAAAGAGGACTGGTTCCAAAGGCAGTACCATTGGAGAAGTGTATAGCATACATGTGAGGGAGCGATAGCCCCTGTACCACAGGCATGTCTTATGGCAGAGATCTGAGTTCCCTGGAGGTGGAAAGACCTGATGGAGGAGGGGATGCTGGGTCCAGTAAAGCAAAGACATTTTGGGGTGCAGCCACAGATCAGGATCTCCCTGGCAGAAGGGACACTACACTCTCATTTTTGGCTGCCGGTACTGGTGCTTTACTGGTGCCGGAGGGTCTCACGTTTTCTGAGGTGCTGGAGATAGCGATACCAAGTGGTCCACTGCCTGGAACCAGTGTTCTCACTGTTTACAGGTCTTCTTGTGCCTGTGGAATATAGAACATATGTTGTCCCCTTGGGCTGAGCTGGTGGAAGGAATGTTTCTTTAAGGTAAGACTTGGAGGAAAATTTAATCCCATACTTATGGGAGTGCTTCCTAATCTCCTGAATAAGCCCCTGACATGAGCTCTGTGGGGGTGGCTACGCCGTTACTGGAGCTGGATGTAGTAGCAGCACTCCTTACTGATTCTGGCAGATGTAGGGGGATTCTCCAGCCTGGGTCTCATGGCCTTCTCCAGGAGCTACTTCTGGAGACAAAGTGCTTGACCTTCTCTGCTATAGCTGTGAAAAAGACTGACAAACACTGCATCTAGCTGCAATGAGAGCTTCTTCCAGGCTGTAGAGACAGCATTGGTGGTCATCACTGACCGAGAAGGATTGCAGGCAGGAGGTGCAGTTTGAAATGCTGAATGAGGTACAGGGGGTGTGGGAACTGGGGGAAGTTGCTGACCTCTATTCTGAACTGTTAAAACTACAACTAAAACTGAAAACTATGTACAATTAAAGGTATTAGAGCTGCATCAGAGATGACGACACTGGAAGTTCCAACCCAGACCATGTGGCGGTCAGAATGAACTGGAGATGCGGTCAGTCTGCCGTGACTTTTATCACCTCAAACAGAAGCATGAGGTGAATCAGTGTGCATGTGTAGATCAACAGACACTTCTTTCAAATTCTCCGACTGGGGGTGCATGTGTAACCCCCAGTGGAACACAACAGAGACCATCACTAGAAGAAGAACAAGCAGTTATTGAGTCAACAAAACTTGATGGGATATTTCAAACTTTGATAAACAGAGATATCAATTAGTTTTTCTACATGTGTAAATAAATCAGAAATTTGGCTTCAACTGGTGAACTTTAATTAGCAAAGTGCCAGTAAAATGGCATTCTGGCTTTCAAGTTGGTGTAGCTTTGAAGCTCAGCTGTACGCTCAAGTACCTGACAAGCTTCTTCCAGTGTAATGTCAGCCCTGAACACTGCTGGAGGCATTTCTTCTTAAGGAAGACTATGTTTTTTAATATTCAAATCAGTAGTTCTCGGACCAGTAGGATTTCAATCCCCACCAGGAGCTGGGTCAAGCTCCAGCATGCTACATTTTTTGTTCACTGGTCTCTGTAAGAGGGTGTGCCTGCCTGTAGTGCCCCCTGCTGGCCAAGTGTGGCTCTGTAGAGGCCTGTCTCAATTTCCCCTTCTTTCAGGACTCCTTAAACTCCACACAGGCTCTCTCATGGCTAACACCGTCCTTGCTTCAGACTGGTTGAACAGTTCACAGCAATTCTCAAAGTCCCACAATAAAGTCCATCACCACAACACGAAAGTTCATATTCAGCCAGTTCCAGAGCTCTTCTGTCCCAGTCTGGTCTCCACCAAACAGCCACTCCCTGCCCTTCCTAGCTGGAGCTCAGCCATCTTCAATTCTCTTTCTCTGGATCAGAAAAATCAGCAGGCAACCCCTCTTTGAGCTCTCTTGGCCCTGCCCTGGTTACTCTGGGTCTCCTGTGGGAGCCTCCTGCTCTCCACAGCCTCTGTCATATCTTCTTCCTCTGCTACACCCTTACCTCTCTGGGTTGAGACATATCTGTGGGTAGCCCATCTTTCCCTGCTGCTGTCTCCCCCTTTATAAGGCCCAGGTGCCACCCCTTAAACCCAACTGGGCAGCAGGTAATCAGTCAGAGGCATACTGGACCCTGCTCCCTCTTAAAGGTGCCAGTCACCCTGCAACAGTTTCACTTACACTAATCGTGTCCAAGTGCTGTCGGAAGGTCAGTTCTGCTTCCTTGCTAGGCAAGAACAGCTTTCCATGTCGGCTATTGGGTGGCAGAGTCGTGGGAACTGCAAAGAGGCCACCGTCTGCATCAGCTCCTCCAGAACTTGAGGGATCAGCTGCCAAGAGAGGTCTAGGGGGGTTCCTCAAACCTGGAAGATTTTAATCAACCATTTAGCAAAATAAAAACTAAGGGAATTCTATTTAGTAGATGGAGAACAGGACTGGGAGTCAAGACTCCTGGATTATATTCCTGGCTCTGCTACTGACTGACTCACTGTGAGACCCTGGGCAACTCACTGTCTCTGTGCTTCAGTCTCCGCATCTATACAACGAAGATACACTTATCTACTTCACAGTGATATTGTGACTCATTCATTTGCTTTGAGATCTTTGGATGAAAGGCATTAACAAAAAGCAACACATTAATACAGACACTGACATCTATGGATCCGATTCAGAGTTTCACAAGACTATACTGAGAAGTGTATCTTTTATATTTGCTGAAACAGTTAAGGGTGGGTTTCCCAAATGGTAGATGTACATGACTGACACTTTCACTAGCAAAAGGAGTGTAATGCAAATATGGGCTCAGTGTCCAAAGACTCTGTATTGTTTATTTCTGGTTCAGATTGATACTGTATTTGAAAAAACTAAAGTATGAAATATAGTTGAACAACAAGGTAAATACAAAGGTACAATCCCTATGTAAGGTTCTGATTACAGTAAATTGAGAGACCATTGCTCAGTTCACTAGAAACACCCCAGAGGTACGAGGCAATAGATTTTTGCATAATTAAATAAGGTTATGATGGATTAGTGAGAACTTCATTTTTTGAAAATTAAATGGAAATGGAAAATATCTTGGTTTGGACAACAATGCAATGTCACACTCCAAGCAGCCAATCAATTTTGAAAATATACTCGCTGAAATCCAATATTGCTAATATGCTATGACGACAACTGGAAAGTGTGCAAAATTTACATTGTGCATATAAAATTGGGTTTCTATATAACAGTTTATTATAATGCATAATACTTTACTTAAAGAGTGCTTTGAAGAACATTAACCCTGACTTATCTAGTTTGCAGTGGATATGTTTTCCCCATTTTACAGATGTGGACACTCAGATACATATGAGATAAAAGCATACGGCTATATTTCAAATGAGCTCAGCACCCAGGTGCTCTAGCCCTTTTGAAGCAATAAGTACAATCGTGGATGCTGAACTCTCCTGATAAACCTACTTCAAGATTTTGAAGAGCTACTGAGCAACACAGTTCCCATTGACTTGAACAAGACAGTTTAAAAAAAAAAGCAAAAAACTAAGAAAAACCCCAACAATTTATAGTAATTTGGTTAAGGCCACAAAAATCAGTGGCAGTGGTAGGATTGTGTTCAGTTAACTAGGCCACACCATCCTTTCTAAAAATCACCTAGAGGTTCTGGTTATAAACCAGGAGAGCAAAGCCCACATGGTTTGCGATGCTATTAGTTACCAATTTTTATCTGGTAAAAAGAGTTAAACAAAATTGACAGCAGAATGTATTTTCTTATATAAAGCAGTAAAAGTGGTATCAAATGTACAAAGACAGACACCATTCAGTGGATGCAATATAGTTTTTGGGATCAAATTTAATATTGTTTAAACTTCCTAGTTCACACTGTATCTCTCCTACTGCTCTGCCCGTTTTTCCCCAGCAGTGTACAATCCCTTTTCCTCATCCTGGTCTCCTTTGCTGCTGCTCTGAAGCTGTCTGTTAGTCAAGGCTTTCAATTCCCCTTAGCGTGTTCATAAGCTGGCTTTTAAATTGTTACTGTCTGTTGGAAAAGCTAACTCAATTTAGCTGTAAGAAGTTAGAAGTCAGAAAGGCTCAGGATATAAAAAACACTGTGAGAAACCACAGCTAAAAGGTTCATTTCTAAAAACCTGACAATTTATTTTCTGGCAGCCATTCTCCTGCAGACTTTTAATAGCACTTTATGCACGGATGAGATGGAGTTTGTTACTGTGTACTAACAAAGTTATGATCCAGACCACTGAAAATACATCTTAAAGTTACTATCTGGGAGTAATTTCCAAATTCAGCACCCAGATCAATGCTACTAAGAACCATACTGATAGTGTGAAAAACTACTTGAATTCAAGTTATGATTTTACATTATTTTCACCTTAGTGAGTAAAATCCTGTAACATAAGAGTGGCACTATATCTCTATATGTCGTGATTAGCAGGTGTGAATGATGCAGACTAACATACAATTATCTCTTACCATTCATGTGAACATGAAGCTATATAGAAGCAGGCACTTTTTTTTTTGTTTGTTTGTTTCTAAGGGACAGATATACAATATAATATCTCAGTTAGAGCTGTGTGAATACTGGATTTTCTGTTCCACTGGCAGGAACATCATTTCAGATTTTGGTAGGGGGAGCAACTTTAACCATGATTCCAGGGGCTACTTAGGCACCTGAAAACTTACTTTGCAGATGATTGGTATAGTGCTCCTGTCAGCTAATTTCTAAGTTAACTCTTATATAAAGAAAGAAAATTAAATAAATATCTGACATCTTGTGGCGAGTCACTTAAAGGACACTGTTTAACATTGGAATAGATCATTTCACTTTTGGAAACATCCTACTAGAAGGCCTGGTGATTTTATACTGCAGCTGCATGGGGCTCTAGGGGTGTTACCAAAGGCCTGGTCTATATTGGGGAGGAGCAGGGGAGTGGGGAGAGAGATCGATCCAAGTTACGCAACTTCAGCTATGTTAATAATGTAGCTGAAGTCTTAGATCTACTCACCGTGGTGTCTTCACTGCGGTGAGTTGACCGCTGCCACTCCCCCATCGACTCTGCCTGCGCCTCTTGCAGCAGCGGAGTACAGGAGTTGACAGGAGAGCGTTCGGGGGTCGATTTATCGCATCTAGACTAGACGCGATAAATCAACTCCTGTTGGATCAATCAGTGCCCACTGGCCAGTAGTATAGACATACCCTAACTACAAATAAAAATAGGCTAGAAACTGACTATAAACAGGAGTGAAACTGACACTTTTAAGTCACTTTCAGTTTGGTTTAAAGGCTAGTTATTTTCCAGAAGGCCCCTAAAAAAAACCACAGCACTACAGTGATTGAGTTGCAGTTCTCACAGAAGAATATTTAAAATCAAACACCAAGAGAACTCTTTTAAATTGGAGGAAAAAACTGAGCCTTATTATTGAGAGAGAGAGAGAGAGAGTTTATATATATATTTTTAAAGTACCTCTTTAATGGGAACTGAGGCACAGCTTCCAAACACAGTAACATGGGAATAATAATACTTGCATGTCTGCTGTATCAAACTGTAAAGGAGATTATTAGAGAAATCTGTGGGACAGGAACTGGGCCTTCTTAATGGTCTGCATGGTGCTTAGCACAATGGGGGACTCCTACTGATTAAGGTCTTCGGGCACTACCGTAACATTAGTCCACTGTTGAGATGCCTTCTGGTGGTAGCTGAAGGAGACTTATCTGGTGAGCGGGATGTCGGTGGAGGATAGGTCACTCTCTCTGTTGGCCAGCAGTGCAGCCTTCATCCCCCACGAGCTCAGCACTGCTGGCAGAATTTTCAGCATAGCATGGACACACACCTGTCCTTGAAGCTGCAACTGCCAGTGGTCAAGATGGCTGTGGACCAGAAGGGTCTGTCCGCAGTCTCCTCCCAGGGAGAGGAGAGGGTGCTCCCTGCTACTCTGAGAGCAAACTGACCCCCACCTTTCTGCAGCTCCCCCTCCCTCAGGATCCTTGCCTCAGAGACAGTTTCCCCACAGCCGCTCCTCCCACACTCACTGCTCACCCGCTCCCTCGGGGCATAGTCCTATGCTCTCATCTCTCCTTTCCCCTGGTGAGTGACTCCCCTTTCCCACCCCACTGCCCCCATTTCTCTTTTCACTAACAAAAAGAGTTTTTACAGTTAGACCTATAAAATTGTTGGGCTGTTTCCTGAACATTAAAATACACATGTCTGCAAACAAATGCAATGAAGATTTAAACTAAGTACATATTACTCTACTTAAGTACTGTGTTTTATAGCATTAATTAAATTGCTGATTACAGCACTGGCATTACAATAATGATATAAAATGCCGATTGTTCCAGTAACCTTGACACTTTCATGGCCTGTTCTGCAAGCCATAAAATGTGTGATGACAAAAGCAACTAGACTGAGAACAATGACATTGAAATTCTCTGTCCACACAGTTGTGGCCGACAAGTGACTAACTATCCCCTCTAGTGGGATAAGAAGATAATTCATGCTCATTCAATATTCCAACTTGGTAGAATGACACAGGAATGTCTCATTTTAAATATTATTTTACCTGATCTTAATCAACATACTTATTACCCCCACATCTTTCACCCTTATGACACTGTACAATCCAACATCAGTCATTATCTCAAAGGAGCAAGTTTCCCCAGGAAGACTGATTAGTGAGCGGCTTCCTTGATTGGAAAATGTTTTAAAGTCACATAACGTTAACCTTCAGCATTCCCACATGTAAATTCATTATTGAGGTGGGTAGTTTGTAGGATTCAAAAAAAATAAACCTGTATTCGAGTAACTTGTAGTGACTCTAGATAAGTTACCAGGGATGTGTGTCTTCTTCAACTGTTAAGAATGAATTATCATCCGTTCCCAACCAGCCACAGAAATAATATTGCAGAACAGATCAGGTGCATTATGGGTAAGAAAGATTTTTGTCATGGTTATTTTTAGTAAAAGTCAGAGGCAATAAACAAAAATGCACAGAAGTCCATGACCTGTCATTGACTTTTATTAGAAAAAACTGACAAAAATGGGGCTGACAGTGGGTGAGAACCCAAGCCCTGCTGAGGGATGGAAGGAGGGGTGGGAGGGTCTAGCACCCACTACCTGCAGCAGCTGAGAGCTGCAGGGCCCCCCGCCACCGCCTGCAGCAGCTGAAGCTGAAAATGTCACAGAGGTCTCTAGAAGTCACGGAATCAGTGACTCCTGTGACGTAATCTTGGCCTTAATTATGGGAAGGGTTTCCTCTGAAGGATGGAACACTGGGGTAGTGACTTGGTGGACCAGTGGTATGATCCACTGAAGTTATTCCCATGGGTGCTCACCTGAGGAGCTGGAACTAACACTGGGAGAAAAGGTCTTGTTACGAAGAGCAGATTGGTTTCGTGCACAGCCTGGACTCCTGGTGCTGATGGCAATCACCTTCCCAGGAGGAGTCAGAGATTGCTCTTCTTGAGTAGGTTTTATAGGGGATGTGGCAACAGAGTTCATCTCAGGGGTCTGAAAAACCAAGCACAATTGTTCAAAATGATGCCAGAATATCATAATAAATTAGTAATAAATGCCCTCCCAGGAAACTTAAAAAGTCGTTAAGAACTTATCCATTATAGTGGACTGATCAGCATGTTACTGCATTTCGTTAATGAAATGCTGCATGTGTAGGGTTACCATATTTCCTTACGCTGAATATGAGACACTGGTAAAATTACTCATATTCAAACAAGTTCAATGGCAATCAATCAGAACTATGCAGTACAAATGTTCAAATTAACATCAAGTTGACTAAGCCCGTTAAAAAGAAATACTACATACATTAACTCCGCACTTAAAGTCATCCTGGTTAACAATAACATTGTTTTGTTATTAGGTTGCTGATCCATTAGAGAACATACTCACTTAAAGTCGCACAATGTTCCATTACAAGGTTATTTGGCTTGCCCTGCTATGCTCACCCGGCATTTCAGTCGGGGAGCGGGCAAGCCTCCAACCCTGCTCCCTGGCAGGAATGCTAGGTGGGCAGAATGGGGCAAACCCCCGTGCCCTGACCCTACTCCCTAGATGGAACACCGTGTGGGTGGAATGGGGCAAGCCCCCATGCCCCAACCTTGCTATGCCCCTGCCTCAACCAAGCTTCACAATCATCATTGGTGAGTACTGTATTAAAATGTTTAAAATTATTTAAAAAACTTTTACTGTATATGTATATAATGACTTGTCTGGTGAAAATTTTTTCCCTGGAACCTAACCTCCCCTATTTACATTCATTCTTATGGGGAAATTGGATTAGCTTAACATCGTTTCGCTTAAAGTAGCATTTTTCAGGAATATAACTACAACCTTAAGTGAGGAGTTACTGTAGTTGGATTCTTTTTATTTATCTTTTTATCTTTAAGACTTTAGGGTTCACACCAGGAGGAGCGATACATATAACCCTACCTCCCACAAAAACACACAGGGAGAAGTCTCACACACACACTCCTGTACACCTCTCTTATATGGGGAGTGGGGGTGAATGACCAACCCCACCCAACCCTCCCTGCCCGGAATTCTTCGCCTTCCATGCCTGACTGGGCCCCAGGATGGACCCGCCTCTCCTGGTACCACATCTTCCAAGGCAACACACAGGGGAGGCACACAGTATCACATGGCCCCCCTCCCCAGATTTCTGCCAGGGTTCACACCAGAATGTGGCCAGCAGCAGCCTTTCAGCACTGTGTGAGAGGGAAGGGATGGAAGTTGCTTCCAGTTGCAGGGGAGGGGAGAAGGGTTGACTTGGCCCATGTCTTTGCAGAGCTCATCTCTTCTCCTTCCCTCCCATGATCCCCACTGGCTGGAAGCAGTTTGTCCCTTATTGCCTACAAAGTGTCGAAAGGCAGCTAACACCTCCAGGCTGCTGCTGGCCACCAACATAACCCAGCTGCCTCCTATCACTCAGTTACAGCACTGGCAGGAAGGGATTAAGCCCTAAGGATGCATTGTGCACCAGGACCCAGACAACCTGACTGCAGAGCTTCAGCGAACCCAGCTCAGCAGAGAGGGCTTAGGGGATGGAGCAGCCTCGCACTCCCTGTGGGTAGGACCCAACAGGGTGGACAGGCAAAGAGGGTGTTAAGTCCCTGCCTGGGGGGTTGCTGTGCAGCCTTCAGGGTCAGGGCACGAACAGGCTGGAAATTGTTTCCCACCACCACTTCAGAGTTTAGCTGACAAGCAGAGAGGCTTCCCCGTGCCAGCACTGTGTGGGGCTCTGGTACACACAGGACTCAGCTCCTCCTGCCCAGTGCCCTGGGCCGGAAGGTCTTGGGCTTTCCCAGGGCACCAACGCAGCCAGAGGCAGTGGGGGAAGGAAGGAGCCTGCCAGCCAGGCTACTGGTGAGCTGAGCACACTGACCAGGGGCTGGTTCTCTGTGCAGTGCTGGGAGTGGGATGCATTCTGCCTGGGACAATATGGAGGACAAGTAGGGCTCAGGAAGGGGTGTGAAGGGGCAGAGCAGGGAGAGGACAGCGAGAAGGGGAGTACATAAAGGGACGGGGGGTGGGCAGCAGAGGTGATACGTAGCAGCCGCCGCCTGGTGCCTGCCTGCACTTACCAATCACCGCAGCTTGCAGTGCACAGCCAGTGCCAGCTGGAAACAGGACGGAGGGGCCGGGCTCTGTTGGCCAAAAGACAGCATGCAGCAGGGGGCTGTGCTGACAGAGCAGCAGGGGGAGCGGCTGGCCCCATGCACTGTAGTTTCGCCACCAGCCTTGCACACCCACCTCATCCTTGGCAACTGGACCCTCCCACTCACCGCTGATGGATGGGCAGCTGGCGAGAAGAGATCTGGCCAGCAGCAGGACCCGCCATTACTGATGGGGGGAGACAGAAAATACAGGACATTTTGCCCATTTTTAAGAAAAAGTCAGGACACCTGCAGGAGGGCTTAAATCTTTAAAAACGGGACGTCTGGTCACCCTATCTATGTGAAACTTTATTATTTTGTTAGAATCAAGTTGGCATTTAACAGGCCTTATCATACTGCCAGTGGGTTTGGGATCTTATCAGAAAAAGCCATAATGGAGAGAGGATTAAGACTTTAAGCTACAATAAGGTCTGCTTTTAGGTTCAGTAGCAAAACTGACAACTATCACATATTCAGTAAAATAACCATCCAGTCAGGGCCGGCTCCAGGCACCAGCAAAAGAAGCAGGTGTTTGGGGCGGCTGACGGAAAGGGTCAGCACGTCCGGTCTTCGGCGGCAATTTGGCAGCAGGTCCCTCAGTCCCTCTTTGAGCTGCCGCCAGAAAGGAAGAGAGGGAGTGAAGGACCCGCTGCCGATTGACTTTCTTCTCTCCCCCCCCTCCGCCCCACTTCGGGCGGCAAAAAAGCTGGAGCCGGCCCTGCATCCAGTTACTTTCTTTTGTTGCAAGGGTATGTGGACAACAAAGTCTGGTTGTCTCCAAAAATCAAGTGTCATGCATAGGACATCAGAGCTAGTTACTTACTGGTTTGGGGTTGACTTCGGTGGAGATGAGTTTTAAGAGGCAGTTGAGGAGTCTTTGCTTGTGAAAGATGGAAGATGTGGGGACAGCACTGGGTTCGGATGTTTCCTCCCTGGAATCCTGGGTTTCTGGCCCTAACACAGCTAGCCAGTCATATTCCAGCTGCAGCTTGTTTGGCTTGCCCATCATGAGGTAAACCTCAGCCAATGTAAGGCTCTCAGAGTTTCGTAGACTCCATCCCTCCTCTCTGATCTGTTGAGCAAGTCGGCTGGGGTCATCCTTGAGAGGCTTTGCAGAAGGTTGTCCCTGAGTTGAATGCAGAAATGAAGAGCTCAGCTTCTCTTGAGTCTCCTCCACTACTGCATCTTGCAAACCCTTAGTAAAAGCATCAGGCTGTGGTCCCTGGCTGTGGCTAGCTTGAGTTTCAGATCTGGATAGGCCACTGCCAGGCGATGCTATCCCAACTCTTGCCATCTGTGCAGAACAGGGATCAGCTGCCTCTGTACTCTCAGCTGGAAGAGCCACAGGAGAGAGATTCCCAGCTGAGGGACCAGGATCTTTCCCTTGCAGTTTGTCTGTGCAAAAACATTTCTCTGGGACAATCAAATCATGACAGGACTTCATATACCGAGGGAATGGATCGAGCAGAGAGAGTTCCTCCAGGTCAGGGATCTTGCTGCAAACACAAGCTGTGTTGCATGATGGCAGCTTGGTTGCTTGGTCACTGGCCAGGGCCTCCTCGCCCTCAGTGCAGAAAGCCACGAGGATTGGCTTCTCCAGACTCCCTCCAGGATCCTGAAGTCCAGAAGGTGATTTTTCGAGAGTTTGTGTGATGCTGAGATCAGGGGGTCCTTCTGTCAGGCCACTCTCTGGGGAGACATCTCCAGGGCTTGCAGAGACTTCCGCTATGGGCTGAGAGGTTCTGCCTGGCTCTATAGTGCTCTCTGTCCTTCCGCCACTCTTACCCTCTGATCCCCGAGGGTACTTCAGCTGCCCTCTGGCTGTCCCCTGACCACTCTGTATTCCCAAGATTTGGGCAGGAGGCAATAAGTGAGAGTCCTTTGTGTTCTGTTTGCATTTGCCAGTTTCCTGCCAATGCACTGTGCAGAAAGCCTTGGAGTGGACTACTCTGGCCACCTCAGGGAGAGGGGTGAGAGTACAGTTCTCTCCTGGGAAGAGATGAAGCATCACTTTCTCCTCTGAGAGGTTGCCTCTTGCTTCTGAATCTCTGGAGTCTTGAAGCTGCCGTTCCTCTAGTGTTTGACGCTAAATATACTTTGTCAAAGACTACAACCATCTTACATTATGCAGATTAGCTACAGCATCAGCCACAGATACCCCTAAAAAGAACATCTGGCTGCCCAATTTCTAGTTTAAGAGATTAATAAGAAGCTCTCCATTCAGGATAGATGCATATGTTCTGTAATTAGGAATTATGCCTTTACATGTTGAGAAGGGAATATACCCAAGACCAAAATTTTCCATGAACAGCAAGCTGATCCTACATTCTAGGACAAGGTCACTGGTCTCAGCTTCACTTACAGATTTATAGTTTAAGGTCAGAAGGGACAAATCTGATTTAGTCTGACCTTGATAACACAGACTATAGGATTTACCTGAATTAATTCCTGTTTGAATTAGAGCACATCTTGTAGAAAAACATCCAACCTTGATTTAAAAATTGCCAGTGATTGAGAACCCATTTGATCTTGTTATACCCTTGTCTGTTAGACTGAAGAGCCATCTATCATCAAATTTCTGTTCTTCACGTAGTAGTTACAGACTGATCAAATCAACCCTTAACCTTCTCTTTGATAAGCAAAATATATTGGGCTCCTTAACTCTACCACTATAAGGCATGTTTTTCCAATCCTTTACTCATTCTTGTGGCTCTTCTCTGAACCCTCCCCGATTTACCAACACTCTTGTGCAGCAGACCAGAAATTCCATGGCAACTTTGTTTAAATTAAAAAGGGAAGTTTTCACTGATTTTGGTATAACAATTGACTATAAAGTCAGTACAGTAGCCCCATGTTATATATTTTCACCATGATATCTGTCTCCACATGTAAGGTGCTACTCTGCAGCTGCTGCAAGGCTTACGAGTTAAAGACTTTGAACTGGGAGATTGGTCCCAGGCTAAGGAAGAAATTCTGCCTGTGTAATAAGAACTGAAAACTTCCTGAAACATGCAGTGGGGTGGAAAAACAGCTTGATTCAAATCTTTCTTAGTCCGTAGAATTTAGACTGCAATTTTATTTTTATTTCTTATATAACTAACTTTGAGCTCTATGTCTGCTACTTAAAATCTATTTTTCTATAGTTACTAAATTTATCTGTTTGAAGTGCTTGGGAAATCTCAGCTCAGGTTAACAAGGGTTGTTGCATGTCCACCACCCTTTGTTGGAGTGGCAAACTAATGAGCTTGCACTGTTCAAGGGAGTCTTGAGCAGTGTAAGACAGCCTGGTAATTCATGACCTTGAACTGCGATGTCACTGATACATACACCTTCTATTCAAAGACAGCTAGCCTCTTCTCAAACATATGAGGATGACTTGGGGTGATGTTGCCTGCTGCATACATTAACTGGATCTACAATGATTGAATTGGGTTGAGGATTTGAAACAAAGTCTGCCTCTTTGGGAGGAACATAATATTTTTTGTTGGCTCTCTTGCAGGTTGGGGCGATGGAGGCTGGTGTCTGCCAGATGACTTTAGCAGGAGCCAAAAGCACCTCATTAATTGGGAGAGCAATTCTGGAGGAGAAGGAGGAAGTGTGCAGAATATCCACCAGCTTGTGATGTGTATCTGCTACCTCATGTAGGGGAATTTGCAACTCATCCACCACCCGTTTAGTAAGATCTTGAAAATTCTTAAAATCATCAGCTAGTGATGGAGGGGAGACATTACAGCCTCATCTGGTGAAGATGAGAAGTTTGCTGGAGGGGTAGCCTCTCTTTCGAGCCTTTCCTCCTGTCCTTCAAAAGTTTCCATCTCCTCCACTTCAGGGGCTCTGGATAGCAAAAGGTATCAGAAACCGTCTGGCCGACTCTCACTGGGAGACATTGGACACCCATGAAGAATCCCAATATGGCCATTGGGGATGCCCAAGGAGGCCTGTACCAAAATTGCAGGTTGGCATGAGAGTGAGGAGGACCCTAGCACTGTGACAGCGTGCCATAGTGAGAGCAGGGAAATAACATCCTCTTGGTCACTGGCAGACTCACTACTGTGTAAAGGTGGGGGGACGGATAGCTCAGTGGTTTGAGCATTGGCCTACTAAACCCAGGGTTGAGAGTTCAATCCTTGAGGGGGCCACTTAGGGATCTAGGGCAAAAATCAGTACTTGGTCCTGCTAGTGAAGGCAGAGGGCTGGACTAGATGATCCTTCAGGGTCCCTTCCAGTTCTAAAAGATAGGTATATCTGACTAGGGTGTTGGCAGTAAATGGCGAGGTGCTACGGGTGATTCCAGACACCAGGATCTGCTTTGTACCAGGACCCTGGTACCGAGTAATGGGGATTGCAGTTCTTCTGTGACCTCCAGGTCTCTAGGGTACCAGAACTCTTGTGGTACTGATGACGCACTTGGTACTGTGTAGGAGCATTGATGATACATTGTCAGTACCAACGGTTGCCTATGTGCAGAACACTCTAGGGATGGGAGTTTTGCTGTACTCGGTACTGGTGCTTTACTCAGTGCTACTCACTTAGAAGCCATGCAGACTTTTTTCTTCTTCTTAGGGGATGGTACGCTGCCCCAGAGCTTGAGCCCTGACATCTCTAGGTGGTGTGGCTAATCTCATAGCAGATGCACCCTGATGCTTATGGGTACTTCAGTTCATAGCCACTGGCACTGAGGTGGCTGAATGCACTGGTGAACCCCTCTGGCTTGCCAAAGACTCTACTTTGGGGCTTGGAGCCCTTTTTCTCATGCTTTAATGGGGGGAAATCTGCTGATTTTTAACATGATTCTACCCCTTTGGAAGTTGAAGGCTCCAGGGACAATCTGTGTCCTGGGGAAGGTCTGGCACCTGAGTCAGCTGGCAGCAGAAATTCACTCTCCATCAGGAGGAGTTTTAACTTCAGCTCCTGTTTTTTTCAAAATCTCACCTTGAGCTGCTGCCAGAGGATGCATTTTTATGGGATGTGTGATTTTTCCAGACTTTAAACAGTAAGAGCGCCCATATGTTACTAGGATTGCTTCCCTGCAGGAGAAAAAACCTCTTGAAACTCGGGAAGCCGGACATGCCTCCAGGGGGGTGGATCTATCATCCTGAAAAGTGAGGAATGCAGTGGGAAATGCAGGAGAAAGTTGGTTCCTCTTCTCCCTCCCCCCCCTTTTTTTTTCTTTTTATATTGAGAGGTTAGAAAAAAAAAGGTGGGAAACACGAAATAAACGTGTTTTTTTAAAAATCTCAAGGGAGTAAACAGAAATGGTAGCTATTAAGGGAAACAAAAGGACTAAAACTACTACTACTTATGCTAATGACACAGAGAAAGAAGAAACAACTGCTCACTCTGAGATCAAAGGCAGTTGAGAAGGAACTGGGGGCAGTTTGCCTGCACATTGCTAGATAGACTTGAGGCAGACCACGAGGGAGGAAGAATGCATGTGCGGGCTGAACAGACACTGCTACCTAAAATCTCTGATTAGGGGCTCAGACACACCTACAGCGGAGCACCCACACGGACACTACTCGAAAAAGAATATACAGATATGCAGTTCCATCCTACTGTCCAACTAACAGTCTCACAAGACCATAATTAAGGAATATCTCTAAGAGCAAGGTGCTAGATCAGTCCTCCTTGGCCTCTTTGCTGAGGCAGCCAACCCAAGGGCCAATCATCATGATGGATTTTGTAATGTGAACATCCATCTATGAGCAACTGGACTCAGCCAACGGGGGTGGGAATGATGAGCTTCATTTAAAATCAAATATATTTTTCCAGGGAATTCAGGATAGAAGAGCTGAAGGAAAGGGAGAATGCTTCTCGATTCCCTGCTAGAGATTTCTTCACTTCACCGGCTCTGAGATATTGGCATCTTACCTTTAGTAAACAGGGGACTGGTGTTCCTTTAATGGAGATTTGTGTGAGAGAGAAAACAGTGAGGTTAGAATAGCGAGGGAATTGCCCTGAACATGGTACACAAAGCAAATTAACTGTTTTGCTCTAAACAGGAAAAGGATACAATGCGCATTTCCTGGAGAGCCCACTTCTGTTTCAGGAACTCAATGAGGCTGGAGACCTTCCGATGTAACTCCACTATCATTCTGCACAGAAGATAAACAACGCAAGAGAACTGAGAATTCAGTCAGCAGAAACTCAAAGCACAATCTGCTCCCAAAACAGAATCAAGGAGAGAAATTGGACTGGCACAGTGTAAACTAGGTGAAGAGACTGCAGGAATGTACACACTATGCAGAGTTATCCATGCACCTACCCTGTCTTACTGTAACCCCCATGAGAAACAGGAGGCAGTTATAATGCACAACATTAACATGTAGGTAACTCATGATTTGTGAGTAACCTCAAAATTCTCTCAGATATATATTGCAGCGGTGACTTGGGCTCTCAGTTTCTCCTAGAGGAAAGGGAAGAGGAGGGGAACATTAGCTATGACTCTTAGCAAGTAGAACACGAAACTACAATACCAAGGGTGGTAAGGAGGATAAAATTATGATAAAATTTTTGTTTTCTCCCCTTGTCCTCAAAATGTCTGGCCTCTATCACATGGTAGGAGGATAAATCCTATCCTAAAATACTAACTCTCCCCCCCACCCACCTTATGGTATTTGGTTATTATTTCTGAATTCTTCATTGAGGAAATGAAAGTTACACTGACCAAGGTCCAGGACTTACTATACTCAGTCCTGGACTACTGGTAAGAAAGCGCTGGACAGCGTTAGAGTGATACCATGAACTCCCAAAAGAATGTAATATATCTCTGGAAATCTAGAAATCTTTGCTTTTCATCAGTATGTAGCAATTGCCATGTCCAGAATCATTTCAACTGCTATTTTGCTTCTTTGTCCTCCCTCTCAACACACTAAATCCAATACATCTTAACTAGAGCTAGTGCCACAAGCCAGTGATCCACCTGGATCCCCTCAACACTTGTTAATTCTTTGTGTCATCTATGCTATCTAACTTCAGTAGTTCAGGAGAGAAACTGGGAAAGTCATATGTGAATCAAAATAAGGGGATTTAAAGCAGAATGGTAATCAGAATGATATTTTAAAGTCTGATATCACATGACTCACTAGAAAGGTGGTTCTCAACCAGGAGTATGTACACCCCTGGGGATACGCAAAGGTATTCCAGGGGGTACATCAATTCATCTAGATATTTGTCTAATTTTACAACAGGTTACATAAAAAGCACTAGCAAAGTCAGTACAAACTAAAATTTCATACAGATAAAGTGAGAAAGTAAGCAATTTTTCAATAATAGTGTGTTGTGACACTTGTATTTCTATGTCTGATTTTATAAGCAAGTAGTTTTTAAAGTGTGGTGAGACTTGGGGATACACAAGACATATCAGACTCCTGAAAGGGTACAGTAGTCTGGCAAGGCTGAGAACCACTGCACTAGAGTCAAGTATTTTGTCAGACAAGCACAAATGCTTTCAGGATCAGCAAATTTAAACATGCTGGTCCTGGACTGGTGATTAGAAAGTATTTTGATTTAACTCTTTGCAACCCTATTTGCAGATAGAATGCCACTGTCACCAGGAGAGGACAAACCCTCAAATGAGAGGCAATGAAGTTGGAAAGGTGCCCTGCACCACACCTGTGCATTTTCTCCCTTCATTCTCAACATATAAGATCCATCTTGCCCTTGGATACCTGAGCCGTGGGTTCTGGGCAAGGTTCTGCACCCGAGCCCATGCATGATTATTTCGTGGCTGTAACTCCACAGGGACCCTCAGAGGAAGACGTACTGGCTTCTGATCCTCCTCATCACTAATGCCTAAAGGAAGAAGGAGAGCAAAACAATGGGTCAAAGCAGACAGGTGTTCCTGACACATGCAACTCAGTCAGAAATGGAGATAAATGTTCAGTCAGATGAATTAAAAATTGAAGGTGGGGAAAGCATCATTAGAGCATTTGGGCAGCAAAAATTCACCAGTGGAGCCTACTTCCTCAGATTAACATTGGTGCATCAGAACTGAAGGTATCTCTGGACACTGCAATTGCACCAGAGCACACAGTTGATTAAGCAGTGCTATGTCAAAACACAGATGGCTAGAAACTGACAAGTGTAATTGTTCAGATCTTTAAATTGCATTTAACATTGCTCGTTGATGAAAGTGTGCTTTGTATTGACGTGGAAAGAGTAAAGAAGACCTGAAATGTTCAGTGCTAAGCAACATACAGCTGTTCATTTGCTGGCGCTAGGATGAAGACAGCCATCCACAAGTACAGAACAGCCTGAGTCTGCTTGTGCCTAATTTTTAAGCCTGAACTGGTTTAGAACTGGACCCAAGATCACCCGACCCAACTGTAAGAGAGTCATTAACTGAGCCTTCTCCCGAACCTGAGCCAGTGCCGACGCCTCCTGCCTGTGGGGTCAACACGTTGGCAGCTGTGTGCAGTGACTGCATGTCCTACTCCTATCAGCCACCGTGCCCGCTGTACTGTGCGCACACTGCAGAGTGAGAGGCACTACAACTCCTTGGCACATGTGCTCTGCAGCACACCTAGTACAGTGAGGTGGTGGCAGCTGGCAAGAGCAGGACATGCAAGCCACTGCACTGACCCCATGGGCAGGAGGAGGAGAGCCAACCTGACTCGACCAAAACCTGGCACGTAGTCTGGTCCTGTTAGGTTCAAATCGGATTGCAGGGCTCTAAGCCCGAGATGCAAAGCAAAAAGGGACTTTCTCCAATGTAGCAACTTATTTTCCAATTTCTCTATTTGCATGGTATTTTAGCAGCCAGCAGCAGATCTCAAGATCTACAGAAGTGGATTTCTCTCAAAGCTGTATCACTGGTGATGCAAATGAATGGGGCAACTAGAGAACAGGAACATCCAGTGCCCCAAAAGAACCTGAGATAGCATGAATTCCCTTGCCAGAGAGTCACACACCAAAAAATCCCCACTGCCACTCACACTCTCCTGATCATCCGTTACAACTTTCCCATTTCAGCTTATCTTACGTACCATCTGGGTCACAAAGTTTCTTCAGTGCCCTGCACATTGGAGCTTTGATCCGAAGGTTTCTCCCTTTGTAGCGAACAGTCGTGGCCCTAAGTATATTTGAAAGAGAAATATTTATAGGCACTATGATTAAAGCAACATATATATAGTTCAGTGAAAAGTTGGATACAAAGAATCCTACATGACTGGGTAGGAATGCAAGGGGTTGCTGGGCAGGAATCCAGACTTACAGGGGCACGTTGAGGCCTTTGCCATCTTTTAGGCTCCTGAAAATCAAACAGAAGTGACTCTTGTACCTCTGCACTGCTAGACTCACAGGAAGCACTACACAAGAGGCTGCCCATTGAATGAGAGATCCCATATGAAAAACAGGCCTGAATTCTTTGTCATCTTGGCAGGGGGAGATGATCCTCAAAGCCAGCCTTTTCATTTTGGGGTGGCCATAAAAGACCATTGTTTTGCCTTACATCCCCTCCACGATTGCACTACAGGGCCTGCCTGAAGATTCCGAAGGGTCTCTAGATTTGAGAGCATGCAAAGAATCCTCTCAAAGGCCATCACCAAGCTCCCCTCTAGCTGAAATGAAGTCCAGCTGTTTGTGCTGGGGTCTGTGAGTACTAAACATTTACAGTATGGTTAGACTTCTTTTGGCTCCAACACCACATCAATAATCATAAGTCTCCTGAGAAGATAATTTTTGTTTTCCTTATGGGAGAAGTATTACTTTTAAACCTCTTTCCCCACCTCCACCCCCCCTTAGACTGTCCTTCTCTCTATTTACAGGCCCATGATGCAGGGGCTGACAGCCCTGAGCTGACGGTGGTAACCAGAAGGGGAATCTAGACTGTGCAGAGGAGATCCTGCAGAGTGTGAGAGGAAGCAAAGAAGTGCTGGAGGCTGCCCCTACAGCAAGGCCACTTTCTTTGATGGAGGGAAGAAAGATGGACTGGTAAAGGGTTCCTAACCTAGGCTGCTAAGTGGGGAAGCTACTAACAGGGGGGCTGTGGAAACTAAGCAGGCCAGGGGTGATGCAACAGGTCAAATAATGAAGTAGGCCGAGATGTGTGAACCATTAAGCTGTGGGTTTCAGCGGATTCAGAAACTCCCAGAGCTGTCAGAGTAGATTTTCATTTGCACTGAGCAGTCAGAAGCAAGGAGAGCTCTTTTGTACTGGCATCATTTGATGAACTTTTGTGATACACAAGAGGTGATGACTGATTCCTTAAAAAAAATAAAATTAAAAATTTAAAAATTTAAAAAAATTTAAAAGCTCAAGTAAAAAAAACCAAACCCACCTTTGTTGCTTGAAACAAAAGCTACTTGCTAAGCTGTGAAACAGTGCTACCTACCCTCAGTCTGCTGCAGATGTGTCAGCCATGGGACCTTCCCAACAGTACACAAGGACTGATATTTCTTCATACTGATGCAATATATTGTAACTGCCATAAGCATAGCATTGCTGCCTTCTTTTAAATCTAACCAAAACTTGGGATTGTTTGGAGCCAACTACTAGTTCCTGAGGTCCATCAAGTCTAACACGAGGTCTCTGGCAGTGACCAACTCCTGAGCCTCAGAGGAGGGCACAATACACACCTGCCTGTCTATGCAATGCAACAGTTGAAGGGTGAGATTCCTTCCTGACCAGAACAGTAGAGATCTTATGCCCCAAAACATGAGTTTTGATCCCCTTATCCTAGCTACAAATTTTACTGATCATGAAGTCAGTGTCCTTTTGAAAAATCAACCTCCTGCAAGCAAATAGCATGAAGCTAGCATGTGATTTAACAACCCTGGTTAAATACAAACAAGGACAGAACTGATATGAATGAATCTCATTCACAAGGACTGAAATCTATCTTCCTAGTGGGCGCACAGTGTGAGAAGGCAATAAACCCAGTTGAGAATGCCTCTATCTGACTGTTTTGCCTGAGTTTAGCTGGCAAACGTTTGAGTTTTGCTTTGGGCAAGCATAGAACTTCCTCCTTGTGTCTGACTCACCAGATGTATGATGTCAAGCACTCACTTTTCATCAGAGGCCCAAGTTTCCATTTCCACTGGAGTTTGGGGACCTAAGTGGTTTGCAGGTGTCTGTGCTAGTCACAATGCCACCATCTCAAGAGTGACACTGGGGATAACAGCACTGAGGATTCTGCTCTAGGCCATGCTGTCTGGAACGGGAAATGAGTTGGAAAGATCTAGTGAGTCTGCAGTCGACAAAAAGCTCTGGATATATATTATCATCTTCAATATTTATTATGTTTCTCCTTCCCCCAAAATAGTAACTACAAAAACTTAAATGAACTGCAAGGTTGTCTACTTTTCTGTAACTTTTACAAATGTCCTTGAATTCTGATATTTTGTAACATTCTAAAGCAATATTTACCAGAGATTCACTATGCTTCCAGCAACAGGAATACCCAAAGGTCCGTCTGTGTTAGGCAAAAAGGTATCACAACAAACTGCTGCTTGGAACTCTCCATCTACACAACAGGTGGGACAGCTGTTTTATTAGCATTGGTTGCAAAACAAGGTCTGGATCAGGTTCTGTTGCATCAGTACAGCCTCCCCAATGAGGGCATGAAGGTAAAAGAATTAGACATACAGTACACGGCTGCAGTTGCCTCCTAGAATGCAGTGCCTCATGTTTGGTAATCATAAAAAATCCCCATTCCCACCAACAGTTCTGGGCATTACGGGAGAAGCCTTTTATGAAACCCATGTTGGATAGGATAGGATGCAAGAACACACATCACAGTTGTAAGGGGTGTTATGCCTGGATGCACCAGAATGGTTCTAGCTGACACATTGCTGCTACGTGGACATGTCAAATCATTATGTGGACAAGTGGGACAACAATGGATTCACACAATTAGCACGCCTGTAACTATTTATTTTTTGCTCAGTGGACAAACTCAGTTTTCCACTGTAGTAAGAGGGGAAACCATCGGTGTAATCAAACCTGCACTTATGACCTGATCCAAAGCCCACTGAAGATGGTGAAAAGTCTCCCACTGAATTTAATGGGTTATGGATAAGGCTAAGATTTTGTCACAGAATCCGAGATTTCCAGAGACCTTCATGACATTTTCCACTTCAGCCCCAGTGCAGCACAGGGCCCCCACAGCTGGCCAGATGCCATGGACAAACCCTGGAACTCCCAGTTCTGGGCCCACAGCTCCGAGTAGCCACAAGTGGCAGGGGAACCCCAGCACTCTCAGCCACAGTGGGTGGCCCTCTGGAGCCCCAGAAGTAGTACGTGCTGGACCCTCCTCCCTCCCCATTTTATCTCATTTATTTTTAGTAAAAGTCAGGGATAGGTCACAGGCTTCCATAAATATTTGTTTATCATCCATGACCCATCTGTGACTTACTAAAAATATCGGAGACAAAATCTTAGCCTTAGTTATGGATCAGGCCTTTTAGGTACAAATCTGAAAAAAATGTGGAGAACCCCCATAGAAGGTGTAAATTATCATAGCACCATCAACTGCTATGACAATTTAAAACAGATGAGGATCAGCTCCTGTAACTAGATTTTAATTAAACCAAAATTTCTCACACAAGTGTCTTCAATGTAGTATCACATATAAATTCACTGGTGCTGTACAACTGTATCTCACAAACCATCAGCTCAGTTTAAGTGCCTGATCTATGTCCAGATAAGGGTAAATTATTGACCCTACACAAATAGGGTAATAATTTCAAGGTAGTAACTGGAGCTAGGGTTGTAAAAATGCAACAACCACCCTAACAGATCACTATAGTTTTACCAAAAAACAGCAAATACTAGGAAATTCTAAGATAACGTTAACACTGTCAATTTAAAAAAAAAAAAAAGAAAAACATTTTTGAACCCTCCCTCCTCCACAGATATCTTCATTTTTCATTTCCTGTCTCCCTATCCATTTAAAATGTTACCACTTTTTGCCAATTTGTTGCAACTCTTATGTAACGTAACTGATCCAAGCAAAAGAAAAAAACATTGGTCATTGTTTGCATTTTTTGTGGCATTATGAATTCTGACAGCATTGCCCACAAAACATTTATGCACGTTGCACCTGCCACGTATAATGGGCTACCTGCCATGTTTCCTGCTCAGCTGTCTGCCATCTGCTCAGACACACTTTGGGCAGCAGTAACTCACCAGCAGTAACCGTTCCCGAATCATCACTCTGGCACTGTACACATGTATCTGGCTACAAAAATAAGGGCAGCTGACCAATATACCATGTGATCCTAGGCATGATTTTCTCTGCAATACATCAGATGTAAGAACTGCAGAGACAGCAGAGAAAGGGCAAATAAAGGAAAAGAAAATAAATCAAGGATAGAGGAAGTAAGATAAAGGCAAAAATGCCAGTAGCACTACTGCTGGAAGACCACATCACGCTACCCTGTGTATTTCATGGGCTACCACAGTTTAGAAGCAAGCAAGCAAATTGTGCTCCACCAAATTATTATACACAAACTATTAGCAGGTAGCTAATCTAAAAGGATGAGAGAGATATGAAGAATGCTACATCAGTATATTCACATGGAAATTCACCATGTCTGCCCGTGGG
The DNA here is from genome assembly GCF_007399415.2 of Gopherus evgoodei. Classification (NCBI taxonomy): domain Eukaryota; kingdom Metazoa; phylum Chordata; order Testudines; family Testudinidae; genus Gopherus; species Gopherus evgoodei. Next base: position 2,067,581 of record NW_022060059.1, read on the forward strand.
TATTATTTCATGACATTAGCACTCAAAATTTCTACTCTTTACCCTCCTTTAAAATGAAAGAAAAGAGCTCTCCTCCAAGTTTACATGTCCTGTTGTAGTGGAATGATTTCTCTTACTTCCTTTTCAGTAAGACATGATGTTTTTAAATAATCTAGGAAGGAGTCCAGTAATCAGTTATTGCAACTTTAAACTAGGTAAAATTAAATATGGCTGAATGAGGTACATTCCTAATGCAAACACATGGCACAGCAGGGATAGGGGGAGGAGTAGCTTAATTAATTTAAAAGAACATGACAGATTAATGAGTATCAAAACAGAAACAGCCCGCAACTGAAGTAGTTATCTTAAAAATATGCTCTTCCTGTTTAGATCTTGGTTTCTTTTAACCTGGGATGTTTCCAAACCTAACAAAGTGCTGAATATTCAAAAACCGATATTACACAAAACACGATTAAGAATCTTTAGTATAGTTCACATCCTCAGAATTTCCTATCTGCTGAAATAGAGCTTGTGATGTTTGGGGGCTTTCTGCAGTATACATTCCAATTTGATTTAGGTATTGAGAGATTGAGAGTTATCAAACATGAATGTCAAATATATCAATTTTAATCCTACAGTATGCCCAAGCACTCAACTCCCAGCGAAATTAAAGGGAACTGAAGCACAGCACCTTGCAATACCATTCCTACACCAAACAAAGCAACCCTCTGAGTTTAACTGAGAATGCAAGCATTCAAATGGATACAAAATTAAAAATCTCTTTAGTTGTGCTATTAATATTATCAAATTATTTGAATTCTTTGATTTGTCAGAGATGCTGTACACATTACCGTTTGTGGTGTTTATTTTGTTTTGAATTTCTCTCAGTTTAGAAACAGAACATCCATCTACCCACATGCACAGCCCCTATTACCAGAATATCCAAGCACCACACAATCTCTAATACATTTAGCGTTAGCATATCGCCCTGTGTGGGCACTTGAGGGACACAGAGATTAAGGGATTTACTCAAGTTCACCCAGGATGTCTGTGGCAGAACAGGGACTTGAACCTAAACCTCCCACATGCTAGGCTAGTGGTCCTGCCCACTGGTTCATCTTTCCTCTAACAGATTACTTGGTTTCCCTGTCTAGTCCTTATGAACTAGCACACAACTAAAACATAGCCAGAGTAGGTTTAAATCACCCACATATGTCTTCAGTGAATTTAAAAAATCCACAGAAACATTTCTGTTGAGCCTAGCTTTGTAAAACCTTTGTTTACTACACAAAACAAAATCTGGGCCTAAATCCACCAGTGTCACTTTTAACAACTCTTATACGATATGATGTGATTGGAATGACAAGGACTTGGTCGGGTAACTCGCATGACTGGAGCACTGTCATGGATGGGCATAAACTAGAAGCACAGGCAGGGGAGAATAAGTTGACAAGTTGCACTGTATGTAAGATAGCAGCATGATTGCTCAGAGCTCCAGTATAAAACTGGAGAAAAGCCTGTTGAGTATCTTTGGGGTAAGTTTGGAGCCGAAAGCAACAAGGGTGATGTGGTGGGCGTCTGCTATAGACCACCAGACCAGGAGGATGAGGCAGATGAGGCTTTCTTCAGACAATTAACAAATTTTCAGATCACAGGCCCTGGTTCCCATTGGGGATTTCAGTCACCCTGATATCTGTTGGAAGAGCAATACAGCAGTGCACAGACAATCCAGGAAGTTTTTGGTGTGTTGGGCACAACTTCCTGGTGCAAGTGCTGGAGGAACAAACTAGGGGCCAGGGGGGGCCGGATAGCTCAGTGGTTTGAGCATTGGCCTACTAACCCACGGTTGTGAGTTCAATCCTTGAGGGGGGCCATTTAGGGAAGTGGGGATTGGTCCTGCTTTGAGCAGGGGGTTGGACTAGATGATCTCCTGAGGTCCCTTCCAACCCTAACAATCTATGATTCTATGATTCCTGCTCAAACAGGGAAGAGTTTGTAGAAGAGGTAGAAGTGGGTGGCAACCTGGGCAGCAGTTGACCATGAGATAGTCAAGTTCAAGATCCTGATCAAAGGAAAAAAGGAGAGCAGCAAAATACAGACCCTGGACTTCAGAAAAGCAGACACTGATTCCCTCAGGGAACTGATGGGCAGGATCCCCTTGGAGGCTAATATGAGGGGGAAAGGAGTCCAGGAGAGCTGGCTGTATTTTAAAGAAGCCTTATTGAGGGTGCAGAAACAAATCATCCTGATGTGCAGAAAGAACAGCAAATATGGTAGGCAACCAGCTTGGCTTAACAGTGAAATCTTCAGTGAGCTTAAGCACAAAAAGGAAGCTTACAAGAAGTGGAAACTTGGACAGATGACTAAGGAGAAATATAAATATATTGCTCGAGCTTTCAGGGGTGTAATCAGGAAGACCAAAGCACAATTGGAGATGCAGCTACCAAGGGATATGAAGGGTAACTAGAAGGGTTTCTACAGGTATGTTTGCAACAAGAAGGTGGTCAGGGAAAGTGGGGATCCTTAATGAATGGGGGAGGCAGCCTAGTCACAGATGATATGGAAAAAGCTGAAGTACTCAATTTTTTTTGTCTGTCTTCACAGACAAGGACAGCTCCCAGACTGCTGTACTGTGCAACACAATATGGGGAGGAGGTGAGTGGCCCTCGGTGGTGAAAGAACAGGTTACCGACTGTTTAGAAAAGCTGGACATATAAGTCCATGGGGCTGGATGCAATGCATCCGAGGGTGATGAGGGAGTTGGCTGATGTGACTGTAGAGCCATTGGCCATTATCTCTGAAATTTTGTGGCAATCGGGGAAGGTCATGGAAAATTGGAAAAAGGCAAACAGTGACCATCTTTGAAAAAGGGAAGAAGGAGAATCCAGGGAACTACAGACCGGTCAGCCTCACTTCAGTCCCTGGAAAAATCATGAAGCAGGTCCTCAAGAAATCTATTTTGAAGCACTCAGAAGAGAGGAAGGTGATCAGGAACAGTCAACATGGATTTACCAAGGGTAAGTCATGCTTGACTAACCTGATTGCTTTCTATGATGAGATAACTGGTTCTGTGGATATGGGGAAAGCAGTGGATGCGATATACCTTGATTTTAGCAAAGCTTTTGATACTGTCTCCAGTATTCTTGCCAGCAAGTTAAAGAAATATGGATTAGATGAATGGACTATAAAGGTGAATAGAAAGCTGGCTCGATGTCTAGTTGGCAGCCGGTATCAAGTGGAGTGCCCCAGGGGTTTGTCCTCAGGCCGGTTTTGTTCAACATCTTTTATTAATGATCTGGATGATGGGATGAATTACACCCTCAGCAAGTTCGCAGATGACACTAAGCTGGGGGAGAGGTAGATACAGTGGAGGGTAGGGATAGGGTCCACAGTGACCTAGACAAACTGGAGGATTGGGCAAAAATAAATCTGATGAGGTTCAACAAGAACAAGTGCAGAGCCCTGCACTTAGGAAGGAAGAATCCCATGCACTGCTACAGGCTGGGGACCGACTGGCTAAGCAGCAGTTCTGCAGAAAAGGACCTGGGGATTACATTGGATCAGAAGCTTGATACGAGGCAGTGTGCCCTTGTCGCCACGAAGGCTAACAGTATATTGGGCTGCATTAGTAGAAGCACCGCCAGCACATTGAGGGAGTTGTTATTCCCTTCTATTCAGCACTGATGAGGCCACATCTGGAGTTCTGCATCCAGTTTTGGGCCCCTCACTACAGAAAGGATATGGACAAATTGGAGAAGTCCAGCAGAGGGCAATGAAAATGATTAGGGGGCTGGGACACATGACTTACGAGGAGAGGCTGAGGGAACTGGGACTATTTAGTCTGCAGAAGAGAAGAGTGAGGGGGGATTTGATAGCAGCCTTCAACTACCTGAAGGGGGGTTCAGTAGAGGATGGAGCTAGGCTCTTCTCAGTGATGGCAGAACAAGGAGCAATGGTCTCAAGTTGCAGTGGGGAAGGTCTAGGTTGGATATTAGGAAAAACTATTTCACTAGTGAAGCACCGCAATGGGTTACCTAGGGAGGTGGTGGAATCTCCATCCTGTGTTTTTAAGCCCCAGCTTGACAAAGCCCTGGCTGAGAGGATTTAGTTCCGGTTGGTCCTGCTTTGAGCAGCAGCTTGGACTAGATGACCTCCTGAGGTCTCTTCCAACCCTAATCTTTATGATTCTACGAATACATGACACAAAGCTCTATTCTCAGTTTGGTACCTCCTATTTACACAATCCAGGGATACAACTCCTGTAGTATAAAAATAGGTCGTAAGGGAGGCCTGGGTTGGCTAGAAAGTGATGAAGAGTCCCAAGAATGTTTAACAATACTTTGTTCCATAGTTGCCCAGTATAGAGATTCTAGCAACTCTGTTCCAACAGTGGCCAGCATCCAAAGACTAGATAGACTACTGGTCTGAATTGGTATAGCAATTCCAACATTCCAAAATAAGTCATATTTAGCTCTATTTTGGCCTATTTTCTAGACCCCCATGGCTTCAGGTAACTGCTGACAGCAGCGCAAAAAGCTTTGCAGTTGCTCAATTCTAGATGTTTCTGGGATTTTTAAGGTAACTAAATCAAGTGTGACATTTTGTGCAAAGAATCCTTAATTGTCTGAAATAATTAGCGGATTACGTTTCCAATCAATACTCGGCATTTGCAGCCCGGGTTTTCAGCTCAGCTGCAAAGGTTTTGACCAACATATCTAGTCATTTCATTTTGATAAATAAATGAGTGAGGATCTTGTAGAAAGTCAGAGATGCTGCATGGTCTAAGTAGAATGAAAGAGGTCGAGACCCTAAGTTCAAGTCCCAGCTATGCCAGTAACATGCTGGGTAGCTCCTCACAGTTCCTCTGCATCTCAGTTTCCGCACTTGTCAAATAAGGCTAATAGTTATCTCTCTCAGGAGGGGACTATGAGGATAATCTGTTCTCATATATGTTTCCTGTTGTGTTTGGGAAGGGGGAAGAGAAAGATCGCCTGCAACTAAGTGTGATTATGGCTTTCTAGCACCACGTGGGGTAATTTCAGCAGCACAGTAAGCTGGAGAAGAAAGATTTCAGTCCATATTGTATTTTACTGTGCATATAGAGTTAGGGGGCTGTGTCTCTTTCCATCTCCCTCGGATTAATGTACACAGACTGCCATTTGAGTAATGGAAATACAATTTTAAACACTGCTGTTGTGCAGTTTGCTCATTGGAATGACAGGAAACTTTTTGGGCAGAAAGAGGATGTCCCTCTTCTGCCTGATAAGAGCAGAGTCAATGTGCACTATTTCATCTGCCAAAAAGAGTGAATAATTCTGGATTTCCCAATAAGAAAAGTAAAACCTATTTACACTCCGGGTCATATTAAGAGATTGCGTTTTAATATATTTAAGTGCAAGAATCCACATTTCTGAAATGCTTTAATATGAGACAAAATCGGTGTAAGATAAATATCTAACTTTCTCCCAGATAATCACCATTTGGTTAGAACACATGAGATTAAAGAAAACTAAGGCCCCAATTCAGCAAAGTGACACTGTCAAGAAAACCCCCTGAGCCTATAAATACCACACTACAGGACTGGGGACTAAATTTGCTAAAAATGAGCATGTTCTTGTCATCATGTTGTGCTGGTCAGAGTGCTTGGATAACATTGACTTTATAAGAGATCCCCAATCCACCATATATACCTATGTCCTAAAGTCTAGGTGTTAGAGTAATGAGCCATTTAGAAAAGCAGAACAATTCAATTATTTAACCCTCCCTCCGCTCCCCAAGAAGTATTTCATGCATTCATTTCTAAAAGTAGTAGAACTTCCTACCACTTATATAATCCAGGGGACAGTGCAGTTCAGGAGTGAGGCCCCAATTCTGCTTGAAATCAAGGAGACTACTCGTGCTTATAGTTAAGTACATCCATAAGTGTTAAACAGGATCGGCCTAAAGGCCTAAAACCACAGTAGTGTCGGTGCTAAAAGTCATATTCTGTACATTCAATCAACTTTATTTATTTTTTTGAAGACATCTTCTACAAAGCATTTCACACTATCAGAGAATGTCTTAAACTTTACCCTTGGTGTATTTACTATTTAAATTAGTTTGCCTCTCAGGGAAAAATAAGGGAAAAATATGAAAAAGTTATTTCATATTTTTCAGCATATTAAATAAAATTACAGCCCTTACAAAGTAATAAATGCTCTCTGCACTGGGCCATCAACTCAGCAATCAAACTGCTTTGTGATTATTAGTGGCCAAAAAAATCCTTACTTACCCAATTTGAATGAGCTCATTAAGTTTTGTTGCATTTTTATCATCCATACCTTTAAGTGAAAAAGAAAACAAATATAACACACTATATTAGGAATTAAACAACAGGACACAAACTATAATCATGTCTGCTTGCCTTATAGTTTATGATGTTGTATTACAATGGGAAGATGCTTTTGATTATCATAAAAATACCAGGGCTACAACGAAGTTCCTGAACATATTCTATTCATATGCCTCTGTACAGTACAATTCAGTTTAAGCAAGACAAGTAGGGTTTACACACACCCTGCTGTGTTAATTACATTTCGGTCACAGATTAAAAGACAAAAGTTCATCAGTTCTGCAAAGGCCCTAGGTTTCTCAGCGTGGATCAGACATTGCAGTATCGACTGCAAAGATACCTGCTCTTCATGCTCTGAATCTCTGTTGCTAAGGCAGCATAGCACTATGGAGAAGCCTGAAACCCTCACAAGTTTGGATGCCATACAAGAAAAAAATAAAACACACACACACCCTCCACATCCTATGCAATGTACTGCACATTTTGAAACACACATTATGTTAACTTGATTTATATTCTCTAAGGTAACAAAACCTGGATCTACTTGCAGAGAAATTGACCTTTCCCAAGCAATGCTGTAAGTCATTCCTGACACTCTTTCATCCTTCCATGCCATCTGCAATTTCAGGGAATGCAGACGACTGCCTACTTTCCAAAGGAAAGGGAAATAAGCTGATTCTGGCAAGCAGCAGGGCAGACCTGCAATAAATAATACCTAGGAGGGAGACTGCTACTCAAGTTTATTGGACAAACAAAAACAGAGAATTTTCAAGGTGACGGTGAATATGGTACGTAAGAAGATGCAAATTATTAGATAATACTGCAGATGCATAGACAACATGCATGCAGTACCAAGATAACTGGGCATGACTGTGATAATTTCCCATCACAGTCAAGGTGGGGACAAGTAGCTGCTCCTGGTCATTCTAAGGGTATGTCTACACTATGAAATTAGGTAGATTCTATAGAAGTCAATTTTTAGAAATTGATTTTATACAGTCGATTGCGTATGTCCACACTAAGCGTATTAAGTCGGCAGAGTGCATCCTCACTACCTTGGCTAGCATCGACTTACAGGGCGGTGCACTGTGGGTAGCTATCCCACAGTTCCTGCAGTCTCCACTGCCCATTGGAATTCTGGGTTAAGCTCTCAATGCCTGATGGGGCAAAAACATTGTCGTGGGTGGTTTGGGGTACTTGCCCCTTCCTCCATTAAAGCAACGGCAGACAATCGTTTCATGCCAGACATGAAGGCGATTAGAAGAGCACAGCAAGGCACGCTGCGCATCAGAGAGGCTTTGAAAACCAGTCTCATGACTGACCAGGCTTTGGTGTGACAGTTGTGTGTTTCTCCTTGATGCAAACCCACCCCCTTTGTTGATTTTAATTCCCTGTAAGCCAACCACCCCTCCCCCCTTCGAAATGAAGTAACATTGTTTTGAAACCATGTATTCTTTCTTTATTAATTAAAAAAATGAGATAACGGACAAGGTAATGGGGGGGGGGGAGAAGGGATGACAAGGCCATATTGCTTATTGTAGCCACACTAAAAATCAAACTGTTTGAATGACAGCCTTCTGTTGTGTGGGCCATCCTCTGCAGTGGAGTGGCTGGGTGCCTGGAGCCCCCCCCCCCCCGTTCTTGGGCATCTGGGTGAGGAGGCTATGGAACATGGGCAGGAGGGTATAGGGTTATACAGTGGATGCAGCAGGGGTCTATGCTCTTGTTGGCTTTCCTGCAGCTCTAACAGACGCTTCATCATGTCCGTTTGCTACCCCATTAGCCTCAGCATCGCATGGGGGGAGGGATAGTTCAGTGGTTTGAGCATTGGCCTGCTAAACCCAGGGTTGTGAGTTCAATCCTTGAGGGGGCCCGTTTGAGGATTGGTCCTGCTTTCAGCAGGGGGGTTGACTAGATGATCCCTTGAGGTCCTTTCCAACCCTAATCTATGATTCTATGATCCTGCTTCCGCTCTTCGCGTTCACTTATTTCTTTCCTGGCCTCTGCCACTGAATGCCTCCATGCATTAAACTGTGCCCTATCAGCGTAGGAGGACTGCATGAACTCGGAAAACATGTCATCACAAGTGTTTTTTTTCCACCTTCTAATCTACGATAACCTCAGGGACAGAGATGATAGGGGGAGTGTAGAAACATTCTACGCTCTACGATTCTGGGGGGACTGCATGGTCACACCTGTGCTGCTGAGTTTGCCATGACCAAAGAGGAAATGAAATTCAAAAGTTCCCGGAGCTAGTGTACCTGGCTAGTGCATCGGAATTCGAAGTACTGTCCAGAGCTGTCACAATGGAGCACTCGGCATAGCTCCTGGAGGCCAATACCGTCGATTTGCATTTGCACTACCCCAAATTTGACCCAGCAAAGTCAATTTTAGTGCTACTCCCCTAGCCGGGGAGGAGTACAGAAGTCGATTTTAGAGCCCTTTAGGTCAACAGAATGGGGCTGGTTGTGTGGATGCATTCATTTTTAAACTGACCTAATGCGGCTAAATTTGACCTACCCCGTAGTGTAGACCAGGCCTAAGACAAGGTGTGGAGAAGCAGGAGATACACTGCTGGCGTCTTCTATTGACAATGCAACCTGCCCTGACTTTGTCATGAAGCAGATCAAAATTGCTTCTCAAAGATGGGTGAGCACACTGGAGAGCTTTGAACTAACAGAATAAAGTGAATGTGAACAGCCTGAACAGTTCAGTTCATGAGACAATAAAGTAAAATCCCCTAGTGAGGAGAGAATGTAGTAAAAAGTCCCCAGGGGCACTACTATACAGCAGGGAATTCATATGATCCACCAATTATGCCTTCTTTTTTGTTATTTTATAAATAATTCAGTCTTTAAAAGTAAATAAAAGTTTAGAACATTCTACATTTAGTTTCCCACATCCAGCCGGCAAAGCCATACACAAAGATGCTACACCATCCCTGCTAGGGCACTGGTCCCACCAAAAACTCTCAGGTCCAGAATGAATGAAACACATAGGACAAACTAGTGCAGACAGGGCTAAAGAAGTTGATTTATTTAGAATGCATCTTACCGAACAGTTAAAGTTTTTATTGCTGATTAAGATGATCATGTTTATTCATTTTAAGTAGTTATTGTTATATAAAGATTTAAAGCCTGATTTGAAGAACAGCATCATCCCGGACTGTGATTTTGCAGGCACAGATAATGGCAGATGCAAGTGATATAGTTTATACAATTAATTGCTTGATTTTCAGGAACAACCAGGTAGCCAGATACATAAATTAAAAATGTATTTCACCTGCAAAACTGTGGATGGTTCTTTAAAAAAAATAAAAAAGGACAATTACTCACCTTCTAATAATTGTTGTTCTTCGAGATGCGTTGTTCAAATCCAATCCAATCAGGTGTGTGCATGCAACGTGCACAGTGATCGGCAACTTCTTCCCTAAGTAGCACCCATCGGGTCAGCTAAGGAACCCTTGGAGTGGCGCCCTCATGGCGCTCAATATATGACCCTGCCAACCCGATCCCCCTTCAGTTCCTTCTTGCCAGCTACTCCGACAGAGGGGAAAGAGGGTGGGTATTGGAATTGACGAGACCACCACATTTCGAAGAACAGCAGTTACAAGAAGGTGAGTAACCGTCTTTTCTTCTTCGAGTGTTTGTTCATGTCGATTCCAATTAGGTGACTCCCAAGCTCTTCAATGGGGGTGGGGTCGGAGTTAATGAATCACTGATTGGAGACCCGCTCTACCGAAAGCTGAGCCATCCCTAGAATGCTGGGTGATGGCATAGTGGGTGGTAAACGTGTGCAACGAGGACCAGGTTGCCGCTCTGCAGATTTCCTGGATAGGCACCTGGCAGGAAAGCAGCAGACAAGGCTTGAGCTTATATTAGGTGGGCTGTAATAGCCAGGGCTCTGAACTTGGCAAGGTCATAACAGGTATGGATGAGCCCATGATCCAGGAAGAAATGCGTTGTGAGGAGACCAGAAGCCCCTTCATGTAGTCTGCCACTGCTAAAACAGTTAGTTTGACTTCCTGAAGTTGGTTTGACTTCCTGCTAGCACTCTCCACAGTAAATGAAGCATCTGCTCCTGTGCAATAGCATGTGGCTTGGGAAAGAAAACTGGTAGAAAAATGGCTTGGCCAATGTGGAACTGGGATACCACCTTGAGCAGGAAGGCTGAGTGCAGCCTGAGCTGTACTTTGTCCTTGAGGGGATAGGAGTGGGGGAGGAGGCAGAAGAGGTTAACGCTTTTAACTCTGACACCCTCCTGGCTGATGTGATGGCAACCAGAAATGCCACCTTCCATGAGAGATACAGAAGGGAGCATGTAGCCAGTGGTTCAAAGGGGACTCCCATTAGCCTAGCTAGGACCAGACTGAGGTCCCAAGCAGGTGGACAGGACTGTGGATATAGCCATTCCATGCCCTTAAGGAAACAGCCCACCACAGGGTTGGCGAATACCAAACAACCTAACTATCCCCAGGTGGAACGCTGAGATAGTCGCGAGGTGTACTTTGATGGATGATTCGGCCAAACCTTGCTGCATCCGATGCAGTAGATAGTCCAGGATGAATGGTATAGATGCCTGAAGTGGGAGGTACGTGACTGCGCTCACACCAGCACAAGAACCTTTTCCACACAGCTAGATAAGTGGCCCTGGTGGAAGGTTTCCTGCTACCAAGCAGCACCTCCCTCACAGATTCCGTGCACTGGCGCTCCATTGGGTTTAGCCTTGAAGCTTCCAAACCATGAGATAGAGGGACAGGAGGTCCAGTTGAAGCAGGCAGCCATGGTCCTTGTGATCAAATCGGAGAGGAATGGCAGTGCGATCGGGGTGTCCACTGACAGCTCCAGAAGCGTGGTGTATCTAGGCTGGCAAACCTAGTGGGGAGGGCTTTAAACTAGGTTCATCGAAGGAAGAAGACCAAAGGCCCGAGGGAAGTGGGGAAATGGGATACCGGGAGGAAGCACGAGCAGGAGAGGGGAGGACTCCTGTTTCGGACTGAGAAAGCAGGACAATCAGTGAGTTATTGTAAGTGCCTATATACAAATGCAAGAAGCATGGGAAACAAGCAGGGAGAACTGGAAGTCCTGGCACAATCAAGGAACTATGATGTGATTGGAATAACAGAGACTTGGTAGGATAACTCTCATGACTGGAGTACTGTCACGGATGGATATAAACTGTTCAGGAAGGACAGGCAGGGCAGAAAAGGTGGGGGAGTTGCATTGTATGTAAGAGAGCAGTATGACTGATCAGAGCTCCGGTATGAAACTGCAGAAAAACCTGAGAGTCTCTGGATTAAGTTTAAAAGTGTGAGCAACAAGGGTGATGTTGTGGTGGGAGTCTGCTATAGACCACCAGACCAGGGGGATGAGGTGGACAAGGCTTTCTTCCGGCAACTAGTAGAAGTTACTAGATGGCAGGCACTAGTTCTCATGGAAGACTTTAATCACCCTGATATCGGATGGGAGAGCAATACAGCGGTGCACAGACAATCGAGGAAGTTTTTGGAAAGCGTAGGGGACAATTTCCTGGTCCAAGCTCTGGAGGAACCAACTAGGGGCAGAGCTCTTCTTGAACTGCTCTGCTGCTCACAAACAGAGAAGAGTTAGTAGGGGAAGAAAAAGTGGATGGGAACCTGGGAGGCAGCGACCATGAGATAGTCAAGTTCAGGATCCTGACACAAGGAAGAAAGGAGAGCAGCAGAATACAGACCCTGGACTTCAGAAAAGCAAACTTTGATTCCCTCAGGGAACTGATGGGCAGGATCTCCTGGGAAAATAACATCAGGGGGAAAGGAGTCCAGGAGAGCTGGCTGTATTTTAAAGAATCCTTATTGAGGTTGAAGGAAAAAAACATCCCGGTGTGTAGGAAGAATAGTAAATATGGCAGGTGACCAGCTTGGCTTACCAGTGAAATCCTTGCTGATCTTAAACGCAAAAAAGAAGCTTACAAAAAGTGGAAGATAGGACAAATGACCAGGAAGGAGTATAAACATATTGCTCAGGCATACAGGAGTGAAATCAGGAAGGCCAAATCACACTTGGAGTTGCAGCTAGCAAGAGATGTTAAGAGTAACAAGAAAGGTTTCTTCAGGTATGTTAGCAACCTAGTGACAGAGGATGTGGAAAAAGCTAATGTACTCAATGATTTTTTTGCCTCCGTCTTCACAAACAAGGTCAGCTCCCAGGCTCCTGCACTGGGCAGCACGGTATGGGGAGAAGGTGACCAGCCCTCTGTGGAGAAAGCAGTGTTTCGGGACTATTTAGAAAAACTGGACGATCACAAGTCCATAGGGCAGGATGCGCTACATCCAAGGGTGCTAAAGGAGTTGGCGGATGTGATTGCACAGCCGTTGGCCATTATCTTTGAAAACTCATGGTGAATGGGGGAGGTCCTGGACAACTGGAAAAAGGCTATTGTAGTGCCCACCTTTAAAAAAAGAGGAGGAAGAGGATCCGGGGAACTACAGGCCAGCCAGCCTTACTTCAGTCCCTGGAAAAATCATGGAGCAGGTCCTCAAGGAATCAATTCTGAAGCACGTAGAGGAGAGGAAAGTGATCAGGAACAGTCAGCATGGATTCACCAAGGGCAAGTCATGCCTGACTAACCTAATTGCCTTCTATGAGGAGATAACTGGGTCTGTGGATGAGGGGAAAGCAGTGGATGCGTTATTCCTTGACTTTAGCAAAGCTTTTGTTACAGTCTCCCACAGTATTCTTGCCAGCAAGTTAAAGTAGTATGGACTGGATGATTGGACGATAAGGTGTCTAGAAAGCTGGCTAGATCGTTGGGCTCAACGGGTAGTGATCAACGGCTCCATGGCTAGCTGGCAGACAGTTTCAAGTGGAGTGCCCCAAAGGTCAGTCCTGGGGCCAGTTTTGTTCAATATCTTTATTAATGATCTGGAGGATGGCGCGGACTACACTCTCAGCAAGTTTGCAGATGACACTAAACTGGGAGGAGCGGTAGATACACTGGAGGGTAGGGATAGGATACAGAGGGACCTAGACAAATTAGAGGACTGGGCCAAAAGACACCCGATGAGGTTCAACAAGGACAAGTGCAGAGTCCTGCACTTAGGACGGAAGAATCCCATTCACTGTTACAGACTAGGGATCGAAAAACAGTTCTGCAGAAAAGGACCTAGGGGTTACAGTGGACGAGAAGCTGGATATGAGTCAACAGTGTGTCCTTGTTGCAAAGAAGGCTAATGGCATTTTTGGTTATATAAGTAGGGGCATTGCCTGCAGATCGAGGGATGTGATCATTCTCCTCTATTCGACATTGGTGAGGCCTCATCTGGAGTATTGTGTCCAGTTCTGGGCCCCACACTACAAGAAGGATGTGGAAAAATTGGAAAGAGTCCAGTGGAGGGCAACAAAAATGATTAGGGGTCTGGAGCACATGACTTATGAAGAGGCTGAGGGAACTGTGATTGTTTAGTCTGCAGAAGAGAAGAATGAGGTGGGATTTGATAGCTGCTTTCAGCTACCTGAAAGGGAGTTCCAAAGAGGATGGATCTAGACTGTTCTCAGTGGTACCTGATGACAGAACAAGGAGTAATGGTCTCAAGTTTCAGTGGGGGAGGTTTAGGTTGGATATTAGGAAAATCTTTTTCGCTAGGAGGGTAGTGAAGCACTGGAATGGGTTACCTAGGGAGGTGGTGGAATCTCCTTCCTTAGAGGTTTTTAAAGTCAGGCTTGACAAAGCCCTGGCTGGGATGATTTAGTTGGGAATTGGTCCTGCTTTGAGCAGGAGTTTGGACCAAATGACCTCCTGAGGTCCCTTCCAACCCTGATATTCCATGATTCTATGAATGTTGGCATGGCCACGAAGGGGCCAGCAGAGGTCTGCCTTGTCTCTGCGGATCTTGAGGAGTATCTTGTGGATGAGTAGTACTGGAGGGAAGGCATATAGTAGACTATTTGCCCAGGGTAGCATGAACACATCCGAGATAGAGCCCGGACTGTGCTTTTGGAAAGAGCAAGGTGTTGGACACTTCTTGTTGCTCCTGGTGGCAAATAGGTCTACCCAGGGAAACTCCCTCCTTTGGAAAATGGAATGTATGACTTCTGGCCGGATGGACCACTAGTGGTTGCGGAACGACCTGCTGAGATGGTCCATAAGCTTGTTTCGTACTCCCGGGAGATAGGATGGAGCTGGCTATACATAAAGCCCATAGCTGGAGAGCCTCCAAACAGAGAGGGGAGGAGCGGGCTGCACCCTGCTTGTTTATGCAAAATATGGCCATGGTGTTGTTGGTCAGCACCGCCATGCACTGACCTTGTAATCTGGTATGGAAGGTTTAGCAATCTAGTCTCACCACTCTGAGGTCCTTTATATTGATGTGGAGCAGGATCTCGGACTGTGACCACCTGCCCTGAGTCTATAGGTCTCTTAAGTGGGCCACCAACCCAGATCTGACATGTCTATTACTAAGGTCATGGACGGTTGAGGGGTGCAGAATGGGACACCTTTGCAGACCATGGGAGGGTCAAACCACCAGCCTAGGGTATTTAAGACTCATGCCGGTACTGTTACTACCGAGTCTAAACTGTCTTAACCTCAGTGATAAGCTGAGACAAGCCATGCTTGGCGTGATCTGAGCCTCAGCTTGGCATGCCTGACCACATAGGTACATGTCGCCATGTGTCCACGGAGACTGAGGCATGTCCTCATGATTGTGGTGAGGTATCATCTGAGAGTCTGAATGATGTCTGACAGTGTTTGGAATCTAGACTCTGGTAGTGTGGCTCTTGCCTGAACCGAGTCAAGCACCACCCCAATGAACTCTATTTGTTGGGTGAGTGACAACGTTGACTTGTCCACACTGAAGAGGAGATCTAGTCTCTGGAAGGTCTCTCTGACTAACCAGACCTGGGACTCCACCTGCTCCCTGGAGCACCACCACAGTAGCCAGTCGTCGAGGTAGGGATACAGCTGCACCTGCCCCTTGCAGAGAAAGGCTGTGACCAGGGACATACACTTGGTGAAAACCCTAGGGGCCATTTATAACCTGAATGGGAGCACCGTGAACTGATAGGTTGGGGATTGGTCCTGCTTTGAGCAGGGGGTTGGATTAGATGACCTCCTGAGGTCCCTTCCAACCCTGATATTCTATGCGGTTGACAACCACCTCAGGAAACGTCTGTGGGCCAGCCAAATGGCTCTATGAAAGTAAGTGTCTTTCATGTCGAGGGCAGTGTACCAGTCCCCCGGATCCAGGGAAGGGATAACTATGCTTAGGGAGACCGAGTGGAACTTCAACTTTACCATGAACTGGTTGAGCCCTCGCAGATTTAAGATGGGTCTAAGACCCCCCTCCCCCCGCTTTGCCTTGGGGATTAGGAAATAACAGGAGTAGAATCCCTTGCCCCTTGCTCCACTGCCCCTATGGCGAGGAACAGTTGTACCTCCTGGATAAGGAGTTGCTCTTGAGGGGGTCCCTGAAGAGAGATGGGAGGGAGGGGAGGAGCAGAACTGGAGAGAATATCCCATTTCTACTCTGCGAAGAATCCAGCGGTCCGATGTTATATGGGACCACGCATAGTATACGTGAGATAGATCAGAAATTGGGGGGAGGGAAGGATCCGGGATAGTGGCTGGTATGCCATCCTCAAGGGTCCCTTCAAAATCGTTGCTTGGATCCTGACAATAGCTTTGTCGGGCCCTGCCCCTGGCATGAGGGAGAGTTAGAAGGTCTATGCCCTATTGTTCCTGCCCTTACAGCAGTAAGTATCTTGCCTCGTATGGGGCTGGTATTACGCTGCTACTGTTGGGGTTGAGGCTGAAAGGGTTTCTCTAAGTAGCAGGAGTGTGCATCCCCAGAGATTTCACAGTTGCCCTTGAGTCTTTTAGGCTGTGAAACCTCGAGTCTGTCTAGTCCAAAAACAGCCTTGCGTCCTCAAAGGGAAGGTCCTGCAGGTTCTTCTGAACTTCCAGGGGAAGCCCGGAAGCTTGGAGCCATGCAGTTCTCCTCACGACCACCCCAGAGATGGTACATGCCGCAGAGTCAGCCCAGTCGAGGGAGGCCTGCAGAGATGTTCTGGCCACTGCCTTCCCCTCCTCGACCAGAGCTGAGAACTTCACTAGAAGGACCTCCTGGGGCGAGAACATCCACCATCGTGTTCTCTGACTCAATGACTTCCTCTACCTGTAGGTCCATGTTACAGGCAATGCAGCGGAGCAGGTCCTGGTGCGCCCTGTGGTCAATGGGTGGATGACCTGAAGCTGATGCTCCTGCCATCGCCTCATCAGGTGCGGGTGACGAGGAAGCAAGTAGGAGTATAGGGTACCCGTGCCCCTCTATGTGCCCAGATTGCCCCTAGGTTGCATTGGACTTGTCCAGTGGTTCAGCACTGTCAGATGTGATCTGGGTTATGGGTGGGTCTCCACTGTCTCCTCTATAGTATGAGGGGGCAGTCTGGACAGGGTCACCTCTGTAACCCGAGGAGCAGGTCTATCCATCGATAACTGGGAAGGATGACGTCCCGATGCCACCAACTTAGAAACCCTCGAAGGGTTACCCTGGACCTGATGGTAAGCCCGGGGGCTCAGAGGGGTCATTGCGTGGCGAGTGGCCACTGTGGCTGCCATGGCCAACTGAGTGGGTCTCCGGTGCTTATCCGACCTATGTCTACTGCACGAGTAATAGGAGTCGGCCTCAGAGTCTGAGGATCCCAAGGGCGATGACCACGGTGATGGCAACCATCCCTGAAGCCTGGGCTACGCTAGGTGGGGAGTTCGAACTAAGATACTCAACTTCAGCTATGCGAATAGCGTAGCTGAAGTCTAAGTATCTTAATATGACTTACCTAGCCGTCCTCTCGGCGGTGAGTCAACTGCCACAGCTCCCCGTTGAATCCACTTACTCATCCTGCAAAGGTGGAGTACAGGTGTCGATTAGCGGATCGATTTATCGCATCCAGATGGGTAGTATAGACGTACCCTGAACTGACGGTCGGTGCTGAGAAGACGAAGTCAGGGATCGGTGCTGCGACGATCATTTGAGGATCGGCATTGGCTGTCCCATGACCAAGACCGATGCCACGTGTCTGGTGCCAGAGAACAGCTGCTCTGCTCCGGTGCTGTGTCTCGGTGCCAGCCCAGCAGGGGTGTTCACAATTGATGCTGACCCCTCAGTGCCTGATAGACAGATTGCCTGGCGCCAGGAGTGCAACAATCTTGTGCCAAGACTGGTGCCGGGCACTATTGCAGCAATGGAGACTGGGAACAGTGCCGGTCTGGCAATGAGGAGAGCTTCATCATCGTGGGCTTGATGACATCCATCTAGGCGGTGCCAGAAGCTTCTCTCTAACAGCATGGGGCTCAGGTGCAGTAATTTTTATAAGCTCCTTGGCAGCCTGAAAAGCGTCCGGGATCGAGGGAAGCTCCAACGCCTCCCCCAGGCACTGCCCCGCTGGAAACTCACTGAGTGCCAGGCTCAACGGTGCCGCCTGGGGTGCTGGAGTCAACGGGACAAGATCTTGCTGCTTGGAAGTCGAGGCCTTCTTCTGAGGCAGCAAAGTCTCCCCTGCTGGTCTCACTCTCTGAGGAGAGTGCCCTCTGTCCATCTTCTTATGGCACTTGTGGGACACTGGAGATGTTGACCGGTGCTGGGGCGCTGTTCCTGGCTATGGTGTAGGAGATCTTTGGTACCAAGGGTCTTTCGCACCATAGTCCTTCCTCAGCACCAATTCATAGACCAAGCTTGGGCCTTGGTGGTCAGGTGCCGCAGGATGGAGCGTGGCTTCCATTAACAACTGCTTCAAATGGAAGTTGCATTCCTTTCTAGTTCTGGGCTTGAAAGCCTTACAAATCTTGCAGCACTCAGACTGATGCGCCTTCCCTAGACACCTCAGGCGCGAGTCATGGGGATCTCTATTGGGCATAGGCTTTCTGCATACACAGCAAGATTTAAATCCTTGGGCTTGAGGCATGCCCTGAAGCCCAAGGCAGGGTGAGGGGAGAACAATCACCAAGTCTATACTAACTACAAATAACAATAAATTAACTACAAAACAAAAACAGGGTAGGACTAGGTAATAGGCTAAGGGAACACTTGCAAGCAAGCAAAACGCAGTTCTTACCGTCCATAGCAGCGTTGGAAGGAACTGAAGGGGGGGGGGTGAGGTTGGCAGGGTCATATATTTAGCACCATAAGGGCACCACTCCAGGGGGCTCCCTAACTGACTGAGGGGAAAAGTTTCCAATGACCACGCACGCGGCGTGCACACACCTGATTGGAATCAACGTGAACAAGCACTCGAAGAAGAATAAAATAAAACCAAGCCTGTGTTTTCTGTATTATCTGCATAAAGAAAGCTAAATGAATATTATGTTAAAAGAAAAATGGGAATCCTATGTGACTGGCCAAAAAAAATTCTTGTTGAAAAAAAAAAAATCCCTTAAGAAAGCTACACAACTCAGAACTGCACCAGAATACAATGGGCAGACATTTTGAAGGCCACCCAAGCACAACTGTACAAGGCAAACCCAGCCCTTAAGGTAGAACTCCATGATTCTGCAGTACAAAAAAACAAATTTCCACCACTTGAGGAAATTCATACTCACAGCCCCCAATCTTCTTCCTTAGTTCCCCATAACAGACTAAGCCATAAAGCTCCAAGGAGGATTTTTTCAGCCCTTGAGAAAACACTGCAAAACAAAACAAGTACCAGGTGAGATATGAGACAGAGAGAGAGAGCCTCACTGCAGATATGCCATGAGCCGCAACAGATCAAGTAACTTTCCAACAAAAACACCCTCAGTGAAAGTGACAAAAATCCACATATTTAATCAATATACAAAGATCTCACTGCAGATAGCCCTAAGTCCTATTTCACAGTAATACTAAATAAGAGGAGTACATGTATTTCATAGCTAGGACTTTATATCTGTGAAATGCAACAATTTTATATAGGCTCAAAAACCAAGAAGAGATTTCACAGAATTTTAACAAACAACATTTCAGCAAAACTAACTCAAGTTAGCGCTGACAATTTGCTATTACCCTACAACTCCATCACCACTTAAGTTAGCTGTCTATAACTATAATCAAATTAAGTTTCAAGACACATTGATGCCTTCTGCAAAACTCAAACATACATACATCTGTTTTGAGTGACATACACACACTTGAGTTTTCTAGACGATATCAGTACATTTTGAAATTTTATATATGTATTTTTTTTCAAATTCTTGGGTCAATTTCTGTAATATTTTCTTCCAACAACAGAATATATTGGTGTGGGCATTTTAATTCTATTATGGTAGCATATTACAGCTTATATCCATGGCTAGTGGTAAAAAAAATCCTTTGGCATACAAATCAGACCAAGAAATACTTATACATGATGCTGCGGTGACAATCGCAATTCTCTTTGATTTGCAGGCTACCAGTAAGTCCAAAATTCAGCCATATGCATTTTCACCAGTACTCAAGTTTAGCCACCTGTGCCTCAGATTCTTAAACCTCTACACTGGCAGCTAAGCAGTTTTCACACCTTGCAGATTTAGGTATAATACCTTCATTTATTCATTTCTGCTTATCCAGACCACAACTGACTATTTACTTTGGAAGGACTTCTTAACTTATATGCAGATAGGTTTCTTCCAATGCTGGATTTGCAGGGTCATTTATTTTTAAATTAAAAACTAAAACTTGTTTGATCTCACAAACTGTGACCATCTTCTGAGTATAGCGAGAACACTAAAAGAATACCTGTGCTAACTGTACTTTACAAATGGAAATCTTCTTAAACATCCTAATCCTAGGGACAAGACCAATCAATTTTTAAAAGAGATTTTACTGTAGAGCCTTTACATGCTTCTGCTTTTCCTAGAAGCATGTTGTTAACACATGCTCCAGAATGACTTTCATTTGCAACTAGTCATCGGCACTGAAAATCTTATCTCTCTCTCTCAGACAAGCACATTTTTTTTTTTAAAAAAGAGTGGTTGTACCTGTAAAAATTAATGGGATGAATTGATTGTGGGGACTATGGCAAAAGTTAAAGAACCGTTTAAGGGAAAATGTACTTAACCACTGTCTAGATGTAACAATATAGACTCCTGAGGGAATTATGCATTACTGCACATGCATAATTAATGAGCCTCGCATATTTTTAATTTTTTGTGCAGAAAAAAGAGCTTCTGTTGAAATGTTATTGCAGTTCTGCCTTTTGCCCACCAGAGGGGGCTGTGGCAATAGACCAGCAGCAACGCCCAGCCAGCGAGGGGAAAGAAAGAGCCTGCCTTCTTTGCAGGACCTGTCAAGCCAGATCAGACCAGGGCTATGAGGAGACAGATAGTGTGGGGTGATGGGCAGTCAGACAGGGGCTCATAAGGGCTAGTGGGGGAGGACAGACTGGGACTGGGAGTGGCTAGATCGGGGCACAGGGACACATAGGGACAGAGGGAGGGGGTGTGAGTGGGAGCGGAGAGGGGTTCAAGGATCCCTGGGGGTGCAGAAACACCTGGGGACAGGAGATGTGCCTGACTGAATGGGAGAGACTAGGGGTCAGCCAGGGTCTGCATGGGGGAAGCTCCCCAGCAATCTCCCCCTCCCCCCAAAAAACCCCATTCCATACTTTTCCCACCCATACCCCAAAACCCTCCAAGTTCACACCCAGGCTCCTTCTCAGCAATTTACATCCCACTCACTCAGCTCCTGTTACCCCTGACTTCTGCAAGCTTTGCACTGCTTCTGAGGGGTGCGGGAAATAAGGTTCTGTATTGTAGTTTAAATGAATTATGACTCTGAGTTCTGTATTAATATGCCTAGTAAGGAATCTATTTGTCAAAAAATATTTCCTGAATCTTTTTTGTTGTCTGTATTGTTAAAACATACTGGCTGACAGGTATTTTGAAATAAATGACCAAAAATAATTGAAACTGGTGTGATTATACTGTGTTATTTTGACAAATAAAATATGCTGAATTTTAAAATATTGTGGGCAGAATTTTTTGATTTTTTGGCGCAGAATTCCCCCAGGTGTACAATGTACAACTAGAATACAGGATCAGTAGAATATGAAAACTAAGGGGACCTGTATTTGCTGCTCAACTTACCAACATAAGAGGCACTCCTGATTAGTTCTTTTGAATGTTAAAAATATTATGTTAGGAATTCACACACTTTGCTAGATGGACTTAAAAAAAAAAAAATCTATCATCTAGACATGGTTACCAGCAAACAGTCCTGGACCCGAGTTTCACCTTTACCAAGTACAGTAACTCCCCACTTAACATCCTCTCGCTTAACGTTGTTTCGATGATAGATCCCTGCTCCATTACAGAACATGCCTGTTTAAAGTTGTGCAATGCTCAGCTATAACGTCTTTTGGCCACCTGCTTTGTCCATGGCTGGTAGCTACCTTACACCCCCCTCCCAGCACGTCCTGCCCACTGGCAGAGCCTGCGGATCAGCGCCTTCCCCCTGCCTATGGCAATCAGCTGATTTGCAGCATTCAGGAGGCAAAGGAGGGAGAGAGGAAGCTACACGCCAGATGACTGCCGCAGGCGCTGATTTGCAGGGTCCGCCAGTGGGCAGGAGGCACTGGGGAAGGAGTGAGCGTAGGGGAACTGATGGGGCTGCCAGCCTGTTTAATACCTGTATTAAATTGCTTGCTTAAAAATAGTTTAAAATGTATGCAATGCCTTTTGCCTGGGGAAAAAAAAAAGTTTCCCTGGAACCTAACACCTCCATTTACATTAATTCTTATGGGGAAATTGGATTCGCTTAAAGTCGCATTTTTCAGGAACATAACTACAACATTAAGTAAGGAGTTACTGTACATACAATTCAAGTGAATTTGGAACAGTTCGCACGAATTACTATTACAGGTATAAATCACTATTGCCAGTTACTTGGCTATCTGGTTTCCCCACCACTGTCCAACAAGGGGAAAAAGCATACTTTGCTTAGGATTCTTGGATTGTCCATTCAGTGAAATAAAGTAGCTTAGATGTTTATTGAATGGACAAGTGCAAGAAAAGTTCAATATTTCAGCCATATGCTAGCTGCAGACACTTTGCTTTTTTACTTTATTTTGCTTGACCCAAGAAGTTGGGATCAGTGAAGTCATGATTAGCTACAATACTCTGGCTGTCTATCAACGAAGTCGAAACCCTTGGAGCGGTGACATCCAGGATATGTTGGAAGAGACATCTCTTTAATCTGGCTTTTTGCTGATTAGGTCAATAGTTAGATGAATATTTATTATAGGTGCATGGAGTTAATAACAGAGGAATGGTCTTGTTTTGTAACCGTCTGTTGGAAAATATTTTGTTTTAAATTTGTAAAAGTAAGCCTACTTGTGGCCATGACAGGTACAGTACAAGATATTCAGCGATATCTTAATAGTATCCAATATTTATTTTTATCTTCACCATTCCTGTGCTCTGAGACCATATTAAAAGACAGGGCTTCAACTCCCACCAGAACAAATACTTATCCCAGACTCTGAGCTGGTCATGGAACCCACTCCCACTGCATACTCACCATTATCAAAATCAATATATTTAGAGATCTTGTGCCAGGTGCGGTAGTAGAAGTGCCGGACCTGCTCTTTGTTCTTCACCATGCTTGCTGGTTTGCCTTTCTTCTTGTACTTTAGAGCAATGTTGTTCTGAATAGCTTCAAAGTCCTTCCCGTGCTGAAAAAGTACAAGATTAAAACCAATTAAAGAACAAAAAATGCAGAGGATAAAAAGGATGAGGAATTCAATCTAATGACAGACTATCATCTTCTTTTATGATCTAGCTAGGCCTTTTCCATTTCTCCTATCCAGTTATAGACCTGGCCAAATCCAGTTTAGGAGTTTAAGACTGTGTGACAGCTGGTGTGTGTGGGTTGTTCTCTGCCAAAGATGTTAACCATGTCTAACTTCTATAAAACTCTATTATAAAGAACTGAGGTTATGCTGCCATGTAAAAAAATAATGCAGCACAATTGTATACATTTTAGTTCTGAAAGTTGGGATGGGGCACCATATGTATTTTTCCCCATTGGAAACAACTGACACTACTTTTAAATTGTGCTTTTATTATAGACATTTTGTAAATGAAAATAAAATACTAATAATCACATGATTTCATTGTCAGGGCTTCTGTGTTCATTATGGAATGCTCACATCTATTAAGAAGTGACTGCTGAGGATTTAACATTTTGCTTATTCAAGCAGATGGAAAAAAATAGAGAAATGGCCCAAGCAATGCACAGGAATGATGCAACCTTGTCCATTATATCTGGAGACAGGCACTTTATTTTAATAGACAACCTCAAACAGGCACAAATTCTATGGACAAGGTAACAAAATATGAAGTTTGGGGGCTGCACGCATATAGTAAACTGATTTCTTCTTCTAGCTTCACAGTGCCTGATATTTTTAAGCTGATAGCTTTAAGCTGATAGCTTTGGTTCTGCCTCAGTACAAGAAGATGGACTTGACTTCTCAAGGTCCCTTCCAGCCCTACTTTCTTATGATTCTATGGTTCACATGCATTGTGCAGCCAGTTGTGCTCACTTGTATACAGGATATGTGCACTTAAACTAATTCGAAATGTCATCCTCTACAAACTCCCAAATCAAGTTTTCATTTAAAACACAAAACCAAGCCAGCCAAGCATGGGCTCCATAAGAGGCACCAGGCCAGCTGCTTGCCTTTCTTCTTCCATATACACACACCTCATAAAGTCCCTCGAAGAAGGTATTCTTATCCTCTGTGCTCCATGATTCCCACTGACGTCTGACTTTCTTTCCTTCCTCCTTCTCTCCACTTGAGGTCCCCAGGTTCCTTGCGGCAGTCTTAGAACTCCCAGCAGGAGCGCTGGGAGGAATTCCTGATGTGCTACCAGATGAGGTCCCTCCATTATCTGTCCCTTTAGACAAGTGAATTTAAAAGCATTGAGAAAGGTCACATATAAAGGGGGAAAATCCTATAGAATTAAAAGAAAATGTCTGGATTTCTTGACTGTACCATGTTTTCCAGGGTTTGCACCTCAAACACATTAGGCAGATGATGAGTTGCTAAAAGCTATGAAAAGCAGCAGTATGTCTCAGTGGGAGGGTTAGCAGGCAAACACAAGGAACGTTGGAGTGGGTCAATTATACACCTCCAGAGATATGGAAGATAGGTGAAAGTATCTCTCTTCAGAAGTGCCAGAAGGATGATGCAAGCTGCAGTCCCTACACTGGTCTATAACAGAAGTACATATGCCCTGGCACAGCTGAAGAGAACCTAAATACAATGTTGAATACTGATGTGCACATGAGTAATCCACTGAACTGAGGGCTGCAAGATCTGGCTTTAAAACTCTAACTGCAATATCTCAATTGATTAAAAAAGGAACACTAATAAATGATCACATTATTCAGTGGAGCAGTGTTCTCAGTAATCCCATTTTCTGTACATAAAGCAGCATCTTTGGAGTGTGACGACTCTGAAGTTGTGAGCTGTATCTCAAAGATGAACACCCAGTCCCATGTTGGTCTGACTGCTCTCCATAAAAACACAACTGCCTGTCTGGAAGCAGCACCCCTGTCTGGAAGCAGCACCCTTATCAATTTGTCAGCACTCCAAAAGGCAAGATTCAAAGAGTAGCATCATAGGAACAGTGAAAACAGGATGATAAAGCTGGATGGAAGAAAAAAGGTAGCTTAAAGAAAAATAAAAAGGAAATGATAGGGTAGATGAAAAGGGCTATACTAAGTGCCACGGCAGCTCTGTGACGTGGGCAGCGCAGACACGCTTTATCGCAGTGGCCTGTGTGGGGCCGGTGGCTGGGACCCCAGACCAGCAGTGGGCTGAGCAGCTCAGGCCGCTGCCATTCAGGGGTTCCATCTGCTGGCTCCTGCCAGCCACGATCCCGGCTGCTGGACCCATTCCGCCTGCTGCCGGTCTGGGGTCCCAGCCTTGCCCACATACAGGGGGTACCCACTTTCTCCCTGGTTCTGGCCCATTCTCTTCCTCTCTCTCTGCACAGAGCTGAAGGTGGGAGTGCACTGAGCACAGGGCTGGGGGTGAAGGAGCAGGCTGGGGCTTTGGATGTAGGGTCTGGCCAGGAGCTAGAATGAAGAAGAGGGTTAAGTGTTGGGGCAGGAGGTCTGGGTGTGGAGTGCTTACCTGGGCAGTTCCCATTTGGGGCAAATGGTGCAAGTGGGAACGTGCATGTGTGTGTGTGCAGGAGCTCTCATTTGGTGCTCAGGGTGGGGGTGGGGATGTGGAGGGTACAAGAGTCAGGATGCGGGGGGTGCATGGAGTGTGAGGGGGCTGGTTATGTGTGGAGGCGCAAGAGTCAGGGCAGAGGGCTGGGGGCATGTGAGAGGAGTGCAGGTGTCAGGGCCTGGAGGGCCTCTGTATGTATGGGGGTGCCAGAGTCAGGGCTGGGGTCATGGGGGGCGGGGGTGTGTGAAGAAGTCAAGCAGAGGGCTGAGTGTTTGTGAGGGAGGTACAGGGCTCAGGGTAGGGGCCTGGGGTGGGGCTGCAGGGCTCAGGGCAGAGGGCTGGAGGCGATATGCCCCTATTTCACCACCACTTTCACCCAAGGCCCTGCCCCCGCTTCTTCTCTGCCTCCGCTGGGAGCAGCAAGCACACTGACTCCACTCCTCCCCAACTCCCTCCCTCACAAGGGCTATCAGCTGATTGGCCGGCAGGGAGGGATGGAGAGGAGGAGAAGGGGCAGGAACCCAGGACTCTGTAGGAAGAAGCAGGGGAACGGCAGGACCAAGCTTCTGCCGCCTGCCCCCGCAGGGGGGCGGGAAGGAGGGAAGATGGAGAAGAGTGGGCCTGGCTGGGCAGGGCAGGGCAGGGCAGGGCAGGATTTTTAATGGCACGATGCTGCCTGTCAGAGGAGTCCCGGCAGGCAGCAGTGTGCCATTAAAAATCTGCTCGCATGCCGTCTTTGGCACACATGCCACAGGTTGCCGACGCCTGGAATACAGCATACTAATTTACAAATCTGACAGTTCTCACAAAAATAAAAATTGCCCCACCTCACTTCTCTATAAAGATTTTAGAATGTTTACTTACTACATTACATTTAAAAAAAAACCACACTACCATCTTCAATAATATGCTATGAAGCACTAACATTTTAAAACTATACTACAACTGTCAAAATAGAGATACATTTTGTCGCACAACAGCCTCTATTTTAATATCAAACCAGAGTTTAACATATCATAAAACATTACACTTACTACCATTACTCTAGCTAGCTATCACATTTGGTTGAAATTTTGGATACTCATACTGTCCTCACACACAGTATTTACTTTTGTATCATTTTGTATGCCCTACTTTCCTGTTATTTTAAGGCAAATATGTTGCCTCAATTTGTTTTTATTATTATTGTTGTGAAATTTTGTGAACTGATGAGTAAGCAAGTCTACAGTAAAATTTCCAAGCTCTATGTGTGAATTAGCAAGGTTCTATTATATATGCGATTGAAGTTAAATATCTGAAAGCAGCTTTTCCATTTACCTACCAACTCTGGAGTTCAAGATTCTGTGTTCCCCATATAAGAGCTGTAGACATCAGATCCCAATAGCATTGCAACAGAGTGCAGGGAATTGAACTGTCCTAGGTTTATTACCTTGTGCAAGGGAAAGAGAAACCTGAATGCAAAACTTAGAGGAAAGTGTGACTACTTTTGTTTCAAAAGACTAATGGTTAGGGATTTGTGGTGCTAAAAATAGTTCTGCTTTATATTTTAAATAAGGTAATTTTGATTCAAATGCAACACAGAATATTCCAAACTAAATTGTTTAAAAACATATTGTAAGAAAATTTGCAATTACATATTGTATCGTTACACTCAAAAAGAAAATATTTCATATGAAGCGCACAGTTAAAGCAACAATTTTAAGACTGTTTCTTATGGTCTCTTAGTTTAGACTTGATCTTTCAGCAGAAAATTACTACAGGTCTGTTGCATCTTACGCTGGGGTTACGTTCCGCAGTCAGCGCGTAAAGCGAAAACCGCGTATGGTCAAAATGACACTTGAAAATCCCTTAAATCACCCATAAAGTACTATGTATTGTATATGGCAATGTACAGTACAGTATATAATAAAGACTACATATTAATATTATAAAGTTATATTTTGCATAATAGACAGAAGAATGAAAGAATAAAATTTAACAGTGCAGTATTGTAAACCGGAACAGTCACCAGTCTTGTACTGTACACACGCCAATGATTAGTCTTCCTCTTCCCCTGACAACACTATTATTGAGGAGTCAGGGCTTGATGTCGATCCAGGAGACAATGGGCCAGGCTTGGGTGATGGAGAGCGAGACGTAGACAAAGTGATTGGTTCTGGTTCAGCTCGAGAAGTTGATTGTGTAGGTTCTGCTGCTACTGGTTGTTTTTTCTTTAAAAACATGGTGACTGGCAACTGTCGCTGTTGTCTCTTGAGCTCCTCAAACACTTCTTGGTACAGTCTCAAACCATCCGTAATACTATGTGTGATTTTGAGGCTTTGTTCCATAGAGAGATCATATTCAGAAATTAAATCATTCAAGTGTTTCGCTGCTTGGAACACTTCAGAAAATTTATGAAGATTCCAAGTTGCTGGCTCTTCCTGTTCATCATCATCTTCGTCTTCTGTAGACGATTTTATCAGTTCCTCTAATTCTTCGTTAGTCAATATTTCTCTATGGCCCTCAATTAATTCCTCAATTTCTTCCTCAAGGATGTCGATGGAGCCATCACCACCCACTTGCCTGGCCACCTGAACAATGAGTTGCACTTCTTTATCAATGGTTGGAAACCCTTAAAATCACTCACACAGTCTTCCCACAGGTTTCACCAACATGCATTGACTGTTTCAGGCTTGATTGCATCCATTGCCTGTTTAATATAAGTGATGCAATCAGCAATGTTGAAGGACTTCCAACATTCCATCACACTGGGATCAGAGGTAAGGATCCGTGAGAATGTAAGCCTCGTATACGTGGTCTTGAAACAGCTAATGATGCCTTGGTTGAGAGGTTGGAGGTGGTATTGGGGGGAGAAGGGTGACTTCAACAACGTTATGCGCAAACTGGAGTGCCGCAGAATGGCCAGGAGCATTGCCTATGATCAGCAACACTTTAAAATCAAGTCCTTTTTCTTCAAGGTACTGCTTGACCTCCAGAATGAAACACTTCTGGAACCAATCCAGAAATAATGCTGCCGTCACCCAAGCTTTTTATTTGATTGCCAGAACACAGGCAGGAGATTTTTGTTCTTGCCTTTTAGTGAACAGAGATTTGCAGCCCTGTGGAGCGAGCCTGGCTTTATTAAATGCCCAGCCACATTGCCACAAAGCAAC
Organism: Gopherus evgoodei; assembly: GCF_007399415.2. NCBI lineage: Eukaryota > Metazoa > Chordata > Testudines > Testudinidae > Gopherus > Gopherus evgoodei. The sequence goes on from NW_022060059.1 coordinate 2,096,212, forward strand.
ACAATCACACGGTCTTTAGCTGCTTGGAAGCCAGGGGCTTGTCTTTCTGATTTTGAAATCTAAGTGCGGGTGGGCACTTTTTCCAGAAGAGCCCAGTCTCGTCAGCATTAAAAACTTGTTCTGGAAGATAGCCCCTTTCCTCTATGATGATTTCCTTTAATTGTTCGGGGTAGGCTTTTGCTGCGTCCTCATTGGCAGATGCAGCTTCACCAGTAGTCTGCACGTTTTTGAGGTTGAAGTGGTTCCTAAAACTGTTAAGCCAACCTTGGCTGGCTTTGAATTCCTTCTTATCAGATGGCTGTCCTTCTTCGGCGGGAGGTTTGAACAGCACATAGATGCTAAGAGCCTTTTGTCGCAACATGTTGCCATCGATAGGCACACGTTTACGGTTCATGTCTTCCAGCCATAAGTTTAATGCCTTTTCAGTCTTCACTAAAGTCTTATCACGCACTTGGCTCGTCACCTTAGCAGTTACTGGAGCACTTGATGCCATGGCTTGACGAATTTCTGTCTCTCAAATCTTGATCGCACGGATGCTAGATTCGTTGCGGACGTATTTACGTGCCACCTTGGCGATGGACATACAGTCTCTCAGTAAGTCCAACACGGTCAGTTTTCCCTCCAGCGTTGGAACACATCCCTGTTTCTTTGGCTGAGCACCAGATGAAGTAGGTGCCTTGTGTTCAGGGGCCATGTTATACAGTACAAAAAATACGTACTGTCTTTTTAAACAGTACAGGCACAGCAGAATCTCACTCAGCGCGGCGAGATGCGCACAGTATGAGAGGCACAGGGGGACTGAGTACTGTAATGGGAACAGGAGATTCGCTTCCCCCATCTCACACTCATTCCGGGGCAGACACACTATTTAAACTTTTTTTTTTTTGGGCCAACCCTCCAAGGTGACTATAAAGGAGATCCTTATCACAGGCCTAAAGACATGCTGTTGCTGTCAAGTCATCCCCAAAAAATATTTTCAAGGGAATGGCAGATTTGCATCTCACGCTAGTGGAATCGTCCTTTTTTTTTGTTTTGTTTTTTCTCCCGACTGCACAAAGCTGAAATTGCGCATGTTAAATGCGCGTAAGATGTGACAGACCTGTACTACCTTGGGGAGGTGTGTGAACCAAAAGGAGGTTCAGTTTACCAGAAGTAGAGAAAATCAATTTAATTTTTAAAATACTTTGCAAATAAACAACTTCTCTATCCCCTGACCCCAATCTCACACATTTATAGAAAAGTTTGAAATATACAGAAACCGTGAAATAAATAAAATCCCCAAAAGACTAGTATTTTGACATTAAGACATGATAGCTTTTTAGAGTAAAACCATTCAACACTGCTAATAGGTGGCTGAGAAGAAAAAAAAAAGATTTAAAACCAAGAACTGCTTATCAAAAGAGAGAGATCTGAAATGTTTTTTCTAATATGTTATTTGAAAAATGACATTTCAATCTATCATTACTACAAAGATTTCTCTCAAAGACATAGGTAGAGCCCTGAAAATCTGAGCTATCCGCTTTATATCCACAGATGACCATGGACCATGTTTGCGGACCAGATGTGGATACAAGTTTTGTATCTGCACAGGTCTCTAGACTTAGGGGAAGATCCTGTAGGAAATCTATCCCTGGAAATCAAGATCCTAGTCTTCAAACCTCTAGCCAACAAGGGCAATTTAAATCTATCCTCTTTTTGGATACAGTCTCTCCTGCTAATGGCTGTCAGAGTGAACTCTTCCATTAGAGTGAAGAGGAGGTGAGACTCAAACCAGGGGAGTATTCTTTTGAACGCAGTCCTCCTTTTACTTTCTGAATGAATGGTTTTTAGGTGTCCATCTATACTCGATTAATCTCCACGACCCAAAAGTCAATGGCCAGGCACAGATCTAATCAAGGGTTTTCTATGGGCCGTACAGTATGTTTGGTATCTAAAACTTTCATCCTAAAACATGAAAAGCAAACTTAATTTTTCAATTAAAAATTCCAATAAAAATTAAAACTATTTTTCAGAAATTAAAATCAGCTTTTTTAAAATACTTCACTTTCATGAAACAGAACATGAAAGTGATGATTCTATTGAGATTTTCTTCCCCGTGCAGGTTTTAGAAACTTCATTCATTTAGCTTCTAAATATTATGCTATTTAGTTCAAAGATGCTTCACCCTTCCTTTCTCATCTCATGTTTGGAATAACTACGCTCTCGGAAAATACGGGGTTCCAGTCCTAGAAAGGTCAACTCAGCCCTTTATCTTCTTAAAGTAGATACATTAAATTTCATGCAGTATATCATGCATGATTCTTTTGGGCAAGACCTTAAAACCCAATGTTCTATCAACTCTACAAAGGCATTAGAACCCTTTTAACTCTTCCTAGGAACAGACATTTGCAACAGAGCCTTTTGCAAAATCCTCCTCCCTCAGTATTGTGCACAATGCTGTTCACCAGCTGGTTGCCACGATCTACCCTAGTGTGGCTGCATTTCAGTGGGGCAGTGTGGATTATCCCTATCACATAACTATGTAAGTATTTTGGATGAAAGGGACTGAAGAAAATGAAGGTATTCATGCCCTGTTAGCTTTTGCCTCCGGAAATCCAGGATTTAATTTCTCACTATTCTACACATATATTTTACGTGCACACACGTTGTCATTAATGAATAATTTGAAACCCAAACAAAGCATTAAATCAAAAAGTTCCACTGAAGCACGCTATCCATTACAAAGTTGTTGGATACTGGAAGAGGAATATTTCAAGGATCTCAATTAGGTGCCTATTCCAAAAAAAAAAAAAAAACATTTACAAAAGGGCTTCATTGCAGATGAGACAGAGGCTTTTCTTGATCAGTCTATTGACATCAAGTTACATGAGTCCCAAGACTGGTCATCCCACATAATCATACTCTGACAATTCCTTCCACTACCCCTGCACATGATAGAAAGAACTCTTGCACAGTAGGTAGAAAGCACTGAGTTTGGAAGCAAGAGTTCTTAGCATTTTGTTCTTGAGCTATTAATTGCAAAGGCAGAAGTTTCTGTACATGCTGATATTTGCAGTGACCTGTGAGGTACAAGTCCAAACACAACTACACGTATGAACCCTACAGTACCGGTGTTTTGGCTCTGTTTACTCATTTTGTTAGTGCAGTGGTCCCTACACATTTATAAGCCTGGTAGTACTGGTACATCAGACCTCTGTGACTGGTGGTTTTGGGTCTCACTGCCTAGCTTCACCATGTCCCTCTGTGCAGGGTCTCTTGGCCTGCCTCTCAATCAATTGTGCAAGTTTAAACCTCAATAAATTCTGGACTGTTGGTAAAATCTAGTACTTAGCTTGGTAAACAAGTACACATACATGAAGAGGTCAGAAATCACATTAGGTTGAACAGGACTCAATTTTTAGTATTCCATCTGGCCATCAGAAAATTGAGCTAGTTTCCTTCCTGTGTGGCTTCAGTTTTATCTTCATGATCGTCGTGTTCTGACTGTGAGAACCCAGATGTTCTACTTAGAAGTGCAAGGACAGGAAATTTGCTAAAAAATTGCACTAAACAAATTTAAGGATTGAAATGCAAAAACCTAACATGCACATTAAAAACAATGGAATACTGCATACAACAGATACAGTAGATGAGTCAGAGACAATATTGGTGTCTCATAAAGGCTAGCTATGAGGAGTTCTTTCATCCAGGCTCCAGGCATCAGCTTAATGTTTGGTCTCCCACATCCCTTTTAGAAGTCAGAAAATTCACAGCTTCACCTGAAGGGTCACTCTCCAATAGACAGTTAATCTCCCCTGTATCAGCCTAACTGAACACACATTAGATTAGGCTCCCCTTATCCACATCCTACAGGACAATATTAAAACGAGTACAGTATGCAAAACGCCATTTTCAAGGGTCACTTGTCAGCTGCCTGCTGAACATCTACCAGGTATATCTGTTGGAAAAGAATGTGGCTTTTACAGTTATTCGCATAGAACAAGGGCAAAATTAAGAGTTAAATATGCTTTTGTCTCCATTTCTTAAAGCATATCTATTGAATACCATCTTTTAAAGGCATATGGAAAGATTCTTTTTGAACAATCTTTTTAGATGTTTCGGCCCTTCATTATAGCAATCAGTAACCCTAGGACTGCATATAACTTCTTCAGAAGTACTTCTTAGCTGAAGGATTACATTAGAAAGACTATGGCAGAATATTCCTTCCTGGCTCTAGGATTTTATGTGAGCCTTTGAATTACTTTAACAGTCCAGCACAGTTACATAGCAAACTACTTATCCCTATGGCCCAAGTGCACGTGTGTAAGGTGTAACGGATTAGGTTTCAGAAAGGTTACAAAAGCACCCTGTTATGTGCATAGCGATATCTTTCTCGTTGAAAAAGCAACAAAATACAAGACACGTGTTGAAACCTTTTCCTCACTGCTCTCTAAACAAATAAGTCCCATTGTTAAACCACAGTCAACATCTTTTCATTGGCCAGATACAATACAACATACTGCAGTGAAAAAATTAACCAGTCAACCCCACAAAAACAATGTACTTCAGGAATTCAGCAAAGCATCTTGACCTGTAGGGCAACCTCCATAGCTGAAGCCTGGATCTGATTTGTTTTCTGCCCAGAGAGGGAAAGGCAGCTCCAGCTAGGAATAGAATAAAAAGCAGGTATGGCTGATGTTTCCGTTTGAGTATTTGCCCTGTAATGGGAAAACTAGTTCATAGTCTGTTTGCCTATTACAGCAAAGGGCATGGGGCCTCTCACAAGTATAAGTCTAGGACAGCACTAGCCTCTGGATATGTTCACACGCTGTTTTACTACTGACACTTGATGATTCAAACAAGGCAGTTAAATGGCCAATAAAGATGAAGCCTAATAGCAGGCTTCTTCCATCTCCCCTACACTACATGCACAAATCAGACAGCTGAAGTGTAGCTAAACTTGTTTGTTTCTTACTAAATGCTGTCAGGAACCTATATGCAAAAAACATCTTTAGAAGCATTCACTTCACCAGTGGTTTTCAAACTGTGGGTCATGACCCAGTACTGGGCTGTGGTGGCTCTGGTCAGCACCAGCGACCGGGCCATTAAAAATCCTGTCAGCAGTGCTGTCCAGCTGAAGCAGGCTAGTCCCTACCTCTTCTGACACTGTACAGTGCCCTGGAAGCGGCCAGCAGCAGGTCCAGCTCCTAGGCAGGGGGGCAATGGGGCTCCGCCTGCTGCTCCTATCCCGAGCACCAGCTCCGCATTTCCATTGGCTGGTTCCCAGCCAATAGGAGCTGAGGGGGGCAGTGCCTGCAGACAAGAGCCACGCAGAACCACTTGCACACCTCTGCTTAGGAGGCAGACCTGCTGCCAGTCATTTCCAGGGCAGAGCGCAGTCCGCGGTGCCAGGACAGGCAGGAAGCCTGCCTTAGCACCCCTGCTGCAGTACTGATCAGGAACCACCTGAGGTAACCCCAGGCCCCAACCCCCTGCCTCAACCCAGAGCCCCCTCCTGCACCCCAAACCCCCTCCAACACCCCAAACCCCTGCCCCAGCCCAGAGCTCTCTCCCACACCCTGAACCCCTCATTCATGACTCTACCCCAGAGCCCTCATGCCAACCCCCTGCCCTGAACTCCTCCCACACCCCAAACTTCTCATCCTCAGCCCTGTTGGGTCACAGGCATTAACAATTTTCTTCAAATGGGTCACCAGAAAAAAAAAAGTTTGAAAACCACTGTGCTAAACAATACATATTTTAACAAGTGCAGAGATCTACATGGCTAGTATGGGTATGGTGCATCTGCATACATTGTACACCATTTTAAATAAACGTGGCATGAGGCTCCCACCCATAGTAAATCAATATTCACTTGCTCTCACATTAAAAGAAAGGGCTAAAAAGAGGTGTGCATTTTAGACACCAGCACTAGGCATACAACTGAGTGCTCATTTGCATTTCCACCTTCCATAATTACTTAGCAAGCTTAAGATACAATAGAGATACCCTTAAGTTTATGTGAGCACTTCAACTATAATCTTTCACTTCACACACCCCTTACAGGATTTTATAATATGGCTGGGGGGAAATGCAATCAGACAAAAAATAAGTAGCATACAATGGCTCAGCCTGCAAGAGGTTTTTTAATGACAAAATTTAACACAATTTAGCTAAGTTGTACATACACAATTTTGGGATTTATGGACATATTTTGTGTCAACCCACCTTGGGCGTAGTTTATTTAAAAAAGTATCATTAGACAGAATTCTTTATTAATTTGTTATAATTAAGGATACGATCAGTCATGGATTCCCCTTGCATCTGTGGCAGAAGCTCGGGCTGTGCAACCTCCACCCCCACAGCTTTGGCTGGGGTTGTGCGACCCCTCTCCCCTCCCCCCGCACTGTGACCTGGGTTGTGCGCCCTCCCCACCCCTGTGGCTTTGGCCAGGGCTGTAGCCTAGGCTGTGCCTCCGACCCCCTATGGCTGCAGTGTTCCAGTTTTCATTCCTTCCTCCTTCCAACTCTTTTTCTCCCCGTTATATTTAGTAGAAGTCACAGACTGGTCACGACTCCCATAAAATTTTGTTTATTGCCCACAACTTGTCTGTGACTTTTACTAAAAATAACCATGACAAAATTTGAACCTTATAGTATTTAACACACAAAATTATATCCTTAAGTGGAAAGGCACAGTTCCCATCAGTGTTCCCCTTAAGCCACATGGCTGTGCAGCCACACCCCTTACAGGCATGCACCAAGTGCAACTCAGCACCTTGTAGGCAAGGGAGCTGCACTTTGGTGCTACTGTTTGGGGCGGGTGGGGATTGGGAGACGTTCTGCAGAGCTCTCCTGTTCTCTAGTCATTTTCAGAACAAGGGAGAGGGTACAATAATAAACACAGAACACGTAAATAATTGGAGCAAGTCAACGAGGAGGAAGGATATTGACTGAGTGAATGAAGGGATAGATTGAATTAGATACAGAAAGGAATGAGTCTATGCTGGTTGAATAACTGGTTTAATCTCTGGAGAAAGGTTTTAAACAATTTTCAAAGCTCAAGGGTAAAAAAAAATCAAGTATCTTAAAAAGGTTTCCTGTTTGCATAAGTATAATTTGCAGTTAACCAGTGCCCTAATACATGTCCTATAGCACACGCAACACATGGAGGCCCAAGAATCAGTTTGGGGTTCCTCTTTCTAGTGAATTTTACAGGGCCAGCTACAGAAGAATATTTAGCAAGGGATATGAAGGGTAACAAGAAGAGTTTCTACAGGTATGTTAGAAACAAGAAGGTGGTCAGGGAAAGAGTGGGACCCTTACTGAATGGGGCAGGCAACCGAGTCACAAATGATGTGGGAAAAGCTCAAGTACTCAATGCTTTTTTTTTTTTTGCCTTGGTCTTCACAGACAAGGTCGGCTCCCAGACTGCTGCACTGGGCAGCACAGTATGGGGAGGAAGTAAGCAGTCCCCAGTGGTGAAAGAACAAGTTATGGTCTATTTAGAAAAGCTGGACATGCACAAGTCCATGGGTCCAGATCTACTGCATCCAAGGGTGCTGAGGGAGTTGGCTGACGTGATTGCAGAGACACTGGCCATTATCTTTGAAAATTTGTGCTGATCGGAGGTGGTCCCGGACAATTGGAAAAAGGCAAATATATTACTCATCTCTAAAAAAGGGAAGAAAGAGAATCTGAGGAATTACAGACTGGTGAGCCTCACTTCAGTCCCTGGAAAAAGCAATCTATTCTGAAGCACTTGGAGGAGAGGAAGGTGATCAGGAACAGTCAACATGGATTCCCCAAGGGTAAGTCACGCCTGACCAACCTGATTGCCTTCTATGATGAGATAACTGGCTCTGCGGATATGGGGAAAGCAGTGGATCTGATATATCTTGACTTTAGCAAATCTTTTGATACGGTCTCCCACAGTATTCTTGCCAGCAAGTTAAAGAAGTATGGATTGGATGAATGGACTATAAGGTGGATGGAAAGCTGGCTAGATTGTCAGGCTCATAGAGGGCTTGACCCTGGGCTGGTTTTGTTCAACATCTTTATTAATGATCTGGATGATGGGATGAATTGCACCCTCAGCAAGTTCGCAGATGACACTAAGCTTGGGGGGAGAGGTAGAAATGCTGGAGGGTAGGGGTAGGGCCCAGAGTGACCTAGACAAATTGGAGGATTGGGCCAAAATAAATCTGATGAGTTTCAGCAAGGACAAGTGCAGAGTCCTGCACTTAGGAAAGAAGAATCCCATGCACTGCTACAGGCTGGGGACCGACTGGCTAAGCAGCAGCTCTGCCGCAAAGGACCAGTGGACAAGAAGCTAGGTATGAGTCAGCAGTGTGCCTTTGTTGCCAAGAAGACCAAAGGCATATTGGGCTGTATTAGTAGGAGCACTGCCAGCAGATCGAGGGAAGTGATTATTCCCCAATATTCGGCATGGTCCCCACCCACTACCGAAGGGATATGAACAAATTGGAGCACGTCCAGCGGAGGGCAACAAAAATGATTAGTGGGCTGGGGCACATGACTTATGAGGAGAAGCTGAGAGAACTGGGGTTATTTAGTCTGGAGAAGAGAAGAGTGAGGGGGGATTTGATAGCAGTCTTTAACTACCTGAATAGAGGTTTCCAAAGAGGATGAAGCTAGGCTTATCTGATACACACAATGCACTAGATCAGGGGTCGGCAACCTTTCAGAAGTGATGTGCCGAGTCTTCATTTATTCACTCTAATTTAAGGTTTTGCGTGCCGGTAATATATTTTAACATTTATAGAAGTTCTCTCTCTCTGTAAGTCTAAACTATTGTTGTATATAAAGCAAACAAGTTTTTTAAAATGTTTAAGAAGCTTCATTTAAAATTAAATTAAAATGCAGATCTTATCAGTTCTTAACCTGGGGTGCATGCACCCCCTGGGGCAGGGCCAGTGCAAGGATATTTTGCCACCTAGGCGAAACTTCCACCTTGCATATTGGTTCATTGAGGGGCAAATCCCCAGCGAGCCTTTATAGACCCATGGGGCTAGCCATGCCCAGGGGCTGCTCCCCAGACCAGGTTCCCTCCTCCCCGCCCCCTGAACTCCCCTGGAGGGTGCACAGCCCCCCTGCAAGCCCATCAGGTGGTCCCCACCCCGAGTCCACTCACTGGCTTTGCTGGGCTTGGGCTGCTGCAGCAGCTCGGCAAGGAGGAGCCATCTTCTGGCAGCACCAGAGAGCCAGAGCGTCCCCACTTGCAGTGGCAGTGAACCCCAGCCATGGAGGAGCCAGTATGGTGCAGGGGGACAGCAGCCCTGTAAAGGCGGTGGTGGCACCACTAGCGGGGAACAGCTGCGCCCCCCTGCCCCAGCTGCGCCCCGGCGCCCCAGGCTCTAGTAGATTATGCAGGCACCAGCCCCCATGCACCCCCTGGCTCCCCCCTCACCTAGGGTTACCATCTTTCAACAATCAAAAAAAGAGGGGAGATCCCTGCCCTAGCCCCCATCCCCTCCCTCCCACTTCCCACCCCGATTGCCCCAGTCAGAAGCCCTCCCGCTCCTTGTCCCCTGACTATCCCCTCCTGGAACCCCTGCCCCTAACTGCCCCCCCAGAATCCCACCCTCTACCTAAGCCTCCCTGCTCCTTGTCCCCTGACTGTCCCCTCCTAGACTCAGACTTTAAGATCAGAAGGGACCATTATGATAATCTAGTCTGACCTCCTGCACAATGCAGGCCACAGAATCTCACCCACCCACTCCTGTAACAAACCCCTAACCTATGTCTGAGTTATTGAAGTCCTCAAATTGTGGTTTGAAGACCTCAAGCTGCACAGAATCCTCCAGCAAGTGACTCGTGCCCCATGCTGCAGAGGAAGGCGAAAAACCTCCAGGGCCTCTGCCAATCTGCCCTGGAGGAAAATTCCTTCCCGACTCCAAATATGGCGATCAGTAAAACCCTGAGCATGTGGGCAAGATTCAACAGCCAGCACCCAGGAAAGAATTCTCTGTAGACCCTCCCACTCTAACTGCCCCCCTAGGACCCTACCCCCTACCTGTCCCCTGACTGCCCCACCCCTTATGAACACCCCTGCCCCCAGACAGACCCCCGAGGACTCCCACACCCCATCCAACCACTCCCCAACCCCAACAGGACCCCCAGAACTGCTGACCCATCCAATCCTCCTCCTGCTCCCTGACTGCCCCCCGGGACTCCCGTTACCATGCCCATGCCGGTAAAACACTGGCTCCATGTGGAGGCAAAACATACTGCCAGGCTGCTGTGCACACAGCTCCTCCCCCAAAGAGAGCTGAGGCAGCGGGAGGGGGGGAACTGCGGGAAGGGCAGCGGCTCACACTTCTGGGAGCCGCAGAACCTGAGCACAGTGAGGGGGGAAACCGGGAGGCGTGCCTGCTCACGCTGCGGCCTGGTGCCCCCCCGGGGGGGGGTTTCCTACAGCGAATGCATGCAGGCAGCGGCCTCATGCACCCACCGGCTTCCCCCTCGCTGCACTCGGGCTCTGCCGCTCCCAGGAGTGTGAGCTGCCGCCGCCCCTCCCGCAGCAGGCTCAGGGCCCCTGGCCCCGTGGCTCACACTCCTGGGAGCCGCAGAACCCGAGCGCGGTGAGGGGAGAGCCAGGGGGCGCACCTGCCGCCGGTCTGGGGTCCTGGCCGCTGGCCCCACTTCACTAAGCCGACCATGCGCGCTGAGGGGGGCCGGCAACTGGGACCCCGTCTGGCTGCCGCGTGCCAGGCAAGATCGGCTCACATGCCAAAGGCGGCACGCGTGCCATAGATTGCCGACCCCTGCACTAGATAAATCGCTCAGCAAGTGAAAAAGTGTGCAGGACAGAGAAAAATAACATTGATGTTTCACTTCAAGATGTTGCATTTTGTAGTTTAGGGAAAAAGGGGACATAAGCAGCAACTCAGTGTGCTAATGGAGCAAGAGCTGCATGCAACCCAAGAATCCAGCTGGAAGTACATTCCTACTTATTTTAAATTCAAAGTTTCCAAGAGATTTCCCTCCGCTGAACAGAATCTGAGAAAGAGGATAGAGAAAAAGTTCCCTAAACTCCACTGATTCCTCTTCAAATTATAGTCAAACTATTCCCTCCCATCACTTTTAATTATATCCTAAATAAGTTTATTATTTATATAATTGGTTTAGTAAAATGATATGCCCAAACAGCACAAATTGCTACAAATAAATCTGATTTTTTTTTAAAAAAACCAAACCTCACTTACAGGTAAATCATAACAAATGATGAGGCCCAACCAATGACCTGTGACGAGCTACTATTTAAAAGAAATTAAATGCTATGTTTAATGACTGTATCTTTGTTAATTTCCCTTCTGACGACCTCTCCACACATTCCCAAGAGAGTTCCAAAGATTCTGAAAGAATTCTTTAAGAATATTTGGAAAGGTAATCATGAGTATATTAGGGATGTAAGAGTTTAATCGGTTAACCGATAAGGTTGATGCTAATTTGTTCCTATTAATGGTTAAACTCCACCCAGGGTCCCAGCAGCCATGCACCAGGAGTCCCAGCTGCCACCTCGCATGCCCGGGGTCCCTCCAGGCTGCAGGCTCCGTGTCTGGGATCCCTCCAGGCTGCCAGGGTCCATCACGGTTGGCGGCCCTGCGCCCAAGGTCCCAGCTGCCACCCTGCTGCTGCCCAGCACCCCGGCACGCCCGAGGTCCATCCCGGTTGCTGGTCTCACACCCGAATTCCCGGCTGCTGCTCTGCTGCCACCCAGCACCCCCGAGGTCCATCCCGGTTGCCGGTCTCACACCTGAATTCCCGGCTGCTGCTCTGCTGCCGCCCAGCATCCCAGCATACCCATGTCCCCTCCAGGTTGCCAGGGGGCCAGCAGCAGGGAGCCCCTCGTAAAATGTACGAGTGCTGCAGCACCCCCCCCGTACTCCTAGTTCCCCAGGTAAATGTTTAACCCTGTAACCGATAGAACTGTAATCTGTTACATGGTTAGTGTTTTTAAATGTTATTTACATCTCTAGAGTGTATTATTGGACGATCATAACACAAGGTGGATTTCTGATATGGTCCAAATGTAGCTGCTGAATGGCCAGTGTTAACATGGCCCTTGCAGTTGTCATCTGGCAGCAACATGCCAATGGAAAGGCTTGAGCTCTGACAGCAGATCCAAAGGGTTGGGGAATCCCACATGAGTACTGCAGCAAAGCACACGCTGATGACAGTAACCAGCTCAGATGCGTAATTTTTCGTGTGGGGTGGGGAGGAAGGGTTTGAGTATGGGATAGGAGATGAGATAAAGAAAACTGAATTAAAAATCGCTGCTGTAAAAGCCTCCTTCCTTCAATTTGTTTCCTGCAGGAAGCTCACATTGTGTGGTATTTCACTTGGAATGTAAAACACCTTTAAGTTTTGATCACAAGACATGTCACTATCACAGAGAGAATTTAGACAAAACAGTAAAATGTTTCAGAGCCTACATCTCTGGACATAAAGAATTCAAATTCAGAAGCATCCCACACTCCACAGTTCCATTCTCTAAGATTCTGACAGATACAACGACAGCCATATCAGAGGAACCACTTCCAATGCCTTCTCAGCAAAACTAGCTAAGTGGAGTTTCTAGCTGCTCTCAATTTGAAATGTGTTATTGACTGTCCTTAATGATTTAATAAAATTCCCCAAAATATGGACAAAATATAATCAGGAACAGTGATTTGTTTCTCTAATTACCGAAAAGATTCTAGTCATTAGATTGTATTGTGCATCACTTTCTTTTGTTAATTTCAGTATATGACTCTTAAAATAAATGGAGCTTGGTTGCTGATTTAGCGTAAGCAAGGCCATTTCAAGCCATTCCACTGTTTTGAAAATATGTGTATGCATTTAATATATAATATACACAAAGACATACACATTTACCATGCTGATTATGGAATATACACATCCCAGAGAGATAAAAGTAATACTACTCACAATCCTTAAAATAATTAGCTGCATCTCAACTATTCTGTTTATTTTGTTTAAGTGCATTGGAGAGAGAATTATCTAGACTTCTCAGTACTAGACACCCCACATTAAAGATTTTTCTGAGGCTTTAAAATATTAAGTAGAATTTACTAACCTATAAAAAAGTACTTTTGTAAACTTTACAAAAATATTTGCCACACAACATACTTAAAAGTTTTGTTTAAATACATCTAATGGGACATGCTACCTTGCAAAGTTATATTTTATTTATTTTTAACACAAAGCTAATATTGGTTCTCAGCATTTTTACCTTCCCTATACTATGTGAAGATTCACTACTTGGGAAAGAAGAGGTAAGGTGACCTCTGAAACATATTTAAGAAGTACTGAGTTATTTTAAGGACAGGTGAAGGTAAAAATTGCTTACTCAGATAAAAAGGTTAAGAACAACAAAGCATTACTTATCCTTAAAATAATGAAAATACACTTAAGTACTGGTGCCCAAAGTAACTAAAATTATAACCAAGTACAACCAATTATAGAGCCAGGTGTCAACCAGAAAGCACAGTGTGTACATAATAGTACCAAGTCTCTCAAATATCCTTTCCCCTGTTCCTTCTATCTAAAGAAGCAACAGCTCTGAAGAAGTCATCCATGGAACTAAAGTGAAATAACTAATTGAAAGGGTTAACATATAAGTGCCCTTGACATTTCTGAACTAGTAACACGCTAGCAAAGAATACTGCACAGAACCTAAGGCAACATGGTTAGGCATGTTTACAGAATGTACATATCAAACGTGTTTCCAAAGCCAGAGTTCTTTGTTGCAATAGTCTCACAAATTATGGCGTGGGGGACAGACAGCAACCTCTATTTCAGATATTATCTTGCACACTCAATAAATATTGTTATAGCCCAATGCTAGTAATTCTGTGCTTAATCACCTAACCTAACCCAACCCATTTTGCCACATTCTAATTTACTAGCCAAAATAAAGGAATTTACAGAGTAAATGCATGTGTTAAATATCCTCATTGATATTAAATGGAGAGGGGGAAAATATCCATGCACACATCCAAAGTGCCCATTTTTGCAACTTAAACATGAGACCGGGCAGTATTCAAGCTGAAACCTTGGGGGACACAGAGGAGTTCACCTACTACAAGAAACAAAACACAAAACATCACAAAAGATAGCATCTGAAGGACAAAACTGTCAGCCTCTGAAAATGCACTTGACCCCCACCTCCACCCTTGCCCCCTGTGTGTGTTTTAGGGGTGACAGAATACAGTACCTTTTCCTTTTGCAGTAGTGCTGCTGCTATTGCCAACTGAGCAGGATGCCTGAGAATCCTTCCTTAACCTCTTGCTCTGAGGTCTGACACTGGACCTGAGAAAATGATGTTGGTCCTGGCTGTGGGAGGGCTGGAGAGAAGATGGGGCTTGGGGGATATTGGGGCTGGATGAGGGGTTATTAGTGTTGTTGTTAATAATCTTCTCTTCTTTCTTTGTGCTGCTCCTGCCTGGAGCTGCCTCTCCTCTTCCTGCCCCTTCTTCCAGGGACTCCTCATCTCCTCCAGCTCGCTTGCCTAGCTTTTTCACCCCTTCCTCCCCGCTGCTGTCTCCCAGCTTCACTGTCATCCTGTTGGGGAGGAGAGAAAGAAAAGAGGGGGGTATAAAGTCAAGCCACAGACCCCCACTAGAGAGGGAAGAAAATCCCTGGGCTGAGAGGGGAGAAGTTTAGCTGCAGAAATTCCTCTCAACATGGCCGCCGTTGTTTGTTACTAAATCCCCTTTCGTTTGCTGTCCCGACCCAACAACCTGTGCCGAAGGGTGGGAGGGGAAAAGCCCCATAGGAAACCCCCTAAACCACCCCAAAAGGGAGCCAGGCGTCCCCGGCAGACCCCTGGCACCTTTCTGAAAGGATTAGGAGCGCCTTTGGCAAGGAAATTGCCAAGCCAAACTCAGGCGTTTGGAAGCGCTCGACAAGCACACACACAGAGAAAAACAGCCACCAAAAAAATCCCCAGCGGAACAGGGGGAGCGCAGAGCATGGACAGGGGCTCCTAAAAGTGACTCGCCCCCACCCCATCCTACCCATTGTGCTGTTCCTCTGGCCCAGGGGGGCTCTTCTTTCTCCTCACCATGGAGCCGAGGTGATCCGACCTGCTGAGGGGGGGAAATTCATATTCCTAGATGCAGCAGCAGCAGCAGCAGCAGCTTCTCCTTCTGTCT
This sequence comes from Gopherus evgoodei, assembly GCF_007399415.2. Classification (NCBI taxonomy): domain Eukaryota; kingdom Metazoa; phylum Chordata; order Testudines; family Testudinidae; genus Gopherus; species Gopherus evgoodei. The sequence goes on from NW_022060059.1 coordinate 2,111,372, forward strand.
GTCTCTCTCTCTCTCTCTCTCGGGCTGGGACTGGCCAAGGCTATGAACATTTCCAGCCACCACCCCCACCCCCTTTCAAATTACTAGGCACCTTTCTGCTTTACCCTAAGCTGGAACTTTTTCCCCAGAAAGGTGGCAGACCGTCAAGTATACAATGAGCCCAAAAGCTCTGGTGTCTTTGCAAAGGAGCATCGCTTTGGGGGCTGATCGCCTGTCAACGTTTACATTTTAAAAACAGCACACCGGGAGAGGATTTGGCTTTCCAAAGCCATGAACTTTGCTTGCTACGTCATCAACTTCCATCATTTTTATACTTACTGTAAGCCCCCACCCCAATTTAAAAAAAAAAAAGCCACAAAAAGCTCAGATGCAAACATTTGCTGTCGTTTTTTCAACCCTAAAGAAAACCGTTCAGCTCAAAGAGATTCTGCAATCACTTTGCCAAGTAAAAAGTTTAAGCACATTATTTGTTAGAAGTCCACTTAACTGGGCTCTGCTGCCACTGAAATGCATTATACATCATCTTTAATTCGAACATTGACATTTGGACCCACTGTAGCCGATAGCCTGACCACTTGTTTTGCTCTGGTTCATAAATCTGCTCAATTATTATTATTTTAAATTCAGTGGAAAATCTCACACTACACACGAAAGGTTTTAGACGCTGAGACTTTTAGCAGATTTAATTTTTACAGAAGGGGAAAATATTACAGACACTATATCTAAAAACAAGACTACACCTTTCAAGACAGACGCCATACTAAAATAAAATAGAACGATCTAGCAACAGCAATGCAATCGCCTTATCACAAAACCAGAATCCATAGTCCAAATTCAAATAAGAAAAACCAACTGCCAAAAAATTAATAAAATTCCAACTAACAACTAAAACATCTGCCACACACTGAAGTGAATACAGAAAGAGCAGACACGACTATAATGCATTTTAAAAGGAGTGTGTTGGCTGCACAACCATTGCATAATACAGTGATTTTGATTAAAAGGAACGATGTTAAAAGTACGTTTTTCTCCCTATGCTTTAAATTAAGCCATTATATTTACAAGTGTAAAATTATTTTGGGAAGTGTTCTGTCAACAGCGTACGCAACCCTTAATACATATTAAAAAGTGGTAAGCGATACATCTGACAAATCACCCAAACTACACACAAGGCAATTTACAGCTTGTTCTAAAAAAAAAAAAAAAAAAAAAAAACCCAACAACAAAAAAAATTTACCTACTAATAAGTCTAGGGGCGTATGATATTTAAGGGGGGTTTCAATCCCTTTGGTTGAATGAGGGTGGTTACAAGCCCACCGTTTGTTTCATGGCCACAAATTAAAGGAATACATCCTCCAACAACCAGGGCAACAGGGAAGAAAATGTACTCTCCCCATCAGAACAAAATCTGTATAATGAAAGGCGATGTAACCGCTACTGAAATATCAGAAAAAGCAAGTCTCAGTGCAACTCTATTTTCCAACAGTTTCTTCTATAAACTCTTCTGGCTAAAACCTCTCATGCTTATCACAGTTGCAACTCTCCTCCCAATCCACCCACTCAACTGTTGTCGCCTAACTCTCTTCTCCATATTACACCTGTTTTTCTTTTTCCTCTAAAACGGAAAGATCTTGACACCTTTATAACCTTTGCTTTTCCATATCTTCATGCTCTGCTACCCCTTCCTCTGGTAAACCCCACACTCTCCTCTATAGGCACTTCTCTTCTTCCCAAAAATGTATTAAGGCTATAAAAATGTGTTTTAATAAGGAGTTCATCTATGGTTCGCCATTCCTTCTTTAGACCAAAAACACATGAGAGGGAAAACAGCGGCAGAGTCTCCAGGGCCCACGGGGCAAAATACCGTTTCACAGACAAAATACAGGTACCAAGTTTGGCTTCCTAAAATTGCTCCTCTTTTTCTTGATGCAGACGCCCCCCCTTCTCCAGATCATAGAGGCTCCATCTTCTAATGAAGGATTACCTGATGCATCAATACCCCACTGCAACCTTTGCGCCCCAGGTTCTCCGGTTGATCTTCTGGCTCCGGCAGCCCCAGGTCCCCCAAGTTGCACCCCTAATCCGCCAGCTCGTGGAGCTGCCTCAGCACGCCAATATCCTTCGGTTCCAGCTGTGCCCGCACAACCGTTGTTTCTGCAGCAGTCCGTGCTCGGCCGGAGAGGCGAAGCCTGCTCCCTAGACTCCCCCAGCCACGGCCTCTGCCCCCGGCAGGCACAGCAGGCCGTTCTCCGAGGGCCCTCAGGCCCCCCGGCCGGAGCAGCAGCCCCTACCCCTCACCCCTGGATCTCGACCCTGCACCGGGCCGCCTACAGATGCCTGGCAGCTGGACGCAGTTCCGCTTCCTCGTCACCGAGGCCGGCGGCAGCGGAGAAACGCGAGCCCAGCTCTGCGCGCGTCGATACCCCAGTCCAGACCCCAAACAAACCGCCCCATTGGCCGACGGCGAACGGGCAAAAGGCGAGAGGCGGGGCCGCAGCCACACCGCTGACCAATCAGAGAGCGGCGCGCGGACGGTGACGCAACCCTAACGCAAGGGGAGAGGCAGGATCCGGCCAGCCTCAGCTGGGGTGGAGCGGGTCCAATCAAGAGGCGTTGATTGGCCGAGTAAAGGCCAATGGCGATACTCGAGGGCGGGGTCTGCGTATCGAATTCCCTTCAGAAACGTCCGGGAAGGGGTGTGGCCTGTGAGATTGGCATTTCCCAGCATGCAGTCTGACTGGGCTGCTGCCGGCCCTCTGGAGAGAGTGTCTTAGATCCGGGGCGGGTCCCGAGGGCTTGTCACATGACAATGGTAACAAATCGGGGAAGCGCGGCTGTTTTTCAGAACTGAAGAAGAAACATAGCAGCCGGCAGAGGGAGTGTCACCTTATTGATTTGAACTGGGACAATACAGACCATGGTTGCAACCAAAGTCCTGTAGGGGCACCAAGTCTTGTGTAAAGGGGGTCAAATGAGGTGTCTAAGACCTGTCTGTATTCATGTGTTATGTTTGTAGTTTAAGTTACGAATATTGGTTCTATACTATCTGCATGTCAAACTTATGCTAAGCTTCTGGGTGACACCTGAGACAAGTTGGTGTTAGCGCTGCCTAGCCTGCTTGATGGCCCATTAAGGACCATCAGCTATACAATTGACCCATTGAGAGAATGGTAGATATGCCTTGAGACTCAGCAAAGTTTGCAGGAACTTGCCCATGTGACTTCAGACTCCATTTTGCGGTAATTTTCCACAGTAAGAACAAAGAAGTGTTCTTACACCTGGAAAAGACTATAAAACGCTGATGCCTCATCTCCATCTGGTCTTCAATCCTGCCTCATAACTCTGGAGGACGGAAGCTTTACACAAAGGACTGATGACCCATCCCAGATGTGGATGTACTCCAGAGACTTGATTTGAACCCCACATCCTTATATGTACTTATACCTGCTCCTGTATCTTTTACTTCATACATCTGATGAAGTGGGTTCTAGCCCACAAAAGTTTATGCCCAAATAAATTTGTTAGTCTCTAAGGTGCCACAATGACTCTTCATTGGGGTAGTGGTGGGGGGTTGCTGACACAGACTAACATGGCTACCACTGAAACCTGTGTTACTGCAGTATCTCTTAAACTTTCCAGACACTGTACCCTTTCCAGGAGGCAGATTTGTCTTGCATGCTGCTAAATTTCACCTTACTTAAAAAGTACTTGCTTAAAAAATCAGCCATAAAACTGCTAAAGTGTCACAGCACATTATTACTGAAAATTGCTTACTTTCTCATTTTTACCATATACTTATAAATCAATTAGAATATAAATATTGTACTTACATTTCAGTGTATAGTCCAGAGGTTAGCAGATTTTTGATGGCTCGCGGGGCAGGCTGAGCTGCTCAGCCCACCGCCACTCTGGGGTTTCCACCGCCAGCTCCTGCCAGCCGGGCTACCACCGCCAGTCCCACTCAGCGCCCGCTGTTGGCCTGGGCTTCCTTCCCCCAGGCTGGCAGCAGGCTGAGACCCCAGCTTGCAGGAGCCAGCAGCTGAAACCCCCTCTGGGGTTCCCGCTGCTGTGCCCTTGCCAGCCGGGGTCCCAACGCAGCCCTACTCACCTTGCTTCTGGTTGGAGTTCCAACGCAGGCCCCCTGCCAGACAGGGTCCAGGCTTTCAGCCCTACCAGTCGCCAGCTCCACTCACCTCAACTGCCGATCTGGGGTTCCAGCTGCTGACCTCCTGCCAGCTGGTTATCAACTTATAACTCAGAAGCCTGTGTACAGCTTAAAGTATCTAAATACGTGCCACCAGACACTGGAAAACTCGGCAAGGATCACACTAAACTAATAAGATCTGCATTTTAATTTAATTTTAAATAAAGCTTCTGAAATATTTTGAAAATCTTGTTTACTTTACATATAACAGCAGTTTAGTTATATATTATAGACTTATAGAGAGACCTTCCAAAAAACGTTAAAATGTATTACCGACACACAAAGCCTTAAATTAGAGTGTATACATGGAGACTTGGCACACCACTGCTGAAAGGTTGCCAACCCCTGGTATAGTCTATAGAGCAGTATAAACAAGTCATGGTCTGAATGAAATTTTAGTTTGTAATGACTTTGCTAGTGCTTTTTATGTAGCCTTTTGTAAAACTAGGCAAATATCTAGATGAATTGAGGTACCCCTTAGAAGACCTCTGTGTACCCCTGGTTGAGAACCACTGTGTTGTTGTGTTCTGCCACTTTGCTATACTGTGCTTAAGGTACTGACTCTGAGGTGGTCACAGTCAAAGAAACTGCAGCTCTTGTGTTGCTGCATGAAGGGAGGGAGTTCTGTAGACACTCCAAATCTGGTACAGAAGCCTGCTAGGTACTCTGCAACCTACCATGCACAAGGGGAATGTGATGTGTCAGAAGTAAAGGTAACCTAACTAGTGCCAAAGGAGAACAGAAATGGAAAGAAAACACAAAGAAGAAGAAAAAAGCAACAAATGCTGCAGGATCAATCCCATCAACTTGCCACTCCTTGATGCCCTAGAAAACTTCAGCTTTGACAGACCTTGTAAATGGAGAGAGAAGAAGCAGAGCTTTGCCAAAATTCCACATTGCTAGTAAATTCCACCAGGAAATTGGAGCCATCCAGATATTATCTTTAAATTATGCTGTGGGGAAGCAGGGAGAGTATATCTTAAAATTCTGTGATTTGCTGCTGATAGTCACAAAAATGACCACTAAAGAGTTCTGTCTATGTTTGATGCATACTTTGTACCCCAGAGAAATGTGGTTTATGAAAGGGTGTGTTATCAGCACAGAATTCAAGAACCATGGGAATCCGCTGAATCTCTTATAAGAGCTGTGCATGCCTTTGTGGAAATATCAGAGATAGGTCATTGTGCTTACCAATAAAAGCTCTCACTTAGCTACATTTAAAGACAGATTTAACTCTACAAACAGGTGTCTAGATCACAAAGCAGACTGAGCAAATGCAGCAGCAAAACAAAATGCAGGTGCAACTTGCAAAACTAGAAAATTTCGAAGAAACTGTAGAGAGACAGCATGACTGCTAAAAATAATTTTAAAACCCCTGAGACAAGGAGGGAAAAGTCCCAGGCAAACTACAAATCTTTCAGACTAAATGTACATGATGTGAAAAAATTCATAACCAGAGAAAGATATGTCCAGCCAAAGCTACAAGACACAGCTTTGCACACAATATGGACATTTTACAGCTCTTTGCTGGACTAAGACAGAGCATTGACATTTAAGAGCTGTTGTTTTGGAATTGATCATGTGATGAGACAGAGCCTGAATGGAGAGTGAAACTAAATATTTATGGAAAAACTATTGACTTTAACATTTACTAGGAGCAGATGTGACAGACGTATCACAAGGGACGTATAACCACTTTCAACCCCTCCCAGAGTTGAAATCACTGATACAGTCCTGACTAGCCCTGAAGGTATTCTGAACAGCACGCACTAGTTCACCACAGAAACAACTTTCAAAGATGAAAGCTTCACATTCAGTGTGCATGTGATCAAAGGATCAAAGACCAACAACCTTCTCAGCCACAGTGTGGCAGCATGAGTGACAAGTTTGTAGAAATTTTGGTGGTGCCCAGAACCCGTCCCCTCAACTCGGCCCCCCCAAATGCCACCTCCACCTGCCTAAGGCTCTGGGCGGGGTTTTGGGGGGAAGTCTGGGGTGCAGGTCCTGGGCTGGGGATTAGGGTGCAGGAGGGGTGCAGGCTTTGGGATGGAGTTTGGGTGCGGGTGCAGGCTCCGGGCTGAGGCAGGGGGTGACTATGCAGGAGGGGGTGAGGGGTGCAGGCTTTGGGATGGAGTTTGGGTGCAGGCTCTGGGCTGGGGGTGGGGGTGTAGGAAGGGGGAGGTGGTGCATGCTCTGGGAGGGGGTGCACGCTCTGGGAGGGGGTTTGGGGATAGGAGGGAGTGCAGGGGTGAGGGCTGTGGGGCTGAGGATGAAGGGTTCATGATGCGGAGAGCTCAAGGCTAGGGCAGAGGGTTGGGGTGTGGAGTGAGGGCTGTGGGGCTGAGGATGAGGGTTCATGATGCGGGGGGGCTCAGGGCTGGGGTGGAGGATCAGGGTGCAGGGGAAAGAGGGTTGGGGCTGAGGATGAGGGGTTCATGATGCAGGAGGGGGCTCAGGGCTAGGGCAGAGGGTTGGGCTGTGGGGTGAGGGCTGTGAGGCTGAGGATGAAGGGTTCATGATGCGGGGAGCTCAAGGCTAGGGCAGAGGGTTGGGGTGTGGGGTGAGGGCTGTGGGGCTGAGGATGAGGGTTCATGATGCGGGGGGGCTCAGGGCTGGGGCGGAGGATCAGGGTGCAGGGGAATGAGGGTTGGGGCTGAGGATGAGGGGTTCATGATACTGGGGGGCTCAGGGCTGGGGCAGAGGATTAGGGTACAGGGGAATGAGGGCTCTGGCTGGGGCTGAGGGGTTTGGGGTGTTGGAGAGGCTCAGGGCTGGGGCGGAAGGGCAGGGTAAGGGCAGCCTGCCTTGCCATTGATGGATGGGGGGGCACTAGGACCCTGGAGCAGCAGACAGCAGTTCTGCTGGGAGCTACTCCACAGGGCAAGCAGGCAGGGGAGAGGCGCGTGCTGCTTTCTGTCAGGCAGGGACGCGGCGTGGCGGGAGGAGACACGCGGTGGGGGGGTGGCAGGTGGGGGCTGGGACCGGCTCCAGGCAGGGACGCGGCGGGGGGGGGACCCGCGGGGGCCGGGGCCCAATCCAGGCAGGGCCGGGGGAGAGATCCGGCTCCAAATATTGCTAGAGCGGGGCCCCCAGCCCTGAATATTCCTGGTGCTCGGGCACTGCAAATGTATATAACCCGCCGCCTATGTGTGGCAGCCATAATGGGCCTAGTGAGAAAGGTGTTAGAACTTGACTGAGTATTTGGTGATATTGGACTTTTGAAAGGAGATACAGTACAAATGATTTTAAGAGATAATCCTGAACCATCTAGTGTACATACACCTCACAGGATTCCTATCCAATTGCTTTATAAAGTGGAAACTGAGTTAAAGAGATTGGAATGGATTGGCATAATTGAGAAAATCTCTGAGCCAACAGCATGGTGAGCCCCAATGATACTGATTACAAAAACGTGGAAAAATATAAATCTGTGTGGATCTTAAAAGATATAATGTAGCAGTTGTCAGAAAAATATATCTTCTCAACACTGGATGACTTCTTCCCCAAAGTGAAAGGAGCTACTATATTTTCCAAGATGGATTCTTTAGTGGAGTCTGGCAAATTCCTTTAGTTTAAGATAATGCTAATCAGTCTACATTTATCACATCCTCTGGGAGATTTTGCTTTCAAAGATTATTTTTGGGATTACCAGTGCATCTCAAATTTTTCAAAGAAAGATGGCAAAACTGTTAATAAACACAGATGGAGTTGTAGTTTTTGTGGGTGATATTTTGATGTATGGATCATTGATGTAAGAACTTGACAAAACCCTCAATGAAGTTCTCAGCTTAATCAGTCAGTCTGGACAGAAGCTAAATAAGGAAAAGTCCATTTTCCATATACATCAGATCAAGTTTTTGGGACACAAAATTAACAAAGATGGAATCAGTCCTAGCCCTGAGAAAGTAAAAGCAATTTGAGACTGAATTCACCAATGAATGTATCAAAACATCTTGGCTATGGTGGCCACATCAATAAATTGCCTTTAAAAGTATAAAATAAATTATTTCAATAGCACCAGTTCTCAAGTACTATGATGTGAAAAAAAACAATGGTCTGTGTGGATGCAAACAGCTATGGCCTAGGTGGTGTATTGTTGCAACAATATGAATCTGTGTGGAAATCCAGTGTATTTTTCCCTTTCACCTTCACAGAAGCAGAAAAACTACATGAATAGATTGAAAATGAGTACAGTATAGGGGCACTTGAGAACTTTTACTTATATCTATGTGGATTGGATTATTTTTCACTGATAACAGATCATAAACCACTTGTAACACTCAACAGAGAAGACCTGGAGCAAGCAGTGCTGAGATGCCAATGTCTTGTGATAAGGTTAATGCAATTTTAATCTAAATATGCTCATGGGAAAAATCTGGTAGTAGCAGATATGCGGTCACAGAGCCAAGCATTGCACTCAACTACTTATGAGCTTGAAGATGACATAAAGGTGTACGTTGATGCTGTGGACTCATACAGAGTAGTGTCAGAAAAGAGACTACTACATCATCTACAAAAAGTGACCTTGAGAGATGTCACTCAGAGAACTGCCAGATCTAGAACCTGATGACTGTCTTTGTGTTAAACTGGATGAAGAAAAAGGAAGAACTTCAGCTGTCATAAAGAAAAGTAATCACCCTAGATCATATGTGATTGAGACTGACAGTGGAGAGTTCAATAGAAACCGCTGACATCTTGAGTTTGTTCCTCAATGAAACAACCAACAGAGCAAACTCTGCAGGTGGTGAATGCGGAACAAGAAGACTCAATGATTCCAAACTGACCTCAGCCAGTCATTGCAACTAATAGATAGCCAGATGACCGAGCTGGAAGATGTTTGGATCATGTAATTAGAAAATCAGTATGATTCAGAGACACCTAACAGACTGATACATACTGAACTTTAAAGATAGTGTGATAGTGTAAGTGTTGTAAATGGTAGGAGTGTAAAACGAAAAGGAGATGTGATGGAATGCTAAAACTATATTATAATGTTCCACCATTAGAAGGCGCCATCCTTATCTGAACTGGTAACGGCCATATCTGGCAGTGCATTTATCTTAAGGAGAACACATCTTTCGTGTTTCTTTCCATGATCTGTATCCAGTCCAAATCTAGTATAGAAGCCTGACCTGCTAGTAGAAACCCTGCAACCTACTATGTACAAGGAGTACATGACACTCTCCCATTCTGTGCTTCATTGTAAAGCTACTGGCTGACACAGACTTCTTAAAAAAGCATATCTCTATATCTTTTCTGTCTGCCCCTGAACATCTCATCCACTTGAAGTTTAAATTTTTAACAACACATTTTAGATCTGGACATGTCACTGGCTTTACCATGCATCTCGATCTGGTCATCTTCTGTTCTTGAGTAGGGTGACCGGACATCCCGTTTTTAAAGGGACAGTCCCGTATTTAAGCCCTACTACTGTTGTCCCTACTTTTTCTTAAAAACAGGCAAATTGTCCCATATTTTCTGTGTGTCCCCCCACCCCCATCAGTACTGGCGGTTCCTGCTGCTGGTTGGATCCCTGCATGCCAGCTGCCTGCCCACCACTGGTGAGTGGGGGAATCCAGTGGCTGTCGATGGAAGTGGGTGTGCAAGGCTGGTAGTGGGGCAAAGATGTACTGCGTGGGGCCAGCCACACCCCCTGCCAGTCTGTCAGCACAGCCTCTGTTACGTGCCAGCTCTTGGCCTCCTCTCCCACTTCCAGAGAGCATTGGCTGTGCGCTGCAAGCCATGGAGGCTGGTGAGTGCAGGCAGGTGCCAGGCAGCGGCTGGTTACACATCGCCTCTCCTGCCCATCCATCGGCCCTTTACGTGCTCCACCTCTTGCTGTCCTCTCTCTGCGTTATCACTTCGCCCTCCCCATGAGAGAGATGTATGGGATTGTGTGTGTGTATCACCTCTCCCCGTGTGTGTGTTGGGGGGGAGTGTAGGGATGTGTGTGTCACCTCTCCCCGTGTTAACACTAAAGCCTTAAAGATAAGGAGGTAAATAAAAATAATCCAACTACACAGTATTTCTTTTTAACAGGGGTTCAGTCAACTTGTTCCGTATTCAGTATAGGGAAATATGATCACCCTATTGAGGAGAGTTTTTTGTATAGCTAATTGATTTCTAATCACCAAATTCCAGAGGTGTAGATTCCTTTTCAATAGAATTCTTCCTCCACTGAGTTTATGATGTAAATACTTTTGCTACTATAGTTACGTATCAATTTAACTGGGTTTGGCACCAGATGCCTCTTGTTTCTTCTATACTGTGTAGCTTAGTCTTAAGCAAGTAAGATCTCAGAATGCATGTACTTTCTGCACTGTATTGTCCTTCAAGGACTGTGGAAATACACTATAATTGTATTATGTAATCAGACCTTCAACTTAGGAACATTCACTTTTTATTGCATAGAAATCACAAACTGGACATCAGACCTCAATAGGTAAATTCACCAACCATGTTTTAAAATTTCTAATACAGGAATTATGTAGTTGCATATCAGCAATAGGGGCTGTTTTAATAAGTTAGTGATTGATGAGCATATCAAACTGGTATGTAAATGTGCTTCTATATTATCCTAAGCCTGTGAGGAAACTAGGTGATCAATAAGTTATCAGCTGCCACTAAGGATTCCCCTTGTGGATGTTCAACAATAGGTTTAAATCCAACATATGACCAGTCTCAAAGGGGATCATTTCCAGATGAATAGAAGCGGCTTGTAGTAAATCACAAGCTTGAAATAAAAAATTGTTACGAACCTTTTGCATTACCATGTTTCCACATTCTCTTCCATGTGCAAATTGGAAAGATGCTATACATTAAAGTAGGGATATTAGTTGTTTCCTTTCTGTACTTTTAGGAAACCTCTATTTAATCTAAGTGGCTTCCATGGCTAAGAAAAAGAGACAGAAAAAATAAATAAAACCTGAGAAGTTTTTACCCAAGAAGGAACAAGAATTCTGTTAAGGCTTGAGACTCATTACACTATTCTACACCATTCTGAACAATTCTCAGATTGTTACTACTGCATAATATTTTGTATGCTTTGACTTCCTCAATGTTGATTTTTTTTTAAAGTTCTTTAAGTCTTACCTCCAAAATGGTATGTCTTAATTAAAAAAAACAGGGAAATAGGGTTACAGTACTACATAGGTCATTTTTGCTCAAAATTCCAAAACAATATTAAAGATTTAGGGATGGATCCCACAACTGGATCTGTCTTGGCACACCCTGATTTCAGTGAAGAGTGTAGGGAATCTAGGCTCACATGGAGCTTGTTACAGGATTGGTGCTGAAAGAAAGAAAGAAAGAAAGAAAGAAAGAAAGAAAGAAAGAAAGAAAGAAAGAAAAGGGCAATCACTAGTCCAAGAGACTATTTCTGGTACTCAATGGAACCATTTAGATGGGTTGGGGGACTCCTGTTCCCCCCCCCCCACTCCAAGTTTTGTACAGGAGGTGTGCTCCCCAGGGGAGCTCTTAACTGCACATCATTAGTGTGGAATCAGAGTTCACAGAAGAGAGGAGCTGCTCCCAGTTTGTGTCCCTGGGGCAGAGAGTCAGTATTTTGTTTACAAACAGAGGCAGGGTGATTAATGGCATATTGAATTTCATACAACAGCATATTGGGCTGCACTAGTAGGAGCATTGCCAGCAGATCAAGGGAAATTATTATTCCCCTCTATTCGGCACTGGTGAGGCCACATCTGGAGTACTGCAGCCAGTTTTGAACACCCTATAGCCAGGCAAAGGACTCACTGGCGCAGCACCTCCTGCTGGTCATCTTGGGAATTAGCTCTCCAGCATAAAGAGCGCCTCCTCCTGGCCAGTGTCTTGCCCGCCGCTGGCCCCCGTGTCCCTCCTAGACCCCAATACCCCTCTACCCCAGCAGTAACCCACCATCTAGGTCTCCCTTCCCAGGGGAACCCCCAACCCTCTATCTGCACCTTGTCTCAGTGGCCATTGCCAGTCATTATCTAGCCCCCGCTCACTGGGGCAAACTGCAGTCTGTAAAAGGCCACTCATCATTGGCAAGTGGGGTTTGGACCAGCTGCCCCTACTTAACTCCAGTATCTTTCTTTAGGCCTTGCATAAGGCCTGCAGCCTGGGGGTTTACCAGGCTGGAGCTCCCCCGCTCCCTTGCCCTATTCCCCAGTACTGCTCCAGTTCAGGTATCCTTCTCTCACAGGCAGGCAGGTCCTTCTCCCTCCACACCTAGAGAGACACTGACCTAGCCCCTGGCTCACAGCCCTTTTATAAGGCCAGCTGTGGCCTGACTGGGACATGGCCTCAGCTGTGGCTGCTTCCCTAGTCAGCCTAACCTTTTCTCTCAGGAACAGGGAAACTGCCCTGCTACACCCCCCACTACACCCTTGATGCCTTCGAGGAGCAGTGGGCGCTGTCCGGGGTTCTCTGCTCGGTGTCCCCATCAGGCTCCCTTCTTATGACACTTTGACCACACTCCTGTACCTGTTCTTTTATTAGTTGTCCTCCAAACTCAGTTGGGTTTTTGAGGTCCTGTAGATCCTCCCCCTAGGCTGGGATGGGATCCTTTAGCATTGGGCAGGCTTCTGCCCATCCAGTTCCCAGAAACTCAATAGGTACACCCCCCACTACACCCTTGACACCTTCGAGGAGCAGTGGGCGCTGTCCAGGGTTCTCTGCTCGGTGTCCCCATCAGGCTCCTTTCTTTTGATCCTCTGACCGAACTCCTGTCCCTGTTCTTTTATTAGTTGTCCCCCAAAATCAGTTCCGTTTTGAGGTCCTGTAGATCCTCCCCTTAGGCTGGGGGCGGGATCCTTTAGCACTTCCCAGAACCCAATAGGTACACCCCCCACTACAGAAAGGATGTGGCTAAATTGGAGAGAGTCCAGGGGAGGGCAAAAAAAATTATTAGAGGGCTGGGACACATACCTTATGAGGAGAGGGTGAGGGAACTGGGCTTATTTAGTCTGGAGAAGGGAAGAGTAAGGGGGGATTTGATAGCAGCCTTCAACTACCTGAAGAGGGGTTCCAAAGAGGATGGATTTAGGCTGTTCTCAGTGGTGGCAGATGACAGAACAAAGAACAATGGCCTGAAGTTGCAGTGTGGGTGGCCTAGTTTGGTGTAACAGGGTGCTGGCCAAAAAGGTTCTGGCCAGGCCCCTGTTAGCACAACTCCAGTTAAGGGGTATTAATTGGTACTGGCTGGGTGTAGCTCGCAAAAGGACTTAAGGAAAAACATCTGCAGGCCTTGTTAGCCAGGAGGCTATATAAAGGTAGCAGGGAGGGGAGAAAGCAGGTAAGGTAGGTCCCAGCTGGCTGAAGAAGCTAGCTGGCTCCCAGGGAGCTAGCTGGAATGGACTGTATATAAACAGTGGTGAGAACTGACAAGGAACAAAAGGGCACTGGTGCTTGCATATCATGCAGTCCCCAACTGATTTTTGGGACAAGCAGTGAAGCACTCTGTTACAGTTGGATATTAGGAAATATTATTTCACTAGAAGGGTGGTGAAGCATCGGAATGGGTTACCTAGGGAGGTGGTGGAATCTCCATTCTTAGAGGCTTTTAAGGCCCAACTTGACAAAGTCCTGGCTGGGATGATTTAGTTGGGATTGGTCCTGCTTTGAGCAGGGGGTTGGACTATAACAGGGGTAGGCAACCTATGGCACACGTGCGAAAGACAGCACGAGCTGATTTTCAGTGGCACTCACACTGCCCGGGTCCTGGCCACCAGTCCAGGGGGCTTTTCATTTTAATTTAATTTTAAATGAAGCATCTTAAACATTTAAAAAACCTTATTTACTTTACACACAATAGTTTAGTTATATATTATAGACTTATAGAAAGAGACCTTCTAAAAATGTTAAAATGTATTACTGGCATGCAAAACCTTAAATCAGAGTGAATAAATGAAGACTCAGCAGCACACCACTTCTGAAAGGTTCCCGACTCCTGGACTAGAAGATCTCCTGAGGTCTCTTCCAACCTTAATTTTCTATGATACTATGATTAACATAAGAAAGGGCTGGTAATTAAATTAAGGATTAGAAAGTCCTTAGATGAGCCTGTAAAACAGGAATCCCTCTGCAGGGGGTTGTGAGTGTTGAAACCTCCCCCCGCCCCTCGCATCTGCAGTGGACTCAGAATAAATATAGCCAAGCCCTATGAGCCAAGTTTACATTCAGAAAAGAGATAAATTTGAGGAGTGTACATGAAAAGAAGGGGCCAAAACCAAGGGAAGGGATAGCGGTGAAAATAGAGGAAGTTCTCACTCTATCTGTGGTACTTATGCAGCCCCATCACCATAGTATCTGTGCACATCACACTGTCTAAACTATTTCTCCTCACAGTCCATCTGAGGTAGAGCAGTACTGTTATCCCCATTGTACAGATAGGGCACTGAGGCACAGAGATACTAAAGGTCAGATTTTCAAAGGTATTTAGGCAGCTAGTGGGATTTTCAAAAGCATTAAGGAGATTAGGTGCTTTGTAAACCCCACCAGAGGCCTAGCTACATCTTTAGGTGCCCAAAAACCTTTGAAACTCCATCCTTAAGGCATTGGCCTGTGGTCATACAGGAAGTCCACAGAGGGGAATAGAACCTAAGTCTTTCAGGGCTAGCTCCCTATGCACTGGACCAGATTATCTCTCTGCTGCATACTGCAAAAAAGAAGACTCTAATAGATGATAGCAAAACCACAAAGGTCACTTCTCTGAGACTCCAGCAGTTGGTACCAGGCAACTGGGAAGGACTTCTGTATAAAGGCTAGTTACTTTCCAGAAGGCTCTTAAACACAACATTACAGTGAGTGAGTTGCAGTTTTCATAGGAGAACATTTAAAACCAAACGCCAAGAAAATCCCACATTTTAAAGTTGAGAAAAAAAATTTCTGGCAGAAAAGGAACATAAATAGGCATAGGAGCTCTGGGCAGCTCTTCCCCTTGAAAGATAGTTGGAGGGTCAAATCCTCTAGTTCTTAAGCAAGTAAAACTTCTATTGCCATCAGCACCTCCGCTTATAGATATTAACATCACAGTGAACATATGATAACATGCTCAATAACTAAACACTTCATATTTAAATATCTGGGCCATCTTATCCAGGGCTACACATCTTATACACAATGGTCAGGGACCAGTGTTGCTGATTCTCATGATTTTGTCATGAGTCTCATGATAATTATTGTTTTTCTTAAAGCCCCAGCTCCTTGAGTCAAGTGGATATGATGATTTCAACCTTCATTCTTAAAGAAAAATTATGTTTCTAGCCCTTCTGGCTGTGGATAAAGCTTTAAAAATTGACCCTGTGCACTCAAAGGCTCAAAAAGCAGAAGACAAATAAAAAGAACACCAAATCTATTATTTTTACATAATTTCTATATTTTAAAGCCAATCTCATCATTTTTGGTTAGCCTGATTCATGATTTTTGAACATTTGGAGTTGTCAATACTGTGAAAGTGACTTGAAAGTGTCACTTTCACTCCTGTTTACCCTCAGTTTTTAGTCTATTATTTGTAATGGTGTAATATCCTGAGAACCCCAGGCAGGTGCAGTGTAAACTTACAGTGCCTAGTAGGTTGCTTCCAAAACTTAAATGATCTATTCCAAGCTTGGTGAACTGCAAAAAAGTAATACAAAGTAATCTAAATTTTTCTATAATTGTTTCAGTTATTGTATTCAAGAGTTCAATTGTTGTATTCAAGAGTTAGTAACAAAGTAAGAATATACATTAAAATTGTATACCTAACCAGTGTCCCTTAAGTGACTTGGCACAAGATGTCAGAACATGTTAGTATTAGACCTGACTGGGTCTAATATTTATTTTTCTTTCTTTATATAGGAATTAGACACAGTGCCCCTGTCAGTTAATTTCTAAGTTATCTCTTAAAAAAAAACACACTAGAGTTTTCAGGTGCCTAAGTAACCCCTGGAATTACAGTTTAAGTTTCCCACTGCCCAAATCTGAAATGATGCTCCTACTGGTACTTACCACATAAGTGTTGTGCTATAGAATTTTTCAGGGTTAGTGCTTTAAAAAGGTGGGTAAGCATTAGCTCCACTTTGCAGATTGAGAAATTTAGATTTGTTCTAAAATTAAATATTACTTGGTGTTTTACATCCCCTTCTGTAAAAGTCCTAAAAAATACCATATCAATGGCAATAACTGTAACCTGATATGCCAATTAAAAAGGGATTTAGCTACCAAAGAAACATTGAAAATTTGGGTTGTTAAGCCTAGATTATGTAATTAAATTAGTAAACTCTGTGGTTGAATCGGATTATAGTATAGCTCAGTGTACAGTTTAAGGTTTACAATAAATAAAAATACTGCAGTCTTTATTTCTTTCTACCCTGTATTCTATTCTGGTTATAACCTGGCTTGATTCTGGCCATGCAGGTCATGCCAAACAGTCTTGAAACTTAGCTTGACTGCAACCAGATTTAACAATTGTCACAGGAAATGTTGCTTTCTACATTTGTTATTTTTATAGTGCCATAAACTTACATGGCGCTTTACAAACCTATAAGAAGACACATTCATTTCCCCATGGAGCTTAGGGTCTATCGCTCTGATCCTGCACACATGCACATAAGTAAGTTTGTACACTTGAGTAGTCCCATTGACTCCAGTGGGACTAGTAACGTGTGAAGTTACTCATGTGAGAAATGTTTGCAGAAGTGGAGCCCAATAAAAAAGACATTGGGCAAAGCTGAGATAAGGCAGGATGGTGGTGGATTTTGAAGATGGCTGAACATTTTTGCATTCCTTTTTATAGCACACAGGGTCCAAGAGGACAGGCTTGTGGTAAGCTTTTACATCAGCACAAAATGCAATTCAACTTTAATGTTATATTAACATAGTTCTATTGTTATGGCAGCAGTGTAATTTTGGTTTGTTTCACATCCTGTGTATTTTATGGTATAAATTAAACAGAAAAATACATTAAGTTGCACATTTAATAAGAAAAACAGGAATAGAACATCTTTGCTGCATTGAACGTGTATAGTATTGCTGTAGGAACTTAAACTCTTATATGTCCTAACTCTAACTTAACCATGCAACCCCAATGTTGCATCAGGTTTTTTTTAATTCAGTTTATAACATGTTATAATATTTGGCCAATACAATATCCTCATAAGTCCTTTCTTAGCTATAAAAGAGAGCCACCAGCATAGTAAACATCCTTCTATATTTTTTCTTTTCAATTGCCTTACATTTGATGCTGTGAAATCTCATTCATGGCTCATTCTTTCCTCTTAAAATATTTTCAGTTGTTTAATGTGATAGATGACAATGGACTGTCCTTCTATAAAAGAGGTAGTCCCTATCCTTTCCTATTCAGGTGAGAGGATTTAAACAAGTGGTCAAATCTCCACTGTTATTAAACCTTACAATGTATTAAATAGAAAGCACTGGTCATATGGACTTAACTAGTCTTTCAGTGCTCAGTGTCATGCATTCAGAACAGGATGAAGCATAGTGGGTATTGCTAGGGCTTGTACACTCCTGAAGCCTGTCCTGTACCTATCCTTGTATGTATTACTCTTGTAGCTGTGCCAGTTCCAGGATATTAGAGAGACAAGGTAAGTGAGGTAATATCTTTATTTGGTCCAACTTCTGTTGGGAAGAGAGACAAGCTTTCACTGTGACACTCTGAATATCTTTCCCAGATCTGAAGAAGAGCTCTGTGAAGCTTGAAAGCTTGTCTCTCTCCCCAACAGAAGTTGGACCAATTAAAGATATTACCTCACCCACCTTGTCTCTGTACCTATCCTATCATTAAACAGGGGACTTCAAATTTCCTGGGCTGTTAATCTGGCAAATTTGGGAGGAAGGATGGTCTTGTGATTAAGGCATTGGACTGGGATTTAATTAATCTATCTTGTATACTCAGACTGTAAATTGTTTATGGCAGTAACTGCCTCTTACTATGTGTTTGCACAGTGCCTACTATGTTGGGGCCCCTAGGTTGGGGGATTCTAGGTCCTGCTGACATAGAAATAATGCTATTTTAAAGGAAGTGCTGAACAATCTAAAACCAGTTGATGTCTTCTTGAGTTCTGGATGTTTGTGCACCCTGAGTTTTATGTCTTTTTTCAACCACCTACCCTTTTTCACCCTCCCGTTGCATTTTTGGTTTATCTTTGGTGTGGAGTCATTAACTTTTTTTCCACCTGTACCCCCAAATCATCAAGTCTTTCCTTCTTGATAACAAACTGTCTTTTTATACTGTGACCACATGATCCCAGAATTCCTTTAACTGTTTCTGCCATAAAGGGAATACTCTAATACATCATTTACATTACATTATTATGTATGGCCAAAGATGGCACTTACGTTCAGTGCATATAAATTTGATAATTTTTCATTTTAAATTATAGCTATAATGCTATAACTATGTTCTCTGTGCAAATTTAGACCCTAATACTTCAACCTTGTATGCATGGGTTTAATGTGACTTCACTGGGGCCAGATGGTCACAAGGGGTCTGCTCAAACGGAACAATTTTAGGACTGTGAGCTTGATGAATTACACACTTCCCCTTTTACATTTTCAATAAACATAATTATGGCAGCTATTTAGATTTTTATCACAAAAACTTTGGTGCTGTAAAAATATTTCATATCAACTCCTTTCCCCCACCAAAAAAAGAGACCTTTTAGGGGTGACAAACAAAAGGTGGTGAAACACTGATATTTCACTATGAAATATTATTAATTATTTGTATTACAGTAGTGGTCAGAAGCCTCAATCAAATCAGGCCCCACTTTGTTAGGCACTGTACAAACACAGAGTCAGACACTTCCTGTTCTCAAACACATACAAACTAATGGCCTTGTGATGGGGCGGTAGCCCCTCACTGGAGGACAAGGGGTTAAAAGCTGCCCTAGGGAGGCTGCGCCCCGGAGGCAGCAAATCAGAGGAGGTCTGAAGGGAGCAGCCAATCAGGGCCAAGTAGGCCCATATAAAAAGGTGTTTCAAGGCAGAGGAAGGCAGTTCTCTGCTGGGAGCCCAGGGAGGAAGGACTGTGTCCCTGAAGGGCCAAGAAAGCTACCAGCACCCTGGACAGAGCTGTGCTGCAAACAGGAGCTGAGGAAGTCAGAGACAGCTCCTGGCTGGCTGTGGGGTGGGGGTGGGGTTCAGACTGAGGTCCCGATACAAGGGTAAAGAGAGTGCTGGAGCTATGTGGGAAGTGGCTAGAGTGGGACTGCAGTTTGCCACTGGCGGGAAGTGGCTGAACAGTGGGCTGCAGTTCCCCCAAAATGGGGAAGCATAGTGTGTGGCATGGCTGGAGAGCTGTGTTGCTGAATAGGACACTGTGGTCCTTGGAGAGACATGGGTCCAAGAGCTGGAGTCTTGGTGGCAATGCACCACCTGAAGGGGGCACACTCAGCTGCAGAGCTAATTCCCAAGACAGGCTGAGGAGACATCAGAGTGGTGAGTGGACCCTGTTACGAGTGGTGGAGAATGCAGGCAGCACGGTCAACCTGATCAGGGGAGGACAGCAGCCTGTGGGGATGATTGTCCAAGTACAAGGGCGACTGAGAGACTAAAGAAAATAGTTAAGGTGGGGATGATGGATCTGGAGTATGCAGAGGTCTTCCTTTCAGAGGGTTATTTTGCCACCCCAGGCTGGACACTGAGGTCAGCACCCCAGCAGAAGGGGACTTACAGACAGCATGTAAGGCTGAAGACCGTGCTGCAGGAAATCCTGGTGAACCAACAGAAGCAATGGGAGGCACAGTGGTATCTCCGGACTTGTCTGGGGCAGCTGGTTAAAGAACAACAGGCCCTGGTAAAGTTCCTGTGGAGGGAGGTTAATAGAAGCTGCAGAGAGAGTGAGGAGAGGCCAGGCACCAGGGCCAGGAGGCTGGTGGCTGGGCTGACTGATTGTCAGGGGCAGCTCTAGCTAAACAAGCAGGTCCTTGGGGTGGCAAATATATGGGGCGGCATAATGCTGGGGCTCCAGCTCAAACCTGAGGCAGCATCCTGGACTAGATCCTGACTGCCCCAGTGGCGGGGGGGCAGTAAACAGCTTGTAAACAGTAAATGGCTTGTCCCTGCCGCTGCAAGCTGAGGAGAGCAGGGCTGCACTACCGGCTCCCGCCTGGGGGGTGGGGAGTGGCCGCTGACCACGGGAAGGCAGCAGGGACAAGCCGAGGAGGAGCGACCCGTCCTCTGCAGCCGGGGCAGGGCTGCACTACTGGCTCCTGCCCAAGGGGAGTGGTGGCTGCTGACTGTGGGAGAGCGGCGGGAGCCAGTAGTGCGGCCCTGTCCTGGCTGCAGAGGATGGGCCACTCCTCCTCGGCTTGTCCCTGATGCTTTCCCGTGGTCAGTGTCCATTCCCCAGGTGGGAGCTGGTAGCATGGCCCTGCCCCAGCTGCAAAGGACGGGTGGAACATGGCGCCCAGGCAGGCTGCTCCTCCTCGGTTTGTCCCCGCCCCTACCTCCTCCTCCTCCCTTCTACACCACCTTCTGCCAGGGCAGGGGAGAGGGGAGTGAAGCGACAGCCTGGGCTGAGCCAAACTCATGCTGGGGCCAAGGCAAAAACTGAGGATGAGAGGGGCTGGGATCCAGCAGCAGCCCCAACCCCCAGCCACGGGAGCAGTGGCAATGGGAGATGAATCCACCTTGGGCCAGATCCACAGTAAGGCAAGAGTCGGGCCAGGCAGGAGGGTCCCCGGGACTCCTGGGGAGCTTCTGCCTGCTGGAACCCCAGAGGCTGCTGTCTCCCTCCCCAGCCCCGCACAGCATGCCGGTGCCTGAAGTCTCCTTCTGCCTCCCCACCTGCAGGGGAAGAGTGACCTGGCAGAGAGGGCCAGCATCTGTCCAGCAAGCCAAGCGCCTCTTCCAGCCCCAGAGCTCTCTCCATTGCATGCCCCTCGGGCTCCCAGCTGGGTGGCCTCAGTGCTGGCAAAATGCCAGCTGGGCTGGGTCCAGTGTGTATCCGAGCTCAGGGGGAGCTCTCTCACCCCAATGACTAGCGCCTTACCTACGGCAAGTACAGTAGTGCAATAGGAGCGTGACGTGAAAAATAGCGTGTCATGTTGTGATACGCTCACTCAAATCACGATTATGTGTGTGTACTGTGCTGCTCTATCAGCACCATTCGTGCTAATTTCCATTTCACATCGGTGCCAGTGGTTATAGGGCTAAAATGCCGGGACAAAAATGAAAATGACTGTCCAGTGCTGCCTACTGGCAACAAAGAGAGAAATGGTAAAAAGAATTAGAAAAACTATTTCGTACTTCAAAAAAGTATTTTACAAAAGTCGACAATCAAGGAGAAAGCTCTAAGCAATGCATTGAAGGTGATTATTCATCAACTAATGAAGACCAGTCAAACCAAGGATTACCTTTATCAACTGATAAAGATGAACAACAATCTGATCAAAGATTATCTTCGCTAACTGATAAAGACGTACAATCACAATCCATCTAAAGATTTACTACTGAAGAGTCCAGAAACAAAGAACTGTTATCCAAATCTAAAACTGCAGAACAAGTATTGGAAGGTGGAGAGACTGACATAGGATCGGATCCAAGAACATGGCCGACAATAATTACTGATGCAATGAAAATGGTTATTGTGAAAAAAGGTCCTTCAAAACTAGATCCTACATTTGAATATGCATTTAATGAGTCGAATCGTTGATTTATGCCATCCAGTAGGAAGAAAAAAATGAAAAATAGGGAACAAATTAATAGATCGTGGTTAGTGTATTCATGGACCAAAGATGTAGTTTTTTGTTTTTGCTGCAAACTGTTCTGTAACTCTGACATTCTTCTGGCAACTGCAGGTTTTAATGACTGGCAAAATTTGCATCAGCATTTGAAAGAACATGAAACATCAAAAAATCATTTATGCTCATTGACAAATTGGATTGAGCTGTCAAACCGATTACATTCCAGTACAACAATCGATGCGGTACAGCAGCGTCAACTAAATTAAAAAATTCTACATTGGCAAGCGGTGTTGGATTGTTTACTGACAATCATTAATTTCCTAGCCGAACAGTGCCTCGCATTCCGTGGATCCTTGGATATTTTATATGAGAATAACAATGGAAATTTCTTAAAATTTGTTGAGTTATTGGCAAAATTTGATAATGTTATGGCTGAGCATGTATGAAGACTGAAAGATGGAGAGATTCACACCCATTATTAGGGTAAAAGTACACAAAATGAGATAATAGAATTAATATCTAATGGAGTGCATAATGAAATTTTATTAAATTTGAAACATGCCAAATATTACTCAATTATAGTTGATTGTACTCAAGATCTGAGCAAAACCGAGCAAATGTCAATAGTTTTACGATTTCTGAAAACTGATGAAAATGCAGAAGTGAAAATTTGTGAACACTTTCTAGAATTCATACCAGTGAATGAAACTACTGGAAAAGCCCTCACAGATGTAATTCTACAGAGATTGGAACACTGTGGAATACCTTTAGAATATATGTGCAGCCAAGGGTATGATAATGGCTCAAACATGCATGGACGACATGCAGGTTTACAGCAAAGAATACTGAATTTAAACATTAGAGCTTTTTTCATTCCTTGCCATGCGCATTCACTCAGTCTAGTTGTCAGTGATGCTGCCAAATCATCTAAAGATGCCATTTCATATTTTACCACAGTGAAAGCAATTTACAGCTCTTTTAGTGCTTCCACACACCATTGGGCAGTCTTGAAGTATCTTGAACAAAAACTCACACTTAAACCTCTAAGTCAAACTAGATGGGAAAGCAGGATAGATGCTATTAGACCATTCCGATATTCATCAGGAGAGATTTATGATACACTGTTCAAAATAGGCCAAGACTTGTCATATGATCCTTCATTTGGACATGAAGCTGAAACATTGGCTCAGAAAATGATGCAGTTTCAATTTTCATGTTGCACGGTTATTTGGCATAATATTCTAAATCAAATTAATTTGACCAGCAAAGTTATGCAGAACATAACCTTAGACATATCCGAGGCAAAGATCATTTTGAATAAAACGCTGGGATATTTAAAAAAAATACCAGTCAGATGAAGGATTTGAAGAAACTGTCAAAGAAGCAACAACAATAGCAGAGGATCTTGATTTTGAACCGATGTTTGCACTTCAACAATTCATTTGTCCTCGGAAAAAACAAGACAGTTTTGTTATGAGGCTCATGATGATCCTATTCTCAATCCAAATGACAGGTTTAAAGTTGAATGTTTCTATTGTATTTTGGATGTAGTTATAACTTCCATTGAAGAAAGATTTTGTCAGTTGCATGGTCATTGTGAAACTTTTGAATTTTTATACGATATTGGAAATATTAAAAATCAGTTTTCCAAAGAAGACCTCATGAAGCACTGCCAAGACCTACATTTAGTGCTCCATACTGATACTGCTGCTGACACTGATGCAGTAGAATTGTATGATGAATTAATAGCTTTATCTGAGCTAATAAGTCTCCTCTAAAAGTATTAGAATTTGTGGCAAGAAATGACTTTTTCACTCCAAACACTGCTATAGCATTATGCATTCTTTTAACATTACCAGTATCAGTGGCTTCTGGTGAGCGCAGTTTCTCAAAACTGAAATTACAAAAAAATTATTTGAGGTCCATCATGTCTCAAAATCGTTTGTCAGGACTCGCGTTAATTTCAATTGAAAGTACTATTGCAAAAAATTTAGATTTCACTGACTTATTAAAAGACTACACAAGTATAAAAACCAGAAAAATTAAGTTCATATAAATTCTTTTAATTTATAAGAAACTGGAAGACACTAACGTTTTTCATTACAGTGTATAGTTGAACTCAAATTGTTTGTAATTGTGTTTGTGTTTTTGTTAAAATTAAATGTTAGAATTACACTAGTAGGAAATTGTTTCATTTCACTAACTACAGATTCTCTGTTTTATTTTTTTTTTTTAAATTTTAAACAGTCAAAACAAAAGTACAAAGTGCAAATATGTGTTAAAGCCAAAAAAATGCATGGGGGGGAGCCAAAATTTTTTTTGCTTGGGGCAGCAAAAAACCTAGAGCTGGCCCTGCTGATTGTTATGCCTGTGGGTGGCAAGGACACTGGAAAAGAGATTGCCCCTACTGGGATGGGGGACTAAAGCCTCAACCAGAGAGTGGGAAGGAGCGAAGAGCCCAAGAGTTGCCCTCCTGTGAGGAGAAGGAGGGGATTGGCATGTTGAGCCTGTTGTCTACAGGTACACCTACAGAGGGAGTGCCCCTAAATAAGTTGCAGGGCCAAGAGGCAAGGAGCTTGCTTTTGGTGCCATGAGGGTAGCCATATAAAAAGGCACTGCCCCCTTAGGAGAAGGCAGAATAGGAAAGGTTCCTGAGAGCCAGGCTGGGTCAGAGACTGTCAAGGTGGATTCACCAGTGAACTTCCTAGCCTCTCCCGAAAGAGTTAAAAAGCAAAAGAAACTGTCTTTCATTTACAAATGTGTTCTGGCTGGAGTGCAGTTGCTGACCACTTAAGGCTGCTTTGTTTTACAAACGACCGTCGTTAAACCTTAATAGCCCTCCCTATGCACAGCTAGACGGAGCAAGGAAAAAATAATTCTCTAGATGCAGTTTAAAAAACTAAACCCTTTCCCTCTGCTTATAACCAGCTAGCAGAGAAGCAAATTAATAATCTTACTGGCTTTTGGATTCTTATCTTTCCCACACACTGCACACCTTGTCATAGCATTCTTTCTCAGATCAGAACCTTAGAGTTCAGAAAATGAGATACTAGCATGAATTTCCCTAATCTTAATTACCAGCTTAGATTTGATAGGCTGCCACCACCCAAAAATATAGTGTTTTGGGGCACTCTGACCTCCCCAACCTTCTCTGGGGACCCCAAGAACCCAGACCCCTTGGGTTCTTAAAACAAGGAGAAATAAACCATTCCCCCACCTTCCCCCACTCAGAACTTCCCTCCCTGGGCTATCCTGAGATACTGATCTAACCTCTTAAATCACCATACAGAGAAGCATCTCCCTTCCCTTCCACAAAGAGGCAAACAGCTTCAAGGAAAACAGAGAGAGATTTTCTCTCTCCCCCTCCCATCTCCCCACCTGTCCTGGTGAGTTATCCCAATCCCCTGGGATAAAACAAGGGAAACAGAGAAAAAACAATCAATCAGATTCTCTAAAAAGAAATCTTTTAATAAAAGAAAGGAAAAAGTGAAGAATTATCTTTGTAACTTCAAGATGTCAATATACAGGGTCCTATAACTTACAGATACCAGAAAGAGACTTCCCCCCCAGTACCAATACAAATCAAAATATTCCCAGCAACTACACATATAAAAGTTAACCAGCCAGATCCACAAATGCAAATAGTGTAAAACAATTAAAAAACCTAAACCGCCTGTTTTTTACTCACTACTTGAAAAGAGACTTAGAGAGCCTGTAGTAATGTCTGGTCTCTCTCAGACCCTCCGAGAGAAGAACAAAGAACAAAGAACTCACACCCAAACTTCCCTCCACCTGAATTTAAAAGTATCTTGTCTTCTGATTGGTCTTCTGGTCAGGTGTCCAATTTCCTGCTTGTAACCCTTTACAGGTATAAGAGACATTAACCCTTAACACTCTGTTTATGACAAAAGGGTTAAAAGCAGCCCTAGGGAAATTGTGTCAGAGGCAGCCTATCAGAGGAGAGTTGAAGGGAGTGGCCAATCAAGGCCAAGTAGGCCCATGTAAAAAGGAAGTTGCTGCAAGGCAGAGGAAGGCAGTTCTCTGCTGGGAGCCCAGGGAGGAAGCACTGTGTCCCTGAAGGGCCAAGAGAGCTGCTAGCACCATGCTGCAAACAGTGGCTGAGGAAGCCAGAGACAGCTCCTGGTTGGCTGCTGGAGGGTGGGGTTACAGACTGAGGCCCTGATACAAAGGTAAAGAGGGTGCCGGAGCCACGTGGGAAGTGGCTAGACCATGGACTGCAGGTCCTCCGGAATGGGGAAGCACAGTGCGTGGCATGGCCAGAGGGCTGTGTCGCTGAAGAGGATGCCACGGTCCTTGGAGAGACATGGGTCTAAGAGCAATATACAGTCACAATACACTGTCACAGCAGCAATACACCACCTGAAGGGGGTGCACTCAACCGCAGAGCTAATTCCCAAAACAGGCTGAGGAGGTGCCAGAGTGTTGAGTTGATCCTGTTACAGGCCTCAATTCCAGAAGAGCTGAGAACCTCCAGCTCACTTTTAAGTCAATGGGAGCTGCATTTGCACAGCATCTTCAAAACCTAGGCCAGTCAATATTTGACATCTGTGACCTGAAGAGCCCCTCAGTGCAAACTAGTGGAGGGCCACTGTACTGTAACTCATATTAGGCCTGACACACAACACATTGTCAGACTATTTCGCCATATAGTGTCTTGTAAGGTATCTCATGAAAACTGGTAATATGCTGCTCATGAATATCATTGCATGATGTATGTATGGGTTCTGTATAAAGAGTTATGTATGTATGTGTGCTTGAAATATGTTTGCTTTGGAGGCAGTGAATAAAACAAACTTGTCCAAGACAAAGAAACGTGGATTTACCTGTCTGCCTGGCTTGATTACAGGCAGAGGACAATGAAATTACAAAGTAAAGAAATGCCTTCAAGCTAGCAAGCGTCAGAGGAAATGGTTTAGTGAACACACTGAAGTCTGAACCACACCCCCACCCGCAGGTGTTCCTGGCTCTTGAGACAAGGGCAGTGGGCTTTGGGAAGTATAAAGGGAGCAAAAAGACATGCTGCATATTCATCCACTTAAAGAGGAAAAAAGGCAACAGAACCCTTTGATTCTGTGAGCAGTGGATCCTCCTACCGAAAAGGCTAGAGATGCTGTTAGCTTGTGTAAGCGAGAAAACTTTAGCAAACTACAATCTTTGCCTAAGCAGGTAAGTCTTGGACACTATAAAGCATGTTTTATTTTATTTTGTTTGTAATCACACTTGTCCCTTTTTTTTTCTTGCTTGATATCACTTAAATCTCTGTTCATAATTAAACTTATTCTTTCTTTTACTATAAACCATCGCAGTGCTGTTACTTTGAAGTAAACAGTGAGTCCTCAGCTAGCCTAACAGGCTGGTGTGTGCAGTGTTCCTTTGGAGGCAGTGAACTTAATTTCTGTGAGTGTTGTGTCCAGTTCCTCTCACTGCAGAGGGATGTCTCTGTGAACCTTGGGAAGTGGATTCACTGATGTTTACCCGCAAGCCAAGGTTAATGTTGGGTCTCAAGGAGTTTGCTGATGAGGCAGACAAACAGGTGTGTCAGGGAGCTGACACACAGTTTAAGCCCCAGTAAAGCTCTCCCTTGGCTGATGCAGGGAGGTAACACAGTGGAGGTAGGTCGTGTCCGAGGAGTGGGGATGCAGACACCTCTGAGACAGACAGGTCTTTACAGTATTGAAACTCCTGTGGAGGAGGGAAGATCATAGTCAGTGCCAGCATATGGATCAGTGCTGAAGGAGGGGTGCATTCTTCTGAGTAGCCAGCAGATGGGATTGTAAGTACATATATACACATACAGAGAGCATGAAAAGGTGGGAGTTGTCTTACCAACTCTGAAAGGCCAATTAAATAAGAAAAAAACTTTTGAACTGATAATCAAGATAGCCCAGTACAGACAGTTTGATAAGAAGTGTGAGAATACTTACAAGGGATGGATAGAGTTGCTTTGTTCGAACCAACATGTACAAGGTGAGAGGTGGCACCTTGCTATGTAGAGGAACTGCACCTCAATATGTCAGGAGTGATGTGTAACTTGTTTGTACCTGTGTATAAGAATACATCCCTGGGGCGATGTCTCTGTCTGGCCTAGGGGGTAGTGGAGTGTCCCTCCACTGACAGAGCTGTGTCCATTGCTGAGGGCACATATTCACAGTATGTCCTGTAGAGTCTGCTGGAAACTATTACTGTGCTTCATTTGACAATAAACCCAGCCGGTTGCCTTCATACCTTATCAGAGTCTGTGGTCATTGGGGGTTCTATCGGGGTCTGCTGTGCCAGTGATCTGCAGAGCCAGGACAGCACACAGAGGGAACACATGCACACAGCGAACTGTTATCAACATTGAACTGTTAGTTTCAGTTTAAACCCTGTTTAGTTTAGCCAAATTATTGATATATATATAAGTTAAGGTTTGTAAATTGAAAGGCCATCTTGATTTGGCAAAAGAACAAGGTAATCTCCTTTTTGTATCAGGTTCTTGTTCCCCCATGCCAAGAAAAGGCGGGAAACAGGGAGAGTGGGAACCTGCTGTTGCTAGGCAACAAGCCCCTATCTAGGTGGATGAGGAGAGGAGCCGGGGGTTCCTTTTGAGTTCCTGGGAGTTTGAAGCGGTTGGAGCTAAAAAGGTCCCAGACTCTCTCTCAGTGGTGTGATATACTTTTTCACACTGACTACTGGCCTGCAGTAGTCACTCAGTAAGTGTTATGGGTTAATTGGTTATTTTATTTGGGGAAAGCAAACTCACACACATGGACCTGGTCTGATTAGTTAGTTTAAACTCACACTCATAGATGAAGCAAAGCAGGATAGGGTGGGGGTTAAGATAGGGCTATGTACCAGTCTGTTCGGTCTGCCATCCACCGTTGGTGTCCGTGGCTGATCTCGGTGATCCGGATCCTGAAGCCTCTCCATTGGCAGCCCCTGGAAAAGGTACAAGAACATCTTTGTATCATTAAGTGTATGTGTGCGTGTGTATGTATTCTATTCCAAATCTCCAGAGTCATTAATCCATCCCTCTTCCCTTCTTTCCCTTCCCTTTAGCAAATAAAGTGTTGTAGTTCATTCGTGTGTGGTGTTTATTGGAACCAGCTCTGACAGATGGGCTAAAGGGGGAACTCAGTGAGGAGGTAAATTGTAAGGCTCCCCAAAGTCTTCTGATCAGATAGGCCTGAAAAAGAAAAATCCTTACAGAGCAGAGCACCATACCGGTGGCGTCTGACAACATCCCCCACCCTTGTTGCACGGGGCTGTCCCAAGCCACCTGGCATGCCACCTGGGACTGTGGTTGGGGCTGACAGCCCGAGCCCCATGCCACCCTGGGCTGATTGCCTGAGCCCTGCACTGCCCAGGGCCTGTAATGCTCGGGGCTCACAGCCTGAGCCCCACCACTTTGTGTTGGCACTGGCCTCCCCAAATGTTCCTCCATGCTCACCCGTAAGGAGGCACAACCCAGTTTTTTGGCAAAAATGGTCCTTGTCCCATTTGCTCTTGACAACTGGTGAGAGCAATTTGCAACTGGCAAGCGCAAATGAGACAAGGACCATTTTTGCCAAAAAAGGACATCCAGGAGAGGACTTAAAAAGGGGGACTGTCCTGGTCAAAACAGGACCTAGGGTCAAACTAGACTTTAGATATTTTCAAGAATTATTTCAGAGGATTGCAGACACTTTTCAGATTTCATTAGAAGAGATTATGGACCAACAACATAAGCTGCTCGACATCCTGCACACATCCTCCTCTTCTAAAATAGCCTTCCCTATCAACGAGGCCCTGCTTGATCCTGCAAAAATTGTCTGGCAGATCCCAGCGTCCTTTCCACCAGCTTGCAAGCAGGTGGACCAAAAATACCATGTTCCCACAAAAAACATGGAATTACTTTTTACTCACCCCACCCCGAATTCCCTAGTTGTCCTTTTTCTTCCATGGCATTGACATAAATACATATCTCTACCTATTCATCATGATAAAATTGGAAATGACTGGACCTCTTTGGACTAGGGCTGCCAAGCGATTTAAAAAATGTAAATCATACTGTTAAACAATAATAGAATACCATTTATTTAAATATTTTGGAAGTTTTCTATATTTTCAAATATAGGCTCAGGGCATGGATGTCCGGGCTTCAGCCCACCTCAGGATATGGCTCCAGCACGGCTTGGGGCTTCAGCCCAGTAGTATAATGGCCCTACCATCAATCAAATGTAGGCCCCCACCCCCTGATCCCTCAGGCCCCCGCCCTGGGGGTATTACTTCTGTTGTCAAGATGGACACATGACCAGAAGAAAAGGGTGTCATGTGACCCCTCTAACAACTCCTCCCACTGCCCTTTACCAATCATGATGGGTTCCAGCTGCAGAGGACCTTCTGGAGAGTGAATTTGATCAGTCAGGAGGGAGGAGGAGTTCCGGGGCAGGGTGACCTGCCCAGAAGAGAGTCATGTGACCCCTCTAAGATCTCCCTCTACTTCCCTCTACCAATCAGAGCACAGCACTGTCCCGGGAAGTCCAAGCACTGCACGGAAGATGCCATTTTGTTCCAAGAATACGTGTTTTAGAAATCGTGGAAAGGCTGAGAGGAAACATGGACTCCTTCACCACCTCTGTGAGAACTGCAGACTTTGTATTAGCTCCAAGGGCCTTCGACTACCCGTGGAGGAAGTGCTGCATCAGCAACAATTCTGAGGAGGAGAAGGCAGCAGCCATGGGAAACCATTTGTGTCAGCCCTTGATGGATATGCTGGAACCCAACCCCAAAACCCAACCGCACATGAGGAAGATTGACGAGCATGATGCCCTCTGATTGTCCACCCCCCTAGAGGAGGAAGGCGACTGTGGCTCATGGGAATCACTGGTGGACAGGGTGAACAGAAAAGACATCACTCGGGTAAATGAACGATTAATTAGTGACGGTTGAAGATGGGTTGTAATGGGGTTAGGAACCAACCCGGGGTTGTGTAAATCTAAAAAGCAAGCAGTGGGGGTGCTTACACTGTTTCTTTTCTGAAAATCTCTCAAGAGCTCAATAATGCCTTTCTAGAGGACCCGGAGGCTCTGGACAACTTTGCATCAGACCGCAAAGACTAACCGGGCCTGCCTTGTTTTTACTCAATGCCAGTACAAATCATTGACAAGGCAGCTGAGGATGATGGCAATATGGATTTAAGGAGAAGGCTTGGCATGGAACTAACTGAGCCAGTGCCACGTCATGAGTGTAAAAAAGTCATGCGTTCTATTGTACATGCTGCTGTTTATGCTGTCCTTAATCACTGTTTTAGGGAAAAGCTCTTCAAAGATTGTGAGGGCTGTGTCATAGACACGCCAGCCCAACTGCATGAGTTGGACTTCAGAGGATATAAACTGCAAGCTCCGGGACCTGTGCGTTGACATGTGTTTGGAAAGCTTATTAAACACTGTTATTGCCATAGATTATGCTTTGCAAAGTCTGTGCCTAACCCAAGAAAATTTAGCACAAGGGGTGACCTTGGTAAATGCTGTGCAATTCGGGCGAGACCCTCACAGTGTTTTGAAGAAAATGTCCGAACCGGAAGATGCCTGCTTACAGTGTTATATTGACTGTCTGGTCCACACAAAAAGTTATAGAACCCTGCGTAAGAAAAAGACTATTAGTATGAAATCTAAAAGGATTAAGTTAAAGAATGGTGAGGGGACAAACATGCAATATAAAATTTCTTGCTGTAAATAAAAATATCTATTGAAAAGGGCTTTGTAACTATCTATGTTTCTTTTAGAAGGTCTGTGTGGCCCTTACGTAAGATAAAAGTTTTGATGGAGCCTCTTGGTTTGTTTTCAAGGGGTTGTATGTGTTTTAAATAAAAAATAGTTTATGAGAAACTAGCTCTTGTGTCTTTGTGTAAGAGAGACCCTGTCATAAACAGATGGTTAAGGGTTAATGTCTCTTTTACCTGTAAAGGGTTAAGAAGCTCAGTGAACCTGGCTGACACCTGACCAAAGGACCAATGGGGGGACAAGATACTTTCAAATCTCTGTGGAGGGAAGTCTTTGTTTGTGCTGTTTGTTTTGTTCGTTGTTCGCTCTTGGGACTAAGAGGGACCAGACGTGCACCCCAGGTTTTCCAATCTTTCTGAAACAGTCTCTCATGTTCAAAATAGTAAGTACTAGCTAGAAAAGGCGGAGTAGTCTTATGTTTGTTTTCTTAACGTGTGAATGTCTATTTTGCTGGAAGGATTTTTACCTCTGTTTGCTGTAACTTGAATCTCAGGCTGGAAGGGGGAAGTCCCTCTAGTCTATATGAGCTGAATACCCTGTAAACATTTTCCATCTTGATTTTACACAGGTAGTTTTTACTTTTTTCTTTCTTTAATTAAAAGCTTTCTTTTTTAAGAACCTGATTGATTTTTTCCCCTTGTTTAAGACGCAAGGGGATTGGGTCTAAACTCACCAGGGGATTGGTGAGGGGAAAGGAGGTGGGGGGAAGGTTAATTCCTCTCTGTTTTAAGATCCAAGGAGTTTGGATCAGTATAGCTCTCAGGGTAACCCAGGGAGGGGAAAGTCTGGGAGGGGGAAGGAGGGGGAATGGTTTATTTCTCCTTGTTTTAAGACCCAAGGGGTTTGGGTCCTGGGTCCCCCAGGGAAGGTTTTGGGGGGACAGGGAGTGTACCAGACACTGGAATTTCTGGTTGGTGGCAGCGCTATCAGATCTAAGCTAGGAATTAAGCTTAGAAGGGTACATGCAGGTCTCTACTTTTTGGATGCTAAAGTTCAAAGTGGGAAAAATACCTTGACAGACCCATTGACAGCAAAAAACGCTGAAGCGTGCATAGTAGAATCTTGTGGGGAAATCTCCCCAAAAATGTGTTTAAAATAAAGCAAAAAAAAAAAAAGGCTTCTGTATAAAACAGGGATATTTAAGACATGGGTTTGAATACAATAGAGCTGACACCCTGTTGAGCTGATGGTTTAACCACACCCTCACTGAATAACCAGGTGACTCTATTGCAGGGTCAGCAACCTTTCAGAAGTGGTGTGCCGAGTCTTCATTTATTCACTCTAATTTAAGGTTTTGGGTTTAACATTTTTAGAAGGTCTCTTTCTATAAGTCTATAATATAAAACTAAACTATTGTTGTATGTAAAGTAAATAAGGTTTTTAAAATGTTTAAAAAGCTTCATTTAAAATTAAATTAAAATGCAGAGCCCCCCGGACCTGTGGCCAGGAGCCGGGCAGTGTGAGTGCCACTGGAAATCACCTCGTGTGTAGCCTTCGGCACATGTGCCATAGGTTGCCTACCCCTGCTCTATTGAGTCTGTATGTTTAGGTGTGATTACTCACCCTTGTTGCCGTCAGAGTTAAACGTAGGGGGATTGTGAACTCTGATTAATACTAAATGAAATAAAACCTCAGGAGTTCATAGTTTCTGTTGGACAGTTTAAATATAATCCCAGGAGTTCATTGACTGCTATGGGTCAGTCTTTCTAGCAACTCAAAGTTGTTAAAAGTTTAATATAATATAATATATTTACATAAATAAACATGGGTCTAACCCAAAACTGAAATGTTTCAAGGGTTCACAAACCTCCACCACACTTTTATAAAATAAGCATTTGCTGTAAAATAAACATTTAAATGCTATGAAAAAAACCCTAAGAATCAAACATTTAAAAGCTATGGGTATTTGGAGAGTGTTTACTATGGTTGTGCTACATCCATTTTATTTTAAAACAAACCAAAACTTTAAGGATGAAAGAAACCTGATTAAAAAAAACAACAACCCTAAAACATTCATTAATATCTGCAAGGTCCACCCAGTCAGGAGAGGGTACAGTAATATTAAGGATTGTTGTGTATGGTGACTTACTGTTTAATACTGTAAGAAGGCCCTATAGTACTCCCTTTTTTTTCTGTTGAAACAGGAAAGTGTATTTTAACTGGAGAGAGCGGAAGGGGGTGGGGGGGTGGAGAATAAGCACCCTAGTGGTGCAGACAACTTAATTCCCCTGCCCCTCAGATCACAAAAGGGAACTTTGGGGAGGGGTGCCTAATTTCCTTAAGTATCTATTAAGAGCTGTAGTGATCAAATCAACCTGCTAACTACAGACTTTGAAGTTTGTTTGACACAGAGTTAGAATGGTTTAAAATAACTCAGCTTTTTGGAGACTGTCCTTTTTATTTATTTATTTTTTAAACCTTGAACATAACAGCTGCTGGACTGCAAGACTAGGTATGCTGCTTGTTTTTTAACTCTGAAAATATATAATGTTACTCTTTGTCCATGCTGTCCTTACTAATAATGATACATGTTTTTACAGATGCTCCCCGAGTTTTTTGCGTAAGTCAGAAACGTATACCCGACCGTTATACACACACAAACAAACAAACCTCCTATTTCTAGCTTATGGAACTTTTTCTATAAGTCAGGTTTGCGTAATTGGGGGACGTCTGTATTGCAATGTGATCTGTTTAGCATGGAAACAGCAACTTCAAGCTGTATTTCACCAGGGCAAGGTAAAACTGTATTTTAACTATAGTT
This sequence comes from Gopherus evgoodei, assembly GCF_007399415.2. Taxonomy (NCBI): domain Eukaryota; kingdom Metazoa; phylum Chordata; order Testudines; family Testudinidae; genus Gopherus; species Gopherus evgoodei. The sequence goes on from NW_022060059.1 coordinate 2,145,770, forward strand.
GTGCTTAATACGGTTTAATAAAAAACCCCAGGTATTAAACAAGTTTTATAGGGGTTTGATGCATTTGGGGAATAATACTAACTAAAAATTTTGCTTGTTCTTTAACCCAAAGGCTCAAATACACACGGAGAGGAAACAGAACAGCCATATGCCAGCACCCCTTTACCCTGTGGTGGAAGGTAACTTTCTGCAACTGGCCTTTAAAAGCATATGTGTTTTAAATGTTTTTTTATTTTTAATTAGTTTTAATGATAAAATTGTGAGATGGGGTCTGTGCATGATATAGATGTGGTTTTTTTTTTTAAAGTATATGGCTGCAAACTGTTGGTTTGGTTTAGTTAGTGTTTACATTGATATTGGTGATTTAAGGGACCTATGCAAGACATAGTTATGGTGGAGGGATTTTAAAAGTATTTTATTGCCCAATTTGTTTTTGTGTGCATGGCGGAAACGTGCTTGTATTAATTAAAAAAAAAAGTCTAGGTTTTAGAGAAGCACTAGTTGTAGAAATAAATCAAAACCTATGTTTGTTGTACAGCTTGAAATGGATTATTTTGTTTTAAAGTTATGACTTTTTAAATAAATACTCATTAGGGTGTTTTTCTATTTTTTAAGTTTATAAGACAGTTTCATGTGTTTTATAATAATAATGTCTGCTCCACAGTATGGTCAAAGCATGAGAGATCCTTAGACCAGAGGGTAAACAAGCTCAAAAGAAAGAGGAAAGAGACAGCTGAAAAGGAAAATTCACCAGCATCAATGGCTGATGGATGGCTGAAGCCCAGTATATATGTTTTGCTTATTGGTTTGGTTATTTTATGAGGCTTTGTATTATAAGCAAATACATAGATGTGGGTGAGAAAGATGGTAACGTTAATTCTTGTAAAATGTCTATTTGATGCTAAATTGGTACATCTGTTTTTCTTAATCAGCCATTGACAGCTGTCCTGACAATGTTTTAGTCACACTTCCACCAAAGAACCAGAAATCTGCTCTGAGACCTTTAACAACAACAACGCAAAACAGCACAAGAGTGCAGACAAAGCATAAGAGCAGTCCAAAGCTCATATACATCAAACCCGAGGACAAAACAAAATGACTCTGATAAAAAGCAACCACGCAAACAACTCCATTTCCTCAGCAGTCAACACCACACCAAACTCTGAGAAAACTGTGAATGAAAACACACACATTCACAAACCTGGAGCACACGTTTTAGGGTTGTGAATAATAAAACAAGGACTGAAAGCTCCTGTAATGCAGGGGTAGCTCCTTATGAAGTATCCAACAATTGTTACAAAGTATTCTCCCAGCTCCATAAGTTCAGCACTGCTCTTCGGTATTCTAAGATTTGGGAAAAATATGAATCTTCATTCAGAAAGCTGGTGGGCACTGTATCCTCAGGGGTTCTAAAAGAAAGGAGGACTGGAAACTACATCAAAAATGCAAAAACTCTTGCAGCTGACTTTGAAAAATACTTTAGTTTTCCAGAGAGGTGGATCTGAGCAGGCATGATTAGTTGTGGAAAGGGGTCTGGGTAAAAGGGGCATCCTCAAGGGTACACATCAGCTAAGAGGTAAACAAAAGGTGAGACAGCATTTGGGGGATAAATGGATGGCTTCCCAAAGGTTATGGGCTAGGGTTGCTGTAAAAATTTTTAAAAAGGCTAAAGAGGTGATGAGGAGAAAAAAACAAAAAGATGTCCCCTGTTGGAGGCTCTCCAACTGACCTGCGGGGTGATGGTGACTCTCAAACAGAGTCTGATTTAGAAAATGCCCCAGAAGGCTCTCTAGACAGGTCCCTGTCTACTCCTGATGATCCTTGTGGTGGCCTCTTGGAGTTTGACTCTCAAATAGCATCTGACGTAGAAGATGCGGCTGATGGTCCCATTGAGGAACCCCCAAGTAACGCTGAAAATGCAGATGCAGACCCCCAAACAGACGTGTATATGGAGCGAGTGAGACATTGGCAATGGAAATTACCTAGATTTGGGGTTTCAGTGTATTGTGAGGAATTTTGTTTTGTCAATCTTGAGCAAATAAATTCAACTCAGCACGTTGTTGAAGCCATACACAGGGGGATACAGTTAGCTCTTAATGACATTAACAGTAGGGTAGCCCCTGGCTATTACGTTCAGTAACGTTTAGAGAATTGTAATTTAACCAACCCTTTGGTTGAGAAGAACTAGGGATGAGCTGTCTGCTGAAGACTTCTTAAATTAGACCTCAAAGCTGTTACATAGTAAGAGAGAAATGCATGCCAATGGGACATTGCGCCTCATTGTGACAGTTATAAAAAACATAGGTGGAGGTGGTCATAGAGTTTTAAATTCTATCCTCAGTAGTCAAATTATCCATAAAAAGAGATAGTGTGTAGTAGACCTGACTTACACATGTACCAATCTGTGTTTTGTGGGCGGGCTCTTTGCTGTCGTGTCCGACTGCAGACCAAATTGTTAGATGGGGTGAGAAAGTTGTATGAGAAACTCGGGTGGTCAGATCAAAAAAGGATTATGCTAAGCGATGTAGCAGCATTTGAACAGCATTTAGGAGTCAACATACAGTTGGTACTTTATGTGACAAAAGGCGGGTGGGTGTTTTTTTTAAAATGGGGGGTCCAGTGTACCCCAAGACTTTTGCATGATGAGCATTATTATGGAGTTCTGGATGTGAAAAAGTTGTTCGGTGAAAAAAATTGTGAGTTTTGCCACACGGTGTACAGTCACAACCACTCTTGCAGGTATTGTTGCCGCCTCTGCTTGAGTGTGATATGCTCACAGTGTGGATGTGCAGCTGAGGTGTCCTAGCTGTAGACTGTATTGTTGCTCCAAGGAGTTTTTAGACAGATAAATTGACTGCACATCGAAAAAACAAGTCAAATGCCTGTCTAAAACTATGTGATCAGTGTCAGTCTTACAAGGGGCACAGGTATAAAGGGAGGTGTTGTAAGCAGTGTCAGGATTTGATCACTGGTGATGTAGACAGCTACCTGTGTTTTATGGATAGCATTAGAAAGCTCCAAAAAGTATATTTTTTATTATTTTGAATGCACATAGGAGATGGGGTTGCATGTACCCAATTACATTTTTGCTATGTCCCTAAAGCCAGAAAAATCCTGGGAATTGAAGGGCGGTGAGTGTCTTTCTACCTTTGTAGAGACCTTTATTGCCAAAAAGTTCCAGGACTGCATGTTCCTAGTGCACAATTCCAAAGGTTATGATGCATATTTTGTCATTAGTTACTGAAGGAAAAGATGTGCATAGAACTGATAACTCAGGGTAGTAAACTAATGTGTGTGGAAGTTAAGGCCCTGGACATTTGTTTTATAGACTTCTTAAACTTCTTGCCCATGAAGCTTAGCAAGCTCCCATAGGCAATGGGGTTTGAAGGTTGGAAAAGGTATTTCCCACATTTAAAAAAAACAAAACAAAACACCTTTAAGAAACCAAAATGACATGGGGTCTATGCCCTGGGTGGAGTACTATGGCGTAGACAGCATGATGCCTGGGGAGAAAGCAGAATTTCTTGACTGGTATCGGGACAACAGATATGAGACTTTTCACTTGCAAAAAGAGCTCACGTATTATTGTCAGCAGGATGCCAACATTTTGAGACGGGCCTGTTTCCTGTACAGAGAAAAAATCATGAAAATGACAGAGATAGGAGATAGTGTAGAGAGGCCCTGGTAAATTCACAGAGGTAAATTTGTGTATAGATCCTTTCCAGTACATAAAGCCAGCATCTGTCTGCATCGGTTTGTACAGGTTTATGTTTTTGCAGATAAACACAGTAGCTCTTCTCCCTCCAGACAACTATCACAGGCAGAAAAAGATAGATTTGACCCCCTCTATTCAGTGGCTGTTGTGTATGCTCACAAAGAAAATATAAAGATACAGCATGTTTTACAGGATGGGGAATTACAGATAGGGCCCTATTTTCTAAATGGTTACGCTGTCATTGATGGGGTACACACAACCTTTGTGTTTAACAGGTGTCTTTTCCACAGCGGTATGACTTGTTTTTGTGAAAAAGCACAGATCCCTATGACAGGGACAACTTTTGGGTTTCTTTATTACAAGACGCAGCTCAAGACCGATTATTTGAAAATACTTGGTTACATAGTGAGGAGTGGGTGATACCAGTCAGCTCTGTGTTCTTGGGGAACCAGGATGCAGTATGCAGCCTGACTCACAAAAGACACATACACCCCCACTCCAGCCTCTGCTTAAACCAAAACCCATCAGAGGAAAAAAAAAAAAACTTGCAGAGAGCAGTGAAGGGCGTTGGGAGACACATCTAGACCCCTCCTGACAAGGGTGACAAGATTAAGACATCTCCATTAGCATACAGAATGAAGAACAGAGACAACTCCCCTAGCCTCATGTGCATGAGAGATGGGACAGGGAGACATCTCAATTTGCATACAGAATGGAGAACAGAACCGCACTGAACTCTGGGACCATAAAAACCACTGCATCATGGGAATCTCTGCTGCTGATGCTAATGAACCTATGCCTGCACACACTCAGCTCAGCAATTATCAGACCAATTCTAGTAATGAATCCTTGACTGATACTCAAAATACTGAAAGCAGCCTAGTTGCATAGTGAGCTCCCTGGAAGAAAACACCGCCCATAGCCAAGAGTGATCAGCTCCTATTGTCTAGCCTAAAGAAAATCCTTGAATCATCAGCTTACCTATAAACAAATCTAGTGTTCTCCCTTGAACCACTGTATTTTCTCTACAAAAATCCCTACTCACCCTCTAGTCAGGGTTCTGATGCTTAGATCCAAACTATGCATCAGTTCCACTGGGACTCCATATTCTCCTGACTGATTGTGCTGGGGACTCTGCCTGTTTCCTGCCCTCAAGACCCTCAGCTACCACCATCATCTGGGAACCCCGACCAGTTCAAGCTTCAGGGAGCAGTGAGATCCCCTTCTCTCTCTCTCTCTCTCTCTCTCTCTCTCTCTCTCTCTCTCTTCATTTTCCTTTCTACCTTAGGTATTACCCTTTAATAATGTAGATTATGTTGGTTTAGCCCTCCTTGTGTAGTTATCAGTATTATTCAATAAATAACTTTTATGGTTAAGTTGGTTGCTTCTCTCTGTCTCTTGCTGAACTTTACTCTTTTGTGTTTTTAGCTTTCCCCATTCACTCTACAGCAGCACTTCTTTTACCTAAGCTAAAGATCCCTGCAGTGCCCAAAATATTGTGGGGTTTGCTCATCAAGTAGGTTACTGCAGTACAATTGTGATGTGAGAGTGGGGATAGAGATGTGCTGAATCTGGGATGCATAAGGGCAACAGCTTTAAAGTGCTGCTTGACCCAGTCCATGGAGCCCAGGGGCATATAAGGAGAGGCAGCTTGAAAGTTCTGTTTCCTCCAGCCCAGTGAGTCCAAGGACAAATAAGGGGTCACCTTGACAGTACTGATTGACTCAGTCTGCTCAGATTTGCTCTGTTAATGTATGTGTAGGTGTGTGTGTGTTCATCTGGTCCTGGGGTTGGAGAAACCCAGCTCTAGGGAACCTAGGTCCTGTAGGATAGCTCTACTGGGAGGGGACTTGCAGAAGGGAGAAGCAGAGCTCCATATGAAAACACAAGTGACACAAACTCTTTGGAAAAAATAACCCCAACTATATATACAATACGATGGGGGCTAATTTAGCTACAAGAAATCAGGAAAAAGATCTTGGAGTCATCGTGGATAGTTCTCTGAAGATGTCCACACAGTGTGCAGAGGCAGTCAAAAAAGCAAATAGGATGTTAGGAATCATAAAAAAGGGGATAGACTAGAGAATAAGAAGGAGAATATATTATTGCCCTTATATAAATCGATGGTACACCCACATCTTGAATTCTGTGTACAAATGTGGTCTCATCTCAAAAAAGATATGCTGGCACTAGAAAAGGTTCAGAGAAGGGTAACTGAAATGATTAGGGGTTTGGAACGGGTCCCATATGAGGAGAGATTAAAGAGGCTAGGACTTTTCAGCTTGGAAAAGAGGAGACTTAAAGGGGGGATATGACGGAGGTATATAAAATCATGAGTGATGTGGAGAAAGTAGATAAGGAAAAGTTATTTACTTATTCCCATAATACAAGAACTAGGGGTTACCAAATGAAATTAAAAGGCAACAGGTTTAAAACAAATAAAAGGAATTTCTTCTTCACACAGCACACAATCAACCTGTGGAACTCTGTACCTGAGGAGGTTGTGAAGGCTAGGACTATAACAGCGTTTAAAAGAGAACTGGATAAATTCATGGAGGTTAAGTCCATTAATGGCTATTAGCCAGGATGGGGTAAGGAATGGTGTCCCTAGACTCTGTTTGTCAGAGGGTGGAGATGAATGGCAGGAGAGAGATCACTTGATCATTATCTGTTAAGTTCACTCCCTGTGGGGCACCTGGCATTGGCCACTGTCGGTAGACAGGATACTGGGCTAGATGGATCTTTGGTCTGACCCAGTACAACTGTTCTTATGTAAGCAGTACATTGATAGAATTACAGGATCCCCACTCCGCTCCCGAAGAGTATCCCGAATAAATGAGCATATCCCAAGGTAACGGGCAAATCTGGTAACATGGGGGTGATGATCAAAACAGACAGGAAGCTTGCAGATTTCTTAAACTAAGCCCAGCTGCCTCAGCCTCCATGCCTAGGGATGCTCTTTTTGCAGGGAGGACTAATGCTATCCGCCTATATTACAAACTTAACTCTGGTGAAGAAATCCACTATTATGATTTTACCAGCCTGTAGTACCCTTTTGTAAACAAAACCAAAGAATACCCTATCTCTCTCACACATACACAAAAACAAACCCCAGGAGCTTTAAACACACCAAAACAATTTGCAACCAAATACTTTTAAAAAACCCATACTTATCTCTAGCATAGACCTCCGAATCACTAACAACAATTTAAACATTAAAACTAATGTAAAAGAGACAGACCACCCATTTTTTAAAATACATCACATTTTGCAGAGTAAAAAACTCTGTTAGTTTGAAACAAACCAAACCAACAATTTGCAGCCATATACTTAAAAAAAAAACACATCTGTGTCTTACACAGACCCCTATCTCACAATTTTACCATTAAAGCTAATTAAAATTTTTTTTTTAAACACACACACTTTTAAAAGCCAATTGCAGAAAGTTACCTTCCACCACAGGGTGAAGGGGTGCTAGCACATGGCTGTTCTGTTTCCTCGCATGTGTATTTGGGCCTTTGGGTTAAAGAACAAGCATCTCAACTGCCGTTGTTATGAGGTGGGCATCATGACTGCACCTCTTGGGCTTTCCTAAAGAAGTACAAACCATGGTAGAGGACCTACTCTTTGAAGGTCTCAGATTATTCATGGAGCATATGGATGACTCCCTTAAGGATTCCTGAGCAACTGTCCCCTCTCTCGGTATTTATACTCCAGCACCAGAGACACCCAGGGCAGTATCAACTTCCTCCAGAATTCTGACCTCTGCATTATACCCTACAGCGGCAATGTGATACCTAACATTGACAGAAGCCATGTACCAAATGCAGACATACATCTCCAGCCAATTGTTTGGCTGGAGTTGTGGTTGAGGCCCCAAGAAGCCTTCCACTGTTCCAATCATGTCAACTATCTTCAACATCACATCAATTTGGCAACAGCCTAGCCCCTTTCTTCCCGTTACGGAGGCTAATTACCTCAGACAAGTGGTTTTTGGAGGTCATCAGGGAAGGATATGTCATCCCTTTCCCATCTATCCCATCCCGCCAACCTCCCTCCCCATCCTTCTTCAGGGACCCTTCGCATGAACCCCTCCTATGAGAAGAGGTATCAGCTATAATAAATGCTGCTCCAAAGCCCCAGCCTTCCAATTAGGGGCACTGCTCTCTAGTCACTCACAATGGAGCACCCAGCAAGATGTCACTTGAAGAAGAAGAGAAGGTTACTCACCCTGTGTGGTAACTGATGTTCTTTGAGATGTGTGTCCCTATGGGTGCTCCCCTACCTGCCCTCTTCACTTTGCTTTAGAGCTGCAACGTTAGCTCTGTGGTAGAGAAGGAACTAGGGCCTGTCAGACACACAGTGCACATGTGCAATCTGACAGGCACTGCTCATGAAGATCTCCAATCACAGGGGGGGGTTTGACATTGTACTCTATATGATTTTATGAAAATATGCTAATGAGTTTGAATATGCTAATTTCATATAACTGAAATATGCTTCATGCAAAAGGTCTCTTGTAAGGTATCATAAGAAAGCTTATAATCTACTGAGTGTGGTCATCCTATCTGTATAAATGTATCACTCTTGTATCTGAAACTAGAAATATGAAATATAACTCTGAGGGCCTATTGTAATTATGCAAAGTGTGGGCTGGTGGTTTGGAATCTTGATGGCTCCCATCAGCCAGGACAATTGACTGTAGATGGCTCTATTTTACTTGTAAGTTTTCCTGTATACCTGTGTGCTGGCAAGAGGGCAATGAATTCTTACAGTGACATGTGATCATGTCACCTGAACTGGAATCCATCTTTAACGTGGTGCTTTTCCATTGAGAAGGAGGGGGTGGGAACCTAGAGAGGGAGAAAGGATTCCTGCCTGATGCAAAAGATATATAATGGGTGGAACAGAACAAAGGGGGGCAGCCATCATGAGAAATCCCCTAGCTACCACCTGAGGTGGAACAAGGGCTGTACCAGGGGAAAAGATTGTGCCAAGACTTGGAAGGGGTCCAGTCTGTGAAAGGAACTTATTGAAACATCTCTGAGGGTGAGATTTTATCTGAATTCAGTTTTATTACTGTTTCAGACATAGACTTGTGTGTTTTATTTTGCTTGGTAATTCACTTTGTTCTGTCTGTTACTACTTGGAACCACTTAAATCCTACTTTCTGTATTTAATAAAATCACTTTTTACTTATTAATTAACCCAGAGTATGCAAGATACAGCGCTGTAAAGCCTCAGGGCTTGGCTACACTGGAGAGTTGCAGTGCTGGTGATGGGGTTATAGCGCTGCAACTCACTCTGTGTCCACACTTGCAAAGCACAGCCAGCGCTGCAACTCCCTGGCTGCAGCACTAGCTGTACACCTGGTCTGCTTGGGGTGTAGCGATTCCAGCACTGGTGATGCAGCGCTGGTCATCAAGTGTGGCCACCAAAAGCGCTGTTATTTGGCCTCCAGGGTATTAGGAGGTATCCCAGCATACCTTTTCAGCCACTCTGCTCATCGTTTCACACTCCACTGCCCTGGGCTCAGGTGACCCGCCCTTTAAATGCCCCGGGAATTTTAAAAATCCCCTTCCTGTTTGCTCAGCCAGGTGTGGAGTGCAATCAATCAATCACTGACCATGCCTCCATGCCCCAAATGAGCCCCAGCATGGAACACTTGCGAGCTGCAGGACCTCATCAGTGTTTGGGGTGATGAAGCTGTGCAGTCACAGCTGCGCTCCAGCCGTAGAAATTATGATACCTATGGCCAGATATCAAAGTCCATGCTGCAAAGGGGCCATGAACGGGACGCGTTGCAGTGCAGGGTTAAAGTAAAGGAGCTGCGGAGTGCCTATTGCAAAGCCCGTGAGGGAAACCACCGCTCAGGAGCTGCCCCAACAATCTGCCGTTTTTACAAGGAGCTGGATGTGATACTTGGGTGTGACCCCACTGCCAATCCGAGGACCACGATGGAGAGTTCAGAGCAGGGAGAAGAGGGGGAGGGTGTAGAGGAAACCGAGAGTGAGGCTACTGGGGTGGAGGGAGACACCCCGGAGTCCCAGGAGGCATGGAGCCAGGAGCTCTTCTCAAGCCAGGAGGAAGGTAGCCAGTCGCAGCAGCTGGAACTTGTTGGTGAAGAAGAAGCAGAGGAGCGGGTTCCCGGTAAGCAGCTTTTATTTTAAGGATGGAAATGTTTTGGGAGAGGAGGGGGAGGGGGGGTTATGGCTGCATGCATGCATGCATGCCTAGATGTGAAATAGCCCATTGATTTGGTCTATCACCTCTCGGTAATCGGCCTCGGTAATCTCTTCAAAAGTTTCAGCCAGAGTGTGGGCAATGCACTTGCGCAAGTTTATAGGGAGAGCCACCGTGGTCCTTGTCCCATTCAGGCTAACACGTCTGCGCCACTGTTCCGCGAGGGGTGGGGGGACCATTGCTGCACACAGGCAACTGCATAGGGACCAGGGCAGAATCAACATTATAGACTCATAGACTCATAGACTCTAGGACTGGAAGGGACCTTGAGAGGTCATCGAGTCCAGTCCCCTGCCCTCATGGCAGGACCAAATATTGTCTAGATCATCCCTGATAGACATTTATCTAACCTACTCTTAAATATCTCCAGAGATGGAGATTCCACAACTTCCCTAGGCAATCTATTCCAGTGTTTAACTACCCTGACAGTTAGGAACTTTTTCCTAATGTCCAACCTAAATCTCCCTTGCTGCAGTTTAAGACCATTGCTTCTTGTTCTATCATTGGAGGCTAAGGTGAACAAGTTTTCTCCCTCCTCCTGATGACACCCTTTTAGATACCTGAAAACTGCTATCATGTCCCCTCTCAGTCTTCTCTTTTCCAAACTAAACAAACCCAATTCCTTCAGCCTTCCTTCATAGGTCATGTTCTCAAGACCTTTAATCATTCTTGTTGCTCTTCTCTGGACCCTCTCCAATTTCTCCACATCTTTCTTGAAATGCGGTGCCCAGAACTGGACACAATACTCCAGTTGAGGCCTAACCAGCGCAGAGTAAAGCGGAAGAATGACTTCTCGTGTCTTGTTTACAACACACCTGTTAATGCATCCCAGAATCACGTTTGCTTTTTTTGCAACAGTATCACACTGTTGACTCATATTAAGCTTGTGGTCTACTATGACCCCTAGATCTCTTTCTGCCATACTCCTTCCTAGACAGTCTCTTCCCATTCTGTATGTGTGAAACTGATTGTTCCTTCCTAGGTGGAGCACTTTGCATTTATCTTTATTGAACTTCATCCTGTTTACCTCAGACCATTTCTCCAATTTGTCCAGATCATTTTGAATTTTGACCCTGTCCTCCAAAGCAGTTGCAATCCCTCCCAGTTTGGTATCGTCCGCAAACTTAATAAGTGTACTTTCTATGCCAACATCTAAATCGTTGATGAAGATATTGAACAGAGCCGGTCCCAAAACAGACCCCTGCGGAACCCCACTTGTTATACCTTTCCAGCAGGATTGGGAGCCATTAACAACTACTCTCTGAGTACGGTTATCCAGCCAGTTATGCACCCACCTTATAGTAGCCCCATCTAAATTGTACTTTCCTAGTTTATCTATAAGAATATCATGCGAGACTGTATCAAATGCCTTACTAAAGTCTAGGTATATCACATCCACCGCTTCTCCCTTATCCACAAGGCTCGTTATCCTATCAAAGAACGCTATCAGATTAGTTTGACATGATTTGTTCTTTACAAATCCATGCTGGCTATTCCCTATCACCTTACCACCTTCCAAGTGTTTGCAGATGATTTCTTTAATTACCTGCTCCATTATCTTCCCTGGCACAGAAGTTAAACTAACTGGTCTGTAGTTTCCTGGGTTGTTTTTATTTTCCTTTTTATAGATGGGCACTATATTTGCACTTTTCCAGTCTTCCGGAATCTCCCCCATCTCCCATGATTTCCCAAAGATAATAGCTAGAGGCTCATTGCTGTAGAAGACCCTCCCGCTCTTCCCAGGTAACATGCAGCAGCGATATATCTGGCAGTAGAAAATCCTGTTGAAAATGTAGGGACAGTGTTCAGTGCAGGTCCCCCCCAGCTGCTCTCTGCTTTCCCTAATGCACAGAAACCCCAGTGAGCCCTGACTCAAGCAGCTCCCCTTCCCAGAGGAGTAACTGCTGTGGCAATTGTGGGGGTGGTGTTCAGTGCACTTTCCCCCCAGCTGCTCTCTGCTTTCCCCAACGCACAGAAACCCCAGGGAGCCCTGACTCAAGCAGCTCCCCTTCTCAGGTGAGTCGCGGCAGAAACACTCACCCCATTACTCACCATGTCTTTGCTGCTGTGGCCTCTCTGTGCTATGTTTGCTATGTGTAAATGATGCTATAAATAGTCTACAAACTCCTTCACTGTGATTATAAACAATGAAGCCTCTGTATTAAATGTTTCTATTTCTGTTTTTTTTAAGTGTCCTTGAATCCTCCGGCCCTATCACAGCCTGCTGAAAGACTACAGAACTTGAGGCGCAAACCAAGGAAAAGCAAAGAAGATTTGGTGAAAGCAGTTATGAATCAGTATGCTAGAGAGAATAAGAGGGAGCAGGACTGGAGAGAGAAAATGCATCAGTGGAGGGAAACACAAAGCAGGAGAAACAAATTGGCTACCAAGAAAAGCACAAAGCAGCTGATAAGCCTCCTGGCGCGCCAAACAGACTGTATGCAGTCACTCGTAGCCATGCAGGCAGATCACTACCGTGCTAACCCCCCCTCCTCCCAAAGCTCTCTCCCTTGTGCTCCAGTGTTTGCTCAAAACCCCTTTCTCCAGCATCCTGGTTCTTACCACCACCAGCTGCCCCCAACACCTGTACGTTCACCTACCAGCCCTGAGAACTACGACCCTTACCTTATGCACTCAACCCCCATCACCATGCAGCATATTAATCCTGAAGTGCAGCAGGCATTGCACAGCAATCCAGGCAGGACATATTCAAACCTCTGAATGTACAGTTCAGCACCCTACCCCCCTGCCCTTTTATGTACTGTATTTTGAATAAATGATTTCTTGGCTTTTAAAACATTTTTTATTATTGCAGAAAGTGAAAAATACTGTACCCCAAGGGAAAAACAGGCACTGCAAATCATTGTAACCACTGCACTTCACTCCCGTGCAAGGCACCAAACATTATTGTTGGCTTTCAGCCTCAAATTGCTCCCTTAAGGCATCCCTAATCCTTGTAGCCCTGTGCTGGGCCTCTCTAGTAGCCCTGCTCTCTGGCTGTGCAAATTCAGCCTCCAGGCGTTGAACCTCGGAGGTCCATTCCTCACTGAATGTTTCACCCTTCCTTTCACAAATATTATGGAGGGTACAGAATGTGGATATAACCGCGGGGATGCTGCTTTCCCCCAAGTCTAGCTTCCCATAAAGACACCTCCAGCGTCCCTTTAAACGGCCAAAAGCACACTCCACAGTCATTCTGCACCGGCTCAGCCTGTAGTTGAACCAGTCCTTGCTCCTGTCAAGCTTCCCTGTATATGGTTTCATGAGCCATGGCATTAACGGGGTAAGCGGGGTCTCCAAGGATCACAATGGGCATTTCGACATCCCCTACTGTGATCTTGCAATCTGGGAAAAAAGTCCCAGCCTGCAGCTTCCTGAACAGGGCACTGTTCCAAAAGATGCGTGCATCATGCACCTTTCCAGGCCATCCTGTGTAAATGTCAGTGAAACGCCCACGGTGATCCACAAGCGCTTGGAGAACCACAGAGAAATACCCCTTCCGATTAATGTACTCAGATGCTAGGTGGGGTGGTGATGCAGCGCTGGTACCTGTCAGTGTGGCCACACTGCAGCGCTTTCCCTACACAGCAGTACGAAGACAGCTGTAACTCCCAGTGCTGTACAAATGTAAGTGTAGCCATACCCTCAGTGTAATCAGTGCCGCAGCGCTGGCTCCCAGCGCTGCAAGCTACACCGGTAGAGGATGTGGTTTACGTGCAGCGCTGGGAGAACTCTCTCCCAGCCCTGGCACTGCGACCACACTCACACTTCAAAGCGTTGCCTGGGGAGTGCTGCCCCAGCGCTGCCCCGGCAGCAGCTTTGAAATCCAAGTGTAGCCATACCCTGACTGCCTTTGTGAAGTGCTTTTAGAGCTACTGGTGAAAAAGCTCCCTATAAAAGAGAGCTGGTGTGATCTCCTCTCACCAGGGAGAGTAGCCAAGGGCAGTAGCCAGGGGCAGGCGGCGCACGCTGCTGGGACTTGGTGGGCACGCGGAGCAGCCCCTCCTCTCACCTTCTCATGTAAAGGGCCAGCCCTATTCCTGCAGTTGTGAGTCCGTTCTTCGGCGTTTGGTTTCGGCGGTTTCCGTGACCATTCGGCTTCCCCGGCGGGCGGGTTCGGCGGTTTCCGTGGCATAGGCTCTGCCGTTGTCAGGGGTAACGCTAAGCATCTCGGTGCGAGTGGAGGTCTGGAGGCCGCCACGCAGGCCTCTGCGGGTCCTTGTCCCCACGCACTGGGCCATCTGCGCTGTTGCTAGCGGCGGGTAAGAGTGCGTGGAACTGCGGGGTGCGGACAGAGGGGTCCTGGGCCGCAGGCCTCAGAGAACGGCCGGGTGTGCGGTTGCTTTGCCCCCACCTCTCCGGGCCCGTCCGGCCTGGTGCGGGGGGTCGGGCTCGTCCTGCGGGCGTCTGGTCTGTTCGGGAGGGGTGGGAGCTCGGGGTCTGGTTATGGGCCCAATTTAGCCTTCCGAACCTGTGTGTGCGCGGGGGGTCTCTTGGCCTCCAGTCCGGCGAAATGTGGGAAAACTGACGTAATTTGCTACCAGTAGCAGTTTGTTACACTACATACTGCCTGCGTTACGGCGCTCTCCGAGTCTGTAAGCACCGACCGAATGCGTTTTCACCCAGCTTCTTACCCTCTGGAATTTAATGTCAACGTAATAAACATACACCTGAAATTTTTGGAGAGTCTCCTCGGGTTGTAAGAGGAACGCACAAACCACCAACGTAATGAGTATGAGCTACACATTGGAGAAGGGGGCTATTGAAAGAGTTTAAGAAACTTGCAGTTAAGGGTCAGATCTTTTATTGTAGTGGAAGGGAGTGATCTTGAAGATGCCTGTTGTAGAATCAAATCTTATGCTTAATCATGATTAGAAAAAGGGATTTTTTTTAATATTATTTTTCCTGTTTGTAAAATATTCTATTTTTCTGTTTAACAGGCCTTTTGATTTGTTTACTGATGTACTGCTTCTTTGTTGCTGTACATTTTAATAAATAATTTGAACACAAAAATGTGAACTAATAAACGGGGGGGGGGGTTGGGGAGGGGGAGAGGGAGAGAAATTGGCCAGTGTCTTTTGGTAAAGATGAATGAATTCTGCCCACATGGAGTTCATTGTTGGTTCAGGGTCTGAATTAGACTTTTACAGTCCTTTTCACTTTAAAGTTTACTACTTTAGATTCTTAAATGGGTAAGAGCATTTTTTAAAACTGAATTTATATGGACAATGTCCTGTGAAACCTGGCTTTGAAAACTGCAGATAAAGGGCACAGATTTAAGAGTAGCAGCTGTGTTAGTCTGTATCAGCAAAAAGAACAGGAGTACTTATGGCACCTTAGAGACTAACAAATTTATTTGAGCATGAGCTTTCGTGGGCTACAGCCTACTTAATCGGATGCACAGAATGGAACACACAGTAAGAGGATAGTATCAGAGGGGTAGCCATGTTAATCTGGATCTGTAAAAGCAGCAGAGTCCTGTGGCACCTTATAGACTAACAGATATTTTGGATTATGAGCTTTTGTGGGTGAATACCCACTTCGTCAGATGCATGAGAAGATATTTATACATACAGAGAACATGAAAGGTGGAAGTACCCATACCAACTATAAGAGGCTAATTAAGAGAAGCTATTATCAGCAGGGGAGAAAAACTTTTGAAGTGATAATCAAGATGGCCCATTTTGGACAGTTGACACGAAGGTGTGAGGATACTTTAACACAGGGAAATAGATTCAATTAATGTAATGACCTAGCCATTCCCAGTCTCTGTTCAAACCTAAGTTAATGGTATCTAGTTTGCATATTAATTCAAGTTCAGCAGCTTCTCGTTGGAGTCTGTTGAAGCTTTTCTGTTGCAAAATTGCCACCTTAACATCTGTCACTGAGTGATTAGAGAGATTGAAGTATTCTCCCACTGAGTTTTGAATGTTAGGTTTCCTGATGTCAGATTTGTGTCTGTTTTATTCTTTTACATAGAGACTGTCCGGTTTGGCCAGTGTAGATGGCAGAGGGGCATTGCTGGCACATGATGGCATATATCACATTGGTAGATGTGCAGGTGAATGAGCCCCTGATGGCGTGGCTGATGTGATTAGGTCCTATGATGGTGTCACTTGAATAGATATGTGGACAGAACTGGCATCGGCTTTGTTGCAAGGATAGGTTCCTGGGTTAGTGTTTTTGTTAGTCTCTAAGGTGCTATGAGTACTCCTGTTCTTTTTGTTTGTTTGTTTATTGTTTGTTTATTGTATTTGCTGCTGGATTCACTGACAGGTATGTAACTAAGCAAGAGGGGAAACCTTTGAGGAAGTTGATGTGGAATCTGGGGTAGCTCAGCTGATAGTATCACGCATGGAATATAAACATCTTTAGGAGTTGTAGAGATCAGGACAGAAGAACTGTAATCATAATTTGTTTGCCTGAATCTAAATGGTGCAGCTGTGGAAGAGGACTATTCAAATGGTGTGCTGGTTTGTTTTTGTGCATTGCAACAACCTTACCCTTAAACTTGCTAATCTGGATCTCAAAAAAAATAAATAAATAAATAAAATAAAATTCTCCCTCTCTCTTAAGAAGTTTGATTTTTAATTTGAAAGACATGTTACTATTTAAAGTTCCAAAACAAAACCCTACCAAAATAAAACATTCCACTGCACACACAATTATCTCTTGGATGTGAGAGAGAACAAACCTCATGTGAAAAATGTTACTCACATTGCTTAACGAACTACTAGTAGGCATTCAGATTCTAACGATTAAGGGTGTTGAAAGAGCATATATACGCTTATGGACGGCTGTGCCTGAATGGAGACCCATTGAGAGCCAAAGTCCCAAAAGAGTACTTCAACTCCAAGTTCTTGAAACATGTTTGGGGCACCTTGGTGGTATTTCAGAAGTATCCCTTGTATATTTGGGGTTGATCCTTAGGCCAGAGCTCTGAAGGCAACAATTAAAATACTATTTTGCTGCTAGTCACTTAAAACATATTTAAGAAAATGCATTGGAGCTAGTGTAGCCTGGGTTTGGGAGATTATTTCCTTAATAAAGACTGGTATATTTGTAGATGTTGTATTTTATGATGGATTTAATCACCCATGTAACTGAAGTCTCTAACTTTCCAAGGAGAGGCTCTCCTGTTTGAGACTTTTTGTAAAAAAATAAGAAGTGCTGGAACTTACAGCAATGAAAGACAGTCTGGCCTTATGTCTGAAAACATTTCTTAGGTGTGGTAAGTTTGAAGGGTTAAACACTTCTGGATCTTCAGAGGCAAAGCTACAAAATCAGAAGTTTGATGCTTCAGTGGATGTGTGGCTATCTCATTTACCAGGTTACAGCAAGCACCACTGGTGTGGTTTTAGAGCTTTGACTCAGTACCGTGGTCTAGTTATTTAAATATATAAATAAGCTTATTATGGCAATTCCATGTAGGTATTCAGAGAGAAACTAGGAGTGTCCTCTGGTGGTGGTTGACTCTAAAACTACATAGTAATACTACCAAATCTGCAAGGATTTCACATTTATGTTTAACTAGATTTTAACTACAGTCTATGCCTTTTTGGAATAGATGTAGTATTTTTGTAGCCATGTCGGTCTCAGGATAGTAGAGAGACAAGGTGGGTGAGGTGATATCTTTTATTGGACCAACTTCTGTTGGTGAGAGATACAAGCTTTTGAGCTTTTCAGAGCTCTTCTTCAGGTCTGGGAAATGCATTTAGCTTTTACTCAGTGTCACAGCTAAAAACATCTACTAAAATAACTCAAAGAACATCCTACACCACAATTTACCCAGGAATTTAAGGATATCCTCAAATCCTTCCCCAAATAACTACAAGAGAATCTCTACAACCTCATCCCCACACTTACCCACCCCGGGGACTTCTACAAGCTTCCCAAGATATGCAAACAATGGAACCAGGTAGACCCATCATATCTGGCCATGGCACTCTTATTGAAGGACTACAGAGACTTCTAGAGACCATCCTCAAACCACTCAGCACGCAAAGGGCCAGCTTCCTCTCTGATACAACTGACTTTTCCAAAAACTCTGCAACATTAATGATCTCCCTCAGAACACAATCCTTGCCACCAAGCATGTCCTCTCCCTATACACAAACATACCTCACAATAATAGGGTCACGGCCTGCCTCAAATATCTACAAGACAATGGACAACCCTCTGATATCCAGCCCAAACACATCACCGAACTCATGTATTTAATCCTCCTGCATAACAATTTTACACTGAACAACAAAACACTTTGCCCATACCCTAGGAACAGCAGTGGGTACTAAATTGGCTTTCTAAAATGCTAACCTCTTCATAGGCCACCTTGAAGAAGAATTCCTGGACAAATGCATCACGAAACCAATGATTTACCTGAGCTGTATTGATGACATTTTTATCCTCTGCACAGATGACCTAAACTCCCTCATATTTTCACTACAATTCCCCCTTACATCCATTAAACTTTCTCCACAACACAGCATTAGCATAAACTTCCTGTACACCATGATCAGCTTCAACAATGGCAGTCTACATACAGCAGTATACAAGAAACCCATGGATCAGCCCACCTACCTTCAAAGACCCAGGAATCACCCCAAACACACCAATGAATCTGTTCTCTACAGCCATGCACTCAGATACCACAGAACATAATCCGAGGAGAAAGTCAGGGATGTATACCTTAACACAGTTAGGCCTGGTCCATGCTAGGAATTTACGTTGGTATAGTTACATCTCTCAGGGATGTGAAAAATCTACATCACTGAGAGGTGTTCCTCTACCAACCTAACTCTTGGGGTAGACAATGCTACAAAAGTCTTTTGTTGACCTAGCTACTGCCTCTTGGGATTCCCATTGGTGTAGGTAAGCCACCTCCCCTTCTGTTGATGTAGGTAGTGTCTACGCTGTAGCATTTTTATTGTAGACATACCCTATATGAGGCCTTTACCAAACAAGGATGATCCACCAGAGAAGTGGATTGCATCATGGTACAGGCCACCCAAATACTCTGACTGCACACCCCTAGCTGTCACCTTTCTCCCCACACTGAAACCCATATGGGCAGCGCCAACCTTAGGGGTGGGCTGTGTGGATGTCATGGTCAGGAGGGCGCTGTGTGGCAGCACAGAGGTGAACGCTGGCAGGGGAGTGCCCAGATTTCTCCCTGCTTCCTCCCAGCAGAGGAACGGGGATGGGGGGGGCGGGGGCAGGGGCAAGCAGCAAAAGTGCTGCAACTAGGGGTTCCGGGGGTGCTGCTGCACCCCCTGGCTTGAAGTGGTTTCCATTATATACAGGGTTTACAGTTTTGTTCAATGGCTCTCTGCACCCCCCACTATACAAATTCTTCCCCCACACAAAGTTCCTCTGTACCCCGCTGGGGGTTGTGAGGGTGTGTGGAGGAGAAAGAGCATGGCTCCCTACATCCAGGTCCTTTGCTCACCTGTGCTGTGTTAAGAGCTGCTGCTCTCCCTTACACAACCCAGGTGGGGAAAGTGACCTGGATGCAGGGAGTGCTGGATATTGCTGCTTGCTCCCTCCCTCCCAGGGAGGAGGGGCGATGGAGGAGCAGCATTGGAGGTGTATGCAAACAGCAATGCCAGCCGCTCCATGCATCCAGGTCACTTTCCCCATGTGGGTGCAGGAGGGGATGCAGGGGTTAGGGGCGATGTTGGAACAGTGCAGGGGTTAGTTAAGAAAGGTGCAGGAGGGGTTGGAGAGAAGGGAGTACAGGGTTTAGGGATCAGGAGGATTAGGGGAGAAGGGGCACAGAAGGGGTGTACATGGGTTAGGGAAGAAGGGGCTGCAGAAGCGGGTTGGGGAGAAGGGGGCACAGGAGGGTTTAGGGGAGGAGGGGTTGGTGGTAGTTGTTGTGTATTTTACAAATAATTTCAGGCATACATCTCAGATTAGATGCCTGAAATCACATTGAATTTTGTCAGTGACTACCATCTCTCAGCTTCTCTGCCCTAGCACAAGATGGGTACATCTCCTCCTCTATCTGCCTGGGTTCTTTCCTTTTAATTTTATTCTTGAGAGCATGCAGAAACCTATCAGCAAGAGCCAAAGATTTTATCCTGAAATCTTTACTCTGCAAGGAGTCCTTATTCATACACTTGTTGAACTCATGAAGGTTCCAGGATCTGTCCCCAGCTTCTGCTGTAGCTCAGGAGTTCAGAATTTTGGAGGAACAGTACATTTGTGTTGATTTGTCTGCAAACATTTTAGTGTTTTGCTGCTGCCATGAAGAATAAAGAATGATTTGGTGTTCTACCATACAGTCTTTGCATCCTGAAGTAAAATCACATATGCCAGACTCCTGTTGTCTTTATATATAGCATGTGTTGTGTGTGAGAGAGCGCATGTTTTCTTTCTGATTCTGAGACATTGCAGATGTATATTGCTGTTAAACCTAGAATGTATAGGTTTGCCCAGGAGGAATGTCACTACAAATTAATTCCTAATCAAGATAATTTCTTCAGAATAAGCACTAGAATCAAATTTTGCAATATTGATTAGCCTAATCAACTTATAATTGTTGTAAAGACTGCTTAATCGCAGACAATGTATGTCCAAGTCAAAATGTATACCCTTATGCCATGTCTTTTTAGTTTATTTTTATTATTGCTTTTTATGTTTTAACTAATAAAGTTGCGAAGTGCTTGCTAATTTAAACAATTATAACAACAAAAGCTTGGAGAAGCAAACACTGTATGTTCTGTATTCTGTTTGACTGGTTACTGTGAATATGTTTTTAAGCCTTAATCCCTTGAGACTCCAATTCCACAGCTATGGATATTGGAAATTCATGCAGTAGATGATGCAGTGTCCATCCTATTCTACTGTACACTCTCTTTCACACATTCCAGTAAAACTTCAGAGTTGTGAACACCGCAGGAATGGAGGTTGTTCGTAACACTGAAATGTTTGTGACTGTGGACTAAACATTGTGTTGTTCTTTCAAAATCTTACAACTGAACATTGACTTAATAGAGCTTTGAAACTTTACTATGCAGAAGAAAAATGTTGCTTTTAACTATCTTCATTTTAAATGAATCAAGGACAGAAACAGTTTCCTTACCTTGTCAATTTCCTTTTAAACTTTCAGTTTATATTTTAGTAGTTTACATTTAACACAGTACTGTACTATATGGGGGGGTGGGAGGAGTTTGTCTCTGCTGCCTATTTTGCTGTCTCTATGTGTATACAGAGAAATGGATGTTTATCAACAGAGTGATAAAAATCCAATTCTTCCAAGCCTGACTAAGCCTAACATGTTATAGCCTCTATTAGATTTAAAGCTAGTATACTGATTGTCATCTTGAGACATGAAGTAATGTTTAATCCATGGTATGTTGCTGTACATTTGTCAGGGAAATTCTGGATTCCTTCACTTTTCTTTGAAATAATCCAGTTCAGGCCACTGCTAGAGGCAAGATACTGGCTTGTGGACCATTGGACTATTTCAGTATGGAAATTTTGTGCTTTTAAAGGTTGTATCAAAACATCATTTTCACCCTTTTTATTTTCACCATAGCACAGTGAAGGAGACATGATTTTTTTTAATCTTGCCCAGTTCTTAATTTAATCAGTTAGAAATATTTTTTTTCTTTCCTTGCGCAGATCTGGACTCTACCTAGGACTGTGTAATGTCACTATGGCTGTGTATGTTGATCACAGAATAGAAGTCCCTGATTCAGTTGGGTCCCCTTCCCACATAACTTGGCACCCTCTTCATCCGCTTCTGGCTGTTGCTTCCGTTAGCCCAACATCTGGAGGCAGTGTGGATATCTATTTGGAACAGGTAAGCATCCAGCAACTTCTACTTTGGTCTTGATGTTACTTTGCTGTGATCTCTTGATTGCTGTTATATCTGTGGTGGAACAGAATTATGAAGTTTAGAAGGTTTTTTTTAAATACATATATTTTGTTGGCTAGTTTATATTCCTGGAATCCTTCTCTATCAAATTTGGTTGCTCATAATATTCAGTGATGTTGATGGCTAATCAAATTGTCCTAATTTAATTTTAGACTTTCCTGAAGTCAGCAGTGAGTTCCTCATGAATTAATTGTATCTAAACAACAGAAACACCACCTTGAGTTTTACAGACTACTGACTTTTTTTATTTTTCTTTGTGCTGATTGCCAGCATATCATTGATCTAGGGGCTACCTAGTGGTCATAGAATGAGAAATACAACTATACCTGCCAAATATACAGCAACATACCATGGATTAAACATTACTTCATGTCATAGAATATCAGGGTTGGAAGGGACCTCAGGAGGTCCTCTAGTACAACCCCCTGCTCAAAGCAGGACCGAGTCCCAACTAAATCATCTCCCCCAGGGCTTTGTCAAGCCTGACCTTAAAAACCTCTGAGGATGGAGATTCCACCACCTCCCTCGGTAACCCATTCCAGTGCTTCACCACCCTCCTAGTGAAAAAGTTTTTCCTAATATCCAACCTAAACCTCCCCCACTGCAACTTGATAGAATCATAGAATAATAATGTCCCAAGATGACAATCGGTATATTATGATTTAGTCTGTATTAGGTTTAAAGCTGTTAGGCTTGGAAGAATTGGATTTTTATCACTAAATGTTGGGGTTTTTTCCCCCTGTGTACACACAAATGAAGGAAAAAATATTTCCTTTGGCAATATTTGAAATTTATAATAGGCAAAGCAAGAAGAATGTAGCTTGAGAAGTCATTAGTTTGATTTAAGGGGAAAAAAATGACAGTGAAATGGATGCCTGCTTAGTTCTTGTGAACACCAAGCCAAAATTTATCTTGGGATATTTCAGGGTTGCCCAGAGGATTCAGGGGGGCCTGGGGCAAAGCAATTTCAGGGGCCCCTTCCATAAAAAAAAAGTTGCGATACCATAAATACTATATTCTCGTGGGGGGCCCCTGTGGGGCTTGGGGCAAATTGCCCCACTTGCCCCCCCTCCCCAGGCAGTCCTGGGATATTCAGCCCCAAGGAAATATTTATTGAGGCTTCAGCTTGAATCTGTGTTCTCCGTATCAG
Organism: Gopherus evgoodei; assembly: GCF_007399415.2. Taxonomy (NCBI): domain Eukaryota; kingdom Metazoa; phylum Chordata; order Testudines; family Testudinidae; genus Gopherus; species Gopherus evgoodei. Next base: position 2,168,762 of record NW_022060059.1, read on the forward strand.
AGAATGTAAAAAACAGAATAATTTCTCCACCTAGAGGGTGAGCCAGTTTGCTGGAGTCAGATTATTTTATCATATAGGATCTGTCCATGTTATGGTTATTGCCTACTACAGTTCTAGCATGATTTCCCTAGTGTGGACAGTGACGCCCCCCACAAGAACTGTTTATAGACTTCTCAAGCAGGGTGGATTTGATTTAAATCACTAGTCAGGAAGACTCACTTTAATCATAGATTACTACATAAAAGTGCATTTTTATTGGTTGTTATAACCTTAATACATATTCTTCACAACTCAGAGATAGATGTAGGTTTCATTTTTATAAGTGAGTTATTTTGAAAACTTTTCAGATTAGTTTTACAGCTATATCCAAAAATGAATGATTGGTTATTTCATTTACCAAAGGTAATTGAAGCAGATAGTTGATATCCCAGTGGCTTCATAAATATCTCCAATTCAACAGGTTAATCATTAATATTTGGTGGATTTTCTTGCCATGCTGTATTAGGAAGAGAACATCACGAGACAGACATTTAAATTGTTTTATTTAATTAAAACAAAGATGTTATGTATTCTGGATTTTTTTTTGTTCTTCAACAGCAAACATACACTATTTTAACAAAACAAGCATATGAATTTTTGAATTTAAAAATTCAAGATTTTTAAAATCAGGTTTGTTTTTGTTAAAATTGTTTTTCATTTAACTATTTTAGTTAAATATTAAAAAAAAACAAAAACCAAAAATTTAATTGACCATGTCGGCCATGTCAATATGAGAAACTTAAAATATTGGCTTCTGCAGCTAACTCGGTCGTCTTCAACTTCATTTTCCTGTTTGTTCATAACCTGGAAAAGAAAAACAAGCTTTCCTGCCTTTTTAGGTTCCAAAAGATTTCTCAGTTTGGAATGAATTAGTCCAAAGGAAAAAATTCTTTCTACACTGGCAGAAGAAGCTACTGCTGTTAAAAGTGAGATTATCACTTAAGTGACTTCTACCAGGTCACTGGTGTGACTTTCTTTAAAACATCATCAGCAAACAAATATGTTGTGAATGGTTCATCTGAAGTTTATTATAGTTGGCATTATGGAGGGATGATTGCTGGATGTCCATGTCATAGCCAACTCCTCTTCTTCAGCAGTTAAGGTTTGACCCTTGTACCAAGTATTGAGAATATTGAGCTGGAGATAGTTCTTGTCCCATTTGTTTTTTTAATGCTTGTAATTTAACTCTGTCAGTGCATACTTCTCTTTTTAAGATCTCACTCAGTTCCTTCCAAATTTCAACAGTGTCAGCAATGAAATAGCTATTTCCCTGCATTTTGTTCAAGGCTACAGAAATAGGCTTCAGGGTACTCAGCATGTGTTCAACATTTCTCTTAAGCCCAGTGTTGAGAACTTTGGCTGTCACGGTGCCATCTATTTTTTCACTATTTTGTTCACAAACTGGCGTCAGATTAGGCCAGTTCTTGATATAGTGCTCAAAACAGTCCACTACTGAGTTCCATCGCATGTCTTGTGGGAGAGTTAGCTTGGTTCCTCCCACCTTTTTTCAGAGCAGCTGCTGCAAAGTGGTTGTTGTTGAAATTGCAAAATACTTCCCTATTAGGCTTTATTTCTGGAACACTGAAGTCTTTGGCTAGGAGGTAGATCAAATGAGCACTGCAACCATATGTTATTAGCTTAGGACTCTCTTCTAAATAATTTCTTCTCATCTTGGATACATTAGCAGTATTGTCTGTGACCAAACTGCATACTAGACATTTGAATTTTTTCCCCCAGTTTGTTACAGTTTTTACTGTTACTTCTTGTAAGTATTCTGCTGTGTGTACATTTCCTGATTTATCAATTGTTTCTGTAAAGAAGACATTCCCTCCTTCTGTTATCTCACAGGCACATATAACAGGATCATTGTGGACTTTGCTCCACCCATCAAGACCTAGGTTAACAATTTTACCCTCTAGACCTTTTGCACGCTGCTCAGTTTCTCTTTCATACACTTTATCCAGCAATTTGCCTGCAGCATCTACTCTGTTGGGTGGACTGTATCCTGGTCTTAATGACTGAACCATGTTAACAAAGTGTGGGTTCTCAATTATATGGAAAGGAGAGTTTGTTGCATAAAGAAACCAGGCAATTTTTTCATCAATTACCTCTTATTTTGTAATCTGCTGGTTCTTACCACAAACTTATGTATGGTTGTTTCTGGATGATGGAGTTTGTTTTTTTTCTTTTTGCTAAAGGTGATATACTATGGCTATGTGACATACCTGATGTGACTGAAACACTATCATTGGCAGATAACTCGGAAAGCATAGAAAATGATGGTGATCTTGAAGGTGGATAGTCTTTAGACAAAATAAGTCAATGAAGTTATTTAAGTATCATTACCATACTACTCATTTAGTATTACTCATTGCATTCACTGACACTCAGTAATACTTTAAAGGTGAGCTTGTAAAAGGAAGATCTGCCAATTTCAGTTCTTTATTTTTTATCACAACCGCATCTAAAATAATAGTACCATAGAGTAACAACTATAATTTTTTGCTCAAACATGAGAATTCGAGAATAGTCCAGAAAGAAGACAGGCAGTCTTTTAAGCCCACTAAACCTCCTCTTTTGTCATATGACTGAGGTGTGTTAATGAACCACTTCACCTTGAACAGTCTCTGAGAATATGCGTTAACTACTTATGCTGAACAATCTGTTCCACCTTATATTTGGCTGTGACGCTCTGAGCACCTTTCCCAGACCCGAAGAAGAGCTCTGTGTAGCTTGAAAGCTTGTCTCTTTCAACAACAGAAGTTGGCCTGTAGAAAAATATTCCATCACTTACCTTGACTGTCAAAAGTGTCCTCTTGTACCTTCAGTCCTAGAAACCTTCTCAGTCCCCAGTACATGAATGTAAGTTTCTTTAGTGTCGGAGACTTTTAATACCAATATTGTGTGTGTTCATAAATAATTGTCCTATCACTTTTTTAAAACAAATATTTATACACGTGAAGTACTTGTGAGCAACACAGGAAAGAAAGATCTTGTGTGTCCCCACTTCAGATGTTACTGCAGTGTGGTCTATGCTTATCTTGTCTCTATGGCAGAAGATATCTTACTTGGTGGAGGGCAGATGTGTGTTGAATTGGAAGAGTGTTTATCCCAAATCGCTGTAATGAGGTTTGTTTGTTTCCATTTACAGGGAGAGCATGTGCCTGATTCACACAGTGAAAGGAGTTTTCGGGCCACATCCCTTAGCTGGCATCCATCCCGACTGATCCTTGCAGTGGGCTGGGAGACAGGGGAAGTGGTGGTGCTTAACAAACAGGACAAAGAGCACCACACAGTACCCCTCAACCATAATGCTGAAATTACTGTTCTAAAGTGGAGTACTAATGGTACCCGCCTTGTGTCTGGTGATAGGGTAAGTAGTGAAACTGACATGCCATCAGTGTGCTTTATGCTGTATAATGAATCCCGGAGATGGAGAATGAAAATTGGATTTTTAACGGTAATGGACTAATGGGGGAGGAGGGAATTTCAAGGAAAAGATGAGTCTAATTTCATCATAATAAGTATTCTTCTTTGAGTGATTGCTCATGTGCATTCCAATAGATGTGTGCGCACGCCGCATGCATGATCATCAGAAGTTTTTCCCCTAGCGGTACCTGTCAAGTCGGCTGTGGAGACCCTTGGAGTGACACCTTTTATGGCTGCCTGCTCAGTTCCTTCTTACTGCCAGTGATGGTCATGGGAACAGCGCAGTCTCTTGCATTCACAAGTGCCTACCTAGTGGTTCCCTTTTTCTTTGTTGTACATAGTAGTTTGGTCTTACTTTGGTGGGTTCCCCCCCGCCCTAGTTTCACCAGGAACTGGGGCATGCCTTGGTCGCAGGAGTTTAAGATGTGCGAGAGCTGTGTGAAACCTATGCCCACAGACGATCTGCACGCTGCCTATCTCAAGTGTTCAGGAGAGGGCCATCAGACAGATAAGTATCCAATTTACAGGAGTTTTAGACCCAGGACTGAGAGAGAGAGTGGGGCTATCATTTGAAGCTCCTCCTGATGGAGTTGGCCCTCCACCCACAGCCAGCACCGAAAGTGGCACCGGCATCATCGGTGCGCAGTGCCCGGGCCTCGATGCGGGATGTCCCGGCACTGAGGAAGGACTCCTCCAAGGAGCACTGGCGCCACTCCCCGACTCATAAGGCCAGTGCCACCAGGCAGCACTGCTCACAGTCCCTGGTGCTGCATAAGAAAGAAGGTGGACAAGGCTCATTCCTCCATCAAGAAGCCATGAGGGGACTCCAGCGGGATGCATCCTCTGGTGGGACACCCACGGTGTGGTCCTCAAGACCCAGCACTCCTGACTCTGGCCCCAACAGGAGGTCCATCGAGTCCAGTGCTGGTGGTCTCCTCGACTTGGGAGGATTTAGAGGAAGAGCTCAACCTTCCCTCCATGCTGGATACCTGCAAGGTCCCAGCACAGGCCCTGGCATCACAAGCCCCGGCAATGTCCGTGGCACCAGCTGCAGCGTCTATCCTGGCACCTCATGTAGCTCCGGCACCCTGAAGGCAGCACTGCATCTGGTTCATCATTGTAGCAAGCCTGTGATTTTTATAGCGCTGCTCACCATCTTCCTGGTACTGCTCCCCAGCACCGTCGGGCTCCACCCCCTGTGGTTGGGCACAGACTACTCATCCAGGTCAGACTCTGAGTCTTCTGTCTTTCTATGCAGCCACTATCACTCCTGGCACCACAGATCAGTGGAATCATTGGCACTGGCAGTTGCCTGGCAGCCCCAGTGGCAGGGCATAGTCCAATGGCCTTTTGGACCCCTTGGACCTTCCATCAGGGTCAGGGCTTCGGGCAGGCATTGATGACATCTGCATCCTGTGCCCTCCGCCTACCCCCCCAGCAACGTTGTTGGCTTGCCACACTCCCCAGGGCTCCTGAGGACCCCACAAAAGACAGGGACTCTGGGCTGTCACGCTGAGGTGCAGCACTGGAAACAGTGCCATCAGTGACACTAGAGCCACCTCCAGTCACGGGAGGCTCTGAGGTACCTGACCCAGCTTCCAGAGAGCCAGGGAGACAGGAAGACCCTGTCCTATGAGTCTCCCCCTCACCAAATGAGGCGGTGGCAGGCACCACAGCCACCCTACCATCAATGGACACCAGGCAGAAGAGATGATGGAGGAGTCTGACCCAATGGTGGACATCCTTGCCCCGGAGGTTCCTTCTAGATCGCCATACATGATTGTTCCAGATCACATAAGATTGCTGGGTCCACAGCACAGTAGGGGTGGGATATTCTATTCCCTCCCACCCTCCTTCCCCATCGCTCTTCAGGGACCCTTCTCATGAACAGCTCCTCTTGCAGGAGGTGCAATCACCTCTCTCTCTGGGGCAACAGGAGATTCCTCAGGAGTTCAGGGGCAAGGGGTTCTACTCCTGCTATTTCCTCTGGATCTGTGAGACCTCAACACATTCATAGGGAGAGTGAAGTTGCACATGATCTCTCTGGCTACCATCATTCCTTCCCTGGATCCAGGGGACTGGTATGCCACCCTTGAATTGAGAGATGCCCACAGACTATTCCTGAGATTTGTGGTCAGTGGCCAGCACTGTCCATTTAGGGTGCTCCCATTTGGGCTCTCGGCGGCCCCCGGGTTATTCATCAAGTGTATGGTGGTTGTGGCAGCCTTCCTCCAGAAATGTCAGGTGCAAGTAATCCCGTACCTAGATGATTGGCTCATCAACGCCAAGTTGCAAGCACGGGCCACAGAGCATGTCTCTCTGGCGCAGGCCACATTCTGCAGACTCGAACTCGTATTGAATGTGCCCAAATCCACACTGGCTCCGACGCAGAGAATAGAATTCATAGGGCTGTCTTGGACTCTATGCAGGCCAAAGCATTCCTGCCTGAGGTGTGCTTCCAAGCACTCATGGACACTACTGAAATTCTTAGCCGATTTCCCACAACCATGGCTGGAAATTGCATGAAACTATCTGGGCATATGGTGGCCTGCACATACGTGGTCCAGCGTGCTAGATTATGCCTTCGGCCCCTCCAGGCATGGTTGGTGTAGGTGCACAGGCTGGGCAGGGACCTGCTTGATGCAATAGTTACCCTCCACCCTTGCATCCTCGAGTCTCTCCACTGGTGGCTGCAACCACAAGTTGTGTGGGAGTACCCTCTGCCAAACCCCAACATATGCTATCCCGAATCACGGCTGCCTCGGTGCTTGAGTGGGGAGGGCACATGGGCAATATCAGAGCCCAAGGCCTATGGTCCCACACAGAACTATCGCTGCATATCAACATAAGGGAGCTGAGGGCGGTTTGTCTGGCATGCCAAGTGTTCCAGGCCTGCCTGTAGGGTGCATGTGTGTTGGCACTGACAGAACATCGCTGCAGTGTTGTCTGTATAAGCAAACAGGGTGGTGCTTCTTCCTCTCCCTTGTGCCAGGAAGCCCTTGAGCTATGGGATTTTTGCATCATCCACTTGATACATCTAGAGGCATTGCACCTTCCAGAAGTGCAAAATGAGCTAGCTGATCATTTCATGGTCATGAATGGTGCCTCAGGCTGGACATCATGCACTTGATTTTTTCCAGAGGTGGGGCTCTCCTCACATAGACCTGTGCATGACACAGAGCAACAGGTAGTGACAGTGGTTCTGCTTCCCTGAATCACAGCCCAGGCTCCATTGTGGAATCATAGAATATCAGGGTTGGAAGGGACCTCAGGAGATCATCTAATCAAATCCCCTGCTCAAAGAAGGACAAGTCCCCAGATAGGTGGGTGGGGGGTTTTTTTTTTCCTTAGCCTCAGTTCCCTAAATGGCCTCCTCAAGGATTTGAACTCACAACCCTGGGTTTAGCAGGCCAATGCTCAAACCACTGAGCTATCCCTCCACCTTCACCTTCCATGGCTGAGTCACCTGCTATACGCATTTGTCGCCTTCCATTTCATACACAAAGTCCTTCTCAAGACTCGCCAGGATGATCCTCATAGCGCCAGTGTGGCCCCGCCAGCACTGGTTCACCATGTTGTTGAACCTCTCAGTGGACAGATCAGTAGCACTTCCTGTGTGCCTGACCCTAATCACACAGGACCATGGCTGTCTGCAACACCCCAGTCTGGAATCCCTCCACCTCATGTCATGGAAACTCTATGGCTGAACCCTCTTGAGCGTCAGTGTTTGGACTCAGTGAGGGAGGTCCTGTTGGGAAGTAGGAAACCCTCATGCCATGTACCTGGCAAAATGGAAGCATTTTTCCATCTGATCTCTGCAGAGGGGAATCGAACCGCAGCTAGTGCCAATTCTCCTTATTTTGGATTACGTATTATAACTTAAGCAGCAGGGGTTGGCAATATCATCTCTCGGGGTATACCTGGCTGCCATTTTGGCCTTTCACCCGGGGGCAGCGGGTAGGTCAGTCTTTAGTAATCCCATGGTGGCTTGGACAGACTTTTATCCCCAGGTATGATGGCCCGTTCCCTAGTGGGACCTCAATGTGGTCCTGTCTGCACTCATGGGGTGGGGGGGCCCTTTTGAGCCTATAGCAACCTGCCTTTCCTGGAAGGTGGCCTTTCTGGTGGCCAGAACCTCGGCCAGAAGGGTATCCGAGCTCAGCACGCTGGCTTCCGAGCCTCCCATATGGTCTCTTATAAAGACAAGTCGCAACTACGTCCTCACCCTGCATTTCTGCCAAAGGTAGTCTCCCAGTTTCATTTGAACCAAGACTTATTTTTACCTGTGTTCTTCCCTAAGCCCCATACTAGTAACTAAGAACTCATGTTCCATTCCCTGGATGTTAGGCATGCCCTAATATTCTACATTGAGCGCACAAAGCCATTGCGTAAGTTACCATAGCTCTTTATTGCAATCACAGAAATGATGAGGGGCTCCCAATCTCATCCCAGCTCATTTCATCATGGATCATGTCCTGTATCAGGACTTGCTACGACCTGGCAAAAATTTCAACCCCTCGGCTTACGGCACACTCCTTGAGAGTACAGGCGTCGTCCGCAGTATTCCTGGCACACGTCCCTATCCAGGACATATGCAAGGCAGCAGCATCGTCTTCCATCCACACTTTCACGTCACCCTACACCATTACTTAAGAGGCGAGGGATGATGCAGCCATTGTCAGGGCAGTCCTGTACTCAGCAACCAGGTGAACTCCGACCCCTCTCCCAGGGAAACTGCTTTGAAGTCACCTATTTGAATGCACATGAACAATCATTTGAAGAAGAAGAAAAAATGGTTACGAGAGGTAGGTGACTGTTGTTCTTAGAGATGTGTTGCTCATGTCCATTCCAACAGGTGTGTGCGTGCGCTGTGTGCACGATTGTCCGAAGGTTTTTCCCCTAGTGGTAAAACCTGTCAGGTCAGCTGTGGAGAGCCCTGGAGTGGTGCCTTTATGGCAGTGTATATAGGTTCCTGCTGACCCGCCGCCTGCTCAGTTACTTCTTGCTGGAATACTCCAACAGAGGGGAGGTGGGTGGGATTTGGAATGGACATGAGCAACACATCTCGAAGAACAACAGTTACGAGAGTCAGGTAACCATTTTTTTGCATTCTTCTGGAATGGAATGGGTTTATATCAGGATTTCCCCAACTTTATTTATTGGCTTTTCTGTAGTGTTCATTACTATTGTATCTAAGCATCTTTAAATATTAATTAATTTAACTTTACAACATATTTTGTGGTAGTTTTATCACCATTTTGCAGATGTGGAAACAGAGGCACATAGCAGTGGCGTAACTTGCCTGAGGCCACCTAGGAAGTTTGTGGTAGAGCTGGCAGTAGAACCCAGATCTCCTTAGTTTCAGTCCAGTGTCTTTACGATGAGCCCTCCCATATCCTTCCCCCATTTTTGTATAGTGACCCTCCCTCAAACACAGCAAAAATGCTTGAGTCTTCCTAGTATCACTGTGTTTTTAGTTGGAGCAAAGAGCAAAAAGACTCATCGGGGGGAAAATGTGTTGTGGAAATATATTTTAAATACATTAATCTTAATTTCTTGATGAGTTGGTCGCTCTTTTATGTAGCAAAATGGGGAATTATCTATTGATATTCAATGTTGGCCACTAAATATTCAGTACTGGATTCTGTTTTTGCCAATTCCTGAACCAAAAAAAATGCTGTTCCTTTTGTCTATTTTCTGTGAGCTTTTTTGACACTCCCTAGGATAAGACACAACTGCTCCAGAGATTTCAGCTTTTACTGTCAGTATGAATCAATGAAAAAGTGTAGATCTAATTATTGACTGTAAAACTTCTATTATGTTTGGAGGTCTTGACAAGGAAATTGACAGATAAAAGCCACAGTCGACTTGTCCACTTGCTTATAGGAAAATTAGGCAACAATGGTGAGATTGAAATTGCTGGCATGCAGAGACCACTGCCTATCAAGCAAACCAATATTGTCTCATTGTTTACTTGTACTCCCCTATCTGGCTATATCCATTTATTGTTGTTGTTTACATAAAATCCTTCAAGAAAAGGAAACAAAAGGGCTTTCTTTCCCTCTGGATATCAAAGCTGCTCAATTACAGGACCATAAGAGAATGCCTGCAGAAAGAGGAATGATACGTTTTGAAGATCGTGAAACTTGACCTCCGCCTAATCTCCTTTAAGGAGCTTTGTAGCCTAGTGTCCTCATCTGGGAATGCCCAGCCCCCAGTAATTCAAGTTTAGGCTCCAAGAACCACTGAAAATGCTTCTTAAAATTTGAGCAGCAACCAGTGAGGATCAGGAGCTCTTTATTTACACTCTAAGTACATAATACCTTGCAGAACTTCCAGCTTTTGATGGCTCAATAGTATTGGAAGGGTCCAGGTGTTTTGTATAAGTATCTTGAGTGACAAGTATCAGAGGGGTAGCCGTGTTAGTCTGGATCTGTAAAAGCAGCAAAGAATCCTGTGGCACCTTATAGAGTAACAGACATTTTGGAGCATGAGCTTTCGTGGGTGAATACCCACTTCGTCAGATGCAGTGGGTATTCACCACTGACGAAGTGGGTATTCACCCACGAAAGCTCATGCTCCAAAACGTCTGTTAGTCTATAAGGTGCCACAGGATTCTTTGCTGCTTTTATCTTGAGTGAAAGTGTCTTTATGAAACAAATGGCTTTTACAGCAAAAGGCAAAAGCTTTGGGCTGTTAGAATGGTTCAAAGGATACCAAGATGTCTTAACAAATAAATCTCATTAATACAAATGTCACTGTGTCATCTCCAGTTGCCATGATGAAAACTGGCTTGGAAGCAAATTGAAGACTAGCTTGACCTTGGCTGAGTAAATACTTTTATTCAAGGGCTCCAATCTTGTCTTCTAATTCTCTTCCACAAATATTTTCCCTCAGGCAGATGCTAGTAGACAATTTAGTTTCAGATTCCAGGCTTTGCTAGTAGTTGGAGCAAAGATTAACTTGACATTACACAATGAAAAGAAAAAAAATTCTCTCCCTAATAAACGTTTGGAGAGAAAAATATTTTTAGACATTTTGGGCTCTCTTTTATTCTCGTGTGGAGCTTTGAAGTAAACCATCGGGGCATGATCAGGTACATGAGGAGACATGAATCAATAGAACATGAATGGAGTCTGGGTTTATTATCATGGATAAACCCATTTATTGGGTGGCATAAAGGAAAGGGGGGAAAATGTGTGCTTTGAAGGATCAAAATCTGGTTATGAAGTGAGAGTCATGAATCTTATGCAATTTTATGCCCATTACACTTCCCCATTTCCTCCTTGATGTTACTAAAATATTGAAGGTATAGTGAGCTTTTTTTTTAGGGCTGGAAGGAGCAATCTGACTTGAAAATAAGATGTGTTTAGTTGTCAAGCAGAAAGATGACCTCAACTCAGGATATATATGGGAGTAATTTCCAGCTGTTTTTATGGGCATCCAGGCTCCCCTTTATAATGAGGCACTTGGTTTCTTATAGAAGCAGTTGGGGGTGGAAAAAGAAAGTAGAACAGCAAAATGTGACTCTTCACTTAGCAGAGACCACCAGCCAGAACTCTGAACCACCAGTGGTCCACGAACCACCATTTGAAAGGCACAGTCTTACTGCTACTGTTTTGGGTTCTCTGCACACTTGAACAGACGCCACTGCACTGGTAAACATTTAGATAATATTTGCAACCAAAAGAATGGAAAATATATTGATTTTGTTTTTAAAAATTAAAGCTTAGATTCTGATAACCTAAAGATAAGAGGAGAATTATATGGTCACTTGTGTGGCTTCAGAACAATGCTATATGCCGGACCTTAGGTGAGATGCGTTGGAAGAGCTATGTGGAAGTGCTGTGCTATGCTTCATACAAGTACTCCTAATCTTTCATTTTCATGGGGACTAAATTCACTTACAGTATATTAAAGAAAAAAGAATAAATCCTAATAACCCTTGTGACGTTACGTTACTGACATAACCTGTGACTGTATAGATCATTGTTGCAACCACTGTTATATATTTGCAGCAAATATTGTACAAAGGTTGTTGTGTAAGGTGTCTATGGAAAGATTATGATTTGTTGATTATAATTAGGCTATCTGTATGTGTATATCACTTTTGTAGTTGAAGTTATGAATATTGGCTATATACTTGTATATCAATGTGTTTTGATTCTAAAGTAGCGTTAGGGTATGTCTACACTACGAAATTAGGTTGAATTTATAGAAGTCGGTTCTTTAGAAATAGTTTTTATATAGTCGATTGTGTGTGTCCCCACAGAAAATGCTCTAAGTGCATTAAGTCAGCAGACTGCGTCCACAGTACTGAGGCTAGCGTCGACTTCCGGAGCGTTGCACTGTGGTTAGCTGTGAGTAGCTATCCCACAGTTCCCGTGGTCTCCGCTGCCCATTGGGATTCTGGGTTGAGATCCCAGTGCCTGATGGGGCAAAAACAGTGTCGCAGGTAGTTCTGGGTAAATGTTGTCAGGTCCCCCTCTCCCTCCCTCCCTCTGTGAAAGTAATGGCAGACAATTGTTTCATTCCTTTTTTCTTGGGTTACCTGTGCAGACACCATACCATAGCAAGCATAGCTGACCATCACTGTAAGTCTCCTGCGTGCTGGCAGACATGGGACTGCATTCTTACAGAGCAGCAGCTCCTTGCCTTTTGGTAGCAAATGGTTCGTTATGACCGGTAGCCATCGCCGTCATATTCCTGGGTGCTCTTTTAACCGATCTTGGTGAGGGGCATCTGGGCAACTGGCAGACGTGGGACTGCATTGCTACACAGCAGCAGCTCCTTTCCTTTTGGTAGCAGATGGTGCGTTACGACTGGTAGCTGTCGTTGTTGTATTCCTGGGTGCTCTTTTAACCGACCTTGGTGAAGTCAGTCACGGGCGCCTGCACAGACTCCTTCTGCCGAGCACCCAGGAGATGACAATGGCTCGCAGTCATAATGCAGCATCTTCTGCCGAGCATCTAGGCGCTGACAATGGCTAGCAGTCAAACTGCACCGTCTGCTGCCACCCTAAAGATGTAAAAGATAGATGGAGGATCAAAACAAGAAATAGACCTGATTTGTTTTGTATTCATTTGCTTCCTCCCGCTCTCTGTGAAATCAATGGCCTGCTAAACCTAGGGTTTTGAGTTCGATCTTTGAGAGGGCCCTTCTGTGTGACAGTTGTTTGTGTTTCTCCTTGATGCAAAGCCACCCCCTTTGTGGACTGTAATTCCCTGTAAGCTGTGTTGTCAGTTGCCCCTCCTTCTGTCAGAGCAGACAATCGTTTCACGCTTTTTTTTAGCCCAGACACCATAGCACTGGGATCATAGAGCCTGCTTAGATCACCACGGCAATTATGAGCACAGTAAACACCGTGCGCAGTATCCTGGAGTATATGCAGAACCTGCCAAAGCAAAACCAGACAAGGAGGCGATGGCAGCGCGCTGACAAGACTGATTATGTCCATTTCTATGTCCTCGACTTCTCGCAAAATCTGGGCCCTGGCAATCTGCACATCATGGTGTTAATGGGGCAGGTTTATGCTGTGGAACGCCGATTCTGGGCCCGGGAAACAAGCACAGATTGGTAGGACCGCATAGTGTTGCAGGTCTGAGACGATTCCCAGTGGCTGTGAAACTTTAGCATGTGTAAGGGCACTTTCATGGAACTTTGACTTGCTTTCCGCTGGCCTGAAGTGTCAGAATACCAAGATGAGAGCAGCCCTCACAGTTGAGAAGCAAGTGACGATAGCCCTGTAGAAGCTTGCAACGCGAGACAGCTACCGGTCAGTTGGGCATCAATTTGCAATGGGTAAATCTACTGTGGGGGCTGCTGTAATCCAAATAGCCCACGCAATCAGAGAGCTGCTGATATCAAGGGTAGTGACTCTGGGAAATGTACAGGTCATATTGGATGGCTTTGATGCAATGGGATTCCCTAACTGTGGTGGGGCGATAGATGGAACTCATATCCCTATCTTGGCACCGGAGCACCAAGCCAGCGAGTACATAAACCAAAAGGGGTACTTTTCAATGTGCTGCAAACAGTGGTGGATCACAAAGAATGTTTCACCAACATCAACGTGGGATGGCCGGGAAAGGTACATGACGCTCGTGTCTTCAGGAACTCTGGTCTGTTTCAAAAGCTGCAGGAAGGGACTTTCTTCCCAGACCAGAAAATAACCATTGGGAATGTTCAAATGCCTATAGTTACCCTTGGGGACCCAGCCTACCCCTTAATGCCATGGCTCATGAAACCTTACACAGGCACCCTGGATAGTTGTTGGGAGCTGTTCAACTATATGCTGAGCAAGTGCCGAATGGTGGTAGAATGTGCATTTGGATGTTTAGAAGCGCGCTGGCCCAGTTTACTGACTCGGATAGACCTCAGCGAAACCAATATTCACATTGTTATTACTGCTTGCTGTGCGCTCCACGATCTCTGTGAGAGTAAGAGAGAGACATTTATGGCAGGGTGGGAGGTTGGGGCAAATCACCTGGCCACTGATTATGTGCAGCCAGACACCAGCGTGTTTAGAAGAGCACAGCAGGACGCGCTGTGCATCAGAGAAGCTTTGAAAACTAATTTCATGACTGGCCAGGCTATGGTGTGAAAGTTCTGTTTGTTTCTCCTTGATGAACATCCCTCCCTTCCCCACCCCTTGGTTCACTCTACTTCCTTGTAAGCTAAACACCCTCCCCTTCCACCTTCGATCACCACTTGCAGAGGCAATGAAGTCATTGTTGCTTCACATTCATGCATTCTTTATTAATTCATCACACAAATAGGGGGTTAACTGCCAAGGTAGCCCGGAAGGGGTGGGGGAAGAGGGAAGTGCAGGGTGGGGTGGGGTGGGGTAGGATGGAAGGACAAGGCCACACTGCGCTTTAAAACATTTAAAACTTATTGAAGGCCAGCCTTCTGTTGTTTGGGTAATCCTCTGGGGTAGAGTGGCTGAGTGGCCAGAGGCCCCCCTACTGCGTTCTTGGGCGTCTGGGTGAGGAGGCTATGGAACTTGGGAAGGAGGGCAGTTGGTTACACAGGGGCTGTGGCTACAGGAACGGATGTTGTCTGAATGCCATATCTGTTTGATGCTCCAGCAATCGGAGCATCGACTCTTGCCTTCTGTCCACAAGCTGATGCCACCTGTCCTCTTCAGCCCTCCATCTCTCTTCACGTTCCTGTTGTGCTTTCCTGCACTCTGACATCGTCTGCCTCCACACATTCTGCTGTGCTCTGTCAGTGTGGGAAGACAGCAGTAGCTCTGAGAACATCTCATCCGAAGTGTGTTTTTTTTCACCTTCTAATCTTCACTAGCCTCTGCGATGGAGAAACTTTTGTGGCAGCTGGGGTACAGTACACATTTTAGAGAACAATAAGATCACTCTTTCCTGTTAAACCTTGCTGTTCACATTACACAGCACATGTGCTTTCGTTACAAGGTAGCATTTTGCCTCTTATATTGAGGTTCTGCTGGTCTGGTGTAAGAGATCACTCATGCAGTGCCAGGCAACAGAATTTGGCTTGCAGGCAGCTATGGTAAGCCACAGTCTTTTGGCTTCTTTAACGTT
Organism: Gopherus evgoodei; assembly: GCF_007399415.2. Lineage (NCBI taxonomy): Eukaryota > Metazoa > Chordata > Testudines > Testudinidae > Gopherus > Gopherus evgoodei. The sequence goes on from NW_022060059.1 coordinate 2,183,791, forward strand.
CATAACATGTGGGAATGGTTTCAAATAGCAGCACCCTCATTTCCCATTCCAAGCGGCTGTTGGGTTGGCCATTTAAAATGGGTTTGCAGTTTAAAAGGAGGGGCTGCAGTTTGTGGGTTAACATGCAGCACAAACCCAAATACTCCCGCTCCCTGCCATGCTATTCTCTGGGATGATCATTTCACCCCTCCCCCCACCATGTGGCTAACAGCGGGGAACATTTCTGTTCAGCCACAGCCAAACGGCAGAGCAGGAATGGGCACCTCTGAATGTCCCCTTAATAAAAGCACCCTATTTCAACCAGGTGACCATGAATGATATCACTCTCCTGAGGAGCAGTCATGTAGCTTAAAATACATTTATTCAGATTCTTAATTCTTACATTTCTATTTTGTTAGAAAATGTGAACAACACATTCCTTGTTTACCAGATGATGATTAATCTTTTACTTGTGATTTGTGTCTAACTGCATTTGGATGGAAATTGGAACTCAATTAAAAAGGCACTAAAGCAGCATTTTGAAAAAAGTTATTAGCTAAATAAAACTGCCATAAATATGGTGGATGTCTAAGAAAAAAATAACTTTATTAAAACAAGTTTTGGGTTTGTTTAGTTTGGAAAAGAGAAGACTGAGAGGGGACATGATAGCAGTTTCCAGGTATCTAAAAGGGTGTCATAAGGAGGTGGGAGAAAACTTGATCATCTTAGTCTCTAAGGGTCGAACAAGAAGCACTGGGCTTAAACTGCAGCAAGGGAGGTTTAGGTTGGACATGAGGAAAAAGTTCCTAACTGTCAGGGTGGTTAAACACTGGAATAAATTGCCTAGGGAGGTTGTGGAATCTCCATCTCTAGAGATATTTAAGAGTAGGTTAGATAAATGTCTATCAGGGATGATCTAGACAATATTTGGTCCTGCCATGAGGGCAGGGGACTGGACTCGATGACCTCTCGAGGTCCCTTCCAGTCCTAGAATCTATGAATCTATGAGAGATAAGGAACGGATGTTGTCTGAATGCTAGCAAACACCGGGATTTGCGCTCCATCCCCATACATGTTAACAGACTTTTGCAGTAGTTGTACTGACCACGAATGCCAGGGCAGATTAATCATTAAACATGCTTGCCTTTAAACCATGTGTAATATTTTACAAAGGTACACTCACCAGAGGTCCCTTCTCCGCCTACAGGGTCCATGAGCATGCCTTGGGTTGGTTCGGGGGTACTGGCTCCAGGTCCAGGATGAGAAACATATCTTGGCTATTGGGGAAACCAGTTTCTCCGCTTCCTTGCTGTGAGCTATCTTCAATCTCTTCGTCATCATTTCCTCATCCCCAAAACCCGCTTCTTTGTTGTGTGATTCTCCATTGATGGAGTCAGAGCACAGGATTAGGGTAGTGGTGGCCGCACCCCCTAGCATGGCATGCAGCTCAATGTAGAAGCAGCATGTCTGCGGCTCTGCCCCAGATCTTCTGTTTGCCTCTCTGGTTTTGTGGTAGGCTTGCCTTAGCTCCTTAATTTTCACGCACTGTTATGGCCTCTGTCCTTCATGCCCTTTGAGACTTTTGGCATTTCATTCACTGCAGCGGAGTTCAGCTAGCACGGATTCGTCTCCCCGTAGGATGAGCAGATCCCGTACCTCCTGTTCAGTCCACGCTGGAGCTCTTTTGTGACCCTGGGACTCCATCATGGTTACCTGTGCTGATGAGATCTGCACTCACCTGTACCTTGCCACGCTGTCCAAACAGAAAATGAAATTCAAAAGTTCGTAGGCCTTTTCCTGTCTGCCTGGCTTGTGCATCTGAGTTGAGAGCGCTGTCCAGAGCAGTCACAATGGAGCACTCTGGGATAGCTCCTGGAGGCCAATATCGTCAAATTGCGTCCACACTACCCCAAATTCGACCCGGCAAAGCCGATTTCAGCGCTAATCCCCTTGTTGGAGGTGGAGTAAAGAAATTTATTTAAAGAGCCCTTTAAGTTGAGAAAAAAAGGGCTTTGTCGTTTGGACGGGTCCAGGCTTAAATCGAGGTAATGCTGCTAAATTTGACCTAAAATCGTAGTGTTGACTAGGCCTTAGTAATTGACAAGGGATCTTGGAAGACTCCAATCCACATAAGAAGTCTACCTGGACAGTCAAGATAGCAATGGCTGCCGCCTGTAAAAAACTAAGTAATGCATGGACATGTGACTTGCCCATGGGACCCCAAATTCCATTTTTGCTGTAACTTCCCATAGTAAGAGGAGGAATAGCTCAGTGGTTTGAGTATTAGCCTGCTAAACCCAGGGTTGTGAGTTCAGTTCTTGAGGGGGGCCATCTGGGGCAGAAATCTGTCTGGGGATTGGTCCTGCTTTGAGCAGGGGGTTGGACTACATGACAACCCTGATATTCTATGAAAGAGGTGTCCTTACACCTGGAGGAGACTAAAAGGCTAATGCCTCATCTCCATCTTGTCTTCAATCCTGCTTCTTACTTTTGGAGAGACTTTGCTACAAACTGAAGCTCTGAACAAAGAACTGAATGACCCATCCCAGCTGTGGATGTACTCCAGAGATTTGATTTGAACCTGCAGTTTATTCTATCACTGCTACAAGCCTGAATCAAGAACTTTGCTACTGTATGTAATTGATTCCATTTAACCAATTCTAGCTCTCATCTATATCTTTTTTCTTTTATGATTAAACCTTTAGATTTTTAGATTCTAAAGAATTGGCAGCAGCATGATTTGTGGGTAAAGTCTAATTTGTATATTGACCTGGGTCTGGGGCCTGGTCCTTTGGGATCGTGAGAACCTTTTTTTCATTCACTGGGATATTGGTTTTCATAGCCGTTCAACCCAATAACGAGGGGCACTGGTGGTGATATTGGGAAAGTGGAATGTCTATGGCAGGGATAGGCAACCTATGGCAGGCGTGCTGAAGGCAGCACGCGAGCTGATTTTTCAATGGCACTCTCACTGCCCAGGTTCTGGCCACTGGTCCAGGGGGCTCTACATTTTAACTTAATTTTACATGAAGCTTCTTAAACATTTTAAAAACCTTATTCATTTTACATACAACAATAGTTTAGTTATATATTAGATTTATAGAAACAGACCTTATAAAAACATTAAAACATGTTACTGGCATGTGAAACCTTGAATTAGAGTGAATAAATGAAGACTCAGCACACCACTTCTGAAAGGTTGCCGACCCCTGGTCAGTGAGAATTGCTTGTATGACTTATGGTTAGCCAGGGGGTAAAACCGAAGTCCTCTCTATTTGGCTGGTTTGATTTGCCTTAAAGGAACTCCATTTTTGGGCTGTAACTGCCCTGCTTTAAGCAATTTGTCCTGAATTGCTACTCTCAGTTAGGTCCCACCAGAACAAGCATCGTTACAACCCTTCACTGTAATTTGTCTTAATGAATTGAGATTGCAGTTTAAATTATACATTTTTATTCTGTTTTTGTTCATTGCCTAGCAGAGTGGGCCCCCAATTGTAACTGAGCACTCCAGGTACTACCATAATACAAATAATAAATCTTAAAATTCCACCTGCAAAGCTGGTATCATAAGTCAGCTTTTTGGAATTGTGAATGTGATTCCTCTGCTTCTCTCTTTGCGCCATTTTTCCACTCAGCAGAGGGTTGAAATTGATAGGTATCCAAAATTGGAGTGCTTCAGACTGCAGAATTCTTCTCAATTTCAACTCTTTGCCAATTTACAAAAACTAGGCCAGGGTCTGAGGTTCAGCACAATACCTGTACTTGAATCATTATGCCTGCCTGTGTTCTTGGTCAAAACAGAGCCAGCAACTCAGACTTATTTTGTTTATCAATTGTTGGCTCTCTTGTTTCAAAACTAATATATTTTCTCTGATAAAGGGGTATGCTTTGTTAAAATGCATATCTTGAGAAAGCTATGTCAGAATTAGGGCCCAACAACTTTGTCATCATTAAATCTTGCAATGGTAAGCATTTGATTTAAATTAGTTAATTAGATTTTGATGTTCCTGTGATTTAAACATTTATGGGACTGGAGAGGTGCTGTGGGCAGTATGCTACTGAGTTCATGCAGCTTCCGCAATTGGATCACTGTTTTGTTATCATACACACATGTATAGTGCTTGTGAACATGAATTCACTTTTGGACACGTCTTTCCTAGAAGCAAGGAGAGCCATAAGTGGTGTTACTTATTTGATATGCATGGCCTGGGGGCAATGGGGAGAGATAGAAGCAGTTGTATGTTTGGAGAGAGAAGAGAGTAAATAAAAGCTCTGTATTTCAAATGGCTACATAATGTTGGCAGGAAACTGGTTTCAGAATGGGAGATTTCAAGCTTCACAAGCTTATAACTTCTCATAATAAAACATGCTAGCAATCTTCAAATATTTGGCAAGGTGAAAAATCCCAAGAAGAGTGTAATATGGTTTTGGGTGGAGCAAGCAGGTATAATGGGAATTAAAGGGAAAGTTTAGGCTGAATATCAAAAAAAAAAAGCTTCTTGACAGTGAGCTCAATTAGACGGTGGAACAATCTCTCAAGAGAAAGAATGAAGGCCCATTGGTTGAGACACTTAAAACTAGACTGGATGAAATGCTAGAAAATGGGCTCTGAGGAACAATTTTGCATTGACTCCTATTACATGAACTACATAACTAATGACCTAATGAGTGTTTTTCTTCTTTAACTTCTCTTACGGTTCTCTCAACTTCTAAGAATGTCATTTTAAAATTTCTTTCTGATCCTAAAAAAGAATCAGTCCTCACTTAAAAAAAAAAAATCTGAGTGTATCAAGTGTTGCAGCATTTCTAATGTTCTCTCTTCTGTGCTGGGAAATCCATAAATAATGATTCTGTGTTTCTCTGATCATGTGTGCTTTTGCTTTGCTTGCCTGCTTGGCCTTGAAAATAGGCAGTGGATTGAAACTAACAAGAGTTCTAGAGCTGGATTCTTGTTAGTCTGAGTAACCTAACTGCTCACAAGGAAGAAAAAAGGGGTACAGAGTATGATGAATAGTGCAAGTGCATGTGTCTTGGTGCATATGTGCAGAACAAAACAAGGTTGGTCCAATTTTAGGCCTGCCAGCTTTAGCAATGTCCTTTTCATTAAGATTGGAAGTAATTTAGGCACTTTTCCAGACAGTGTCATTTTAAATAAATAATGAAATGCCATTATTTAAAAAGTCACTTGAAGTCTTTGCCACCTGTGAAAGAGGGATAATCTTACCTACATATTAAAAAATAAAGATGAAAGGTACTATATAAGAGAAAAATACCATGTTATCAGAAAAAATATATTGCCTGAAGTGATTATTTAATGTCCATTGAGTAGTTCGTCTCCTATTATTATCGGTTTGTGAGGCAGGTCTATCTCTTTTTTCAATTCTTCCAGCTTGGAATCATGGTTCTATGGAGACTGGACCAGCGGGGTCGAGTGCAGGGCCCCCCTTTATTGAAACATGAGTATGGAAAGTATCTTTCTCACTGTATCTTTCGGCCTCCATCTCCTGGCGAGTAAGTGAAAATGCCCCAGTTGGAACTCTTCTAGACTGTTTCTCTCTTTAGGGCTGGGGATTTCTTATTATTAGGTTTGTTGCACAGAGTTCCCATGGAAATCCAAACACACACAGCTTATAGTGGCTCCTCCTAACTGCTCCAGCTATCACTAGTGCTTATCTGCCTTAGGTGCAAAGCACAATTACCTGCTGCTTCCTATATCACCTCACCATGAGTGCTCCTTACTCTCTCTCCTGCAACCAGATCCTCCTATCTCCCAACCTAGCTCTCAGACCACCCTTCTTCTGCCTAGTCCCTAGTTTCTCCCCTGACTGCCATCCCACTGCACACACCTTCTGGCTTGTTTCCAACACCCTTCCCTGGTGACTTCTCATCCTTTGGTCCCAGATCTTCCTCCTCCCCAGATTCAGACACTCTCTTGAACCCATTCCCCTGCCAGCTTCCTTATACATGTATGGTTCCAGGCACATGTATGGTTCCAGGCTTTTCTCCTTTTCTTTTATTCCAACTATCACTCTCTTCTCCCTCTCCCACTTTCTCCGCCCCCCACCAATCAGCACTCTTCTAAGGTCTTTTTCCCATTGCTATCTCTGCCTTTCGTTTGGTTCCAGGTCCTTCTTCCAACTCCTGCTGCTGATTCCCTTTCCTCTGCATGGATCCAGGTCCCCTTCTTCTCTTCCCCTTTGCTGCTAGCTCTCATAACTCCAGCAAACAATAATGTTGATATTTCAGAGGTCTGGCAGCACGACTGCCTGTGATCATGTTAACAGATGTGATTTATATTAAATACAATGATTTTAAATGTACAGTGGGTCCCCGGTGTAGGTTAGGGTTGTGTTCTTGAAAAGGGTGATATATACCGACATGACTTGTATTGTGGACCTGCATGTGCACCAGTGGCATAGACAGGAGGGGACACTTGGGTGGGCATGCAATGACAGGGGAGTGGAGGGGTAGGAGCGATCTGGCAGCCTCTCCCTCTCCTCCAGCTGGCCTTGCAGTGGTGGGGGGAATAAACACTCTGGCCAGGGGCTCCCGGAAAATGAGCCCTGTAAAAATGTGCGCAACCCCACCTGCTCCCCCGGTATTCAGGGCTTGCCCCGCTTTTCTCACCTGGCACTCCTGCTGGGGAGCAGGGTTGGGGCGCAGGGGCTTGCCCTGCTCTGGCAAAGGAATTGGGGTCGGGGTCTTGGAAGCCCCTGTGCTCTGACCCCACTCCCTGTCAGGAGGGCAAAGTAAGTTGAGCAAGGCAAGCCCCTGACCCCACTCCATGGTTGGAGCTCCAGAGCTTTGCAAGCCTCCGCGCTCCTACCATGCTCTCCGGCTGGAGTGCCAGGCGGGCAATGTGGGGCAAGCTCTGTGGTGGGAGCAGAGCTGGGATGAGGGGGGAGGGGGCTGGATTTTAAGTGAGTGGGCCGCAGCCCACCCTTGGCTATGCATATCTGTTGCATATGTTGCTCATCAATAGGGAAACGTGTTCCGATTCAGGTTGCTCCCGATCCGCATATCTGTCATTTGCAACTTATAGCACAGTAGTGCAAACTACGGCTATGCGGGACCGACGTGCATCGGAACACATTCTCCTATTGATGAGTGATGTTATGCAAAACAACGGAAAAGGGGGAGATGTATACTGGGAACCCCCTGAATATCCTTCTATAAGCAGGAAATAATACTAAGTCATGATAGAGATTGAATACATTTGAGGATTCCAATCTCTCTGCTGAGCTGAGTGTGAAAGATATCTCCATCATGAATAGTTGCCACATTTTGGTAGTGGGAATCCCCATCCATTTTTTTTCTCGATTTAAAAAGTTCTGTGCCAAATTGGGAGCTAGAAATGAAATGCCTTTTGGTTGCCTGCAGGGACCTGGTACAGCTAGCCAAAGCAGCGGTGAGTGGTGATGAAAAAGCCCTGGATATGTTTAACTGGAGAAAAGCTGGAATCGGAGTGCCTCTGAAAGTGGGACCCCAGGAGGGGTTGTCCTTTTTCATCAGTGTGACTGATGGTAAGAAAAACATAACTCCCCCAAAACAAACCCCGCAGTCTGTTGGGACATGTAGTCTCTTTAATGTTTTCAAAACTCTTCAGTGTAAGGTGGTCTTGTTTTCACTTGTGCTGTTGCACAGATTATTCTTAGGGGAGAAATAAAACACCTAGTAAGATGAAGTGTATAAAGTCATGAAAATCCTAACATCTTCAGAGTGAGTTCTCTGTACAACATCCTTCTTCCGGACCAGTCCTGTTGGGATTGGAAGTTTTGGGAGCAGGATAAATGTTTGGAAGGGTAGTGGCTGTGATGACTTCAGAAGTGGAAATAGCTGATTCCTAGTAATGTCAGAAAAAGGTATCGAAAGTTATTTTCCTATTTTGCTTGAGGGATTTTCCTGTTAGAATAGAGCTGGTAGCCTCAAGCACTGCTGTAAACTCAGTGGTTATTCCATTGAAGGAATATACTCTACCCCTTTTGAGTGGAGTTGATTAATCACAGCCTGGCATATGCCTGTTTTTCTTCGCAGAAAGAAAATGTGGGTAATCTGTACCATCCAAAAGAGGTCAGAGCTAGAGAGAAGCTATTTGTCGCCTTCCTTTCCAAAGATAGAAAATAATTAATATTTTGTGTTGTTGCTAGAACCAATGCTAAATGAAGTCTAAAGCATATTTTCTATAAAAATTATAAATCTTAATATCTCCCTTTTTTCTTTTTTTCACTTTTCCTTCTATAGCATGATGCATCTGTTCAGTCTTTTTTTACTGTCTGTATTTTCCCTTAGACTAATTTGCTTCATGTGATCTCCCCCATCCCCTCCCCCCAAATCTTTGCTTTGACATCTTTCTTCTCTATTTTCACTTCCAGTGGATTTTTTTTCCTCATCTTTTTCTTTCTCTAGCCCAATTGCTCGCCTCTCTCTAAATCTCCTGCCTACTGGCCCAGGACCAGAACAGATCCTCCATATACAGTTGAAGAGTGTTTTGAAGGCTGGTGACCAGTTAATATGAGTGCTGCCCTCCAAAAGCAGATTAACTGACAACTCTGGGGATCTAGTTAATTTATGCTAATCTCCCAATAGAGTCATGGTTCTGTCTGCAAGGCTGCATCTACACTGGCAAAAATGGGGCTCCTAATTCAACACTGGTTCACCACAAGTGGTGGTAGCAATGGTGGAAACTATACTGGAGACAGGGCTCAGGCATTTTGACCATCATGTAATTGGATTTGTTGATATAATATGGCGTTATTTAATTCACTTAGATGGATTACTTGAGGATAGCATTGATTAGCAATACCGGGGAGGCAGTATGACCTAGTGGATAGGGATTCTGGAGTCCTGAGTTCAATATCTGATACTGCTTTGCTGGGTGACCTTGGGCAACTAACTTCCCTCTCTGTGCCTCGGTTTCACTAGCTGTAAAATGGGGCTAATGATACTGAACTCCTTTGTAAAGTGTTTTTGAGCTCTCTCGATGTCTGTTTTATTAATTATTTATTATTTGAATAGGCAGCACCACAGTGAATTCTAAGAAAGTGAAACAGTAAATGACACTGACAGCAGTTCCTTAATAGATCAAAATTATGACATCCTTTTAGTGGAGAAGAAACATCTTTGAACAGTGATATGTTTTAAATTCCATTTGCAGGGGAATTTAGCTTTACACTGAGAATTGTCTTTAGAGCAACCATTACAATGATGCACAGCTCCACCTGGTGACAAACTCCTCATTGTGCAAGTGTATGTGTGTGTTTTCTCACATTTTCCCTTTGTTTCTTTGGTATGTCATCTAAGCTCCAAATTAGGGGACAAATTCTGCTTGCCCAACTCATTTAAATAGTTTGTTTCAGGAATATACATGTGCCATTCTAGGTAGTGGTCTCTTATTGTTTCCATTATAAGTTAATGTTTTGATAATTGCTGAAGTCTAGCTTTAAATCCTATCTAGGCTGACAACAGACAGCTTCTCAGACCAAGAGCTATCTTTTCAAAAGAGAAGAAATTAAAATAATTTGGCCATTTTGGGTATATTTATGCTGTAATCATGGGGTGTGACTGCATCTTGAGTAGACATACTTACTCTAGCTTTAATCTAGCCACAGCTTCATTGCTTTGGTACCCAAAATAGCTAGATTAAAACTAGGTTTAGGTATGTCTATACCAGCTGCAATTACATCCCACACTTTCAGTGTAGACATATCCTTTAAGAGAAATGTTTCTTCTTTGAGTGCTGTCCCTGTGGGTGCTCCACTTCAGGTGTTGGTGTGTCCCTGCGTTGTTGATCAGAGATCTTCAGTAGCAGTGCCTGGTCGGGGCGCGTGTGCGCAATAGCTGTCTCACAGCACCATTGGTGCCTCATGTAGCACGCACATGACCCAACTGCTTCATTTCCTTCTCAATCATCATCAGCCTGAGATGGAGCTCTGTAGTGATGTTGAAGAAAACCTAGAAAAGAAGTAGATAACATTAGATTGTTTAGGTAAGCCTCAGTTTATTGTAATTAGTTGGTTCACTTAGTGTTAAGTTTCAGTTAGGCTTAGTTAGACAATTCATTCCTCTGCCCATCCCAAGTTAGCGCTACGAGGGCTGTTAAAAATATGCCTGGCTCCTCAGGTTTTTAAAGATGCACTTCGTACAAGGAATCAATACCTATTTCGGATGGGCACTCACTATGCATTCACTGCTTAGGTGAGTCGCACATATCACAAAAGTTCACTCATGGCAGCATTTGCAAAACTTGAGTGAGGAGAGACGGAGATCTCCGACTTGAATTTCTCCATTTAAAATGAGTTTCTTATGCCTAGACCCCAGATAACCCTCAACAAGGGACTCTAAGGGCACATCCTCTGTGGACAGGCTCATACCCTTTCCTCCACAAAACTGAGAAAATGACCATGTCCTCCCCAAACAGAGAACTGTTTTAAAAAAAAAAAGGTCTCTGGTGAGATCTCTATTCTCGGTGCCAACCTCAGGCAGTGTGAGGCTCTTTGAGGCACCAGGCAGTTCTGGCACCCTCTGTACTGGGACTTCTGCCAGCAGGGGAAAGGAGTCAAGTGGTAGGCACAAACCAGCCTCCTCCTCCACGGCACCAACTATTCCCTTGAAGGACACAGTACCACAACCTTTGCCATTGGCGATGCCCCCTCTGTCCACACCAACTTCATTGGAACCGTCAACAGAGAATTCAAGAATGGTACCACTGGCACTGACTAGGGCCACATACAACTGAACAACACTGGTCAAGCTACCACCTAATGTATCAGCACAGAAAGGCACAACATCAAAAACAGCAGCACCACATCCTCTTACACGTAAAGTAGACATGGAAGTAGTGTCTACCCCCATATCTCTGCTGTTCGGCACTGACGGCTCGCGAGTACCAACAGCACTGGACCAGCTGGAATTCCCCACTTCTCCACCATTTTCAAGTGAAGATGTGGATGACCTTGAAGAGGAAGTCTTTTCATCAGATCAGTCCTCATCATCAGGCATCAAACCAGCAGTGTTCCGCAAGATCAAGAGAACAGCTTACCAGGGACATACATCCTTGGCTCACAAATACCTGCACTATCTCCCTCTTTCACACCCCAGGGTTACAAATAAACTAGCAGAAATCTACTCTAACCCCAGTACAACAATTGGACTTCATCGGAGCATATCTGGACTCAATAGAGGCCAAAGCATCACTACCAATGACCAGATTCTCAGCACTGACCACACTCATATCAGTGGTCACAAACAGGCCATGGGTATCAGCATGTACCGGGCTGGCCTACAAGTATTGGGACATATGGCAACCACTACCTTTGTAGTAAGACATGCTTGACTACATATATGCTGCCTGCAGGGATGGCTGAGCTCGGTATACAGACCATGAGAGCACAGCCTGAACAAAAGCTTAACACTAATATCAAAAGTCCAACACTTCTTAAAATGGTTGACAAGTCCAAGAAACATTTGCTCAGGGATCCCATTTCAGCAAGATCCACCATCCATACTGATCACAACAGATGTCTCACTGATCAGCTGGAGTGCTTCCATGACCTAACATACAATCTGAGGGAAGTGGTTGCCCACAGAAACACATTTACACATCAACCTGCTCGAATTACGTGTGGTTTGCAACGCATGTATCCATTTCCTCCCAATAATAAGGAACAAAACAATAAGAATCATGATGGACAACATAGCATATATGTTCTACATAAACGGACAGGGTGGAGCACGATCTCATTCCCTATGCACAGAAGCCATAAAACTATGGAACTGGTGCATAAAGCACAACATCACTATTACAGCATCATACCTCCCAGGTCAATAGAACATGATGGTGGATACATTAAGCAGACAGTTTTCCCAAGAACACAAGTGGGAACTGAACAACATCATCACACAACACACATTCCACATGTGGGAGTTCCCACACTTGGACCTATTCTGTACAAGCACCTCTTGTACAGTATCTGAGGTTCTTCGAGATGTGTGTCCCTGTAGGTGCTCCACTACCCACCCTCTTCCCCTCTACTTTGGAGTTCATATTAAAGACTCCATGGTAGAGAAAGAACTGACGGGGTTCAGTTGTGTGCATGCTAGATGAGGTGCCACTGGCACTGCAAGACAGCTACTGTGCACGTGTGCCCTGACCAGGCACTATTACCAAAAATCTCTGATCAGGTGTCAGTATGTCCTGACACTGTTGAAGTGGAGCATCCACAGGGACATACATCTTGAAGAACCTCAGTTACTGCATAAGGTGAGTAACCCTCCCTTTTTTGATGCTTTTTTGCATTCATTAATCCATTATGGCTCTATTTAAAAAAAAATGCAGTCAGATGTTAGTGTAGACTATGGAGTGCCTTTTGTAATTAAAATAAATGACAAATTAACAACATTTGAAATGTTATTTTTGTGCTTTTTTTACTTGCCTGGAATAGATGTATTACAAACATTTCTAAAGCTCTCATCACCATGGTAAAACAATATACAAAATTCAGTTATTAGACCTTATATGAGAGAGTTTGTCTAAAGCAAAGATATTTTAACGCTTGAAATTTACCAACAACTCTCTCTTTCATAATGATGTTTTACACAGAATTGTTGTCATGACTGTATGCTACAGGTGACTGGTGCACTAATGTAGATGTCTGACATGAGATTTCCAAAATGTTTTATATCCATACTGTAGTCTGCTCAAGGTATCCTGAGCTGTACTGAATGCACCCTTGTTGTGTATTGTTTGAAGACATCATTAATTTATTTTACTTTTTTGTCTCTTCCAGGCCTTTAATAGAGAAGAGAACAGTATTCATCCTAATATACCTCCCCCCGAACAGTATCCTCTCTCTGCTACCCTTTGTCTTTAGAGTCTAACCCAGTTCCTTTATCCACTCAATTAGCTGAGCACTTGATAACTTTTTTTAGAATAGTGTTTTTGTGTGACGCTATAGTGAAAAGCTTTCTTAAAATTCAATTAAAAAGCTTAACTAACCCTTTCTCTTGCTACTGGAGAGGACCTTTGAAACAGCGGGTGACCTTAAGCATATGAAAGTTGGTGCTTTGTGTTGCAGTAGCCAAGTGCAACAGACTAACTTAAGTACACAATTCAAGATGAGATCTAAAAACTGACCATTTATTGACATTAAAGATCCTATGGAACTTTCAAAAGAATAACATCACTAACCCAGTATCCTGGCCAAATTACAACTGGGATAATTACATGCTGCCTAACTAAATTCCCCTTGCGATTTGAATTTTATATGGTATTCTTCATTTCGTGGCTAAAGCCGTGAACCTGAATGAGCTCTGTGCAAATATATTCCGTTTAGGTTAGTGGGACTTTATGTGCAGGGGTCTGCCTACATGGAACTCATTTTAGACTCTGTTCCTGAACTGTTATCTAGTGTTGCTGTGCACTGACAGCTGCCATGTTGAACACTAGAGGTAGTTGCAATGTTCCCTATATATGCCTTCTCGCAGGGGTATTGTGAAGCTTGCTGCTTGTAAAATGCGTTGAGATCCTCCTGTGGAAAGTGGTAGATATCGGAGAAAAACTCAGTTCTCGCTTTTTTGGTTGGGTGCAGCAGGGTCAGATACTTTATTCTGTTTAGCAGCTACAACAGGGAGAGAGTGCACTAGGACATAGGGTCTCCCCTTCCTAGACAGGTCTCTCAATAGGTAAACAATTACAACAAGCATTTTATACTTTTGTTACAGACAACAATAAGCAACAGCTGCATTTTGTTTATACACAGGTCAGCCTGATATCTTGTTTTTCTCTTTTCTGAGAGACGCCAGTCAATCTACACATAATCTACACAAGGTCAAAACAACTTCTCACACAGTTCTTTTCTGCTCTCCTCACACAATCCTCGCTTCTACAAATCTCGCGTTATTAGGGCTACAGCTAGCCTAACTCTGGCTAACAGAGACTGTCATGCATTAAGTTCCCCTACAAATCCCTGTCAGTTCTTTCTGTACTTCCATATAGATAAATAAAAAATATTATGGCGGGGTTGTAGTGAAGCCATAATAAAGGTTGCATTAAAGAACGGTATTTAACAAGAGAGAAGAAAGAGAATATCTACTAAGTGTTTGTTTGTTTCAGTTTTTTTCTGGAATAAAACTAAGAGTGTAGCAGGGCTTTTAATTTTCTGTGCAATTGGAATGTGGAGGATATAGTGTATTTAAAAACGAAACAAAGTGGAAATAAAAACAGATGGCTTTTGTAATTGGGTCTCTACTGTCTTATGTTTTTTTAAGAACCCCTTTGCAAAGAGCACACATGGAGATTCCACACTAAACTTATGTTATATCAGTAGTTTACACAAAAAACACTTTTATTGTTTTCTGTTTTAGAATTTTTGGGGAAATTTTTTTAATTTAATTATTGACTTGATCTGCCCCAATATGAAAGTGCTACATTAATGATATGATAGTGTTTGCTAGGCAGTGGTCTGTGTCTATACATGGAGCAGATTTGTCATATTCCAGTGTGTCATTTAATATTTCAGTATTAACTTCAGCACTGCCATTCTGAAAGCGCTGCATTAACTAATGGGAACTTTCTTTTCTAGGTAATGTCATATGAGTTTCACACATGACAGCAGATTAAACAAATTGTCAGGGCCTCATTTAATCTAAGGTTGACATTTCTCCATGGTTGAATGTTTGCTGCAGCTGCTGTGTTTTTTGCTGTCAGTATTTTTTGTAAGGCACTGTATTTGCTTTTCATTTTTCATTTTCAATTTATATTGTTTCTTTAAAAACTGAGGAAAGTCACATTGGAAAAAACTTTTTTAATGTAAGTTAGATTGCTCTGTTCTAATTTAATAACATTGTCCTCCTATAAATACACAGGTATGGTAAAAAACCAAACTTTTTCTCTAACTACATCAATATAAAACATTTACCTTTTTACTGTTGTCTTTTCACAACACATTGCTAACATCCAAGGTTTCAGAAACTATCATGCATCTCTTAAGTAGGACCATACAGACAAGAAGGACAAACATGTTTAAAGGTAGATGCCCTCCTTTTAAGATACGCTTTTAGTTCTGGATTTCTTTGAAGAAAAGAGAATAACTTTTTACACGTGTCCTTCTTGTATAAACTACTATACTATTTTAACTCCAACAGTGTATAAGAAGAGAAATAAAAATGTGGTTGTTGACCTTAACTGTGTATTTGCTAGCTTTTCAGCATTTGAGGAATATGTTGTTATTAAAGTAGAACAGAATAACCTTAACCAAGATTAAGCAACCAAGATTAACCTTAACCAAGATTTTTCTGTGTAGTCTTGCCTCTGAATAACTTATATTTGTGGGGTTGTCAGACCATTAACATTATTGATCATTCATTTTTGTGGTTTACAGGTCTCTTGGAACAGGTCTCTAACTGGCTTGTGTTTACTGCAGGGTCTGTGCATTACGTGAATGAAAAAGGAAAGACAAGCCATGCATTGAGCACAGACAGTCCAATCCAAAAGCTCCTGATCATGGAGAAGAGGGATGTTTTGGTGGTAATAACAGAGAACCTCCTGTTGTCCATGTACACAATCACTTTTGAGGGAGAAGCAGAGGAAATCATGAAGGTAGGTGAGATAGGCTGAGGGGTAAAGGTTAGGTACTGCTGAGGTACAATATCAGTTTCTGTAGATGTATAGTTCCACTTTTACTTTTGCCAATTTTCTGTTGCATGACAAATTCATTAAGGCTCACCTTTATTTCTTGGAGAAAACCCCACCCTTTAAGGAAATGCATGTTCCTCCTAAGGTTACTCCTAGGGGGGTTCTGTGCCTCAAAATAAAAATTCTGTGAATTTTGTTTGTCAAAATAATGCAATATAATCATATCAGTTTCAGTTGTTTTGGTAATGTATTTAAACTACAATACAGAAATAAAGTCACTTGGTAACTAATACCCTGCATTCCAATTATAATCCTGGATTTTCATTTAAATTTTATTACAGAACACTAAATGGTGCAAAAAAAAAAAAGTAGAACATCATTTTAAACTCCTCAGACTTTCACACATGAAAGTCGTACAATTTTGCTAATCATTGTCCTGGACCTGGCTGGGTACTTTGGGAAATGTTTTATTTACCCACAAAGTCTTTTTTTTTAAATTTTTTTAAATGAGTAAGTAAAATAAATCCTAAATTGTAATCTAACCCCATTGTGCCACTTTTCTCACTTTTTTACCTGTGCCAAGCACATAGATCTTCCTAGCTATTTCCTTACTATCATTTATAAGGCTTTACATCACTTTGGCAATATAGGGGCCTTAAAATTTTTACAGATTTTATGCTCCTGGGGGAATTGATTGAGAATGGGAACAGCTAACTAACCATAGGAACATTAACAATGTTACTATGCAGGCAGGCTGCTACATTTCTGCCTCAGGGAATGAAATAAATTAACCATCTACAGCTACATTAACAAAATATGATTTTGGGTTTTTTTACAAAAGCTATTTTCTTTAATTTGAAAACAAATTTTCAGTAACATGATACTAATATTTAATTTTTTTTTTTGATTCTCAGGAAGTTACAGACATGTTATTAGGCAGGCAGGCTGCTACATTTCTGCCTCGGGGACAGAGCCTTCCTTGTGCATAATAAAAAGACCTCCCCCTGCCCCCTCCATGTCCTGAGAGCCGGAGTAGCAATCGAGAGGGACAGAGTCTCTCTCACTTGTTGGCCCCCTGATGATTATCAGCATCTCTCTGGCAGGCATGCACACCTAGCCCTCTTCCCGCTGCAGTGATTTGTGTCTCTGAGGCTGCTCCAGGCATGCTGGAACAGACACGCTGCCAGGGCTGTCAGGGAAGAAGTGCATGTCCCCCCCGCAGGTTTCTTTTGCATTTTTCTCTGCGGGTGGCATAGAAATATGCAGATGATATGAATTCTGCACCCTCGCAGGGACCCAGAATTCTGTCAGGAGTACAAGGTGGAGTATAGAATTGTGGTGTTTATTTCAAAAGCATGCGTTTTCTCTTGCATCCCTGGTTTCTCTGTTCTAACCGTCTCTCTCAGGGCCCTGGTCCCTCCTGTCCCTTCTCAAGTCCACAAATATCTCAGAGACCTTTATGCTGGTAAAACACCCAGTGCCATTTATTTACAGTGCTGGTTCCCACCACCCTTGTACACTGTTCAGCCTTACACCTACAGTCTTAAGGAGCCCTCAGTTCCTGAGGCAAGCAGGCAAGAGTGATCTTTGTCTGCTTCCTCTCTTTGCCTTTTTGTGTCTTCTGTCTAGTGACATTAGCCTTCCAGCTCTTCTTATAAATTTTTATAAACCGTTCATAAGCCAACCCTATAATTCAGGGGTCAGTAAACTTTGGCTCCTGGGCCATCAGGATAAGCTGTTGGTTGGCCAGGATGGTTTGTTTACCTCGAGTGTCCGCAGGCATGGAGGTAAACCTAAGTAAACAAAGTGTCTCGGCATGCCAGCTGCTTACCCTGACAGACCGGGACAGCAACTGATAGGGACATTTTTTGGGGGGAGAAGCTGGTAGTCAGGGGAATAACCTCTGTGACCATCCCCCACATGACCCCACCCCTAGCCCGGGACCCCCAAACTCTCCCCATCCCATCCCTTTCCACCTTTTCTGGGGAGGGCCAGGGGAGGATGTCTCTGACCTGGCTGGAGCTGCTCCGGCGGGCCGGGCCGTGCTGGGTGGCTGCAGCCTGCTCTGGGTGGTGGGGCTGAGCAGCACGGCTGCAGCCTGCCAGCCCCAGAGCTGCAGCTGCTTCAGAGGCTGGGGGGAGAGCAGCGTGGCCAGAAGCGAAGAGACTCTGGCCTCGCTTCTTCCCTTCTGTCTCTGCTGGCTGTGCTGCCTCTCCTTGCTCCCTCTGTTGCGGGGAGGGGCTGTATCCCACCTCTCCCTCTCTATACCCATTCATAAGCCAACCCCCTTCTCTGGTGCTTCCATTTTTTACTAAAAAAAATTGGCTTATGAACAAGTATATACAGTAGTTAACGATGGTAACAGTTACATTGTCACCATTAGTCACTAGCATTATCATTCCATTAAGAATGGGTGCAGTACATCCCTTTCTTAGAGCTCCTGTTTCTGTCTTCAGATTCAGGATGATGGTTTTTTGCTCTTGTTACAACCACAAAGGCTAGAAATGTAAAAATAATAAAAATTAATGTAAAATTCTAAAGAAATTGATGGAGCTACTCATGAAGGGCTGCATAGGGTTCCATTTAAGAATGGCTTTATCCAACGCTGACGTTCAGCCTGGCTACATGTTTAAAAATGCAGTGATATTGATGTTACAGTTCCTTTTATCTCTTCTTTATTTAAAACAGCTTAATTCTGAGTAAAGATGGTTCTGGAAAAAAATTTCTCTCCCCCCTTTCCATATGTCCAGATGCCAGAATTTTTCTGGAGTATGGAATCTTAATCCAATCCTGAATTTTATTTCTTATGCAGTTTGTAGCTGGAGCTACTTTTTAGACAGAGCTGCAAGACCTATCTCTTTGCACACATCTTCTCAGCTAATCAAGTCCTAATTTCCAAGCTGACTGGTAAAACTACTAACAGCAGGGGACTTTTTTCCTTTGGTCTTGAATGTCTTGCTTTATGCCTTGCAAACACTCAGATACTTCTTCAGTGATGCGTGCCAGATAATTTTTAGCAAGGAGAGTTAAGGATTAATTTAAAAACAAAACAACCCCACCCCAAAATTTCCAGTATCTCCCCTTGTCTCTTCCTTCTCTTTACTTGTCATTGATTGATTGGTTGATTGATCTCTCCCTCTCCTCTTACTCCTTTTGTCATTTTTTCCCATTAAGCATTAATCATAGGACTGGAAGGGACCTCGAGAGGTCATCTAGGCCATGGCTACACTTGCAGATGTAGAGCACTTTGGGTTAAACCAGCCTTCGGAGAGCGCACCAGGGAGAGTGCTCGTCTGTCCACACTGACAGCTGCAAGCGCACTGGCATGGCCACATTCGTGGCATTTGAAGCGGCATTTGGAGTGGTACATTATGGGCAGCTATCCCACAGAGCACCTCTTCCCATTCTGGCACGTGGCTTGTGGGAAGTGGGTGTGGGGGGCGGGGCATTCTCAATCCTGTCCCAACACCCTGTGATGCATCGCTTCGCATCCCAGCAATCCCTGTGTTTTCGTCCACCTTTGGCGCCATCTTTCAACGGTTTCTGTGCAGAGTGCACTTTGTCTTCCTGTAGAAGGGCTCGGCCGAGGCTCATCCCTCCCCCAGGGCTGTGGGGTTTCCCACCGCCTCGCACTAGTTCGTGCTGGGCCCAAGCCCTGGGTCAGGGCGGGCCAGTAAACAAGCAGTCAAGAACTCAGGCCCTTAAGCAGGGGCTGAGCAAATGGTTCAATATGAGCCCTGGCCCTAGGTCAGGGCGGGGCAGCAAACACATAGTCAGGGGCTCAAGCTTCTGAGTGTCTGGTGCGAGGGGGAGACTGCCACTCATGAGTGGGGTGGCAGGGGGGACACAGGCCCACCCGCTCCACTGCGTCCCAGCCCTGAGCCCTAGCAGCGGCAGAAGACTCGCTGCTATGTCAGTGGGGATCCTGACCACAACACACTGACATTGGTTCTGGCCCTGCTGCGGCCAGGCCAGGGTCGACTGCCCCCAGGCTACTTCCAGACTCCCCCTTGTAAGGTATCTAGGTTTGGCCGGCGTCCTCAGCGGTTCCCAGCACCATTGGTTCCTCAGGCTAACTAGTGAAGGGTAGGCTCAGCTGCTCCTCGGGGTAGCTGGTGAGGAGTAGGCGCGGCTCCTACTCAGGGTAGCTGGCAAAGGGTAGGTGGGGCTGGCCCAACCAGTTATAGGTCGGCCGCGGCCTGCTGGCGTCCCCCAACCCAGAGCTAGGCCACAGGCATCTGGCCTCTGCAGCGGCTGGCTTTCAACTGAGCTTTGCAGCAGGGCTTTTCTACTTCTTGTCCTGTGCTGTGACATCTGAGGGGCAGGCACGGGATCCATTGGCTCCGCCCACATTGGTGCTAGGGGAGGCTTGTCCCTCAGCGGGGCGGTGGGGTATCCCACCGCCTCGCTACACTTCTCTTTTGGTCTGTGGGAATGGAGCCCGTACTGCTGTGGAACATGCTGACGAGTCTCACCAGCACGTCTTGTTTGGCAGTCGAGTTACTGCTTAAGATCCAAAGTGACAGTGAGGAGTCCGAAGATGATATCGAGTTGTGTAACGCATACGACACAAAATTGTTTGTCTCATTCACGGACATGCTCTCCACTGTAGAACGCTGCTTTTGGGCTTGGGAAACAAGCACTGAGTGGTAGGATCCCATCGTCCTGCAAGTCTGGGATGATGAGCATTGGCTGCAGAACTTTCAGATGAGAAAAGCCACTTTCATGGGACTGTGTGCTGAGCTCGCCCCCACCCTGCGGTGTAGGGACACGAAATTGAGAGCTGCCCTGCCAGTGGAGAAGCAGGTGGCTATTGCAGTCTGAAAGCTGGCAACTCCAGACAGCTACTGATCGATAGCTAACAAGTTTGGAGTAGGAAAGTCGACGGTTGGAATTGTGTTGATGCAAGTTTGCAGGGCCATTAATCGCATCCTACTCAGAAGAACTGTGACTCCAGGTAACGTGCATGACATTGTGGCTGGCTTTGAATTAATGGGTTTCCCTAACTGTGGAGGGGCGATAGATGGGATGCATATTCCTATTCTGGCACCAGCCCACCTAGCCTCTGAGTACGTTAACCGAAAGGGGTATTTCTCCATGGTTCTCCAGGTGCTTGTGGCTCACCATGGTCATTTAATTGACATTAACGCACGTTGGCCCAGAAGGGTGCATGACGCACACATCTTTCGGAACACTGGCCTATTCAAGAAGCAGCAAGCCAGGACTTTTTTCCCAGACCAGAGGATCACCGTAGGGGAAGTTGAAATGCCCATTGTGATCCTTTAAGACCTCACTTACCATTTAATGCCATGGCTCATGAAATCGTACACAGGGAGCCTGGACAGCAGCCAGGAATGGTTCAACTACAGGCTGAGCTGGTGCCGAATGACTGTGGAGTGTGCTTTCAGCCGTTTGAAGGGCTGCTGGCACTCTCTTTATGGGAAGCTGGACTTGGCCGAAGACAGCATCCCCGCGGTTATATCCGCATGCTGTGCCCTCCATAATATTTGTGAAGGGAAGGGTGAAAGCTTCACTCAGGCATGGGCCTCAGAGGTTCAACACCTGGAGGCTGAATTTGCACAGCTAGAGTGCAGAGCAATTAGAGGGGCCCAGCGCGGGGCTGCAAGGATTAGGGATGCCTTGAGGGAGCAATTTGAGGCTGAAAGCCACCAGTAACGGGAGTTAAATGCAGTGGCTGTGTTTGGTACACTGACTTGCAGTGCTTGTTGCTTTTCTGGGCTAAGGTATATTTTGCTTTATGCACTAATAAAGTATGTTTTCAAAGTGAAAAAATTCATTTATTGAAAAACAAAAACAAAGTAACACAGAAATACCAAAAGGGCAAGGGGGTGGGGTGGGGACCGGTTCACTCATAGGCTTGAGTATGTCCTGATTTCGTACTCTCGAATCCTGTCTAGAGTGCTGTGCACTGAGTGCTGCACTTCAGGATGGCTATAAGGCATGTTGAGGGGGGTTGAGTGCAGTGGATAAGGGTCGTAGTTTTCGTGGGTGGGTGGTGAAGCTACAGGTGTAGGAGGCAGCTGGGGGTGGTAAGAACCCAGATGTTGGGGAAAGTGGGTTGGAGGGGACATGGGGGCACAAGGGGAAGAGTTTTTGGATAAGGTCTGCATGGGGGGGCGAGGGCGGCAGTGTTCCGCCTGCATGGCGATGAGCACCTGGATAGAGTCTGCTTGGTGCTCCATTATGCTAATCAGCCGTTCCATGCTTTGCCGCTGGTACGTTGCATTTTCCTGGCGGATCCTCCTTTCGCTCTCCCTCCACTTCTGTGCCTTTGATTCTCATTTACAGACTGTTGCATGACTTCACACAGCATGTCTTCTTTGCTTTTACACGGCCTCTTCCTGAGTCTTCTCAGTCTGTCAGCTGGTGATAAGAAGGACGTCTGAGATCTCAAGGTTGCACCTATATAGGCAAAATGAAACACTTAACAGAGGCAGCATTGTACACACTAGACAGAGCAATGATTCCCCTGCACTTAAGGAGGGCAATCACAAAACCCATATTTTGCCTGTCCCAAAGCGAGCGCACATAACCCATGGGAGCCCCAGAAATGGTGAGTAAGCACAGGGTCCATGGGGATTGATTGTTTCATGACTGTACTATCCTTTGGGTTTCTGTGCCTTGGGAAGAGCCAACAGCTGCAGGGGGCACCTACACTGAACACTGTCCCAACATTCTCCACAGGAGTTCGTCCTGAAAGATATGTCACTGCTGAGGGTGACTAGGGAAGCAAGGGAGGGTCTTCTACAATGCAGCTTCTGCCCTGGCCCATACACAGCTTGCCTGTGTGCAGCAATGCTCCCCCCTCCTCGCCCAAAGAGCCCGTACCTAAAAACTTCCTTCCCAAAAAGAAAGACGCTTACCAGGAACCTCCTCTGTTGTTTGTCCTTCTCCACCTCAGCACCATCGCTCGTGCTTTCCTCCTCCTACCCACCCCCTTGCTGTGCTGGGCTTGGAAGTGTCCGTGGTGGTCATTGCAGTGGAGGTGGGATTGCCCCCAAGTATTGCGTCCAGCTCTTTGTAGAATTTTCAGGTCGTGGGGGCAGCACCGGAGCGGCTGTTTGCCTAACGGACTTTGTGGTAGGCATTCTGCAGCTCCTTTACTTTAACCCAACACAGCACTGCATCCCGGTCATAGCCCCTGTCCATCATGGCCTTTGATATGTGTCCGAAGGTATCGTAATTCCTATGGCTGGAGCGCAGCTGGGACTGCACAGCTTCCTCCCCCCAAACACTGATGAGGTCCAGCACCTCATCATTGCTGCATACTGGGGATCGCCTGGTGCATGGAGACATGGCCACCTGGAAAGATGCACCGAGAGCACTCCACACCTGGCTGAGCAAACAGGAAGGGGATTTTCAAAATTCCCAGGGAATTTAAAGGGTGGGTCTGACGCTTGGTCACCTGAGGATAGGGCAGCAGAGTTCAAAAGTGATGACCAGACTGGCTAGAACAGGCATTGTGGGACACTTCAGGAGGCCAGTCAGAGCGCATTAGGTGTCCACACTGGCACCGCGGCGCTCCAGCGAGAGCGCAACAAATGTTATTCCTCTCGGGGAGGTGGAGTACCAGGAGTGCTCTAGCCGCGGAGTCAGAGTGCTCTACGTGCCTTGTCAGTGTGAACGGGGAGTGAAGTAAAGAGCTCTTGGCGGCTTTATTGCACTATAACGCGCAAGTGTAGCCAAGGCCCTAGTCTAGTCCCCTGTACTCATGGCAGTACTAAGTATTATCTAGACCATTCCTGGCAGGTGTTTGTCTAACCTGCTCTTTAAGATCTCAAATGATGGAGACTCCACTACCTCCCTAGGCAATTTATTCCAGTGCTTAACCACCCTGACAGCTAGAAAGTTTTTCCTACTGTCTAACCTAAACCTCCCTTGCTGCAATTTTAGCCCATTGCTTCTTGTCTTATCCTCAGAGGTTAAGAAGAACAATTTTTCTCCCTCCTCCTTGTGTGTACTTGAAAACTGTTATCTTGTCCTCTCTGTCTTCTTTTCCAGACTAAACAAACCCAAGTTTTTCAATCTTTCCCCATAGGTCATATTATCTAGACTTTTAATCATTTTTGTTGCTCTTCTCTGGACTGTCTCCAATTTGTCCACGTCTTTCCTGAAATGTGACACCCAGAACTGGACTCAATACTCCAGTTGAGGCCTAATCAGCGCAGAGTAGAGTGGAAGAATTACTTCTCATGTCTTGCTTACAACACTCCTGCTAATACATCCCAGAATGATGTTACCTTTTTTTTTTTGCAACAGTGTTACACTGTTGACTCATATTTAACTTGTAATCCGCTATGACCCCCAGATTCCTTTCCGCAGTACTCCTTCCTAGGCAGTCATTTCCCATTTTGCATGTGTGCAACTGATTGTTCCTTCCTAAATGGAGTACTTTGGATTCGGTCCTTGTTGAATTTCATCCTGTTTACTTCAGACCATTTCTCCAGTTTGTCCAGATCATTTTGAATTTTAATCCTATCCTCCAAAGCACTTGCAACCCCTCACAGCTTGGTATCCTCTGCAGACTTTATAAGTGTACTCTCTGTGCCATTGTCCAAACTAAATCATTGATGAAGATATTGAACAGAACTGGACTCAGAATTGATCCCTGCGGGACCCCACTCATTATGCCCTTCCAGCGTGACTGTGAACCACTAATAACTACTCTCTGGGAATGGTTTTCAAAACAGTTATGCACCCACCTTGTTATAGCGCCATCTAGATTGCATTTCCCTAGTTTGTTTATGAGAAAGTCATGTGAGACAGTATCAAAAGCTTTACTAAAGTCAAGCTATATCACGTCTACTGCTTCCCCCTTCCCCCCCATCCACAAGGCTTGTAACCCTGCCAATGAAAGCTATCAGATTGGTTTGTCACGATTTGTTCTTGACAAATCCATGCTGACTGTTACTTATCACTTCATCATCTTCTAGATGTTTGCAAATTGATTGCTTAATTATTTGCTCCATTATCTTTCCAGGTACAGAAGTTAAGATGACTGATTTGTAATTCCCTGGGTTGTCCTTATTTCCCTTTTTATAGATTGGCACTATATTTTCCCTTTTCTAGTCATCTGGAATCTCTCCCATCTTCCATGATTTTTTAAAGATAATCGCTAATGGCTCAGATATCTCCTCTGTCAGCTCCTTGAGTATTCTAGGATGCATTTCATCAGGCCCTGGTGACTTGAAGACATCTAACTTGTCTAAGTAATTTTTAACTTGTTCTTTCCCTATTTTAGCCTCTGATCCTCCTCATTTTCACTGGCATTCACTATGTTAGATGTCCAATCACCACCAATCTTCTTGGTGAAAACTGAAACACAGAAGTCATTAAGCATCTCTGCCATTTCCACATTTTCTGTTATTGTTTCCCCACCCCGTCATTGAGTAATGGTCTGCCCTTGGTCTTCCTCTTGTTTCTAATGTAACAAGAAAACATTTTACAAATACATTTTGTCTCTAGCTAGTTTGATCTCGTTTTGTGCTTTGACCTTTCTAATTTTGTCCCTACATACTTGTGTTATTTGGTTATATTCATCTTTTGTAATTTGACCTAGTTTCCACTTTTTGTAGGACTGTTTTGATTTTTAGATAATTGAAGATCTCCTGGTTAAGCCAGGGTGGTCCCTTGCCATACTTCCTATCTTTCCTATGCAGTGGGATAGTTTGCTCTTGTGCTCTTAATAATGTCTCTTTGAAAAACTGCCAAGTGTCTTTCCCCTTAGACTTGCATCCCATCGGATCTTACATATCAACTCCCTGAGTTTGCTAAAGTCTGCCTTCTTGAAATCCATTATCTTTATTTTGCTGCTCTCCTTCCTACCATTCCTTAGAATCATGAACTCATCATTTCATGATCACTTTCACCCAAGCTGCCTTCCATTTTCAAATTCTCAACCAGTTCCTTCCTATTTGTCAAAATCAAATCTAGAACAGCCTCTCCTCTAGTACCTTTCTCCACCTTCTGAAATAAAAAATTGTCTCCAATATATTCCAAGAACTTCTTGGATAATCTGTGCCTTGCTATGTTAATTTCCCAACAGATGTCTGAGTAGTTGAAGTCCCCAATCACCACCAAGTCCTGTGCTTTGGATGATTTTGTTAGTGTTTTTTTAAAAAAAAAGCCTCATTCACCTCTTCTTGCTGGTTAGGTAGTTTATAGTAGGAGGAGGCACTCCATAATGAACAAAAGAGGAAGAGGCCAGGATGAGGCAAGAGAGGGAAACACAAGGAAGGAGAACTATTAAGGGAATTGGCTAAGCAATCCTGCAGGCTTTTAAAGGTGACTTTCCATTGAAACTAGAATTGGTTTTGTGACCTTTTTTGATGCTTTATGGCTTTGTCTACATCAGGGTTTTGCCCCAACTCCAGTCATAGATATAATGGCACTTGTGGAACCCTGCCCCTTAGTGCAGATGGTTAGATGGTAGAGCTTATCCTACTTTCAAGCAGGAGTAAACTCAGACAGATCTGCTATTTGTAGTGGTGGAGCTTACTCCTCTTTGAAACTCCAGGGGAAGCTCCACCAGTACAAATAGCGGCCTTACCAGTCTAAACTGCAGGTATTGCACCTGTACAGCTACACTAGTGCCTGCAATGAGAGCGAAATCTCCATATATACAAAGCCTTAGCTAATGGCAAGATTGTGTGATATTTAACAATAATCTATATCTTTATGTTAAAATATGGGTCTGCTACATCTCAAATATGCAATTACCTGACCTCTTTAGTCATACGTAACCTTTTTCATACCCTCTGTCTCTCAGTTTGAACTGCAATTACAGTAGCACCCAAACAGCTCAGGATCTCATTCTGGCAGACTTATAATTGTGACATTCTATATCTTGTGGGAGTGTACTGTAATCCCCATATTCTTTATTTTCATATAATTGTGATCTTTATATAAAGCATGCCTTGTAAGGTATCGGGGAAAGGTTATGATCTGCTGAAAGACATTTCTCTATCCATATGTATATTTCATAATATATATGAAGTTATGAGAATTGTATTGTATGGTCGTCACTGAGGCCCTGTCTATACTGGCAAGTTTCTGCGCAGTAAAGCGGTTTTCTGTGTTGTAACTCTCAAAGTGTACTGCCAAGCCACTTAATGTGCAGAAACTGTGCAGTTGCAGCACTGTAAAAAACCACCCCGATGAGAGGCATACAGTTTTCTGTGCTGGGGGTACAGCACTGCGATGCCAGTGTAGACACCCTGGTCGATTACAGCACTGAGATTGGCCTCCGGAAGGTGTCCCACAATGCCTGTTCTTGCTTCTTTGGTCATCAATTTGAACTGTACTGCCCTGCCCTCAGGTGACCAACCATCATCCCCACCCCTTAAATTCCTTTGGAATTTTGAAAGTCCCCTTCCTGTTTGCTTGGTAATGCGTGCAGTGGTCTCAGCGCATCTTTCCAAGTGGCCATGCCTGCTCCATACACCAGGCGGTCCCCTGCTTGAAGCAATGCTGAGCTGCTGGACCTCATTAGCATTTGGGGGGAGGAGGTTGTACAGTCCAGCTGTGCTCCAGCTGTAGGAATTATGATATCTACAGACAGATTTCATGATGCATGACAGAAAGGGGCCATGACTGGGACACACTGCAGTGAAGCGTCAAAGTGAAGGAGCTGTGGAACGCCTACCACAAGGTGCAGGAGGCAAACCGCTGCTCTGGTGCTGTGCCCACGAGCTGCCAGTTCTACAAAAAGCTGGACACAATACTTGGTGGCTACCCCACCTCCACCACGAAGTCCACTGTGGATACTTTGGTGACTCGCATTGCATGCTAGTCGAAAGTGGACTGAGTCAGGAGGAGGAAATCTTGGACGAGGATGTGGAGGGGATGGGGAACCCAGAGACAGAGGATGACTTGGAGGTCAGAGATGCATGCAGCAAGGAACTCTTTTCTACCCTGGACGAGCCTAGCCAGTCACAGCTGTTGGATCTCGGCAACACACAAACAGGAGAGGAGGCCCCTGGTAAGTGGATTTGATTTTGGGAATCGCTGAAGCGAGTTGTTGGGGGCAGGAGGGCTGCAGAATGCAGGCTTGTCTTGGTATGATGCACGTACCACCACATGCCTAGTCTGAGCGACAGAACAAGCTGTTGATTAACTTCCTCACTTAATGAGAATCTGCCTCAGATCTCCAGGAAACTCATGGAGATACTGGGCAATCCGCTGCTGCAGGTTCTTTGGCAGAGCTGCTTTGTTTCTTGCCCTATTAACGGTAATTTTCCTGTGCCACTGTGCTGTCACCGAGGTCACATTGCTTATAAGGGTGCATATGGGCTGGGGCAGAAACCGCAGTCTTGGAGAAGACTCTTCCTTGATTCCCTGCTCACCCTTAGCAGCAAGATATCTTCCATAAGGAACTTGGCCTGTGGAAAATGTGGGGACAGGAATAATTATCAGCCCCACCCCTACAGTGCTGGCTCTGGACCGACAGCGAAAGGACAGAGAAGCGAGACAGAGACTCATAGACTCCTTCCCCAGCAAAGGCAAGGAGAAGAAAGGGGAATCCCTAGGAGTACCCGAAAGACTCGCCCGGGTAACCTGCTGGCAGTATGGGAATCCGGGACTCATAAAACAAGACTTCCCAGCTATGGAGTGCAGTTGGGCGGACATTTGTGCATGGACACAACAGGTGGGAAGGAACCGGGGGCTTGGTATGTCCACCGTGCCTGTGAAGGTGGGGAGAAAGACCCAAATGGCTGTGGTCAACAACGCCTTGAATTGCACGCTGGTGCGAAAGGTGCTGGGCAAGCCATATTGGCTCATTCCAGTGGAAAGGATGGCCCTCGGGTGCATACATGGGGACAGGAAGTCCTGCCCCATAGCCCAGGAACCCCTGGAAGCAAAGGGTTGCTTCAGGTGGAAGCGGGTAGGAGTCCTGGAGAAACTGCCATGTCCTGTAGTGTTAGGTTGGGATGTCTCACGCTACCAGGCGCAGGGTGGGGGGAACCCCGAGAGTGGGGGTTCTCATTCTCAGGGTATCTACCACCTGAGAGGGAAGCAGGCCTAGGCCTGTGAATCAAAAGAAAACTCTTAGACAGCAAAGCCCGGAGCGAGCCAACCTGCAGGAAATGTATATGGAGGAGTTGGTTAGTCGGAGCCCTCCAGGAGAAGGGAGGGGTGCAGGAGAGCACCCCAGAATCCTGCTCTCTGCAGAGGAAGGCCCAGATTTTCAGGGTGGTCCAGGGGAAACTGAGGTGCGGAAGGTCCCACCCAGAGGTGGGATGAATGCCGACCCCCCCCATTAGAGGGACAGGAGACCCCGGAGCTGCTGGGAGATACGAGGGAAACTGAGTCTTGGAAGATCCCGCTCGAAAATGGGGCAGACTCCAAACCCTGGCTAGACACCCGGGGGAGCGGGGGATAGGAGACTTGCTGCTGTGTGACTGGTGTGATGAACTGTGGGCTGAAGCAGAGATCGGGGGGCCACCACTCCTGGAGAAATGCTCCTTCTGTGGGAGAGGAATGGAGAAACCATCCGGGGTGCTGGCTGAGAAGGACCTGGCTGGGAGAGGCGAGGCCTTCTTGAAAGAACCTCCTTCGGGGGGATGGCAGAAGGGCCGAAGGGCCAAAGGCAGCCTGGGGGTGCCGTTCTTAAGGGTGCGTGTGTATAATAGGATGCTGGCCTAAGAGGCACTGAACCAGCCCGTTAGCTCAGTATCCACTAGCGCAGCTCCCATTAAGGGGAACTGATTGGAGATGGTGGGGTGTGGCTTATTAAAGAAGCCTAAGAGTAATCACCTGTGAGCCTGCTGGGGAGAAGGCCTATAAAGCTGGCAGGAAGGGCGTGGAAATGGAGGGGTGGAACAGGAGGAGTAGGAGTGAGGAACTGCTGCTTCTAGCTAGCCACAGGAACTTTCTGTCCCCCGGATGGTTACCTAACTCTTATTGAATTGTACAGAGTTGTATATAGATGGTGGTGGGAATGAACACAGGAAAATACAGAGACACAGGGTTTTTCAAAGTAAGAGGTCTCCAGCTGATTTGTACCGCAAGCAACGAAGCGCTCGTCTACAGCGACCCATCAGTAGCAGTCTAGAGTAGCCAGGTTCCACAGCGCAATCGCCATGCACTTCTCCAGTGATTTGTGTCTTTGCACCACAGGGCTGGGACAAGCTCATCACACAATCCCATGAATGTGGCTTTCCTCATCCTGAAGTTCTGTAGCCACTGCTAATCATCCCAGACATGCATGATGATGTGATCCCACCGCTCAGTGCTTGTTTCCCCGAGCCCAAAAGCGGCGTTCCTCTATGGTCAGCACCACTGTGAATGCCACAAGCAATCTTGTGCCATAGCTAGTACGGGTGGCGAGATCAATGTCTCATTTCTCTTGCTTTTGTAGTTTAAGGAATAGCTCCACTGCCACTCATGATGTGTTGGTCAGAGTGAGCAGTATACTGGTCAACAGTTCCGGATCCGTTCCTGCAGACAGGAGAGGCAGAGCGCCCAGTACACAAACTGTTGAAAGATGATGCCAAATGTGAATGGAAGCACAGGGACTGCTGGGATGTGAAGCAATGCATCACAGGGCATTGGGACAGGACCTAGGAAGCCCCGCAATCCCCTCCATCTTCCCATAACTGTTAGTGGCAGAAGAGGAAGAGATGCTCTGTGGGATAGCTGCCCAGAGTGCACAGCTCTGAATATCGCTGCAAGTGCCACAAGTGTGAACACACTATTGTGTAGGCAGCTGACAGTGTGAACACGCAACAGCTGTTTCCCTTCTGTGCTCTCTGAGCATCCCTGTAACTGCTGGCGCAGGAACTCTGCCAGTGTAGACATACACTATGTTTTGGGGTAAGTTGGGGAATCAGCCAGATATTAACTCCCCAGAGGCAACAGCAAGGAAAGTAACCAATCCCCAGACGGGGTGTCAAACAACCCATGAACAGCCATTGTCCAGCAAGGTAGCTACAATTCAATGACTCATCTGCATGAGGCCACACCAGGGGAATTGCTCAACCTTGCTTGGAGACTAAGCAATGCCCCCAGAAATGCCTGGACCTGTGTTTTCCAAGCACATGGACTGAGGGTATAAAACAGACAGAGTGGACACATACGGGGCTTTTCTCCTTCACCCACCTGTACTGTAAGCAACTAAGATACTGAGAAGAAACAAGATTCCAACAGAGGAGATTGGCCCAGGTTTAAGGAAAAAAACCTGTATATTAAGGATTGCAGTATCCAGTGGGGTGAGGAAGAACCGCATAATCCAGATGTTGCCCAATCTTATAAGCATGCAATCTAAACTCTCAACCCTATATTTTATTTCTTTTGGTAACTAACTCTGACTTTTTGTCCATCACTTAATATCACTTAAAATCTATCTTTTATACTCAATAAATCTGTTGAACTGTTCATACAAATTGACTGGTAAAGATAAAATGTGGGGCAAATCTGCTCAGGGCTAGTGTATATCCACTTTCTGTTGATGAGGTGGTGACTCAATTAATAAATTAGATGGTATATTCCTGAGGTACCATGCTGGGAGCTGGGGGGATGTGGCTCTGGTGCCTCCCTGTGTGATTCATGAATGGCTCTGGGAGTATTCATGCAATCTAGGTGGGGGTTGGGTCTCCACATGTGGTTGAGCTGAGTGATAACAGCACCTGGAGGGGTTGCTGCTGGTCACTAGCAAGGCAGCTGAGGCTGGAGAGAGTTCAGGGGGCATAGCGGTCCCACAGTCCCAGGCTGCACCCTGGGGGGATCCTGTCACAGTGGTGCAGCGAGCAGGGTGAAATACACCACTTGTTGTACTGAGTAAGATTTGCACTTCATACACTGGTGTAAAGATTTTAAGTGTGGTGGCTAAGGACAGTAAGGAGGAGGCTTTGTTGTTTTCTGTTTGCTTATTTCGGGAAACGGAAATAGGAACAGAAAAGCAGGAAAATGACTGGCTTCACTGCTTTCATTGCAACGTTGGAGCTTTTTAGACTGCAGGCTGCAGAAAAAAAGAGGGAGCATGAGAAATTATTGCAACTGAAAGAACTGGAGATGAAGGAGAAACAGGAAGAAAGAGGGAGGAAAAAGAAAGCGAATGGGAAGAAAGAGAGCAAAAACACCAACTGGACCTGCTAGAGAAGCAGAAGCAGAACCCAGCGATTGCCATTGTTCCAAAAATCTGCAATTGGAACATTTATGTCCTGTGTAGAAGGAGATAGATGATATTGTTGAATATCTGACTACCTTTGAAAGGCTGTGTGCAGTGCATAAGATCCTTGATGCCAAGAGAGTTCCTACTCTGATTGCAAAATTAACTGGTAAAGCGTTAAGTGTATTAAATGAAATAACCACTGAGGATGCTTTAGACTATTGTAAATTTAAACACGCTGTTTTGCAAAGGTTTCAGATTACCCCTGAAACATGTAGTTAAATTTAGGAATCTTAGGAGGGATATTGGTATGAGTAATTGGGGAATATGTGAACAGAGTGAAAGATTTGTTTGGAAAATGGGTGAGGGGTAAAGGTGTTAAAATTTTGAGGGAATGTTTGATCTCATGCCTCAAGAGCATTTCCTAGGCATAATGTAAGACTGATGTAAAGCATCAGAGGGGTAGCCATGTTAGTCTGGATCTGTAAAAGCAGCAAAGAATCTTGTGGCACCTTATAGACTAACAGATGTTTTGGAGCATGAGCTTTCATGGGTGAATACCCACTTCGTCAGATGCACGTGGTGGAAATTTCCAGGAGCAGGTATATATATGCAGGCAAGCTAGAGATAATGAGGTAGTTCAATCAGGGAGGATGAGGCCCTGTTCTAGCAGTTGAGGTGTGAAAACCAAGGGAGGAGAAACTGGTTTTGTAATTGGCAAGCCATTCACAGTCTTTGTTTAATCCTGAGCTGATGGTGTCAAATTTGCAGATGAACTGAAGCTCAGCAGTTTCTCTTTGAAGTCTGGTCCTGAAGTTTTTTTACTGCAGGATGGCCACCTTAAGGTCTGCTATAGTGTGGCCAGGGAGGTTGAAGTGTTCTCCTACAGGTTTTTGTATATTGCCATTCCTAATATCTGATTTGTGTCAGTTTATCCTTTTCCATAGCAACTGTCCAGTTTGGCCGATGTACATAGCAGAGGGGCATTGCTGGCATATGATGGCGTATATTACATTGGTGGACGTGCAGGTGAATGAACCGGTGATGGTGTGGCTGATCTGGTTAGGTCCTGTGATGGTGTCGCTGGTGTAGATATGTGGGCAGAGTTGGCATCGAGGTTTGTTGCATGGATTGGTTCCTGAGCTAGAGTTCCTATGGTGCGGTGTGCAGTTACTGGTGAGAATATGTTTCAGGTTGGCAAGTTGCCTGTGGGCGAGGACTGGCCTGCCACCCAAGGCCTGTGAAAGTGTGGGATCATTGTCCAGGATGGGTTGTAGATCCCTGATGATGCGTTGGAGAGGTTTTAGCTGGGGACTGTATGTGATGGCCAGTGGAGTCCTGTTGGTTTCTTTCTTGGGTTTGTCTTGCAGTAGGAGGCTTCTGGGTACACGTCTGGCTCTGTTGATCTGTTTCCTTATTTCCTCGTGCGGGTATTGTAGTTTTGAGAATGCTTGGTGGAGATTTTGTAAGTGTTGGTCTGTGTCTGAGGGGTTAGAGCAGATGCGGTTGTACCTGCATATGTATACCTGCTCCTGGAAATTTCCACTACATGCATCTGACGAAGTGGGTATTCACCCACGAAAGCTCATACTCCAAAACGTCTGTTAGTCTATAAGGTGCCACAGGATTCTTTGCTGATGTAAAGCAGTGTCTATGGGACAAAGATGTAAATTCTGTGTATGAGATAGTCTCTTGCTGATGCCTTCAAACAGACCCAGGCATCTATTGAAAACAAACAACTGAAAGAGGTGTTTGAAGCTGGTGGGACGGGACGATCCCATTTTATCCCTAGCAGGAGGGAGGGTAGCTGGGAGGCTGGGTACTCACCTCCCCAAAACCATTCCTCTAACCCTCATCCAAATCTCTTGTAAAAGCAGAAGAGCTCAAAAGGTGCTATCAGTATAGTTCCACTGATGGCCTGAGGAATAAATGCCTTGTGCGAGGAGGAAGCAGGCAACCAATAGCTCATGTTAGTTCTGCTGTCCTCAACACAGAAACCCCCCAGGCAATCAAAATCTATCTCATTGGTTTTATGAGATTAGCCTCTGCAGAACCAGACATGGAGCATTTTAAGGTTGTCCAAATTAATGGTGGGGAACGCTTGAGGCAGAGGGATAAAGGGGCTCAGATCTCTCTCGTTAAGCAGAGTGTGGTTCCAAAGGCCAGTATGTTACGTAGCCAAATGGCAGAGATTGTGGGGGTGGGCAAAAGCATATTCCTTGTACCACTAACTAGAATCCATGTGATTTTGGGAAAGTTTGGAAAATGTTTTGACTGTGGGAGTAATGGAACACCTCCTAGTTGACCTGCTTCTTGGTAACGATTTTTTCCGTGTAGCTCAGGTTCAAGTATTTGCTTGCAGCAAGAGGGAGTTTTATGCTGGGACCCCCGAGGGAAATGGTAATGTCTCAGGAACTGCTGAGAGAATGGTAGAGAGTCTCCTTGGTTCTTCTGCAGCAGGGGGAAACCACATGCTTCCATTTGGGAGGGTGGTTGAGACCAACTCTTGCACTGCAGCTGGAGGCAACACCATCTCAGGAAAGGAGGGGAGTGTAATGCCTGCCAGGGAGAGAATTGTCCAGGTTGTTAGCTGCCAGCAAGTTGCAGCTGAACCAGAGACAAACCTCGCTCTAGGGAGCATAGGGAAATGTATCCTAGAGGGAAGCCCAAAGAAGCAGAAGGGAATCTCAGAAACCACTGAGATGGGTGAGGAGTCCTGTGACTGTCACACAGGGAAGCAGTGTGCTTCCAAATCTGGGAGGGGCTGGCAACATGCCCTCAGGAGCAGGGGCAGGAGAGGAGTTGTCAGTGATTAAGGAAACTGTCCCAGTTGTTAGCTGGCAGAGTGTTGCAGCCGAACAAGGGAGAGGAACCTTCCTAAGGATCACAGAGAAATGTGTCTGAAAAGGGGGCCCAGGAGCGGAAACTGGGAAAGGAATAGTGGGAAGACAGGAATGTCTCCACACTGGTCATGAAGGAGAGGATGCCCAGGACCGGATGGCTGAGTCAGCATCTTTGCACTCAGCCTGTGACTCATGTTTTGAGAAAGAACTGTGTAACTGACCTTCTGGAGGGGAGCAGTCACACAGCTGACTTCTTGGGGACAGAGAAAGAGGTAGTGGAGGGCAGGGCCGGCTTTAGGAACTGCAGGGCCTGATTTGAATACCCGGCGGCGGTCCGGGTTTTCGGCAGCACTTGGGTGGAGGTCCTTCACTCACTCTGGACCCCCCGCCACCAAACTGCTGCCAAAGACCCGGACCGCCACCGGGTATGTACAAAAAAATTAAAAAGGGGCCCGATTTCAGGGAATCGGGGGAATCTGCCTAAAGCTAGCCTTGGTGGAGGGTACCCCAATCAAGATCCCAGTTTTTCAGGATGCTATTTCTGATACGTTTTTGAAAAGTAGCTGTCTCTTTGCATCAAGTTGCAGCTCCAACACCTGTGATAACAGAGGAGTTCAGATAAGAAAATTGCCAGGTGGTGGTTTGTGAGAATGCAAATGACCCAATGATCAGAGAGGGGGGTGTTTTCACCCAGGCTGGTGAGACACCAGAGAGCAGTTATGGGAAAGCTGCTGGGAAAAGGTGCATCTGATCAAAGGGTAAACGCACCTCGCCCAGAGAGTACAGAGCACAACCCTCTGGGGGGCAGAGAATGACTCAGTGCTGAGAGGGGGAAACAGGGTAACTCCAAAAAGGGAGCTGGATTTTTTTGTATATGTACAGTCCTGGGGTTGGGAGACAGCTCCCCAAAGGGCCAGTCAATATGCAGGATGCCCCTAAACTCCTATCTTGCCAGACCCTGAGGTATCCAAATCCTAGAAACATAGTTAAAATAAGAACTCAGGCAGAGGGGAACACTGGAGGAATAGAAAAGCCAGTGACTGATTACATGGGAGAGAGTCAAAGGACACCATGGGTA
Organism: Gopherus evgoodei; assembly: GCF_007399415.2. Lineage (NCBI taxonomy): Eukaryota > Metazoa > Chordata > Testudines > Testudinidae > Gopherus > Gopherus evgoodei. The sequence continues at coordinate 2,219,451 of NW_022060059.1, forward strand.
ATGAACAAACCAACCTCAAACCAGACTATGATACCACACCGTCTGTTCAGATAAAGATACTTGTAAATGCACATCTGTGATGATAATTTAGGTATTAATGTTAAGTTTTGGGATAAGAATTTTGACATGGATGTTAAATCTTATGGCAATGCTAGTTCTTCGAGTACTTGTTCATGTCCATTCCACATTAGGTGTACATGTGTCATGTGCACGAACATCGGAAACTTTTTCCCTTAGCGGCTCCCGTCGGGCCAGCGAGGCCCCCGCCATAGTGGCGCCACTGCGCCGTGAATATATACTCCTGCTGGCCCAACCCCCCTCCAGTTTCTTCTTACTGTCCCTGGCGGCGTTGGAACAACCTCTTGCTCTCGTAAGAGAAGCAATTCCCTTAGCCTTAGTGTTTGCATAGCTGTTATCAGTCAGTTATCAGTTAGTTAGCGTTTCATTGTTGCTGAACTCTTAATAGATTAGGTGCCGGCAATGGTGAGCCATTCGAGGTCACCATCACGGCATTGCTCCTGGCGCTGGTCCTGGTTGAGCTCTGAGTCCAAGGACTCCCAGCTACCCTGGACTCAGATGGAAGTCTCGATACTGGAAATGAGTCTACTCACGAGGTCAGTGCAGGACATATGGCACTCTCCGGTGCCCCCACAAGACCGGCACCAGCAGGACTCGAGCCAGGAGTCACTGAAGGTGCCCAGAAGACACCAGTACCGGTCAGCCAGAAGCCGATCATCAGCCTCTCGCTGGCACAGATCGACGGCACTGCGGTGGCCCTCACGCTCGGCGTCGCCGGAGTCTGCCGCCAACTTGGGCCAATACAGCTACCCACAACAGGCCCCGGATAGCAGGGAATAACAAACTGGCTGTCTACCACAATGGGGACACTGGCCCTTCTGGCCCCGTGCGCCTACCACCAGCATCAAGGTGCTCCTTCTAGGGCCAGCTATTGGGTACAGAGATGTTGGTCCCTGCGCCGATGCTCCCCTGTAAGGGAAGCTGTGGTGTCCAAGCTGTCTGCAGCCTTACCAAGCGAGAGAGAGGAAAGTCTGGCACTGTACTCACTGTCGTCCCAGGACCACTGGCCCCAGCTTGAGCTGGAAGCCCCTTCCCTGGGGGTGGAGGACCGGGGGGACCAGCAGGAGGAAGCTAAGCAGCTGCTAACCTCTTTGTCATCCCCGGATGACGCACTAGCAGGCATGGCTGTGTTAGGACCTCTGCCATTAGACCACAAGGCCCACCAAGAACTGCTTCATAAGGTGACCCATAACTTGGGGTTGCAAGCCGAGGAGACGGTTGAGCAGGAAGACCCCATGGTGGACATTTTGAGCCCAGAAGCTCCTTCCAGAATAGTGCTCCTGCTCATTAAGACCATTCAGTCTACTTACACAACTATATGACAGACCCCGACATCCAGCGCACCAATGTCCAAAGGTGTGGAGTGCAAGTACTTTGCCCTATCAAAAGGTTACAACTTCTTGTTCTGTCATCCGAGCCCATGTTCACTGGTTGTCTCGGCGGTGAACGAGAAGGGAGCTGGGGCTTGTTGCCCATGGTACGCTAAGACCAAGGAAGCAAAACGCCTAGACCTGTTTGGCAGGAAGGTGTACTCGTCAGGGGGCCTCCAGTTGAGGATTGCTAACCAACAGGCCATCTTCAGCAGGCATAACTTCAACTCCTGGGTGGCAGTGGGGAAGTTTAAGGACAACCTCCCGCAGGGCTCCCAACAGTAGTTCATGGCCCTAGTGGAGGATGGCAAGGCCAAAGCGAAAACCTCCCTCCAAGCATCCCTGGACTCGGCGGACGCGGCGGCCAGGACAATAGCATCAGGCGTAGTCGTGCGATACTCAGTGTGGCTTCAGGAGTCAGGCTTGCTACCTGAGGTCCAGAATTCGATTCAGGACCTCCCATTCGAAGAGTTCGGACTCTTTTTTCTGACCAAACTGATTCGAAGCTATATAGCCTTAAGGACTCTAGAGCCACACTCAAGTCACTGGGTATGCATACCCCGGCAACTCAGAGGAAGCCCTTTAAGCCATAGCCCTCTCCTCAGCACCAGTACCAGCCTCGTCCTCAGCAGGAGCCTTACTACAGGCGAGGCGGAGACAGTAGGAGGCAGTGCTAGAATAACATCAATTCCAATAGGCTGGGCCAGAACCAAGGTCAACATAAGCCTCAGCTGGGCTCTAAGCCAGACTTTTGAAGGCACGCTTGAAGACAGCGTACCAGATCATCCACCGGATCCATCCCTGTGCTTTCTCAACTGCCTGTCCTGCTTCTCCTGTATGTGGTCCAGCATTACATCAGACCGTTGGGTGTTACACATGGTGTGAAGTGGGTACATGCTACAGTTTTCCTCCCTGCCTACCCCACACCCCCCTTCCCCGTCCCTCTTCAGGGACTCTTCTCACGAGCATCTCCTAGAAAAGGAGGTTCACTCGCTCCTAGAGGTGGGGGGCGGTACAGATAGTGCCCTTAGGCCTAAGGGGGAAAGGGTTCTACTCCCGCTACGTCCTCATCCGCAAGGCCAAGGGGGACATCTTCCCATCCTAGACCTGCACGAGCTCAACAAGTTCCTGGTCAAGACCCAGTTCTGCATGGTCTCTCTGGGTACCATCATCCCCTCCTTGGATCGGGGAGACTGGTACGCTGCCCTTGACATGAAGGACTCATACTTTCATATCGCCATCCACCTAGTGTATCACCGATTTCTGCGCTTCACCGTGAACCAGGAACAGTAGCAGTTCACAGTTTTACTGTTTGGCCTTGCTGCGGCCCCACAAGTATTCACAAAATGCATGGCGGTGGTGGGGAGCATGCTTGCGGAGACAGAGGATTCGAGTTTACCCCTACCTCGACGACTGGCTCCTGGCAGGTCGATCCAAAGAAGAGGTTCAGACTCACGTACAGACGACATTGAATCTATTCCGCAGGCTGGGGCTCCTGGTCAATGTTCCCAAGTCCACTCTCGTCCGAGCACAGAGAGTGGAGTTCATAGGGGCGGTCCCAGACGTGGTACAGGCAAGAGCAAGCCTCCTGGAATCACGATTCCTGACCATCCAGCAGGCAGTGAGCTACCTGTGCCAGTTCCCCACTACGATGGCCAGATGTTGCCTGCGACTGCTAGGCCACATGGCAGCTTGCACGCCTGTGGTCAAGCATGCCAGACTGAGACTCAGAACTCTGCAGGCTTGGCTCGCCCATGTATACCACCCTGGCAGCGGTCCTCTGGATTTGATAGTAACAGCCCCGGGGGACGTGCTGGACTCATTGAGGTGGTGGCAGTCCCAGACAGGAGTTTACAAGGGCATCCCCTTTGCTGCACAACAGACGCGTCAGACCTTGGATGGGGAGCTCACCTGGGGAACCTCAGAACTCAGGGCTTGTGATTGGGGATGGAGCAATCGCTCCATATCAACGTGAAGGAGCTCAGGGCAGTTCTTTTAGCATGCCAGACCTTTCACGCCACTCTGAGTGGTCACAGCATGACAGTTCTGACAGACAACACGACTGCCATGTTTTATATAAACAAGCAGGGCGGAGCCTGTTCCTCCCCGCTTTGCCACAAAGCTCTCCTATAAAACTTCTGCATAGCCCATGCCATTTACCTTGAGGTGGTGTATCTCCTGGGGGAGCAAAACGAGCTGGCAGACCACCTCAGCAGGTCCTACTGCATGCACGAGTGGACGCTCAAAACGGACATCGTGCTTTCACTCTTCTGGAGGTGGGGGTTTCCCCGGGTGGACCTGTTCACTACCAAGGACAACACCCAGTGCCCACATTTCTGCTCGTTCCAGGGTTGCAGCCCGGGCTCAATAGCCAACGCATTCACGATCCGGTGGGTAAGGGAACTGAAATATGCTTTTCCCCCATCCCCCTAGCACACAAGGTACTGCTCAAGGTGTTCAGGGACAGGGCTTTGTTCATTCTCATCGCCCTGGCATGGGCCTGCCAGCATTGGTTCAGCATGCTCCTGGAGCTGTCGGTGGAGGCCTCGATAACCCTGCCCCTACACCAGGACCTCATTACTCAGGATGGAGGGCAGCTTCTCCACCCTGACTTGCAATCGCTGCATCTGACTGCATTGAAGCTATGTGGTTAAGTGCCTTGGACAGAAAGTGCTCCCTTCCTGTGCAGCAGGTCCTACTTGGAAGTAGGAAACCCTCTACCAGGCCAACTTACTTGGCCAAGTGGAAGAGGTTCTCGTGCTGGTGCGGGTCACAACAGGTGCAACCGCTCCAGGCCCCGGTTCCGACCATTCTGGAATACCTTCTGCACCTTAAGCAGCAAGGGCTGGCCCCATCCTCGATTAAGGTGCACCTGGTGGCTATTTCTGCCTTTCACGCAGAGTTTTTAGGTAGCTCGGTTTTCTCCCACCCAACGGTGGGACGATTCCTCAAAGGTCTGGAAAGGGTGTTCCCTTATTCATGCCCCCCTGTTCCTCCATGGAATCTCAACTTAGTCCTTTCTAAGCTCATGGGGCCCCCGTTTAGCCCGCAGCTACCTGCTCCCTTCTCCACCTTTCCTGGAAGGTGGCATTCCTGGTGTTGATCACCTCGGCCAAAAGGGTATTGGAGATGAGGGCTCTCACCTTGGAACCATCATATACTGTGTTTCACAGAGATAAGGTGCAGCTCTGCCCACACCCTAAGTTCCTCCCAAAGGTGGTCTCACAATTCCATCTGGGTCAGGACATTTGCCTGCCGTTGTTTTTTCCAAAAACACATAGGACCCAAGTCACCACAGCCTGCACACCTTAGATGTCCGCCGAGCGTTGGCATTCTACTTGGAGCACACCAAACCCTTTCGTAATCTACGCAGCTATTCGTAGCTGTGTCTGAGAAGATGAGGGGCAGTCTGGTGTCAACACAGCGAATCTCGTCGTAGATTACGAACTGCATTTGGGTGTGTTATGACTTCACTGGTGTCCCAGCTCCGGTGGTCATGGCTCACTCGACCAGAGCTCAGGCAGCTTCCACGGCCTTCCGGGCATGGGTCCCAGTCCAGAAGATCTGCAGGGCAGCCACCTGGTCATTAGTGCACACCTTTACGACCCGCTACGTGGTCAACCAGCAGGCATGGGAGAATGCAGCAGTTGACAGGGCGGTCCTCCAGTCAATTGTTTCGTGACTCCTACCCTCCAAAGGTAAGTTTGTGATTCACTTAATGTGGAATGGACGTAAACATTTCATAACTGTTGTTCTTTGAGATGTGTTGTTCACATCCATTCCACCACCCACCCTCCTACCCCTCTGTCGGAGTCACCAGCAAGAAGGAACTGAAGGGGGTTGGGCCAGCGGGGGTATATATGCACGGCGCAGTGGCACCACTCTGGCGGGGGCCCCGCTGGCCCAACGGGAGCCGCTAAGGGAAAAAATTTCCAACACTCATGCACGTGACGCTCACACACTTAATGTGGAATGGACGTGAACAACACATCTCGAAGAACAGCAGTTATGAAATGTAAGTAACCATTCTTTCTCAGTTAATACATGTAAACAGATTTAAAGCTTGTCACAGCAGAGAAACCATAACAAACCTGGTTTGCTCTGTGTGTGAAAGGGGAAACTGAGGCACGCTGACTCATGGCCTTGATGGCTGGATGCCAAGAGATAGTCAGTGGTATATTCCTGAGGTATCATGCTGGGAGCTGGAGGGATATGACTTTGGTGCCTATCTGTGTGATTCATGAATGGCTCTTGGAGCATTCATGCAATCTAGCTGGGTGTGAGGTCGCCACATATGGTTGTGCTGAGTGATAACAGCACCTGGAGGGGTTGCTGCTGGTCACTAGCAAGGCATTGTGAGACACACTCCAAGCTGGAGAGAGTTCAGGGGGCACAGCAATCCCACGGTCTCAGGCTGCACCATGGGGAATGCTGTCACAATTGTTACCGAAATATTGGGTCTGCCTAGCTGAGAGCCAATAACAACCTGACAGGGATAAGGAAAAGATGCTTTATTCTGCAGAAGAAAGGAGAGCCCTGTACCTTGGTACAAAAGACTCTGTTCCATACAAATTTCACAAGCCTTTTATACACTTTAGACAAAGACCCTTGCGTGTTAACACTTGATTGGTAGGTGGCAAACCCTGCACTCTGTTATCTGGTTAGTAAAAACTGGTTTGAAGCAAGTTTTCTCTGCTTTGAGGCAGAAGAGAAAAGATAGTTCAAAAGTTCAGGGTACTGTGTACGTGAGGCTTCTGCTTCCCCCTAATGGCCAAACCGTTAGTTGTTAGGAGGGTTACCAGTAACTTTCACACAATAATAGTAGACAACCCTTTGTTTTCTGTATTACACCATTAATTCTGCCGCAGCTATAGTAGAATTGTGACATAACTGCTCTGAATATTACAAAACTAGCACCATTAAAAATATACACTAGTCTGTTTTAATAAGGCTTGTGGTAGGAGAGCCCAAAACTAATAATATCTGTTCTTATTCAATAAGAGATGATTTTGGGGTCTTTGTTGCAAATGATTCTGTATTGTGAATACCTGTAGCATGTACTGTTTATCACAGCACACTTGGCTGTTTAGCAAGCCTGGTCTTATGCAGAAATAAATGCTTTTGGAGAAATAACCCTGTTTTTTTATCCTACGTCACTGCCACAGTCATGATCCTAAAGTTGCTATTCAATGGAAGCAAATGCACATTGTTGCAGTCGATTGAACCATTAGAGACTATTGCTTTTAAAAAGTTATTTAAAATTTTTTTTAGCAAGATTCAGAAAAGGGATTGGACATTTATTTCTATAACTAGAATATATAATAGTTAATCCTAACAAATTTTGGAATAGATATTAAATCTTGTGCTTTAGAATTTAAACCACTCTTTAACTGTTAGGGATTAGGAGGAGATCTACTTCTGCCTAATGCAAGATTTCTTTCATCTTTCTCTGAAGCATCTGGTGCTGGACACTGTCAGAGACACGATACTGGACTTGATGGTCTATGGCCATGGTCCAGTATGGTAATTCCTGTGTTCCTGCTTTGCAACCCAGGTATGCAGTGCTGACACCAGCTGGTTTTCAATTATGTCCCTTCTAACTGATGGGTTTTTGTTTTTGTTTTTTGTTAACAGGTGAAGTTGAGTGGAAAGTTAGGTCACTCTGCAGACATTATTTTAATCGACCATAGCCTCCTTGTTACAGCAATAGGTGAAACAGTCCTCAGGTAAGAATTTGACTTGAGACACAAGAGACTTGCCAGCTGGAAGAATCTTGTTCAGTGGTGGACCAAAGATTCAGTTAACTCTGGAGTGCCTTTGTTTTCATATTATTCATCTAAAATAGAAAATTAATATTTTCTGTTTGTTACTCATTGTTTCTCATTCTTCAGAATAATGAGTTGAAGCCTGTCTAATGTTGTTGAATCCCTAAAAGTTTTCCCATGCTTTCCTTTCTCCCATGGAATCCATATTTTATCTTCTGATCTCTTTCCTCTCAAACTCCAGGCTTCACTTTGCCTTTGTCTGTTTCTTTCTCTGGAAAAGTAGAGTCCTTTGATTTTGTGCAGGGAGAGGATGGCCACTTCGTTGTTCTTCCTAACCTGTTGACTGATTCTTTCGGCAGAATTTGCATCAACAGTGGAAAAAAGGACTTGTGTGCCCTCCTGGCAGGAATTCTCTCTTCCTGTCTTGGGTAACAGGAGAAGTGCTGCGATGCTTATATACACCTCTACCCTGATATAACGCAACCAGATATAACATGAATTTGGATATAACGTGGTAAAGCAGTACTCGGGAAGGGGTGGGCAGTGCACTCTGACGGGTCAAAGCAAGTTTGATATAACACAGTAAGATTTTTTTGGCTCCCGAGGACAGCGTTATATTGGGGTAGAGGTGTACTCTATTCTTTCAAACAGGGGTGGTGCTTTGCTTTACTACTGTGTTGAAATATTCTGCGTGCTTTTATTTCTTTGTATTTTAAGAATATATTCTCTTTCCTTTTGGATTTCTAACCTCATTGCAACTGGGTCATCCTTTAACATCTGTATTACTTTATATTTGCATTTCATTGATATCAATGAAATGCCAAGATGGGGCATGTATTTTCAGCAGCATAAGAGGTACGCTTTTCTAGGCTTGCTAGTATGATCAGCTGCAGTCACCTAGTTAATTTTGGGAGCATGGTAGTAAAGACCCAGCACCATTTTCTAATTGGCAGGGAAGGCATTTGGCTTTTTTTCCAGAAAATCCCCCTTGAATTCAAAGGGCTGTTAGCAGTTAATGGTAATGGGGAGCATTTTAAAAAAGATGGAGAACCATCAGATGGGAAGTAAAGGGATATCTAATCCCCTCTGTATAAATGGTGCAGTTTGTTTCCAAATCTTTTTTCATACATGATATCAGAAAACAGAGTAAATAATAAGTTAAAGGAAAAAAGTTAAAAATTATTTAAAGTTAATAAATGGTTTCTGCAGATACCATAGACTAGTGGTCTCCAACCTTTTAAGCAAAGATTACCTTTTGAATTTAAGTGCAACCCAAGATCTACCTCAAAGAAAATGTAGAAATAACAGTAATCACACAAACCCAAACACCTGTGCCTTGCCCCCTGCCCAGCCTCTTCTCCGAGGCCCCGCCCTGCTAATACCATCTTCTTTCCCTCCATCGCTCGCTTTCTTCCACTCTCACTCACTCACTCACCAGGCAGGGACAGTGGGTTGGGGTGTGGAAAGGGGTGCAGGTCTGGGCGGGGGCAGGGAATTTGGGTGCAGGAGGGGGCTCAGGGCTGGGGCAAGAGCTTGGGATGCAGGAGGAGATGAGGAATGCTGGTTTTAGGAGAGGGCTCAGGCCTTGGGCAGTGGGTTGGGGTGCAGGATGCGGGCTCTGGGAGGGGGCTAGGTCTGGGGTTTAGGGTGTAGGAGGGGCTTGGGTGTGGGCTCCAGCCGGGCACCGCTTACCTCAGGTGGCTCCTGGGCGGTGGTGCAGTGGGGCTAAGTTAGGCTCTTTGTCTGCCTTGGCCCTGCGCTGCTCCCAGAAGCAGCCAGCATGTCTGGCAGTGGCTTCTGGAGTGGGAGGGGCAGGTGACGCCATGCGCTGCCCTGTCAACAGGCACCACTCCAGCAGCTCCTATTGGCCATGGTTCCCTGTTTCCGGCCAACGAAAGCTGCGGTGCCTGCAGGCGAGGGCAGTGTGTGGAGACCTCCTGCTCCCTCCCCCAGGCGTCGCAGCAATGTGCCAGCTGCTTCCAGGAGCAAAGCGGGTGAGGGCAGGAAGGGAGCCTGCCTTAGCCTCACTCTGCTGCTGGACTTAGTGGCCGATCTCCCGGTTTGGCTGCAGGAGGGTTGGCAACCCTAGACAGAGATAGATTGACTGTCAGAGGCTGCACGATCAACCAGATGATCACGATCTACCGGTTGGTGATCACTGCCATAGACAGCTGCTGGCAGTTTCATTTTAAAATGAAAATGATCTGGGCATTCCAGGAATAGAAAATGTGTGCCCTGCATTGTATCTCATTGAATCTCTTCAGTCAAACATCTGGAAGGATATCACTCTTTAAAAGCCCCTTGTTTTCTATGAACTTAGGTTCTGGGATTTAGAGCGGAGTGAGAATTATGTGCTCTTTCCAGATGTGCAGCTTGGCTTTGAAGCAGGGGAATGTATAAACTCTGTGTCTTATTGCACTGCTAAAGGTAAGAAACCCTGTGAGAACTGTGATCCTTAGCTCATAAACTTTGTTGTGAAATGTTTGCCTTCAGTGCTCTGTAGCAGTTTTAGTATAATTAGAGTTCTCATATTACTGTGTCCAGCAGGATACTTTTCAATAGTAACAAATTTGCTGTAGGGTCCTTATCTACTTTGCGAACACAAATGTGTAGCTCTTCAAACTAAGGTTCTCTCATGACACAGTTAAAGCACGGTTCCATCTTGTAGCACAGAAGGGACCTTAACCCACTTACAGCCATGTGATATTTCTTGCAGTTTCTTCTCAGGGGAGGTTCAGGACTGGATTGTTGGTATCTAGTCAGTATGGAGAGACATTGGCAGAGCTGTATGGGGATGCCTGCATACTGCCTGTGTATAGTGTTGCAAGTCTTTTTTATTTTCATGAGCACAATTCTGACTGTTGGATTACAAATAAAACCAGACTTCGGTTATTTTTTACCTCATTTAATGTTTGTTTTTTCTGAACTTGATGTAAAATATAGAACAACTTTATTAATGGCAGGTCTCCTAGCAGCTGGTACCAATAAAGGGAGAATAGCTATGTGGAGGAAAGCATCCGTGTCCAATCAGAGCACACGGGCACTGGAGGGCAAGGACAGATGGAAGCTTCAGACCCCTACAGAACTGGAGGGGAATATCACTCAGATAAAGGTAAATCTGGATTGAGTTGATCCCTTTCCCCTTTAGGATTGTTTGTTGTCACAGGAAGGTGTTGGTAAATCTTTCTAATACTCTGCATATTCCCTGTATCCTCTGGTTTCCAAATATTAGAACTGGGAAAAGAAGAGTGTCAGACAAAGTGGCCTAAATATGATACTTTACATTTCTTTGACACTTTCCATCGGAGGCTCTTACAGCACTTTACAAATAATAAGTTAATGTTATCTATTTGTGAAATAGATATCTGTGTGAACTATTATTCTCTTTTTATAAAGGTGTGTGAACTTGCAGAGACTAAGGCCCAGTTTTTTAGAGGTAATTTGGCATTGCTGTGTTCAATGTTGCAATGCCTAATTTATTTAGAAGCCAGAATGTCATTTTACAAATGGATCTAAGCATTTAGGAGGCTTAATCCCTGACTGCCAATGGGATTTTGGCTCCTAATTTCCTAGATTCCTTTTAAAAATGTGTTAAACTCCTAAATCAGTTAACCGAGCACCATAATACCTAAATACCTTTTAAAAATCTGGGGATAGGTTATGTGCCCAAAGTCACACAGTAAATCACTGACAGATCTAGGATTAGAATTTGGAATGCTGACTCCCAGTGGTGTGATTTGACCACAGAACCATTCCTCCTAATGTGTATAATTTCTCATATTGCAATGCCTTGAAATTACTTCATCCTAAAACACATGTGGGAACATACACTTGCAAATTTGCCAAAATTGGTATTACAAAATTGTTATTTCAGTATAAAATCCCTTGTGGACGTTCTTATTCTGGAACAAGAATGTCCACATGGGCATTTATACCAAAATAACTGTTCTGGAATTAATGATTTTGGAACAGCTATTTTTGTAAATTTTCAGCTGTGGACGTACCCTGGGATAAATACATTTCTCAAAAAAAAGTGAAGTATTCAGCTGGCTATTCCTCAGTTGTTTGTTTTTTCTCCTCCAGTACTTGGCAAGGTTGGGATGCTTCTAGTGTAACACTCTTGAGAGCAGTTAGGCATGTGCCATGTAGTAAAGAGGGAGTTGATCTACTGGTGGGACTAAACAATCATCATTGTCCTCAACACAAACATCTCTATTTTAATGTCTTATTGATCAGGAAATCCATTTGATTCAGCATCCTGATCTGGCTTTCTGGCCCAGAAGAACAGGAGAGCGTTGTTTTTAGATCCTTCTGTGATATTTTTTTCAGTCTTCCGTTTTCAAATTTATGCCTTTTTCATTTTTTTTTAAATTTATAACAACTTTTAATATATAATATTATTTTGTTGCCCTGTTTTAACTTGAGGAACAGGCCCCCACGCTCTTTTTGTTTGTTTGTTTAGGAAGGAGGGAGTCAGTCATGAATCTATCTGCCTCTTTGCAGGGGAGGGAGGTCTGAGATTTCTTGTTTCACTTTTTAGAATGGAAAGTATATAACATAAATAGCAATGGCAGTTGCATGCTCTAGGTAAGAATCAAGTCATAAGAACAGCCATTCTGAGTCAGACCAAAGGTTCATTTAGCCCAGTATCATGTCTTCCAACAGTGGCCAATGCCAGGTGACCCAGAGAGAATGAACAGAACAAGTAATCATCAAGTAATCCATCCCCTGTTGCCCATTCCCAGCTTCTGGCAAAACCGAGGCTCGGGACTCCACCCATGCCCATCCTGGCTAATGGCCATTGATGGACCTATGCTCCATGAGTTTATCTAGTTCTTTTTTTAACCATGTTATAGTCTTGGCATTCACAACATAGTCTGGCAAAGAGTTTCACAGTTTGACTGTGCATTGTATGAAGAAATACTTTCTTTTGTTTGTTTTAAACCTGCTGCCTATTAATTTCATTGGGTGACCCCTAGTTCTTGTGTTATGAGAAGGAATAAATAACCCTTCCTTATTTACTTTCTCCACATCAATCATGATTTTATAAACCTCTATCATATCCTCCTTTAGTTGTCTCTTTTCCAAGTTGAAAAGTCGCCGTCTTATTAATTACTCCTCATATGGAAGATGTTCCATACCCCTAATCATTTTTGTTGCCCTTTTCTATACCTTTTCCAATTCCAATATATCTTTTTTGAGGTGGGGTGACCAGATCTGCACGCAGTATTCAGATGTGGGTGTACCATGGATTTATATAGAAGCAATATGATATTTTCTGTCATATTATCTATCCCTTTCTTGATGATTCCCAACTTTGTTATCTTTTTTGACTTATTGGGTGAGTGGATGTTTTCAGAGAACTGTCCACAATGACTCCAAGATCTCTTTCTTGAGTGGTAACCGCTAATTTAGACCCCATCATTGTATAGGTCGGTGGGCATGCCCCAGCTATGTTCTCCACATACAAACATAGAGCAGTAAAACAGCAGAGAAGTCAAGAATGCACATCTTTTGTTAAGACATTATAGTAACAGAAGGTCCAGGATACAGGAAGTTATCAGTGCCATTAACATCTCAGCCGTCTGCTAATAAGTGAGGGAATGGAAGAGTGTTGCATATTACAGATGTTTACGTCTGCCTCATAGTTCAGGTACTTTTCAGATAGCAGGATATGGACCATTGTCCAGAAATAGATTTCTTGTTCCCAACATTTGGTATTTGGCAATGTATTGTTTGTTCTATTATCAACAATCAAAGTATTTCCATCTCAGTTTGCAAAAAACAACTTTATTTACAGACATTCCAGTTTTCTATATTAATCCCTACCTTGCAGAATGAAAATATCTTACAAGTGCTTTTAAAAATTGTTGTTCTTCTTCCAGGGGTGTCCCTGTGGGTGCTCCCGTTTCAGTGTCCATGCGCCCTGGGCTTGTAGATTTGTAGTAGCAATTCCTAGTTGGGTTGCTGTCTCGTGCTGTCCCAGGCAGTTACATTGCGCTGTGCAACCAACTGTCCCTCAGTTCCTTCTGTCTTGTCTTTTGCTTGAGTCGGAGAGATTAGTAGCACCTCTTTCTTACTTTTAAATAAGATAGCTTATAGTTAATAGTCAACTTAGTAGTTAGATAATTAATCATTCTTACTTTATTTTATTAATTTTTTTTCTTTCTTTATCCACCTTATTAGAAAGATAAGGCTAGGCTTCTCTAGAGTCACTGCTTCCCTTCTTAATTTGGGACAGAACCTTTTCGGCAAGCCCAGATCTCCAGGATTTAAACGTTGCCTTGAGTTGCAGACTGTCAAATCCCTATCTCTGATGAACATGCACAGTGTGTCCACTGTCTCGGACACACATCTGTCAAAAGTTTACTGTAATGGGGTGTACAAGCACCACACTGGGCAATAAGGGTTTAAGGGTTTATTTTGGGCTCAGCCAACCTGCCCTGCCACACCTGCAGCAAATGCTCCATCTGCTGGAGGAAATAAAAGGCAGGCAATTAGCTCATTTGGGGGTAGAGCTGGAGGTGAGCAGACATGCAGCCCACAGCTCCAGCAGCACAGAGCAGAGGGAAGCCTAAGACTCTGACATAGCTGTCTAAAGGGGCCCTCTCTGAGGGAAGGGAGGACCCACCCCAGAGACAACCAGAGAGGGAAGTATCCTGTGGACCTTGAACATTGGTATCCCTCTCTTATTTCTTGTGGTTTGGATTTCCCCACCAGGGGAAAGCCATAGACTAAGCTGTCCCTAGGGGGAACAAGAGGAAGAGGCCCAGGTAGGACAGCCTTAAGTAGCCTTGGTTGACAGACTATTGGTAGCCCCAAGGGCCCTGGGTCAGAGTCTGGTGGAGTGAGAGGGCCCGGGCTCCCCTCCTGACAACCCCCTTTGCAGTCACGAGCTGCAGCCCTGACTACTAGGCCACTCTCCTCAACAAGACCCCAAGTGAGGACCATTACATGTCCACACTGCCATAATCAAAGGACCAGAACAAGGAAAGCAAGGGACCTTCAACTTGAGTTCCTTATGATGGAGAAACCTCTCTGAAACCTGTCTTGGACCCTGAGTCGAGGACCCGCCAACGGTCGCCATTGGCAGCCTCTGACAGAGGTCGTGTCTCAACAGCCCCTACAAAAGAGACTATTCAAGAAGGCTACAAAAAAACAGGCTCAGATTTCATTGCAACAGGAATTGGTTAAGAAAAAGCAAGTCTCTGGCCCCCAAGACTACTCTGGTGCCAATATCACCAGGCACGTTGGACTCCGAGATTCTGGGACTTTCCGGTACCACATGTTCCCAGAGAGTGAAAGACCCTAAGCGGGCAAGCTCAGACGGAGGCACATAGGGCAAAGTAAAACCCTTCACCTCGGTACCCACAGAGCCAAAAAGACAGTCTGCACCAGGGGGCGCAATGATGTCACCTGTGGTACCTATACAGCATAACACAAAATCCTTGGCACCAGTGGCTACTACTTACACCCCCATATCACCACAGCACCAGCATCGGTACCAGCATTCATGGTACTGTACCAATTCCCAAGACATACAGAGCTACTGGTCTCTTCAACACTGAAGTTCCCGCTCCCACTCCAAATTGGTTGGTACCAAGGCCCCTGACCACACCAGGTAGATTGGTTCCCCCTTTCTTCAGTGATGATGATGACAAGGTGAAGGGTAAATATATGCACCTCATCACTCTTCACCCAAACCAGAACCATCCCACCAGACAGAATACCACTCGTCTTTAAATGCATATAGCTGGTATGTGCACCCATGGGCACCGCTTCCCATGCCATTCCCACCAAAGTGGCCTACTGGGACCCGTTGGCAGTATATAGGGCACATCTCAAGCCCCCCAGCCCACCAAGATCTAGAGCACCACAATCTTCTTCATCACCTATACCAGGACCCTCAGAAACACAGGAGGAGATGACTGAGGAAACTGAAGAAATCTCAGACCAGGAAGCCTTACCACCGGTGAACCTGTCATCTTCATCACCAGATGAAACTATAATGCTGCCACCTCCCCACAGGAGATGACTTCAAACAATTCCAGGAACTTTTCAAAAGAGTGGCAAAGTCCCTGGACGTACCCCTAGAAGAGGTACCTGAATCGCAGCATAAACTACTAGACATACTTCAGTAATACTATCTCTGCCTAGGAAGATGTCTGATTAATGGTGCTATTATGGAACCTGCCAAAACCATCTCACAGACACAAGCAACAGCACCTCCCTCATGCAAAAGATCAGACAAGAAATACTATGTGCCATCTAAAGGAGTGGAGTTCTTGTTCACAAACCCCACACCAAACTCACTAGTGGTGGAAGCAGTAAATGAGAGGGGAAAGCAACACTATACTAGAACAACCCTGTATGACAGAGAATGGAAGAGGTTAATGTGACATTGCACTCCATATGTTTTATGGAAATATGCTTATGAGTGTGAATAGGATGTAACTGGAATATGCTTTATGCAAAAGGTCTCTTGCAAGGTATCATAACAGGCAGGGCCGGCTCCAGGCACCAGCATTCCAAGCTGGTGCCTGGAGCGGCATTCTGCAAGGGCGGCAGTCCCTGTGGTTTTGCCCCCAAGCAGCATGCCGAATTGCCGCCGCAGAGGACTGAGGCAGTCCGTGCGCTGTTAGGGCAGCAGACCCATTTCTGCAGTGGCGGCAATTCGGCAGCAGTGTCTGTGTTTAGCTGTCCACGGTGGCTTCAGCTAAACATAGAAGCTGCCGGCGAATTGCTGCTGCCGCGGAAATGCCCCTGCTGCCCTAAGGGCACAGGGACTTCCCCCACCAGTGGCGGTGGCAATTTGGTGTGCTGCTTGGGGCAGCGAAAACTGTAGAGCCGGCCCTGATAACAGGTCATAAGCTACTGAACATATTCCTCCTATTTGTATGCATGTATTATTCTTGTATCTGAAGATAAAAATATGAAGTATAACTCTGAGGTCCTGTTATAATTATGCAAAGCACAGAACCAAGTAACCGCAATATTGCTTTAGAGCCAGACTGGGACTCCATTCCCTAAGTGACGCTCTCCTCATCAAATTGGATGCCCTGTTAATGTATTGTGACAAAGTTCCTCCTCTACCTTGGTGGGTCCTGCGCTTATTGGCGGATTTGCCCACCTCACAGATTCACCCTGTGAGTCGGGAAACAGCCCAGAGACCTTCCCCTCTGGTAGAAGACACTGTCCAGGTCAATTTTTCCTGTGTTTGATCAGGAGTTGGGAGGTTTGGGGGGAACCCAAGCCCGCCCTCTACTCCGGGTTCCATCCCAGGGCCCTGCGGACTGCAGCTGTCTAAAGTGCCTCCTGGTACAGTAGCACAACAGCTACAACTCCCGGGGCTACTTCCCCATGGCCTCCTCTCAACACTTTCTTTGTCCTCACTACTGGACCTTCTTCCTGATGTCTGATAATGCTTGTACTTCTCAGTCCTCCAGCAGTATGCCTACTCACTTTCAACTTCTTGCACGCCTCTTGCTCCCTGTTCCTCACACGCATTTCCTCTCCTCTGGCTCCCTTTGGCCTGACTGAAGTGAGGCCTTTTATAGCATTAGAGGGGCCCTAATTAGAGTCAGGTACTTAACAGCCTCACCTGACTCTTAGCAGGTTAGTTGGAGTCAGGTGTTCTCATTAGCTTGGAGCAGCCCCTCCTCTGGTCACTCAGGGAACAGAAAACTGCTTATCCAGTGGCCAGTATATCTCCCTTCTACTACTCTGCTGTTCCCAACTGGCCTGGGTCTATCACAGTAGGCATTTCCCCTGACCCTACTCTTAACTTGGGTCAGAAACAAGATCAAGAGAGACAAATCTAAATTCATCCTAATAGCACCCAGATGGTGGTGTGCCCACTTCAAAATCTTCCAGTAATACCTCATCTTCTCTCCCAAGATGTAGAACTCATCCACCATCCGAACCTCACAATACTTCACCTCAGGGCCTGGCTGCTCCATGGCCGAGAGGAAAAGAAATGACCTATTTGGAGGAAGTAAAAGTCATATTACTGCACAGCCGTAGACCAAATTTATGCAAGACATGTATTCATAAATGGAAATGTTTCAACATATGTTGCCAGGACAAACAAATCATACCAACATCCTCCCCTTTACCAAGAGTACTGGATTACATATTAGAACTAAAAACCCGGCTCTCTCTACAAGCTGCATCAGGGTACGTTTGGCAGCTATGACAGCTTTCCACAATAAGGTGTCACCATATTCGCCCACCCAACAAGGTGCCCTAATGACACACCCCCCATACACCATTTTCTTTAAAGATAAAGTTATCATAAAACCACACCCTAAATTCCTAGCCAAAGTTGCCTCCCCCTTTCATTTGAGCAAACCATTTTACTTACCTGTGTTTTTTCCAAAACTGCATGCAGACAAAAGAGAGCGGCATCACTCCACACACTGGACGTTCAAAGAACATTAGCTTTCTACATGGAAAGAACAAAACCATTTAGAAAATCCCAGACTATTCATCTCTATAACAGAACAATCAAAAGGGAAAACCATCACAAAGCAGACTATGCAAGTGGATATTGAGATGCATCCACCTTTGTTATCAAAAGCATCAATTACAAGCCCCAATGGGAACCTTCACACACATAGGTGCTGACTCTGTGGGTGCTGCGGGGCTGGAACACCCATGGGGAAAAATTAGCGAGTGCTCCGCACCTACCGGCAGCCAAGCTACCCCTGCCCCCATCCCCTTTTCGTCCTCCGAGTGCAGTGTCCCCCGCTCCTCACCTTCCCAGCACTTCCTGCCCACTGCCTAAGAGCTGTTTGGTGGTGCTTAGGACTTTCTGGGAGGGAGGGAGAAGAGTGGCGTGCTCGAGGAAGGAGGCAGTAAAGAGTCAGGGCAGGGGCAAGGACTTGGGAGAAGGGGGTGGAAATGGGGCAGGGCAAGGGTGGTACAGAGACGGGGCCAGGAGCCGGGGTGGGGTCGAGCACCCACAGGGCAGAGGAGAAGTCGGCGCCTATGCCCACACGCTTCCAGCATCCATAGCCTTTCTCATCAATGTCCCCATTATTGACATTTGCGGAGCAGCAGCTTGGGCATCTGCCCACACATTCACAAAGCACTATGCTGTATAGAGCAACAGTCATCATCAGACGCTCTGAGGGGCACTGCTCGACAGTCACCTAAAGTGGAGCACCCACAGGGATGCTCCTCGAAGAAGAGAGACTTACCTTGTGCAGCAACTGAGATTCTTCAAGATGGTTGTTCCCGGGTGTGCTCCACTACATTCCCTCCTCCCCTCTACTTGGAGTTTCACTCTAGATTCTCTGCAGAAGAGAACGAACCAAGGAACAGCTGGTTGCACAATGCTATGTAACCTCCCGGGGTGCAGTGTAACGGCAACGGCACGTGCGTGACCCAACTAGGCACAGCTGCTACAGATCTCTGATTACAAGCGCAGGGCGCAAGGTGCAGCACCCAGAGGGACAACCATCTTGAAGAATCTCAGTTACTGCACATGGTGAGTAACCCTCTCCTCTTGGAATCCTCAGATATTTCCTCTAAAAGATTTTTACCCACTTTTCCATGGGAAAACCCCGAGCGAGGCAGAAAGTCATCATAATATATTGAGGCCAAAGGCCAGTATTAGCTGCATTTGGCTCCTGGCCAGATTAATCTTTCAGTTTGTTACAATCTACCCCAATGGTTTGTGAAGCGAGGTAGATGGGAAATGCTCTCTAGTTCAGAGGTTCTCAAACTTTAGCAACCCAAGGACCCCCATTTTGATTTAAACATTTTTACAGACCTCCCACAAGCTGATTTCTAATTTTCCCCGGGGATGCTCAATCCCCACTCAGCCCCAGGCCCTGCCCCTTCTCCACCCCTTTCCCCCAAAACCCCACGCTCACCCCCACTCTACCTTTGCCTCGCCTCTTTCCACTCCCTCCCCTGAGTGCCCCCCATCCCCACTCCTCCTCCTCCTTCCCAGCACCTCCTGCACACTGCTGAACAGCTGTTCTGCAACGTGGAGGAGGCACTGGGAGAGAGAGGGAGGGGTTGATCAGCGCGGTTGGTGGCCCCGGACACAGGAGCGGCGCCAGGATTTCTGGCACCCTCGGCAGGATTCGGGGGGCAGCATTTTGTGCGCTCCCCAAGGGGCATGCGAGAGCTTCCAGTTCCATTCCCATTGCACCGCCGAAGAAGGACCCTTCGCCGAAATGCCGCAGGCGATAGCAGCAGTCATTGAGCTGCTCAGTTGCCTGCCACTGTTTTCCGCAGCACGTCGGCAGAAGGTCCTTCTTCAGGGGCACAACAGGAGCGGAACTGGACACTCCCGTGCGCCCCATGGGGAGTGCACAAAATGCCGCCCCCTGAATCCTGGCGCCCTAGGCGACTGCCTAGGGTCACCTAATGGAAGCGCCGGCCCTGCCCGGACATGACTTGTGGACCCCTTGGAGTACCCTCGCAGACCCCAGTTTGAGATCCACTGCTCTAGTTCATTTATGTTGGAGTATAATAGTATGGTAGCTGTCAATCAGTGCTGTTAGTCAAGTACATTCAGAAATAAAAATGAAAAATAATAAAGCTATAATTTAGCCTTATTTTCCAGATCACAGATTTGGTTATAATTGTACTGTAACCAAATCTGTGTTCTATTTAAATCAATGTTATTAGAATGGTGTAGTCATAGAAACACCTCAAATGTTTTGAATTCAGTGTTATGGTTAAAAACAAACATGAAAATCTGAAAATTAAAATATTCTACCAGTAGCTCAAAAATCTCAGTAAAATGCAGGAGTTTTGGAGACTCACCTTGTCTCAGCTTACAAGTTCTGCAGGATAGAGAGTTTCTGGAGCCCAAGAGTGCCTTCTGCTTCTGCCGCACTTATAAATTCTGCAATTTATCCTAATACATTTGGTGTGTCTACTCTGACAGAGTTTCTAAGCCCCACATGGATCCCATACAAGGAACCTGGGAGCTCTGTAATATCTGTGGAGCATTCATGGAATTATCATACATTTCAAAGAAATGTAGCTAATAACCCCACAATGAGTACACCAGACTTTCCAAGAATAGTCAGACATCAAGTCTTATCGAGATCATAGAATAAACCAAATCTGGAACCTGTGAACTAAGCTGTTTTTGAGAAATGACTTTTCAAAGAACGTAAAAAAATCTTGTGTAATGGAAAGCTGATGCAAATTTGACAATGCCATCCCAAACTTTCTGGAAAAAAGTCTTATGTGATGGGACTAAACATAAGAAACTTCAGGGTCTCAAGTTAAAAAAAAGGGGCATATGGCATCAAACAAGTTACTGTCTTAACTATATATATACAGGCTACCATCTGTTCATTAAAATGAATAACTACACAAGTCATCCCAGAGTCAGGTCTTGCATATCCTACAAAAGTCCTATTCACTCAGATTTTGGAGTCCCTAACATGGCCGTCACAGCTTTGTTTTCTTTCCTGATCATCATCATCATCATCATATTTATATTACTGTAACCACACATTAGAGACAGTTTAATGGTCCCAGATGATATACAATTTATCATCATTTTCTGCTGCAAAGTTTGGCAGGATGAAGTGGAGTTGTAGCAATTTACTGCTGCAGGAAGCTCTGTGTACTAACATTGCACAAGTGGCTTTATTTATTATTTATATTGTTAGCTCTTGAGGGCAGGACGATCTCTTTGTTACAGATTTATAACGTGCCTAGCACAGTGGGGATGGGGCCTTTGGGGGCTACCATAATATAAATAATAGTTTATTAATGTACAGCAAACCCACTGAACTTATCCGGGATACTATACCCTGCAAAAACTTAAATGGTATTTAAATAACTGGTCCAAGTGAGCCATACAGTCAGCTAGTTTGGTTATCTGTTAATAAAGTACAAATGAAGGCCATAGTGAAGCAGTAAGATCCCAGAACTGGGCACCTGAGACATTTTATCATCAAAGCTCTTGTGTTGTATTTGACTAGTATAATGAACTGCCTGAAGTATTCGGAAGGTGTCAGTGATGGACAAGTGTGAACAAATAACTCTTCTACCTTGGGAAGACTCCTGGCTTTACTGGCTGTGAGATCTGCTGAAGGGTATTATCTTGAGCAGTCCGATCTTGGACTTAAGTGCTTCCTTGAAAATTCTCTGTCTATCCAAAATGAAATTGGTCAAAGAGGCCTCAAAGAAGACTCCAAGACAGTGTTCTCCCCTCTGGGAATCCGTTTAGCAATAGACTTAAAACATTGTGCTGTGTTTTGGTTAAAGCCAGTTACGTATGCTTCCTATGGCTTTTTGTTGTTGTTTTGTTTTTGGTTTTTTGGAGACAGTCTATAGAACTCAGCAGAAAATTATATTCCCACTACATGATGTCTTAAAATAGAGAAGGAGAGCCTTCCTATTTATTATGTAGGCTTTTGGAGTAATTTTGATAAAATTCTGTTGATTATTTGTAGAAACTGATTAGTCTAATCTCTGTTAAATTCAATAGAACTCTCCCCAGTTATTGCTTATGAAAGACTTTTTTGTGTGACTGGTCTTAACAACATTTTTTTTGGGAGGGAATAATTCATATTAAATAATAATATTTAGTTGGAGTAGGATGGGACTCAATAGGGAAAAATGCTCTCAGATCTCTTCCATTTGTGCACATGATGGGTATTGTATGGCTTGGGAAATTGAAATGCGCTATTGATTGAGATGGCTGGCAAAAGAAAGTGAAATTAGAGCTAGATATTCATAGTGGCAATTCAAAGTCATTCATTATGACTGTGAATAGTCATTGGACAAGACTGAGTGAGTGAGAGGGTGACTCTATAGCCTGGTGGTTGGGGCACTTAGGTAGAATATCAGAGACCCATGTTCCTGCTCCAGTGACTGTTTATAAAAAATGGAAAAGCTGGGAGAGATTGAGCAAGACCTTCCCCAGAATATCCCATAGCTCATTGTACTCTCCTGCAATTTTCCGATCTGTTCTCCACATCGCTACAGGGGAAAGTGAACTCAGATCTTCCACATCTCAGGTGAGTTCCCTGACCACTGGGCTAAAGTGTAGTAGGGCGGTTGCTGCTACTTCATCCTCCACTGCTGCCGCCTACAATCTAAGTCTTGGGGGAAAATGTTTTTTGGTTGAAACTGCATTTTTCATCTAAAATATTTGAACCAGCTCTAGGTGAAATCTTAAGAAAACTGCAAATAGGACTGTGGGTAGTCGAAGAAATAATTTGTCATGGGAAAGAACTTCACATGCACATCTTGATTTTATAGGAAAAAGTATTAGCTATCTTGTTGAGAACCTTATCTTTCTCTAACAGTACTGAATGCAAGATAGTGTAATAGTGGCAAGGGGGTGGGATGAAAAGAGGTAATAGTTTTAAACAGGCTCTTCCATGTACCCTTCTTAGTGTGTGTGCAACATGCCTCAAGTGGCACATGACTAGAATTTGGTCTGCTGGTTGGATTATTAGCTTCTCCAGCTGGGGCTGGGTACTGACAGGGAGTGCAACATGAACGCTGATCCATACTCCCCTCCATGTACTGAAAGAGTATGGATGAAAATATGATTATAGCATACCCTGAAGAAGTACAGATGGATATGCAACCTCTTGACTATGCCTGAGTTCAGAAACTAGGATTTCATTTTGAGATAACATTCTTATGTATGTTATACATGCCCCCCACCCCAAGATACTCTCTGTAACTGAGGCCCCTCTGAATTACAGTGTTTCAAAAATCGCTGATTAAAATGTTCTGGATTTTTCTCTCCCTCTCTGTTGTGTGCAGTGGGGCTCCAGGAAAAACCTACTGGCAGTGAACAACATGAGCTCTGTGGTGATCCTCAGCGAACAGGCTATGTCATCTCATTTCCACCAGCAGGTGGCAGTAGTGCAAGTGTCCCCAAATCTGTTTAATGTGACCTTCTTCGGTACAGGAGCCACGCACAGCCTCCACATTGATATGCACATTAATGGAGTATTTGCCACTAAGGTAACTCACCACCTCAGCTGTTGTGAGCAGTTTCTTTTCTTGCTGAAGATTCACTCACTTAATATGGTTTAATTATTTCAGAGATGAAAACCAAGCTTTCCACCATAATTTATCTAACTCTTCTCAGATTCTCCCTTCCTTGTATTTTAGTTGCTTATGCAGTATATGTTTGTTGATGGAAAATAGCATCACTATTACAACAGGCACATTCCAATGGAGTTGATTTCCAGGCAGCACAATTGTTCATTAATAGCTCTCTGATTAGTGACCTCTGGGCATTGGACAACCCAGTAAATATACAGAAGAAGGTATAAGGTGATGGCTGTGATGGAAAGTTTATTCCATTGTTGTTTGTTCATGCACAGAAATAAATATAGCATAGACTCTACATGGGATTTTGTATGAAAAGGATTTTAGCAGAATTAGTAGATTGGCACTAAGATGAGTTACAAATCGTTGAGGGATTTCATGCATGATTCCAGCAGAAACGTAACTGCTTTGTAACTTCTCTGTGGCTATTTCAGGATGCTGTAGTATTCTGGAATGGGAAGCAAGTCACTGTCTTTGAATGCTCAGGAGCCACTTTACGAAATGCAGGTAGGACTTCACAAGAGGTAGCCCACAGGAGAACATGTATGGGTGTGGTGAATCCCCCAAAAATTATATGTTCACTGAACTTATGATAACCCTTAAGCTTTAATAGTCATGCTTTGCATTTCAGAACTTTACAAACACTAATTAGCCCTCACAACACTCCTGTGAAATGGTTGGTATTCCAATTTACAGAACAGGAAAATAAGGTATAAAAGAGGTGGACAGATCCTTGATCATCTGAGTCAATGACAAGAACAGAACTCAAATTCTGGCTCCCAGACCTTTGTTCTAATCATTAACTGAAACCCCTGAATATAGCGTGCAGTTTGATACCTGAATCTCTCTATATTCTTATATGTGTATCATGAGTAGTACTAAGGGGGGAACTGACCTGTAGTAGAAATGATGTACACTTCCAGTCCCTTAGGAGTCTTGATAGCATGGAAACTACAAGAGAGCTAGAGTAGCTTGATTATATCTCTGAGATGCCTTATTCACAGGTTAAAAGCAAAACAAACCCAAGCTAAATCAGTTTAAAATAATCCACAAAACTCAGACCCTTTGAAGCACATTCCAGAAACATAGTTCTTAATAAATCATATATAAAAGTCTGACCTTATTGCATTTGCAAGTATGATACAAATGTAAGGCTTTATTTTTAATGATATTATAAAGCAATATCTACTTTTAAGGCATGTGAGTGCTGGGACACTGGAAACAGACTTATGTGCCAGTGTTAACAGATAATGCCTGCTACCCACCACAAAATATGTTGACATCACTTCTGATCACTTCATTTCACTCTTCTCTTGGGCACTGCTCCTAGTTAGTTTAGTGCTAAGAAGCTGCACTGGGTTAATAAGAATTCATTGATTAGATTTAAAAAATAAATACACAGAAACCCACAGAATGGTTTCATTGCAAATTAATGTGCAGACATTGAAGTCCCCTGTCATGGTTACAGAGCCAGCTGCACCTCTGACCCGTTGATGGTCTGAGTGCATCAGGTGTCATGCAGGCCTCATGCCTTTACCTTTCCTGAGGTGAAATTCCGTGATTCTCCTTCTCTTAAGACTGGGTCCTGGCTACAGTACAGTACACTGTATATGAACTGTGCTTGCCTTATTCTATTTAGGTTCCTATACTGTGTTCTCCACCATAGTAACTGAACACTTTCTAATAGTAAAGGGCCAACTGGGTTTGGTACCTGTGATTTCTCTCTTTAGGAGTGTGCGACCAAACAGCCTTCTTAAAAGCCCAAGTATTGTTTATTTTAATAGTAGGTACAAAGCATTTAAAGTAACAGGATTTTAAAATGATAGTTTACGTGCATGTCTATCTTACCTAAAGCCCTACCATCCTGTGATGGTGAGCTAGGCACGCCTAGCTTCTTCAGATACCCTCGTGGGAACTTTTTGTCAGTCTGTCCTGTGCAAACAGTTCCCCCAACCACTACCTGCTCACTGAAGAGAGAGATTTTTTTAAACGGCTCTAATCCTTTTGATCTTCTGATTCACAGGCATGGATGATGCTATCAAAAGTGATTCTCTAAGTGTATGTCTACACTACGAAATTAGGTCGAATTTATAGAAGTCGTTTTTTCAGAAATCGTTTTTATACAGTCGATTGTGTGTGTCCCCACAAAAATGCTCTAAGTGCTTTAAGTTGGCGGACTGCATCCACAGTACCAAGGCTAGCGTCGACTTCTGGAGCGTTGCACTGTGGGTAACTATCCCACAGTTCCTGCAGTCTCCGCTGCCCATTGGAATTTTGGGTTGAGATCTCAATGCCTGATGGGGCAAAAACTGTTGCGGGTGATTCTGGGTGCATGTCGTCAGCCCGCGCGCCCCCACCTTCCTCCATCTGTGAAAGCAACGGCAGACAATTGTTTTGGTATTTTTTCCTGGGTTACCTGTGCAGACGCCATACCATGGCAAGCATGGAGCCCACACAGCTGACTGTCACCGTAAGTCTCCTGAGTGCTGGCAGACGTGGGACTGCATTGCTACACAGCAGCAGCTCATTGCCTTTTGGCAGCAGATGGTGTGTTACGACTGGTAGCCATTGTCGTCATGCTCCTGGTTGCTCTTTTAACTGACCTCGGTGAGGTCAGTCTGGCGCCTGACTGACATGGGAGTGACTCAGCCAGGTCATTCCCATCTTCTTTCAGGCACCGAGGAGATGACAATGGCTAGTAGTCCTACTGCACCATCTTCTGGCGAGCACCCAAGAGATGTTGATGGCTAGCTGTTGTAATGCAGCATCTTCTGCCGCGCACCCAGGAGTTGACGATGGCTAGCAGTCGAACTGAACTGTCTGCTGCCACCCTAAAGATGTAAAAGATAGATGGAATGGCTCAAAACAAGAAATAGACCCAATTTGTTTTGTATTCATTTGCTTCCTCCCTCCCTCCGTGAAATCAATGGCCTGCTAAACCCAGGGTTTTGAATTCAATCCTTGAGGAGGCCATTCTGTGTGACAGTTGTTTGTGTTTCTCCTTGATGCAAAGCCACCCCCTTTGTGGACTTTAATTCCCTGTAAGCCATGTCGTCAGTCGCCCCACCCTCCATCAGAGCAGACAATCGTTTCACACCTTTTTTCAGCCCAGACGCCATAGCACTGGGATCATGGAGCCTGCTCGGATCACTGTGGCAATTATGAGAACTGTAAACAGCATGCACATTATCTTGGAGTATATGCAGAACCAGAACCTGCCAAAGCAAAACCAGGCGAGGAGGCAACAGCAGCACAGTGACAAAAGTGATGAGGACATAGACATGGACATAGACTTCTCACAAAGCACAGGCCCCAGCAATGTGCACATCATGGTGTTAATGGGGCAGGCTCACGCTGTGGAATGCCGATTCTGGGCCCGGGAAACAAGCACCAGACTGGTTGGACCGCATAGTGTTGCAGGTCTGGGACGATTCCCAGTGGCTGTGAAACTTTTGCATGCTTAAGGGCACTTTCATGGAACTTTGTGACTTGCTTTTCCCTGGCCTGAAGCGTCAGAATACCAAGAGGAGAGCAACCCTCACAGTTGAGAAGCAAGTGGCAATAGCCCTGTGGAAGCTTGCAATGCCAAACAGCTACCGGTCAGTCGGGCATCAGTTTGCAGTGGGCAATCTACTGTGCGGGCTACTGTGATCTAAGTGGCCAACGCAATCAAAGAGCACTGATATCAAGGGTAGTGACTCTGGGAAATGTACAGGTCATATGGGATGGCATTGCTGCAATGGGAGTCCCTAACTGTGACGGGGCGATAGACGGAACCCATATCCTTGTCTTGGCACCAGAGCACCAAGCCAGTGAGTACATGAACTGCAAGGGGTACTTTTCAATGGTGCTGCAAACACTGGTGGATCACAAGGGATGTTTCACCAGCATCAACGTGGGATGGCCAGGAAAGGTACATGATGCTCGCGTCTTCAGGAACTCTAGTCAGTTTCAAAAGCTGCAGGAAGGGACTTTCTTCCCAGACCAGAAAATAACCGTTGGGGTTGTTGAAATGCCTATAGTTATCCTTGGGGACCCAGCCTACCCCTTAATGCCATGGCTCATGAAGCCGTACACAGGCATCCTGGATAGTAGTCAGGAGCAGTTCAACTATAGGCTGAGCAAGTGCAGAATGGTGGTAGAATGTGCATTTGGATGTTTAGAAGCACGCTGGTGCAGTTTACTCACTCGGATAGACCTCAGTGAAACCAATATTCCCATTGTTATTACTGCTTACTGTGTGCTCCACAATATCTGTGAGAGTAAGGTGGAGACGTTTATGAAGGGGTGGGAGGTTGAGGCAAATCACCTGGCCGCTGATTACGCACAGCCAGACACCATGGCAGTTAGAAGAGTACAGCAGGACGCAGTGCGCATCAGAGAAGCTTTGAAAACCAGTTTCATGACTGGCCAGGCTACGGTGTGAAAGTTCTGTTTGTTTCTCCTTGATGAATCCCTACCCCCTTGGTTCACTCTACTTCCCTGTAAGCTAGCCGCCCTCACCTCCCACCTTCGATCACGGCTTGCAGAGGCAATAAAGTCATTGTTGCTTCACATTCATGCATTCTTTATTAATTCATCACACAAATGGGGGCTAACTGCCAAGGTAGCCCGGGAGGGGTGGGGGAGGAGGGAAGTGCAGGGTAGGGTGGGGAAGGATGGAAGGACAAGGCCACACTTCACTTTAAAACTTTGAAACTTAAAAACTTCAAAACTTATTGAAGGCCAGCCTTCTGTTGTTTGGGCAATCCTCTGGGGTGTTCTTGGGTGTCTGTGTGAGGAGGCTATGGAATTTGGGGAGGAGGGCGGTTGGTTACACGGGGGCTGTAGTGGTGGTCTGTGCTCTTGCTGCCTTTCCTGCAGCTCAACCATACGCTGGAGCATATGAGTTTGATCTTCCAGCAGCCTGAGCATCGACTCTTGCCTTCTGTCAGCAAGCTGACACCACCTATCATCTTCAGCACGCCACCTCTCCTCGTGTTCATATTGTGCTTTCCTGCATTCTGACATTGTCTGCCTCCACGCATTCTGCTGTGCTCTGTCAGTGTGAGAGGACAGCAGGAGCTCAGAGAACATTTCATCCCGAGTGCGTTTTTTTTCGCCTTCTAATCTTCACTAGCCTCTGCGAAGGAGGAACAGTTGTAGCTGGTGGAGGAAAAGGGAGACACATTTTAGAGAACAAAGGGTACACTCTTTTCTGTTAAACCTTGCTGTTCACATTACACAGCACATGTGCTTTCTTTACAAGGTCGCATTTTGCCTCTTGTGTTGCCTGCCGGTTTGGTGTCAGAGACCACTCACGCTTGACCCCTTCCCCCCACCGCGTGGCTAACAGCAGGGAACATTTCTGTTCAGCCACAGCCAAACAGCTGAGCAGGAATGGGCACCTCTGAATATCCCCTTAATAAAAACACCCTATTTCAACCAGGTGACCATGAACGATATCACTCTCCTGAGGATAACACAGCGAGATAAAGAATGGCTGTTGTTTGAATGCCAGCAAACACCGGGACCATACGCTGCCATACTTTTTTATGTAATGATTCCCAACTGCGTGCTGCTGGCCTGGTGTGGTAAAGTGTCCTACCATGGCAGATGGAATGAGGCCGCCCTCCCCAGAAAACCTTTTGCAAAGGCTTTGGGAGTACATCCAGAAGAGCTTTATGGAGATGTCCCTGGCGGATTTCCACTCTGTCCCCATACACGTTAACAGACTTTTCCAGTAACGGTACTGACTGCAAATGCCAGGGCAAATTAATCATTACACATGCTTGCTTTTAAACCATGTGTAATATTTACAAAGGTATACTCACCAGAGGTCCCTTCTCCACCTTCAGGGTCTGGGAGCATGCCTTGGGTGGGTCCGGGGGTTACTGGCTCCAGGTCCAGGGTGAGAAACTTTGGCTGTTGGGGAAACTGGTTTCTCCACTTCCTTGCTGTGAGCTGTCTTCAGTCTCTTCATCATCATCTTCCTCGTCCCCAAAACCCGCTTCCGTGTTGCGTGATTCTCCATTGACGCAGTCAAAGCACAGGGTTGGGATAGTGGTGGCTGCACCCCCCCGCATGGCATGCAGCTTCTCATAGAAGCAGCATGTTCGGGGCTCTGATCTGGAGCGGACGTTTGCCTCTCTGTTTTTTTGGTAAGCTTGCCTTAGCTCCTTAATTTTCATGTGTCACTGCTGTACATCCCTGTTATGGCCTCTGTCCTTCATGTCCTTTGAGAGTTTTTCTAATGTTTTGGCATTTTGTTTACTGGAACGGAGTTCAGCTAGCATAGATTTGTCTCCCCATATGGCGAGCAGATCCCGTACCTCCTGTTAGCTCCATGCTGGAGCTCTTTTGAGATCCTGGGACTCCATCATAGTCACCTCTGCTGATGAGATCTGCACTCACCTGCACCTTGCCACACTGGCCAA
This sequence comes from Gopherus evgoodei, assembly GCF_007399415.2. Lineage (NCBI taxonomy): Eukaryota > Metazoa > Chordata > Testudines > Testudinidae > Gopherus > Gopherus evgoodei. The sequence continues at coordinate 2,249,136 of NW_022060059.1, forward strand.
ACAGGAAATGAGATTCAAAAGTTCGCTGGCTTTTCCTGTCTGCCTGGCCAGTTCATCTGAGTCAGAGACCAGAGCGGTCACAATGGAGCACTCTGGGATAGCTCCCGGAGGCCAGTACTGTCGAATTGCAGCCACACTATCCCAAATTCAACCCAGCAAGGCCGATTTCAGCACTAATCCCCTTGTCAGAGGTGGAGAAAAGAAATCGATTTAAAGAGCCCTTTAAGTCGAAAAAAGGGCTTTGTCGTTTGGATGGGTCCAGGCTTAAATCGAGATAATGCTGCTAAATTCGACCTAAAATCGTAGTATAGACCAGGCATTAGTTGACTGGAGCCAGGGGGTAGACTCTTCAAGGCCAATAGTTCAAGTATTTTCTCTAAAGAACCTTCAGATGTTTGCTGAGAAGTGACTTATTGTGAGCTATTCTTCTGCCCTTCTTGTTTGTTTTGTCCTTACAATCCTCCCTATTACTAAATCAACATATTCCAGTAACTGTCCCAATAGCCAGGTCAACATGCAATATTCACAGATTGTTCCAGAGCACCTCCAATTCTGTCACACCCTCATTTACAACTTCTCAATTGTAGCAAAACCATGGAAGGGTGAATCATCTCATCTGATCGTAAAACTGGGGCCAGTCAATTTTCTTCTCTCTGCCTCCCCCTACTCTTCCACCCCTCACATATGGACAGAGTCTATGGAGTGCCTTCTGTTAGAGTTATAATTTCATATTCTGGATGTACTTCCTGATGAGAAACCAGCATAAGGGACAAATGATGGTGAAGAAGGGCGGGGAGGGGGGATTTTGGGAAGTGCTACAGAATGACTGAAGAACAGATTTGTTGTGAGTTGGAAATGACCTGCTGTCAATGCACACTGCTTTATTGATACCACTGTAGGGACTAGTCACTTCATGAATTAGACTGAAAGAGCATGCTTTCTGGACAAAATGCTTTACTTTGATTAATAGCATGTAGCCTTTATTCTAATCATGGTATTCTTGTGAATGTTCCAGGCTCTTTCCTCTGTGATTCTCCAGTGCTGGCTATGCATGAAGAAAGCATTTACACAGTTGAGCCAAATCGGGTTCAGGTCCGCACCTGGCAGGTGAGTACTGCTGGTCCAGGGCTGGTGGAGCAATGGGACAGTTAATAATACATTACTGAAGTGCTGGGTTCAAAGTGCCTAGGAAGCTTATTTAGTGGGTTTACCTTGCTGCATGTAGTTAATCCACACTGTTTTTTCTTGCTGAGTTTCTCCTCAGATCAGTGCCTGAGGCAAACCAAACCCAGATAGCGGTGCATATGTTCTTGTGGTATAGCGTGCTGGTCCCACTGATTATTCAAGAACCCCTTTCTTACTCACCAGAGAAGGACAGTGACATATAGGGTTGAAACTACCCAGTCATCTCTCATCCCTCTCAGAGGTTAGGTGCTGTGTTTATGGCTGAAAAAATACAGATTGGGGTTCTGTAAATGTAGCAACTCTACTTGGCATAGGAAGGAAAATATGCTATTAAAAGTTTTGGCTGAAGGACCTGTGTCATTTTCTATATTATAAAACACCTAGCATATTTGGGCACTACTACAATCTAAATAATAAGAAACAACAACGGTAGACAAAGGGACTTTTTAAGGGCCAGAGTTTTTAAAATGTATCAAAGTATGTGGGCACAAGCAGATAAATGCATGTGTAAAATATAGTTGCATGCCTAGAATGAATAAATGTGCATGCAAATGGTGTGTGCTTCTACAGTCTGTATTTCTGTGTATGTAACTGCATTATTTGTGCAAACATGTACATGTTTGTATCCCCAAGTAGATTTTGTGGGCACAATTTATACATCTCTTTTGGAAACGTTCATTCTAAAATCTACAGCTTTTAAAAATCAGCAGAGATAAAAGATCCAAGAGAGACTTAAGCTGGTTTCATAAAGTACCTGTACAAAACAGGCCTTGGTTTCCAGGATTCAGTAACTAGTTATTTAAGTTTTCACCTTATTTAAGTAAATTTAAGAGATACTGTCTAGACAATTTTTGCCCAGAATTTAGGTTTTATAAAAATAATTTTGGGATTTGTAAAGTCCAATAGAGATGTTTCCATGAAATTATATTTAAATTCCAGTGAAAAAGGCTTTTGGTTTAGATTTAAACCAAAAGATTCTAAAAGATTCTGCTCCCTTGCAGAGTTTGTAACTCAGACTACTTCAAGTAATTTCTCATGTCTATTCTCGTGTCCAGCTCTAGCACCCCCTGGATGCCCACGCTTATGCGCTGGTATAAGGGGCACTACTAGCCCTGCACCCTTCCAGTTCCTTCTTACCGCCCATGACAGTTGCTGGAGCAGTATACTCCCTTGCTTTGGCATGCCTTTACTAGTGGTTCACTGAATTGTTTTGTTGTAAATAGTTTGTTTTAGGTGTTAGTTTCTTTTAGTCATTAGTTAATTAGTTTTAGTTAGGGACGTAGTTCCCGGGATGGGGCATGCCCTGGTCTCTGGGTGTCAAGCCATGTGCTGCCTGCACTAAACTCATGCCCAAGAGTGATCCCCACGCCAGCTGCTTAAAGTGCCTGGGGGAGGCTCATGTAAGAGAAGTGCAGGATCTGCCAGGGCTTTAGACCCCACACTTAAAAAGACTGGGACATCAGGTTGAAAGCTCTGCTGATGGAAGCTGTGCTTAGATTGGGCTCTGAGCTGGTTGGATTCCAGCACCATGCACCCCTCAGCACCATGCACCCCTACATCCCCAGTGCTGAGAAAGTGGCACAAGACGCATGCCCCAAGAGAGCGCTCCCAAGTGCCCAAAGGACACCAGAGAGACTTGGGGAGTGAGATGTGACCTGTGCCGGGCCACTCCATACAGCTGGGAATAGCAGAGGCACAGCCCACCTGAGGACGCCCTCCATGCTGGAAGCCTTTCAGGTGGTCAGTGACCTGATGGCCCTGCCAGTTCCTCCTAGACCTAGGAACTGCTCACCTACACCAGGGAATCACCGAGGGCAGTTGTATTGCGGAGGAAGCCTGCACTAGGCCCTCCATCACAGGCACTGACTTTCTAAAGTGCCGGGTGATGTTTGACCCCTGGCTCTACCCCAGGCCCCACCCCCCACCTCCTCCTGCGCCCTCTCCACTTCCACACTGCCTTTTCCCACCCGGTTTCACTCCCTCCCCTGACCGTGCTGCATCCTCTCTCCTCCCCACTCCTTCTCAGCCTCCTGCACACTGCGAAACAGCTGTTTTGCAGTGTGCAGGAGGCTAGGGGGTGGAGGTCGCTGATCTACAGGGCCTGCTGGTGAGCGGGAGGCGCTGGTGGCGGGGAGTTGATAGTGGGGCTGCTGGTGGGTGCTCAGCAGCCACCGTTTTTCCCCCTGGAGCACCCACAGAGTCAGTGCCTATGCCCTCCACCATGGTACCCAGCCCAACACCAGTCTCTATCACTTTCCCGACGTCCATCTCCAGTGGGCCGGAACCGGTCACCAATGCCCAGGTGCTGTTTGCCTGAGAATTGGCACCGATCACCTGATCTCAGGCATTGGTCACATGGCACTGATCCCCTGAGACCACCCACCAGTTATTGGAGTCCTGGTGCCACTCACCAGAATCCCAGCACCAATCACTGGCCTCCTGTAGCTGGTCTCTGGTACAGAGGCATCGTTCTCCAGCTCCCCATCATAGCCGGCAAGAGGGTGCATCAATGACATTGCCCGAGTCTTCACATGAGAAGCCCTCATCAGACTTTGAGGGAGGAAGTGTCCCCTCAAAAGAGGCGCCATCACTTGGCATACCATCTATGGGCCTGTGGCCTCCAGGGAGCTACCAGTCCAGTGGCAGTACTGGAACCCCTGGGGGTTCCCAGCAGCACTGCGACAGTTCTCGTACCTCCCAGCTGTGGTGGTCGGTACTGAAGCCTGGTTCAAACTTAGAGCCAGTACCAAAACCCCAGCAGTATCCCCAGTTGAGATGGCCACAGAAGAGGTAGAGGATCTGGCCACTTGTCCACACTGGCATCCTCCTCATCTTCCCCAGATGAGGCACTCGTGGGTCCTGTTAACACTCTGCCTTCTGATGATCTGCAAGCCCCCCAGGAGCTCCTTGAGAGGGTGGCTGCCAACCTGGGCCGGGAGGCACAGGAGCTCAAAGAGCCAACGCACTCCCTTTTTGATATTCTTGCAGCTCCTGCCAAGGTGGCTCTGCCTGTGCATGAGGGGGTAAAAGCACTATGGCAGGCTTTATCTCTGCCCCCAATTTCTAAATGGGTGGAAAAGAAGTACTATGTGCCCACAAAAGGGTTCAAGTATATATACTCTCACCTGTCCCTGGATTCCCTGGTGGTTGCTGCAGCCAATGAGAGGGATAGGCAGGGCCAGTCCCGTGCTACTCCCAAAAAATAAGGAGTCAAAACACTTGCACCTTTTTGATAGAAAGGTTTATTCTACTGCAATTTGCCAACTCTGTATCGCAAACCAAGAGGCACTGCTGGGGTGATATGACTTCAGTGTTTGGGACTCCATGACCAAATTTAAGGACTACCTGCTGCAAAAATCATGGCAGGAATTCTTGGTCGTTTTGAAGGAAGGAAAGGCAGTGGCCAGAAGTTCCCTCCAAGCTGCCTTAAATGCGGTAGATTTGGCAGCCAGGTTCATATCTGCAATCTTCGGACTGTCACAAGAGATGCAGCAGCTAGTGCAGGATCTTCCATTTGAAGGATCCTCACTGTTTTTGGACCAGATGGACACAAAACTGCATGGCTTCAAGGACTCCAGAGCCAGCTGGCCTCTGCCACTGCCCAACTGGGTACTAGCCGTTTCCCAAGCAGGAATAGATGTTCTTTTGAAGGCATGCTCGGGGATGGATTACCAGTCTCCCCCGGGGATCAGCACACCCCCCTTTTTGTCTTTGGACCACATTTTACCATACCTTTCTGCTTGGAAATCAATAACACGAGGCCACTGGGTGTTCAGTACTATTGCAGTGGGCTATACCCGCCAGTTTATTTCAATCCCTACATCACACCCCCATTCCCCGTCCCTCTTCAAGGACCCTTCTCACAAACAGCTTCTTGTCCAGGAGGTGCAAACCCTCCTATGGACAGGGGCTGTGGAGGTAGTTCCTCCAGAACTGAGAGAGAAAAGATTCTATGCCCACTACCTCTTGATTCCCAAGGCAAAAGAGAGCCTGAGGCCTATCTGAGATCTGCGTCATCTCAACAAATATCTCAAGAAGGTGAGGTTCTTCTTCGAGTGATGGCTGATATTGATTCCAATTAGGTGTACGCATGCTGCATGCATGGCCGTTGGAAAGTTTTCCCCCTAGCAGCATCCATTGGGTCGGCTGTGGAGCCCCTTGGATTGGCACCTCCATGATGCTCAATATATGACCCTGCCGACCTGGTGCCCCCTCAGTTCCTTCTTACTGCCCGTGACAGTTATTGGAACTGTGACGTATTGCTTAGCAAGTTCTCCATGTGTCCCTAGATTCATTTAGATAGTAGTAGTTCTGATTTTTGTTGGTAGTTTCTTTTTTGCTTTGCTTTGTTGTAGTTAGTGGCAGCTGGGTTTGACCCCAACTGTCTTTCTTCGGGGCTCTCATGCCCAAGTTCCTGGGATTTAAGTCTTACAAATCCTGCTCCAAGCCCATGCCAATGGACGACCCCTATGACTCTTGTCTGAAGTGTCTGGGGGAGACTCAACAAGCCGAGAAGTGCAGGATCTGCAAGGGATTTCGTCCTCGGACTGAAAAGGAGCGGGACTTTTGCCTGAAGCAGCTCCTTAGACCCCAGCCTCCTTCACTGTGGCAGGACCTGGCACCAAACTCTTCAATGTGCAGCATCCTGGCAGCAGTAGTGGACACGGCACTGCGGAGGGACTCTGGCTGAGACCCATGCCGCTCCCTGGCACGGAAGCTGGGAACATCGACCTGGCACTGCTTGCACTCCCTGGCACCAAAGCGACACTGGAAGCCAGAAAAGGGTAGCTCTTCTCTTCAGGGACCCGGCCCCTTGGAGCCGACCTCTGTACCATGTCCAGGGGAGGAGCACCCAGGAGCGAAGGTCATGGACATGGCACCGTTAACTTTGGCCCCACTGGGGGAGTCATTAAGTCCGATGCCATTGGACTTCCCTTCCCACAGTGTGGAAGTTCAGCTACCGTCCACCCTGGATACCTTTCTAGCTGCTAGGGACCTCATTGTCATCACAGAATTGGGGTCCCCTCTGCTCCATGCCGAGCCTCCGGTTCCACAGCGGATGGCACTATCTCGAGGCAAGCCAGCACTGATCCATCCATTGACACCCTCAGCTCTGTTGGGTAAGCCCCACCACCACTCAGAGTCCTGGCACTGCTCCCCATCGCGGTGCTGGTCATACTCATGGCACCATTCTGGATCACATCAGCGCTCCCAATCATGGCACCACACCACTCCCCAGTCACCGTCATGGAGCAGGTCCCAGACCCGACACCAGTTCCGGCACCATTCATCGGCTCGGTGCAGCTCTTGGCCACGGTACCAATCCAGGTCACAGCACCACCCTCCTTCTCACTGCTCATAGGCACAGATCTGCTCGGCGCCACCCTGGCCCTCGCGGTCCTGATATCATTCCTTGGGTTCGGAGAAGGGGTGGCTGTCTTTGGATCAGGACTTCCGCCAGTCAGAATGTAGCCCCCTGACATGGGGGCAGGACCATGACTGCTGCACGGGCAGGGGCCCACCCAGTGGCCATTCTGGATGCCATGGGCATAGCACCAAGCCCAGGGTGCACCGTCTGGAGCTTCCTGGTTGGCTGCCTCTGAAACAAGGGTTCCAGAAGCGTCGGCCAGTTGGTCCACTCCTCGGGGTGCGGAGGAACAATCATTCCCCCTCTCCACCTCGGGACCCCTTTCAACTTCTGTTTCCAATCCTGGACTTATGGTCAGTGACATGGAGCATCAAGCCCCCATAGAACAGCTGACCCTCTCCCCCCTCTGGCCTCTTTGTCCTCCTCCCCTGACAAGCCTGTGGCAGGCACCTCTATTTCCAGGCTTCCCCCCATAGACATCTGCGCCCCCCAAGACCTCCTGCACAGGGTGGCGCGCAACATGGGTCTGCAGACCAAGGAGTTGGTGGAATCGGAGGACCCAGTGGTGGACTTTTCGGCCCCAGAAGGTCCATCAAGGGGGGCCCTGCCCCTCATCCAGACCATTCAGGCCAATGCCAAAACCATCTGGCAGATCCCAGCCTCCATTCCCTCTATGGCCACAGGGGTCGAATGCAAAAACTTTGTACCCTCAAAGAGCTACGACTACCTCTTCACGCACCCGCAGCCCTGCTTGCTAGTAGTTGCGGCCACGAATGAGAAGGCGAGGCATGGGCAGCAGGCCTCGGCACCTAAGTCTAAGGACGCCAAGTGGCTGGACTTGTTTGACTGCAATGTATACTCCACAGAGGGGCTCCAGCTTAGGATTGCTAATCAGCAGACACTCCTGAGCTGCTACAACTTTAACTCCTGGAATGCCATGCTGAAGTTCAAGGAGCTTGTACCACCTGAGTCCAGGGAGGAGTTTGGGGCTCTTATTGATGAGGGCAAGATGGTGGCATGGACCTCTTTGCAGGCCTTGCTGGACGCTGAAGACTCAGCTGCACATACCTTGTTTTCTGGGATTGCCATGAGGCGCACCTGCTGGTTGCAAGTCTCTGGCCTGCCTCCTGAGGTTCAGCAGACACTGCAGGATCTGCCCTTTGATGGGGAGGGTCTGTTTGTGGAGCAGACTGACTCTAGGCTGCATAGCCTTAAGAACTCGAGGGCAACGATGAAGTCCCTGGGTATGCATACCCCAGCAACCCAGGGGAAACACTTCAAGCCCCAGCAGCTGCAACAGTGCTCCTACCTTCCTTGGCCAAGGCAGGATTTTTACAGGCGGCAGGGGCAGAATGGCAAAAGGAAGCCCTCCAACCCCTTGTCTGGTCAAGGCCAGGGCCTGACCAAACCATCGTCGGGTTCCAAGCGGGCCTTTTGAAGGGGCGCCCAAGGACGGCGTACCACACTTACCCCCGGATCTTTCCCCGCCCTTTTTGAATAGTTTATCCCACTTCCACCGTACATGGTCTCAAATAACCTCGGACCGCTGGGTCCTCCACACGGTGGAAGCAGGATACTCTTGCCAATTCTGCTCTTACCCACCCTGCCACCCCACTTCCCTGTTCCTCTTCAGGGACTCCTCTCACGAGCATCTCCTTATTCAGGAAGTTTGGGCACTCCTCGCCATGGGGGCGATAGAGGAGGTTCCACAGGACCTAAGAGGCAAGGGGTTCTATTCCTGCTATTTCCTAGCCCCCAAGGCCAAAGGGGATCTCCAGCCTGTTCTGGACCTGCGCAGGCTCAACAAATTCATGGTAAAGCTGAAGTTCCGCATGGTGTCCCTTGGCACCATTATCCCCTCCTTGGATCCTGGAGACTGGTATGCCGCCCTCAACATGAAGGACGCGTACTTCCACATAGCAATTCATCTGGCGCACAGACGCTTCCTGCGCTTCATGGTCAACTACAAACATTACCAGTTACAGCCCTTCCATTTGACCTTTCAATGGCCCCACAAGTGTTCACCATGTTGATTGTGGCTGCCTTCCTCCATTGATGGCAGGTGTAAGTGTATCCCTACCTCGATAACTGGTTACTGCAGGGCTGCACCAAAGAGCCAGTGCAGTCCCAACTCCACCAGGTCAGATGTATATTCAAATGGCTGAGTCATCTCCTCAACGTGGAGAAATCTATCCTCTGGGTCAGTTCTAGAATTGAATTCATTGGGGTGGTGCTGGACTCCATTCAAGTGCGGGCCCTCCTACTGGACTCCCGCTTCTGGGCTATTGTGGGCATCATTCAAGGCCTGCAGCAATTCCCGACCTTGACAGCACGAGGATGCAGAAGTCTCTTCAGCCACATGCCTTGATGCACATACATGACTCAACTTGTCAGGCTCCATCTCAGGCCGTTGCAAGCATCGCTCACCTTAGTTGACTGCCCAGGGCGCGACAGCTTGAACTCAGTGGTCACGGTACCAGAGCAGATCCTTGTCTCCCTTCACAGGTGGCTCAACCCCCGAGAGGTGTGCAGGGGAGTCCCCTTCCGCTGCCCCCAGCCTTCCTTGTCACGGATGCATCAGCTCTGTGGTGGGGCACACATCTGGGAACCCTTTAGTCAGCGCCTGTGGTCTCAGTCCGAGCTGTCCCTCCATATCAACATCAGGGAGCTGATGGTGGTGCGCCTTGCTTGCCAAGCCTTTCAGGCCCAACTGCAAGGTTTCTGCATAGTGGTTTTAACAGACAACACCACAGCCACATTTTGCATCAACAAGGAAGGGGGAGCCCGCTCCTCCCGCCTCTGCCAGGAAGCCATTCGACTGTGGGAGTTCTGCATAGCCCACTCCATTCACCTAGTCGTTTCCTTTCTTCCAGGGATCCAGAACACACTGGCAGACTGCCTCAGAAGTTCTTCCATTCGCACGAGTGGTCTCTCTGGCCGATGTCACCACATATTCCAAAGGTGGGGCTTTCCCAGGGTCGACCTGTTTGCTACCCGAAGCAACAGGAAGTGCCCTTCAAGGGTCGCAGCCCGGGCTCCCTCATTGACACATGCCTGCTGTATGCCTTTCCTCTGTTCCCTCTCATGGACAAAGTCCTGTTCAAAATCCACAAGGAGGAGGCAACTGTGATTCTGATAGTTTCAGTGTGACCTCGCCAGCTCTGGTACATCATGCTGCTGGAGCTGTTGGTGGACATACCGGTCATGTTGCCTCTCCTCCCCGACCTACTCACTCAGGACCATGGTTGCCTCTGCCATTCCGACCTCCGGTCCCTCCCCTTGGAAGGTGCATGGCTGAACCCCATGGAGCTTCTGCGTTTGGACCAAGTAAGACAGGACGTGCTAGGTAGCATGAAGCCCTCCACCAGAGCCACATACCTGGCAAAGTGCAAGAGATTTTCGTGTTGGTATGACCAGCGCTGCACCTCCCCTCCACCTCCAAGAGAGAGTAACCCTCATTTTGAAGTATCTCCTGCACCTGAAACAGCAAGGCCTGGCAGCATGTTCCATAAGGGTTCACCTCGTTGCCATCTCGGTCTTCCAACCAGGTGCATCTGGCTGCTCTGTCTTCGCTAACCCTGTGGTTGGTCACTTTCTCAAAGGCTTAGACCATCTATACTCGCAGGTCCGCCAGCCTATCCTGCCTGGGATCTTAACCTGGTCCTCTCAAGGCTCATGGGGCCCCTGTTCGAACTGCTGGCCACGTGCCCCCTCCTGTATCTTTCCTGGAAGACAGCTTTCTTGGTTGCCATTATGTCTGCGAGACGCGTCTCTGAGCTGAAGGCCCTCATCTCAGAGCCGCCTTATACAGTCTTCCACAAGGATAAGGTGCAACTCAGACCGCAGCCAGCCTTTCTCCCTAAGGTGATGTTGAACTTTCACACCAGCCAGGACATTTTCCTGCCCGTCTTTTACCCGAAACCTCATGCCGGTTCCCAGGAAGAACGGCTGCATTCCCTTGATGTCCGCAGAGCCCTAGCTTTCTCCATTGACTGCACTAAACTATTCAGAAAATCTACCCAGCTCCTCGAGGTAGTAGTGAACCAAATGAAAGGTCTCCTGGTCTCCTCTCAGAAAATATTCTGCTGGATCACATCCTGCATTCACGCTTGCTATGAGCTGTCCGGGGTGCCAACCCCAGCTCACACCACACACTCCAGTAGGGCCCAGGCCTTGTCAGCAGCTTTCCTGGCCCACGTGCCTATACAAGAAATATGTAGGGCGGCGACGTGGTCTTCGGTGCATACCTTCACCTTGCACTACGCCATCATCCGGCACACCAGAGACGACGCAGCCTTCAGTAGAGCGGTGCTGCAATCTGCAGTCCTTCACTCCAATCTGACTGCCTAGGTAAGGCTTGGGAGTCACCTAATTGGAATCAATATGAGAAATCACTCAAAGAATTAAAAATGGTTACTCACCTTCTGTAATTGTTGTTCTTCGAGATGTGTTGCTCATATCCGTTCCAACATGCCCCCCTTCCCTTCTGTCGGCATAGGCTGAGGGGATGATGGGTCATATATTGAGCACCATGGAGGCGCCATTTTAGGGGGCTCCACAGCCGATCTGACAGATGCTTCTAAGCAAAAAACTTTCCGATGGCTGTGCATGTGGCGCGCGCGCACCTAACTGGGATGGATATGAGCAACACATCTCAAAGAACAACAGTTACAAAAGGTGAGTAACTGCTTTTTCCGCATGGTCTTCCTGTCCTCCATTATTTCTCTTGCTAGATCCAGGGAACTGGTACAGCACCCTCGATTTGAGGACTCATACTTCTATATCTCCATCTTTCGTGGACACAGGCACTTCAAGGGATCAAGTCCAACACAGCATCTCGGTACAAGCCATTTGCAGAGCCTCCTAATAAATTGAGCAGAAGTCAATATTGGTCCTGGTGAAAAGAATAGAATTTATAAGAGCGTGTACTTGATGCCTCTCAGGCCAGGGCCTTCCTTCTGGAGGCCAGTCTCAAAGCAATGTCAGACTTAATCACCTGAGTGTCAGCATGCCTGCTGATGACTGCCCGGATGTGCCTGTGTTTACTAGGCCACATGGTTTTATGTACCTATGTGATGTGATGTGTGACTGCATCTTAGACTGCTTCAGATGTGGCTTGAGTCGATCTATTCACTGTGCAGGCACCATCTGGACTCTCCCCATTCCAGCGTTAGTCCTGGCTTCCCTGATGTGGTGGTTAGAACTGGCCTCGGGTCTATCTAGAGTATCTTTTTGAGTCCCTCTGGCTTTCGATCATGCTGGTAACAGATGCGTCAGACCTGGGGTGAGGGGCCCACCTTGGCAGCCTTAGGACTCCAGGTCTCTCGTCAAGGGATGTGTTGTCATTACACATAAATGTGAAGGAACACAGGATGATATGCCTGGCCTGTGAAGTGTTCCTTCCACAGCTCTCAGGCAGAGAGGTGCAAGTACTGACGAACAATACAGTGTCAATGTTTTATATCAACAAACAGGGAGGGGCATGCGCTAGGTCCTCTGTTAGGAAGCCCTCAGGCTGTGGGATTTCTGTGTGAAGCACTCCATTCACCTGGAGGCGTCACATCGCTCCAGAGAGCAGAACACGTTGGCAGATCGCCTCAGCAGGTTGTTCTCCTCTTATCATGTTGTTCTCCTTTCATCACAAGTGGTCTCTCTACTCGAAGGTCACCAGCGTCATCTTCCAGAGGTGGGGGACTCCCCAGCTGGACCTTTTCACCTCCTCATAGAACAAGAAATGTCACCACTTTTTTGCTCAAGACTCGGTCCAGGCAAAGACTCTCTCTGATGCCTTCCTACGGTCATGGTCAGATGACCTGCTATATGCTTTCCCCCAATTTCCCCTAGTTTACAAGGTTCTTCTGAAGATCAAAAAGGACAAGGTAAAGGTTATTTTGATTGCCCCAGTATGGCCTCACCAGCACTGGTTCTTCTTTGAGTGATGTCCCTGTGGGTGCTCAGCTTCAGATGTTGGTGCGTCCCTGCGCCTTCACTCAGAAAGTTTCAGCAGCAGTGCCTGTACAGATTGCATATGTGCGATGCCTGTCTCACGGTGTCATTGGAGCCTAATCTAGCACACATGTGACTCATACCCCTCATTTTCTTCTCAACCATCCCTGGCCTGAGACGGAGCTCCCAGCAGTTGCTCAAAGACAAACTGTTTTCAGTAGTTTTAGGATAAGTTAGATTGCTTGGATAGTGTAAGCTTTTTAGTTAGTTTACTTCCCTGTCACCAAAAAAAAATTTTAAAAAATCTTTTCCTCCCTATTCCCCTGTTTGAACAGAAAAATACACGGTTCATCCAGCTTTAAATACTGCCAGACATGCAGGGAAGTTGAACGGACACTCACAATTGCATGAAATGCTTAGGTGAGTCGCACATACCTCAAAGGTGCACTCACTGTAGTAACCTCAAAGCCCGGGCTCATAGAGACCGAGACCTGAGGCTTAAAATGATCCTGAGGGAAAGTCCCTGCAGCCTGTTTCTGAATTGGGTCAACAGAGTCCTGTCACAACCAGATCAAGGGAGACCTCTCCAGTGACCTCGGCAAAAGCTCATTCCTCAAAAAAAAATGAGGAAAAGAGTATCTTCATTGCCAAACAGAGCGCAATCCAAGAGAAAACACTCTTCAGCCTGATCTCTATCATTGGTGCTGACTGTACTACTACTCAATACATATGAGGCACTGGGAACATGCTGCGACCCATGCCGATCCATAGTGCTGAGTCAAGAGGCAGGACCAAGCCCTCCTCCACTGTAGCAGGGTGGTCACCTGCTTCTGCGTTAAAAAAGGTTTAAAACAGCCTGAGAAGAGGGCTGTGGCAGGGAAGGAAAAGCTGGGCTGATTGGGGGAAGCAGGCACAGCTGGGGCCATGCCCCAATCAGGCCACAGCTGGCCCTATAAAAGGCCAGTGAGCCAGGAGCTGGCAGACACTCTCTCTCTAACCTTTTGAGAGGGAGGGACCTGGCTGCAGAGAGCTGAGAGAAGGTGTACCTGGAGTGGAGCAGGACTGGGGGAAGGCCAAGGAAGCGGGGGAGCTCCTGCCTGGAAACCCCCCAGGCCGTGGCCTAGTGGAAGGCCAGTTAGGTACTGGGGTTGCAAGGGGCAGCCCACGGGTAGGCAGAGGCACCAGGTCCAAACCTCCCTTGCCTATGATGAGTGGATTTTACACTGCAGTCTGGCACAGTGAGCGGGGGCTAGATGATGACTGGCAGTAGCCCACAACTGAGGCAAGGTGGGGATAGAGGGTTGGGGGTTCCCCTGGGTGGGGAGACCCTGAGACTGTGGGGGTATTGCCAGGGGGAAGCACCCAAAAGACAAGGGGCACCAGGTCCTGGGAGAGACATGGGGGCCAGAGGCAGCGGGACACCGACCTGCAGAGGGCGCTCTGGAGGCTAGAAATGCTAATTCCCTGAGACAACTAGCAGGAGGTGCTGCAGCGGTGAGTTGCACACCGTCACATCCACCATGGAACCATTGACGCCACTGAAGGAGGCAGCACTGAGAATAGCTCCCATGACCATGCCATCTTGTACAGCAATAATGGCACCGCTGCCCACAACAATGGCGCCAGCAACAATGGCACCAATGAAAGCACCAGCACCAACTTCGTCAGCAACAGAGCTGTGGCACTAGACCACTTTCTTCATCAGAAGGACTTGGTGGTAGCCTCAATGCCAGAATCTCCACTACTTGGCACAGACTGCTCCCCGGTGCACACGGTACCAAAGCACCAATTGTCACAGGTGGCCACTGCATTTTCGAGCAAGGAGGATGATGAAGAGGTAAAAGGGGTGTTCTTCCCATGCCATTCTTCTCCTGTCTGACCATCAATAACATCTGGACTTCTACACTCAAGAACAATGTATAGAGATGACATCGTACGGATACCCATGGATAGGTCCCCCCATGCCTTTCCCTACACACTGGCAGTAATGAGATCCTGGGGGACCTTATAGAAGGCAAGATATCAGACCTCGTAGCCCACACTGGGAAGGCATCAGATTCCCGCTGCCACCTTCGGTGACTGTGACGTCCAAACCTGAAGAAGAGCCCATAGAGGAACTGGCGGAGAGTATAGAACAAGAAATCTTCCCCAATATCAACAACTCCTTCTCTTCTGCAGGTGAAGCAACTATGCGTCCCCCACCAATGACCACTGAAGACTTTAAACTGTTTCAGGAGTTGTTCAAAAGAGTAGCAGATTATCTGAAAATAGCTCTTGAAGAGGTACAGGAAGCACAAAATGAGCTGCTTGACATTTTACAAACATCCTCAACATCTAAAATTGCTAAGAAAGTCTGACAGACTCCTGCCACCATACCACCTGCGTGAGAGGGGGCCAACACAAAATATATGTCCCCTCAAAAGGCACGGAGTTCTTATTTATCCACCCCACACAAAATTCTCTCATTGTAGAGGTGGCCAACCAGAGAGAGAGACAACAATAGTATAGGCCAGGGGTAGGCAACCTATGGCACAGGTGCCGAAGGCGGCACACAAGCTGATTTGCAGTGGCACTCACACTGCCTGGGTCCTGGCCACCAGTCTGGGGGGCTCTGCATTTTAATTTAATTTTAAATGAAGCTTCTTAAACATTTTTAAACGCCTTATTTACTTTACAAACAACAGTAGTTTAGTTATATATTATAGACTTATAGAAAGAGACCTTCTAAAACTGTTAACATGTATTACTGGCGCACGAAACCTTAAATTAGAGTGAATAAATGAAGATTCGGCACACAACTTCTGAAAGGTTGCCGATTCCTGGTATATGGCTACCCCTTCCAACAAGTATGGTAAAAGCCTAGACCTGTTTGGCCCGCAAGGTCTATTCCTCCTCCACATTACATTACTCAGAGTTGCCAATTATGTTGCACTGCTGGTCAAATATAATCACAGGAACTATGGTAAATTTATGGATTTTATTGACATTCTGGAGGAAAAAAGAGACCAATTTAAATAATTGGTTTCCAAAGGACAGCTTATAGCAAGGACAGCATTATGGGTGTCCCTGGGTACAGCATACACAGCAGCAAGATCTGCGTCCACTGCTGTAGTCAGGCGTTCAGCTTCATGGTTGGAATCCTCAGGTTTCCCATGTGAAATCAATCTACAGTGGAAAATCTGCTGTTCAACGGTGAGATGCTCTTTGCAGCAAAAACTGATGAGGTGTTACACACCATAAAGGACTCCCCGGGCGACCCTCTGTATGCCTGGCACCTATACACATGCCACAAAGTGAAGGCAAAACAGGTTCCGAGCATACGAGTGGAACAGATATCAACCTTACCCATAACAACATCATCACCCTTTGGAACAACAAAGGCAGAGACAGAGTCCACAAAGACACAGACCACCACCATCAGCAGCATCTCAACTTTCTCCATGTTCAACGCAACAAATTGAAAGATTGGTTGAGGGTCTGAATGACCTCCCACTCATTACAGTGCTGACGACACCATCCATATACCCATTAGGAGACCGCCACTTCCCCTTCTACCTGAGGTGGTATTGACTCTCCATGGACAAATGGGGCCTAGAAATCATCAATACAGGCTATTCCATCCCATTTATCTCTGTTCCCACCTTCCCCTCCCTCTTCAGGACCCTTCTCATGAGCATCTACTGCATTAAGAAAGAAATCATCTGATGCAACTAGGTGCAATGGAACAAATTTCCACTCACCACAGAGGGAAGGTTTTCTATTCCCATTGCGTCTTAACTCAGAAGAAAAATGGGGGGTGGCGACCCATCTTGGATCTCAGAAAACAAATTTGTCAGAAGACAAAGATTCAGGATGGTCACATGAGCAACAATCATACCCGCACTGGAACAATGGGACTTGTTTTCAGGCCTCTACCTACAAGAAGCTTATTTTCATATTACTATACATCCTGTCCACAGGAGGTTCTTGAGATTCACTCTTGGAACAGACCACTACCAATGGCAAGTCTTATCTTTTGGTCTATCCACCCTGAGTCTTTTCCAAAACCTTACAAATAGTGGTGGCACACCCAAAAAAACAAGGAATCATAATTTCCCTTATCTAGACACTGCCTACCGAAACCCAATCTCGAGAGCAGGTCATCTGGATCACTCGACAGACTATTTCTTCCTTTCAATACCTGCGTGTACAAATAAATGAGAAAAAAATCAACCATAAGCCCTGTTCAACAACTGGAATTCATTGGGGCTTACCTCCATTCAGTGGAAGCCAAAGTGTCACTACCAACAAGCAGGTTCTACTCAATGAACAATCTCACCGATATGGTAAGGAACAGTCCACATGTAACAGCCTGCATTTGCTTCCAACTTTTAGGCCACATGGCTGCAAGCATATTCGTGGTAAAACATGTGCGCCTGCACATGTGCTTTCTGCATGGCTAGTTAGCAACCATCTACAGGCCGCACAAACACTGCTTAAACAGATGACACAAAATCTGCCAAAATCAAGACATCGCTCATGTGGTGGACACAACCCAGCAATTTCTGTTCAGGGATCCCATTCATGTGGGATTCACAACAGACGCCTACCTCATAGGATGGGAAGCACACATGCAACAACACAAAATTCAGGGATGGTGGTCCCCCAAAGAAACGAACCTGCACATAAATCTGTTAGAACTTTGGACAGTTCTCAGTGCTTGCTTCCAATTTGTGCCTATGCTAAAGAACCAGAACATGCAAGTAATGACCAACAACATTGCTTGCATGTTCTGCATAAATAGACGAGGAGCCCAATCACACTCACTTTGCACCAAAGCCATGGAACTTTGGAACTGGTGCATCTGAGACAATATCAGCATCTTGGCCTCCTATCTACCAAGATGCCAGAACACCACTGCAGACACACTCAGTAGAAAAATTCACGAATGGGAGATGAATGACATGATATTACACAACATATTCCAACATTGGGGCCCCTTTGCAACAGATCAAAACAACAAATGTCTGTAATTCTGCTCTAGAGCAGGATTCGGGCCCCAATCGATGGGGGGAATGCATTCCTCCTAAAATGGCAAGCCCCTCTATTATATGTGTTTCCGCCCATACCAGTGTTAACGAGAGTGATACACAAAATAGAACTGACAAAGCCAGGATCATCCTGATAGCTCTATCCAAGACGCAGGACAGATTCACCACCTGAACCTAGAGATGCTCCACCTGAAGGTGTGGTTTCTCTCATGGTTCACTCATGAAACAGGTCAAGCATACCCTACTAAACAGTAGAAGGTAAAACTTACCTGCGGAAGTGGGAGAGATTCACTGCATGGTGCACTGACAAACATGTCACTGTGGTCTCAGCACTCCTGCCTTTCATGTTAAATTACATACTTGACTTAAACTCTGGACCGTCTCTTAGTTTGACTAAAGTACACGTAGCTGCTATCAGCGCCTTCTACCAAAAAATTGATGGCACAATACTATTTGCCCATCCAATCACTAAACACTCACTCAAAAGAATTCAGACAATCCACCCTGAACTGCATGCACCCATGCCACCATAGGACCTGAATTTTGTTTTTAAATATCTTACTAGATCACCATTTGAATTCCTGGTGACTTGCTCTTTACTACACTTTTCCATGAAAGTCACTTTCTTAATAGCGGTCACATCAGCCAGACATGTGGGTGAGATAGGGGCACTCATGGCATACTCATTATATACCATCTTTTTTAAGGAAAAGGTTACTATGAGGACACATCCAAAATTTATGCCCAAAATTTCTTCATCTTTCCACGTTAATCAACTTCTACACCTCCCTGCATTTTTCCCCAAACCATGTGAGAATGCACAGGAAGCTACTCTACACATCTTAGACATTTGAAAAGCTCTGGCATTCTACCTGGATAGAACCAAACTGTTTAGAAAATCCCCAAAACTATTCATATCTGTGGAAGAATGATCAAAGGAGGTGCTATATCAGTGCAGAGATTATCAAAATGGATTTCAGGGTGTATTCATCTATCCTATCAACTAACCGGCATACAACCTCCAGCAGGCACCAGAGCGCATTCTAACAGATCAGTGGCTTCATCCATAGCCTCTCTTAAGGTCCCACTCACAGATATATATAGAGAGAGAGAGAGTTCCCACCTGGCCTCTGAAGCACACATTTGCAAGACACTATGCAATTATACAGAGCCCAGAATCAGATGCACAGCTGTGCTAGTGGTGTTATCCTCTATTAACCAAGGCTCCTTCCATCCTCATGAGGGCGCTGCTCTAGAGTCACCCAAAGTGGAGCACCCACAGGGACATCACTAAAAGAAGAGGAGGAGGTTATTCACCTTGTGCAGTAATTGAGGTTCTTCAAGGTGTTCCCCCCCATGGGTGCTCCACAACCCATCCTCCCCTCTACTTTGGAGTCCGTAAAAGTACTCTACGGTAGAGAAGGAACTGAGGGCTACAGGTCACACATCACTAGATAAGGTGCCAGCGGTGCTGCGAGATAGGCATCATGCATGTGCTACCCACACAGGCACTACTGCTGAACCTCTCCAAGCAAAGGTGTAGGGATGCACCAACACCTGAAATGAAGCACTCATAGGGGGTCACCTCGAAGAACCTCATTTACTGCACAGGGTGAATAATCTTCTCTTCAGTATGCCCCTAGCTCTCACAGTTGCAGACCCATGGGTGCTCCATCTTAGACCAGACTTGCTGTCACAGGACCGTGGGCAAATTCTCCAGCCGAATCTAGTAGGCCTGCACTTGATGGCTTGGCTGCTGCATGGCTAAATCTGGATGAGAGAGCATGCTTGGAGCAGGTCTAGTGAATTTTGCTAGGTAGCAGAAAGCTCTGAACTAGGGCAACCTACCTGGCCAATTGGAAACGCTTCACTTGCTGGGCAGCCGAGCAGAACCTGTGCCCATCACAGGCATCCTTGTAGTCCATCTTGGAATATCTTCTTCACCTGAAGCTGCAAGACCTTTCACTGTCTTCAGTCAAGGTTCATCTGGTGGCCATCTTGGCGTTCTGTCTCCCAAGCTGAGGCAGATTGGTCTTCACCCAGGAGATGACAAGGAAGTTCATTAAAAGGTTGGAGAGGTTCTACCCACAGGTCCGTGACCAATTCTGCCTTGGGACTTCAACCTGGTACTCTTTAGGCTCACAAGGCCTCCATTTGCTCCATTTGAGTCTTTGGCATCCTTGCTGCTTCTCTCATGGAAGGTCACTTTCCTGGTGGCAGTCACTGGCCAGGAGAGTTTCAGAGCTTCATCCTTAACCTCGGGGCCTCCTTACACTGTTCTTTAAAGAGAAGGTCCAACTGTGTCTCCACCCAACCTTTCTACCCAAGATGGTATTGCAATTCCATGTCAACCAAGACATTTTTCTGCCATTCTGCTTCCCAAAACCATAAGTCAGGAGGAAAGATGCCTACATTCTATATTGGCTGGATGAGCCCCTTACATAGATCAATGCAGTTTTTTGTCGCAGTCGCAGATAGAATGAAAGGTCTCCTGGTGTCCTCACAGAGGATTTCATCCTGGATTACGGCCAGTATCTGGGCATGCTATGAGCAAGTGAACGTTCTGCATCTGGCCATTGTGAAGGCCCATTCTACCAAGGGCACAAGTATCTTCAGTGGCCCTCCTGATGCAAATACCGATCCAGGACATCTGCAGGGTTGCAACATGGTTGTTGATCCACAGGTTTGCGTCCCATTGTGCAATCACCCAACAGGCTAGAGATGACTCCAGTTTCAAGAATGCTGTGTTGCTATTGGCACATCCATGAACTCCTAGCCTACCTCCAAGGATACTGCATGTGAGTCATCTAACATGGAATAGACATGAGAAAGCACTCAAAGAAGAAAAAATGGTTATTTACCTTTCGTAACTGTTGTTCTTCAAGATGTGTTGCTCATGTCCATTCTTTGACCTGCCCTTCTGCCCTGCTGTCGGAGTTGATGGCAAAAAGGAATTTGAAAGATGCAGAGCCAGAGGTGTCCCTTATACTGGCGCATTTGTGCAGGCCTCCAGGGGATGCTAGAACCAGCTCACCCAGATACCACTGGAGGGAAAATCTCCAGCAACAGTGCACACCGTGTTTGCACATCTGATATGGAATGGATATGAGCAACACATCTCAAAGGACAACATTTAGGAAAGGTAGGTAACTGTTTTATTGCAGCATTGTGCTAGCCTATGAGAATCAGAAAGAGAAACCTATGATTGTTCCCTAATATGTATGGTTATACGTAGAATAAATACAGAATTTCTGTACCAAATTCAATATAACTCAAAGGAGATAGGATAGACTGTGTTTCACTTATGTAGAGTTTTAAAAAATATGGCCACAAGCAAAATAAAACTATCTAGCAAACCAAATTCAATTGTATTTTGTTTCTTGTGTCATGGAGGCTAAAAGTGCTGTGAGCATGGTATGTTTGAGTCTTAGAGACAGGATGAGACTCATGTTGCACTGTGAACTCTGACTTGCTGATTGGTTAAGCACTGATAGATCTAAAGGGAATGCTATCCATTTATCCCTCTTAGCTGAAGAAAATCACAATCTTATCCTTTGGGCAGGATAGTTTGTAAAGCGAATCTTTGTGAAGATGTATGTTAGACCTTTGGACCTGTAATGCTGCTCATAGGTGGGAGATGTAGACAAGCGTACTCATCCCTGCTGCGCCTCCTGCTGGTGACTTCAGGGAATTAGCGTGATTCAGCTCTGGAGTGCCCTCTTCAGGCCGGTGATCCGCCTGTCCTCTGGCCCCCGTGTCTCTCTCCGGACCCGGTACCCTTTTACATGGGGTGCTGCCCCCTGGCAGTAACCCCCTCGTCTTAGGGTCTCCCCTTCCCTGGGGAACCCCACCCACTATCCCCACCTTGCCTCAGTATATGTCTACTGCCAGTAATTGTCTAGCCCCTGCACCCTGGGGCAGACTGCAGTATCAGCCTACTCATCACTGGCAAGGTTGGGTTTGGACATGCTGCCTTGGCCTACCCCTGGGCTGCCCCTTGCAATCCCCAGTACCTGTTACCCCAATGCTAGGCTGCAGCCTGAGGCTTTCCAGGATAGAGCTCCCCAGCTCCTCTGCCTTTCCCTGCGTCTCTCAGGTAACTTATGTCCAGCTCCCTGCAGCCAGGCCCATCTCCCTCTATAGCTAGGGAGAGACTCTTCTGTTCCTGGCTTCCCTGGCCTTCTTATAAGACCCTGTTGCTCCGTTTGGGGCATGGCCTCAGCTGCAGCCACTTCCCCCAATCAGCCAGGGTTTTACCTTGCCCAGCCCCAGCCCTCTGCAGGGCTTTTCTAACCCCTTCCAGGCTGGAGCATGTGGTCACCCCACTACATGAGACTTTGACAGAGGGACCACCAGGAAGACCAGTTCTTCTTCACATGCTTGCTCATGTCAGTTCCATTGTCTGTTTGCACACGCCTATGTGCGTGCCCCCATGTGTGCAGTTATCAGATACTTTTTCCTTAGGGGTATTCATAGGGCCGGCTGTGGAGTACTGCGCTCATGCTGCAGTATATCATGCACCTCCAGCCCTATGCCCTCTCAGTTCCTTCTTACTGCCTGTGGTGGTCAGTTGAAGCACCTCTGTCCCTTGCTTCACAAGTGGTCAATGGTTCTCTCCTATCTCAGCCATGTGCTTCTAGCTGTAAATAGTTTAATCATTGTTACTTAGCTGTTAAGTGTCTAGTTAGATAGTGTCCTGGTGGGGATTTTGCCCCAGATGGAGCATGCTCCAGTTTCCAGATTTCAAGCCTTGCTCCACGTGTAACAGGCCTATGCCTATTAGTGACCCGCACGATAGTTGTCTAAGCTGCCTCAGGGAATCCCATATAAAGGAGTGCTTTCACATCTGTAAGAACTTTTGTCCTTGGACACAGAGAGAGCGCAACATAAGTTTCAGGGTCCTCCTGCTGCAGGCTGCCCTGCGCCCAGCTTTGGAGCCAGCACGGCCTAACATGGCACACAGCACTTCAGCTTTTTTGTATAAGTGCACCCCTGGCATCAGGCTCTTCCCGGCACCAATCCCCGGTGCCAAAGAAGAAAACAAAGAAGTTGGCACAATCAAGCCCGACCAGGGGGCTCTGGGCTAAAGACCCTGTTTGGGCCTTACGCCCACTCCAGATCCACAAAAGGGCTTAGCCCCAGGGAGTTCCTCCCCCCGAAAGGACCCACCACCAACTCCAGGAAATGGTGGAGGGCCCAAGCCAATGGCAATCATTTCGGCATTCCACCCTCTGTTTCAGGGGAGGTCAGTCTTCACCCATCTTATGAGGGCGCAGCTTTTCAAAGGTCTGGAGCACCTCTATCCGCATATCTGGGACCAGTTCCCTCCTTGAATCTTGTGCTGTCAAGACTCATGGGACCCCCCTTCGATCCCTTGGCTTCCTGCTCCCTCCTGCTTCTATCATGGAAGGTTTCCTTCTTAGTTGCTATAACTTCGGACTGTAGGGTATCCGAGATTAGGGTGCTCACGTTGGATCCGCCTTATATGATCATCTATAAGGACAAGATCCAGCTGCATCTACACTCGGTATTTCTGCCCACAGTCGTCTCCTAGTTCCATACTGGCCAATACATATTCTTACTGGTCCTTTGTCCAAAGTCTCATGCAATGGATGAGGAACGCAAGCTGCATATCCTGGACATCAAATGGGCACTGGCCTTCTACCTAGATAGAACAAAGCCGTTCCGTAAGTCTACGCAGTTGTTTGTTGCTGTCGCAGACAGGATGAAGGGTCTCCCAGTGTCTGCCCAGAGAATTTCGTCTTGGATCATGGCCTGCGTCTGTTACTATTATGAGCTAGCAAAGGTGTCCCCACCCGCAATCATGATGGCTCACTCGACTAGGGTGCATTCGCAGTCTTCCTTGCTCAAGTGCTGATCCAGGAAATTTGTTGGGCTGCAACCTGGTCATAGACTCATAGACTTTAAGGTCAGAAGGGACCATTATGATCATCTAGTCTGATCTCCTGCACAACGCAGATCACAGAATCTCACCCACCCACTCCTGTATCAGACCTGTGTCTGAGCCATTGAAGTCCTCAAATCATGGTTTAAAGACTTCAAGGTGCAGAGAATCTTCCAGCATGTGACCCGTGCCCTACACTCCAGAGGAAGGCGAAAACCCCCCAGGGCTTCTGCCAATTTGCCCTGGAGGAAAATCCCTTTCTGACCCCAAATAGGCGATCAGCTAAACCCTGAGCATTTGGGCAAGACTCACCAGCCAGACACCCAGGAAAGAATTCTCTGTAGTAACTCAGATCCCACCCCATGTAACATCCCATCACAGGCCATTGGGCATATTTACCGCTAATAGTCAAAGATCAATTAATTGCCAAAATTAGGCTATCCCATTATACCATCCCCTCCATAAATTTATTAAGCTTAGTCTTGAAACCAGATATGTCTTTTGTCCCATTGCTCCCCTTGGAAGGCTGTTCCAGAACTTCACTCCTCTCTGATGGTTAGAAACCTTCATCTAATTTCAAGTCTAAACTTCCTGATGGCCAATTATGTCCATTTGTTCTTGTGTCCGCATTGATACTGAGCTTAAATAATTCCTCTCCCTCCCTGGTATTTATTCCTCTGATATATTTATAGAGAGCAATCATATCTCCCCTCAGCCTACTTTTGGTTAGGCTAAACAAGCCAAGCTCTTTGAGTCTCCTTTCATAAGACAGGTTTTCCATTCCTCGGATCATCCTAGTAGCCCTTCTCTGATCCTGTTCCAGTTTGAATTCATCCTCCTTAAACATGGGAGACCACAACTGCACACAGTATTCCAGATGAGGTCTCACCAGTGCCTTGTATAACAGTACTAACACCTCCTTTTCTCTACTGGAAATACCTCGCCTGATGCATCCCAAGACTGCATTACTTTTTTTCACGGCGATATCACATTGGCGGCTCATACTCATCCTGTGATGTACCAATACTCCAAGGTCCTTCTCCTTTGTTACTTCCAACTGATGAGTCCTCAGGTTATAACAATAGTTCTTGTTGTTAATCCCTAAATGCATGACCTTGCACTTTTCACTATTAAATTTCATCCTATTACTATTACTCCAGTTTACAAGGTCATCCAGAACTTCCTGTATGATATCCCAGTACTTCTCTGTCTTGGCAATACCTCTCAGGTTTGTGTCATCAGCAAACTTTATTAGCACACTCCCACTTTTTGTGCCAAGGTCAGCAATAAAAAGATTGGTCCCAAAACTGATCCCTGAGGAACTCCACTAGTAACCTCCCTCCAGCCTGACAGTTCACCTTTCAGTATGACCTGTTGTAGTCTCCCCTTTAACCAGTTCCTTATTCACCTTTCAATTTTCATATTGATCCCCATCTTTTCCAATGTGTCATCTATCCACACATTAGCTTCGCATTATGCACTGACCTGACAAGCTCAAGACGACGCGGTTTCAGCAGAGCAGTGCTCCAATCTGCAAGACTGAATTCCGAGTCCACCTCGGGGGATTCTGCTTGTGAGTCATCTACAATGGAATGGACATGAGCAAACACTCGAAGAAGAAAAAATGTTTACCCACCTTTTCATAACTGTTGTTCTTTGAGATGTGGTGTTCATGTTCATTCCTCTTGCCCCTCTGTTGGAGTTGTCAGCAAAAAGGAACTGAAAGGACGTAGGGCCGGCAGCGCCTGATATACCTCAGTGTGAGTGGAGCACTCCAGAGGGCACCACAGCTGGCTCAATGCTTACCGCTAAGGGAAAAGTCTTTGACAGCTGCACAAGTGGGTGCACACACTACTACAATGAAGTGGACATGAGCGACACATCTTGAAGAACAATAGTTACAAAAAGGTGGGTAACTGTCGTCCCCCTCCCTGTCCCCCGGTCTATTGTATAGCTGTTCCTAGATAGGATAATATCAAGAAATTGCTGTGATGCGCTTATTAATTGGTGGTGGTGGTTGGGATAAAACAGAAGTGAGCTTGATGTGCAAGCTTAATTGACAGAAAAACCTCCCTGTCGGAAAGTTAACATTTAAAGTTGCTGCTATCTCCCCTCCCCAGGGTACTGTCAAACAGCTGCTGGTGTTCTCTGAAGCAGAGGGGAATCCCTGCCTGTTGGATATCTGCGGGAATTTCCTGGCTGTGGGAACGGACTTGGCTCACTTTAAAATCTTTGATCTCTCTCGCAGGTATTATTAAGCGTTTACAAGGGTCGGAATCTATAGCTCAGGTTTCTTCTTTTCTTCTTCTTCTTTCTTTTTTTTTAATCTTAAGGGAATTTTGTACTGGTGAAAAATGCTAAACTGACAACCATGGAGACTGAATTCATAGAATAGGTACGTCAAAGGCAGTGAGAGTGCAGGCTTTCTCATGCCGCATGCCCTGTAGAAGTTATCTTGCCTATTCAGTCCTTGGCTTCTTTTAAAAAAAAAAAAGTGTATATATTTTTTACTTTATAGACTCCTGCCAAATTTTGCTGCTCTACCTTCAATGTTTTCAGGGAGAAGCTGAGGTTAGAAGATCCAGTCTTACCTAGTGAAGTGTGTTGCCAGTTCAATAGTATCTGATAAACTGATGTTGTTTTATACACTCACAAATCACTCTTGTGAGAAGTTGACCCTTTTGTATTATCAAGCTCTTCTTTGAGTGCTTGTTCATGTCAATTCAAATCAGATATGAGCGCGCTGCGTGCATGACAGCTGGAAGATTTTTCCCCTAGCAGTATCTGCAGGGTTGGTCTGGGTGCCCCCCTGGAATCACATCTTCATGGTGCCCAATATAGAGCCCTGCTGACGCGACCCCCCCGCCCACCAGTTCCTTCTTACCGTCTATGATGGCTAGCTGGAACTCCATTGCTCTTTCCTCAGCAAGCATGTGCTTTACAGTATCACCCTTTGTGTATATATAGTTAGATTTAGTAGTAGAGTAGTTACACTTAGTGTAGATAGTAGTTCTCATAAGTTTCCTTTGGGGTTCCCCCCTGCCCCAACGCTTTTCCCTGGCACTGGGGTATGCCTCAGTCCCTGGGCTTTAAGCTGTGCTCAAACTGCGGCAGGTTTATGCTGAGAAGTGACCCACACACTTCATGCTTGAATTGTCTCAGTGAGGGTCACCTTAGGGAGCGTTGTAAGATCTGTAGAGGGTTTTGCCCCAGGAACCTTAAAGACAGAGAACAACACCTCCGAGTTTTGCTTATAGAGGCTGCATGTGGGCCTCAGTTGGTGCCCAGTGCGGCAGACCCGGCCCCAAGTGCTGCTTCCTTGGTGTGCAGTGCTCCAGCATCGTCGGTGTGCAAGTCAGTGCGGAGGAAGGACTCCTCTAGAGACCTTCAGCACCGCCACAGCTCTGCGCACAGGTCCCAGACATCTGTAAGGCCCCACTACCTGGTGCCCCACAAAACGAAGGCCAATAGAGGGCGTTCCCCAACCAGGTCTAAAGACCAGGTGGCCAGCAAGTCTCCATCAGGCACCCAGTTGGTGGGGCTTCCGCTGACTCCTGCCTCAGGAGGGGTCTAGTCGAGTCTGGATCTGCACTGCTTGATGGCACTGATTCCTGGCCCAATACATTCTGTGGGTAAGCCGGCGATGATGGTGGCGATGAGGGTATCATCCCCAGCGTATCGACTCCTGGCACCGGTGGCCCGCTCCGGTCCCCGAGTTGGCATCTCTCTCCAGCACCAAGGGGCTCCACTCTTCTGTGGTCATCACAGTTGGAAACCTCAGTCGGAAGCAGAGTCATCGCGTTCCAGTAGGAGCAGAAGATCTCACTCCTGTTGTACCTGGCACTGTGGCCAGGACAGTGGCAGGCTCCTCAGTGGCCCTTCTGGACACCCTGGGCCTATCACCAACATCAGGGGCAGAGTCAGGGTTCCAGATGGGCATCAGTGGCCTCTGCTGCACATGCCTTCCACACCAAGGATCCTGGTGGGGGCCCATCCAGCAGCCATACCGACATCAGTGATCTCGGCACTGATTGCGGTGTTGACGACGGGGGCGCCAGTTGCTTCACATTCTTGGCACTGAGCGCAGCTCTAATCCCAGCACCAATCCTGGCACTGTCTGTAGCACCAACAGCTGCACTGGTGATCCTCGCCCCGTGGGACCCCAATGAGGCCAAGGGCAGGGAGTAGTACCAGTCACCACCTCATTCTCCTCGTCTCTGGATGAAGTGGTGGCTGCCTTATCAACCTCTCCAGCCTTAGAGGACAGCGAGGTCCTACAACAGCTGCTGAGACAGGTGGCCCAGAACCTAAACATCAAACTGGAGAAGTGGTGGAGGAGGCCAACCCGATGGTCGATAGCCTTTCCCTTCCAGGGCCATCCCATATTGCTTGGCTGCTGATTAAGACCATCAGTGATGCCACTAAGACCCTGTGGCAGACCCCATCTTCATTGCCGCCTACCATGAAAAGGTATGAGCGGAGATATCTAGTCTCCTCCAAGTGGTATGAACACTTACATACGCACCCCCTGGTGGACTCCCTGACAGGGAATATGGCCAACCAATGCAAGCACCAGGGCTACCAGGGGCCCTCTCCAAAGAATCAAGAGGCCAAAAACTGGACCTCTTCTGGACGAAAATCTATTCAATTCGGGGGAGGGGTGTGTGTTTGCAGCTCCGTATCGCTAGCCATCCAGCGGTGGTTAGCAGGTACAATTACAATACTTGTGGGACCATGGAAAAATTTGCAAAACTCCTGCCTATGGACTCTCACACAGAATTTTCTGAACTAGTAGAGGAGGGCAAATTGATCTCTCGTGCATCCCTTTAGGCAGTCTTAGACACTGTGGACACAGTGTCTCGCACCATGACAACCGGGGTAGCGTACCTACCAGGATGGCTATGAGAAGGAGTTCCTGGCTTCAGGTCTCTACCCTCCTGTATGAGGTACAGCAGACAGTCCAGGACCTCCCCTTTGAGGGTCAGTCTTTGTTCTCTGAGAAGACTGACTCTCGCCTGCAGAGTCTCAAGGACTCTTGGGCCACCCTGAAATCCCTGGGCCTCCACACCCCTGCCAACCAACGGAGACACTTTAGACCTCAGCCCCCACTGAGGAATTATCAACCTCAGGGTAGGCATGAAGGGTCGCGCAGGAAGAGTAAGAACTCGAGGAAGATACCTCATCCCTCCTCTGGACAGGGCTCTGGCCAGTCTAAACCCTCCTGAGGCCAAACACAGGCCTTTTGAAGGTGCGCCCTAGGGCGATGCACCAGTGCAATGACTGGATCCATCCTGCCTTACCTTTTCTTCTCGTCTATCCCCTTTCTACCCTGCGTAGGCCAGTATTACATTGGACCGTTGGGTGCTCCACATGGTAGAGAGGGAATATTCACTTCAATTTTCTGCCCTCCCGCACTTCCACCACGCTTCTCCATCCCTCTTCAGGGACCCTTCTCATGAGCAACTCCTTATACAGGAGGTGCTCTCACTGCTTTGCTGGGGGCAGTGAAAGAGGTTCCTCAGGAGCAGAAGGGCAAGGGCTTCTATTCCCAGTACTTCCTGATACTGCAAGCCAAGGGCAGATTCAGGCCTAGGCCTGCAAGAGCTCAACAAGTTTATGACAAAACTCAAGTTCCACATGATCTCCTTAGCCTCTATCATCTCTTGCTTGGGTTCAGGAGACTGGTATGCTGCCCTTGACTTGAAGGATGTGTACTTTCATATAGCAATCACACCGTCCCACAGAAAATACCTCAGGTGGTTGCGTACCTCCGCAGGTGGCAGGTACAGGTGTTTCCACACCTCAGCAACTGCCTGATCAAAGTCTGGTCCAGGATTCTAGTGGAATCACAAGTTGACTTTATAAGAATGATGTTTGACGAACTGAGCCTTCTAAATGTGGGGAAATCAACACTGTCCCCGGTTCAGCAGATAGAATGTATAGGGGTGGTACTGATTTCAACCCAGGCCAGGACGTACCTATGAGAATTGAGGTTCCGGGCCCTGGGCGACATTATTTGGAGTCTCAGGCAGTTTCCCACCACCACAGCAAGGAATTGCCTGAAACTCCTGGGACACATGGCCGCTTGTATCTATGTGGTGCAACATGCCAGGCTCAGAATCCACGACTGGAGCAACTGGCTGGCCTCGGTGTATTGACCAG
Organism: Gopherus evgoodei; assembly: GCF_007399415.2. Classification (NCBI taxonomy): domain Eukaryota; kingdom Metazoa; phylum Chordata; order Testudines; family Testudinidae; genus Gopherus; species Gopherus evgoodei. Next base: position 2,278,732 of record NW_022060059.1, read on the forward strand.
TTCGGGACAGTTTGACAGGGTTGTGACTCTGCCTCACCTGGTCCTCAACTCCCTTCTGAGGAGGCTTGACCCACAGCTGGTGTGTGCAGGGGTCCTCTTCACCAGCCCTCAGCTAACTCTCTCATTGATTACGGACACATCAGACTTGGGCTGGGGAGCACATCTGGGAGACCTCAGGACACAAGGCCTCTAGTCTCCGGCAGAGTTCTCTCTCCACATCAGTGTCAGAGAGCTGAGAGCAGTACTCCTGGCATGCCAACCTTTCCAAGCCCATTTAAGGGGGAAGATGTGTATCAGTGATGACAGACAACACCTCGGCGATATTTTATATTAACAAACATGGGAGGGGGGGCACGCTCCTTTTTCCTGTGCCAGGAAGCCCTCATGTGTGGGACTTCTGCGTAGAGCATTCGATACACCTGCAAGCATCATATCTCCCTAGGGTACAGAATGAGTTAGCGGATTATCTCAGCAGGTCGTTCCATGGCCACAAGTGGTCCCTGTGCCCGGACATCATGAACTCCACTTTCCAGCAGTGAGGCTTTCCCCAGGTAGACCTCTTTGCTCTGCGATACAACAGGAAGTGTCAGCAATTCTTCTCCTTCCTTTGAGCAGGGGGTTGGACTAGATGACCTCCTGAGGTCTCTTCCAACCTTAATCTTCTATGATTCCTGAATCACAGCCCAGGTTCCATAATGGATGTGTTCCTCCTTCCCTGGAGAAGCCATCTCCTGTACGTGTTCCCACCCATCCCTCTCGTTCATGAGGTACTCTCAAGATACAGAGGAATCAAGCAGTTGTGATATTGATAGCTCCAGCCTGGCTCCGCCAGCACTGGTACACATTGCTCCTGGACATGTCCATGGAAGCCCCAGTCACCTTGCCGCTTTTCACGGACTTGATAATCTAGGATCATGGCCATCTCCAGCATCTAAACCTTGAGTAGTTGAACCTCACAGCATGGAAGCTCCATGGCTGAACCCAATGGAGCTCTCCTGCTCAGACCCAGTTAGACATCTCCTTGGCAGTAGGAGACCCTCCACCAGAGCTACCTACCTTGCCAATTGGAAGAAATCTTCAGTCTGGCTGGCGCAGCATCATTTGTCCTTTATGATTGCCTCATACTGTACAACCTTCTCCATTTCAAGCAGCAGGGTCTGTCCATGTCATCAGTACAGGTTCACTTGGCCACCATTTCTTCCTTCCATCCAGGCACAGAGGGCCGGTCAGTCTTTGCCAACCCTATGGTCAGCCGTTTCCTCAAAGATCTCCACAGGCTATATCTGCAAGTCTGACAGCTGGTCCTGGCCTGGGACCTCAACCTGGTCCTTTCTATACTGATGGGGCCACCCTTTGAACCGCTAACAGCATGCTCCCTGCAGGGCCGCCCAGAGGATTCAGGGGGCCTGGGGTCTTCGGCGGTGGGGGTCCTTCTGCTCCAGGTCTTTGGGGCACTTCGGCAGCGGGTCCCAGAGCAAGTGAAGGAGCTGCCGCTGAAGACCCGGAGCAGAAGAAGCTCCAGGTCTTCAGCAGCAGGTCCTTCACTCACTCCGGGTCTGTTCGGTGGCACTGAAGGACTTGCCGCTGAAGACCCACCGAAAACTCTCGTGAGGGCCCCTGAAAACTCTCGTGGGGTCCCCTGCGGGACCCGGGGCAAATTGCCCCACTTGCCCTGCCCTCTGGGCGGCCCTGGCTCCGTGCTCTTCCTCTCGTACAAGGTGGCATTTCTGGTAGCAATAACCTCAGCCAGGAGGGTGTCTGAGCTCAAGAGCCTAACATCAGAGCCTCCTTGTTCTTTAAGGACAAGTTTCAGCTCCGGCCTCACCCAGCTTTCCTCCCAAAAGTTGTCTAGCAATTTCACGTCAACCAGGACATCTTCCTCCCAGTGTTCTATCCTTAGCCACACTCAAGTGGCAGGTAGCAGAGGCATCATTCGTTGGATGTCCGCAGAGCATTAGCCTCTTAAATTGAGAGAACAAAGCCATTCCGAAAGTCCATTCAACTATTCGTGACTGTGGCAGACAGAATGAAGGGTCTTCCAGTCTCCTCTCAACTAATTTCATCGTGGATCACATCCTGCATCCAAAGTGCTATAACCTGGCAGGGGTGCCTGCCCCTCTGCTCACTGCACACTCCACCAGGGCTCAGGCTTTTTCAGCTGCATTCCTGGTGCAGGTTCCCCTTCATGAAATATGCAGAGCGGCAACACGGTCCTCCATACATAGTTTCACCGCACATTATGCGATTACCCAGCAGGCCAGAGATGATGCAGCCTTTGGTAGAACGGTGCTCCAATCAGTGGACAACTCCAACCCTGCCTCCTGAACTTATGCTTGGTAGTCACCTGGTTGGAATTGACATGAACAAGCACTCGAAGAAGAAAAAAGTTACTCACCTTCTCATAAGTGTTGTTCTTCAACATGTGTTGTTCATGTCCATTCCAATACCCAACCTCCTACCCTGCTGTTGGAGTAGCTGGCAAGAAGGAACTGAGGGGGGTTTGGGTCAGCAGGGCCCTATATTGAGTGTCATGAAGACATGACTCAAGGGGGTGCCCAGACTGACCCTACGGATACTGCTAGGGGAAAAATCTTCCAGCTGTCGTGCACGCGGCGTGTGCACACCTGATTGGAATGGACATGAACAGGGCCACCCAGAGGATTCAGGGGGCCTGGGGTCTTCAGCAGCGGGGGGGGCACTGCTTCGGCGGCAATTTGGTGGCGAGGGGTGCTTCCGCTCCGGGACCTGCCACCGAAGTGCCCTGAAGACCCGTGGTGGGGGGCACCCTGCCGCCGAATTGCCGCTGAAGACCTGGCACTTCGGCGGCAGGTCCTGCTTCGGCTGTAATTCGCTGAAGACCCAGAGCGGAAGAAGCTCCGGGGGCCCTGGCCCCACGAGAGTTTTCTAGGGCCCACAGAGTGAGTGAAGGACCCCGCTCCAGGGGCCCTGAAAAACTCTCATGGGGGCCCCTGCGGGGCCCAGTGCCTGGGGCAAATTGCCCCACTTGCTCCCCCCCCCCCCGGGCAGCCCTGGACATGAACAGCATATCTCGAAGCACAATCGTTACGAGAAGGTGAGTAACCATTTTTTCTAGGTCTGAGATTTGAGGTCAAAGGTAATAGCTTCAGTGATGTCACTGCTGCTTCTCCATGAGTTTGAATTCTCAGTGTGGACTTGGACTCATAATCCCACAGAGCAGGAAATTCATGCACTGTTGTAAGCAGCACATATAGTGCATTCAGGGGTTCCAGATCTTCAGTGTTTGTTTCCATCATTACTCCAATAATCAATGAATATTTCTTTGGGGATAAATACAATGTTTTCACTGGAGTGCAGTTTGCATGGCTTATCTCTTTTTTTAAATTTTTTTCCTAGAGGGAAGGGAAACTTGAAATAATTACCTTTTTTCCCACAATGATTTCCATCTGGGGTGATACTGAGTAACAGCATCATGGTTTGTCACTGTCATTCACTAGCCAAAGCCTTCTGTGGTAAGGCTGATGATGGCTCAGTGAGTAGCTTGATACTCTCCCATGTAGGAAACCTGGCTTTAGGAACAGAACAGGGCGTTTTGCAGATCTCGCTGAGAACATAAGCAATACTTTTGGGCAGTGGGGAGGGAGTCCACAAAAGCTTTCTCAAGGTGATGACTTCAGTCTATAAAGTACTTTGTGGATTGGATCTTGGATACTTAAGACGATCTCTTTCCATTTGTACTTAGTAGTTGAGAACAATTTGGATATTTCTACTGCCAACCCGTAAGTACAAACATAAGAGGAGTAGAGGGTCCTCAACTTTGGAATTAACTTCCTCTATTGAATCAAAAAGCCGAAGTTTGTTGACCTACCGGTCAGGGCATAAGCGCCCTCCTCCCCCTTTTTGGGGGGAACTTTTCCTGAGGTGAAGGGCTTAATTAAGTTCTGAAATGAGTAAGAGTTTAATTAATATTAGTCATACTGTTATGTTGAAGTGTGCTTCTGTCCTGACAAGTGATTGTCAAACTTGTACATTTTGACTCCACACTTCTGTTCGTTGTGTGTGTTCAGAGCCTTACCTGTTGACAGTTAGTGACAAAATAAATTTGAGAACCCAGCAGAACCAAGAGGGTAAGCTGAATTCTGTTCTTTCTTATGTATAATCAGCAGAACAATTTGCAAAACTCCAGTCAGTCAAACCTGTGAAAACCCATTAGCAGCACTGGCATTGCACAGGTACCACAGAGGGCCTAATCTGAAAACCTTGGGTTTGTGCAGGGTATCACTATGACTTGCAGGGCTTTTATTATTGGTGTTGATGTTGTAGATTGAAAGAACCTAGCTTAAATCTCAGATGTCAGGCTAAGTTTTTAGGGCTGTAAAAAAACTCATTTACTTGTACAGTGAGCATATTTGATCTGGAATTAACAAGAGATAATAAATAGAACCCCAGAATGTTATTTTTACATACCAATTCAGAGGCCATGTCTTGTTTTCATTTTATAAATCTAAAAATAAATACTATCACTCTTGCTAGCTGTATCCCAGTGACTGATAGGAGTTGTCCTCTCAGGCACAGAGTGAATGCTGTTACTGTGGCTTCTACGGTAGGAAGGATTGATTGGATATAGGGAGAAAGGAGGACAAAAGTGTGAACAATTCAGTCGTTTAGGCTATGTCTGCTCTACCCAGCAGTTCAGACTATGGGGATGTGAATGTAGTCCTGTTTTGAGAGGAGTACATTAATATGAACTAGGATCCTTTTAGTTCATGCCTGCATTATCCACACAGGGCTCTTATAGCACAGCAGCACTTTGTTGCACACTGCTGTTCATATGCCTGGAGTCCAAACTGCAAGGCAGTGTAGACGAGCCCTTAGAACTTTTCTATGTGGAGAATCTGACTAGCATAGCTAAAGTGGATAAACTATTCCACTATAGTTATGCCAGTATAACTTTGTCATGGGGACACAATAGTTATTCCAGTTCAGCTATGCCAGTCAATTTCCCTGTGTAGACAAATCCTACTTCTCCTGAAACAGGATGGCAGGATTTTCTTGTTGCAGGTGTTGGAACACTGCATAACATTTTAAGTTTATTCCTGCTGCGTTTAAGCCTCTAAAGAGGAAGCTAGAGTCTGGGACAAAAGGTGAGAAGACTTCCAATATTTGGGTCTTGTGCCCTATTTGATTTGATTATTAAAGGTCTTTTCTGAAGTTTGAAAAATATTTTAAACTGTTTTTCAAGCACTGACACTTAGCACCACATGAATCACTGTCGTCTGTTCCTACAGAGAGGCGAAAGTGCACTGCAGTAGTAAGAACTTGACTGAGCTCTTTCCTGGCCTGCGGGGCATTGCATCGGTTAAGTGCAATGCTAATGGCAACAAAGTCAGCATCCTTGTCAACAAGGTGAGACAGGACTCCCCACATACCACACTGTAGTCTGAATGTGACACCAAATGCTAGACTAGCTATAATGTAGAGATATTCATATGAAGATATACCTATCTCATAGAGCTGGAAGTGACCCTGAAAGGTCATTGAGTCCAAACCCCTGCCTTCACTAGCAGGACCAAGTACTGATTTTTGCCCCAGATCCTTACATGGTCCCCTCAAGGATTGAGCTTACAACCCTGGGTTTAGCAGGCCAATGCTCAAACCACTGAGCTATCCCTCCCCTGTTAACTTCTCTAATATAAACCCACATTGGCTATGCTCTGTTTTCAGGAATCAGAATTTCTGGGGTAAGCATTGATAGAAGCACTAAAAGTTTTTGTAGGTCCAAGGACTCTAGTGACCCATCTCTGGCCATTGGCGATATTTGCTAATAGAAGTTGTGGATTGGCCATATACCGTTATAGGAAATTTCATCATATCATCCCTTTCATAAATGTATCAAGCTCATCCTTAAAATGGGTGAGGTTTTCTGCCTGCATTACTCCCCTTGGAAGGCTTTTCCAGAACTTCATTCCTCTGATGGTGAGAAACCTTTATCTAATTTCAAGCCTAAAGTTATTGATGGCCAGTTTATGTCCATTTGTCCTTGTGCCAACATTGGCTCTTAACTTAAATCACTCCCTCCTCTTTTTCTCTCTCTCTCTCTCTCCCCCTGATATTTATCCCTTTGATACATTTATAGAGCACAATCTTATCTCTCTTCATCCTTTGTTTTGTTCAGGAGCTTGGTTTGTTTAGCCTAAGTGTCCTTTTGTAAGGTAGGTTCTCCATTGCTCTGATCATAGAACCATAGAATATCAGGGTTGGAAGGGACCTCAGGAGGTCATCTAGTCCAACCCCCTGCTCAAAGCAGGACCAATCCCCAGACAGATTTTTGCCCCAGATTCCTAAATGGGCCCCTCAGGGATTGAACTCACAACCCTGAGTTTAGCAGGCCAATGCTCAAACCACTGAAATATCCCCCACAAAAATGGTCATGGAGTTCAGTCCCCTGCCTTCACTAGCAGGACCAAGTACTGATTTTTGCACTAGATCCCGAAGTGGCCCCCTCAAGGATTGAACTCACAACGCTGGATTTAGTATCCTAATGCTCAAACCACTGAGCTGTCCCTCCCCAATCCTAGTAGCCTTGTCTGCACCTGTTTTGGTTAGAATTCATCTTTCTTAAACATGGAGACCAGAATTGCACACAGTATTCCAGATCAAGTCTCATCAGTGCCTTGTATAATGGTAACAAACCTTCCCAGTCTCTACTGGAAATATCTCGCCTTATGCATCCTAGCATTGCACTACCCTTTATCAAGGCTGCATCACATCAGCGGCTCATAGTCATTTGTGATCGACCAATTGTCATGGCATAATTCCCCACTCTGAACCTTAGCGTCCAAAAGATGGGGTACCAGCATGAATTCCTTTAAGCTTAATTACCAGCTTAGTACTTGTAGCGCTGCCACCAATCAGGAATTCCAGTGCCTGGTACACTTTGGTCCCCCCAAAACCTTGCCCTGGGACCCCCAAGACCCAGACCCTCTGGATCTTAACACAAGGAAAGTAAACCCTTTCCCTCACCGTTGCCTCTCCCAGGCTTCCCCTCCCTGGGTTACCGTGGAAGATCACTGTGATTCAAACTCCTTGAATCTTAAAACAGAGAGGAAAATCCACCTTCCTCTCTCCCCATCCCAGACTCTCCCTGAGAGAGAAAGTAATCCTAACACAGAGAGAAGTTAACCTTTCTCCCCACCAATTTCCTGGTGGATCCAGACCCAGTCCCCTGGGGTCTCACCAGAATAAAAAAAACAATCAGATTCTTAAACGAGAAAAGCTTTTAATTAAAGAAGGAAAAGCAGTAAAAATTATCTTTATTAATTTAAGATGGAATATGTTACAGGGTCTTTCAGCTATAGACACTGGGAATACCCTCCCAGTCTAAGTATACATGTACAAATTAAAATCCTTTCAGCAAAATACACATTTGAACTCCTTCCAGCCAAATACACATTTGCAAATAAAGAAAACAAACATAAGCCTAACTCGCCTTATCACCTAGTACTTACTATTTTGAATCTATAAGAACCCATATCAGGGAGATTGAAGAGAAACCTGGTTGCACGTCTGGTCCCTCTGAGCCCCTAGAGTGAACAACAACCAAAATCTAACAGCACACACACAAACTTCCCTCCCTCAAGATTTGAAAGTATCCTGTCCCCTGATTGGTCCTCTGGTCAGGTGACAGCCAGACTCACTGAACTTGTTAACCCTTTACAGTCAAAAGAGATATAAAGTACTTTTGTTCTATTAACTCCTACTATCTGTTTATGACACCAATACACAAGGTCTTTCTCCTCTTCTGTCACTTCCAACTGATACCTCCCCATCTTATAGCAGTAATTCTTGTTGTTGGTCCCTACATGCATGACCTTGCACTTTGCACTATTAAATTTCATCCCATTTCTATTACTCTAGTTTTCAAGGTCATCCAAATCTTCTTGAATGATATTCTGGTCCTCCTGCATATAGGCAGTACCTCACAACTTTGTATCATTTGCAAATTTTATTAGCACACTCCTGCTTTTTGTGCCAAGGCCATTAATTAAAATGTTAAATAAGATGGTACCAATACTGATCCTTGAGGCACTCCTCTAGTAACCTCTCTCCAGCCTGGCAGTTCACCTTTCAGCATGACCCATTGTAGTCTTCCCTTTAACCAGTTCCTTACCCACCTTTGGATTCTGGTATTAATCCCCATCTTCTCCAAATTAACTAATAATTTCCCATGTGGAACTATATCAAATGCTTTACTTGAAATCCAGGTAGATAAGATCTACTACATTTTCTTTGAGAAGATAACTTATTTCCTAGACAGAGAAAGAGATCAAGTTGGTCTGGTACAAACTACCTTTTATAAAACCGTGTTGCATTTTATCCCAGTTACTGTTTGCCTCTAGGTCTTTAATTACTCTCTCTTTCAAAATTTGTTCTAAGACCTTGTATACAATTAAGGTCACACTAACAGGCCTGTCGTTTCCCACATGATTCCCCCCCACCCCTTTCTTAAGTATAGGTGCTATATTTGCGTTTCTCCAGTCATAGGGTACAACCCCTGAGTTTACAGATTCATAAAAAATTCTGGCTTTGGGGTTTGCAATTTCTTGTGCCAGTTCCTTTAATGTTTTTGGATGGAGATTACCCAGGTTCCCCAATTTGGTCCCGTTAAGCTGTTTGAGTTTGGCTTCCACCTTGTGGTAATTTCTGCTTCCATATCTTTGTTCCTGTTAACCACCCTGCCACTTCCCTTAAGCTCCTAGAATTATAGAATCATAGACTTTAAGGTCAGAAGGGACCATTATGATCATCTAGTCTGACCTCCTGGACAATGCAGGCCACAGAATCTCACCCATCCACTCCTGTATCAAACCTATGTCTGAGCCATTGAAGTCTTCAAATCATGGTTTAAAGACTTCAAGGTGCAGAGAACCTTTCAGCAAGTGACCCATGCCCCATGGTGCAGAGGATGGCGAAAACCCCCCAGGGCCTCTGCCAATCTACCCTGGAGGAAAATTCCTTCCTGACCCCAAATATGGCGATCAGCTAAACCCTGAGCATGTGGGCAAGACTCACCAGCCAGACACCCAGGAAAGAATTCTCTGTAGTAACTCAGATCCCACCCCATGTAACATCCCATCACAGGCCATTGGGCATATTTACCGCTAGTAGTCAAACACGAATTAATTGCCAAAATTAGGCTATCCCATTATACCATCCCCTCCATAAACTTATCAAGCTTAGTCTTGAAGCCAGATATGTTTTTTGCCCCCACTACTCCCCTTGGAAGGCTGTTCCAGAACTTCACTCCTCTAATGGTTAGAAACCTTCATCTAATTTCAAGTCTAAACTTCCTGATTGCCAGTTTGTATCCATTTGTTCTTGTGTCCGCATTGGTACTGAGCTTAAATAATTCCTCTCCCTCCCTGGTATTTATTCCTCTTATATATTTATAGAGAGCAATCATCTCTCCTCTCACCCTTCTTTTGGTTAGGCTTAACAGCGCATATCCTTCAATATATATACTCCAGTCATAACTACTTTCTACCATGTTTCCATTATCCCTATAATATCTGATTTCACTTACTGTACCAGTAGTTCTACTTCCTCCATTTTGTTACCCAGGTCCCTTGCATTGATTTACAGACATCTTTCTTGTTTCTGCTTGGCTTCACCCAGATTCCTCACCCAATTAGGTACTGTCATTTTACTGTCAATATTGCCTATTTGACTGTTATTGTCATTGGTATTGGCACTATCTTTCCTTCTGTCATCTATTCTCCTACCCTCTGTTGTTCCTTTCTCCATTGTTGTATTCCATTTTACTTGATTTTCCTTCCTGTCAATATTAGAATCAGGTGTGGATATTACATGAGCATCTCCCAACTGTCTCAGCCGAATTCCTGCTTTAAAGCTCTTTTAATCAGTTGTGCAAACATCCATCCTGGAAGTCTATTTCCCTTCCTGCTTAGGTGGACTCCGTCCCATGAGAGCAGTCCTCTGTCTGTTAATGCCTCCCAATAGTGGAATGTCCCAAAGCCCTCTTTATAGCACCATTACTTGAGCCATCTGTTGATCATTATAATCTTGTCTTGTCTTCACTGTCCTCCAATCGGGACAAGTAGAATCCCTCTGAAGATCACCTGAGCATCCATTTCTTTCAGCACCTTCCCCAGCCTGGCGTAATTTTCCTTGATGTGTCAGAGCAAGAATCTAGCAGTATCATTTGTTCCCATATGAAAGACAGTCAATGGATTCTTTCCTGCTCCCATTAGGATCCTCTTCTGCCTTAGGGCCACATCCCCTATCTTGGCTCCTGGCAGACAAAACACCCTTTCATTTTTTTTTTTTTTAAATAATGTAGATGTACCTATCTCCTAGAACTGGAAGGGACCCTGAAGGGTCATCAAGTCTAGCCCCCTGCACGCACAAGCAGGACCAAGTACTGATTTTTGCCCCAGATCCCTAAGTGTCCCCCTCAAGGATTGAGCTCATAACCCTGGGTTTAGCAGGCCAATGCTCAAACCACTGAGCTTTCCCTCCCCCTTCTGTTCTCCAGATCAGCTCTGGTTATAGGCCTGTCTGTTGTTCTTTGTAGAGAGTCCCCAGTAATGTAGACTTGCCTCTTGTTGTTAGTATGATTGTCCGGCCTACCCTCTTTTGTTCTTTCTGGCTTCAAGACTTCTTGTCTGTTCCCACTTGCAGTCTTCTGCGAGTTGTCCTCTATCCTCCTGGGTCTCTGAACTCTGGCTAGCTCAATGGTCTCTTCCCCTCTTCTTGTAGGACTAGCCACTCTTCTCTTCTTTCTTGCTCTCTCATTTTCTGTTACTGCCTGCCTCTCCCCTTCATTTTCCAACTCAGCAAACCTGTTCCTCAACTCTATTTCTCCTTCACCAGCTGGTCTTTTCCTCTGCCTTATTCTCATAGTCACATGCTTCCATTGTCCACTTTCTTCATCCAGCAGTCTATTCTCACAGTTCCCTGCTCCAGCATGCATCTTCAATTCATGACGTTTTCTTTCAGCCTCCTCTCTCTTTCTCTCCATCACCTGCTCAAATCACTTTTGAAATTCAGCCATGGTTTCTAGCTACAATTCCAAACCTCAGATCTTCTCTTCCATCAGCTCTATCAAGTGGTACTTCATACACACAAAGCACCTTTCCAGTACCCTCTCCAGAATAATGTCCATCCTCACAATTTCCATATTCAGTCATCTTCACTGTCTTTTCCATTCCTTGGGTCACTACCACTGCTGCCTCTATAGCTGCCATAGGCTTCCCTGCTAAGCTACTGTGAAGAAGGAAGAAAGAACCCCAAAAAGCAACCAAAAACACACACACCTTGCTGAATCCCCCATTCAGACTCCTTTGTTTTCAGGTGTGTGTTTGGCTCCTGTGCTGCTGGCTGGCCTGTGGGCTGCCTTTATAGACCAGCTGAATTTTACCTTGCTGGTCTCTTCTACTGCCGGCCTCTTCTACTGACGGCTCTAACTTTCTCTTTTCCCCTTCCATAGGCTGATGAGAGTCTTGACTCTAAGATCTGTTTCTATGATATTGAAATGGACACAGTCACACTCTTTGATTTCAAGGCTGGATGTGGGGATGGTGGAGCCGTGCCCTCCTACTCTGGACAAGAGCCTGAAAAGTAAGAAAACTTCATTTTGGAAAGTCTGGTTTGTGGCTTTAGGATAGGAATCTAATTTACCAAAACAAGCCGTTCCTTGATGCTAGAGGAACTCTGCACAAACTAGTGAGTTGCTCTGATTTAACTAAATTTCTTTTTTTTAACTGATTTTATGTAAATTGGGGCAAACACTGTGTGTAGATAAATCTTGTTGGGGCTTGCTTTCTCTACCTTTTAGTGGGACATTTTGTTGATAACCACATTTATCCCTGTTATTGCATATGTAAATTTGAAATAGTAACAGAATTATGGCTGACTAGTGTCTAGAGACATCACATTTTATTTTCACAGAACAATTGAACCTCTAAATTCTTGCTGCCCAAGTTTAGAGTGGTGAGGAGTGTTGTGAATATTGCATGCTCAGACCTTACAGCGATATTAGTGACTTGTGCCATACACATGGCATAACTATTCTGAGAATGCAAAATATGTGGGAACCCATCCACTTCCGCAAGCTGAGTCTAGAGTGTAAGAAGGGAATGGGAGAGCATCCTGGAGAGCCTAACAAAGGAAAAGCTTAACATCCAGATCTTATCAAAATGTTTTCATTTCTGGGAAAAACTTGAATGAAATGCATGCATTTACATCTGTTTAAATTTAATGTTTTGGTTTTCAAACTACACCATGTAGCTATAAGTAATAGGTTAGAAATGTTGGTCACAAGGCAGCAATATGCAGTGAACCGAGTGAGGCTCAGAATCTGGTGGAATGATATAGGTCCAGATTTCTATTTAGCCCTTCAGAAATATATGTTGTGGTTCCTCAGTTGTGCCAAGCCACTTTTGAAATACAGACTTCTGTCTTCAGCAATCCTTCAAGTAGGTATTACAAACAAGCATGCAATTATTGACATCAGCTCTGAAAAATGAGAGGTTTCTGGGAGTGCCCAGCTTATTACAGGAGATAACTGGGTCTGTGGATGAGGGGAAAGCAGTGGATGTGTTATTCCTTGACTTTAGCAAAGTTTTTGATACGGTCTCCCACAGTATTCTTGCCAGCAAGTTAAAGAAGTATGGGCTGGACGAATGGATTATAAGGTGGATAGAAAGCTGGCTAGATCGTCGAGCTCAACGGGTAGTGGTCAATGGCGCCATGTCTAGTTGGCAGCCGGTATCAAGCAGAGTGCCCCAAGGGTCGGTGCTGGGGCCAGTTTTGTTCAATATCTTCATTAATGATCTAGAGGATGGTGTGGACTGCACTCTCAGCCTAAATTGGGAGGAGTGGTCGATACACTGGAGAGGAGAGATAGGATACAGAGGAACCTCAGCCTAAATTGGGAGGAGTGGTAGATACGCTGGAGAGGAGGGATAGGCTACAGAGGAACCTAGACAAATTAGAGGATTGGGTCAAAAGAACCCTGATGAGGTTCAACAAGGACAAGTAGTCCTGCACTTAGGACGGAAGAATCCCATTCACTGTTACAGACTAGGGATCGAATGGCTAGGAAGCAGTTCTGCAGAAAAAGACCTAGGGGTTATAGTGGACGAAAAGCTGGATATGAGTCAACAGTGTGCCTTTGTTGTCAAGAAGGTTAAAAGCATTTTGGGCTGTATAAGTAGGGACATTGCCAGCAGATCGAGGCATGTGATCATTCCCCTCTATTCGGCATTGGTGAGGCCTCATCTGGAGTACTGTGTCCAGTTTTGGGCCCCCCACTACAAGAGGGATGTGGAAAAATTGGAAAGAGTCCAGCAGAGAGCAACAAAAATGATTAGGGGTCTGGAGCACATGACTTATGAGGAGAGGCTGAGGGAACTGAGATTGTTTAGTCTGCAAAAGAGAAGAGTGAGGAGGGATTTGATAGCTGCTTTCAACTACCTGAAAGGGGCTTCCAAAGAGGATGGTTCTAGACTGTTCTCAATGGTTCCTGATGTCAGAACAAGGAGTAATGGTCTAAAGTTGCAGTGGGGGAGGTTTAGGTTGGATATTAGGAAAAACTTTTTCACTAAGAGGGTGGTGAAGCACTGGAATGGGTTCCCTAGGGAAGTGGTAGAATCTCCTTCCTTAGAGGTTTTTAAGGTCAGGCTTGACAAAGCCCTGACTGGGATGATTTAGTTGGGAATTGGTCCTGCTTTGAGCAGGGGGTTGGACTAGATGGCTTGCTGAGGTCCCTTCCAACCCTGATATTCTCTGATTCTATTCGTGAATGCAGAGAAGGCAGATTTTCAGTCCTTTAGGTTTTAGTCATCCAGATAAATACAGCAACAGGGCAAATTTGAGGATGGTGGAAGCTTTAAACGGTAGCATTTTGTTCAGCCTGGCACAGGTCACTGTAAAACTGAGAGATTTGTGTCAGCTGGTATGCAAATAGAGAAAACACATTGGCATCATCTGACATTTATGCTTTTAGTGTGTAGCATCCTGAAATGAGAGTGAAAGCATCAAACAATTAAAAAAGCAATAATAATAAATAAATAAATAAATAAATAAATAACCCACTCAGCGTCGCCCTTCCCCTCCTCCTGAAGACAACAAAATCTCTTCCAGTGTCACTGTTGCAAATTTTTCAGATGCAGTCCAGTGTGGCAGGAGCCATTCAGGTTTCAGCTTTTTGCCAGGATTCTTTTGCAAGATATAAGAATGACTCGTGTGCTAAAAACTTTGCAGTCCGCCACCCCTCAAATTCAAATGTTTCAAATGGGAAAATCTGATACATTAAGTTAAAGGCTGGGGCAGCAAAATCTAAAAACTCCCAATTTTTCACATAAACCATAATCTTGTTTTTGAGCCTAGGGATTAATTGTAATGAGTTAGATTGTGGAGACAACTGTTAAGGTATCTTTCTGCTTTGTTTTAGATTCATAGATTCATAGATTCTAGGGTCAGAAGGGACCAATGTGATCATCTAGTCCGACCCCCTGCACAAAGCAGGCCACAGAACCCTACCCATCCACTTCTATAACAAACCCCTGACCTATGCCTGAGTTATTGAAGTCTTTGAATTGTGGTCTGAAGACCTCAAGCTGCAGAGAATCCACCAGCAAGTGACCCAGGCCCCACGCAGCAGGGGAAGGCGAAAAACCTCCAGGGCCTCTGCCACTCTGCCCTGGAGGAAAATTCCTTCCCAACCCCAAATATGGCGATCAGCTAAACCCTGAGCATGTGGGCAAGACTCAGCAGCCAGCACTCAGGAAAGAATTCTCTGCAGTAACTCAGATCCCATCCCATCCAACATCCCAACACCAACCACTGGGCATACTTATCTGGCGATAATCAAAGATCAGTTGCCAAAATTAGGCTCTCCCATCATACCATCCCTTCCATAAACTTATCAAGCTTAATCTTAAAGCCAGATATGTCTTTTGCCCCCACTACTCCCCTTGGAAGGCTGTTCCAGAACTTCACTCCTCTAATGGTTAGAAACCTCTGTCTAATTTCAAGTCTAAACTTCCTAGTGTCCAGTTTATACCCATTCGTTCTTGTGTCTACATCGGTACTAAGCTTAAATAATTCCTCTCCCTCCCTAATATTAATCCCTCTGATATATTTATAAAGAGCAAGCATATCCCCTCTCAGCCTTCTTTTGGCTAGACTAAACAAGCCAAGCTCTTTGAGTCTCCTTTCATATGACAGGTTTTCCATTGCTCGGATCATCCTAGTAGCCTGTCTCTGAACCTGTTCCAGTTTGAATTCATCCT
The DNA here is from genome assembly GCF_007399415.2 of Gopherus evgoodei. Taxonomy (NCBI): domain Eukaryota; kingdom Metazoa; phylum Chordata; order Testudines; family Testudinidae; genus Gopherus; species Gopherus evgoodei. Next base: position 2,294,028 of record NW_022060059.1, read on the forward strand.
TCTTAAACATGGGAGACCAGAACTGCACACAGTATTCCAGGTGGAGTCTCACCAGTGCCTTATATAACGGTACTAACACCTCCTTATCTTTGCTGGAAATACCTCGCCTAATGCATCCTAAAACCGCATTAGCTTTTTTAACGCCCATATCACATTGGCGGCTCATAGTCATCCTGTGATCTACCAATACCCCAAGGTCCTTCTCCTCCTCTGTTGCTTCCAACTGGTGCGTCCCCAATCTATATCTAAAGTTCTTATTATTAATCCCTAAGTGCATGACCTTGCACTTTTCACTATTAAATTTCATCCTATTACTATTACTCCAGTTTACAAGGTCTTCCAGATCTTCCTGTATGATATCCCAGTCCTTCTCCGTGTTAGCAATACCCCCCAGCTTCGTGTCATCCGCGAACTTTATTAGCACATTCCCGCTTTTTGTGCCAAGGTCGGTAATAAAAAGGTTAAATAAGATTGGTCCCAGAACCGATCCTTGAGGAACTCCACTAGTAACCTCCTTCCAGCCTGACAGTTCACCCTTCAGTATGACCCGTTGTAGTCTCCCCTTTAACCAGTTCCTTATCCACCTTTCAATTCTCATATTGATCCCCATCTTTTCCAATTTGACTAATAATTCCGCTGTGGAACCGTGTCAAATGCCTTACTGAAATCTAGGTAAATTAGGTCTACCGCATTTCCTTTGTCTAAATAGTCTGTCACCTTCTCAAAGAAGGAGATCAAGTTGGTTTGGCACGATCTACCTTTAGTAAAACCATGTTGTACTTTGTCCCAATTACCATTGACCTCAATGTCCTTAACTACTTTCTCCTTCAAAATTTTTTCCAAGACCTTACATACTGCAGATGTCAAACTAACAGGCCTGTAGTTACTCGGATCACTCTTTCTCCCTTTCTTAAAGATAGGAACTATGTTAGCAATTCTCCAGTCGTATCGTATAACCCCTGAGTTTACCGATTCATTAAAAATTCTCGCTAACGGGCTTGCAATTTCATGCTCCAGTTCCTTTAATATTCTCGGATAAAGATTGTCCGGGCCCTCCGATTTTGTCCCATTAAGCTGTTCAAGTATGGCTTCTACCTCAGATGTGGTAATATCCACCTCCATATCCTCATTCCCTTCCCCCCTCTCATTCTGGGGACACCAATAAAGGAGAAAAATAATTACTGCTGAGGCCTCTGTTTTCTGTCTCCCTTTACACTGATACTTAGCATTTAGGGTCATGCTTTGTTTTCAAAGCACTATACAGACATTAATTATCCCTCACAGGTATTGTGAATCTACCTAGGATTTTATATTGCCTCGATCTTGGTGGTATGTAAATGCCTGAGGTATGCAAGTAAATGTTAGCCCCATTGCATAGATGGTGGAAGTGAAGCACAGAAAGTGATTGACTTTCCCAAGGCTGCACAAAAAGTCATTGGCAAAGCCAGGATAAAAATGCAGGAATTCCTGGCTTACTGCTCTGTGCTCGGTCCACTAGACCACAACACCTCACTGTTTTTTTTTAAATGGAGAGTTTAGTACTTGTGAAAAGTACCACTTTTGACACACCCAGAGAAGTCTCCTATTTGCAGCCCAAGTACTGAGTAAGGAGCTGCAGCAGTGCTGGCTCCCTCATTGTGTCTCAACTTCAACATAAAGGAACCACCTCTCTGGATCAGAGGGCAGATCTGTCTTCATGGCTTGTTCATTCCTTGATCTCTTGGCTCAGATCCCCAATGATGGTACACATTTTGTTTAGTTTTGTGCAAGAGATATGGGCTCTTTTCCATCAAGAACAGCAACTCATTTTGTATAGGCCATCAAACAGCCATGAGATCAGACCTCTTGATTGCTACTGAGCTGGATTTGAACCATGGCTTAGATGAGTAAGACACTACATGTATGTCTATACTGCAGCTGAGAAGTGTAATTTTCAGTTTGCATAGACATACCTGCACTAGCTCTGACTGAGGTAACATGCTAAAAATAGCAGTGAGGCCATGGCAGCTCATGCAAATCACCTGAATAAGTACCTAGGGCCTCTGATGGGTTTGTACTCAGGTGGCTGGCCTGAGCCACTGCCCATGCCACCACAGCCACACTGCTATTTTTAGCATGCTAGCTCTGAATGAGTGGGTGTACATATGTCTATCTGAGTGAGGAATTACACCTCCCAGCTGCAACGTAGATGTATCCTTAGAGTTTGCTGCTTGGCTAAATGTTTATCTGCATTTGCGGTATCTTTTATACATGTTTAATGTTCCTGGTATTTAAAAAATATATATATATATAGGACAAACTAAAAGTGATGCAGTGTCAGATAGATAATGTGATTGTGAAGCTTGCAATGCTGTTTAGGAGGCATTGAAAATTGTGATTTGTACAGTTGATGTTGAAATGCAGTAGGTTTTATATTTGATGAGTAAGTGCAGATAAAGGAGGCTGTTTAACTCCTGTGCTTCTGGCAGGATTATTCAATACAATCATAGAATATTAGGTTTGGAAGAGACCTCAGGAGGTCATCTAGTCCAATCCCCTGCTCAAAGCAGGACCAATACCAACTAAATCATCCCAGCCTTAAAAACCTCTAAGGATGGAGATTTCTCTACCTCCCTGGGTAACCCATTCCAGTGCTTCATCACCCTCTTACTGGGATAGTGTTTCTTAATACGCAGCCTAGACCTCCCCCACTGCAACTTGAGACCATTGATTCTTGTTCTGTCATCTGCCACCACTGAGAACAGCCTAGCTCCATCCTCTTTGGACCCCCCTTCAGATAGTTGAAGGCTGCTATCAAATCCCCCCTCATTCTTCTCTTCTGCAGACTAAATAACCCCAGTTCCCTCCGCCTCTCCTCAGAAGTCATTTTCCCCAGCCCCTTAATCATGTTTGTTGTCTTCTGCTGGACTATCTCCAATTTGTCCACATCTCTTCTGTAGCAGGGGCACAAAACTGGGCACAATACTCCAGGTGTGGCCTCACCAGTGCCGAATAGAGGGGAATAATCACTTCCCTCGATCTGCTGGCAATGCTCCTACTAATACAGCCCAGTATGCCATTGGCCTTCTTGGCAACAAGAGCACACTACTGATTCATATCCAGCTTCTTGTGCACTATAATATCCAGGTCCTTTACTGCAGAACTGCTGCTTAGCCAGTCGGTCTCCAACCTGTAGCAGTGCATGGGATTCTTTCTTCCTAAGTGCAAGACTCTGCACTTGTCCTTGTTGAACCTCATCAGATTTCTTATTGCCCAGTCCTCCAATTTGTCTAGGTCACTCTGGATCCTATCCCTACCTTCCAGGATACTTGCTGAGGATGCAATCCATCCCATCATCCACATCATTAATAAAAATGTTGAACAAAACCAGCCCCAGGACCGACCCCTGGGGCACTTTGCTTGATACCGGCTGCCGACTAGACATTGAGCCGTTGATCACTACCCGTTGAGCCCAGCAATCTAGCCAGCTTTCTATCCACCTTGTAGTCCATTCATCCAATCCATACTTATTGTTCCTCCTCAGCCTTGGTGGGTCCTGCACTTATTGCTGGTTTTGCTCACCTCAGAGATTCACAGCAGCCCCCAGTTTGGCCACTTTTGCTAGTGGCTCAAACCTGCCGTTCACTCAGCTAACCTCATCACTGGGCAGCATGGGGAAAGGGAGGAGAACAGTCCTTGCAGTCTCTGCAGACCCACCTAGTGGGTCGGAGGATAGGCAAGGGACCTTCCCCTCTGGTGGGACCCACAGTTCAGGTCACCTCCTCTTACCTCGAATAGGGAGTTGAGGGGGATGGGGGGAACCCAGGCCTGCCCTCTACTCTGGGTTCCAGCCCACGGCCCTGTAGATTGCAACTGTTTACAGCAGTGATCTCCAACACGGTGCCTGCACGCGCCATGGCGCCCGCTGGGGCATTTATGTGTGCCCGCCTACTGCCCAGCAGGGGAGAGAAGCTGTGGCCCCATGCCTAATGGGGACAGAGAACTCAGGCTGCAGGCGCTGGTGCTCTCCGTCCCTGGCGCTCTCCGTCCCTGGCAGGCGCAGGGCTGCAGCTTTTCTCTGGCTTCTCCGGGGCTGCAGGCGCCGGCGTTCTCTGTCCCTGGCAGGTGTGGGGCTGCGGCTTCTCTATAGCTTCTCCGGGGCTTCAGGTTGTGGGCCCCGATGTTCTCTATCCCCGGCAGGTGTGGGGCCGCAGCTTAAGCCGGAGAGAAGCTGCAGCCCCACGCCTGCCAGGGACAGAGAACCTCGGGGCTACAGGCTGTGGGCGCTGGTGTCTCTGTCCCTGGCAGGCGCGCAGCTGCGGCTTCAAAGCTGGAGAGAAGCTGCAGTCTCATCCCTGCCGGGGACAGAGAACTCTGGGGCTGCAGGCTTCATTCTATGTTAAAGTAAGAATAATAAATATATTTGGACGAGCAGTTCAACAATGTTTTATTTTTTAAAAAATAAATAAGATGAAAACTGTTTATGATATTTATTTTGTAAAATATTTTGTAGATAAAAAAGAGCAAATTCACATGGTAAGGTGAAAGAGTAATTGCCAAATAATTTAAATAATACCTTTTATATGTAAAATTACCCTTTTTATCTTATGGATTCATATATTATGTAATATTAAATATGATGTTTTTCTTATTATTTAATGTACAAGCAGAAAATAAGCCTTGAAAAATTGTTGGCGCCTGCTACACTCTTCTGAAAACACGAATGTGCTACTGGCCACAAAAGGGTTGGGGACCACTGGTCTACAGTGTCTCTTGTAACAGCTGTGTGACAGCTACAATTCCCTGGGCTACTTCCCCATGGCCTCTTCCCAACACCTTCTTTATCCTCACAACAGGACCTTCCTCCTGATGTCTAGTAACGCTTGTACTTCACAGTCCTCCAAAAGTACACCTACTCACTCTGAGTTTCTCGTACCTCTTACTCCCAACTCCTCACATGCACTCCTCACTGACTGAAGTGAGGTTCTTTTAAAACCAGGTGCCCTGATTAGCCTACCTGTCTTAATTGATTCTAGCAGCTTCTTAATTGACTTCAAGTCTCCTAATTAGCCTGTCTGCCTTAATTTGTTCCAGCAAATTCCTGATTGTTCTGGAACTGCCCCTTTTATCTTACCCAGGGAAAAGGGACCTGATTAACCTGGGGCTAATATATCTGCCTTCTATCACTCTCCTGTTGCCAACTGGCCCCACCCTGTCACATTATTTAACTTGCTGGCAAGAATATTGTGGGAGACTGTATCAAAAGCTTTGCTAAAGTCAAGATATATCACATCTACCACTTTCCCCATATCCACAGAGCCAGTTATCTCATCATAGAAAGCAATCAGGTTGGTCAGGCATGACTTGCCCTTGGTGAATCTATGTTGACTGTTCCTGATCGCCTTCCTCTTCTCCAAGAGCTTCAACATGGAGTAACCAGTCCATTGTCTAATTCTGTCTCTAGCCTGCCCTGACTGAGTGGGTGCTTTTCACCACCTCATTCCCCAGTCTTGTTGGCCTTGTGCTTCCTTGTCTTCTGGCTAGCTTAATCTACCTGACCTGCGTGTGCACAAGGAGCAAGTAGAAAGAAAATGAGACTCATGAAATATAACCATAAGTCTCTGTATTAATTGCATATTTCAGTCTGTATCTCAAAATGTTATTTGTGTGCTTGACTTCTAAGATGGTGATGTTTAAATTGAGAGTGTGATTCCCAATGCAGGGAGACATACTTGTGCTAGCTGTGATGGAGCTAATGGGGTAAAAATAGAGTATGGCCATGACAGCGCAGCCAGTGAATGGAGCTAGCAGTCTCGAGTACATGCCTATGGCTTTGCACAGGTACATGCTCTGGGAGGCTGGCCCCTTCTGTTGGTCACACTGCCATGACTGCAGTCTGTTTTTAGTGTTGCTAGATCAGTTAGAAGCCCTAAGGCCTCGACTGCACACGCAAATAGTTAAAGTCATACAACCCCCCCCACCTCTACCATCTCTTAGAGAGGTGAATTAAAAGACTCTTCTCTTGATGACGAAGCATCTATACTACAGGGGCATAGCTGCACCAATGTAGCTATGCCACTATAGTGACTGTAGTGTGGACATACCCTTAGACACCTTTATACCCATATTACTCTGTCCACAGTTGGGTTGGACCAGATAACTATTTCAGTTAAAAAACAAGCACACAATTAGCCAAAAAAGTCACATTGGCACAAAAAACTGTATGTGGAGCAGGTCTCAGGCACCAGGAGGCTTCACATCTAGAATCTGAAACAAAGCAGCAAACACAGGTGCCAGACCTGCAGGGTGTTCAGTGATTGGTATAATTTGGGTGATGTACTCAGGTCTGACCTAAGAATAGAAGATTTGTGAGATTCCAGCCAAAGGCAGGTAAGACAAAAGGCTGGCCACTGAGTTGGGTGCGCTCATGATATGTGTACACTGCAAGTGAAGATGTTGTTCTAATGCAGATAGCTCTACCCATGCCAGCTTTAAGCTAGCTAGCCTGAATAGTAATAGTAGTAAAGACATGGTGGTACGGTCTAGGTGCCTGAGTGCTGCTGGAGGCCCTAGGCACATACTTGGGTTTTGTGGCTGCACTGCGGCCTGTGCAGCCATATCTTTACTCTATTGTTACCCATGCTAGCTCCAATTACATCTTATTTGCTGTGTAGACATTGTGACGGTGTACCCCATACATCTTCATGGGAATATGCTTATGAATATATATATGATATAACTGGAATATGTTTCATGCTACATATGCCATGTAACATGTCTTTGTAAAGGTTATAATCTACTGAATACATTCCTTCTATTTGTATGCATGTATCATTTTTGTACTTGAAGTTGGCTTGACTGTATACTTGCTTGATTTCTGTTGAGAAAGACATGCAAATTAAATGCCTAGTCAAGAACCACTTAAGCCAACAATGAACTTGAAGATGCCAGTCCACATTGGAGCTTTCCCAGGAATGTGGCTTGACTGGTAAGAAACTCAGTCATGCGTGGACATGTGACTTGCCCATGTGACTCCAAAACTCCATCTTGGAGCTGGACTTTGCATAGGAGAGAGGAGAAAGTCTGTTTAAATCCCTGGGAGACCCCTCCATTTGGTCTTCAGCTGGCTAAAGAGAGAACCTCTCCACCCCTAAGGATACCTGAAAGAGACTGGAACAAAGGACAGTAACTACAGGGGGTGAGAGTGTCACGAAGTCCCCGGGCAATGCTCTGGAACTGCTCCCCACAAAGCCAGTCAGGACTTTGGGGAGCCTCCTCTCCCTTGGAGCAGACTATCTTCAAGGCAAAAAGCTCACACAGCTTCACTTTCCTGGGTCTCTCCTTGGAGCATTCAGCAGATGCCCCTCCATGCACTTCCCACAGCGAGTCTGCCCAGGCGGGGTCCTGAGGAAGCCAGAGGGTCCTGCACGTACCCCCACTTTGCAGTCAGACATAACTCTTAGCCAGCCAGTAAAACAGAGGTTTATTTGATGACAGGAACACTGTCTAAAACAGAGCTTGTAGGTACAGAGAACCGGACCCCTCAGCCGGGTGCATTCTGGGGCCCAGGGAGCCAGACAACCCCATCTGCACTCACTCCCCGTCCCCAGCCAGCTCCAAACTGAAACCCCCTTCAGCCCCTCCTTTCTGTCCTTTGTCTCTTTCCTGGGCCAGGAGGTCACCTGATCTCTTTGTTCACCTTTAGCTATCCCCTTGCAAAGGGGGGAAGGGCCCTGGCCTTTTGTTGCTAGGAGACAGAAATGCATAGGGGAAACTGAGGCACCCACAGAGTCTTCAGAGGAAACATTAAGAACAGTCTCACTTCATCACAGTGAGTAATTGCTGGACCCAGACTAAAACGAGACTAGTCTATAAAAGGAAGCTTACTGGAATTCCTCTGAGGGTGAGGTCTTTATTCAGTCTTCTTACCGTATTAGACATAGACTTGCACATTTTATTTTATTTTGCTTGGTAATTCACATTGTTCTATCTGTTACTACTTGGAGCCACTTAAATCCTACTTTGTGTATTTAATAAAATCACTTTTTATTTATTAATTAACCCATAGTATAATTAATACCTAGGGAGGGGGCAAACAGCTGTGCATAGCTCTCTATCAGTGTTATAGAGGGCGAACAATTTATGAGTTTACCCTGTATAAGCTTTATACAGGGTAAAACGGATTTATTTGGGGTTTGGATCCCATTGGGAGTTGGACATCTGAGTGTTAAAGACAGGAAAAAGTCTCAAGTTGCTTTAAGTTAAGTCTGCAGCTTTGGGGCATGTGGTTCAGACCCTGGGTCTGTGTTAGAGCAGACTGGCTTGTCTGGCTCAACAAGACAGGGCGCTGGAGTCCCAAGCTGGCAAGGGAAAGCAGGGGCATAAGTAGTCTTGGCACATCAGTTGGCAGCTCCAAGGGGGTTTCTGTGATCCAACCTGTCACAGTATTTTCTTTTTGTTTTTAGTAAAATTTACCTTTTTTATGAACAGGATTGGTTTTTTGATGTCCTGAGAGGTTTGTGCATGTTGTTTGATTAGCTGGTAGCCACAGCTAATTTCCTTTGTTTCCTTTTTCAGCTCTTCCCCAGAGGGGGTGTGTGAGAAAGGGCTTGAGGGCACTCCACAGTGAGGTATTCCCAAGTGCTCCTTCATGGGTTCAAAGGGAGTTTTGTTGCATTTGGGTGGTGGCAGCATTTACCAAGCCAAGGTCAGAGAAAAGCTATAATCTTGTGAATTTAATACAAGCCTGGAGTGGCAAGTATTAATTTTTGTAATCCTTGCAGGCCCCACTTCTGCACTCGGTGTGACAGAGTGGGGATTCAGCCTTGACAGCTAGTAACCCAGTACTCCTAAAGAAAAAACACTAGGACTGAATATTATACATCTTTCCCAAGGGATTCAATAAATGTCAACTCTTTGTGTTGTGAAATAAAATACATAAGAGGACATGTGATATGAAGGTACTGGGCAAGCTATAAATACTTGAGTAATGTGTCAAACCTGGAACTCTTTGCATTGCTATTATGAGGTTGAACCTAATACAATGAATATTTGTACTTATTATGATAGTTTATTGTATCTTAACTGCACTTTTAGGACATTTTAAACATTTATATTATATATATTATATATATGATGATCGTTTTGGGGCTATCCCATGGTATGTTTTATCCTTTATTTATGTTAATGAATTGAATTAAGCAGCCCGGGACATGTTCCACCTGTCTTTACACATTTGTCCTCCATTTGATTTTGCAGGAGTGTCACTGAGCATCCAGAACTGCAAGATCGCATCCCTGTTAGCCACTTTTGGGACCCTGGTGAACCAAGGCTTTTTGTATGTGAAGCAGTCCTTGAACCAAACCTGCGGTTTCCAGACAAGCAGCAGCGACAGACAGAGAACTCAGAAAGCACAGTATGTTTTTTCTCTTGCTCTGTTCTGATTTGTTTTTATCCCAGTAATAAACTATTGGTTCTGGCCTTCACTAAATTATCTGTGTAGATACTGTGATCCAGTGCACAGAAGGTAGCAGCCAAACAAACTTAAGAGTCTGGTATTTGTGACTTCTATTGGTCATAATACGTTTTGTTGTTAGCAGTGGGTTTCATGCTGAAAATATTAGAACTCGTGGTAAGAAAATAGGAAAATCTTATGAGCAGAAGGCCAGTTCAAAATGTTTTTCCTAGAGCACTCATATTGTGGTTTTTGTAAGCTCAAATCAGTAACAAACAGCCCAGGGTGTTTTAGTTTTGTTTATTCCCACAGAAAGTGAAAGATATTGACTTTAATCATGAGATCATTGGGGCTTTTCTGGAGGGTTTGCAGAAGGCTCTAATGCTGCTCTTCATTGCTAATCTGTGGGTTTTTCCCCCCATAAGTATATATGACTGAGGAAAAACATGAAAAACACTGCAAGTTACAAAGTAAGAGAGGAAGGGACATAACTCTATGAAGGAACCCAAATCTCAGTGTCGCAGGTAGATGTGGGTCTGAATCAATATCTAAAATTTGGGGATATTCAAAATCCAAGCTTGGTTCTGGATTAGAATTGTGCAAGTGAGGTCTGTTTATCAGTGGATCAAACCCAAAATCCCAGATCTGAAACACCATTCCATTTTGAAATATGGATCCAAATTTTGTCTCTTGGGCCCATCTCTAGTAACAAAATATGTTTAGTTAGAATAATAAAGACCCTTCAGTTAAAGGTGAACTGCAAAGTACCAAAAAAAAAAAGAAAGTCTTTCCTCTATATTGCTTCTTTGAGACAGCCTTTTTACCTCCTCGTTGCACTTCCCAGAAATGGCTCTTTTCTGCTTGTTATTTAAATTTTTTTTAAAGTGGTGAATTAACACTAAATGTTGCCCAGATTTAATTTTACCAGAGAGCCTGTCAAATAAATCAAAGGCTCTTCCTTGCTAATGTGCTTCCAGCACTTCTGACTTCACTACTCTGACAATGCTTCCTCCTCATCTGCTCTGTGGTGGGGATCCCTACAGTTGCTCCTTGGATCTAAAATGTAGAGGTCCATGTTGCCCCTTCCAGACCAGGGTCCAGATCCATGCACAATCCTGCCATAATTCTCTCCAGATTAGACATATTACATTTCTCTTTGCTGCATGATCTTGGCAAAATCTTTGGAGCATCTGAACAATGGGGAAGTGGTAGATGAAGTTTAGGTTGCAATCTTGTGTGGCATCACATTCTGGTCCTCTGGAGACCTTGTCAAGGTTCTCCGGCAAAGAGAAGGAAATTAAGACTTGATATTTCTAATGTGAAGAAGAAGCAGAACAAAATGTTTAGCTTGTAAATAATTTTGGGTCTTTAAACATAAAGAAGCAGAAAAGGGTCAAATAATTTTTAGTTTGAGACCCTCTATTCAGCAAAGCACTAAACTTGTGCTTAATATTAAATGTGTGAGTGGTTCCACTGTCTTCAGTTGGGTCTAGATGCTTCAAGTGCTTTGCTGAATTAGCAAATAACTGTGTGATAACCCAAAACAATCTGTGAGTTCCTGCTGAGCAGCAATAGTAAACTAACAAATATTGTTCTTCAAACCTACAGGGAGGGTTACTGACCTCCAGGGATATTCTTATGCAGACAGAAGGTTAAAGAGTAGGCATCTGCTGAATGACAACTAAAGCCTTAGGTCTTGTCTACACTTGAAAAAACACCCAACTGAGCAATGCAAGTTTCAACACTGTAAAGTGACAGTGTAGATAGTGCTGGTAACTATTCCCCTCATGAAGGTGGTTTTATTACAGCACTGGGAGAGCTGGAGCCGTGACAACACAGCCACATTAAAGTGGAAGCTTTTTAAAGTCGGCTGTGTGGACATACCTTTAGAAAAGAATGTCTAGTGAAACACTTTGAGCTTTTAAAATGGCACTAGGAATGATGCTGGATTAAAAATAACTTAAAAGTAGTTGTGAGTTATGCCTGTGCTGGGTCTTTAAAACAGAGACTTCCAGAGCAGGAGTATGCTATCGGGGCTTCCCTCTTCAGGGATGGCGATGCTGATTCCTGAGAGACAGAGGTGACTGGCCCTATGCAAATATAGTTTAAAGTGTAGAATGACTTAGTTAGCCACTTAGTGTAGGGAGGAAGCCTGTTGCTCTGCCCTCACCAGCAGGTGTTTGTGTGGTGTTTTGTTCAAGTGAAGACTCTGCCAACTGAAAATAGAAAATAAAAACAAAACTAAAATAGGATATTGTACCATTAAAACAAAACAATATTTTATATCCCCTTCCAGCCGGATGTTTTAATTATATCATTCTTCAGTACTGAAGAGCATGGCCTTTTGCTTCAGGACAGCTTCCCATTGCCTTCAACCTACCAGGCTCTTCTGGGCATCGAGGTGCCACATTATTACTTTGCAAAAAAGGTGAGAGATCACAAAGAGGACATCCTTTTCTACTTCTGCCACAACCACATGCTAACACCTTTCTTTGCACTTGAGGCCAGATACAGCCAAAAGGAGCTTGGAGTAAGCAGGTTCAGTGCCAATGAAAGTTGTGACAAGGGATATGTCTATACTGCAATAAAAAAACCTGTAACCCTAAATCTCAGAGCTCAGGTTAGTTGACTCAGGCTCACGGGTCTCAGGCTGCAAGACTAAAAATTGCATTGTAGATATTCAGTCTCAGACTGGGCTCTGAGACCCTCCCCTTTTGCAGGTTCTTGAAGCCTGCAGCCTTAGCCTTGTGAGCCTGAGTCCTTGAATCTTTTATCACAGTATAGTCAAAGGTAGTAATAAAATGGATGTATTGACAATGTAATGTAAATTGCACTAATCTGGCATTCCATGGGTGTGCAAAAGGTGAGTGATATACAAGCAAAAGTGATGGAGCAGTTCTTCTTCGAGTGATTGCTCATATCCATTCCAGTTAGGTGTGCGTGCGCTGCATGCACGTTCGTCGGAAGACTTTTTACCCTAGCAACACTCGGTGGGTCGGCTGGGGGCCCCTGGAGTGGCGCTGCTATGGCACCGGATATATACCCTAGCTAACCCAGCCACCCTTCAGTTCCTCTTACCGTCCATGTTGGTCGTTGGAACAGTGGAGTGCGGCTTAGCTGACCTCCACTCCCCTAGCTACTCGTAGTTTCTCGTTCGTTATCGTGTATATAGTTATAATTCTTTTATATATATATATATATATATATATATATATATATATATATATATATATATATATATACACTTATAGTTATACGTTTCTTCTTTAATAGTATAGTTAGTTTAGTAATAGTTAGCAGGGTTCGGGGAGTAGCCCCTTCCCCGCACTCGGTTCCGGAGCCCATGCCCGTCTCACCGGGTTTCAAACCGTGCTCGGCCTGCCACAGGCCGATGCCGACAGGAGATCCGCACAACTCCTGTTTGAAGTGCCTCGGGGAATCGCACGTGACAGCTAAGTGCCCCATTTGCAACGCTTTCAAGCCGCAAACAAAAAAGAAGCGGGACATCAGGCTTAAACAGTTCCTCATGAAGGCGGCTCTCACCCCTCCACCTTCGGCACCGAGCGCTGGTCAGTCGGTGAGAAGAAGTGCCTCTGCGGCACCTGACCGCACCGGTACACCCAAAGACTCTCGGCACCGGATGTCGCCAGCGCCGAAGTCAGCTCCGTGACGCTCCCTCTCCCCGAGGTTGAGGAAGGCCAAGACTCCTGCTGCTTCGACACCACCCACACTGCAGCCAGAGAGTAAGCCTAGGTCGGATCGCCTGGCGCCGACACCCGCTGCGGCACCAACTAAATCAGCACCATCGATTCCGGTCCCACAAGGGCCGTCGAGTCCGGCGCCTGTTAGCTCCCCGCGCCTGCCACGGTAGAGCTCACCATGCTGTCCACACCAGAGGCGTTCTCAGCGGCGAGGGACCTGATCGCCTTGACAGACTCGGCACTGCCTCTACCTCCGGCACCACTGGTGAGGGTAATCCAATCCATAGGCAAGCCGACCTTGATTAGACCACCCTCTGTCAGCACAGCGGACCGGCACTGCTCACGGTCGCGGTCCCGCAGACGCTCCAGGTCCAGACGGCGCTCCCGCTCTCGATGCCACTCGCAGTCCTGGCACCGTTCTACTACACGGCACCGGTCAGACTCATGGCACCGGTTGGACTTCTGTTCACTGGCTCACTACCCACGGCACCGCTCCAGTTCTCGGCACCGCTCCAGGCACCGTGCCTCCCAAAGCCATTCACGACGCTGGGATTCGAGATCTCGGTCGACCTCCCGGCACCGATCTGGTCGCAGGTCCCGCTCTCGATCCCGGTACCGATATGCATCCCGGCACCGGTCTCCGATACGTAGGGGAGCGAGGTCCATTGGAACATCTGCACAAGGCTTCTCCGCTCCTCCATGGCCATCCAGACATACGTCGGTGTCCTCCCACGCGGACAGCTACTATGGCCAAGACCGCGATTCCGATGTGCCCACCAGAGTGTTTCAAGAAGCCTGGTCTCAGGACCCAGGACCTCACCAGTGGTCCTTTTGGACACCTTGGGCGTACCACCAGGCCCAAGATGCTCCTCTAGTTCTGGCCTGCTCCACTTCATCAGAGCACCGAGCACCAGAGGCCACAGTTAGCCATCCTCCTCCACCCGGGACGGAGGAGCCACTAGACCACCCACCGGGTTCCTTGGTGCCGCTGGAGCAGGAACCAGCGCATGAGCAAGAGGCCATACAGGACCCGCTTGTCCCCGGCATTTCATCTTCTTCCTCTCCAGATGAGGCAGTGTCAGGGACTTCCTCTTCGGGGCCGCCTCCAATAGACCTAAGAGCCCATCAGGACCTCCTCAGGAGAGTAGCGCTCAACATGAACCTCCAGGTTGAGGAGGTCCTGGAGGTCGACGACCCTGTAGTGAGCATCCTTTCGGCAGATACTCCCACTAGGGTGGCTTTGCCCTTTATCAGGACCATCCAGGCCAATGCAGACACCTTATGGCAGTCCCAAGCCTCCATCCCCCCTACGGCCAGGGGGTCGAGCGTAAATACATGGTACCTTCTCAGGGGTACGAGTATCTATATGTCCACCCTCCTCGCTAGTTGTCCAATCGGTCAACGAGAGGGAGCGCCATGGCCAACAGGCTCCAGCCCCAAAGTCAAAGGAGGCTAGGCGAATGGACCTTCTCGGCCGCAAGGTGTATTCGGCAGGCGCCCTACGGCTCCGGGTGGCAAATCAGCAGGCTCTACTGAGCCGTTATAGCTACAATATCTGGGCAGAGGTGGGTAGATTTACAGAACTACTCCCCCCGGACTCCCGCCACGAATTCGCTGCATTCCTAGAGGAAGGGAAAAAGGTGGCCAGAACCTCCCTCCAGGCTTCTCTAGATGTGGCCGACTCGGCAGCCAGAACTCTGGCCTCCGGTATCACCATGGGACACATCTCATGGCTACAGGTTTCCAACCTCCCGCCTGAGTTACAATATACAATCCGGGACTTACCCTTTGATGGTAGCTGTCTGTTCTCGGAGAAGACTGACCTCAGGCTACAAAGCTTGAAAGACAACAGGGTCATCATGCGTTCTTTGGGCATGCATACACCTGTGACCCAACGCAGACCTTTCCGTCCCCAGACTCACCGCCCATACTTTGTGCCCAGACACAGGCAAGACTTTAGCAGACGGGCCGGGCGGGGTGGCCATAGACGCCAGTCCGGACCCCAGGGGGGCCAAAACCACGGCTCCTCAAAACCACCAGCGGGACCTAAGTCTGCCTTTTGAAGGTACACCCGAGGACAGCGTACCAGTTTCAGGACAGGATCCTTTTCCTCTCTTCTCCAACCGCCTCTCCTACTTCCTCCTGGCATGGTCCCAATTGACCTCAGACCTCTGGGTCCTATGCACGGTGAAACAAGGATACCACCTCCAATTTGTTTCATCCCCACCTTCCAACCCTCCAACCCAGTCCCTCTTCAGGGACCCTTCTCATGACCAATTCCTCCTACAAGAGGTGCAGACGCTCCTCGCCATAGGAGCAATAGAGGAGGTACCACAAAACGAAAAGGGCAAAGGGTTTTACTCCCGTTACTTTCTGATCCCCAAGTCGAAAGGAGGCCTCAGGTCCATCCTAGACCTGCGAGGCCTCAACAATTTCATGATAAAGTTGAAGTTCCGCATGGTCTCCCTGGGGACCATTATCCTGTCCTTGGGTCCTGGAGACTGGTATGCTGCCCTCGATATGAAGGATGTGTACTTTCACATCGCCATTTTTCCTCCACACAGGAGGTATCTTCGCTTTGTAGCCAACCACCAGCACTATCAATTTACAGTCCTCCCCTTTGGCCTTTCCATGGCCCCAAGGGTGTTTACAAAGTGTATGGCCGTAGTCGCCGCACACCTCCGCCGACGTTGGATACACGTATTCCCATATCTGGATGACTGGCTCATCAGAGGGACCTCCAAGACACAGGTCAGGCAGTATGTAGGCATTGTCAGGGACCTATTCACACGCTTAGGCCTGAAGCTCAATATGGAGAAATCCACACTGGTCCCCACACAAAGGCTAGACTTCACAGGAGCTACCCTGGATGCCAATCTAGCCAAGGCCTGCCTACCTACCCCAGCCGTGATTCCAGGCAATGTTAACGATCATTCGAGGTCTGCAGAACTTCCTGACGACCTTGGCTTGCACCTGTCTTGGTCTCCTAGGTCACATGGCTGCCTGTACTTATGTGACCAAATATGCCAGGCTCCGCCTCCAACCCCTCCAAACATGGCTCAATTCGGCCTACCGTCCAGGCAAGGACCCAAAAGACACAATAGTCACCATTCCCCCGAACACCCTACGCTCCCTCTACTAGTGGCTAACCCCCTGGCTGGTATGTGCAGGGTTACCATTCCATCTGCCGCAACCCTCGCTGTCCCTGACGACGGACGCATCATCTCTCGGATGGGGGGCTCACCTCGGACACCTTCGTACCCAGGGCCTTTGGTCATCGCAGGAGCTGACGCTTCACATAAATGTCCGAGAGCTGAGAGCAGTCCGCCTGGCGTGCCAGACATTCCGGCAGCATCTACATGGCTGTTGTGTCTCAGTGTTTACAGACAACACAACGGCCATGTATTATATCAACAAACAGGGAGGGACTCGATCTTCCCCCCTCTGTCAGGAGGCCATCCGACTCTGGGACTTCTGCACGGCCCACTCGATGGACCTGGTGGTGTCCTTTCTCCCAAGGGTTGGAGCGCTCTGGTGGATCAGCCGAGCAGATCCTGCCTCTGTCACGAGTGGTCGATGGGACCAGATGTTGTTCATTCGGTCTTCCAGAAGTGGGGCTTTCCCCACATAAACCTGTTCGCCTTTCGCACTAACAGGAAGTGCCGAGCGTTCTGCTCCTTCCAGGGTCTTTCACCGGGATCAATCTCGGACGCATTCTTCATGTCGTGGAAACACCGGCTGCTCTATGCCTTCCCTCCGTTCCCGCTGGTTCACAAGGTCCTGATAAAACTCCGCAGGGACAGAGCGCACCTAATCATGATCTCGCCAGCATGGCCCAGACAGCACTGGTACACCACACTGCTCAACCTGTCCATAGCCAGCCCAATTACCCTGCCTCTCCACCCGGACCTCATAACACAGGACCTGCAGGCCCTTCACCTCACGGCATGGCTCCTGCGTGGCTAAACAGGTCAGAGTTATGCTGCTCCGCTCCAGTACAACATATACTCCTGAGTAGCAGAAAGCCTTCCACTCGGTCAACATATCTGGCCAAGTGGAAACGTTTCTCCTGCTGGTGTGAAACGCAGAATACTACTCCCTCTCAGGTCTTGATCCCCGCTATCTTGGACTACCTCTGATCCCTTAAGCTGCAGGGCCTGGCGATATCTTCTTTGAGGGTGCACTTGGCGGCCATCTCCACATTCCATCCAGGAGAGAGTGGCCGCTCCGTGTTTTCCCACCCTTTAGTTACTGGATTTCTCAGGGGCCTGGAGCGCCTCTACTACTGGGTGCACCGCCCTGCCCCTTCCTGGGACCTCAACCTAGTCCTGAACAGGCTTATGCTTCCGCCATTCGAGCCGTTGGTGGCTTGCTCACTGCTATACCTGCCTGGACCAGCCCTGATACTCCTGAGCATAAAATTTAACTCTGGCATAAGTGGGTGCAGTTCCTATTAACTTAAATAGGAACTGCAAACTACTTGCATCAGGACTGAATTTAGTCTCCACTAAATACCAAATGGGTATAAGTTACACTCATCTTCCACTACCATTGAATGCCTAATTAGTGCAAGTTACACTCAACCACCCTGTAACTTTTGGTAAATTTGAATGTGGATCCAAACTTTGTGGTTAGCTCCTAATCTCTTGAGAAAAGAGACTACAGAAGAAACCTACATCTGGATTATCTCAAACTTTGGGGCATTTAGAGCCAGAACTTTGCAACCCAAATCTGTTTCTGATAAATAAATTACAATAACCTTTCCAAGCAGAACTGACATTTATCTGGATTACATCTAATTTTGGTTTCCCTTTCCATAAATTGCAAGATGAAAAAAAGAGCTGCTACATTCCAGTTCCACCTCATGCATGTTTTTCTTCATACTCTATGTTTATATTTTACTTTAATTTTTACCTCTCTCTTTCTCCTTCTGTATTGTTTTTTGCTGCCATTAGTTGTTGTTTCGGAGAGGATGTGTCTATAAGCCTGTTGTAAGTATCTATAACTGCCCTCTTCCACAGTCTTCATTCATCTGCCCCCTCCATTTCCATATTTTTTTCAGTCAGTACATTTCTTTTAAAGGCTGAATTACTTGTTATTTCTTTACTGACACAGTAAACATATCATAGTCTTGTGACTATTTTAAACATGGAATAGTCCATTTGACACACCAAAACTGTCTTAGATCTGGTCTACACTACAGAGTTAGGTTGACATAAGGCAGCTTACATCGACTAAATTATGTCAGGGTCCAGACTACAGTCTTTCTCCCACCTGTGTAAGTGCCCTGCTACATCGACATAATAACACCACCTCTATGAAAGACATAGGGCTTATGTTGGTGTAGTTAGGGCAACTGTGTCTGTGTAGACCCTGCAGGTTACTTGCTTACTCCATGCTGGAGCCATGAAATTCACAAGAAAGTCTGAATCACAGCTTGGGCTGTCACCTCTGGGAAGGTGGCAGGGCTCCAGCTGAAGCCCAGCTTCCCCCTGGACTCCTGGCTTGCCACTCCCAGATGGGCTACTGCCCAGGCTCCCTGCTCTGAGCTGGGCTGCCACCCCGGGGTCCCAGTTCCTCACTCTCAGCCAGGCTGCCCCACCAGTGTCCCTACGCTGAGCCAGGCTCCGCCCACCTGGCTCCATGGTGGGAGGGCGGTCCCAACCCAGCTCCCTGTTCTGAGCCAGACTGTGGCCACCCGACTCCCCACTCCCTGCAGGGATCCTGGGTACTGCCCAGTCTGTGGGGTCCCTGTTCTCTGCAGGGAGCCCAGCTGCACTGAGGCTCCTGGCTCCCCGTGGAGAGCCCGTGGGGGATGGGGGTTTAGCCAGGCAGAGTTGAGAGCCTGGGCTCTCAGCCCCCACACTGCCCCTCTTAAGTAGAAGTGCTTCTGGTGACCACTGACAGAAGGAGAGTAGTGTGGACGTGAACCACCACAGTAATTACTATGGTGACTGTAAGTCAACCTAACAATGTCTTTGCCTCTCCTGAACCAGGAATTCCAAAAATTGTATCTAATACTCATTTGCACCGTGGCTTGCATTACTTAATCTGGCTAATACTTCAGATGGTTTATTCATTAATATGTGGCTTTAAATGTGCTCTGGCATAGTTTTTAGATTAAGCTCCCTTAAATATTAACACATGGCTTTCCCTACACTTGTCTGGCAGTGAAAATGGCTTAAAGAGACTGCCTAAATTAGAATGAGGATGGTTCAGCATCCATGGTGGCTCAGACCAAGATGTTTCATTGTGTTTGGCTTGTGAAAAGTTAATTCTTAAAGTCCAAAGAGACTATTTGGTGCTGGTGACACAAGAAAGGAATTTCTCTTGTTTTGTTCAGAAGAATAGTTAAATTGCCCTGTGAGGGCTCTGAGTGGAGTTGTAATTTAGATCTTACTAAGGCTCCGGGTACTCCAAAGTTGCCATTTTTATAGAATATGGTTGTGAATCTGAGTACTAATAATGGGAAGACAGGAGTAAAAAATAAGAGGTTCTGGATAGTTAACTTAAAAAAGAAATTCACCATTGAAACTTTCAGCCTGAAAGGTTCAGAAATGTAGAGGTTATTATGGAAACTATAATGCAACCTTAACTGTAATAGTTACTCCTGCTCCTTCAGAGATACTGTACACACCTCTTATCTGTAACTGATGAAAAACAAATGTTGAGCCTCATGACTTATATGCTTTAGTAATCTTTAGAGACACTCCTTTCTATATTAAAAGGCACTTTGAAAAGTAGTATAGTATTAATTATTCTGACAACTGTAAGAGCTTGACCCTCCTCCCATTTAAGTTGAAGGGAGTAGTCATATAGTTAAAATCTTGTAGAAATCTGTATTTGTAGGTCAAGGGAATGTATTGAAGTCTGCTTAGCACCTGAATGATGGTAGTTTTCCTTTCAGCCAGGAGAAGCTGAGAAAGAAGCACAAGTGGAATCTGGCTCAGTACAACTCTCACAAATGGTTGCGAAAAGGCCCATGAGAGATTTCATTGGTCTGGAAGAGTGTGACAAAACTACCCGTGAAGCTATGCTGAACTTCAGCTTCTATCTAACAATTGGGGACATGGATGAGGCCTTCAAATCCATCAAACTCATCAAAAGGTGGGATCTAAACATTTGTAATGACTCATTTAGTGGTGGGATTTATTTTCACTTGTGTCATATGAAGTTTTGTTCCCTTTAGACTTCTTCAATTTTTCCTCCTTCTCTTTGCCCTCATTCACACTCTGTCATCCTAAACAAGCTGAAACCTTTGCCCTTTAGGTATTATGTTAACTTTTTCTTTGCTGGTCCTGTACTGTACCTGTCATGGTGGTGTCATCCAATGAGAACAATGAAATGTCAGGACATACCTAGTGCATGTAGCAGTACAGCAGATGGGATGTACCTGGCATGGTCAGCAGCAATCAAATGAACTTCTATGACTGTATGATATTGGACATCTCATCTTAGTACCCATGCTCATGTTACTTTTAATGCTATTAATTGGTAATGTTGTCAGATGTTGACTGCGTGTGAATTGTCTCTGTGTGCTATCCCAGCTCTGCAAAGATAGCTGGAACAGCAGACCTCAAGCAAACTGCCTAATGATCACAAGATCCATTTGTAACATTGCACTCTATATGATTTTATGAAAATATGCTAATGAGTATGAATTTAGTGTAACTGGAATATGCTTCATGCAAAAGGTCTCTTGTAAGGTATCATTACAAAGCTTATAATCTACTGAGTGTGATCATTCTGTTTGTATAAATGTACCACTCTTGTATCTGAAACTAGAAATATGAAATATAACTCTGAGGGCCTATTGTAATTATGCAAAGTGTGGGCCATTAATGGTGGTTTGGAATCTTGGTGGCTCCCATTAATCAGGACAATTGTCTGTAGATGATTCTGTTTTACTTGTAAGTCTTCCTGTATACATGTGTGCTGGCAAGTGGGTAATGAAGTCTTACAGTGACATGTCACTTGAACTGGAATCAATCTTTAACCTGGTGTCTTTCCATTTAGAAGGAGTGGGGGACCCAGAGAGTCAAAAGATTCCCACCTTGTGCCAAAGCTATGTAAGTGGGTGGAACAGAACAAAGGGGGTGGCCATCATGAGAAATTTCCTAGCTACCACCTGAGCTGGAACAAGGGCTGTAACAGGGGAAAGGATTGTGCCCAGACTAAGAAGGTGTCCAGTCTGTGAAAGAAACTTATTGAAACATCTCTGAGGGTGAGAGTTTATCTATATTCAGTTTTATTACTGTTTCAGACATAAACATAGACTTGTTCACAATTCACTTTGTTCTGTCTGTTACTACTTGGAACCATTTAAATCCTACTTTGTGTATTTAATAAAATCACTTTTTACTTAACCCAGAGTATGTATTAATACCTGGGGAGGGGGGGCAAACAGCTGTGCATATCTCTCTGTCACTGTTATAGAGGGCGAACAATTTATGAGTTTACCCTGTATTATCTTTATATAGGGTAACATGGATTTATTTGGGGTTTGGACCCCATTGGGAATTCAGCATCTGAGTGTTAAAGACAGGAACACATCTTAAGTTGCTTTCAGTTAAGTCTGCAACTTTGGGGCATGTGGTTCAGACCCTGAGTCTGTGTTGGAGCAGACTGGTGTGTCTAGCTCAACAAGACAGGGTGCTGGAGTCCCAAACTGGGAGGGCAGGGAAAGCAGGGGCATAAGTGGTCTTGGCACAGCAGTTGGCAGCCCCAAGGGGGTTTCTGTGACCCAACCCATCACACCGTTAAGGTATGAAGGCACTCAGTGACAAAAACACATGGTACGCTAACACATGTATGCCTGTTGCAATGAACTAGCTCAGTTAGTGGGGAGGAATAGCTCAGTGGTTTGAGAGTTGTGAGTTTAGTCCTTGAGGGGCCATTTAGGGTTCTGGGGCAAAAACAAACAAAGAACTGTCAGAGACAGTACTTGGTCCTGCTAGTGAAGGCAGGGGACTGGACTCAATGACCTTTCAAGGTCCCTTCTAGTTCTCTGAGATAGGTATATCTCCATATATTTAGTGGCAGGACTTTCCACTGTCCCCTAGGCCAGCCAAAGACACACTCTTTGAGACTCCATTTTATACACCGATACAAACAAGTAACGTATTGTCCCTCTGACATAGTTAGTTACTGCCCCCTCATGTGGCTTGTTACCACCCATTACCTTGCATATCTTGGCTTGATCAAAACATCTCTATTCATCACACTGTCATCCTGACCTCATCTTTAAGAGAGATCAGTGTGTTCTTTTTATCTTTGGGGGCAGGGGACATTTTGTACCATATTGACTGTCAGGCTGTTCTGGTACCATCCTTCTGGAATGGGTTTGTGTGAGTGTCCTGTGCCTAGCCTTTTTTAGGAATGTATGTGTTTTTTGCAATACCAGGCCTGTTCTTTCCAGGTTCTGTGAGCTTGCAAGCAGGCAGAGCCTGACCTCTGCTAACTTTGCTACTATGCTCTATATCAGCAAAGCCTGACCTCTACTTTTGTTCAGGCCTCACACCAGGTCTTGGATAAAGGGCTTATGTCTCAGGCTTCCTTCCTACTACAGGTAGATGATATTATGGTGTATTGAATACATCTAACCGGAATCATGATTCATTACAAAATGGACAAAATGGACATAATATTATGAAAATATTAATGTGTGCTGAAAGATGCAGTTGTTCAGGCATATTGTACAGCTGCACAAGTCAGGACTTAACTAAACATCTTCACTTCTTGGTCTGTTGAAAACACTTGGCCTCTGGCCTTGGGCCTTTCAGTGCACCTGATGGATTCAGATGTCTGGAATAAACACACACCTTGTAACTTGTTATCACAGTGCACCACTGATGAAAATACTTAGTTTTCAAATGTTGCAGAAGGATAGCCATCGCTTTTCAAGGACAGATTTGCAAATAAAACATTCTGACCATGTGGATTCTCTTTTGTTAAACAGACAAAACATGATTGATAATGATAGATCTTATTATTTGCCATTCAAATACAAAGTACATCATCTAAAGGGAATTGAACATTCACCACTTTATTTATACATTTAAAATAAACACAGTAATACTAAGTATTACAATGCTACTGACCACATAGGTGACTTAAATTTTAATGTACATATTATAATATCGATATTGCAATATTAACTGAAATAATATGTCTTAAATATTCCAATACTTTATTTTTAAAAACTGTAATTATACCACAATTATTTTTAGAAAATACCTTGCTTTTCTGTAAAATAAGTCAGGAAAATGGAAACAAACTTCTCTTGGTTTTTATAAACTGGTGTAAGAAAAAACTTATCCGCTTTATAGAACTCTGCTTTCTAGAGCAATGTATTATAGGGTGCTGAATTCTAGAAGTCCTTGCTTCTAGAGCATCAAGCTCTGTAGAGAGCTACTGACTTTGGGCATCGTGCAGAGTGGCAACTGGGGCTGCATTCTTTATTACATGAGAATTTGGGTGCAGAATAGAACTCAAGAGCCACTTGATCACTTTTCAACGAAGTGAAGCAAAATATAAAGGAGACAGTAACAAAGATGAAAAGCAGAGAATTCAGCTGCGAGCAGCACAACAGCCTCAGAGAGAGATTTTATAATGTTTGCAGCTCATAGTCATTCAGTCTTATCAGTGAGTATGATCAAGGTAGCATCTCTCATTGCTGCTTGTCCTTTTCTAACTCTTGTATTTAGGGACTTCTGCAGTGTAGTTTTTGGCTTGCTGGTTGGCTGCCTGATATTACATGCACATTGTTGACATGAGCCGTCATGCTGTATAGCATCACACTTATGCACTAGAGGTCTGATCTTGCAAGGTGCTGAATACCTTCAGGTCCCACCAATTTATTTGGCACTGAGGGGTCTGACCTGCAAGGATCAATTCTTAAATGCCCACTTCTCAAATTTAGGTGCTCTGATAGGCAGTTCTGCTCCCAAGTATCTGCTTTAGGTGCCAATGTGTCAGTAAGTGCAGAATGAGCATGCTGAATTAGGCACCCAAGTTTGAAAATTGCATGCCAAGTCTGCATACTTTGTGGGAAAAGAATTTAGTATATTCATTCATAGTAGCCATTTCTGACAAAATAAGTTAATCGTATATTTGGGGGTATGGGGAGGTCACGGTAAAACCTCTTCCCATGGATATTAACCCACAGTGTAAACAATGGAGTGCACTTTCAGCACAGTGGGTAGGGAGTTTTAGCTGTGTACCTCTCTTTCAATGTTAATGGCACCTCTAGCTGCCTGCAAAATTAACTTAAAAACTCCCAAAGGAGTTTTAAGGACAAAATAGTGTCTGAAAACACACACACTAATTTTTTTGCACTCATATCATTTACAAATGGCTAGAATTATATTACTTGCTTCTGGGGTTATAGATTGTGTTCCATGCTTCAGTGTGGAATAAATGTTACAGCCAAATTAGATGTTCCTAAAAATTGGGTAGGTCAGGCTCACCACCTTAAAAGAAACATTACCTGAGCCCAAACTATGCTGTTGTAAATTTTGACACCCATGACAAGTTTCCTGCTCTGTCAGACTGTCTATCTATTGGGTCCAAAGGAGGATTGTGAACACAGCTGAGCCCTTGAGCTTGTGGCATTATTAGGGAGCAGAATAACTTCATTCAAAATAAGGGAAGAATTTAAAGTAGTAGGTTGTCCTTTTCCCACTTTCAGTACCCTGACCACACTCACTCTGCCCCTGCCACAGTTGAAAGCTCCTGGCAGATGGCTGTAAAGTTCTATCAGGATGCTTGTGCTGACAATCTAATATATTTCCACTGTACAGTAGAGGAAGAGGGGTGCTGTATAATATATATATAATTATGTGTATTATACATATATAGATAGATGGAGCCCATTCAAATAATAATTGAGGGCCTCTTTTCAAAAGAAGTGAGCTTTGTGATGTCCTTCAACACTTAGTTTTAAATTACAGTGTATACTTATAGAAAACAATTCCAATGCAAGTCTTCTCAGAGGACTCTCCTTTTTCAAGCACATGCTCTCAGCATGGTGACTCGACATAGTCATTCTCCAGCCCCCGGCGGAAGTGAGCAGTCAGGGTGCGGCTAATGACAATGACCCGAGGCGCCATGCAGTCCTCCCGCCTGTGAAGGATGTTCCATATGAGGATGGCGGCTGCCAGTGTGGCCAGGAGGCAGGCCCCAATGTTCAGGTAGCAAGACCAGGACAGGTTGGTGTAGGGCCCTATACGGTAGAAAGTTACCAATCCAATGACCAGAACAAAACCTGCAAGCAGAGTGAGAGAGAGACACTTTTTCAAAATGGGTACTTCTCTTGAATTTCTCTTGCACATTTCATCCCAAAGGATCCCACAGTGCTTCAGAAATTATACACAGGGATCACTTTACCCAGAAACATGCAGCCTCTCTGGAGTGAAACCCAGGAGGTTTCTAACAGAGCATAGAGACATTATACAACAGTTTAGGACAGAAAAAGATAAATTATCCAGATGAAACTACAAGAAAAATTTAGGAAAATGGAATGTAATAGTTAAGCTTGATTTGAACAGGTTTCTGGAGTTCTGGAACACCCATGGAGTCAGTGCCTATGTGTGCCATAGATTCTTTTAACCTCCGTATGGTCAGAACCTCATTGTATATCTTGACTAAAAGAGTAGAGACCTGGATTGCCCCCTCCACATCAGGCCTATTTCTTTCCATGCTGATTTAAAATATCCTGTGCCCCACTGATCCTCTTTTGTATGCTTTTTAGTACTTGTGTCTCATTGACACTATTGGTGACAAAGGCCTATGATATTTCATGCCACCTTTTCTACTCTTCCTGCCAGTGCAGCAAGTTGGTATATTGATTAAAAATATGTATAAAGCAACTTCCATCATTCAGAACACTACATTAATTCAGAAATACATTTTTAAAAGTATTTAAAACAAACCACCCATATAAACTATAAGTAGGTAGAGAAGGTACATAATAGAAAGAATAAAAAGTATACTGTAGAGAAAGGGAGCTGGAGAATATAAGACTATGGGGGACCCCACCATCATGGTGGTAATTAAACTTTTGAAAAAAATGTTTTCAGGTTAAAAGCCGGGAGGAGGAATATCGAGGGAGAGCAAGGTCCAGCACTAGTGACAACCAAAGCGAAGTCTTTGACAATGTCTACACTAGCAAACTTAAAGTGGCACAGCTGTACCGATGCAGCTGCACTGCTGTAAGATCGCTTGTATAGCTGCTCTATGCCGACGGGAGAGAGCGCTCCTGTCGACATAAAAAAAACACCTAAATGAGCAGTAGTAGCTATGTCAGCAGGAGAAACTGTCCTGCCAACTTAGTGCTGTGCACAAGTGCTTATGCTTGCAAAACTTATATCAGTCAGGCAGTGTTTTGTTCACACCCTTAAGGGACATAAGTTTTGCCAAAATAACTGGTAGTGGTAGTCACCTAATAACCTAAAAGACAATGGTAAAATCACTCAAAGACTAGTGATGTAAGTGTAATAACACTTTGCACTTCTCTAATGCTTTTCATTCAAAGATCTTAAAGTGCTTTACAAACAGTAAAGAGTGAAATTCTCACCACACCTCCTATGAGACACCATAAATAGTAAATAATAATCTTCCCATTTCAAACTGAGGAAACTGACAGGTGAAATGATTTATCCAGTCATACCAGAAATCTGTATTAGAGTAAAAGATAGGACTCAAATCCTGTGGCTCCCAGTCTCGTGTTAACAAGACTGCCCTTCCAGAAGGATGCATCAATAATGCAAAATTGCTTTACAGTCCTCTATGCTTCCCTTCCTCTCCTCCCATTTAAAGCTACTTATCAACTTTTAAGAGAGGTAATTTATAGATCGAATTAATTTTACAAGAACTTATACAAAGAGGCAAATATGTCTTGCTTACTAAGTAAAAACACAGCTTCCTCTTCTCTCAAACACTTCCTTAACCACCATCATAACAGAAGAAATTAATATGGACAAAAGTACCCCATTATGGAGGAAGACTGAAATAAACAAAGGTCAATAAACAGCCAAACAGGGATCTACAGATACAGATACCATCTCACTAAGTTCATTGGCAGGGACAAGTCATGCATGAGCCCGTCTTTCCTAACTTTCCAGTGCTATCTTTCTGCATTAGTAGCATTGCTTGGAAACAGTGTTATCACAGAAGGTCTGCCTTTCTATTGTATATAAAGTCATCCTAGCAGTGATTGGAGATGCGGTCACTAGATCCAGATCCCTCACAGGGAGCACTAGTTGGGGGTATATCTCCCAGTGTTAGAAAGTAGCAGGCAACAGCTGTTAGTTTTCACTGTGCAAATAAGTTTAATTTTCATTGAAGAGTTTCAGACACTAATTTATCTCTGGTGCAACTCCACTGAAGTCAGTGGAATTATATGGAGCGTGGATTTGGCCCCATATGTTTCTAGAGCTTTTAAAAAGATATTATTTCAAATTGATATGCTTCTACGTGGGGCAGCCCCAATTTGTCCTTGTTTTCTGTCCTTCCACAATCGCTTCTATGAAATTCTCCGCTCACTTAGCTCCACTTTTAACTTACAAGACCATGCAGACTATGGGGGTGTGAATTGCAATGTTGCACTATAACTACCTCATGTAGACCCTGCTGTTGGTAGTCCATCACTGACTGTGACAATATTGTCTCAGTTCTCATCTATGGCTATGCATATGACTCCAAAGTCTGAACCCTGATGCATAGAGTTGGCCACACTGAGGGCTTGGGAAATCTGTATTTATGATATTTGATGATGCAGCTGTGAGGCACTTTTCATGTGCAGCCTGGAGATGAATTTGTCGATTCTGCTTAAACCTGTTACATGCTGATCTTGTCAGAGACCACCAGTGAGTCCTATTCTGAGCCATTTGCTCAAGTTCTTTGGGATTGATGCCAGCCCACTGGAGACTGCTCTTCAGATTATCTTTTACTCTTAGGGGAATTCTGTGCCAAAAATTAAAAATTCTGCACACAGTATTTTAAAATTCTGCACATTTTGTCAAAATAACACAATATAATCATACCAGTTTCAATTATTTTTGGTCATGTATTTCAAAATACCTGTCAGCAAGTATGTCTGTAACAATACAGACAACAAAAAAGATTCAGGATTTTTTTTTGACAAACAGATTCCTTACTAGGTATACTAATACAGAACTCTGAGTAATAATTCATTTAAACTACAATACAGAACTGTATTTCTCGCACCCTTCAGAAGCAGTGCAAAGGCTTGGGGGAGTCAGAGGTAATGGAGAAGCTGAGGGAGAGGGAAGTAAATCGCTGGGAAGGAGCCTGGGTGTGAACTTGGAGGGTTGTTGGGTATGGATTGAAAAAGTATGGAACAGGTTTTTTTGGGGGGTAGGGAGGGATTGTTAGGGAGCTTCCTCCATGCAGACCCTGGCTGACCCCTAACCTCTCCCTTCAGTCAGGCACATCTGCCCCTGCCCCCATGTGTCCTTGCACCCCCCTCCACATGTCTCCATCCCCACTCAGACACTCACTCCCCCCATCCCCATGTGGCCCAGCATTCCCTTCCCCTATCCCTATGTGGCTCTGTACGTCCTCCCTCATCCCCATGTGTCTCTGTGCCCCCACCCAACCACTCCCCTGTCCCTATGTAGCTCTGCACCCCCTTCCCCATCACCATATGGCTCTGCACCTCCCCCATGGCCCTGTGCCTCCATTCCAATTCAGCACCTGCTCAAGTCTGTCCTCCCCCACTAGCCCTTATAAGCCCCTGCCTGATGACACACACACCCCCAGCACCCCATGCTATCTGTCTCCATAGAGCCCCTGTCTCCTGACCTGACAGGCGCTGCTAATGCGGAAGGCTGTTTCTCTTCCCTAGTTGGCTGGGAGCTGCTGCTGTGTTCTGTTGCCACAGCTCCCTCTGGTGGGAAAAAGGTGGAACTGCAGAAGTTATTTTCTGCTGGGAGCTGCTGCTGTTCTTGTGCCACAGTGCCCTCTGGTGGGGAAAAAGGCAGAACTGAAGCAACATTTCAGCAGAAGCTTTTTTTCTGCGCAAAAATTTAAAAATATGCACAGCTCATTAATTATGCACGCATGTAATAGCGCAGAACTCCCCCAGGAGTAATCTTTGAAGCACTTATATGGACGACTCTTCTTTCTTTTGCCCTAACTCAGATCTGTTTTGGAAGACAGTGGTCTTCCTTCTGATGATGTGTCCGGTCCCCTTAAGTCGTGCTCTCAGTAATAGTTCCTCAGTACTGGTTGTTTGCGCTCTTTCAAGGACCTTAATATTGGTCAGTGTGTCCTGCCAACAAATGCTCATTATTGAGTGAGGGAATGCATGTGAATTGCTCAAGCTGTTTAATGTGACATGTATAAAGAGTCCACATTTCAGATCCATACAGGAAAGATGTTAGAACCACTGCACTATAGATCTTTAATTTGGTGGAGAGACAAATGTTGTGTTGGTTAAGGACTTTTGTTCAGAGTCTGCCAAGGGCCGGCTGGCTTTACTAATTCTGGAGGAAATTTCTTTATCAAGGGAACCATCACTTGAGATGGTACTGTCCAAATACTTGAACTGATCCATATTTTTCAGCTGTGTGCCTTGGATAAAGATGGCTGGCACTGGGGCATTGGAATGAGGTGCTGGGTGGAGCAAGACCTCTGTCTTCCTGAGACTGATGCTGAGGCCAAAGATCTGGGATACTTCAGAAAATCTATCAGCGATGACCTGAAGGTCATCGTGTCTATGAGCCATCAAGGCAAAATCATCTGCAAAAAAGTGCCTCACCAAGAAGTCTCTCCAGTGTCTTGGTCTTAGCATTGAGTCTTTGAAGATCAAATCCCATCGAGTCAATAGCAGATGTATATCCGCTGATCCAAGTCCCTTGTTGCATGGCTGAGAACACAAGCAAAGAACAAGTTGAACAGCACTGGAGCAAGTATGCAGCCTTAGTTCATTCCATTCAAGATTTTGAACACACCAGAAAAGTCACCACTGGTGAGCACTTGCACTGTCATGTGGTCATGGAACAGACGGATGATTTATGTTCTTGGGCAGCCCAGTTTATGCAGAATAGCCCATAGACCCTTTCTTTTGACTGTATCTAAAGCTTTGGTCAAGTCACTGAAAACTGCATACAGATCCATGTTCTGCTCCAAGCATTTTTCCTGGACCTGCCTTATGACAAAGATCATATCCATAGTACTACAACCTGGTCTGAAACCACACTGCACTTCTGGCAGATTCTCCTCAGATATGTTTGCAAAGAGTCTGTTCAATAGAATGCGAGCTAGTATTTTTCCTGCTGTACAGAGGAGAGCAATGCCTCTATGGTTTCCACAGTCAGCTTTGCTGCCTGTCTTTTGTAACAGTGATACAATAACAACATCTTTGAAGTCTTGTGGCATTTCTTCTTCCTCTCAGATGCTACTCAAGATGTCATAAAACACCCTGATGGCCTTGGGGCCTGCTACTTTATACAGTTCTGCTGGAATACCATCCTTTCCAGAGGCTTTGCCAGAGTTCAGTTGTTTGATGGCTTTCACAATTTCTTCAACTGATGGAGGGAGGTTGAGAGTTTCTTGGGTAAATGATTAAGGACACACTGATCAACTGTGCACGGTCTATTGAGTAGACTGTTAAAATGCTCAGCCCATCTCCTTGTCTTTGATGAGGGTTGTGCCATCTGCCGACTTCAAAAGGGGGCTGTGCCAGATTTAGATGGTCCGTAGACTGCTTTGAGAAAGTCAAAGAACATCTTTGCTTTTTAGTATCTGCATAATGCTGAACCTCTGCAGCTTTCCTCTCCCGCCACACACCCTGCATTCTCCTCAGTTCAGACTGGGCCTTGTTCTGTAGGTACTTAAACTAATCTTTCTTTGAGATGGAAGTGAATTCATTTTGCCATTCAACAAATGCTTTATGCATGTCACTTAGGAGTTTGGAAATGTTCTCATGGTTCTCATGAAACCAATCCTGGTGCACCCTTTTTTTTGGCCCCCAACACTGATTTAGTTGTGTCAATAATCACGTTTGTCAATAATCACTATCCTAGAAACCACTGCTCAGTCGCCTAGGATGCTGCTGAACTTTTCCGCTGTCCCGGGGACGGAGCTGAATGGCCACTAGTCCCAAGGTCGCCTATGTGCAGGATTGTGGCTACAACTGCCAGTGGTCATTTCCACCTGTTGCTTTGCTACGCCCCCATCGCTGCAGTACTTGGATTAATGATATAATGTTAATGATAAAGTTTGATAAAATTATGTTAATGGGATGAGAGTTGCAAGAAAACCTGTGCAGGAAATTTTTGAGTGAGAAAGCTGTTGCATAGGGGCAGTCCCACTCTCTCTGCCACAGAAGCCAGATTCCAGCGGCACGAAGAATTTTTATGGCTGGGGACTTCTTTAGCTTCAGGGGGTGACCGGGCCTCCCTTAGCTGCAGTGGGTGACCAGGACATCTTCAATGCCTTGTCATGCTCTCCATGCCCCACAGCATGTTGCTGAACCGCATTCATGGCCATTGAACCACAAATTAATTTCCTTTGCCCAGTCTGCCAGAACAGTCTTTGCATGCTAGAGAAAGGCAGTTTCCCTATTTTGTCGAGGGTAGAAGACCCTTCAGCTACCCTGCTAGGGTGAACTGAAAGGTACTTACATCAAGTTAATGTAGTCCTGGTTGAAGTGGGACTGTGTTAAGGTGAACTAGGTATCTTTTAGTTTGTGCTAGCAGGGTCTACACAGGGCAGTTATAGTTTAGGGTCACACCTCCATAGTCTGCATGGTGCAGCCATGTAGACAAACCTATAGTTAAGATCATTCAAGCTATGTCTTTATTTTAATTTCCAGTCTTTTCTCTCATTGGGGTACAAAATGACAATCACTTGATGGCTTTAGTCCCCTAAAGATTTTGAGACCCAGCCTGCAGTGGACTTTTTGCATAGTGATCAGCACACTCAGGCTGCTGACTTCATCAGAATAACTGTTTCACCTCTAAGTTGATCTATGAAGAAAACCTTGCAAAGACCGCAGCCAGTATTCTTTGTGCACTCAAAACTCCCATTGAAGTTGATGGGAATTGTTTGGTGTGCACAGAACGCCACATGAAACCCTAAAATTGTAATCAACTAGGTTTACAATACAACATTTTTTCAAATAGTTACTTAATAGCTTTAATGTCCCCTTTTTGTGATACCCTTTTGGATTGTTTTTGATTCTCTGCTGACTTTGGTGTTTGTTAGGTCATTGTTACCTTTGCCTTTAGGGCTTTATTTAAAGGCATTTTTTGTTAATAATAATGACACAAAGGAAAGTTGTGGCAGCCAGAAATTAAAACCACATTGCTTTAGTCCCAGTCTAATGCTTTAACCACAAGCCTCATTTTCCTCTGAATTCAGTGATGTTACTCCTGACACATACTGGTATGAGGAAGGAAAGTCAGGTCCATTATTATTTGTGGAACGCATGCCTCTTTTTTTTTTAAACTGACCTCTTAGAGGTTGATTTACCTGTCTGTAAAATGGAGATGATAATTCTTTCTTTTTCCCACCTTTTGTTTGTTATGTCTATTAAAACTGTAAGCTCTTTGGTGGGAGGGACTATCTCTTAGTATGAGTTTGTACAGTTCTAGCTTAATTGGGTTCTCATCTCAGTTGGGGCCTGTACACGCTACTGTAATACACATAAATAATGGTGACACTTCGCTCTTCTACAGGTCTTCTAAGACCTGAAATTATTTTAACTGATGTTTGTAAGCTAGACTAGAATTCAGTTTGTTGGTGTCCCTTTTAAGTCGGAAGAACATTGGGCCTAAACTACTTGATAGTGTGCCTTTATAAGTAAATTAAAAGTACCATTATATATGTTTGTAATACTTAAGGCCAGATTCTATGGGTGGGGGCACATTGGTTCAGGAAGCCCTTTCCCTTCTTTTCATGCCTGCACAGGGCTAACTAGAACCTGGTGCTTACGCTTGCCTAGATGCTCTTGGGCATGAGAAGGCAGAACCATGGTCTAACCAATCCAGCAGATGATTGGTGCTGACACCAGGAAGTATATGCTAGATGCGGCTCCTCAAAGGTTCCACCATATGATTCCCTTAATAACCCTGTAATGCTCTCTCTTTAATAGACAGCAAGTTTAAAACAAACAAAAGGAAATATTTCTTCACACAACACATAGTCAACCTGTGGAACTCTTTGCCAAAGGATGTTGTGAAAGGCCAAGGCTATAGCAGGATTCAAAAAAGAACTAGATAAACTCATGGAGGATATGTCCATTAATGGCTATTAGCCAAGATGGGCAGGGATGGTGTCCCTAGCCTCTGTTTGCCAGAAGCTGGGAATGGGCAACAGGGGATGGATCATTTGATGATTCATTCTCTCTGAAGCATCTGGCATTGGCCACTGTTGGAAGACAGGATACTAGGCTAGATGGACCTTTGGTTTGACCCAGTATGGTCATTCTTATGTTCTTACATTCTTTCTCCTCCTCTCATGGCTTTGGCTTCTAAAATTGTGGTAGAACCTTGCATTTTTACAATACTACACACATTGTAGCAGTAGCTATTTCTCAGCTATTTAAATACTTCATTGTAGGACTGAAAACACCTCTCCAAAGTGAATCAAGAAGAAAACACAGTTAACTGTATTGTGCTAAGCTCCTCTAAATATGCTTGCATCTGCAATAGGAAGTAGTGCACCACGGTGAATCATCTGTCTTGCCCAATTTATAACTATGAAGGAGGCATTATTGCAATAAATTCCTCTACTCCTGATGTAGCCACTTGGCTTGATCAACTTCAGGTGAAATTGTAGTTGCTGCTCTACACCAGTCATACGAAAGAAGAAGAAGATCTGTCTTGCAAGCTTTTTCCCTTTCTGTGCAAAGGATGCATAGATTATGAGTTGCCTGTTTTGCTGATATGTCACAAGGCGACATACTGTACAAGTTAAGGTTCATAAGCCAACCAGCAGTTTCACCCAGCGAATTTGTGATAGATTTTGAAATGCTGATTACAGATCAGGGCCACACAAGACACTGAGTGCCCTGGAAGTATCAGAATTATCCTGGCGTCTATCTCCCCTGCTGTTCTGGTGCCTTGTAATAAGTGAATCACTGAATTGTCTGGCTGGTCTTAATTAGTTTTTCCTTGAATAGATAATGCACAAGTTGGTGATGATGGACTTGATGCAAGGACCATTGAAGTCAGTAGTAGTCTTTCCATTGACTTCACTAGGTTTTAGATCATTGCTTATATGGGCAGCAATAACCTGCCTCTGCTGTGACTTTAGATAAAATATATCACAATAAATAATTCTAGTCTGAGTATAGCAGCTGCATAACTTCCAATCATTGCATTGTGTATAGTGGCTTCTTCAGTATGCCAGTGTAGATTTACAGGTATCTATGGTACTGTTATGTCTAATGTGTGGAAATACTGTGTGATTAGCACTTGCAGTTTCCTGACCTAAAATGAGATCCATTGGTACAAACCTGCTGGGGAGAAAACCTACAGGTTTACCGGCATTTGAGAGTGCTGCATTCCCCAGACACACACTTCATCCTGTGCCTTGATCAGTTACACACAGGAAAGTGGCAGTAGTCTGTTTACATTGCTTTATGGAACCTCAGAAAGGTAAAGAAATGCCTTAAGCATATTTCCCACTATCTAAATTATTTCCAAACCCAAATTAATGTTGTTATATTACCTGTCTTTTTTTTTCTTTCTATATTTGAGATCACTTAGGGCAAGTTATGAAACTAAATGGGTATGCAGCTTTCGGCTAGACCAGCAGTCTTTGTGAGCACCTCTGTTCCATTTTGTGGAGTGATTATTCATCAGGAAAAAAGACTAAGGCTTCCTCACAGTGCTTAAAATAAAACTATTTTGGTTAGCAGGACTGTTTCCCTTCACAGGCCCTTTGCCTGAACCCTGGTTCAGACCAGCAGCCAATCACATCACAGCCTTGTCTCTTCTTGCAGTTTCATGCCAGGTTCTGAATGGGAGGGAGTCTGGAGATGGGGAGCTCAGAAAATGATTCTTACTTGGCAGAAAGCATAAGTGAGTCATAGGAGCTATTGAAGAGTAAAAACTGTCTGGTCAGTACAGTCTACCAGAGGCTAGACAGGAACTGACATTTAAGAGCAGAGAAAAGTGTGATGCAGAAGGAAGAGCAAGGAATATTAATTTGAGAGAGATCTTACAGTTCACTGTTTCTAACCTCTGTGAATTAGTCTAGGGTGAATGAGTTGAGAGAGCTTTAAAATCAAATGTTTATGGTAAGTATTTGACAGGATGAGTTACAGCATCCTCAATCAACAGAAATAGTGGCCAAGGTAACCAGAAACTGATATTAGGCTTACAAATGTGGGAGTTCAGCAGCAGAAGTGTGAAGCAAGATCATACTCTGTGAGAGATACTGTTGCGCATGCTAGAAGGCTTCATTGTCGTGTTACAGAAGTCAAGACTTCTTTATACTGCAGTGAATACTATTGTTCCAAAGATTAGATATTTCTTGAAGCCAAGAGCCACATAGTTTATTGAAGCAGTTTGATCCTGCTCACTGCATATCTCTTGTTTGCTTGTTATTACAGCAATGAAAATGCGTGCCAGCCAAGATTTGGCTGAAACATCTGGTATGTCTATTCACTAAATCACAGTGCTAAATTCATCATGCTCACCTTGTAGCAGCCTGGCCCTTGGGGAAGGTATTCACCCTTGCGGGAAGGTAGGCTTTTTTGCTGGGGAAGGAGAGCTTTGCATTCTGCTGGGCCTCTACTAGAGCATCATATCTGTGGGAAAGGCTAGTCTGTAATCATTTCATGAGGGGTTTTCTACGATGGGACTGAAAGGACTACCTGGTTATATGCATACTATGTGCTTTCCTGCTGGGCAAAATACTGGTGCACCTTAATGCTGAAGTAAAATGCACCCATTTGTTTAACCGAAAGGCATATTTGATGCATCATTTGGTGTAATAAAGTAACTGGAATAGAACATTGTCATAGTATCAGTGTCTCCTGCTTTGATTAATAATAGCTTTTGGCTTCACTAAGGTATTTATTAGCAGCACTAAACCTTTGGCAATATTCTAGTCTATTGACCTTTTTTGATGAATATTGCTGAATATTTTTTGTTTTGCTCATAGCTTCCTTTAGAAGGAATTCTAGAAAAAGTGGGGGCCTTCTGTTATAGTGGTATGTAGCTTGCAGTTAACACCCTTGTCTCTGTGGAATATGTTGATGCAAAACCAGTGTGAGAACAAAGTGTGACCCAGTATCAGGATTATTGAAAATGCTCTTTTTAATCAGATTTTTTTAAAAAATAATTGTTTTAATATTGGAACTAAAACTATTCCCACTACTTTAAAATGACTGTAGTATCTTTGCATTTTTTTAAATAGATATTTCTTTCATACTGATAAACAGAGAATCAGAACTGTTTCAGTAAAACACCTGACAGGTGTATTGGGGCAGAGATGTAATGAGAAGTGTGAAGGAACAAAGACATTGAGCATAAGTTAAGTTCCATCATCTTTTTTTTGTTGGGATTTTTAAAAATTATATACAGTGTTTCATTTAATTCTGTTCCCTAGTCCTCTGAAGTATTGGGTTTATAGGCATCTTGATAGAAGTCTGCTTTAAGGATGGACTTGAAGGAAGTGAGGATGGAAGCAAATATTAGGCTGATTAGAGCCATATGAGTACTTGGATGGGCATGGTGCATCAGTCATGGAAGGGTTCCAGGAGTAAGGCATGACACAGATGAAGGCATGGAGATGAGTGGAAGGATAAGAAGTGACCAGTTAGTTGCATGATTGATATCTTCATCTTTGTTCGGTGATGACTGTTCTGTTGTTCTGTACTGCATTAAGATGCATGTATATTAATGGTATAGAAGTTAGAAATGGATAATCCCATTAGCTCATCCATTCTATCTCCCTACCAATGCACAATCGTCCCTACTCTGTATTGTGTAGAGTGAACAGTATGTCTGCAGCAGTGTCTTCATCAGTTACCACTAAAGGGGTGTCAGCCAAAAGACACAAGGTGTAGATAGTTAGAAATCAAGGCTTGAAATTCAAAGGAAAGGTGTAATAAGGTGTTTGCCTATAAATGAC
This sequence comes from Gopherus evgoodei, assembly GCF_007399415.2. Lineage (NCBI taxonomy): Eukaryota > Metazoa > Chordata > Testudines > Testudinidae > Gopherus > Gopherus evgoodei. The sequence goes on from NW_022060059.1 coordinate 2,331,276, forward strand.
AAGCCAAGCAGAGAGATAAGGCTTCTTATTGTCTTCAGTGTAGGGGCTGGACAGTTATATGGATCTCAAGAATATCCAGAGTGATTGTAATTTAATAAGAAAAAAAATTAAACCTCATGTTTACAGTTTAAGCCAATCTTACTATTGGGGTATGTCTATGCTGCATTGTAAACCCAGGCTGTGACTCAGATTTAAGCCCAACCCTGCGCTACTGTCCATGTACAAAGCTTTCTGTGTCAGGTCAATAAGCCCTCAAGACTTGGGCCTGTGGACACACCCAGGAGGGTGGGTCTAAACCTAAATCCTGCTGTGACTGGGGTCCAAGCCCTGTCACTTTGTGGTGTGGATGCAGCTCAAGCCACAGATGTGAATCAGGAAATCTGCATTGTGCAGTATGGACACTTTAGCACAGTTGTGCACCCCAGCTCCAGGAATTGTAAACTCAAGTTTACAATACAGTGTGGATGCGTGGAAACATGACTCCACAAGCATGTGTCCCACAAATCTTGGTTTACAATGCAGCATAGGCATATACTTGGAGACCAGGATTAAACCTAATGTGGGGAGCAAATTATCCCACACATTCCAATTGTGGGGTTCTTGCACCATCCTCTGAAGCAGCTGATATGAGTAACTGCGAGAGAAAGGATGCTTGGCTAGATAGACCTTGGGTTTGATCTAATATAGCAGTTCTTATGTTCTTAGTAGGTTAATCTTCTATAGATTCCCCTTTGCAACCTATCATTTTAGTACTTGAAGGAATTCCCATTAGGATTATTACTCTATAAGCTTTTTTTTTAACCCACCCTTATATTCAGCATGTTGCAGCTGTAACAGTTTCTTGGAAAAAACTTATAGAGAGAAATTTCTGAGGGTTGTTACAAAATTCCATACACAAAACTAGTTCCATTTTCACCACATAACTTTTCCAAAGCAAACAGCTTTCTTTCCTGTGAACTGGGAGGTAATGAGGCTGTGGAGTTTTGGAGCTGTGTAAATCCTAGTACAGCCACTGGAGTACTGCTTCCTCTCTCCTTTCCTTCCTCCCTGCTTCCTAGGGCTTTATTTTCTGTCAGAGGGTCATCCTTTTGAATGACTGTCAAATGCTCATGCAGGTGGCAGAAATAAAAAAGAAACAGGGCTGGGATCTGTCATGAGTGCTGGTGAGGTGCATGTTGATCAGACATGGTTGTGTTGTCAAGGCAGAAGTTGTGATTGGGGGCCTATAGAGTATGATAATATTTGAAACTCAGTTTTCTGTAATAAAAATGACTTCTCAGATCACAATAATAATAGGAAACCATAAAATAGTGCACATGCTATGTTGCTAGGATGGTATTCAGGGTGAAAACAACCAACACTGGTGATCACCAACAGATTGAAGGCTATTGTTAAAAAAAAATGAATAAAAGTCATAAATCTGCCAGTGATCACTAGTGGTCTGTGGAGCCCTTGCTGGTGCACTGCAGGAGGAAAGATTGTGAAAGATCTTTTAATCCATCTTGTGGCTTGTGTCTGAACTCTCTCCCGTTTATCAACATTCTTCTTGAATTGTGGGTCCCAGAACTGGATAGAGTGTTGCAGCAATATTCCAGCATCAGGGCCAAATGCAGAGGTAAAATAATCACTCTACTCCTTGAGATTCCCCTGTTTATGCATCCAAGGATTATATTGGCCATTTTGGCCACAGCGCCACACTGAGAGCTCATGTTCAGCTGATTATCCACCACAGTTCCCAAATCTTTTTCAGATCATTGCTTCCCAGGGTAGAGTCCCCATTGTCTAGGTATGGCCTACATTTTTGTATACATTTACATTTAGCTGTGTTAAAACACACATTGTTTGCTTGAGCCCAGCTTAGCAGGTGATCCAGATCACACAAGGACAAGTCACTGATACCTTCATTATTTACCACTCCCCAAATTTTTGTGTCATCTGCAAACTTTATCAGTGATGATTTTGTTTTCTTCCAGGTCATTAATAGAAAGATTAAGTTGCATAAGGGCTAAGGACAGATCACTGCAGGATCCCACTAGTTACATACCCATTCAATGATGATTCCCCATTTATAATTATATTTTGAGACCTATCAGTTAGCTAACTAGGTTTTAAACCATTTAATATGCGCCATGCTAATTTTAAATCTTTCTAGTTTTTTAATCAAAATGTCATGCTGAACCAAGACAAATGTCATATTAGAACTGAAGGGGGCAGAATTCCACAGTGTGAATGAAACTCTACAGTCCGCATTTGACTATATTTTGTGTAGAAAGTTCTTATAAATACATGTTTCATATCCACTGTTCTCTTCTTATGTGTCTGCCCTTCTTTATGGACTTGCTAGTTTATACTGAAACCTTCTGGGAGGTTCTCATTCTGGAACATAGGATTGGCTATAAACTATTGTCTGTAGTTTCCCAGGGGAAAAGATCTCCTCAGATACCACACTCCTAATGCCTCATCCCAGGAGCGAGATTAACATGGATAGTCAGACTGACTTCCTTCCCCCATCATCCTTGAGAAAGAGAGTGAGCTGCCGGTAGAAAGCTGATCCTTGGGTGGGGTAGCGGAAGTTTACATCTCTCTCCTTCTTTATCTAAATGTGTTCTTGTGAGAATATATCAACTGTATGGCCTGGAGAGAATTATTTTAAACATAAATCTTCATGAAGCGAATAAGATTTTAAATAGGTCTCCTGTAACTCATGCAAGACTGAGAGAAAACATCCAGCTAACAATGAAGGTTCATCTAGTGGAGAGCACTATATTTGACAGCTGACCTTGCTCCCCTTTCCATCTTCCTATGAGACTCATTGCATCACCTCTGCAAACAGGAGCCTTCTGATTCAAACAGCCGATGGTCTTTCTTTGTAACAGTGTCACTAGCTGCCAGATTCCCTCTCTTCACACCTTTGAGTATAGACAGTTGAGTCCAGGAGTTCATTTGTTTTTTCTTTCACTGCTCTCATTAGCGTTTTGTTAATCATTCTGACTCTGGCTTTCCTCCCTTTTCCCCTCCCAGCACTGGGGATTTCAAGGTTCAGCTTGCATAACAGGTAATAGCAGGCATTTCCTTCTCCTGTGTCGGGATATCCTGGCGCCCTTCAGTCTCTCTCTGACTGTATTTAAAACAGACTCCAGCACAGGAAAGAAAGAAAAAAAAAAAAAAGCCCAGTCTAAAATTAGCAGCCTTGATAGAAGAAAGGCACATGGCTGTCCACTGGACTGTTTGTCAATGAAACAACAAATCTAAACAGAGCCAAAATGCATTCCCTGTCTGTGGCAAACAGGCATGTTGAGCTTTGGAGGGGAGGGGAGAGAGGGAGAGAAAGGCAGACCTCACACCAAAGGGAAGAAAGAACTGGACAAAAGGCATCCAAAGGTAAAAGCAGTGTGTTGTGCTGCTGATCTCACAAGAAGAGGCTGTGTGCAGATCTTGCTCTGCTAAGGCTGCAGTTTTGGATCCTGGCAGTGTTGCACCAGTGCATGAGGTCCCGCTGGACTCAGAAACTGAGTGTATTTCAGCTTAAACTAATGTGTTTCTTTGTGTATCATACAGTCCCTTCTCCTTATTGGACCTTTGAATCCCAGAAGGCTTGAAGGGGTGTCTCAGCTATCCTTCACCAGTGGCACTGCAAAGGCAGCTGAATTATTATTGCTGTTAGATTTAAACTGAAGTAAAGAATTGGGCTCTGACCTTAACATTCATTAGTATTACATCACCATGTTTTTTTCCATTTAATTATACATTTTGGACCCAATCCTGCAAGCCCTCTGTGTATGGAACTCCTATTCAATGACTGTTCTTTGCATGGATGTCTTGACTGGCTTGTGTAGTAAAGGAAGGGATTAATGTAAAATGTTTATGATTTGATGCTAGTGGTTTCACTGTGGAGTAGAGATGAAACCACTTCCTCCTTTCCCACTGGATTCTGTATACAGTTATTATCCATGAAAATTACTGTGGGAATTTCATTTATAACTGTCAGTGTTTCCATAGTGTTTCATTCTGCAGTTTGCAGTTTTATTTACTAGTTATTCCCACTCATTGCAATCTGGCAGATCTCCCTAGACTAAAATTCAGTCAAGTAAAGGCATATAATCATACTGCAGTATGACTGCAAAAATTCATTCTGTCCTATCTTTACTCTTCTCTGTAGTCCCTCTGGTATTTTTAGTCCTATTAAATCTTGAAGTTTGGCTTCCACTGTGTTTCCTTGTGTTTTGCCGCCTCTACTAATGAACGCTACACAGTGGCTTGTTTTCTTGGTTGACTGAGGACTTATTCAGATCTATTGCAGAAATAATCTCCTGTTCGTGTTCTGCAGAAGCTCGTAAATCAATGGGCTAATATTAAGAGAGAGCTACTGAGGGATAGAAAACATCTGAAGAAATCTACTTTGGAATTCAAACCCTATTGCTGTTCTGTTTATTCTAAAGAATTTGTAAAGCAGAATACTCTGCCTGTCCTGATCTAGATAGAATTTACCAGGTCGGTCTCCATGTACAAAAAGAGGTACTTACTGGCAAGTTGGAACACAGCAGCTATGGCTTCCTCCCACCACTGGACATCCTGTGAAATAACAGGCAGTTCCACTAGGCCCAAGACGAAAATGAGCTGACCAGCAGTCAAGGCGACGGTAGCGATTAGGTTACAGGCCCGCATCATGTCAAACTGCACTGTGGGGGACACACAAAGACTGAGTAAGAGCATCATCTTAAAATAAAATCTTGGGGGTTGAAAAGCAATACCCCACCGAGAAGCCATGGCAAAGTTGCCAGACCCTGAAAACATGCTTCAGAAGCTGCATATCTGCTAATTTTATCCCAATTTATAACAAACTCTTACTCTGATCTACATTCATGATTAGGCTATCTAAGAACAGGTTGCCTTTCAGTTACACAGAAATCTGTCATCATCTGTTCAGTGCAGACAGCCCTTGTATAAAGCAGATAGCCTTGTTTTCAGAGATAGCCTTCCAAAAAAGAATAAACATTTGTCCTTCTGGTTGTTTTATCCATAATTATAAGCTCAAACTCTTTGGGGCAGGGACCAGCTTTTTGTTCTGTTTGTACAGCACCTAGCACAACATCTGTAATACAAATAATAACTCCCAAGGCAAACCTACTGCTTTGAACTCGTCGTCTTTCTCCTAGTATAGTAATGTTGCATTTGCGACCAGCTGATGAGCTAAAGCCTACATCTCCCTTGCTTAAGTGGGAGCTACAGGTAGGGTGTTATGGAAGAGATTCTCAACTACTAAAATTTGCTCCCTGTCCTGGTCTTTCAGAGCCCAGATTTGTTAATTTACCAGGCACATTGCAAAACTCCTCTTTTTCTGGATGTTTGAGCAGGAAGTCAGTTGAGGGTAAAAGGGCAGTTATTTGTGGGGTTGTTGCAGTTTTCTTGTAATACCCTGTACACACGTTGTGTCCAGTCATTGATATGTGTATACAGTTATACTGTGCAGTATTGTAATATTTACATATTACAACACACAGCACAAATATAGAATTAATCATGGAAATAAATATTTGGAGGCCAGGATAGGTACTTAATAGAAATGAACACATTTCCTAGCTGGTTACTGAATAGACTTTATTCATTGCAAAGTTTACTACTTTTAGTCAGCTTGATGGTGTTTTTCTTCTTCTTTTCCTGTTAACATGATGGATGTCCTGTTTTCATCTTTTTCCTTCCTTTCTAGCTAACGGTGGACTTTATAAATGTCATTGTGCCAACACAACATCCCTTGCCTAACATGCCACTGCTACTCTGAAGTAGGAAGGGCTTACCATGTAAATGGCAACACTTTGGAAAAGAAAATGTTTACACTGACAATGAATGCAAATCTTCACCAGAATTGTTAAAGGTGACATAGTTGATTATGGATAGACAGTGTGGGTGCATCAGATACTAGGATCTGAGATTTCGTACATGATGAAAATGTCACAGAAGGGTTAATTCTCAGCTATTGTTACACCCTCTTACATTTTTCCAAGCTTTTTTGGTAACAAACTTCCATGATTTTGCAGTGGCTTGTTCCCAGGTCTCACCATTTATTTATTGGGTTCTGACAAGTATCTGATATGTTTGGTGCCAATACTCTATATTACTATGGAATGAAACTAGGACAATACTTAGTGGAGACCATTCAAACATGAACCTCTGTGAAAGGCATAAGTTGTGTTTAAAAAAACAGGTGCATACCAAAATCCATTAAGAAATATAGTGAAACCCTTAAATGAATGCCCAAAAAGGAAATAAACCTGTCAAAAGACATAAAGGTAACCTGCACAGTGAAAAAGTGAGTTTATGCCTCTCTTTATTAATACAAAATAAAGAAGAGAGAAAAGAGTTTAACCCACAAATGAAGTAGTTTTTTGGGTTGTGTAAGGTTTTTTCCTACTAGTTTGTTTTTATTAGAAAGGTAGATCTTGTTGTCCACAGGTGCCAGCTTCCTCCTTGCCCTGGGGGTGCTCAACCCCCACTCCACCCCTTCCCCCAAACTCCTATCCCACTCTGCCTCTTCCCACCCCCTCCCCTCCACTCTCACTCTGCCTCTTCCCCACTGTGACATTGCACTCCATATGTTTTATGGAAATATGCTTGTAAGTGTGAATATGATGTAACTGGAATATGCTTTATGCAAAAGGTCTGTAAAGATGCAGGACTCACCCCTGTGGCACCTCTTGCTGGCCATCCAGGGAATTAGTTCTTTTCCAGCTTCCAAAGTGCCCTCTGCAGGCCAGTGTCCCACTGCTGCTTGGCTCCTCTGTCCCTCCCAGGACCCTTGTGTTTAGGGGGCTGCCCCCTGGCAATACCCCCTGTCATAAACAGATGGTTAAGGGTTAATGTCTCTTTTACCTGTAAAGGGTTAAGAAGCTCAGTGAACCTGGCTGACACCTGACCAGAGGACCAATGGGGGGACAAGATACTTTCAAATCTTGGTGGAGGGAAGTCTTTGTTTGTGTTGTTTGTTTTGTTCATTGTTCGCTCTCGGGACAAAGAGGGACCAGACGTACAATCAGGCTCTCCAAATCTTTCTGAATCAGTCTTTCATGTTTCAAAATTGTAAGCATAGTCAGGCAAGGCAGATTAGTCTTATGTTTGTTTTCTTTCACCTTGTGAATGCTTTTCCTTTTGCTGGAAGGATATGTACCTCTGTTTGCTGTAACTTTGAATCTAAGGCAGGGTGAGGAGGTCCCTCTAGTCTATATGAATCTGAATACCCTGTAAAGCATTTCCATCCTGATTTTACAGAGATAATTTTTACTTTTTCTTTCTTTAATTAAAAGCTTTCTTTTTTAAGAACCTGATTGATTTTTTCCTTGTTTTAAAATCCAAGGGATTAAGTCTGAACTCAACAGAGACTGGTGGGGGGGAAGGAGGAGGGGAAGGTTAATTTCTCCTTGTATTCAGATCCAAGGGGTTTGGATTTGTGTTCCCCCAGGGAAGGTTTTGGGGGAACAGGAAGTGTTGCAAACACTATATTTTTAGCTGGTGGCAGCGTTACCAGATCTAAGCTAGGAATTAAGCTTAGAAGGGTCCATGCAGGTTCCCCACATTTGTACTCTAAAGTTCAAAGTGGAGAAAAAAAATTGACACACTCGCAGTCTCAGGGTCTCCCCATCCCCTATCCCTACCTCACCTCAGTCGTAGGCTACTTCCAGTCATCATCCAGCCCCCACATCTTGGGGCAGACTACAGTATCAGCCTACTCATCACCAGGAAGATTGGGTTGGGACCTGCTGCCTTTGCCTGCCTCTGGGCTGCCCTCTGCAACCCCCGGTACCCATTGGCCTTCTTCTAGGCCACAACCTGGGGCTTTCCAGGCTGGAGCTTCCCAGCTACTCTGCCTTTCCCCAGTCCTGTTTCACTCAGGTACTCTGCTCAAGTCCCTTCCTCTCAGAAGCTACAGAATGTCTGTCTGTGCTCCTGGCTCAAAGCCTTTTTATAGGGGCCAGCTGTGGTCTGTTTGGGGCATGGCTGCCAGCTGTGCTTACTTCCCCAATCAGCCTAGCTTTTCTCCTGCCCCAGCCCTCTGCCAGGGCTGTTTTAAGCCCTTCCAGGCAGGAGTGGGGGACTACTCTGCTACAAGGTCTCTTGTAAGGTATTATTACAAAGCTTATAATCCACTGAGTGTGTTTATCCTGTTTGTATGCATGTATCATTCTTGTATCTGAAGCTAGAAATATGAAATGTAACTCTGAGGTCCTATTGTAATTATGCAAAGTGTGGGCTATTAATGGTGGTTTGGAAGCTTGATGGCTCCTACTGACTAGAACAATTGGTTGTAAATGGTCTGTTTACTTGCAAACTTTCCTGGGTGTGTGTGGGTCAGCCCAGGAAGAATGAAGGCTGGGGTCTCACAGGACATGGGACAATGTCACCTGGTAATGAAATCCATCTTAAATCTGGTACTTTTCCATTTAGAAGGAGGGGTGGGGACCCAGAAAGACAAAAGATTCCCACCTTGTGCCAAAGCTATAAAAGCGGGTGGAACAGAACAAAGGGGCTGCCAGTCATGAGAAATCCCCTAGTTACTACCTGAGCTGGAACTAACAAGAACTGTACCAGGGAAAGGATTGGGTCCAGACTAGGAAGGAGTCTAGTCTGTGAAAGAAGCTTATTGGAACATCTCTGAGGGTGAAATTTTACCTGTAAATAGTGTATTAATGTATTGGGCTTAAACTTGCATGTTTTGTTTTATTTTGTTTGGTAACTTACTTTGTTCTGCCTTTTATTACTTGAAAGCATTTAAATCCTACTTTTTATACTTAATAAAATCACTTTTGTTTATTAATTAACCCAGAGTACGTGATTAAAACCTGGGGGAGCAAACAACTATGCATATCTCTTTATCAGTCTTGCAGAGGGTGGACAATTTATGCGTTTACCCTGTATAAGCTTTACACTGAGTAAAACTAATTTATTTGGGGTTTGGATCCTTCTGGGTGCTGGAGCTACGAGACCTGCTGAGCAGTTTTTGGTTAAAGTCTGCAGCTGTGGAGGCGTGGAGCAAACCTGGGCATGTGTTGCAGTAGGCTAGCATGTCTGGCCCAACAAGGCAGGGTTCTGGAGTCCTAAGCTGGCAGCAAAAATGGGCTCAGAGGTAATTCCAGCATATCAGGTGAGAGTCCCAAGGGGGTCTGTGTGACCAAACCTGTCACACCCACCTCTTTCCTGCCAGTTCTGCCCTCTACCCTGAGCATGCCCAGTCTCTGCTCTTTCTCCTCCCCCCAGTGCCTCCTGCACGCCACAGAACAGCTGATTCCTGTGGGCAGGAGGCACTGGGAGGGAGGGGGAGGAGTTGATCAGTGGGGCTGCTGGTGGCTGGGAGATGCTGCGGGGGGAGGTGGAGGAGCTGGCTGCTGGTGGGTGCAGAGCACCCACTAATTTTTTTCCATGGGTGCTCCAGCCCTGGAACACCCACAGAGTCGGCACCTATGATCTCATCTATCTTGTTTTTCCTGGAAGAATCCATGAATGACTGGAGAACTAATAGCACAAGCACTAAGAAAGTGAAAGCCAAGCAATTGAGAAGGAAAGGGGATTTTAGTCAGAATATTTAAAAATTTGTTTTTGTTTGATTATTTATTAACATCTATTTAACTCAAATGCCTTACGCCTTTGCTAGAGATTCAACACCCTGAAACTTCAGTCATAGTCTAAGAAAGCTTCCAGCCAGTTCCCTGATCCTCTAAGAAGACTTCCAGCAAAAAAAAAGAAAGACAAGACTTAATATTTTGGGTATTTGTAAGACAAATAAAAAATAAACTTTTTTTTTAAAAAAAAAGTAAAGCCATTTAGGTCTTCTTTTGAGTTATAAAAATGCATGAACCCAATTTTTCCCATGTAGGTCACCTTTAACTTCCTGTACAGTAAGTAATATACAATTGATTGCTGACTTGTTAGCGTTAGATGTTAATAGCCATACACTGCTACCCTTACTCACGCTGGAGAACCTTACATCTTGAAGTACCATTGAAATGAGCCAGTTCAGTAGGAGGTTAGCAGAATATGGCCCTAAACACACACAGTTTTGGTTTTCCTGATTAATCCATTTTCTGAAAGCAGAGGAACTTACTTCTGAAAGTAACGATCAGTCATAGAGTAAATTTTATGGTAAGACTCAGTGCTAATTTTGAAAGTGCAGTTCCTTGGTAGTGGGAGCCCTAAGCAATCTCCCCACAGTGAACATGAAGTGTCATGAAGTGCTTTGGGACACAATAAAACCATCATCAGGCACCTGCTAGGCTTTACAAACATCAGTAAAACTTGATGAATGTTGAAAGTGTCATACCTATATCATAAGTGTAGGCTATCGCTTTCTGAAATATAGCCTTTTATAATATTGTAAAGGCCTTTAGCTTGTGTGATGAGTTTGTAATAACTGAATCTAGAAACAACCAATTCACAGCCATTATTATTAAAGTCCTTTTACTTGTCTAACTGTACCATTGAACCCAGAGGATATTTAGTTCACATGTAATAAATTCTGCTGGCTTGTCCTTGGGCTGTGTATTAACCACAGTCAGAGAAATACCAGATTGCTATATTTTGTAAACTTCTATTGCACATCCCTGGTATTTGTAAGGCCATGGGTATATTTTACAATAGTCATGGACAGGTCACAGGCAGTAAACAAAAACTCCATGACTTATAGTATAAATACCCCTGATTAAATTGGGGGTGGGGGCTACTGGCTGGGAGGTGCAGGGGCACCAGTTGCCAGGGGCAGCTGAGAAGTGGTTGCTGTGGCCATCCCGGGACCGCTGCTGGGGACTGCCCACCTGCCGCTCTTCGGGCTGCTCCCGGGATCACTGCTCAAGCAGTCCCTGGGGCTAGCCGCACCTGCCGCTGCTCCAGCAGTCCCAGGGCCAGCTGCACAGGGCTGCCTGAGCAGTGGCCGGTGCGGCTAGCCCCAGGGCTGCTCCAGAGGTGGCTGGTGTGACTGGCTGCAGGGATGCCTGAGCGTTGGCTGGTGTGGCTGTCCCTGGGGCCACCTGAGCAGCTGGCTATGGAACCAGCTGCTTGCACAGCCCTGGATTAGCCACAGTGGCTGCTGCAGAAGTCACAGAGGTCACGGAAAGTAACCAACCTCTGTGACAAACACAAAACCCATGAGGATCGAAACACCACAACTTTGTCTTAATGAACTCTGTCATTCATGACTTATTTATATTTGCTGTTACTAGGCTCATAGTTTTATATGTCTATTGTAAGTTCTTTTGGCTTCACCTAGGGTTGTCCCTAGACATTTTGGTGCCCTATGCAGCCCCCCCCCCATGGGGTGGCTGGCCCCACTCCTCCATGCAGGGGCAAGAGCAGGCTTGGGAGGCAGGGGGAAAACCCACCCCCCAGTCCGAGCTGGCGGAGTGGAGCGGGTTGGGTCCTGGTCGCTCCGCTTCCTGACACCTGGTGATTGCAGGGCGGGCCCAACCCCGCACTCACAGGGTGGCGGGAATTGGAGTGACCCGGCCCCAGCCCGCTCTGCTCTTTTCCCCTGGCTCCCAGCCTTGGGACTTGGGGGACAGGGGGGAACTGCCCCCCAGCACTCACTGGTGGCACAGCTGGGAGCAAGCAGAGTGGAGCAAGCTGTGGCTAGGTTGCTCCACTTCCCACTGTCAGCTGACCTGGGCTGCAGTCCCCTGGGATGTAGCTCAGGGGAAGGGGTGGAGTGGGGGCAGGGCTGGGGCGGAGCAGGAATGGGGACTTTGGAGAAGGGGTGGAGTGGGGGCGGAGCTGAGGTGGAGTGGGGTGGGAAGAGGCAGGACGGTGGCACACAGGGGTGGGGGCAGCTTTCCTGGCCAGCTCAGCCGGCTGGGGGATCTGGCTGGCTGCTGGAGCAGCATGTAGCTATGTAGGGCACCAGGAAATTTGGGGCAGTTTGGTGCCTCAAATTTCCTGGTGCCCTACGCAGCTGCATAGTTTGCGTATGGGTAAGGACGGTCCTGGCTTCACCACAGAAATGATTATATCCAGGAGTCCAGATATAGTGAGTTTGCAACCCTGACTAACTCTATCAGCTTCCTGCAGAATTTGTAGTAACTGTGAGCGCAGGAATAATTGGTTCATGATTATTATATGCTCTTGACAGCTGGGGAGTTTAGTGGCCTTGAACACAAAAATAGCTGGTTTGCAGACATTACAAGCTCTTGTTTTCTTCACACAGTTTATAATAGCTCTGAGTTTAGGAATGCCAATGCAGCCAATATAATAAACTGTACAAAGAAGTATAGAAATAAAACCATTGGTTTGTATATTAAAGGGAAGGTTAAATGTGGTTCACAATGGAACCCCAGTAAGATGATGAAGGGAGATCATAGAATAAAGGAGGAAATAACTGTCATGATTTCATGAAATATGCCAATGCAATGACTCAAAATCTATTCTGTGACAATAGTTTGGTATCTTTCCATGCAATTCATAGAATGTCAGGCTTAGGAAGGGACCTCAGGAGGTCATCTAATCCAACCCCCTGCTCAAAGCAGAACCAATCCCCAGACAGATTTTTGCCCCAGATCCCTAAATGGCCCCCTTAAGGATTGAACTCACAACCCTGGGTTTAGTAGGCTAATGCTTAAACCACTGAGCTATCCCTCTCCCCTGGAAAAAATTTATAAATATATAGGGTGATATGCCTATTTCATAGAACTGGAAGGGACCCTGAAAGGTCATTGAGTCCAGCCCCTTGCCTTCACTAGCAGGGCCAAGTACTGATTTTGCCCCAGATTCCCTAAGTGGCCCCCTCAAGGACTGAACTCACAACCCTGGGTTTAATAGACTAATGCTCAAACCACTGAGCTATCCCTCTTCTCCTGTCTGTTCGGTCACTGAGCACTAAACAGGACTCAATCGTGATAGGCATTCAATGGCTCCAAAATCAGCATAAGGGGGTCATTGCTGAGCAGTGCAAAGTGTTCCCACTCATTTCTCTGAATTTACTATCAGAGAGGAATGGAATTAATACAAAATCAGAGTTGGGTCTCCTATAGGCCAGAGCAGAGTAAGCCAATGGGATGTTCAAAGCTGCTTTATTTCAATTGCAAGGATTAGTTCAGAATCCGTTCAGTCTGTGTTTACCACCCAAACTCCAAGAATGAAACAAACTCAAATTCCTTATTGCCTCCCTCATTTCCCTAACCAGATACATCCATCTGGATTAGAAATGTTGCTTTGATTTTGCTATTCTTGAGCAGCAGTTTTGTTTGATTATGTCACATGACATCCCCTGAGCTATTTGTGCTCTGCAAATGTAGGTTAGTCATATTAGACAGTAATTTTGCAGTGTTCTGAAATAATGAGGCAGAATGATCTGATTTAAAAATCAGATTGTGCTGATTTTTTTTCTTGTTTTTTTTTTTTCCTGTTCTCTACATTGACTTATCAAGGTCAGAATAGCACCGTATATGCTCATTCATAAGCATAATATTTTTGGTAAAAAAGTGATGCATCAAAGAGTAGGAGTCGTCTTATAAACAGGTCTACACCAAAATTTGATGATTTTAAACTCTGTGGAATCATTGAATTGAATATCTAATACATTGTTATTTTGTTTACCTGGAGCATCTGCAGGTATGGAGCCCCTCAGCTCCCTGTGGCTGCGGTTTGCTGTGCCCAGCCAATGGGAGCTGCGGAAAGTGGCATTGAACATATGAAGTCCTATAAAAATGCTAGATACTCTTACGACTCATACCCTAGGTGTTCCAAGTTGAGCAACCAAAATTAGTGGACATTTTAAACAATTTTGGGCTTAATCTCTTTCAGTCTCAGTTCCCCACCTGTAAAATGGAGACAGTAATATAACCTCATCTCACAGAGGTGTTGTGAAGATATATTAATGAATGTTTGTGAAGAGCTACAGTGCTGTGATGAGACCCCTATATGAAACATTCATGAGGAAATTAATTTTTTATTCAGTGCAGGGTTTGTATGGTGTGTATTAAAGAAGGTCTGGGGCCACACACTTAACCTGAAGGATAAAAAAAAATACTGAAGAACTACCTATTCACTGAATGAAAAAGGGATCCTGTGGGGGGGGGGGGGAAAGTGTGTGATCATGTAATTAAAGACTTTATCATAATGAATAATCACAAGTGGGTCAAATTAAGGTTGCATGAACAACCTTAATTCTGACAATTCCTAATTTTTGAGTGCTTGACTTTGCAACTTTAATGTTCGTTTAACATAGATTTTTAGATGAAATTATTTATATTATAGTAGTATCTAGTAACCCTAAACAAGATCAGGACCCCATTATGCAGGGCACTGTAGAAACAATGAGAGATGATCCCTGCTCAAATTGTTTACAGCCTAAATAGACAAGACAAAGGGTAAGAAACAGAAACACAAAGAGGTGAAGTGACTAGTTATGCAAGTTCACAGCAAGTCATTGGCAGAACCAGAATTAGACCTGTGACTCTGTTAGACCCCTAACTCCCAGTCCATTCTTCTAGCTATTAGATCCTATGATATCTGGGGGGTTTCAGTGTTGACAGACACTTGGTTCACTTTTCCAGCACATTAACTCTCCTTAGCTTTTCTGCTTATTAAGTGGGCAGCGGTTTCTGATATTTTGAAGCTAACTGTGAAACACAAAACCAGATATTGGCTATGTAAAAGTGCATCCTGGGATAACTTAAATAATTGGAGTCATAGAAAGATGCAGCAAATGAGTCAGTAACTGAAGCTTTGAAAGAGCTGTACTGTACTGGTCTGAACATTAATTAATTCTTCTTGTTTTTAAAACCCAAGTAGAACTAGTTCTGGTTAGTATGTGGATAGGAGACTTCCACATGAAAAGAAGTATGTAGGATCTTTGCATCTTTTGTGCACCAGAATGTTGCTTACATGTCTACTACTCAAAGAAAAAAATCAGATTATTTTTTAGATAGACAGACAGCCCTACTGCTTTCAGATTCTGTTTCTTGCTGAAATGGGTTACACACACACACACACACACATAAGATTAATCTTTTATTTTTATTATTTTGTCTCTTGGATAGCTCTGTGTTGTGCAGTAAAATAAATGTTGCATGCAGTCAAAAAATTCTCCAACATCTTTTTCTTCTGTTGTATTTTTCATTTTAAAGAAAGAGAAAACAAGGCAGGTCAATGCAACTACATTAATACAATGTTGAGATAAAGAGTTCAGGTGAAATCCTGGCCCTATTAAAGTCAACTGGCATTTTACCACTGACTTCAATGGGGTCACAATTTCACACTTTATGTATTTAATTTGGTAGGTTTACAACATTCCTACCAGGGAAGCAGTATGAGCTCTAACAAATCTCCCAGTTATTTCTGGAATGGAGGAATGGGTAAACTGATCAGTTTCTACATAGAGAAATGTGTACGGTTTGATGCCAGGAATTGAACTCTCAGAATGTTCCTTTATGCAGTGAGCATGTTTTAACAGTAAACTTAAGTTTATTGTATATCTTCTGCTAATGCCAAGGTTACTGTGTAAACATATATTCATTGGAGTAGTTTTGCATGTTTTAAGCATTTATAGGATGCTCTGCATTTTTTTTAATCCACTTGGAGTGGAATTTTCTAAGGCTTCTAAATCACTTAATCTCTTTTAGAAATCTCACCCTTAAACTGAAAATTTAAATCCACAAAAGTCAGAAAAATCTATTTTTAAAATGGCAATGTTAAGTTGGCTCCATAGCACTCATGTGAATACATATACTACTTTAAAAAGCAACAAAGAGTCTTGTGGCACCTTAAAGACTAACAGATGTATTGGACTTTAAGGTGCCACAGGACTCTTGCTTTTTACCGATCCAGACTAACATGGCTGCCCCTCTGATATACCACTTTAGTTATCCTGAGTTAACATTATGAATATTGACTTTTATATTTTCAACTTTAGCAAATCCTTTCTCACATGAGTTGTACTGATTTCAGTGGCAGAACTTGCATAATTAAGGACTATTTGCATGTGTAAGGGTTTGCAAGATTGGCTCCCTGATGTTCTATTAATAATTTCCCTTATTTAGATATTGACTATATCTCAGAAGCTAAATCTGGGCTTTGACACTCCAATGTTGTCAGCCAGTGAACCCATGATGTCCAAGTACAATATCTCAGTCAGTCTTCAGACAGCTTTATAAATCTGACGCTCCTGACTTCTTGTGATCTTATAGTACATACTGACTTCACAAAGAACTGTGATCCACCCCTCTCAGTCTGTATGGGGCAGTACAGTGGTAGGCAGAGCAAGTAACAGATGTCTAAAGTAGTCTTCAGCTGCTAGTCTATGCCTGGCAACTGTCCAAACAGAAACATCATAGACATTCCTAATGGACAGTGACATTGTCTGAATTGTCGTCTCTGTAAACAGATTTCAGTTTCTTATTCCCACACTGAGCTGTGCCTTGACATCATCCCCATATTTCATAGTGAAAATGTGCTTGTGTAAATCATACATTGAGGCTGGACGGGTGTTTAGTGCTTGTGAATGTCATGTAGCCACTCATGATATTGTGCCACTTCCCATCATTGGATATACTTGCTTCTAAGAACTACAATAAAAAAGAGCTCTCTTAATACGTGCATCTGTATTTGAAATAAAGCTTCCCACCACTGGGGTCTCCTTTGTCTTCTGGAGCCCTGAGGAATCAAACAGAGTATACCCTACTCTACACCCATCTCTATCCTTGAAGCTCCGTATGTTGCTAACATTCTTTGGACAGGAAAGGATTTAATGTGATTTACCGTTCTGAGTAAGTCATATCTATCCATCCAGTTATTTTATGGCCATCATCACTGCAGTAGCCAACTGTCCTGCCCATCATTAAATGGCCACAACGATAACTGTTGAACAAGCAAGGCACTCGCTGCCCCATCCAACCTGTGGCTGAACACATCACCTCCACAAAACTTGTTTTCTTAGGTGAAGTTTAGTGATCTGAATACAGATCTGAGAGGAAGAATCTTTTGAGGTCTAATCCCAGCTCTGACACTAAATCTCTCTGTGACCTTTGACAAGTCAGTTAACCTCTTTTTCTCCCAGTAATGTTATGAAGATTAATTCACTGTTTGTAAAATGGTTTCAAGATGGGAAGTGGCATCTGAGTTCTCAGTAGTGATAGGATCAGTGTCATGGCAAAACCCTTAAATTTGAACTACTAATCCTAAGGCTTGTCTATGTTAGGGATTTTTAGACTGGTGTACCTATCCTAGTGCTTATAACCCTGACCATAAGCAAAAAGTTTAGTTAAGATCAAGGCAAAGAATATGGCCAGGTACTCTCTCTTAGAAAACCACACTGCCCAGGTTTATCGTTGTGTTGCACCATTTCAGAATCATTCCAATTCACAACGATTTTATTTTCACTTAGTCTGCACTGACATTCCTACTCGCAACTCACTTGATCTTCTGTCTCTCATAGAATCAGAGATGATTAGGGTTGGAGGAGACCTCAGAAGCAGTGTTCCCTCTAATTTTTCCCACCCATATGCGGAATGAATTTTGTTATGTGCACCAATATGGAGGTGATGTGTTAACAAAATTCATCTGGTGGCGGTGGGGCCAAAGGGTTCGGAGTGTGGAAGGGGGCTCAGGGCTGGGTCATAGGATTGGGGTTCAGGGGTGTGAGGACACCAGCTTGAGGTGTGGGCTCTGTGGTGGGGCCCAGGATGAGGGGCTCAGGGCTGGGGCAGAGGGTAACGGTGCAGGATGTGAAGGCTCCAACTGGGGGTGTGGGCTCTGAGGTGGGGCTAGGAATGAGGGGCTCAGGGCTGGGTGCAGGGGATGAGGACACTGGCTGGGGATGGGGGCTCACAGGTGGGGCCGGGGATGAGGGGTTTGGAGTGCAGGAGGGTGCTCTGGGGCTACTCAGGGAGAGAGGACTCCCCCCAGTGCTCTCTCCCCACAGCAGTACCTACGCTGGGGCGGGAGGCACCTCTCCCCACCACAGGAGCTCTGGAGTTGGGGCTTCAGGATAGGCGCCCCTCCCCTGGCCCTGGCAGGTCCGGACTGGGGGAGGGCCACTCCAGCCGCTCCTGGGTCCGGGCCAGGGAGCACCACCACAGCTGGATCCCAGCCTCTCCGGGGTTGGTCCAGGCCACACAACTCCATCCATGTCTGGGGCTGGGCTGCCGTGGCCGTGCCTGGGGCTGGGCCAAGCTAGGCCTGATGTGGCTGCAGCAGAGCCCAGAGCCCTCTGGCCGTGCTGCTGTGTCCGCGGCAGGTCTGGACCACAGGCTGAGTTAGGACTGGGGCAGGCGATTCTTCTATCCTAAGTGCAGGACTCTGCACTTGTCCTTGTTGAACCTCATCAGATTTCTTTTGGCCCAATCCTCCACTTTGTCTATATCACTCTGGACCCTATCTCTACCCTCCAGCATATCTACCACTCCCCCCAGCTTAGTGTCATCCGCAAACTTGCTGAAGGTGCAATCCATCCCATCATCCAGATCATTAATGAAGATGTTGAACAGAATCGGTCCCAGGACCGACCCCTGGGGCACTCTGCTTGATACCGGCTGCCAACTAGACATGAAGCCGCTGATCACTACCTGTTGAGCCCAACAATGTAGCCAGCTTTCTATCCACCTTATAGTCCATTCATCCAGCCCATACTTCTTTAACTTGCTGGCAAGAATACTGTGGGAGACCATATCAAAAGCTTTGCTAAAGTCAAGGTATATCACATCCACTGCTTTCCCCATATCCACAAAGCCAGTTATCTCATCATAAAAGGCAATCAGGTTGGTCAGGCATGACTTGCCCTTAGTGTATCCATGTTGACTTTTCCTGATCACTTTCCTCTCTTCCAAGTACTTCAAAATGGATTCCTTGAGGACCTGCTCAATGATTTTTCCAGGAACTGAAAGTTCTTTACTTCCCCGGATTCTCCTTCTTCCCTTTTTTGAAAAGATGGGCACTATATTTACCTTTTTCCTATCATCTGGGACCTCTCCTGATCGCCAAGAATTTTCAAAGATAATGGCCAATGGCTCTGCAATCACATCAGCCAGCCTCCGTCAGCACCCTCAGATGCATTTCATCTGGCCCAGGGACTTGTGCATCTCCAACTTTTCTAAATACACCTCTACCCCAATATAACGTGGTCCTCGGGAGACAAAAAAATCTTACTGCGTTATAGGTGAGACTGTGTTATATCAAACTTGCTCTGCCCCACCCCCTTTCCTTGTTCCCTGACCGCCCCCTCCAGAGACCCCCCCGTCCCTAATCACCCCCAGGGCCCCACCCCCTACCCAACCCCCTGTCTCCTGACTGCTCTGACCCCTATCCACTCCACACACACCCCCTCAACAGGCACTCACCCGCAGTGGCGGGAAGCGGAGCAGTCCAGCCCCAGTCCACTCCACTCTGCCAGCTCCCAGCCGCGGTGCTCTGCTTCCTGCCGCCAGTGAGTGCGGGGAGGTTGGGGAAAGGATGCCCTTCGCACTCACCAGTGGCGGGAAGCAGAGTGATGCAACCCCAGTCCGCTCCACTCTGCCACCTCCCAGACGCAATGCTCCATTTCCCGCCGCAGGTGAGTGCGAGGTGGTTGGGGAAAGGACGGCCCCTGTGCTCAACTGCGTGGGAAGCGGAGCGCTGCAGCTGGGAGCTGGTGGAGTGGAGCGGGCTGGGGCTTGGCTGCACCGCTTCCGCCACTGCTGGTGAGTGCGGGGGGATTCCTTCCCCCAAGTCCCCTCCCCCGAGCGACACAGCTGGGGCCAGGGTGAGGGAAGCAGAGCAGGCTACTCCCAACCCCCAGCTAATCCCCTGGGCCACTTTGGGACTGCAGGGCCCCCAGAAGTGCCCTCCCACAGCTCCTGCTCCCCAGATCCTGGGGGGATCCCCTGACCGCTCCCAAGACCCTCTGCCCCTTATTGAACCCCTCGGCCCCAGCCTGGCCCAGCACCCTTAACACGCTGCTCAGAGCAGCGTGTCAGAGCTTTACCACGTTGTATGCGAACCCGTGTTATATCGGGTCACGTTATATCGGGGTAGAGGTGTAGTCCTTAACCTATTCTTTCACTACTGAGGGCTGCTCACCTCCTCTCCATACTGTGCTGCCCAGTGTAGCAGTCTGGGAGCTGACCTTGTCTGTGGAGATCGAGGCAAAAAAAGCATTGAATACTTCACCTTTTTCCACATCATCTGTCACTAGTCCCCCCCTCCCCCGCCCATTCAGTAGGGGTCCCACACTTTCCCTGACCACTTTCTTATTGCTAACATACCTATAGTAACCCTTCTTGTTACCCTTCAAATCCCTTGCTAGCTGTAACTTAAAATTGTGCTTTGGCCTTCCTGATTACACCCATGCATGCTCGAGCAACATTTTTATACTTCTCCCTAATCATCTAAGTTTCCACTTCTTGTAAGCTTCCTTTTTGTGTTTAAGCTCACCAAAGATTTCTCTGTTAAACCAAGCTGGTCACCTGCCATATTTGCTATTCTTTCTGCACAGCGGGATGGTTTATTCCTGCACCCTCAATAAGGCTTCTTTAAAATACAGACAGCTCTCCTGGACTCCTTTCCCCCTCCTATTAGCCTCCCAGAGGATCCTGCCCATCAGTTCCCTAAGGGAGTCAAAAACTGCTTTTCTGAAGTTCAGGGTCCATATTCTGCTGCTCTTCTTTCTTCCTTGTGTTGGGATCCTGAACTCGACCATCTCACAGTCACTGCTGCCCAAATTGCCACCCACTTCTACTTCTCCTACCAATTCTTCCCTGTTTGTGAGCAGCAGGTCAAGAGGAGCACAGCCCCTAGTTGGTTCCTCCAGCTCTTGCACCAGGAAGTTCTCCCCAACACTGTCCAATCACCCTGACATCTGCTGTGAGATCAATACAGCAGTGCACAGACAATCCAGGAAGTTTTTGAAGTCCCCCGTGAGAACCAGGGCCTGTGATCTGGAAACTTCTGTTAATTGTCTGAAGAAAGCCTTGTCTACCTCATCCTCCTGGTCTGGTGGTCTATAGCAGATGCCCACCATGTTATCACCCTTGTTGCTCTTGCTTCTAGACTTAACCCAAAGACTCTCTTTCACACATTCACATACATTTTAATTCCAGATGTGTGAACTGGAATATATTTTGAAAGTCTTGTAATGGCTCCTGGTTTTTGGAAGAATTTACCATGCTCTTGTGTTGTGAACATACATATTACTGCATACTTTCCCCTGTTTGATTTGGACAACCTTGTAGGAGTTTGGTCTCTTGGCTCTTAGTTACATACTACAGTATTGAAATGGAAGTTGTCAGCATATGTAAACACTCATTCTCAAGGAAAATAACGCCAAATATGAAATAATAATGCATATATTAAAAAGCAATATAAATATGAGCTGCTGTAACCTTTTTCATATTATTTAAACAGATCCATATGTTTTCTATTTGTTAGCCTTCAAATGGCACTGAAATGCAGGTTAATTTGGATTATTGTAATTATGCTCAATCATCCAAAGTATTAAATTTTAAACCATGTCCTCACTTTTAAGGAATGAATTTCCTCATTCAGAGGTTGATCATTGTGTTTTCCTGTATGTGTTTGTGATATATCTATAGTTAACAGATGAGAATAATATATCTTACTAGAACAATACATGCATTGCTATTAGACCTGTACTCTACAGCAACATAAAAACAAATTCAGGACCTGTTGTGTAATGAATGCAGAACCAGACCCATGGTGACAATGAGGTCCTCATAAAAGCATCTTTGTCTTAAATGTGTTCAGTAAGACTGTTGCTTACAAGAGTTCTTATGAGGCAGATTTTACCATTAGATTTGCATGACCTTTTTAAAAACATCCCTTTACAGAGATTCAAAATGATCTGTTTATCTAAAACTTGTTCCCTGTGAGATAGAGTTGATTCTTGAGTCTTAAGGGACCTTATTTGAATTCAAACCATTGGGGATGCTTGTTTGCAAGTAAAATGAATGATTAGACTTATTCCTGCTATAATTTATGCACTTTTCTAAACTCAAGACATTCTTAGTCAAGATTTGCTTTAATAGGTGAGAAATTTGTGCTTACAAAATTCCTCAGTGGAACTGATGCTTATATGAAAACTTTTGTAGGGCCACACATTTTCTGAATGGTGCAGAACAAGACATTCACATGCTAATTTGCATGTGATTTCAAAATGCCATGTGTGCCAAGAGCTTATACATGCTCTTGTGTGCAAAATGTCTACTTTTAAATAAACTGTGTGTACTCTTTTGCAGATGTAGCTTAGATTGCTAACCTGATGGAGTGAAATGACTCTACTGATGTAATTACAGATAGACATATTATTTTTGTAACTAGTTCTATTACATTATTAAGGATCAAAATGTAAAAAAAAAATTAAGTCTATGGTTTTTTAACAACTCAGGAGGTTTCTATTTGTGGGTGATGTCTGTACGGGCTCACACTTGGCACATGTGCTAAAAAAGTATGAATATTTTTTTGAAAAAAAAATAGTGTCTGTACACAGGAAAGCATTGTTCTGCAAGACAGACAAAAGTCCTTCTTCATTTTCTTATTTTAATTCTCAAAAGGCATGGAAAAGGCCAATGCAACAGTCCACATTCTGGACTAGATGTCTCCAAAACTTAATTTTAAAAAATTAACTCTATATGCATTTTAGAACATTAAAAAACTCATCTGAAATCACCTGCATCTAATTTTCTTCTTTTAGTAATAACAGTACTTTATACTTAATTACACCTTTCAAGGACCATAAATCACTTCAACAAACATGAATCAAACATTAACAAAGCCTGTAGACAATCCTATGAGATAGGCGATGTGATACCAATTTTATAGCTGTTCACACTTTTCATTTCTGTCACTAAAGGATGCAATTAAATTACTGTTTAATTTATATTAAAAAATGAACAGACCCAAAGCACCCCTTTTCTGAATGTTTATCAAATTTTATTCCAGACCCAGTACTCACAGTGGTTTGAGCATTGGCCTGCTAAACCTAGGGTTGTGAGTTCAATCCTTGAGGGGGCCATTTAGGGATGTGAGGCAAAATCTGTTTGGGAATTGACCCTGCTCTGAGCAGGGGGTTGGCCTAGATGACCTCCTGAGCTCCCTTCCAACCCTGATATTCTATGATGTGGCCAAATGAACTGCTGAAAACAGAAATTTGTAGTGAAGCTCTGTCAGCAGCTTAATTGTAGCAGAGTTGAATGTTGCTGATTGAGCCCAGTCCTACTTTTATATCTTAAGTGAGAGCAGGATCCAGCCCTTAATGTTGTAAATATGATTAATGACCTGCACTTTTGATTATTCAGATAATGCTGTTTCTATTCTGCAAGTTGGCTTATAAATTCTGTCTTAGCCAAAACTTTTAAATAGCTCCCACCACAGTTTAACCCATACATATTCAATCCATCCCATGGGGGCTCTATGAATTTACAAAAATGTGGTATTTAGTTATTTGGATGTTCCACTTCCAGAGTATTAACTGTCTGTTTTTCCATCAAGAAGAATAAATATTTCCTTCACCACGACCCTTCTCCGTTTTATATTTTTTAATCCATCCAGGATCTTATGACCCTTTTTCCTCTCCTCAGCAGAAAACAAGTGAGGATGGAAACAGGTATTATTCATGGAAACTGGTCTGTGTCTGGAGACTTTGCATATTTCTTCTTGAATTCTTATTAGTTAAATACTTTAAAAAAAACAAAAACAAGAAAAAAACACCACTACCTGGTCAAGGTTTTGCTGTCTTTAGAAGGAAGGGTTGAGCTTGCAGCAGAGTCTTATAGTTGAGTAGTTATGGCACACGGAGAAGCACTAGAGAAGCTACTGGCAATGTCTCAAGGGTCTAGACTTGTGGTTCCCAGATGTATTATTTGTAGTGCATATTTTGACAGCCTTTTTTCCCAGTTTCATATAAGCTAGATAGTGAGATATGTTATACTTATTCTAGAAACCATCACTTTTTATTGACTTGTTTATAACTGGCCTTATTCTTGTTTATTTGGTGCCTAATCTTGAAATGAGCTGAGAACCCCACAACTCCCATTGACTTCAGCAAGTGCTCAGCACCTCTCAGTTTCAGTCCATTAGACTGTAAGCTCTGGCAGGGACTTTGATGGAAAAAGTGCCATCCACACCAGAGGTGCTATAGAAATCATAATCCAGAGTAAGCACAGAAGACAAAACATGGGACTTACGTTTGACAGTGCTACGAGATTCCTGGAACCCAGCTGACTCTGAACCCCAGCCCAGGGATTCACACTCTCGCTCCTCCCCTTGCCCATGTCTGGTGCCCGTGCCTGCACCTCCTCCTCTTCCCTTCTCTGCCAGCCAGCACATCTTCCACAGCCCCACACTGCGCTTACGCCCATCCTCCAGGGTCTGGTATACCCAATTGGGAGTAAAGGCAGCTGCATTGTTAAGAATAAGTGAGACCAGGGCTACCAACACAGCTGTGGCTACCAGTTTCTGGACAGTCATATCTGACTGTTGACTGCTGCCAGTCTCTATTTGCAGAAGATCCAAGGTCCTGATGAGCTGCAGCACATTGAAGTAGGACTTGATATAGGAGGCAGCTGCAGTATGATGTTATGGGGGGCTAGAGAACATCACCGTTCATTCTCAAAGTCAACTCCTAAGGTGTTTCTGACCAAGCAGATAAGAACACAGTCAGGTAGGTGGAAGAATTCCATAAAATACAAGCACAAAGAAGAGCTTGCAGGTCTCTGTCCTTCCAAGCTGTGCCTTATCCACCTTCCTGCACCTGGATGAGCAAAGCCAGTCTGGTGATGAACTGAAGAACAGGGAGGTCCATTCCTTGTGGGACAAGGCAAAGCCAGAGAGTATCCAGTCTTGAATTGGGAAAACCTGAGTTGTTCCTGGGAAAACAGACTGAAATGCTTGCAGACACAATGCCTCAGCTCTTCAGAATGCAGCTGCAAGAGGAGAAAGAGACTCACATACGAGTCATGAAGCAGCACCTCTGAAAGCCTTTTCAGCCACAAAACTCAGAACATCCTACAAACAGAAGGAAACTTCATTCTAAAATCCAAGCCAAATTTGAAATGAATGCCTTCATCCCAAAGGTGCTCTGGAAGTTTGGAGTATCCTGAGGAATCTGCTCCTCTCCGGTTCCTCTTACACTGTCAGAGCAGCAAGTGAAAGAGACTGGAGAGGAGAAACTCTGCTGTGAGGAAGTGGGTTTTTTTCCCTCCCCCTCTGTCTCTCAACAGAAAGGAAATGGTTGTTTTTGTGGCTGTTTTTGGTGAGCCTCAGGGCGTAGCCGACTGCAACAAACAGAGCCACTGCCACCGCAGTCAAACGTTACCAGGATGTGTTTCCTGAAAGGAAAACGTTATGGAGACTTCTAAAATCTTAGTCTCCCCTCCTTCTCTCCCCTCCTTCCAGTGTCCCCCCTCCTTCTCCTTTTCTTTCCCTCACAGAAAGAATACTAACCAATCAGCCAGGGAAGCATGATGCTGTGGGACAGAAGGGATTTGGATCAATTTATGCATCTGAAGGGATCACAAGAAACAAATCAGTGAGCACCACCCCAAACAAAAACCAAACCCATAAATTCAACCGCAGTGTCAACTCTGCAGAGGCAAATGCAGGGGAGCACTGAGGGCTTTCTTAATGTTCTATATTGAAAGCTGACTGTATCAGAATTGTACATGCAAAATGTATGCAGGGTAGCTGTGACAGTTGCATAGCATGAAAATATTATGGCTCAAATGTTTCCTTGTTCCTGTATGGAATTCTAAGGGGAAATGCAGCAGATGAGTAAAAGGACTCTAAGACAGGATTCTTCACCTGGGGTCTCAAAAAGTGTTGGTTAGAGACCACTCAGCCCTTGCCCTGTTGTGGAAGAGAGTGAGATCATGGACAGATGGGAGAGGTGTTCTGAGGTAGTTCTGGAAGGGAAAAGCAGGGGATGTTGCAGTATGGAACAGGTTGAGAACCACTGCTCTAATGCATTCTGCCTGTGCAGGACTCATACCCCAGTCCTGACTTACTTTGCCCCCTTGTGGCTCTGCAGCTCTGCTGGGAAATCTGGTGAACCCCCTTCAGACTGGGAAAGCAGCTCACTTCACTCTGTGGAAGTTATTGCCATGTATACACTGCCACTTATGTCAGCAAAACGTATGTTGCTCAGGGGTCTGAAAAAACACATCCCTGAGTGACATGAATTTCTCCGACATAAGTGGTAGTGTGCACAACTCTGTGTCAGCAGGAACACTTCTCCCACTGACATAGCTACTGCTGCTTTCTGGGGGGTAGTTTAATTATGTTGATGGGAGAGAGCTGTCCTGTTGGTATAGAGCGGCGACAAGAGAGGTCGTACAGCAGTGCAGCTGCATCAGTACAGCTGTGCTGCTGTAAGGCCTCTAGTGTAGACATAGCCTTAGTGTTGTGACAGTTTTCACATACAAATGTAGAACTAACTGCAGCACAGCAAGCAAAGTGTGCGCACTAGCCTTGGGACTATGGCCTGGTCTACACTACGCGTTTAAACCGATTTTAGCAGCGTTAAACCAATTTAACGCTGTACCCGTCCACACTACGAGGCCCTTTATATCGCTATAAAGGGCTCTTTAAATTGGTTTCTGTACTTCTCCCCGACGAGAGGATTAGCGCTAAAATCGGTATTACCATATCGGATTAGGGTTAGTGTGGCCGCAAATCGACGGTATTGGCCTCCGGGCGATATCACACAGTGCACCACTGTGACTGCTCTGGACAGCAATCTGAACTCAGACGCAGTGGCCAAGTAAACAGGAAAAGCCCCGCGAAATTTTGATTTTCATTTCCTGTTTGTCCAGCGTGGAGCTCTGATCAGCATGGGTGGTAATGCAGTCCCAAATCCAAAAAGAGCTCCAGCATGGACCGTATGGGAGATACTGGATCTGATCGCTGTTTGGGGAAACAAATCTGTTCTATCAAAGCTCCGTTACAGAAGACAAAATGCCAAAGCGTTTGAAAAAAAAATCTCCGGGCTACACAGTGCTGCATGGCAAGCGTAACGGGAAGCCAGATTCAAATGGATGCTTATGGAGGGAGGGAGGGGGTACTGAGGACTCCAGCTATTCCACAGTCCCCGCAGTCTCCGAAAAGTATTTGCATTCTTGGCTGAGCTCCTAATGTCTGTAGGTTCAAACACATTGTCCAGTGTGGTTCAGGGAATAGATCGTCAATTTACTCCCCCCCACCCCCGACATGAAAGAAAAGGGAAAGAAATCGTTTCTTGACTTCTTTCAATGTCACCCTGTGTCTACTGAATGCTGCTGGTAGACGCGATGCTGCAGCAATGAAGAGCAGTATCCACTCTTCTCCCCTGCCCGGTGGCCTGGTAACCGTCCTTATTATCAACCTGTGAGTGCTCCTGGCTGCCTTCAGGTGAGGCTGGCCGGGGGCACCTGGGTGAAAATAGGAATGATTCTCAGTCATTCCCAGTAGATGGTACAGAACGGCTGGTAACCATCCTCATCATAGCAACTGGGGGCTGAGCTCCATCAGCCCCCTCCCTTTCCTGTGTAAAGAAAAGATTCTGTCCTGCCTGGACTATCATAGCAGCGGCATGCTGGGCTCCTCTCCCCAGCACCGCTTAATGTTCTGCCTGGACTGTCATAGCACAGGGGGGCTGCCTACCCCTCATTTTATCTCACTAACAAGGTCACTGTTCCTTATTCCTGCATTCTTTATTACTTCACCACACAAATGGGGGACACTGCCACGGTAGCCCAGGAAGGTTAGGGGAGAAGGGAAGCAACGGGTGGGGTTGTTGCAGAGGCACCTCCCGTGAATGGCATGTAGCTCATCATTTCTGCGGGATCTGACACGGAGCAGCTGTGCTCTCTGATACACTGGTTCTCTAATACACTTGCCCCATATTCTAGGCAGGACTGACTCTATTTTTAGAAACCATAAAGGAGGGATTGACTCAGGGAGTCATTTCCAGTTTTGCCTTTGCACCCCTGGCCGATCTCAGCCAGGGGCACCCATGATAACAGCAGACAGCACAGAAGGACAGATAACCGTCATCTCATTGCCAATTTACACTGGCAGCAGACAGTACAGAATGACTGATAACCGTCTCTGCTATCATGCAAAAGCAAATGAATGCTGCTGTGTAGCGCTGGAGTATCGCCTCTGTCCACGGCATCCAGTACACATATGGTGACTGTAAAAAACAAACAAATAGCTGAACGGGCTCCATGGTTGCCGTGCTATGGCGTCTGCCAGGGCAATCCAGGGAAAAAGGGCGCGAAATGATTGTCTGCCGTTGCTTTCCCGAAGGAATGACTGACGACATTTACCCAGAACCACCCGTGACAGTGATTTTTGCCCCATCAGCCACTGGGCTCTCAACCCAGAATTCTAAGGGGCGGGGGACACTGCAGGGGCTACGGGATAGCTACGGAATAGCTACCCACAGTGCAACGCTCCAGAAATCGACGCTAGCCTCGGACCATGGACGCACACCGCCGAATTAATGTGCTTAGAGTGGCCGCGTGCACTCGACTTTATACAATCTGTTTTATAAAACCGGTTTATGTAAAATCAGAATAATCCCGTAGTGTAGGCATACCCTATGTGAGCATTGAGGAGAGCTATCTGAATTAAATGGATTAAAAACTGGTTGACAGATCTTAAAACGCAATTGCAAACAGAAACATCATTGAATTGGGTATGTTTCTAGTGGGATCCCACAGCAATAAGTTCATTACCTTATGCTATTTAACATTTTTTATCAATAACCTGTAAAAAACCAAATCATTCCTGAGCAGGTTGGCAGATAACACAAAAAATTGGTGCAATGCTAAATAAGGAAGAGGATAGGTCATTTATACTAAGCAATCTGGATAATTTGATAAGTTGGGTGCAAGCAAACAATATGTGTTTCAGTACAGCCAAATATAAAGTCCTACATCTTGGAACCAAGAATGCAGGCCATATTTTGAGGCTGGGGGACTCAGTACTTGGAAGCAGTGATTCTGAAAAGACTGGGAGGATAATCTGCTGAATGTAAGCTTCTAGTGTAATGCTGTAGCTAAAGGGGCTATTGTATCTTTGGATTTATAAACAGGAATGTTGAGTAGAAGTAGGGAGGTTCATATTATTTCTGTATTTGGTACTGGTGTGACTGCTACTGAAATACCGTGTCTAGTTCTGGTGTCCACATTTCAAGAAGGATGTCAAAAAATTGGAGGTTTCAAGGTGGAGAGAGCAGCAAAGAATCCTGTAGCACCTTATAGACTAACAGACGTTTTGGAGCATGCCCTTTCGTGGGTGAATACATCTGCATCTGAGGAAGTGGGTATTCACCCACGAAAGCTCATGCTCCAAAAGGTCTGTTAGTCTATAAGGTGCCACAGGATTCTTTGCTGCTTTTACAGATCCAGACTAACACGACTACCTCTCTGATACTTGAAAGTGGAGAGAAAAATTGGAGAGAATTCGGAGAATAGCCATAAGAATTATTAATTATTGGGAAACATACCTTATAGTGAAAGATGTGAGGAAGGAGCTCAATCTACTTATCTTATCAATGAAAAGGTTCAAGGGTGTTTTGACCACTGTCTAGAAGTTCCTACATGAGGAACAGAAATTTGATAATAGAGGGCTCTTCAGTCTAGCATAGGGATGGGCAAACTATGGCCCGGGGGCTGCATCTGGCCCTCCAGATGTTTTAGTCCAGCCCTCAAGTTCCCGCTGGGGAGCAGGGTCCGGGGCTTGCCCCACTCCGTGTGGCTCCTGGAAGCAGCAGCATGTCCCTCCTCCGGCTCCTATGCGTACAGGCAGCCAGGGGGCTCTGCATACTGCTCCCACCCCAAGTGCCTCCCCCGCAGCTCCCAGCTTCACCCCGGAGCCCGTATCCCCAGCCAGAGCTCTCACCCTCTCCTCCACCCCAACCCCCAATTTTTTGAGCATTCATGGCTCACCATACAATTTTCATACTCAGATGTGACCCTTGGGCCAAAAAGTTTGGAAAGGATGGAAATACTTGTCCCTTAAATACGCAGTGATTGAGGGCCTATAAATATCTAAGAAAGAAGGAAATAAGGCTTATCAATTCAAGTTACAGGTACTTAAAAATGCTTGATTGATTAAGATGAATGAGCTAAAAGTGTTAGCAGTGTGTTCATGGCTGACTTTGATAGTGGAGTCCACTAACATTTAAAAGAGCATGGTCTATCAGACTTAAATGGTATGTCTACACTGCAATAAAAAACTTGTGGCACTGAGTCTCAGAGCCTGCAATTAAGTTGGGCTTGTGGGCTTATGCTGTGGGGTTAAAATTTGCAATGTCAGTGTTTGGGCTTGGAGACTCCCTCCTTGCAGGGTCTTAGAGCCCCAGCTTCAGCTATGGCCCAAACAGCTATGCTGCAATTTGTAGCCGCACAGCCCGAGCCTCTCCCCATTCTCCCAAGCCTAAGTAAGCTGACCCAGGCCAGCGGCAGCCATGCCATGGGCCTTTCATTGCAGTGTAGACCTACCCAAAGTGATCAGCCAGGTTTTTATAGACTTCTATTTCCAGGAGTTTATAATTTGAATGTATATAATGTGCCCTCTGTCAGCCATGTCTCATATTAGCAATGCATTTAATTATAAATAGCTGAAAACAACCAGTCCAACCATTTTAAATCCCTCCACTTCTTCTCTTCTTCACACACATTATTTAGTTTCAGAACATCCCATCACTCTTCTAAATTAAAAACAGTTTTTAAAAACTGAACATTGCTTATTAAAGGTGCTAGACTTTGGCGTGTCCCCAAGGAAAGGTGACGATCTTGAACCTAAGGCACTAGATTGTGACTCAAGATCTGTGTTCAGTTCTCAGCTTTGCCTCAAGTTTCCTGTATGACCTTGGTCAAATCACTTAGTTTCGTGGTGCATCAGTTCCCCATCTGCAGAACAGAAATGATGCTAGCTGACTTCACAGGGGTTATGGGAATACATTCATAAATGAGTGTGAGGCATTCAGATACCATGGTGGTGGGAGACGTACATTTACATGTATTTAACCGTAGATTGGATTGTTGCAGTAGCACTGTAAGTTTCACCACACCACTCAACTAATATTCCCCAAATAACAGTATGAGGAGTAATTCAGCACATTAATAACTTGCACTAATCACGGCATTTCAATCAGATAAGATTTCCTCGCTTCCCGTCATAAATTGTTGTGTGGTGTTCCTGTCTGCAATTAAACAGCTGTTGTGTTCTACCCAGAGATAATTTAAGTTCAGAGGTGAGTTAAATGATCCCTGTTTATAATCTGCATATCACTTTGAGTTTATACAGCATTTTGGGATCCTTCTGCACTGAAAGCAATATGAAATTGTAAGTTAGTATATTAATCTTATTTTCAGAGCCACTGCAAGCTCTCTAATTTAAGCTTTATTTATTCATCCACCTGAGCAACATAAATTATACCAACATAAGCTGTAATGTAGACATAGCCTAAGTTACTAATGTGCTGAATTCCCCTCCCTCTTAATTTGGGGACAGTCAGAATATATTACTTACCAGCCTTTTACATTTATTTAGCTAGAGTGTAATCCTGTTAAAAGATTTGGTTTTGGCAGTCAGTGCTTTGATTGTTCTGTTCACATAATCACAACATCCAAATCTGTAAATTAGTAAAATTCCAAAAACGAGCACATTCATAGAAGCAAAGTAACAGTTTTGCAAAGACACTGAGTTCTGCTAGGCATTTGCAGACCAAAGTAGCTCAGGGTATGTAGCACCTATGACTGTGTATAAATAATAGCAATAATAACTGGCTGTTGCTGGCAAACCAACATTCCTCCTTGAAAGATTCCATATATACAAAATTTGCCCTTGTGGCTCTTATGCTTCCACAGGGCAAGGCCATGCAGGAATCCCCCTAGCTCCTAAGAATTTTGATCCTTTAGACTTCTTATAGGTGTGCGGAAGGTATGTTCCAACTGCCAGAGCCTTTCCTGATCCTTCCGGCCAGTTCCTTTCAGAGTGGGAAGCAATGAGAATCACAAATAAGGAAGATTATATAGAAACTGAAACTTGGATTGAAATAGGAAGCATCTTGGACAATGGCAGAACACTGTAGCAGATCTTCAAACATGGAACCCCATTCTAAAGGGGTGGGTTGGTTGGATGAGTGGGAAGTCCAGTATGAATCCAGGAGCGAACTGTTTCCATTGCCTGTTGCAGAACTTGTTATACCAACAGCTCAACACATGAAAGTTTTATTGCATATAATGTATTTTAGTATGAAATATATGATGGTATGGCATAAGGATTTAATTTGTATGAGTTTGAGATGGACGTATTCTTCAAGAGTTGCAGAGCCATGAGTGAATTATGCAGGTCATCCCAAACGTGCCAATAGGATCATTAGTACACCACTCCACCATACAGTCTCTGTCACAGAAAAACTATTCTAGGAATAATTTAGAGAGCTTTAAACATTTTCATTGGCACTGTTTTCATATGCTTTCTCCTATAAAGCTAGTGCCTGTGGCTCCAGGCTAGCAAAGCACTTAAGCACATACGTAACTTTAAACATGAATAGTCACCCTGAAGTGAGTGTGGCTATTCACATGCTCAAAGTACATTATGGGATTGGGGTTGTTGTTGCATTTTAGTCCTACTGTACAGAGTTAATCTAAAAAGAGCTTTTTTTAAAACCCACAAGTGTCATTTTTCAAGTCTATTATACTAGTTGTGAGTGATGTAAGAAGCACAAAATATAAAGGTTGTGACTAACTTCACTTCCAGCTGAAACTCACCTACTGTGCCATAATATTGAACAACAGGGGGTAATGCTAATGTACTTTTTAACATTTTTTTTAAAGATTTACATATCACTCTTAAGGATCAGCATTAAATCCATAGGAGTCATAACGTTAAGGTTGAAATGTTCACTCTGTCTCAGCGTGTCATGTCTAAGTACTGCAGCTGATTTGGGCCCCTAAAGGGATCCTTGGTCCAGTGGCCGAATTTGCATACCCTATCAGATATGAGTCAGAATTAAGAATGGATTTCAGCTTCCAATTAGAGTTTCCTGCTGCTGTGGGTTAAAGCCACAGCATTGACGTTATTCTAACATTGCTTGATTTTTTTGGTGTGGTTTTTAAAATACTGTAATTCCAGGCAAACACACGTAACTAACATTTGAAAAATAGCAGTAGATGTTCTTAATTTTCCTTAGGAAACAGCACCTGCTTCATCCCATCCTTTTCCTTTTCATGAAAACACCCCAAAACAGCACGTAGGCAATGGGTGGAGTTTAAGGAAAGGGTGAGGCTTCAGTGTCTTACAGCGTTTGTATAAGCAAGCCGAGACACTGTTTACAGTGTGGTAAGCTTGATAGTAAACACAAGAATTGTACATCCACTCTATTCCTAACTGGCTGATTTAGACAGTTATGAACCGATAAGAACCTGAATAGATGGTATAAAGGAACTGAATACATAATCATTGCCTTCATTCAGAGTTTTGAGTTCCCAAGTTTATAAATGAAACTGACTTTCCTTCGGCCTGGTCTACACTACAGGGTTAGATCAAATTTAGGGCTCCTAAAATCAACTTCTGTACTCCTCCCCGGCGAGGAGAGTAGCGCTAAAATCAATCTTGCTGGGTCGAATTTGGGGTAGTGCGGACGCAAATCGATGGTATTGGCCTCCGGGAGCTGTCCCAGAGTGCTCCATTGTGACCGCTCTGGACAGCACTTTGAACTCCAATGCCCTAGCCAGGTACACAGGAAAAGCCCTGGGAACTTTTGAATTTCATTTCCTGTTTGGTCAGCATGGTGAACTCAGCAGCACAGGTGACCATGCAGTCCCCCCAGAATCATAGAGCGTAGAATGTTTCTACACTCCCCCTATCATCTCCATTCCTGAGGTTATCGCAGATTAGGAAGTGAAAAAAATGCACTTGCAATGACATGTTTTCCAAGCTCATGCAGTCCTCCCACACTGATAGGGCACAGCTTAATGCATGGAGGCATTCAGAGGCCAGGAAAGAATTAAGTGAGTGTGTAGAGAAGCGGCAAGACGTGATGCTGAGGCTAATGGGAAAGCAAACAAACACAATGAAGCATCTGTTGGGTGAGCAAACGGACATAATGAAGCATCTGTTGGAGGGGCAGGAAAGCCA
The DNA here is from genome assembly GCF_007399415.2 of Gopherus evgoodei. Taxonomy (NCBI): domain Eukaryota; kingdom Metazoa; phylum Chordata; order Testudines; family Testudinidae; genus Gopherus; species Gopherus evgoodei. The sequence goes on from NW_022060059.1 coordinate 2,365,365, forward strand.
ACAAGAGCACAGAGCACAGACTCCACTGCATCCACTGTGTAATGGATGTTCCATAGCCTCCTCATGTTCCATAGACTCCTCACCCAGGCGCCCGAGAGCGTGATGGGGAGGCTCCAGGCACCCAGCCACTCCACTCCAGAGGATGGCCCAAGCAACAGAAGGCTGTCATTCAAACAGTTTGATTTTTAGTGTGGCTACAATAAGGAATGTGGCCTTGCTTTCCCTCCTACCCACCCCCACCCCTCACCTGGGCTACCTTGTCCATTATCTCTCTCTCTTTTTTTTTAAATTAATAAAGAAAGAATGCATGGTTTCAAAACAATGTTACTTTATTTCGAAAGGGGGAGGATGGTTGGCTTACAGAGAATTAAAATCAACAAAGGGTCAGGTTTGCATCAAGGAGAAACACAGACAGCTGTCACACTGAAGCCTGGCCAGTCATGAAAATGGTTTTCAAAGCCTCTCTAACGTGCAGCATGCCTTGCTGTGCTCTTCTAATCACCCTGGTGTCTGGCGCGAAACGATTGTCTGACGTTGCTTTCATGGAGGGAGGGGCGACTGATGACATGTACCCAGAACCACCTGCGACAATGTTTTTGCCCCATCAGGTATTGGGAGCTTAACCCGGAATTCCAATGGGCAGCGGAGACTGTGGGAACTGTGGGATAGCTATCCACAGTGCACCGCTCCATAGGTTGATGCTAGCCATGGTAGTGAGGATTCATTCCACTGACTTAATGCGCTTAGTGTGGACATATGCAATCGACTGTATAAAATCGATTTCTAAAACTCTACTTTAAAATTGACCTAATTTTGTAGTGTAGACATAACCTTAGACTTTCACATTTAACTGGTACACGTGTCTTTAATGTCCGCTGCAACCACTCTCATACACTGTAATGTGGTGTGCTGTCAAGGAGGTCATCTTCCCCAAGTGGAAGCAGAATCTGTCCTCTCTGATATGTCCAGTCTTCATTCAGCTGCAGTTTTAAGAATAATTTCAGTCGTGTCACAGTTTGATAAGGAAGAATCACACAGCTTGACTGCTTTTCACAGCTGCTTTGTCACACTTTCATGAAGGATGCTTTCCTGCCTCCACTCCCAGTCAACTAAAGTTCTTCTGCTTGCCTACCAGTCAAAAGAGAACGTCTCAGTTTAAAAATGATCTAGAATCTGCTTTGGAAGATTGCTGAAATCCAGCCTAGGGTAGTTGTCTGTCCTAGCTAAAAATGTTAGTTAATTAAGGACATATGATCCTGCACCTGAAGTCAACAGGAGGTTGCAGTTGACTTCAGTGGGAGCAGGATAGGGATAAAGAGAAGAACCTTTGTTGGATTTGTGTGTATCACTGAAATGGAGTGTAGCTGTTCTACAGACTTCAAGTGATCTTGGCAGGGGACTCCCCCTTTAGGATCATGAAGGAGTCTTTGAAATTAAAATGCTCAGTAGCATATTTGACCCAATGCAGGGACCCAAGGTGAAGGGAAATGTCAATTTTCTGCTGGCAAAGAAATTAGTGATAAGAACAAAAATGTTGTGTTCTCATGTATTACGGAGAGATGTGTTCCGTGATATCAGAGAGATTTTTGTGGTGAGGTACATTTTAACAAATATGCATCTCTAGAACTTCCAGGTTGGCATTCTATTTGATTTGGGCTTTCATATAAAGTGGCTGTTGAAATATATATAGCAGCAAAAGGATTAGTGTCATGACATTAATTTAATAGGAACTTGTCATAACCATAGCACTGTTGAAAAATAGCTTCTGAAAGGATCAAGTATGTAAGAGAAAAATTGAAGCAATAATTGGGTAGTAAAACTTGTACCCAGTAACATGGGGAGGGGGGATTAAAGTAATTAATCCATACACTGTTTAGATGGTCTGAGTCTTGGGGCCAGTCTGTAGCACAGAGGCAGATCATCTCTGATTTATTAATGTGTTTCATGGATAAGCATGTGCCCCTTGAAATGAAAGAAGAGAGAACATTCTTATGGCTCTGATCACTCTCTCACTGCATCTGGTCTTCATTAGTTTCCCAGCTCTGGTTGATGAACTACAGATGTGAGTTAGCTTTCCAAAGAAAAACTCAGGGAACAGGAAATTCTCAGAATACAAGATAGGGGAAGGGTTGATTATTACTTGGAATTTTCTGTGTGTGACACCAAGCACAAGACTGAATTGGAAATGTCACTGCTGTTTATAGACCTTAATGACAATTCGTGTCTTTTTATGCTGCAGTAATACTTGTCAAGAGATTAACAGCATGTGCCTGTGCTTTGGACTGAATTGAGAGGATATATTGTGTGCATTCTATCCAGAGACTTTCCCTTTTATTACCTTCATCCATCTTGTTGTGCTACAGTTTTATATATTGATGGCTGGACATCTGTATCTGTGCTTCTTGGAAGTTTCTCACTGCTTATTCATAAAAGTGAAGCAAGAGATTCTGCTACTCTTAGGACCAGAGTGATTTCCCTGAAAAGCAGAGCGACATAGAAGTGCTTCTGCTGATAATTTATAGATCATTGTGTGTTATCCAAAATGGTTAGTTGATATATGCCTGCAGCCATACCAGCTTTTGCTGTGAGCCTACCAGACCTCACAAGCTGAGCAGATAATCAGTACTTGCAAGGGAGACCTTAATGAAGAGCTTGGTGCTGTCAGAAATAGTATTGGTTATTCACTGTTCTCTCTGTCACTATGGTGTAGGAGCATTTTGCTGCTGGAGGTTCCGTCTTTCTGATGAGAGGTAAAACTAAGGTCCTGGCTGAGACACTGCACCCCATATTCTTCACAGTCATATTATTATGATATGATTATGGCATAATTTTGATGCATTTTATGTAAGATGGGTCATGTAAGGTGTCATTGAAAAGGTTATGATTTGCTGAAGAGGATTATCCTGTTTGTATGCATGAATCATTTTTGTATCTGAAGTTATAAATACTGACAAAAGCCATGTCTACACTAACAATTTGTCTCAACAAAAGTGATGTTGACACCCAAAAGTCAACATAATAAAAATCGCAATTTCATGTTCACACTCGCTCCCTCTGTCGGCAGATTGCATCCACAGTGGGGGCACCATCATTGACAGTGTGAGGAATGCACTGTGGGTACCTATTCCACAGTCCAGCTTGACACCTTCGGTCGCTAGGTGTTGTGGGACAGCGGAGCAGATAGGGCTAAATGTCCCTTGGGACAGGGCTAAATGTCTCGTGATGCATTGCTTTCTGTCCCAGCACTCCATGGTCTTCCGGCTTTCTTTCACAACATGTTTGCAATGGCCCTTCTTTGCTGTGCACTCTGGCATTTTTGTGAGAGGGGATGGATCCTGCTCTGTTAACTGTCACAAAGACTTCACAGATGGCAGTGCAGTTAATCATGAAGTTCCTAACTGAGGAAGACTTGCAGGCGCCCGACATTCTGCGTGATATGGATAGGAGCAACTTTAGATTGCTTTTGGCATTCACAGAGCAAGTGCATAGAGTAGACCATCACTTTTGGGCTTGGGAAACAAGCACTGAATGGTGGGATCATATCATCATGCAGGTGTGGGATGATGAGCAGTGGCTACAGAATGTTCGGATGCTGGAAAGCCATCTTCCTGGAACTGTGTGCGGAACCCGCCCGACCTGTGGCACAAGGACACCAGAATGAGAGCTGCCCTCTTGGTAGAGAAGCATGTGGCAATTGCTGTGTGGAAGCTGGTGATATCAGACTGCTACCGGTCACTCACAAATTAATTTGAAGTGGGGAAGTCGACCGTTGGGGCTCCATTAATGCAAGTGTGTGCAGGCAATAAATTGCATCCTGCAACGAAGGACCGTGACTCTGGGAAATGTGTGTGAAATAGTGGACGACTTTGCAGAAATGGGTTTCCCTGATGCTGGAGGGGCAATAGATGGCACACACTTTCCCATTTTGACACCAGCTTACCTTGCAACAGAGTACATCAATAGGAAGGGGTACTTCTCCATGATGTTGCAGGCACTTGTGGTTCACATTGGCATTTCACTGACATCAAGGCAGGGTGGTCTGGGAAGGTGCATGGTGCACGCATCTTCAGGAACAGAAGCCTGTACAGAGAGCTGCTAGCAGGGACTTTCTTTCCTAACCAGAAGATTACAGTGGGGGATGTTGAAATGCCCATAGTGATCCTGGGGGGCCCTGTGTACCCCTTACATTCATAGCTCATGAAATCTTACATGGGACACCTGGACAGCAGTAAGGAGCGGTTCAACAGGCTCAGTAAGTGCTGGATGACAGCTGAATGTACCTTTGGCAGATTAAAGGCATGCTTGTGATGCCTTTATGACAGGTTAGACCTCACTGAAGATAATATTCCCATGGTCATAGCCGTGTGCTGTACATTGTATAATCCCTGTGACGCTAAGAGTGATAGGGGTGTAGTGCAGAGGCAGATTGCTTGGCCACTGATTTTAAGCAGCCAGATATCAGGGCTATCAGAGGAGCCCAGAGTGGGGCTATTTGAATCAGGGAGGCTTTGAGGCAGCACTTTGACAATGAGCACCAGTAACATATCTCTGTCAGAAGTGCTTCAGTGTTACGTTACCTGTAGTTTTCCTAGGGGGCAGTGGTGACATTTGGGGTCTTATATTCCAGTAAGTTATATGCCTGTTCATATAGTGGTACAGCCTGCAATCTCACCTTGCAGAAAAAAAATAAAGATGATTTACCATTATAAAACTTTGCTTTTATTGCACAAGAAACAGCACACACAAACACACAGATGCTTGGCAAGAAAGGAGGAACCAGGAAAGGGCAGACTTTCACAACTGTGTGTAGGTCCAGCCATCATTGTGAAAGTTGTTCGGGAGGATGGAGTGAAGGGGAAACGAAGAAATCCCAGGAAGTGGAAAGGAATGTGCAAGCGGAGTTTTGGGGGCATGAAAAAGAGTTCTGAATGTGCTGCAGTGGAGGTCGAGCACTGATCTGCTCAGTCTGCAGCATTATTAAGGACTTCAGCATCTACGTTTGCTCCTCCATTACTTTAATCACCTGCTCAGTTGCATCCTTAACAAATGCAGGATTTTCTTTTCTGTGCTGCAGTTCAGCTTCCCAGTACTCCTTGCATTCCCTTTTTTCTGCTCTGGAACACTGCAGGACCTCCCTGAACATGTCTGCTGCATCTTGAGCACTTTCTTATCCGACAGAGACACGCGGGTGAAGCACAGGGGACAATGCACAGAAGGGGGTTTGTTAAATTCATGCACAGCATTGAAACATTTCAATTAAATACACCTTTTACAACATTGTCATCATTTTGTCACTGACCCTAGCCAGGCACACATCTCTGTGAACACCCAAAGCATGATGAGTGTTGGGGGGTGGACAAGGAATGCTCCATATGGGGAAAAGAGCACACACTCTTTGTAAGGGTCATGGTGCAGCATTCTAGGGAACAAATTCTAAAATTCTCCTACACTTTTCCACAGGTGAGGGTCATTTTAAAAGACTTCTCACTGCTAAGGGTAAGCAGGGAAATGAGGGTACATCTACTCCATGCTTGTGGCTTCCACCCTGCTCCCTATGCTGCTCGCGTTTGTGCTGCTTTGGTCCCTGCACAAGTGATTGCCGAATGGCGAGGAAAGTTCCCTACAATGGGGGAAGGAATAAAGTAGCTCTGCCATGGAACCTTTGGCAGAAGATTACTGAGTACCTCCAGGAAACTTTCCTGGAGATCTCTCTCTGGAAGATTCCCATGAGATGTCGGTGTGCATCAACACCCTGTTCCACTGTACCAATTAAGTACATAGGGAAATGTCCAGCTCACAGAAACACAGCCCTGAACCCACAGGTTTCTGTGCCCTGAACCCACCTCCGCACTACACAAGCCACAGCCACTTACCAGGCATCTCATCTCCTCCCTCTTGCTCCCCGGAGAGCAACTGCTGAGATTGGTTAGACACCTTTGGAGTGGAGAACAGTTCCTGGCTGTCTGCCCCACCGGGCAACCCCGCTGGGAGCTGCACATAGACTCATAGACTCTAGGACTGGAAGGGACCTCGAGAGGTCATCGAGTCCAGTCCCCTGCCCTCATGGCAGGACCAAATACTGTCTAGACCATCCCTAATAGACGTTTATCTAACCTACTCTTAAATATCTCCAGAGATGGAGATTCCACAACTTCCCTAGGCAATCTATTCCAGTGTTTAACTACCCTGACAGTTAGGAACTTTTTCCTAATGGTCCAACCTAAATCTCCCTTGCTGCAGTTTAAGCCCATTGCTTCTTGTTCTATCATTGGAGGCTAAGGTGAACAAGTTTTCTCCCTCCTCCTGATGACACCGTTTTAGATACATGAAAACTGCTATCATGTCCCCTTTCAGTCTTCTCTTTTCTAAACTAAACAAACCCAATTGTTTCAGCCTTCCTTCATAGGTCATGTTCTCAAGACCTTTAATCATTCTTGTTGCTCTTCTCTGGACCCTCTCCAATTTCTCCACATCTTTCTTGAAATGCGGTGCCCAGAACTGGACACAATACTCCAGTTGAGGCCTAACCAGCGCAGAGTAAAGCGGAAGAATGACTTCTCGTGTCTTGTTTACAACACACCTGTTAATGCATCCCAGAATCACGTTTGCTTTTTTTGCAACAGTATCACACTGTTGACTCATATTAAGCTTGTGGTCCACTATGACCCCTAGATCTCTCTCTGCTATACTCCTTCCTAGACAGTCTCTTCCCATTCTGTATGTGTGAAATTGATTGTTCCTTTCTAAGTGGAGCACTTTGCATTTATCTTTATTGAACCTCATCCTGTTTACCTCAGACCATTTTTCCAATTTGTCCAGATCATTTTGAATTTTGACCCTGTCCTCCAAAGCAGTTGCAATCCCTCCCAGTTTGGTATCGTCCGCAAACTTAATAAGCGTACTTTCTATGCCAACATCTAAATAGTTGATGAAGATATTGAACAGAGCCGGTCCCAAAACAGACCCCTGCGGAACCCCACTTGTTATACCTTTCCAGCAGGATTGGGAGCCATTAATAACTACTCTCTGAGTACGGTTATCCAGCCGGTTGTGCACCCACCTTATAGTAGCCCCATCTAAATTGTACTTTCCTAGTTTATCTATAAGAATATCATGCGAGACCGTATCAAATGCCTTACTAAAGTCTAGGTATATCACATCCACCGCTTCTCCCTTATCCACAAGGCTTGTTATCCTATCAAAGAATGCTATCAGATTAGTTTGACACGATTTGTTCTTTACAAATCCATGCTGGCTATTCCCTATCACCTTACCACCTTCCAAGTGTTTGCAGATGATTTCTTTAATTACTTGCTCCATTATCTTCCCTGGCACAGAAGTTAAACTAACTGGTCTGTAGTTTCCTGGGTTGTTTTTATTTCCCTTTTCATAGATGGGCACTATATTTGCGCTTTTCCAGTCTTCTGGAATCTCCCCCATCTCCCATGATTTCCCAAAGATAATAGCTAGAGGCTCAGATACCTCCTCTATTAACTCCTTGAGTATTCTAGGATGCATTTCATCAGGCCCTGGTGACTTACAGGCATCTAACTTTTCTAAGTGATTTTTTTACTTGCTCTTTTTTTATTTTATCTTCTAAACCTACCCTCTTCCCGTAAGCATTCACTATATTAGACATTCCTTCAGACTTCTCAGTGAAGACCGAAACAAAGAAGTCATTAAGCATCTCTGCCATTTCCAAGTCTCCCGTTACTGTTTCCCCCTCCTCACTGAGCAGTGGGCCTACCCTGTCCTTGGTCTTCCTCTTGCTTCTAATGTATTGATAAAAAGTCTTCTTGTTTCCCTTTATTCCCATAGCTAGTTTGAGCTCATTTTGTGCCTTTGCCTTTCTAATCTTGCCTCTGCATTCCTGTGTTATTTGCCTATATTCATCCTTTGTAATCTGACCTAGTTTCCATTTTTTATATGACGCCTTTTTATTTTGTAGGTCACGCAAGATCTCATGGTTAAGCCAAGGTGGTCTTTTGCCACATTTTCTATCTTTCCTAACCATCGGAATAGCTTGCTTTTGGGCCCTTAATAGCGTCCCTTTGAAAAACTGCCAACTCTCCTCAGTTGTTTTTCCCCTCAATCTTGATTCCCATGGGACCTTACCTATCAGTTCTCTGAGCTTACCAAAATCCGCCTTCCTGAAATCCATTGTCTCTATTTTGCTGTACTCCCTTCTACCCTTCCTTAGAATTGCAAATTCTATGATTTCATGATCACTTTCACCCAAGCTTCCTTCTACTTTCAAATTCTCAACGAATTCCTCCCTATTTGTTAAAATCAAGTCTAGAACAGCTTCCCCCCTAGTAGCTTTTTCAACTTTCTGAAATAAAAAGTTGTCTGCAATGCAGTCCAGGAACTTATTGGATAGTCTGTGCCCCGCGGTGTTATTTTCCCAACATATATCTGGATAGTTGAAGTCCCCCATCACCATCAAATCTTGGGCTTTGGATGATTTTGTTAGTTGTTTGAAAAAAGCCTCATCCACCTCTTCCACCTGATTAGGTGGCCTGTAGTAGACCCCCAGCACGACATCACCCGTGTTTTTTACCCCTTTTAGCCTAACCCAGAGACTCTCAACACTTCCATCTCCTATGTCCATCTCCACCTCAGTCCAAGTGTGTACATTTTTAATATATAAGGCAACACCTCCTCCCTTTTTCCCCTGTCTATCCTTCCTGAGCAAACTATACCCATCCACACCAACATTCCAGTTGTGTATATTATCCCACCAAGTTTCAGTAATGCCAACAATGTCATAGTTGTATTTATTTATTATCACTTCCAGTTCTTCCTGCTTATTACCCATACTTCTTGCATTTGTATATAGGCATCTAAGATCCTGGTTTGATCTTGCCTCGCAGCTTTGCCCTTTGGCCTTTCTCTCTGCCATTATAGCCCATGCTCCCTCCTGTTTCCGACCCATCTCCCAGGTCTTGTTCCCCACTTACCTGTGGGGTTTGCTCATCCTCATATAACTCCACCTCTTCATCAGTAACTTCATCCTCTGGGTTAGGTTCTCTTTCCACTGCCTCTGTGCCCTCCAAAGTATCCACAAGGCTCTTGGCGATGCAGGTGGGTTCACCACTGAGGATAGCATGGAGCTCCTTATAGAACCAGCAGGTCTTAGATGATGTACCTGAGTGATGGTTTGCCTCCCTTGCCTTATGGTACACCTGCCTCAGCTCCTTTATCTTCACTCTGCACTGCAGCATGTCCTGATCACAGCCCTTTTTGCACAAGCCTTGAGAAATCTGCCCATAGGTATCCCAATTCCTGTGGCTGAAGCGCAGCTGGGACTGCACAGCCTCCTCTCCCCATATCCTGAGCAGATCCAGCAGCTCTGCAGTGGTCCAAGTGGGAGAGAAGTTGCTGCGATAACCCACCATGGTCACCTGGGAAGATGCGATGAACCAGCAGAAAGGGAATTTCAAAAATTCCCAGGGTTTCTAAGGAGGAGGGGTGAATGGTTGTTCACCTGACTGCTGGGCAGTGGAATTCAAACTGCTGGCCAGAGCAGTCAGGATGGGCATCGTGGGACACCTCCTGGAGGCCAGTTAAAGTGATGAAGTGAAGCATGGTGTCTACATTGGCACTTTGTCGACAAAAATGTAGAAGAAAAAGACATAAATCTCTCTTGAGGGTGGATGTATTTTATTGCCAAAACTGGGCATTTTTCCCAGCAAAAGTTGCCTCACATTGTGTACGCACTCACTGTTTTGCTCGACAAAGGGCAATTTTAGTGACAAAATTTGGTAGTGTAGACAAAGCCTATGTATCTGTACTTCAAATGTAGTTACACCTGTGTAATGCCCACTAGACAAGATGGTTTCAGTCTAGATGGTGAAGGGCCTATTCAAAGTTATCGGCCATTTGAAAAAACAATAGGAGAAGCTTATCCCTCACCCGGAGAGCCTTACTGAGAATGCTACAGACAGCCTGTGAGTGATGGCTGCTATGACTCTACAAGGGCGTATGACCACAAGATCCTATCTTGGGATGTCAGTATTTTTCCACAAACTGGTCTCAGAACCAAGCTTTGGAACAAAGGGTTCCCGCTATATACAAAAGCTATATAAGGCAGGGAGTAACATCATCTGTCGTTCTTCACTCCCCACACAAGAAGACACCTGGAAACATCTGAGGAACAAAGACTGAACTGGAGGAAATGCTGGACCCAGGCGAAAGGGATTTCTAGCCTGCGTGTGAAACACCTGTGGATTCCAGGCTGCAAAGCAAGTGTAGCTGGTGCCTCAAGAATCTACCAGTCTGACTATACCATCAGTTAGGGCAGGTGTCAGCAACCTACGGCACGTGTGCCAAAGGTGGCACGCAAGACAATTTTGCCTGGCATGTGGCTGCCAGCCAGGGTCCCGGCCACCGTCCCCGCTCAGCCCGCTGCTGGCTGAGTGAACGGAACCCCAGGCCAGCAGGAGGCTGAGCAGGGACGGCGGCCGGGACCCAAGACCTACGCAGGTGCACCCCCAGCTCCCCCGTCACCATGCTCAGGTTCTGCGGCTCCCATGAGTGTGAACTGCCGGGGCGCGGGGCCCTGAGCCTGCTGTGGGAGGGGCAGCGGCGATGGCTCACACTCCCAGGAGCCGCAGAACCTGAGAGCAGCGAGGGGGGAGCCGGGGGTGCATGGGGACCACCACCTGCATGCATCCGCTGCAGAAGCCACCGGGGGGGGGCACCGGGCCGCTGCCCGAGCAGGCCCCCCCCAGATCCCCCCGTACCATGCTCTCCGGCTCCCCCCACCTCACCGCGCTCGGGTTCTGCAGCTCCCTGAAGTGTGAGTCACCGCTGCCTCCCCCTGCAGCTCCCCCCCTCCCGCTGCCTCAGCACTCTGCGGGGGAGGGGCTGTGCACGCAGCAGCCTGGCAGCATGTTTTGCCTCCACGTGGAGCCCAGTGTCTGACCTGTATGGGCATTGTAAGGGGAGTCCCGGGGGACAATCAGGGAGCAGGGGGAGGGTTGGATGGGTCAGGAGTTCTGGGGGTCCTGTCAGGGGGTGGGGAGTGATTGGATGGGGCCTGGGGGTCCCGGGGGTCTGTCTGGGGGCGGGGGTGTGGGTAAGGGTCGGGGCAGTCAGGGGATAAGGGGTAGAGTCCTGGGGGGCAGTTAGGGTGGGGGGGTCTGAGGAGGGGGTAGTCAGGCGACAAGGAGCAGGGAGGATTAGGTAGGGGGTGGGGTTCTGAGGGGCAATTAGGGCCAGGGTCCCAAGAGGGGGCAATCAGGGAACAAGGAGCGTGGGGGGGTTCGGGGTTCTGATGGGGGCAGTTGGGGTGGGAAGTGGGAGGGAGTGGATGGGGGCGGGGCTAGGGCAGGGCTCTCCCCTCTTTTTTGATGTTGAAATATGGTAACCCTAGGTGAGAGGGGACCTGGGGGGTGGGGCGCATGGGGGCTGGCGCCCGCATACATCCACTGCAGCCTGCAGGGGGCGCCGGGCCGCAGCCTGGGCAAGAGGGGCTGGGGGGGTGCAGCTGCTCCCCGCTAGCGGCACCAGCGCCTTTGCAGGGCTGCTGCCCCCCTGCATCACACCAATTTCTCCATGACTGGGGCTCGCTGCTGCCGCAAGTGGGACGCTCTGGCTCTCCAGTGCCTCCAGAAGGCGGCTCCTCCCTACCGAGCAGCTGCAGCAGCCCAAGCCTGGCAAAGCCAGTGAGTGGACTCAGGGCAGGGGCCACCAGGGTGAGGAGGGCTTGTGGGGGGGGCTGTGCCGCCTCCAGGGCAGTTCAGGGGGCGGGGAGGGGGAAACCTGGTCTGAGGAGCAGCCCCTGGGCATGGCTGACCCCTGGGGTCTATAAAGACTCATTGGGATTTGCCCCTCAATGAACCGATGTGCAAGGGGAGGGGGGCACAAGGTGGAAGTTTCACCTAGGGAGCAAAATATCCTTGCACCGGCCCTGCCCCAGGGGGTGCTTGCACCCAGGTTAAGAACCACTGCACTAAACTGATAAGAGCTGCATTTTAATTTAATTTTAAATGAAGCTTCTTAAACATTTTAAAAAACTTGTTTACTTTACATACAACATAGTTTATAGACTTACAGAGAGAGACCTTCTAAAAACATTAAAATGTATTACCGGCACGTGAAACCTTAAATTAGAGTGAATAAATGAAGACTCGGCACACCACTTCTGAAAGGTTGCTGACCCCTGAGTTAGGGTGAGATTCTGCTAGTCATAACCAATATATTTAGTATATTAAGCTTAGTTTGGGTTTTTGTTTATTTGCTTGATAATCTGCTTTGATCTGTTTGCTATCACTTAAAATCCATCTTTTGTCGTTAATAAACTTATTTTGTTTTAATCTAAATCAGTGAGCTTTGACTGGAATGCTAGGGGGAAATCTCTGCTTGGTTATCACAAGTGTGCATTGTCCTCCCCACGTTGAGGCGGACCAGGTATTAAACTCATATACTGGTCAGCTTTGACCAGGGCAGCATGGTAGTGCTGTGGGATCCTAGGCTAGGAAGCTGATGGTTAGGGAGCCTGCATGTAACTGCAGCTAGGTGTGTCCCTACTCGTGTGAATGCTGGTGAAAGTGCAGGCTGGAGGGCTTTGCAACTTTGTCACAGCAGTACAGTGTGAATGGGAGCCCAGGCTGGTGGGTCAGAGGGCTCAGTGGTACCCCATTTCCAGGTGGCATGCCGGGGGAGTCCCGTCACATTGGCCATCTGGTATCATTAAAGATTCCATGGCCAGTTAGCAAGAGTTGTGGAAAGGTTAATCCCAGTGTCCTGGCCATATTTCAGTGCTAGGCGTTACAATATCCCTCCCTGAATTCCTCCTGGAGTTTCAGATGAATACAATATTTCTCACTTACCGACCTACACTCGTTAGTGTTTCTGTGTGTTGTTAAACAGCTCCAGTGTTCCAACCTAGATGTAGCTGCATTTCAGTGGTGGATAAAGAAATCCTATTATAGTGTATATCAGTTTATTTTTGCAAAACACTTGGGATCCTTTGGGGTAAGAGATACTATTAGATGTAAGATATTGATACAGATTTTCAGATGCCACACTTTATATCAATTTTTATGCATATGAGGCAATTTTTGCCGAAAACAAAACAACAACAACAACAAAAAACAAGCGCATTGCCTGCATTGGGAGTGGATATATTTTGTTTGATCAGTTCCTCTAGGCAAACATAACTGGTTAAAATGTGGGATGATGTTAACTGTGAAATACAAGGGAAGTTAGTAAAACCTTTTATTTTCTTATATGCCAAAAACATGATGCCCACAAACATGTCAGAGTGAGGACTTAGTTGCAGTTTTCATGGCCTGTGGCAGAGTGTGGTGCATGGAGTGCAGAGTTTAGCTGCTGGAAGTAAAAATGCAAGCTGATTTTCCACAAAGTGCTGTAGCAAAGAAGCATGAAGGCGCACAGGCATAAATCCCTGCCATAAAGAGTGCTCTTGTTGAGAGGTAGGTGCCGTCAGGAAAGAAGCAGTCTCTGCTGCAACTCCAGGATAGGGCTGGAAGAGAGTTTTGCTAGGGAATCTAAACCCAGTTCATACAAAGAGATCTTAGTTCTGCCAGGAAAATGTGAACTCCTTTTTATGGATGAGGTTCAGATTAGTTAGACAAAACATTCTCTCAGTCATTCTGAAGGATGAGGGGTAGGGAGCGCTGTGATCAAAGGGGGTAGGCATTATGTTCAGAGACAGATCCAGATTCTTGTTTGTGGCCCACTCCATTGCAATGTTATGAATTTCCCAAATGGTGTTAATATTTCCTTGTGTCAGTAGAGTCAATCTTCAATTACCCGAATGCCCCTTAACCGAAATACACATTTCCAAAGGTCAGATATGTCCAGCCAAATTTGACTTCAGTGCTGAAGTTGGTGTGTGCAATCCACCTCCTGATAAGCTGCCCAATGCTGGGGGAGGGAGTATTTAGGAGATCCTGAAGGGTTCCCCTGATTACCTGATGATGTATGGCATCCTGGATATCTTCATATAAACCATGAGTTAGTGTGGTGTTTTCCTTATTGTCGCTATTCCTTAATATCCACTTTACTTACTTAATGTCACTTTAATGACATACTGCTAGGGAGTCTATCAATTTATTCTTGAAATGATGTGAAAATGAAGGAGTGGAGGGGGGAGAGGGTGTTAGTATGGCAGTGACTGAGTTAATCAGAAACATGATCTATCTGTGATTCTGAATAGGATTGCTTGAATACTCTCCTGTTTTTTGAATTCAGTGACTGTATAAGTACATTGTGGGACATGGGCAAGTCAGACTCTTAATATCTTTATTCCCTTTCAAAGATATGCTGTCTTCAGACTGACAAACCCCAACAAGTAGTCCTGTTCCACTAGACAGATTAAGGCAGCAATTGGCAGCTTCTGTTATCCTATAGCCTTCATAAAATGAATCACATGAACTTGTATATTTCTCCTTTAATGAAATACACTCATGCACATGTGTTTAGTTCCTGTGTTGATAGCTTACTTTTTATTGTGTGCAATCTTTTTGTTTATCCAAATGAGTTACAAAGATGATACCCAAATGCAGCCTAGTTTTTTAGAGTATTTTCTTCAGCTGTTGCTAGTTTTAGTTGCTGACAGTCATTCAGGTAAAATACCCAAATCCTCTCCCAAAACTTGACTGAGGGCCAGATCCGCAGCTGATGTAAATCAGCATAGTTGTAATCAGTGGAGATACTCTGAGTTACAGTAACTGAGGATCTGGCCCTGAAACTTTTATAAGACTTTTCACTCGTCTTTCTCCCCCTTCTCCAACTCCCAATTAATTTTCCTTTTTTCATGCACCTATTGCTTTCTGGCAGGGACTGGACATGTCAATGTAATGCAAGAGGCGTCTGTTTTTGCATCATGTCCAGTCCTGGCAATGCAGGTGCAAGAAATTTGTATAAGCATCTAAACATTTTAGCACTTTAACTGAACCAAACATCTGAACCATGGACAATTCGCCTGTGACTTATTATTTCTGATCTTTTTCTGTTTAATTTTCTCTGTAAAATCCTAGGCCTGATTTAAAGGTATCTCCTGTATTTAAAAGGACATCACCCTGGAAATTTTGTACCTGTTGTTGTTACAAGTAACACACAATCTTCCCATTGGAAAGATTAGGGGGGAAACATTTTTCTGTGTTTTTTTTTTTCCACTATGTGTGTCTGAGGGTAAGTTGTGTCTAGTCTGTTTTGCTGTTTCCTGTTTAGCCAGTTCCTCCTGTTTGTGTGCCTTTCCCACAGCAAGAGGGAAAAGAAAAACATTTTTTTTAAATAGAAAAATGTGATTGTAAAATCACAAAACCTGCAAAGGAGACTGAGGTGCAGGACTTGATCCTGCATTTAATTCATCTTTTTTAAATTGATTATACTTTAAGTTGTTGCTGTTGTTAGTTATAGAGTTTACGGCCAGAAGGGGCCACCAGATCATCTAGTCTAACTTCCTGCATACCATAGTCCACCAACACCACCCCAGCACCCACACACTAAACCCAACAACCAAAATGAGATCAAAGTATTACAGTTTGCAGGAGACTAGACTGTTTTGTGCCACAGGCAGAGAATAGGAGGGACTAAGGTGCACTAGTGCCCAAGGTCCCTGCAATATCAGGGAATTGATTAAATGAGATACACCCATTAATCCCGCAAGTGACCCACATCCAAACGCTGCAGAGGAAGGCTAAAAAACACCAAGTCACTGCCAGTCTGACCTGGGGGGAGTTCCTTCTTGACCCCACAGATATTGATCAGTTTGACTCTGAGCATGTAAGCCAAAACCAGCCAGCTAAGCGTGAGAGAGAGACTGCTTGGTTCCATCTCAGAGCTCTGGACCACCCTGTCCTGTGTCCCATCTCCAACCATGGTCATCACTGACCTTCAGAGGAAGATGATTGAAAAACCCAGAATGCTCTGTGGGTGGGGGGGGGAATCATTTTTTGACCCCTTCTGGTGACCAGCTGAAGCCCTGAAGCTTGAGCTTTAGGAACATAAAACATAAATTGGAAGGGACCTCATCCCCACCATCACAACCAACCCTGCCATACAACTAGACTCATGAATTTGTCCAGTTCTCTCTTAAAGCTAGTAAGTTCTTTGCCCCCACAACTCCTATTGGGAAGGTGTTCTCAAACCTCACCCTTCAGATGGTTAGACACCTTCTTCTAATTTTCATCCTGAATTTGTTGATGTCCAGTTTATATCCAGTTGTTCTTGTGCCAGCATTGTCCTTTAGCTTAAATAGCTCTGGCGCCTCCCTGGTGTTTTCCCCCTAGATGTATTTATAGAGAGTATTGCTGTAGGGTGCAACCCTCATTGACCAGGATCCCATTGTGCTAGGTGCTGTACAGACTGAACAAAAGTCAATTTTGTCTCTGGGATTTTTTTTTAAACACCCTCAGGTGTAATATGAGATCTACCATGAACTGTTTGTGTACTGGTATTTATTCCTTAATTTCAATGCTGGATGTGAGGATAGCATCTAGCAAAAACTGTCATTTCTATAGCTTCACAGAGATTTCATAGTGCTAATGGCTCTTTTCAGATCAGTTTGTTAGCATTGGGAAATTCTCACTGTATGCACCACAGGATCCAAAGAAAGAAAAACATTCCAGAGCTGGCTGTTAGTGCAACTTTGGGATTTCTGGCTGAATTTTAAATTAAGTCACAATAGTTGGTCAGATATTTCCTATGCATCATCCTGACTATTGAGTTTAGCTGATATGCGACTACTGGCTTGAACTGTGGAAGACTGGCAGCCAAGCATTTTCAGTGTAAAGACCTGAGCACAAGAACTGCATTCAATTCCCCAGAGTCCCAGCTCACTGAGCTTCACAGCACAGGGCAAGGCTTATCTGCATACCCAAGAGTTTTCTTGAGTTCTTCTTTGAGTGATTGCTCATGCGTATTCCACAGTAAGTGTGTGTGCTCACCACGTGCACCGGTGCCAGAAGTTTTTTTCCCTTAGCAGTACCCGTAGTGGGGGAGCACTGCTGCGACCCCTAGAGTGGTGCCTCTATATCGTGCTATAAGGGGAGCTTCGCACTCCCTGAACCCTCAGTTCCTTCTTGCCGCCAGTGAAGGTAGTCGTAACTTCGTGCTCCAGCTTTGCTGTAGTGCTTCTAGCCTTAGTAGTACAACTCTTCTTCGTAGATTGCTTTTCTAGTTAGTTGCCTGGCTTGGGGCATGCCCCATGTCCCAGGCTTCCAGTCGTGCGACTCCTGTCACAGTTCTATGCCCAGGAGCGTCTTCGCTGTCTGAGCAAGACTCACGTAAGAGAGCGTTGCAAAATCTGCAGATCGTTCAAACCTCGAACGAAGCGTGAAAGAGATATCTGACTCCAGGCCCTGCTAATGGAGTCGGCATTGGCCCTGGCACCAGCATGCAGACCCGACTCGGCAGGTACAGCGTCATCGGTGTGAAGCGAGGCTGCATCCACTAGTTGGCAGTGCTCCCCCACCAAGAAGCAAGGGAAGACTCAGCGGTGCCGAGAGAAGGACAGGGGTGAGGCCGGACCCGAGCTGGGCAGCCCACGATCCCGCTCAGGAGCCAGACCTCCGACTTGCACTGAGCGGAATAGTCTGGTCCCGTCCGCGCATGCCTCTCCTGTGGCAAGAATGCCGTCGACATCAGAGGCAACACAGGCAGCGTGTGACATCCTTGCCCTGCTGGTGCCAGGTGCACCGCCTGAGACAGATCCCCGATCCCAAGGGAAGCCACCGCCAGGACCCCATCAACCCTCCCCAGTCCGGAATAGCCCCTGCTCCAAGGATGAGATACCTACCCATTCCGAGGGGCCATCCTGGAGCCTGCACCAGGCTTCCACTCCGTTTGCCAATTTGCCTGAAAGGGAGTCTCGAGGGTCCTCCAACAGAGGTCGCAGGCACCGAGACAAGAGGTGTTGGCGCTACTCTTCCCACTGAAGCTATAGGAGCAGGTCTCGAAACCGTCAGCACCAATGCTCAGACTCGAGTGTTTGCTCTGACAGACACCATACTCGGAACGCCCCTCAACCTTCATCGGCACCCAGGTGTTGTAGCCATAGTCGCCGGGGGGAATCTGGAAGCAGCACTTCCGATGGGTACATGTCTTCAGCGTCGAGGTCTAAATCTCGAGGTTGGCACCGACATGGCCGTGGACACTCCTGATGCTCATATGGCACTGTGCATTCCTCAGCGACTTTGGCTTCGGCACCCAGGCACCCATCCCCGGGCCGCACCATCCCCCGTGATCAAGCGGCTCTGCTTGGTCTCCAGTCGGGTCAGTGGCAAGGGGCACCTTGGCGGGAGCAGTGGTGTCAATGGGCACCATGGCCTCAAGTACCTGCACTGGTGAGACCCCGTTCAGTGGTCAGAGCATCACAGGTACACTCTATGTCCCCGCCTTGGCACTGGGAAAAGTAAACTGGTACCAAATCAGCGGCACCGCACCCGGGCTTGGAGCTGGGGGTTGAACCACTGGCACCATCCGACACCCTGGGGGCAGTGCCGGTCGCCTCACTGGCACTGGAGGAATCCACAGTGGCACCACCACCTGCCCTGCAGGAAGATTTCAAGGCTCACCAACTCCTTAAGCGGGTGGCTTCGAATCTCCAGCTTCAGGCTGAGGAGATATGAGGAGCCATCAGACACCTTTTTCAACATGTTGTCCTCCTCAGCACTGGGCCATGTGGCCTTACCTCTCCACCAGGGGGTGGCCAACATATCGACTTCGCTTTGGCAAACCCCGGCCTCCTTGACACCTATTTCTAAAAAGGCAGTGAGAAAGTATTTTGTGCCAGCAAAGGGGCACAAATACTTGTACTCTTACCCGGCACCCAACTCTCTTGTAGTGGAGTCCGTAAACCACCAGGAGAGGCATAGTCAACCCACACCCACTCCCAAGGATAAAGACACTAGGAAACCTTTGGCAGGAAGGTTTATTCACCAGCTAGCTTCCAGCTCAGGGTGGCAAATCATCAAGCCCTACTGAACCGGTATGATTTTAACTTGTGGGGGTCCCTGCCAAAGTTTGAACTCCTTCTAGGAAAGGGACAAGAGGGAGTTCAGCGCTTTGGCCGATGAAGGAGTGGTAGCAGCGAAAGCAGCTCTTCAAGTGGCTTCGGACATGGCAGATACAGCGGCCTGTTCAATGACCTTGGCCATCTCCATGCGCAGGGCATCATGGCTCTCACTGTTGGGCTGTCCACGGAGTCCCAGTCCCTCATGCAGGACCTGCCCTTCGATGGGAAGGCCCTGTTTGTGGACCAAACAGACATCTGTCTGCATGGGATGAAAGACTCCCGCACCACCCTGCAGACTCTGGGCCTGTATGTCCCGCCAGTGAAGGACAAACCCAGGCCACAAGCCTCGGCCCCTCCAGCTAGAGGCAAATATGAACCCCTACCTAAGAGGCTGAGGGAGCAGAGACACAGCGCCAGTCCTGCTCGGCCCCTCAAAGGGCAAGAGGCAGGGGAAGAGGTGCTTTTGACTCTTTGTGGGGGGGTCACTGGGCCCATTGCCAGGGAAGCCCCCCAGTTAAAAAGTTTGTGTTCTGCAACCGTTTATCTGCCTTCTGAGTGCAATGGTCCCATATAACATCGGACCAGTGGATCCTCAGCACCATTTCCAAGAGTTACATGTTGCAGTTCACTTCACCCCCCCTCCACCACCCCCACCGCCGGGGACCCGGAACACACCCTCCTTCTAAACCAGGAGGTGATGTGCCTCCTCACACTGGGTGCGGTGGAGAAGGTACCTTGGGAGTTCCAGGGAAAAGGGTTTTACTCCCGGTATTTCCTGATTCCAAAGGCAAAAGGCAGGCTCAGGCCCATCCTCAACCTGCGAAACCTCAACCAATTTATGGTCCATTACAAGTTCCGTATGGTTTCCCTGGCCTCTATTATTCCGTCCCTAGACCCGGGGGATTGGTTCACAGCCCTGGACCTCCAGGATGCATATTTCCACATCCATATTTTCGAGGGTCACAGGTGCTTCCTCCGCTTCTGGGTTGGGCGGGACCACTACCAGTTTACGGTCCTTCCCTTTGGCCTCTCCATGGCCCCCAGGATTTTTACCAAATGCATGGCGGTAATGGCAGCCCACCTCAGGAGGAACAGGATGCAAATTTTCCCCCACCTGGACGACTGGCTGCTCAAGGGCAAGTCCCAGTCCCCGGTGCAGGCCCAGATGGAATGTCTGCTGGCCACTTGCGAGAGTCTAGACCTAGTGGTAAATGAGGACAAGTCCATGTTAGTGCCAGTTCAGCGCATACACTTCATGGGGCGCTGTTAGACTTGGTGGTGGCCACGACCTCTACAGGTGCGAGACACTCAAAAGTCTCATAGCTTCAGTCACGGCCTTCCCTATGATGACGGCAAGGGTGTGCCTTCAAATAATAGGCCACATGGCAGCATGCACCTCTGTGGTGCAACATGCCAGGCTCAGAATGAGGCCCCTCCAACTCTGGCTGGCCTCCCAATATTCCCAGGCCAGGGACAACCTGGACAAGGTGGTCACGTTACCTCCCAACATAGTAGCCGACCTGCAATGGTGGTCCCTCCCGAGCAACATGTTACAAGGGATTCCCTTCCGAGAGACCCCTCTCTCACTCGATCTGGTGTTGGACGCCTCGGACCTGGGGTGGGGAGCACATATGGGGAGCTTCCAAACCCAGGGCAGATGGTTGACCCTGAGATCCCTGCACATAAATGTCAGGGAACCTCGTGTGCATAGCTTTCAGGCCGCACGTACAGGGAAAGATGGTCAGAGTCCTCACAGACAATACAGCCACAATGTATTACATCAACAGGCAGGGGGGCATGCGCTCCTTGGCCTTGTGCCAGGAAGCCCTAGACCTATGGCTTTTCACCTACCCAGTACTCGCAATACGTGAGCCGATCACCTCAGCAGGGTTTTCTCCCACCAGTACAAGTGGTCACTCCACTGGGAGGTCACATGGCAGCTCTTCCAAGAGTGGGTAGCTCCTCAGGTAGATCTCTTTGCTACCGCCCAGAATCCTCTCTGCCCCCAGTTCTGCTCCAGGGCCAGGGTGGGCAGCAGGGTGATCTCTGACATGTTCCTGATTCGGTGGTCAGGCCACCTGTTTTATGCCTTTTTGCCTTTTCCCCTGATAGGCAAGGCCTTCAGAAAGTAAAGGCAGACAAGTCGAGGGTTATCCTCATAGCCCCAGATCGGGCCTGGCAATAGTGGTACGGAACCCTCCTGCAGCTTCTAGTGGCCCCCCGCTTCGGCTGCCGCTTCGGCTGTATCTCCTCTCCCAGGAGGGGGGAATGCCTCCTTCATCCCAGTCTGGCTGTGCTTCATCTGACAGCGTAGCTGCTCCATGGTTAGAGGAGGAGGAAGGGAAGTGTTCAGAGATTGTCAGGCAAGTTCTGCTGGAAAGCAGAAAGCCGGCCACACGATGGACCTACCTGGCCAAATGGTCTAGGTTCTCTAGGTGGGCGAGAGAAAGGGGTACTTCCCCATCATCCGCATCGCTCCAACTTATTCTAGATTACCTCCTGTCCCTTAGAACCCTGGGGCTAGCTTCCGTCTCGGTCAGGGTACACTTAGCCGCCATTTCGGCTTTCCACCCTCCGGTGCATGGTCACTCGGGTTTTTTCCCATCACATGACATCCCGGTTTTTGAAAGGACTGGATCAGACATTCCTTTACGCCAGGCCTCCGGTCTCTCTATGGGACCTGAACCTAGTGCTCTCCCGCCTCATGGTTCCCCCTTTTGAATTCTTGGCCATGTGCTCCTGGTCCCACTTATCATGGAAGGTAGTGTACTTGGTGGTGATCACCTCAGCCCTGGTGGCGATCACCTTATCCTGGTCTTCCACAGGGATAAGGTCCAGCTTCGCCCACACATGGCTTTTTTTGCTGAAAGTGGTCTTGGCTTTTCATACTGATCAGGACATTTTCCTTCTGATACTCTATCCCAAGCCCCATTCCTCTAATGAGGAACGACGCCTGCACATGCTAGATGTGTGTAGGGCACTGGCCTTTTACCTAGACCAAACCAGGCCATTCCAAAAATCCCTGCAACTTTTCGTTGCATCTGCCAAACGCATGAGGGGGCAACCGGTTTCTACCCAGTGAATTTCCCGCTGGATCACCTCGTGCATACGCACGTTACGACCTGGCAGGGATTCCCCCGCCGCCTATCATTAAGGCACATTCTACGAGAGCTCAGGCCTCGGTGGCTGCCTATGTAGTTCACATCCCCATTCAGGACATTTGTAGAGCCACCACGTGGTCCTCTGTCCACACCTTTTCTTTGCACTACAGGATGGTCTCCCAAACACGAGATGATGCCGGGTTTGGTAGGGCGGTACGCCGTCCCGGAAACCCTTAAACTCTTACCCACCTCCATCAGATATAGCTTGGAGTCACCTACTGTGGAATACACATGATCAATCACTCAAAGAAGAAAGGACAGTTACCTGTTCCGTAACTGGCATTCTTCGAGATGTGTTGGTCAGGTGTATTCCACATCCTGCCCTCCTTCCCCTCTGTCGGAGTTGTCTGGCAAGAAGGAACTGAGGGTGGAGGGAGTGCGCAGCTCCCCTTATAGAGCAATATAGAAGCGCCACTCTAGGGGTCACAGCAGTGCTTCCCCCACTACTGGTACTGCTAAGGGAAAAACTTCTGGCACCGGTGCATGTGGTGAGCATGCACACCTACTGTGGAATACACCTGAGCAACACATCTTGAGGAACGCCAGTTACGGAACAGGTAACTGTCCTTTTTGTGTAGATTGTTTTTAAATGATAAGCAGTACCTGGCTGGAGACTATTGCTACCAGTTGTAGGCATTATCATTAATTTTCACATTTTAAATGATGCCAATCCACCCAGAGGCTGCATAATAAATGTCTGTATAAATATAATTGCTTCTGTTTAGAGATGAGTCTGAAACAAAATCCTAGTTCTCAGTACCCCCTTAACTTGGTGAAAGCTCAGCTCTTGCACTGATCTTTGTGTCTGAAGCCCATCTTTATTTCTCTTAGTCCCCACACAGCAAGTGTGTGCAAGCTCTTCTTGTAGTGTATCTGTTTGCCTATATACAGTAAGTGTAAAAGTTCTAACAGACTGCTTCTTTCCCCTCTCACTGCCTCTTTCAAATTCTCTGCGTACATTGAGGATTGTCCTTGTACTGGAGAAAACTTTTCTCCAACGAATCCCATCCCTGTTTCTTTCGTGTGGGGAGGTTCTTCAGGATAACAAATCCCCTTTGCCTTCTCATTTCTTGTAGCGAGGCAGTCTGGGAGAATATGGCTCGCATGTGTGTGAAGACGCAGAGGCTGGATGTTGCCAAAGTTTGCCTCGGAAACATGGGTCATGCCAGAGGAGCTAAGGCATTAAGGGAGGCGGAACAAGAACCAGAGATGGAAGCCAGAGTGGCCATGTTGGCGATTCAGCTGGGCATGCTGGTAGGGCTTACTGTGGCAACTTGCCCTTTTCTAGTAATAAGGAAAGTCCAGACTCAGTCAGCACTCTGAGTGAGATATGCATGTGTCCTTGCATGTGAAGACGATGTAACTAATAACAAGTATTTTTGCAAAGCCTGGGCAGGGTGCAAAAATCTTGGAGAAAAGTAAATGCAATACTAATTTTCTAAAAAGTAAAGAGGGGCGATTCTGACAGTTATTTTCTTGGAAGTCAATCTTCTACCGCTATTGAAATACTCAAACAAATAATAATGGGGGTGGAGTGCACCTTCTAAACATATAGGGCCCAGTTCTGCCACTTACTCAACTCGAGTAGGACCTTGTTCTACAGTCAGCATTATGGCACTACTCAGTATGAGTGAGAGTGGCTGAATTAGACCTCTAGAGATTACAGAATAATGAGACATAAACAGCATAGGTTTATAATAAATGAATCTTCCCACGCAAACATGATTGTTTGTTTTTAAAAACCATATATAGCATTAAAAATACCAGATGAAGAAAACATTATTTAGGTAATGTATATTTGGACTGTTGTGGAACATTTGATATGCTGTCTCACAAACTTTAGGGCTTGATTCTGCTGTCCTTAATCACTCTGGACTTGTCTAGGCTAAAATAAATGGTGTCTTCTTAAAATGGGTTAGCTAAAACATTTTAACTCACATTTTCAAACTGGAGTGTAGAAAAGGTAAGTTGAATTTTAATATGTGTTAGGTGGTAGAGGAGAAACCTAGCAAGTAGCCAACAGTTCACCCTCCACCAGCTAAGGCATGTTAAAATACAACTTGCCCTTTGGACACCTTTTATGAGAGTTCAGACAAGCCCTTTGAATAGTATCTTTACTCCACCAGTAAAATTGGGACCTAAACTGGCTTTGAGAGTCACGTTGTCATGTGGACTGAAAACTAGTTGGAGAACTGTAAAGTAAGGGTAATGATAAGCAGCCAGGTACTGGTACCAGGTTAGCTCTTATTTAATGTCTCCATTAACAATCTGTATAAGAAGGACTAACAAAATTCACAGATGATACTAAATTGAGAAGCATTGCAAATACCTGGGAGGGCAGAAATAATAAAGGGTCCAAGAGGTTAAAAACATGGGTAGAAAATGAAAAGAAGATATATCTTGGAAAAATACAAGTTAATACATTAGGAAAATCATACTCAGTGGGGAGTAGAAAGCTGGAAAACAGCACAGCTAACAGAACCCAAGGTTCATAGGAGACCACGAACTAGATAAGAAATTGCAATTTTGGGTGCGGTTTTCAGAGGCACCACATCTTGGAGCTTTGATTTCATGGTCTGTCTACACATCATGGTGCAACTGCAGCTGGAATATTGCTTTCAAATTTAAGCATCTCATTGCCAGAAAAATATGAATGAATAGGAGGAAGTTCAAAGAAAAGAAACTCAGATTGTTAGGATCTTGAAATGGATTCATATACAAGAGGAAAGAGTTGAAAGAGTTGAATATATAGAATTTGGCTAAGATCAGAATGTGCTAACAACCTACATATATTTGAAGGGTATGAATGGTGGAGGAATTGTTCTGGGTGGTATAAAGGCATAACTAGGAAAATTCAGGCTGGATATTTGTAAAAAGCTTCATGACAGTGAGATTTATTAGGCTCAATGGAAGTGGGGAAAGGCCCTTTGCTCGGACATTTAAAATTAGTCTGAGGGAAAAAACACTAGCAAACGTTCTGTAGAAAACAATCCTACATTAGCAAGGAGAGGGTCTAGAGTAGGACCTAACAGGCGTCTTCCATATCTAGGGTTTATTCTTCTCTGAAAAGAAATGGGAATCAGGAGGAAACAGAAATTTCTCCTTCTGTCCTGCCACAGTATATCTCCATTACTGTACACAGAGCTCAGCTGGAAAGCAGTTGGGTGGGGCAGGAAAAGTCCTTGACACAGGAGTCCATCTCAAAGATTAAAAATAGCAATTTAAAATTTGTTTATTGCTTGTGTCACTATGGGCCAAATCTTCAGGCTCTAACTCTAAATGAAGTCAGTGGAAGTTTGACATAAGTAGAGGCATCAGGTTTTGGTCTGCATTAATAATCTAAGAACATAATCTGTGTCTCAGGGACCTAATGTGGAGTGAGAGGGATCTCTAAGTGCTGAATCCTTGTTGGTGAGAAAACAGCTACAAAGTTAGCAAAGCTCTCCCAAACTCCTTAACTGGGGTAATGGTTCTCTCCTACCACAGCCCAGAATGGTTATGCCAGCAAGTTACTCCAATATGAGCCATTTGATAACCTCCATTATCAAATGGATTAGTGTTGTGTCACCAGAGTTTTATGACTCTCCCACCCCTGGTTAATATCACCCAGTAAATGCTGTGATCTGAGTGCTTTCTTTATTTTCACATAAACATCCAGTTTCTCAGTCACAATGCTGATATTCCAGGCTACGTATATTTAGTAGGTCCAAATCCCTCTGTCTTAATCCTTTTTACTATGGAATGCAATCCGTGGACTGGAGTAATTAACTGCTCAGAAGTGCACTATCTATCATACAATCATAGAATATTAGGGTTGGAAGGGACCTCAGGAGGTCATCTAGGCCAACCCCCTGCTCAAAGCAGGACCAACCCCAACTAAATCATCTCAGCCAGGACTTTGTCAAGCCGAGCCTTAAAAACCTCTAAGGATGGAGATTCCACCACCTCCCTAGGTAACCCATTCCAGTGCTTCACCACCCTCCTAGTGAAACAGTGTTTCCTAATATCCAACCTAAACCTCCGCCACTGCAACTTGAGACTATTGCTCCTTGTTCTGTCATCTGCTACCACTGAGAACAGCCGAGCTCTAGCCTCTTTGGAACCCTCCTTCAGTTAGTTGAAGGTTGCTATCAAATCCCCCCCTCACTTTTCTGCAGACTAAATAAGCCCAGTTACCTCAGCCTCTCCTTGTAATTCATGTGCCCCAGCCCCCTAATCATTTTGTTGCCCTCTGTTGGACTCTCTCCAATTTTCCACATCCTTTTTGTAGTGGGGGGCCCAAAACTGGACGAAATGCTCCAGATGTGGCCTCTCCAGTGCCGAATAGAGGGGAATAATCACTTCCCTCAATCTGCTGGCAATGCTTCTACTAATGCAGCCCAATATGCCGTTAGCCTTCTTGGCAGCAAGAGCACACTGTTGACTCATATCCGTCCACTGTAATCCCCAGGTCCTTTTCTGTGGAACTGCTGCTTAGCCAGTCAGTCTCCAGTCTGTAGAAGTGCATGGGATTCTTCCATCCTAAGTGCAGGACTCTGCACTTGTCCTTGTTTAACTTCATCAGATTTCTTTTGGCCCAATCCTCCAATTTGTCTAGGTCACTCTGGACCCTATCCACCTTTCCCCCACAGCGTAGTATCATCCGTGAACTTCATGAGGGTGATATCCATCCATCATTCAGATCATTAATGAAGATGTTGAACAAAACGGGTCCCAGGACCAACTCCCCTGGGGCTGCTAACTTGACATTGAGCTGTTGATGACTACTCGTTGAGCCCGATGATCTAGCCAGCTTTCTATCCACCTTATAGTCCATTTAGTTGGGGATTAGTCCTGCTTTGAGCAGGGGGTTGGACTGGATGACCTCCTGAGGGCCCTTCTAACCCTGATATTCTATGATTCTTCCAATCCATACTTTTTAAACTTGCTGGCAAGAATACTGTGGGAGACCGTATCAAAAACTTTGCTAAAGTCAAGACATATCACATCCCCTGCTTTCCCATATCCACAGAGCCAGTTATCTCATCATAGAAGGCAATCAGAAAGCTATCACTCATTACTGTTTAGCTATAATCCCTGTAAAGTACTCATCAAATCCAGATAACTTTTCACTGTTTGTTCGCTCTCCTTTTAGGAAGATGCAGAGCGGCTGTACAAGAATTGCGAGCGTTACGACCTCCTGAACATGTTCTACCAGGCTTCTGACCAGTGGCAGAAAGCTATGGAAGTAGCTGAGATTCATGATCGGGTTCACCTGCGCACCACATACTACAACTACGCCAAACACCTGGAGGCCACTGCAGAGTGCAATCTTGCACTCAACTAGTAAGCAGCTTCCTGTAGAAAAGGCCAAGCACCTAGAGCTTAGTTCTGAACACAAGAAATCCCGAGTTTTAGCACGCTGCTTTGGACAGCAGAGGCAAAATTGGTAGGGCTGTCTGGAGGGTGCCTGCTACTGATAGATAACCTCTATGTGTCTCAGTTTCCCCCACTGCCAGGTTTATTTCAATAATAGTTTGAGATCCTCAGATGAAAGGTGGCAGAAAAGGGGAAAAACTGGTTAACTGACTTATCTGCAGTGAAGTCAAGACTAGAACTTGGATTTCTTGTCTCCAAAGCCTATGCTTTTAACCACTAGACCAGCCTTCCCTTTTGCACCTTGTTGTATGCATAAGCCCTTGTGTTGGAGAGTCCTTGACCTACCTGGCACCCCAGGGATACATTTGCTCATGTATTATGAACCTGATGCTTATGTGGCACCTAGAATTCTTTTCAGTGGCTGCTGAGATCCTGGTTGGTGGGGAAGTTATTGTTTTTAGACTGTATTATACTGGTTTAAATTTTATTTTATGCATGGTTCCCTTATTGTGTAAGGTCACAACATGCTCTAGCTCAGGAGTAAAGAAGAGTTTTGTGTGTGAGGTGATGTGAGCAGAAGATGTGATTCAATTAATGGGGAAGAAGGAGGGGAGAAAGTTGCAGATAGATGGGTTAGTATAGTTAAAGGAACAACTTTCCAACTGTGGGTTAGAGAGTGGAGATTGCAGTGGAGATGAGCAGGCAATATGAAGACTTGTGTATGAGGTGAGGAGACAAGATCTGTACTGAATATCCTTTACCATCTCTTACCCAGCCTCCAAATCATTCCTGGTACAGCTGTGCTAGGTATTTTGGGGGCTTCAATGTGCATGTTGGCTCTTTGGCCCAAATAAGATTTTTTATTTTTCTGCACCCATTTTTATCTCAGTGATCTCCACACCTTGGTCTTATCTCAGCTGCACCTTGGCGTATTGGCACTTGGGGGCCAGCACTGTTCCTGCAGTTGATGAAAAGCACTCTCTAAGGACAGAGTATTATTAGTATTGTTGTTAATTCTAGAGACTAAAGAACTAAAACAAAATGGATTAACATAGCAGTTGAGCGGTTTGCCACAAAGCACAGATATCCACCCTCTAATGTGCCTTTTTTCTACACAGCTATGAGAAATCGGACACACATAGGTTTGAGGTGCCCAGGATGCTCTCTGAAGATTTACAAGCCTTGGAGATCTATGTCAACAAGATGAAAGATAAGTTAGTGCCATGTTACATCCTTCCTTACCTGAAGTGTGTGAAGCAGTGGTATCCTGAGGGAGGAGTTTCGGGTTTGAGAGTATTCGTTTTAACACTTTCCTGCCAGGCGTTCAGATTTTCCAGGTTAATTCAATAGCGAGGAAACATGCTAGTAGGGAACACTTTTGCTAATGCATTCTACCATGCAGTGCTGGAAATTTGTTCCTTTGTCTGCTTTGGTCATGAATCTTGTTCATTAGAAGGGGCCCCACTGTATTGTGTTGGCGAGCTAGTGCTACTAGAGTTGTGACTGAGAGAGCTGAGTAACGCAGGCCAGAGACTTTCTTCCAGTTTCCCCTGTACTGAGCTCAATGACTTGTGTTTGACTAAAGCACATCTTCTTGTATGGTAGCCAGTCTTGATGAGAAGACTTCAAGAGAGAGAAAATCCACCACTTCCCCTGGTAGTGTGTTCCAATGATTAATTACCATCATCATCACTTATTTTGTTTCTTTCTAGGAGCTTGTGGAAATGGTGGGCACAGTATCTGGAGAGCCAGTCAGATATGGAATCTGCACTAAGATACTATGAGTTAGCTCAGGATTATTTCTCCCTGGTCCGTGTTTACTGCTTTCAGGGCAACATCCAGAAGGTAAGGCAGCCTGCTTTCCACTGCTCCCAGAAGAGTCCACGTTCTTGTGTTTAATCTGGGCATGATGTGAAGGGTCTGGCTCTCTTTTCAGGCTGCTGAAATAGCGAATGAAACAGGAAACTGGGCAGCATCCTATCACCTGGCCCGCCAGTATGAGAGCCAGGATGAAATCAAGCAGGCTGTGCACTTCTACACTAGGGCCCAGGCATTTAACAATGCCATCCGCTTATGTAAGGTATGACAGCATGTACACCTGAGTGCAAAGAGTTCACTACCAATGGCATCTCTCAGGCCATGTACATCAGGAAATGTAGCCAACTTGTGAGATTACTGTGGGCCTTCTCCTTATGTAAAGTATGACATACAGCTTGCTTATATCACTGTGTAGTTGATGATATTGGTTTCTACCCACATCTTCTAGGAGAGAAGGGGTCTGTAATGTGACACTCACAATACTGACATCCCTTTAAAGCCCAAGTATCCCTTTCCCCCCCCCAAAAAACCTCTCCTGAAATAAACAAATCAACAACAAACAAACCAAAAATCCTGCCCCAAGCAGAGTTTTGATCCCACAAAAGGGAAGACCAGAAACTCCATGAAGTTCACTAGGGACTTTGCTGTTGTTATGGATTTTATATAGAAGGTGGTCTGATACAGTGGTGATGGGTGGCAATATAAAACTGTAGGGTAGGTAATTAATGACACTGGAAGTAATCATAGATGGAGTATTTGTTTGAAGATGGATCTTTACTTTTGAGCAGGAGAACAATCTGGATGACCAGCTGATGAATCTGGCTCTGCTGAGTTCCCCAGAAGACATGATAGAGGCAGCCTGCTATTATGAAGAGAAGGGAGAACAAATGGACAGAGCAGTCATGTTGTACCACAAGGTAACTCTGACTCAGCAAAGTATAAAGCTTTCAATGGATACCAAGACACTACAGTGGACAGCTCCCAAATCAGCTGAATATCTGATTATCTGTATCCATTCTGGTCAATCCAATGCTGATGTGCAGCACCCCTTGTTAATCCATTCCTGGGGCCCCCCTACAGCTCTGCCAGTGCCTCTCAAACTGACCTGCAGCAGTACTTGCTATTCTAATAATAGAATCATAAAACTGTAGGATGGAAAGGGATCTTAAGAGCTCCTCTAGTCCAGTCCCCTGCAATCAAGGCAGGACTACCTAATAATTTACTAGACCATCCCTGACAGGTGTTTGTCTAACCTCTCCTTAAAAAATCTCCAGTGGTGGAAATTCACAACCTCCCTAGACAATTTATTCTAGTGCTTAATTACTCCATAGGAAGTTTTTCCTAATGTCCACCCTAAACCTCCCTTGTTGCAATTTAAGCCCATTAATTCTTGTCCTATCGTCAGAGGTTAACAGGAACAATTTTTCACTCTCGTCCTTGTAACAACCTTTTACGTACTTGAAAGCTGTTATCACGTCCCCCCTCAGTCTTCTTTTCTGCATCCTAAACAAACCCAGTTTCTTCAGTCTTCCCTCATAGGTTATGTTTTCCTGACCTTTAATCATTTTTGTTGCTGTTTATTTTTTCCAATTTGTCCACCTTTCCTGAAATGTGGCACCCAGAACTGGACACAATACTCCAGTTGAGGCCCTATCAGAGTGGAGTAGAGCAGAAGAATGACTTCCAGTGTCTTGCTTACAACACTCCTGCTAATACATGCCAAAATTATGTTTGCTTTTGGGGGGGAGATGGAGGGGCAACGATGTTACATTGTTGACTCGCATTTAGCCTGTGATCCTCTATGACCCCCAGACCCATTTCTACAGTACTCCTTCATAGGTAGTCATTTTGTATTGTGCAACTGATTGTTCCTTCCTATGTGGAGTACTTTGCATTTGTCCTTATTAAATTTCATCATATTTAATCTTTAATCAGTATCAAACTGAGTGATGGCTTTGGTAATATCAATATGTGTTCCCAGGGGACTTGACTGAGTCCACCTATTTCACTTCACTTGTGACATACATCACATTTCAGATGATGTCTGGGAGATGAACTCACTCTTGTACTTTGTAGCCTCCAGCCGCATTTGTCCAATGCCAATAAATCAGCCCGCATTCACTACAAGACAGTATTGGTAGGGAAGGTGCTGCATCACTGCAGGAGACTCCCAGCACAGGCAATCAGTGCTTTTTATATATCAACTAATAGGGGTTGCTACTTAGCTGTGCAAGCCTCCTTTCCTCTGTCTGCCTGCTGAAATTGAGCAGACAAGTTCTGCACCAAGTGCTGTACTAGAGGCAGAATACAGAGAATCCTCTGAGTCTCTGGACATCCAGCAGGTCCCCACTCTCTGAATTTATAGCGTGGTAGCTCTGCAGCAGAATGCCAGGCACGTAGGTCATGGCAGCTGGGAAGGGCTACTGTTCGTTTCTCTGCACCTCATGTTGGGTTCATTGGCCTTAGTAACTAATGGAGACCTTCATACAGAGCCTGCTGATCAAGAAGGAAAAGACTGGAGGCACAGCAGCTGCTGATTTTGCCAGAGCTCTGCTGCAGAAATCTGGCATCTCTTTCCTAATGGCTTGTTGCCTTGGGACCTGTATGCAATCAGTACAAGAGAGGGAAAAACTAAAACAGCTGTCTCTGGTTTTGCAGGCAGGACACTTTTCCAAAGCACTAGAGCTGGCTTTTGCCACACAGCAGTTTGGTGCCCTGCAGCTGATTGCCGAGGACCTGGATGAGAAGTCAGACCCAGCCCTGCTGGCACGTTGCTCTGACTTCTTCATTGAACACGCCCAGCATGAGAAGGCCGTGGAGTTGCTGTTAGCAGCCAAAAAGGTAAAGCCTTTGCAGTGTTCCTGGGAACTCTGCAATATGTGACTGTAGAAGAGCAGAGCTCAGGAGTGAGCTGGGTTGCATCCTGGGCCCTCCCCACATGGCAACAAATCCCTAGTTGCAGAATTTCTATCTGGATTTTGAATTTTCAGAGTTCCCTGATGCAGGGTTTTGGCTCAGCCTGATAAAGCTATGGCCTAGCCTAGTCTTTCAGAGTTGCCTCAAAGATCAGGGTCTTCAGCTGCAGGGTTTTGGTTCAGGGCCATCTCTGAAGTTGAGATTCTGCAGCACAGCTTGTCTGAGTCCTAATCATCTGGCCTTTGCAGAGTTCAGATGCACCCATTCACACAGTTGGAAAAGGCTAAAAAGTTGTAGCATGCTCAGACACTTGAATTCTAGCCGGCTAAATGTGGTTGAGGTCCTTCTGGTACAGAACATTTAGTTAGCAGCAGTTCATTGCTCTCTCACTCTTCACTAGTACCATGAAGCCCTGCAGCTTTGCTTGAATCAGAACCTGACCATCACAGAGGAGATGGCTGAGAAGATGACTGTCTCTAAGGACTCAAAGGAGCTCTCTGAAGAGTCTAGGAAAGAACTGCTGGAACAGGTTGCCGATTGCTGCATGCGGCAAGGCAATTACCACATGGCAACCAAGAAATACACTCAGGCAGGAAACAAGCTGAAGGTGAGTCTACATAAGTGGGGAAAAGCTACAGTACTAACGTCTGAACCCTTTAGCATTGGCAGGTGTGGAGCTCCAAAATACACTTCTAATATGCAGGTAAAATGATTGTATTTGAGGGACTAATTTCAGGGATACCACGAGTTGGTTTAAGACAAAATACTCATGTTAAATAATACTTGCCAGCCCACTCGGAGTTGCCTGTTCTCAGAGCTCAAACCCTGCAGGTCCCCTCTCTTCCACAGGGCTTGCTGTCAGCATGAGATCTCCCTGTTCACTCTCCAAGGTAGGGACATATGTGCTCAGAAGACTGGCATCCGCCCTTGTGATTCTGCTGTGGGAGAGTGTTTTGGTAGAAGCAGCAGAATTGTACCTTAGTTTGTAGAGAAGGTATCCAGAAGGAATTTCTACTAATCTCTGCCTGGTTGCTTCTTCCTCATGTTTCTACATTGCTAACAGTAATGATTGTTCTCCCCTCTGTTTGCAGGCAATGAGAGCACTGCTGAAGTCTGGCGACACGGAGAAAATAGTGTTTTTTGCTGGAGTCTCCAGACAGAGGGAGATTTATATCATGGCAGCCAACTACCTACAGTCACTGGATTGGCGAAGGGACCCAGAGATTATGAAGAACATCATTAACTTCTATACCAAGGGAAAGGCCCTTGACCTTTTAGCTGGCTTTTATGATGCCTGTGCTCAGGTATGTCCTTGTCCATTCTCAGAGGAGTTTGGTTTGTGACAGCTGGGAACAGGACACTTATCTTATTTTTCTCTCTGTAGGTGGAGATCGACGAATACCAGAACTATGAGAAAGCACAGGGA
Source organism: Gopherus evgoodei (assembly GCF_007399415.2). Taxonomy (NCBI): domain Eukaryota; kingdom Metazoa; phylum Chordata; order Testudines; family Testudinidae; genus Gopherus; species Gopherus evgoodei. The sequence goes on from NW_022060059.1 coordinate 2,399,035, forward strand.
GCACTAACTGAGGCATTCAAGTGCCTGTCAAAGGCAAAGACGAGAAGCCCTGTAGAGCAGGAGAGCAAACTAGCACTTTTCCAAAGCAAGATGGCTTTGGTCAAGCGATTCATCCAAGCTCGAAGGTAATTTGCAGTGCTCAGAGTACACAATGTATATGAAAATCTGTATCCGAGCAAAGTTCTCTGCTTTAGCAGCAACACAGTCCCATGCAGGAAACTTACTTCTGAAAGCACTCATGAGACTTTTGGCCTCAGGGAACCATATGGGTGTAGGGGATGACAGGTTGACTTTTGAGTAAAAGGTGAAGGTATCCTTGAGGAGAGTGCCCCATCTGATGATTTATGAAGCCTCTGCCTACCCCCCTAGTTGGAACTATGATACTATGAGCATGTCCATCTTACAGAAGGGAGGCTATGGGGCATACACAGGTCTCAAACTGTGGTTCAGCTGAGAGCCAGATGCAATAAGAGAGAATCTGTCTCCTCCCCCCATGCGATATTTACAGTTTCAACCTATTCTTTCACTAGAGTTTACTCTGAGGACCCCAAAGAGGCAATCATGCAGTGTGAGCTTCTCCTAGATGAGCCAGACCTTGACAGTACCATCCGCCTAGGTGATGTTTTGGGCTTTCTGGTTGAACATTACTTACAGGTGGAAGAATTCCAGATGGTAAGTTATTATTTGGGCATCATTCATGTTCCTGGAACTGTATAGAGGAAGACAAAGAAAGCCCTAAGAAGCGTACAATCTAAATGTTTGCATCCCTAGGGAATGCAGCTCACCGTTGTACACTCTCAACCTTTGCAAGTGTAGAGGTGCCAAAGTAGACAGTTACCCTTGGAGTATTTATGTTGACCTTTGCCCTGTAAGATAGCTGAAATATCACTGCTAAGCACTGTGTGGTGCTTGCAGCTTTGATCCCAGTGTAGGGTATGCTGAAGGAGCAGCAAGACTGAATCCATTTTTAATCTGTGGTGGAAGAAAGAAATTTACTTTACAGACTTGGAGAGTAACATATACAGAGGTGGCTCCTGGGATACTTGTAACCATTCCCATTAATAGAGAGGGAGGAGCAGTAGGTCATTTCTGGTCATTTCTCTGCAATTCCACTGCACCTCTGACAGCCACCTGGCTGGCCCAGAAAAAATGGGAAATCATTAACTTGTAGCCATCTGGGAGGTGATGAGTCATTTGTTCAGAGCAGAAAGTGCCAAACAGCAGAGTGTAGAATGGCACAGGATTACAAGCCTTGGGCTAAAAGTAACCTGCTGTTCTGGACCAGCCAGGTGCTGAGCATCATGCCCTCCCTTCATTACAGGTATCAGAGGGGTAGCCGTGTTAGTCTGGATCTGTAAAAGCAGCAGAGAGTCCTGTGGCACCTTATAGACTAACAGATGTATTGGAGTATGAGCTTTCATGGGTGAATACCCACTTCGTTGGATGCTGTTTATTACAAGCTGTCTTGACTAGAGCCACTCAGAAATTTTCTGATGAATCTTAGCCAGAAGCTGAAAATGGGTGATGGGATGGATCACTTGATTACCTGTTCTGTTCATTCCCTCTTGGGCACCTGGCACTAGCCAGTCAGTAGAAAGGATACTGGGCTTGACTACCTTTGGCCTGACCCAGTATGGCCGTTCTTATGTACTTAGCTGAAAAATGACGAGTCAGTGGGCAAAACATTTTGCCAAGTCTAGTGCAGATTTGATCAAACTTTTCCTGAACCAGTAACAGGTTTGTGTGTGTAATGGAATGTGTAATGTTACACATCCATCCATTGGAAACCTGCTAGTGTTCTGGAATTGACAGCTCTGCAACAGCGAGTCTGGCAGCCCTGACTGGAGCTGGAACCTGGGGCAGCTCTATGATGCAGACTGTTCCAGGGCCAGAGATCCTAGGACTTCCAGGCTCCTGGAGCCAGCTGGCTCCCAGCTCAGGAGTAGGGCAGCCTGAAAGTCTTTGGCTCTGGACTAATCTGAATGGCAGGGCTGCCCTGGACCCTAGCAACCCCAAGAACCTTGCCTCCAGCCAGAGCTCTGGGGCTGGCAGGCTCAACCATGAAGCAATGAAATTGATATTCTTGTCAATTTTACATATTTTGTTTCAGGAATGCTCTATTTCACTATTTTTTTTTTTAAAGTGGGTCTGACAAATTTGGGTACCCTCACAAGAACTGAAACCGAAGTGTGACATCTGTAGCCTTGACAGTGCTTCTGGTATCAAGGCATTGGACAGAGGGGCTGGGATTGGAAAATCCGTGTCCTCCCTTTCTTTGGTTTTTCAATGCTAATCCCAGCTTTTATTCAAAACACTCATCATTCTAGTGATTGGTTTCCATGTTGTTGCTCTCCTGCAAAAACAAGCAAAAGTTTCAGGGTTTACTAAAAGTTTAGGGGTTAGCGAAGTCCCTGGTTCCTTGATTTTTTTTTTTTTAAATCTTGGAAAGAGCTGGTGAGTATCCATCACTCATCTAACCTGGAAGGCTGTAGTCCTTCTAGAGGGTCATCTCACAGGCCTCTTAGGAATTCCCAACAACACTGAATAGTTTAGTGTGATGCCTGAACTGAGACTGCAGCACCCTCTGTGCTAATACCAATATTAGACAAACCCCGCAGGTAGCTGAAGGGAGCTGGTAAGCCAGCCCTGCACTTGAAACTCAGTTTGAATAGGCTGGGAGGTCTGAGCCTAGCAAACTGTATCTGAATGCAACATATCAAGATGCTTTTTGCCATGCTGCTGTCATACGAGAATAACAAGAACATATCCCATGCCTGATACCCTACCATCTATTACCCCTAGGCCTATAGATACTTGGAAGAGATGCGGAAAAGAATTCCATGTGTAAACCTGACCTACTATGTGAATGAACGGACCATTGAGGCAGTTCACAGAGGGCTAGGCATCCCCTGGAACCGGAACCCTGCCCCAGAACGACTTCGTCACAACAGCATGGAAGACAACAAGGAGGTGGAAGAGGATGTAGCTGATGAAGTCGAGGATCCCTGATGGCTTACTATGTAAACTGGCAACATTCACATACAGCTGTGAGGACGCCTGGCCATTGCTACAGCACCCAGCTACCTGGTCTAGGCTTGTTAAGGGCAGAAAGTCAAATACTTCAGTAATGCACAGCCTGCTGCTGTAGTCTGCTTGGGGCATACCAAGAAGATTTATTTGTTATGTATAAGCAAAACTGTTAAAGTTCAAGCACCAAGTCAGGGCCCAGGGACAGGTTGGGCCTCAGACAGCTATTATTAATCTTACTTTTTTAATGTCCAAATTTAGAGAGATTTTTAATACTTCAATAAATTTTTAAGGAAAAAAAATGAATGTCCAATAATAATTAAGGCATCAGCTAATCCTAATCCCATGAGTACAGGAGCAGCAAAAAAGTGAGTGCTGAATTGAGCATGTCTAGCTCTAACTGTCTATGCATACAGAAAACAGTTTAGTTAAGACACACTTTGCAATGACATGACAAGACCTCAAACAGTAGATAGCTCTGGTCTGTTAAAGGACCAACCCCTAGGACAACACAGTGAGCTGTTCCCTGAGAGTCAAAACATGAGGGAAGCAAGGCCTTTTTTTAACCATTTTATGAGAGAATGGGTCCAGCAGTGCCTGAGTCATGCAGAGCCTTATCAAAATTCAAATCAGTACCTTCTGCAGAAGTAGGAGACTTCTTCCTTGTTAACTAGGCCTCTAGAGCTTGCATTTAATTTAGCAAAGGTCACTTGGAGTAAAACTTGCAGTTATGGAAGAAGAAATTCTACCTCCTCCACTCCTGCGTAGGTTGGAGTTTGAGTAATTTATCCTGCACAGTTTTCTTAACAAACCCTAGATTTAAAGTGGCTAAAGTTTAAAACTCTTTGCTTGATTTTAATTGGGAAAATATTCCTAGGGAAACATCAGGACCATTCTCACTGGGCTTTGTCCTAAAGGAAGAAGACAAGCCTCCCTACCTCATGACTGAATATCTAGGTTAAACTTGGAGGCAGGATCAGACCTGTCAGTCTCTCCCTCTCAGTGTCACCTTAGCAATGGCTACACTTGAAAGCTTACAGAAGCACAGCTGTACCACTAAGTGCTCATGTAGCTGCATTATGCTGCCAAGAGAGCTCTCCCAGCGACATAATAAAACCAGCTCGTCAAGCGCTTATGCTGGCAAAACGTATGTTGCTCAGGGGATGCTAACATGCATGACCTTAGTCCCTGCTGTTATCCCTGGTAAGAGATCTGTAAGAGAAACAAATGTGTTTTCAGCAGCCACCTAAACACATTCCATACTACCTCATGCTAAAAAGGAGGGTTGGAGTGGCTGGTTTCCTTTGTCAGATTTCACAAATATTGAGCAGTTTGGTGTTAAGGCATAACTCGTTTCAGTCCCACTTTAAGAACAAGACACTCCAGCTTTTAACAACAGGTTCTCTTTAATAGACTTCAGCATGTGAAGTGCTCAGCCTCCTTCCTCTGCTTGCAGAGCTTCCAACCATATTAAGACTATTCACACCTGAGGAAAAAGACACCTTGTAACTAGAAACTAGAGAGCCCTTCCTGCCCCACACCATCCCTGGTGGACAGTGTCTCTGCTCTAAGGTTATGCACATTTTCAGTAGGCAGGAGTCCACTGGAGCTGTTCACAATATGCAACTGTTGACCAGAATCATCCTCTACAAAGAACCACTCAATCCACAGTATTCTTGCTACCAAGTTAAAAAAAGTATGGATTGGATGAATGGACTGTAAGGTGGATAGAAAGCTGGCTAAATTGCTGGGCTCAATGTCTAGTTGACGACCAGTATCAAGCAGAGTTTTGTTCAAACATCTTTATTAATGATGATCTGGATGATGGAATAGATTGCACCCTCTGCAAGTTCACAGATGACACTAAACGGGGAGGAGTGGTAGATATGCTGGAGGGTAGGGATAGGGTCCAGAACGACCTAGACAAAGTGGAGGATTGGGCCAACAGAAATCTGATGAGGTTCAACAAAGACAAGTGCAGAGTCCTGCATGTAGGATGGAAGAATCCCATGCACTGCTACAGGCTGGGAACCAACTGGTTAAGCAGCAGTTCTGCAGAAAATGACCTGGAGATTACAGTGGATGAGAAGCTGGATAGGAGTCAGCAATGTGCCCTTGTTGCCAAAAAGGCTAATGGCATCCTGGGCTGCATTAGTAGGAGCACTGTCAGCAGATTGAGGGAAGTGATTATTCCCCTCTATTCAGTACTGGTGAAGCCACATATGGAGTACTGCATCCAGTTTTGGGCCACCCGCTACAGAAAGGATGTGGATAAATGTCCAGGGGAGGGCAACAAAAATGATCAGGGGGTTAGGGCACATGACTTATGTGGAGAGGCTGAGGGAACTGGGCTTGTCTGGAGAAGAGAAGAGTGGGGGGGGGAGGGATTTGATAGCAGCCTTCAACTACGTGAAGGGGGGGGAATTTCCAAAGAGGATGGAGCTAGACTGTTCTCAGTGGTGGCAGATGACAGAATAAGGAACAACAGTCTTAAGTTGCAATGGGGGAGGTCTAGGACGGATATTAGGAAAAACACTATTTCACTAGGAGGGTGGTGAAGCACTGGAATGGGTTACCTAGGGAGATGGTGGAATCTCCATCCTTAGAGGTTTTTAAGGCCTAGCTTGACAAAGCCCTGGCTGGGATGATTTAGTTGGAGTTGATCCTGCTTTGAGCAGGGGATTGGACTAGATGACCTCCTGAGGTCTCTTCCAACCCTCATCTATGATCCCTACCAGGAGGCTGGTAACTTGTCTGCCAAAGGCTGACTGCTGGGAGACCCTCAACCCCTCACTACAGGGATACCATGGACCTGGCCCCATGAGGTAAGTGGCCACATCCACTCCTCCTGTTTTCCTGAAGAGAAGTCTGCTATGAGGTCTACATTATATTTTTAGCTGAACATTCAACTCTGCCAAGGCTATAAATAGCTGGTGCAGTGTGTGTTGGAGAGGGGGAGGTGTAAAGAGGATGGCAGCACTAGTCCATTTTCCTGCATCTGTACACTCCGTACCGGATAGCAAATAGCTCACTAAGTTGGCCCCCACTACAAAGCCCAGGTGTCAAGTCAGGCTCTCTGACTTTAGCTGTACACCCTGCCCCTTTTCTTCTCCAGCCTGGTGATTAGTGAAGGGACCCAGCAGTGCCTATGAACACCCATCTGGCAAGTGTGTTAGGTGGAGGTCACCTCTGTTTTCAATTCCCCTCCCCCCCAAACTAGGAAGGGACACTTCTGAGTTTTTTTAGCAAGTTCTCCATTAGCAGCAGATTCTGCCAGGCCAGCCTCCTGCAGTCCCCATCTGGGTCCTTCTCTGCTACATCTGCAAAAGAGGACAATGCCATTATTTGACACTGGGAGGAAAACAAGGATGCTCTTTACAGTCCTTTCCTGAACTGCTGAAATACAACAACAGTGAAAGGAAACTAACCTACTTCTCACACTACAGTATCTTCTGGGCCTAAATCTGTGAACTTATCTCTAGCAAGATATCTACACTCAGATTGCTTAGACCAAACACTAGTTTTAGCCTATGTTGCATGCTCACTCACCCAGGTCCACACTAATGCTTAGATTGTTAATTCCAAAATGACTGGCATGGGGGCAGGTAATGCAGGTGGCGTGAGCACCTGACATCAGGGAAAGAAGTGCCAAGTTTTAAGGCAGCTTCTAACTCATGTGTACATATTCTGTTTGTACACAATCACCAACAGATCACATAACCATGTGCACAAATGGGTGTAGTGGAGAATAAGAATAGCCTTTAAGTATCACTAGCAGTCAGCTGATGGAAGTGTAAGACAGGCCCAACCATCATGGTGCCTTCACATAGACCTAGTGATGTGAGCAGCATGTAAATTAAAGGCATTTGCAGAACATCCATGAAACTGTTATTTCAAGGGCCCATAATGGGCTCAAAGTAAAAACTCAGGATGCACTCAGGATGTCAGAGCAGGAGGGAGTCTGGAAGAGCAGAGAGTCTGTGTGAGGATATCCTGTACGCACAAGGGGTGTGCTCAGAGCCCAGCACTGTGTCAGCCTAAGCACATGACTCACACGGATGGAGTAGGGTTATTTATAAACTCAGGGAGAGCTTCAGGCTGGTGTTTCCATACTCAAGGTGGGGGAAGCAGCCACATGAGCGTGTACAGCCCCAGTTTCTTAGTTCAGAGCGTGTGAAATGCAACTGGAGAGGATGCCAGAGCATGGAGCTTGAGCTAACTATGCTGCAAAGGTGGGGTAGGGAGAAAGGAAGGGGAATGACCCTGCACCTCAGTGACGTTCTGACATGAGAACACACACTCCCTGCAAACTGATCCAGGCCTCATGTGGGGTGAAGGGGATTCCCTCCAAGGATCTCTGCAGCTGAGCCAAAGAAGGGATCATGTCTTTTCAAGATGATGGAGTAACTGAATTTTAAGGGCAGGGCCTAGCATAACCTACCCAAAGTGATGAGGCAGAACAAGGAAAGTGACAAATTAAATGCTGCTTAGAACTCTCGTCCTCAAAATGCTCTGCAGCTGAAGCTTATCAGAAGTGACCAATGCAAGAATGATGTGCCTTCTCCAACTCACGGAAGTTTCTCCCATTCAGGGATGGCCATCAAGTCAGCATTTGCCAACCGGTACTCCCCAGCAGTGGGAGAGACAGACAGCCCACTTGTTTCCCATTGCAAGTGCAGAGGAATTCTGTAGTACCTGATGGAAACAACTGACTTTCTAATGGCATCCAGGGCACTGCATGTGTCAAACTGGTTCTATCTGGGATGGAATTAGAAAGTAAAGTTCTTGGGGCAGGAACCAAGGCTTGTGTATATGAGGGGGCTGTGCAGGCTTGTGCTGCAATTATTATGCTCTTATCCTGCACTCATCACCATGCTATCTGAACTAAACTGTGCTCACTGCGTCTCTACAAGCATCACCATTTTCCTAGCGCCAGAAGAGGCATCCACAAGACTAGTTTCAGACACAGAAAGGAGGTGCTGTTATACCAGTCCTGCCCCTCTCCCTGCCAAGTACAGCTACAACTATCTGCTAGTTAAAGACAGATAGACCACAATGCTCCTTGTACTGAATTCCTCAGACATTTACAACATTCCTGGAAAGACTCCCCTTGCCCTCAGGGACATTACAGTAGAGGGAGGCAGATTCTTCAGCGCACACCATGTCATGGGAAATGTGGAGTTTCTGGCCCCCGTGGCTGCTCTTTCCCTTTAAGGGCACAGAGCTATATAACCTGCAAGGATCAGAGACTGGCTGTGTCAGTGTCACTTCCGGTCCAGCCCCCATGGGAAGCCAGTTTTCTAAATGTCAGGATGGTGAAGGAAACCAACAGACGCAGAAGAATAGTAAAGGGACCAATTAGCACACAGAAGTGTATCCAAACCTAGCCAGAGGCTGAGAGCATACAGTGCCATTTCCTCTTGCAAGTTTCCAGCATGTCATCTCAAAGGCAGTGCTGTGTGATACGTGCTGCCATGTGCTACAGGCCACGCTCCTGCAGTGCAAGCTGGCTGAGTCACTCACTCTGTTTTGTAGACCAGATGTTCATTCTCTCAACACTAGGAAATTTGGAAGAAAGGACCATGCCCTCCTGCTCTCATCCTTTGCCACCATGAAAACTGGTATGAGGATGCTCCACATTCTCCATGCACCCAGTGCACTTAGGCTGTACAAATTCTGCCAACCCAGGAGACACTGGTTGCTTATCAAAAGTTCAAGGTCTGCAAGTAATTTAAAACATGAAGGTCCAGCCTACAAGTCCATGGAATATGAGGGGACACAGTGCTTGGCGTAAGTGCACTGCATTTTGGGACCTGTAGGTGAGGGTGACTATGTTAGAATGCTATATGCCATATTTGGCCCAAGGCTTGCACTTATATGCCTCTGCAGCACACCCTCCCTTGCAGCAAGGACTGTACTCTATTGATAATTTGACCCCTTCTTAATACAAATGACATGCACGTCAACATGAGGCTCTATTCAGCAGCACAAAGAAAGTAGCAAAACATCCCTTATGCCTTCCAGTCCTACAGACACTACGCCCTGTTACTACCACCATCTCCCTCACCTGCCAGCCAGGACTGTGTCTCCAGGAACTCGTCTGTCATGTCCTCCAGCAGCCGCTCACTAGGGATACTCAGGAGGATGGAGGAGACTGCGGACAGGAGGCCCTGACGCACATACCTAATGGAGAAGCAATGACCCAGTGAGAGGCTGAAGTTTCTCTCTCTTCCTTTCACCTACACACCGTATTAGCTGCTCTTCTCCACACAGTGTTTTACTGCAGGGCCCTCAAGTTTCTCACAGATGGCTACTGCCAGCACAGCCAGACTCCTAGTGAGCAGGGATTTAATCAGAATTGGCAGGCCTGGTCCCCCTGCTCAGCTCTATGCTGCCACTCAGCAGAGCTGGGGCCAATCTCTTGCTCCCTGGACCAAGAGGCTGGGAGCCTGTGGAAGCCTGGACTGGGGGTGAGCAGAAAGGCTACTAGATCTGCACAATACCCTTCCAGCTGTGATGGTGTAAATCCAAACCATTCAGTTACTCTGAGCTCCTGCAGAAAAAAAGCACTTGGGAAATATCTTACAAGGTGAAGCCACCTAAGGAATAACTCAAAAATGGGTCCAAAAAGTTTCTGCCATGCTTCCTACATGCACTGATTGCAGCTCTGGACAGAGAAGACATTCAAGAGGTTTCAGACCAAAAGGTGAGCAAGGTGCCAGGACATAGGAGTTGGCAATGAAAGCTCAACCTTATCACAGCAGCTATGATAGTTTTGGCTACTAGGATTAAAGGAGTGTTTAGTGCTGATGCGGCTCCCAAGAACAGCCCCATCTCCTGTCTACATCAATCTCTTCTGCCTGCATGAGGCACTGCAGGCTTTGCTGTAATATGGAGCAGGGCGGGGCAGGGGGCAGAGGTGAGCAAAGAGAATGGTGCATTAAATTAACCACATAGGCATCAGGCAATACTCTCTCTGCCTGAGATTAAAAAGTCCCAGTAAGAGCACCTGGCCCTCAAGCTGATCATCTTCCCATCAGCAAAATAACCATAGAAACACAACTCACGAATCTGTATGGAAGCGCAGGGCCCAGACGAACTCCAGCAGTGACTTTCCCATGGCAGCAGCTGCCTGCAGAACAGGATTGAAGGGAATACAGTGAATAGGCAGCCTCTCACACACTGACCCACAAGGGATATTGACTTGTCCACATCCAGGCCCATATGCAATGGGAAAAAGTCACCCAGATAGATCTCTGGGGAACTCAATGCCTCTTATAGCAGTCAGCGCATATTGGGTTTTTTCCCCTCCATTCAGGAACCTCTTGGGAAGCAGGAAGGTAACTCTTAACCCCATTTTGCAAATGGAGAGAACAGACAGTAAAGATACATGCCCAAGTACATGTAGGGAGCAGAATGCAGGATTCCTAACTCCCAGCCCTGTTCTCTGTCCCATCCCCCAGCATCTGCCAGCTGCTCACTGGTATGGCATCCCCCTACAGATTGGGGTCATTCCCCAATGAGTGCAGCAGGCGTCATGCTCCAGTGCCACTTCAGAGGCCATCTTGGGGCTCACCCCCACTGCAGTCAGCGAGTGCTGCATTATGGGCCTCAACTTCCTTACCACAGTGTGGATGGCAAAGTACATCAAGATTGCAAGAGTGTGCGCCAGCCTTCCTAGCACAAGGTGATCGTCTCCCAAAAGGTCAAAGGTCACCAGAGGCCTGCAATGCAAGAGAGACAGTTCGTTTGGGTTGGCAAGTTTTCTTATTGCCTATTCAGACCTGCCAGAGCATGACTTAGAAGGTCAGCAGGAAACATTGTGCCCAGCTGGTCACTGGCAATCCCTGTCCTGGAGACAGTGGCTACCAAAGTAAAATGGAGAATGCCTCCCACCACATCTACTGGCTCCCATGAGCCCCCAAAAGTATGCTGAGAACTTCTGACTTGGCTTGCTGGTGAAGTCTGGCTGAACTAGGAAGAAATGCATGCAAATGCCAGGTCCCGTTTTCTTGTTGTAAACAATCAGAACGGAGACCGCATTAATGCTGTCTGTAACATGCCTCCTTTAGGACTTTGCCCAAGCCCTTAATTATCTTAGAGCATCCTTACCTGACTAACATTAAACTGCTGCCTAGATTTGGTCAACCATGAATCCAAGCACCTGGCAAGATGGAGGAAGCAACACTGTGGCCGTGGGGGCTATCCAGGGCCATAGACTGCAGCTCCTTACAGTTGAGATAGCTTACAGTAATAGCTTGTAGGAATGTTGCCTGATAACAATGCATAGCACCAAAACTTCAGTCATAAATGTCCTTCCGTTACTGAATGAACTGTCTGGACTGTTAGTGTGCCAGAGCCCCCTTGTGGCCATTCAAAGGAACTACTGCTTAGCATCCTCCAAAAGCAAAGCATCATTTTCTGTGCTCCACCTCTTTTCTAGACATAGAGCCCTGTCCATCAGACTCCTGGAGTAGGCTTCTAGAGCCATCCAAATGCTTCTCGGGCATCCTCCATTGTACCTCCTGCCTACACAGTCCTGCTGACAGCTTATTTTTATTACTGTAGTTTCAATCAGTTGAGTGTATTTAAAGAGGATCTCAAAATACTTTACAGATGTTAATTCATCCTCATCACCCACCAAGTAAAGTAGATCAGAGTTTTCCACAGGACTGGGGAAGGGCAAACATAGTACCTGTCTTTAAAAGGGGCTGGGGGGAGAGAGGATCTCAGAGAATTATGGACTGGTCAGCCTAACTTTAATACCTGTAAAGAAACTGGAACAAAGTTTTAAATTCTCAATTTATAAGCACCTAGAGGATAGAGGGGTTATAAGTAATAGTTAACATGGATTTGCCAAGAACAAATCATGCCAAACTAACTTACATTTCTTTTGTCAGAGTTCCTGGCCTAGTTGATGGGGGGCAAGGTGCAGACATGATATATCTTGATTTTAGGAAGGCTTTTGTCCCACATGACATTTTCATAAGCAAATCAGAGAAATGTGGTCTACATGAATTTATTATAATGTGGGTGCATAGCTTTAGAAAGGCTGTACTAAAAGTAGTTATCAATGGTGTGCTGCCAAACTGGGAGGGTGTATCTAGTGTGATGCTGCAGGGGTCTTTCCTGGGCCTGGTACTATTTAATATTTTTGTTATTGACTTGGATATTGGAGCGGAGTACATGATTATAAAATATGCAAATGACACCAAGTTGGGAAGGGTTGCTAGCCATTTTCATTGATACTCCCAGAGCTTCCTCACTGCTAGAGATGGGCTGACTAGTACTGAACACAGTCTAGTGCTTCTGTTCTCCGGTCAGTTATTGAAGATGAACATGACAATCTGAAGAGTTCTTTTTTTAAAAAAAGGATCAGCCGTGTGATGCTGGAAGCTCCGTATTCCCCAGGGATAAATGGGGCTTCAGTATTACCCATAGATAGAAACCAGGAAAACAGGAGATTCTGCTGAAATTCAGCCTCCTGAATCATGGGTTCATTCCCTAGCCCCAGTACAGCTAAGGCATGGCTTGGTTGTGCTCAGTACACTGCAGAGCAACTTAAAGAAAACCCCAGCAAAGTGATTTCCTATTTTAATAATTGCTCACTGCTCAAATCTGTAACCGAAGTAGGATTCTCTACCATTTTCTCTCCTCACCGGTGCACACACACTCATTTGTCTTTGCATAGCCACTAAGTATAACAGGCCCTTTTTAAGGGCACTGATACATTTGTTGGAGGAAAATAATCTGACTGACTTTGAAAACTGTTCCAGCAGAACTTCTTCAGAGGCTGATCCATGGTCTACTGAAGTCAGCAGAAATCTTTCCACTGAATTCAATGGGCTGAGGATAAGGCCCTGAAAACTACTGCACATCACTGACTAATTCACTAGTCAGCAGGGAAACTATGAACAAAACAGGGGTATTATAGTCAAGTAAGCTTTGTCCAGTTACTCTGACAACTCTAGTATTATTTATGATATTTCTGAATGTACTGTAGTTAAAAGGGAAGGAAGCTGCCTTGATATGAACCATTACAGCAGAGCTGTCCTGCTACTATAAATCTCTAAGAAGAGGGAAGAAACCACTAGTGTGTGTGCAGACTAGCAAGCATCCAGCCTCCATTTTATCATCCTCCAATAAGCAGACCAGGAATAGCTCAAGATCCAATTTCACTAACTCCAAACATGGGATAACAGGACCTGTAATTCATGCAAGGTCTGGTCTGCTCTAATCCAGCTCTGGAAGGGTTGGCTAACAGTGCTAACACCACACTTAGGCTTGCAAAGAAGGCTATTTCCATTAGCCCTGCTTGTTAGCATACATTTTCTTGCTGCAAAGCTCTTTGCTCAGCTAGGCATACATCTCCAAGAGTGACCAGTTGTTTAGGTGCCTCCATTTCAGGATGCCCAACTTGAGACACCTTAGAGCATCTTGGTTTTCAGAGGGCAGGTTCTCAGCATTTTCTGAAAACGAGGCCCCTTTAAATTGTCTCAATTGGGCTCCCAAATCCCTAGTTACTTCTGAAAACACAAGCCCTCGTCCCAATTCACTGCTGTATTATGGTCATTTTGGGAAGAGACATAGCCTAGGAATTTGAGCTGTGGACTGGTATGTGGCTCTCCAGGAGTTCTATTCCTGACTCAGGCACCAACTCCCTTTGGGGCCTTGAGAAAGTCACACCACCTCTCTGTCTCTCAGTTCAGTCACTGATGACATTAACAGAGCAAGGTCAAGGTTCACCCTCGCAGTCATGTGTTGCCATAGTCCCTTGGTAAGTCAGGATCCCAAAGCACTCGCCATCTCACCTGTCAAAGTTCTGAATCAGGGGGAAGAAGAAGTGTCCAGCTAAAGAACTAAATTTGTTTGGGCCACAAGCCGGTTCCACTACAGACTGACCCTGTCCAAAAGAGAGAAAAGAGATTTAGAGAGGAAACATAGTCAGCTGCAGTAAGTGCCTCTGAAGGGGTTACAAGACCTCACTCCTCAGTGCTGTCAGACCTCGTTGCAGCAGAGAGGGAAAAAGCACCGTAGTAGCATTTTTTTAGCACTGAAGTGTCTTTTGTACCTGGTAGTGTCCTGACCTACCACTGCTGCTGTCCTACGTTCCTGACATCTGACTGGCATTTCCCAGCTGGACCTACACTGGTTCAATACTGCATGCTTGAGTCAAATTCCCCAGACTTGGCTTCCCCATTTCCAATTCCTCCTCATCCCCATCTCTGAGGAGTTCTACACAGTCTGGGTCCAGCCCTGTGATATGGGAGGGGGAAACTTGAGGGGAAGCAAAGCAACATGCACAAAATAAGTGAGGCTCAGAAGTGAGGCTTACCTCCCAGCACAGAAGGTAAATGAGCTCTGGGAGTTAATCAACAACTTCCGTTAATGCAAAACAGAGGGAAGCTCTGTGGGTTAGAGATACAAAATGGAGATGGCTGGCTCCCAGGATGAGACTGGAGGAAGGGGCTGAGAAATGAGTGGTGGAGCTACAGCCCCCTCATGGGGGTAGGCAGAGGGCAGCTCTGTGGACTGGAACCACAGAGTGGAGACTGGGATCTCCCAATGTGAGACAGGGAGTTCAAGATATAGAGACAGTCCCCTCCCAACATGGGGCAGGTGTGGAGATAGGGGTGCGAGTGCTTCAAGGAGCTGGATACAGCCCCTGCCAAGGAGACACAGAAGACTGTGGAATTCTATTTTTAAAACAAAGTTACCCAGCCTTTCATGATGCTGCACTGGTCCCTGGCCTGGACAGAATTGTGGCAATTCTCAGAGTTAGCCCTACTGCAGCTCTCTCTGCTTTGTGGCATGAGGTGCTCCTGTATTTCCACTGTTGAGCAACCTGGCCTCACCTTCGCCAAACGGCGCGTCTTGCTTTTGATCCTCTCATCCACAATCCTTCTCCAGTTCTGGGAGCTGTCACTGCCAAGGACGGTCTGGATGCAGGGACTCTGGGTGCTGCGGGGATTATTTTTCCCAGAGGCCTGGGGCTGAGAGAGTTCCTGAGCAGCCAAAGCTAGAACCTAGATAAATGGAAAGAGGTTCCATTAAGAGACGATAATTCCTTCTCCCTAACAAAGAGACTAAGAGCAACAGTCACCTGCACTGAGCTTGTGGGAGCAGGGCAGGAATGAGGAAAGGGGTGGGCACAAAAGAGCTCAAGTGAGGGTGGAAGGACTGACCCCACAAGTTTGAGGCAACCGAGTGCCTCTGAGATGTGCGGAGGAGCTTACCTGTCCAGCCTGGAAAGCAGACAGCGGCTCCTTCTCTAGGTACAGTAAGTGAAGGAGGGTGGCAGCATGGGGAAGCTGCCTGGTTAAGATGTTAATCAGGCAGCAGACTGAAAAAGCACCAGGAAATTTTAGTAGACTCCCTAAAAACCACTGTCTGCTTCCAGATAAGTGGTCACCATCCTGGCCTCTCAGTTGCTATCTTTTCCCTCCTTGGTTCCCATCACAACTGTACAGCGCATTAACCTTTGAGGGCAGGAAGTCAAGGGCGGTAACTAATGTTAACGTAACAGCTTCCCCCAGGCTGCTCCTGCTTCGCCCCATTGTCCTTTTTAATCAGGAGTCAACGGATTACCTCCACTCATTTCCCAAAGACAGGTCTGGTGCAACAGGGGGACTTATGGATGGGAAGGTAAAAGGAAGGGGAGGAGCTGGAGAACAAAGAGGAAAGAAGAAGTGAGTCACTTACATCCAAAATGTCCATGCGCTGACAGAGACTGTAGTTCAGGGAATAGAACTGGGAGGTCAGATACTGCACCACCTGCACCAAGCCAGGGAATAAGGAGCATGAACCAATAACTGGGGAAGAAACCTGCTCCCCCCAACTCCTCCCCGAGGGCTGGAGTTCTAAAGAGGAAAATCCTAACTCCTGTTAGTAATTAACCAGGAAAATCTACAAATGGAGGGAGAACCACCATCCAAGCAGGGGAAATTCAGGGACTTGCACTGCCACACCCTCCCAAGAGGAAGCCAATACCAACCAACATGACTCTGCCATTCTATAGCACCCTCCACCCGGGGTCTCCAAGTGCTCTGCAATCAGTAACTAATCCAACCTTAGCACATCTCAGAACCAAAGAAGTTTCCTTTCACAGATGCGGAAACTGAGGCACAATGAGGCTATGGGCTTTGCCCAAGGCTAGCTAATTTGCCCTGAGAAACACTCACATTTCTCCATCTCCTCTGGACACTTCCTATCCAATCATTTCAATTGTCTAAATTTTTAGCCCAGAGTTTCCCTCTCAGACACTAACCCTCTAACACCTTAGCTCCAATCATCCCAGTGCAGATACTCGTTCCAGTTCATGGCCCAGCTGATGAGGAGGCAGGACAGCTCTTCACACAAACTCAGCCTGCTCCCTAAAGGGTCATCCAGCCTGCCATCATGGAAACTGCTTCTGCCATGCCAGCAAGAGACACCAGCTGCAATTGCTCAAATCCTTAAGCCTGTGCCTATTACAAAGAAGACGCACAGAGACTCACTGGTACTGGATCTGTGATGGTGACAGCCACTAGGGCTCTCTTACGGAGCTCCACAAAGCCTTCTATGTAGGTCTTTTCCTCCAGGTGCAGCAGTACTTTAGCCAGCTCCATGCTCACCTGCACAAAATACAAAAGCAGAGAGGCCACCTACTGGGCTGCAAGCTCTTCCCTCCCCTGAGGGTTTACAAAGGAAGATGCAGAAACAAACTTCATTTTGGCTGCCTCTGTGAGAGGACTGGACATGAAGAGGCAGGGCCCGAGTATTACACACAGCAGAGGACAGGACAAGCCAGGGTGCCACTGAGATGGGACTGCTCAAAGCAGTGACTAACCACTTGGTTGATGTCCATGCCCCTTTTAAACATGGCTTTTGGAAGAACCTTAGTGGCAAGGAACGGAGAAGACACCTCAGTAAAACCTAGAGTGCATGTGTGCAGTAACTGATCGCTCTAGTGGCCAGCAGGGGCGGCAAGTTAGTCTCTTGTGGTGCCCGGGCTCCAGCAATATTCAGGGCTGGGGGCCCTGCTCCACCAACATTTGGAGCTGGGTCTCTCCCCTGGCCCTGCCTGGAGCAGCCCCCGGAGTGGCCCCCCCCAGCCCCTGGAGCACCCCTGCCTGAGTGAAAGTGGCACGGCTCTACTTGGCCTCCGCTGCCAGAAGCTACAGCGCAGCACAAGAGCAACACCGGCAGCAGGCTGAGGCAGCTGCTGCTGCACCTCAAGAGAGGAGTGGGAGGGGGAGGAGGCACACACATGCTTGGCAGCCCTCCCCTCCCCCAACACCAGATGCCAAGGAGGCTTTCGGCGGGAGACATTGGGAGCAGACCTCCGTGACTCACCTGAGCAGCTGCTGGGGCTTCGGTGAGTGTCTGACCCTGTGATCCAACCCCCTCTCCCCTGCAGCCACCACTCCTGCAAACACTGGGCAAGGAGCAGCCCTATCCCCCACTCCCAGTGAGGCTATGGCAAGGGGCAGCAGGGGAGGACGGAAGCCACATGTGATGGCAGTCCCCTCCCCCACAGCACCCACCACCCCCTCCCAGAGGCCACACCCGCTCTCTGGTCCCCAAACTCCCTCCCAGAATCTGCACCCCCAGCCTAGAGCTCTGTCCCAGAGCCTGCACCCCTCACCCCTACACCCCTAGTCCCTGCCCAGAGCCTGCACCCAGCAGCCAAACTCCATCCCAGAGCCTGCACCCAACCATTCACACTCCCTCCCAGAGCCTGCACCCCTCCACCCATCCTGCGCCCCACCCAGTGCCCCAGCCCAGAGCCTGCACCCAAGCACCCAAACTTCATCCCAGAGCCTGCACCCCCACCCCCTTCCCACACACCCCCTCCTACATCCAAACTCCCTCCCGGAGCCTGCACCCAAACTCCCTCCCAGAGCCTGCACCCCTCACCCCCCTCCTGCAACCCCAGGCCCTGCCCTAGCCCAGAGCCTGCACCCAGCACCCAAACTCCCTCCCGGAGCCTGCACCCCTTTCCCCAGCCCAGAACCTACAACCAAACTCCATTCAGGAGCCTGCACCCCCCCTCCCTCCGCAGCCTCTCCCATCCCCAAACTTCCTCCCAGAGCCTGCACCCCAACCTCTCAACCATCCTACACCCCAATTCCCTGCCTCAACCCAGGGCCTGAACCCAAGACCTCCTCCCCCCACCCAAACTCCCTTGCAGAGCCTTAGGCAGGTGGGAGGCAGCGTTCTGGGCGGGGGTGAGGGGGGCGGGCTCTGAGCATTCTGAGCACCACCAACATTTCTACAAACCTGCCGCCCTTGGCCAGCCCACAGAACAGAATAAGAACCTACAACTGCTAGCAGTTACATCTCTTGTTCAGTTGGTAGAGGCCCCTGCTTTTGCGACTGAAAAGATCCAAGTTCAGTCCCTCTAGATGACCCATGGTGAAGAGCCATTGCATCAGCAACCCCTTGTCCTAATTTCTCTCTGCCCTCCCAGGCTCTGCATCTTGACTAGTCTGCCCCAAACATCTCTTGATGAGGAGCCAGAAAGAGTGGAACACACTGGGTCTGACAAAAGCATAAACACATTTTGTTGTCTTCTGATTTGCATTGCTGCACCTGCTTAGGCTTCAAAACTGCTCCACAGGCAGCTCTGCTCACCCTGGACAAAGTGTGCCGCTTACAATACCCTCCTCAACCCTAACCTCACTGGAAGGCTCTACCTGTCTCCTGGTCTCCATTCCCACTGCAAAAGGAGTCCAAAAGAGAGAAGAAAAGACAGCTGCCATGACCATGGTCTGTCCCAACTCCAGGACAAGTCAGCCTGGTCTGTCGCTCTTCATATGTTACCGTCTTGCACTGTGTTATGCCTAGCTTCCTTCTGAGGTCAAGATGGCAAACCTCTGACTAAAGCCCATGTTGCCTTACCTCTCTTGTAGTAGCTGAATTCCTTCGAATCAGACTCTCCAAAACCTTCATTGTAGCTTCCCACTTGTCCATGTCTTCAGATCCAGTTAGGACTAAAGATAAACAAAAACCAACCACTTCAGTTCTGCCAACCAGCTGAGAGAATGTTTCTACTAGCAAGAATCCCAGAGATATCCCCTCCCTTCCTGCTCTTCAAGAGAAAGCTGCAACCAAGGCCAGATGTAGAAATTTAATATATAGTGTAAGAACCTGGATAGACAGGGAGATAGAGCAGGGGAAACTCAGGGGCATAAGAACTGGTCTCTTCCATCAGGAAGAAAACACCAACTCAGCAGAAAGATCAGACACTAGGAACTAAGCTGAGGTTACTTAGGCCTGGTCTACATTACAACGTTAAGTCGACGTAAGCTGCCTTGTGTAAGCTTAGTTGTGCATGTGTCTATGCTTAAATTTGTCTGCCACCGAAGTAAGCTCTCCATTATGCTGACACAGTGACTCCACCTCTCCAAGTGGTGTTGAGCCATGGTCGGTGTATTGAGGTCAACATAGGATGAATTTAGACACCTATGATGACCCTAACAGTCCTCAAGCAGTTGTCCCAGAATGTTCAACACTGACCACTCCACTGTCTAGAGGTGACAGAGTCCAGAAGTCCCATTACCCTTTAAAATCCCTGCAAACTTTTGAAATGCCTTTTCCTGACTGTCCATCTTGGTGAGCACACCTAGCAGCTCTCCACTGTTGTGTGCAACTGCCCTGCTGACCGTGCTGGTTATATGTTCCAGATGCACTATGGCCTGGAGTGGATCTCCTGGGCCTGTGGAGAGAAGAGGCTATGGAATCACAGCTATGGACCAGCCAGAGAAACATGGATACCTATCAACACATTGCGCAGGGGATGCAGGAGAAGGGGTATGCCAGGGATCAGCGGCAGCACTGCGTGAAAGTGAAGGAACTGCAGCAGGCATATCAGAAACCCTGGGAGACCAGTCAGTCAGTCAATCTGGTACTGAGCCACAGACATGATGCTTTTACAAAGAGCTGCAGGCTATACTTGGCAAAGACCCCACTGCCATCCGCACAGCACTGGGGATACCTCTAAGGAGCCTAAGTCATAGGCCACTGCGTGAGAGGAGGAGGAGGAGAATCATAGAAATGTAGAACTGGAAGGGACCGTGAAAGGTCATCGAGTCCAGTCCCCTGCCTTCACACCAGGACCAAGTATCATCCCCAACAGATTATTTTGCCCCAGATCCCTAAACAGCACCCTCAAGGATTGAACTCACAACCCTGGGTTTAGCAGGTCAATGCTCAAACCACTGAGATATCCCTCCCACCATCATAGGACTGGAAGGGATATTGAGAGGAAAGAGACATGCAACTGGGGTGGTCCAGCTATGCTGACAGCCAGGATCTGTTTGAGATTCCACCACAGTCCAGTCAGTCCCAGCAGTCAAGCATATGCAAGCCCGACGCTGGGAAAGGAACTTCAAGTAAGTGTGTAAATTAATTTCCCATTTCAATTATGGCACCCCAACTTAGCAGGATCACAGCTGTGAGATTCCACAGGGTGTAACCTGAACTGTTGTGTCCTGTTAGCTCTCTAGCCTGGGATGCCTTTTACATTGCTTTGCTAATAAACAGCAACTCCCTACAGGCTCTGTTCACTCCCAGCCACCAGCATGCAAAGTCACTCCCAGCTGAATACATAAATGATATGCCCTGCTATCCATGAATAGATACAAGGTGACACCCACATATCCCTCAGTCCCAGCCTTGACCCCCAGAAATGTACTGTTCACCAGCCAACCGGAGGATACAAGCTCATAAATTAGTCTAGCACTCCAACAAAGGGTAATGAACATGCACCAGCCCTGCTGACCCAAGCTGAGATTTCCCAAACACTTCAATCAAACACACCGGTTTAGATAAAAGAGTAAAACAAGTTCATTAACTTGAGAAAGATAGATTACATGATTTACAAGTGATAAGGCATAATAGTCAGAATTGGTTACAAAAGGGAAAAAAAAGAAACATGCAAGCTAATACCTTAGCTTTAACAAGGCTAGTATGTTTAAAAGCAAAAAGGTTTCTCTCAACCAAAAGTTTACAATGGTCTGTATTGGCTGGAAAACCTCCAGGCCAGTACCATTCCCCCCAGTTCAATGTCATCCTTTTGTCTTTCAAGCAGATGTCCTTTTGTCTTTCAAGGGAGAAGAGAGGTATCTAGAGGCATTTTTCCCCCTTATAAATCTGACCCTTTGTACTGGAAAAGTCTTTGCTGGGTTATGGGGTCAGGCAGTTCCATGGCATAAGTGAGCTGCCAACTGTCTTTCAAGTGTATTGTAAATTTCTTACTTCCAACTCCCCTGCCGGTGAATCTGTGATTAAGCATCAGAAGGGTAGCCGTGTTAATCTGTATCCACAAAAACAACGAGGAGTCCAGTGGCACCTCAAAGACTAAGGGCTTGTCTACACTGGCAATTAATAGCGCTGCAATTTTCTCAGTCAGGGGTGTGAAAAAACACCCCCCTGAGCACAGCAAGTTGCAGCGCTGTAAAGCACCAGTTGTAAACAGTAGCCCAGCGCTGGGAGCCACGCCCTTGTTGAGGTGAGATTTTTTAAGAGCGACCACACAAGGCACATTAACGTGCTACAATGGCAGCGCTTTAGCACTGCCCGTGTAGACTAGCCCTAACAGATTTATTTGGGCATGAGCTTTCGTGGATAAAACCCCCACTTCTTCTCATGCATCAAGTGAAAATTACAGATGCAGGCATAAATATACTGACACATGAAGAAAAGGGAGTTACCTTAAAAGTGGAGAACCAGTGTTGACAAGGCCAATTCGGTCAGGGTGGATGTGGTCCACTCCCAATAATTGATGAGGAGGTGTCAATACCAAGAGAGGGAAAATTGTTTTTGTAGTGAGCCAACCACTCCTAGTTCCTACTCAAGTCCAAATTAATGGTGTTAAATCTGCAAATGAATTGTAGCTCTGCAGTTTCCCTTTGAAGTCTGTTTTTGAAGGTTTTTTTGTTGAACAATGTGAGTAATGTCTGCTATGACTCTGCAAGGGGCATGTGACCAGCCCACATGATTCTGAACTCCATTTTGGGGGCATGTATTTTTCCACAAACTGGGCTGGGAACTGTTTTTGAAACAAAGGGTTCCCATCATATTCTATGGCTATATAAGGCAGGAAGTGACAACATCTATTGTTCTTCACTTACCCACAACTGAACACCTGAGAGAAGCACCTAAAGAAAAAGTCTTGGAATGGGGGAGGGGATCCCAGGCTGCAGAACAAATGCAGCTTATCCCTTAAGAATCTGCAAGCCTGTTTGTATCATAAGCCAGGGTTAGAATTTGCTAATTCACATCCTATCTTTCTAGTATTTTAGGCTTAGTTTTCAGTTTATTTATTTACTAGATAATCTGCTTTGGTCTGTTTGTTATCCCTTAAAATCTCTCTTTTGGTAGTTAATAAACTTGTTTATATTTTAACCTAAACCAGTGTGCCTTTAAGGGACAGATCTGGGGAAAAATCTCAGCTTGGTTACCACAAATGTGCATATTTCTCTCCACACTGAGGGAGGGGAGGACATATTAATGAGCTTAAACTGTGCAGATCCCTGTACAGTACAAGATGACATAATTTTGGGTTTATACTACAGGGCGGGGAGGGGTGTGTGCCTCAGGAGATGGGAAACTGGCTGAGGTCTGCTGTTTGTACTCAGCCCAGTCTGGGTGAGTGGTGCTACCTGCTGTCATGTTGGGTGATAACACGTCCTGGGTAAGGCTAGCTGTGTCCCCAACCTAGTTGTGTGTCTTAGAGAGATGCAGCAGTTCCCACAGCTTCCACATTGCACCTCAGGGGTGACAACCCCTCACACCCATATTCAGCGCCACTGCCCTAGACTCAGTTTCACGCAAACAAGCAATTCCCTCCTCATTTTCCTCATCCCTGGTGTGCCATACTCACCAAGGCTGGTGCTGAGAGTGGTGCCGTGCACAAGCACTCCCAAGCAGAAGTGTCAATCAGCAAGTCTTGTTTAAAACTCTAGGGGAGCAATGGAAGGGAATTCTGAACCTTACCTTTCACTTTCTGTTGTGACTATAGGGACAATGGCACCTCTGTGTGTGTTATCTGTACCTACTGCCATTGCAACCTTGAGGAGTTCCCCCTCCAAACTCACAGAACGCCTGAGCCAGACAAGGAGAAAGAAGAGGACTTGGGATCATATGTTCAGCGAGATCCTTCAAGGCACTGATGCATTGGACAGTGAGCAGAGGGCCTGGAGGATTAATATTGCAGACTGTATGGAGAAGGAAAGAGCAGACAGAAGAAAGGCCCAGGAGAGGGAGATGCATCAGGACATAATGAGATTTCTCTGGCTGCAAAACACAGGTGCTGCAGACTCCTGAAGACCTACAGGTTCAACAATCCCGGGCTGGACTCCCTTTGCAGTCCATAGAGAATTCTAGTATAGCACCTCCCTACATGCCCCCTCAACATTCCACATGGCATCAGGGGCCACATCCCTATCCCTACCTCTTCACGCCAGAGAACTTTAAGGACAACCAGAGCCTCACGTACACTGACCTGAGAGGACCAAGGTTGACGTACATGTAGCTAAAATAGATATGAATGTTTCTTCCCCTTCTTTAGGCTTTGTTTCATAAATTAAGGTTTTAATGTATTTGTTTTTAACTTGCACAGAATTGTTTTTGAAGTGTTTTCATTACTCAATAAAAAACTCTCTTGTTTGGAAAATAATCCATCTTTATTAGTTCCCAACCTATGCTACATAATGCCTGGCAGCAGTAAAAGCACTACTTAAAAGTTATTGTGTCACAATGCACAAAACTCATAGGATCAGTGGCACAGAGTAATCATCATAAATGCATAGCAAGGAGCACAAAATTAATAGGTTCATTGTCCATGTTATGTACACAGATCTGCACCAATCACATCTCCCCAAACAGCAGGGCCAGGTAAAGCATAGGACACCAGAACGCACTACTGTGGCTCGCTGTTAAAGTGCTCTTGCAAAGCTTTCATGAGCCATATAGCTCTGCACCAAGCTCTTCTCATAGACTTTGTGTATGGCTGTTCAAACTCAGAAGACAGAAGCTCCACCTCCATTCTGGCAGTAACGTCACACCCTTTGCTTCACAGATTTTATGCAGGACACAGCAGGCAGCTACACCCATTGGGATATTTTTCTCACTGAGATCCATTCTTCTGTCAGCACCCCTTCAGTTTTCCAAAAGCACACCCAACTGCCATGCTGCACCTGCTGTGCCATCAGTTGACTCTTTCTTTGGTGCTGTCGAGGTGGCTGGTGTACGGCTTTATGAGTAAGTGGTAGGCTGGGTCCCCCAGATTCACTGGCATTTCACGATCACCAGTGGTAATCCACCAGTCAGGAAAGAAAGTGCCTGCCTGTAGCTTTCCAAACAGTCCTGTGTTCTTAAAGATGCACGCATCATGAACCTTACCTGGCCAGCCAAATGTCGGTGAAGTGTCCCTGGTGACCCACCAGCACATGCATAACCCTAGAAAAACAGCCCTTTCTGTTGATTTACTCTGTGGCAAGGTGGTTTGGTGCCAAAATTGATGATGCACACGCATCCCTATCGCTCCACTACAGTTCTGGAACCCCACTGCTGGAAATCCAACCATTATATTCTGCACATTACTAAGTCTAACAGTCCTGCATAGCAGGAGACGATTAATGGCCCTGCACATGTGCATGACAATGGCCACCGCAATGGATTTTCCAACTGGAAATGATTTCCCATTGACCACAGTTTCCATAGTGCAATCATCACTCACTTCTCCACTGTCAGTGCAGCTCTCGTTCTGGAGTCACTCTACTGGATGGCTTCGGCAAGCTTGGCTCACAGATTGAGGAATGTGGCTTTGCACATCCAAAAGTTCTGCAGCCACTGCTTGTCATCCCAAGCCTGCATTATGATGTAATCCTCCCAGTCAGTGCTTGTATCTCAGACCCAGAAGCAGCACTCCATCATTTGCACCTGCTCCATGAATGCCACGAACAACCTTGAATATGGTCCTCACTATGTCCCATGGCAATCTGCTCTTCAGCAAATCGTCATGTTCCTCGGAGTATCATGCATACTGTGCTTGCAATGCTTATGACAACAATGCATGCTACATGCTTTGGCCAGAGATGGTGGACAGCAACAGGCCCCAGGCAGGTTCTTTGGGTTTTCAAAATAGGCATGGAAATGGTAGGATAAAGATGGCATTATGGGGTGGAGAAAGTTGCATGATGGGAACTTGATCCTGCAGTAGCAGTCACCCTTGCGCAATTTGTCTCTGCCCCACTGTGCACTGCCAAAACTTCCCAAAAGACAGAGCACTGGACCATGACATACCTTCCCATGGTGCTCTGCACATTACTAACAAACACCACAGGTGAGTATGCCCAGTGTGGACGCAAGGAGCCAAGTATGCACATGCACAAGTGTGGTGGCTTTATGCCGACATAACTTGCATCAGCAAAAGTTTGTAGTGTAGTCATGCCATTAGGAACTAACAATTCAATACTGGAACACCAATTTCCGAAGTACCACAACTTTGACTCAACTAACAAAAACTAGCCTGTACCAGGAACCACCCCAGAACAGAGTAGGAGATGAGCATTTCCAAGTGCAGATTCAATAGACTCTACCCAGAATTTCCTACCTTCAATACAGTCTCGGATATAGACGGGAACTTTCATTTTCTTCAGCTCTTTATCCTCTGACATGTCGTAAGGAATGAGGTCATCATCACTGTGAAAGAAGCATAGGCATGAATTAGTCCACGTGGATTTGATCATGTCACCTTCTCCTCCTTAACGCCAAACGGACAGACAGGGCACATTCTCCTCCCTCCTCACCTTTTCATCCTTACACCAAACAAACAGAGGTTGCTCAGTACCCCAACCTACAAGGATCCAGCTTCGGTTATCAAGCGTTGAGGATGGTGAGATGGGTAGAGCTCTGCAAATCCATGAATATCCATGGACCATTACTGTGGATAGTGGAGTGGATGCGGATACAACCATGCAGGGCTCTAATGATCCTTAACTGCTCTGCTGATGAACAGGGAGGCATGTGAAATAGGTAAACCCTTTCCTGCACTTCCCTAAACACATCAACTAGTGGAGCTCTGAGGCCAATGGAAAGCAGAAACTATGTTACTATAATGAGAGACAAACTGGTCAGGAAGAAGCCCTGCCTCTTGTCTCCAGCGGAGCCTGGCCTGCAGCGTCCAGCCTGCGCTGCAGGCCAGACTTGAGGTTGACCAGCACACATTTCTCATGCCGCTTCCCATCCAGTGGCTCAGGCCCTGTGGACAGGGCCAGCATCCCCACCATAGCCTGGCCCGGCAGCACTGACCGCACTCCCAGCCAGCCGGCTCTGGGGCAGCAGGGCCCTCCCCCAGCCATGGGGACTGGAGCGAGTCATTGTGGATAGTTCTCTGAAAACATCCACTCAATGTGCAGTGGCAGTCAAAAAAGCTAACAGAATGCTGGGAATAATTAAGAAAGGGATAGATAATAGGAGAGAAAATATCATGTCTCTATATAAATCCATGATATGCCCACATCTTGAATACTGTGTGCAGATGTGGTCGCCCCATCTCAAAAAAGATATATTGGAATTGGAAAAGGTCCAGAAAAGGGCAACAAAAATGATTAAGAGTATGGAACGGCTTCCGTATGAGGAGAGATTTATAAGACTGGGACTTTTCAGCTTGGAAAAGAGACGGCTAAGGGGAGATATTACTGAGATCTATAAAATCATGACTGGTGTAGAGAAAGTAGATAAAGAAGTGTTGTTTACTACTTCTCGTAACACAAGAACTAGGGGTCACCAAATGAAATTAATAGGTAGCAGGTTTAAAACAAATAAAAGGAAATATTTCTTCACACAACGCACAGTCAACCTGTGGAACTCCTTGCCAGAGGATGTTGTGAAGGCCAAGACCATAACAGGATTCAAAAAAGAGCTAGATAACTTCATGGAGGATAGGATACTGGGCTAGATGGACCTTTGGTCTGACCCAGTAGGGCCATTTTTATGTTCTATGTGGTCTTTCCATATTTTTGAGAGTCAGGATGCTCCCTCCGCTGATCCAGTTTCAGATCAGACACTGACATGCCTCACCAACAGAGCTGTTGACACCTTATCCTCCCACTACCCAAGCTGCTGATGGAGGCTCTTTTCACACAATGTACAGATCAGGACAACAGTGTTCTTCAGCTTACAGAATTTTCCCACAAAGGAATGAGATGCACAGGGCTTTGAACTGTATGCACTCACCCAGTGCCTCATGTGATGAGCGAGCAACATGTAGGAATCGTTAAGAGGCAGGGCTCTAACTTCATTTCCCACATGAAGTACTTTCCATTAAGAAAAAACAACAGTAGAAAAAAATTTCAGGATTTATTTCTTGGACACAGATGTTACAGACGGTTTTTCTGTAGCAGAGTAAAGCAACTAATCTGACAGACCAACTCCGACGCCTGATCTAGTGGTCAAATACGGGAATATTCTATATGCAGCATGACCACAGTCTTTGAGGCACAATTTGGGGGAATGACGTACCAGTTCCCCCAATTTATAAAATGGGGATCATAATAGTCACCAATGTCAGACAAGTGTTTGGGAGGTTTAATTTGTTTAATATTTATAGCGTGCTTTCAGATCCCCCTCTTCCCCCTCGCTCTCAAACCAGTTCCCCTGAGTGACAAAGATCAGCATTATGCTCATCACATTCAGGGGAATATTTCTCATTGAAATAACCTTTTTAAACACCCCTGTGAAGCCTTTTCAGGGAAAGCTTTGATAAGATTGGTTAAAAGAGGCACTTGGAAGCCCCAGTGAGCTAGACTTTCACACTCTTGCGCTACAGGCGTCAGAGATGGTTACAGTACGAGGCTAAGGAGCATGAGGTCACTGCGAAATTAAGTCCCTCTTTGATGCCCACAATTTAACAGGACCCTCCTCTTAGAGCAGATCATGGACTCTCCTCACTCAGAATGGAGCCAATTCCATGCCAGTTACAACACCTCACTATTTCCAACCCCCCCACCCTTCTTAGTAAAAGGAAATGAAGGCGTATCCTTTAGAGGAGACTTGAATAGAAACTTACCAAGCATATGCACCCTGATTCAGGGGGGACTGTGAGAACAATTTTATCCACTAAGGTTCTAGACTCCCATTCAGCTCCACATCTTATTATGAACTGTCCAAAATAATAAATATACAGCACCAATATAGCCACTTCCATGGAAAGTTCTCAAGCATGTTACAAAGATACAGTAGCAAATATATTACCACCATATATGACAGACTAGTGCATGTCCAGTAATAAAATGGGAACATATAAAGTCTGCAGGATGCAGTGGAATCGGGATAATCTGCAGGGCAATAGGTGTCTAAACAATTTAAGTGAAATAAACACAAATAGCAAAATCAACAACACAGGCAGCAAAACTACAAAGTAAGCCTGGAATGTTGATCTGCACTTAGAGCTCTAAAGCGTCTAGAAGTGTCAGGTCCAGGTCAGAACACAACTGGGCCCACTCAGGCTCGGGCCAGCGCTCCTTCTCTGGCCCATGGAGGGGCACCATGGTCACTAATATGCCCATTATAGCACTGCATGGAGCTGTTGCACACAGCTCCCACTGGAGCAACCTTACAGGTTTAGGGAGAAGGCTTGGGTTTGGCTGGGCTGGAAAACAACTTGGCCTCCTTGGGTTTGGGTTCAATTTGGGTGTAAAATTCGGCACGAGCACACCTGTATCTGCAATTACCCTTTACACACAGCCTGGTTTGCTCCCCAGTTCAGACTGAGCAGTACAGCCTCTCACACACAGTCAGCTTTCAAGGATCTGTCATTTACTTTTTATTTCAAATCAGCTTTTTGCTTAGTAGTTTAGTTCTTGCATGTACCTGTCAAGCTCCAAGTCAGATCCCTCCTCTGGCACTGCAGGGGCTGCTGGGTGTGGGTTCCCACTTGGTTTTGACACAGCTTTTGGTGTAGCAGATGGACTGTCATTCCTGCTGTTGGCAACAAGAAAGTGTCAAAGGCATAAAGTAACAAGGATCTTAAAAATCCATGATCACAAGCAGGAGACTAGATTTTCCAAGGTAAAACCCCCAATCCACACCCTCTATCTACAGTAGGTACTGGAATCTCATTTCAGTGTGGGTTCACCTAGAATGGTCCAGCTATGAGGAGAAAAAGCTAGAGTAGCTGTACAGGTATGGGGAGACCTCATGATGGAGGAAGAGTGGAGATGGCAGACAGCATGAGCTAGTTCCCTGGACTGCCACCTGAGCTTGTTTTAGTTCCTAACAAAGATTAAGACTGTGCTAATGGAGAGAACCAAAAACACTGTGGGTAAGAGCAGACACACAGTCATCTCAGGGCAAAGGAAGTGTTGACCTGTGTATTCTTAAGAGCTATGAAAACCATGAACAAATCAGGAGGCATTATTCAGTAGTGGCTAATGTACAAGACAGAGTCAGGAGATCTGAGCTCTCCACACAGCTCTGACAGCAATTTGCCATGTAGCCTTGGGCACGTCACTTTCACCTCTCCACTTCTCTGTCACTATTTCTATCTCAGGCCATGGCTACACTGGCGCTTTACAGCGCTGCAACTTTCACGCTCAGGGGTGTGAAAAAAACACCCCCTTGAGCGCTGCAAGATACAGCGCTGTAAAGCCTCAGTGTAAACAGTGCTGCAGCGCTCAGAGCGCGGCTCCCAGCGCTGCAAGCTACACCCGTAGAGGATGTGGAGTACGTGCAGCCGCTGCGACCACACTCAAAACTTTAAAGCGCTGCCGCAAGTGTAGCCATACCCTCATAGTAGCATTGGGAGGCTTCACTCATTAACCTCTGTAAAGTGCTCTGAGATCTTCAGACAGCAAATCCCATGGAAAGTCACAGTATAGCCAGAAGTTAATGCTTTTGGACTGAAGTTAATACTGTATTTCAGTTAGCAATGGACAGGCTGTAGACACACAGCTTCCAGTTTATCCTGAGATACCCAAAGATTCCCCAGCCCATTTGGATCACTTCAGGGGCACGTAGAATTACAAGAATCCCAAGGAAATGCAGCCATCAGACACACAATTCCAAACATGCTTCCATTTGACCTTTGAACTAAAAACATGCTGGCTGCAGAGAGATAGCCAACTGTAATGCAGAGCACAGTGAAGATTACAGCAATTTACACCTTAGCGGATTCTAACAAATACAGACTTCCTGCCTTTAGAGCTAGGATTGTCTGTCTGGAGTTTACCATCCACCAAAGTGGAAGGATTATAGTCAGAGGTAGGCTTTGTCTTCATAGCCTTTACTAAGAATGGTTTGCCTGGCATCTATGCTCTAGGCAGATATATGGCTATGAGTGGCAATCTCACCCAGCATTTGGCAGGTCAGTGACAGGGAGCTGTAGTCGGGCTGTCTGCTGGAGAGACTTTAGCTCTCTGGTCTCATCATCATCTTCATACTAGACATGCAAAATAGAAGTTACTGTATGCTGAGGAGGCTTTTATGTCGATTAAATACAATAAATCTGCAGTTGAAGGTTATGAGAGCTCAGCACCTCTCAGAATTAGGCCGTAGTTTTTAAAACAGTGAAGGATCAAATAATAAATGCATGTGGAGATTTGCAATCTCAGCCATATGCACCTTTCACACTGGGTTCACGACATACAAGTTATTGCTTGATCAGATTTGGTCTCACTGTCATTTATAATCTTTAAAGCATTTAACAGGTCTGAAGTCACAATGCAGCACTACAGCTGATGCTTTGCAAACAAAACTTAAGGTTCTCAAAGGCAAGTAAGGAGCTGTGGGGTTTAATTCCCATTGAAATAAATGGGGATTGTGTGGCTAAATCCCCTACTCAGTCTTGAAAATCACAACCACCAGTGAATTTATACACCCTCCTTCTGGGTGTTCACCCGTTTTAGGACTCTAATCAACTCCTGCTGAAGGGGATTTCAGTGGGACACCTCCCATTGATCAGGTGCTGCATGATATAGAAATCGAGCAGTAGTTTTAATTTTGGAGCTGCCCATCCTAAACCCTGTTGTCATATCAGTTCTACTTGACTCTGCCTGGCTGTGACCAAGTCCTCCTGAGGCATATGCTCTCTCTCTCACCACACCCCCCCCTGCACCCCTCACCTTGCCCCAGCCCACATCTTCTATGCTGCCTTTGCATCTTTTCAATGCAATTCCATTTTGCAAACGGATATCCCCTCATTCTGAGGGGTACTGGTGCCCCTCTTCCATTCCAGAGAGTAGGGGTCAGCAATGACAGCAGCAACACAACCATTTGCTTTAAAGGGGACACTTCTCCCCATCCCTGCACAGCAGAGTTAGGCAACATCGTAATCTCGCCTGGAATTTCAGGCAGGACCCATCTGTAGTTATTCTGGAACTGATGCTTTCTGCCACTATCATTCCCAGACGCCGAATCCGTGGCAAGTTGCTGTCCAGGTGGCATTTCATCCCTCCCATCATGCTGGTGAGAAGCTCTGAAAGGACAAGCAGCACATGGCAGAGTGAGCACAGCATCCCCAGCTGAGAGCCCAAATCTTTAGCTACACACTTCAACTACAGGCAGAAAGACAGACAAAGGCCTAGGGGTGGAGGCTGACACAGATTCTATACAGCAATTCTCTTTCTGCAGAGCTGTTTTCTTTCCCCATCATGTCAGGAAGATATGCAACAGGGCTAGGTTTTGAAGCCAAACACAATGGTACAAACACATCATACATCCTAGAACATTTGTTTTAATAAAAAAGAGTTTATCAAAATACCAAGAAAGTGTGTTAGGCCAAATTAATCCCAGGCATAAATCCAATGGCTTCAAAACTACTATGACAGATGAAATGGGCTGACTGTGTTATTATGGAAATTGCATCCATTCTGCTCAATTCAACAACCTGGAACTCACACAGGGAGGAATACTTCTCACCATGTGCCTGAGCTGTGACAGGTAATTAATTACCAGTGGCACATCTGAACCCATTGTTCAGAGTGGCAGCTGTCTTTCATCTCCCCAAATAGATTCTGACTGCTGATAGGTTGACCACTATTCACCAATAAAAGCTTACATCTCTCCAACTCAGCCAGTGAGAAATCTGATCATTCATTAACACAGCATAGTTTGTATCTATACAAGGCCAGGCTTTAACAGAAGAATCTTGAGTTGGCTGGGATGAAATAAAACTTGTTTTCGAATAAATAATAATAAATAGCACTTATGTTTTCAAAGAACTGCATGAAAGTTAATTCACCCTCTCAACAGCCACCTGGGTGTAGGTGAATCATCATTTATTATTTGTATTGTGGTAGCACCAGAGGCCTTAGTCCTGAACCCAGACCCCATTGTGCTGGGCACTGTTCAGACACAGAGCGAAAAAATGGTCCCTGCGATCAGACAAGAGGTAACAGGTTGATAAAGACAGACAGCCAGGGAGCACAAGCAAACAATGAGAGAGACCAGTCAGCATGATAGGCAGTGGTCTCAGCACACCAGCAGCCTGACTCAGTAACTGTCTATGCAATTTTGTTATTTAACAAATATTAATGTAATTTACAAAGAGGGAACAGAGAGGACTTATCCAAAGTCACATAGGGAGTGTAAGGGCTGGGAACAGAATCCAGGAGTGTCTGACAGCACTACTGCTCCAACAGGTCCCCAGAAGTTCTTTCAGCACCTGGTTCTGAACCTCCAGTGTCTGCTCTAACCACTAGGTAGCACTCCTTATCCTAAGCCAGACAGAACATAGCATGCTGAAGAGCAGCGCAATGAACAGCTCTTTCTCTGCCACACATACATCTAACGGGCTGAAATGAGTTAATCTACATTAGTTACTGGGTTTAACAGAACGAGTCGTCACACAATGAGTAGATTCACACAATCAAGGTTTCCTACTCTAAAACAGAACATCTCTCTTTTGCCTTGCTATTATGATATTATGCTATGATAATGTTCTATATTTTCACACCCCCATAACCCATATCTGAATTAAACCAGACTAGATTATGGTTTAGGAGGACGACGACAGTCTTGGCTAAGACTCAAGAATGGGCGTCCAAAGACCTGAGTTCCATTTCCTTCTCTGCCACAGATCCTCTCTCCAGGACCTTGAGAGACAGGGAGGATCTGACGCGCCCAACTGCTCCTTCTCAAAATCTATGCACCCTACCTCATCACAGAAATGTTCTGAAAATTAACCAATCAATTATTCAAAATGCTATGAGGTCTTCAAAAGAAGGTGCTACAGATGTTCCTATTGCTAGTCAGCATCTCCGACACTAAACTTTCATACTAGTGTTAACAAATTCTCTCACGTTTTCAGCAGCCTCCACAGAGTACAAATCCAAAGCTTTGTTTCAAAATAATTTTGCACTATAAATACTCACATTGCAGCAGGAATAGGTCACCTCATGATTTTTCAGACTTCAGAATTTGTGGCTTTCAGATACTGGGAGTTTAAGATAAGGTTCCACAGTGAAAAACGCACGGAGAAGAAATTGGTTAGGACTGATCCTCTAGACACTTACACACATAAGCAGCGTCACTCACATGAACAGCCTCACTGAATTCAGTGGGACTACTCAAATGATCAGAAAGCTTGGGTATGTGTTTGTTGGATCAGGCCTGCAGGATGTGGAGCCAATGGTTATGATTAGGGTCTTCAACGACAAAGGGCTAAAGATGGGAAAAGTTAGAATCCAGCGGAGGGAAGAAGACCTCTTTGTTCTCTCTGCTCCTTCCCTCCTCCCTCACCTTGTCCGTTGCTCTCTATTTCAGGCTCCTTCAGGTGGGAGAGGCAGATCAGGATGGCCTTGCTCACATACAGTTGTTGCTCAACTGGAGAGTGTTTCACAGCACTGCTGCTGCCCCAGGTCTCCAGGAGTTCTTTCAGCACCTGGTTCATAAGTTTACAACATTAGCTACATGGAGTGGGTCTGTGCTACATCTCTCACAAACACACGTCACACCCTCAACCAACCAGGTGGCCTAAGGATTACTCTATCCTGCACTCAGCATAATCAGTCCCTGTAAAGTGTGGTGGCCTCTTGCCCGGCTGCAGGGCTCCAGCTCTCCACTAAGAGAATTTCTGTGGCAAGGATCCTGAATTCCATGAAATACTGGTGCCACTGGCTGGAAATTCCATGTCAGCTCTGGGTAAATTAAATAATGGCGGTTTAAAATTCAACAGGACAATGACTAAAGCAGTCAGTGCAGAAAGACTGGGGTTATTGATTTTTACATTACATTCTATTTATTTTATGCTTACCCCAAAAAAAACTTCCAAT
Organism: Gopherus evgoodei; assembly: GCF_007399415.2. Lineage (NCBI taxonomy): Eukaryota > Metazoa > Chordata > Testudines > Testudinidae > Gopherus > Gopherus evgoodei. The sequence continues at coordinate 2,433,321 of NW_022060059.1, forward strand.
GTGCTGAGACTTGAGCGGTATGGAGGTGAAGCCTCTCCTCCCCTTTGTGTACAGGGCAGAGGCGACAAATTTTTTGGTAGGGAAAGGAACTTTAACACCTAGTTCCCTAAACGAGTAATCAGCAGCCTCTCTGCTATCCACATTCTCCATCAAACACACAGGACTGATCTCTGATGCCCAACCTCTGAACATTCCAGTCACAGCCCAATGGAGGTCAGGCTGTCAAGGACATTGCTATATATTAACTGACCAAAATCACAGTTATGCAACTAAGTGAAAAGAAGGAAGTGGAACAAAACAGTCTAAGAGATAACAGCAGTTACAAGACGGGAAAACCAGTTCCCCCACATCACAGCAGAATTTCTCTGGATGAGAATAACCAGACATAGCTCCCTTCGGAGCCAATCACCAGTGCTTCATATGGTGATCAAAAATGTTTTAAAGCAGTAAGGGGTACTCCTTCACCACAGAATCGTAGCTCACTGCCTGAGTTGGCTAAAATTGTTTTAATGGATTTGCTACCGTCTGAAGGAAAACATTTTAAAAACACTTAAATCATAGAATCATAGAACTGGAAGGGACCTCAAGAGTGTGTGGTGTGTTGTAAACAAGACAGGAGAAGTCATTCTTCCACTCTACTCTGCGCCGGTTAGGCCTCAACTGGAGTATTGAGTCCAGTTCTGGACACCGCATTTCAAGAAAGATGTGGAGAAATTGGAGAGGATCTAGAGAAGGGCAACAAGAATGGTTAATGGTCTTGAGAACATGACCTATGAAGGAAGGCTGAAACAATTGGGTTTATTTAGTTTGGAAAAGAGAAGACTGAGAGGGGACATGATAGCAGTTTTCAGGTATCTAAAAGGGTGTCATCAGGAGGAGGGAGAAAACTTGTTCACCTTAGCCTCTAATGATAGAACAAGAAGCAATAGGCTTAAACTGCAGCAAGGGAGATTTAGGTTGGACATTAGGAAAAAGTTCCTAACTGTCAGGATAGTTAAACACTGGAATAAATTGCCTAGGGAGGTTGTGGAATCTCCATCTCTGGAGATATTTAAGAGTAGGTTAGATAAATGTCTATCCGGGATGGTCTAGACAGTATTTGGTCCTGCCATGAGGGCAGGGGACTGGACTCGATGACCTCTCGAGGTCCCTTCCAGTCCTAGAGTCTATAAGAGGTCATCGAGTCCAGTCCCCTGCACTCACAGGACTAAGTATTATCTAGACCAGGGATCTCAAACTCAAATCATCATGAGGGCCACATGAGGACTAGTACTGAGGGCCACATCACTGAAACTTTTTCATACAATACAAAAGTCATGGGGAATGATGGGCTAAGAGACATTGGCCGTGAGCATGCGCTGAACCTCACAGAAGGCAGCTAGCAGCACCTTTCAGCCTCAGGTCACAGCCCAGAACAGCAAGGGGCTGGGACACAGGTTTCGAATCTCCCCCCCACGACCCTCCTTGGGTCATCTCTCTGTTAGAACTTCCTTTGTGTGGAGCTGAGATGCCTTCTCCTCTCACTGAGACTAGTGGGATCTCAGGGTGCTTAGCAACTTTCAGAACAGACTCACAATGCACATGCATTGCAACGAAGCCCTGAAGCCAAGGGAATGACAGGTCTGATTCAAATCACGCCACAGATGCCCAAATAAACAACCCACTCTCCCAGACCGCTCCTAGTCAGTCCCCCCTCCGGGTCTTCCTGTGCATCCTGGCTACTGCTTATCTCTGCTAGACTGTAAGCTGTTTGAGGTCTTACCAGGCACACTGCTGGCACCTAATGAAAAAAGGGGTATTACCATAGTCAAAAGAGGTATCTAGTGACACTTCAGTACGTGCCCCGCCCCTACCCTGCCTCTTCCCACCCCTTCCTAGCCCCCATTCCAAACCCTTCCCCAAAGTCCCTGCCCCAATTCCGCCCCCACCCTGCCCCTATTCCAACCCCTTCCCCAAATCCCCACCCCAGCCCAGCCCCGACTCTTCTCTGCCTCCTCCCCTGAGCGTGGAGGTAGGCGGAGGAGTGGGGATGAGGAAATGCAGTCTGTGGGGTGCGTGTTTGAGACCCCTAATCTAGACCATCCCTGACAGGTGTTTGTCCAACCTGCTCTTAAAAATTCCCAATGATGGAGATTCCATAACCTCCCTAGGCAATTTATTCCAGTGCTTAACCACTCTGACAGTCCCGAAGTTTTTCTTAATGTCCAACCTAAACTGTCCTTGCTGCAATTTAAGCCCATTGCTTCTTGTCCTGTCCTCAAAGGTTAAGAACAATTTTTCTCCCTCTTCCTTGAAACAACCTTTTATGTACTTGAAAATGTATGTCCCCTCTCAGTCTTCTCTTCTCCAGACTAAACAAACGCAGTTTTTTCAATCTTCCCTCATAGGTCATGTTTTCTAGACCTTTAAACATTTTTGTTGATCTTCTCTGGACTTTCTCCAATTTGTCCACTTCTTTCCTGAAATGTGGTGCCCAGAACTGGACACAATACTCCAGCTGTGGCCTAATCAATGAGAAGTAGAGCAGAAGAATTACTTCTCTTGTCTTGCTTACAATACTCCTGCTAATACATGAACTAAAAAGAAGAGCTAAGAGGAGTTTAAGTATAAGAAGGGCTTATTAGAAACACTAAGAAAATTATTTTTAGCCTTTCATTTGGTGGCTTCCCAATCAGACCCCCGAGTGAGTTCTCTGCTGTTGTGCCCTGGAAAATGAGGATGATCTTACAGTCAGAGCGTAGGGCTGGGTCTGAGGACTCCTGGGTTCTACTTCCAACTGTCATTGACTCGCTCTCTTTGGAAAGTCACTTCAAATCACTTCTCCCCCAAATCTATAATCTATAAAATGGGATTGATAAAACTAACCTACCTCACAGGGGAGTTGTGAGGCTTGGGGATCCACAGATGTGAGATGCTACAGAAGTACAATGTATCATTAGAAGCTCTGGGAGGACCGTAGCCTGTTTAAGTGGGACGGCAACTCTTCCTTCATTTTGAGCCACATTTCCTTCCTTTTCTATTCCCCCTACCCTCTCAGCGTTCCGTGGTGGCCATCTTACTACTTTTCTAGAGATGAGATAGGAGGACTTCTCTGCTACACTTTGAATGAGGCGATGCAGCTCTGCCCAGGACCACTATGGGGGCATTCTTTATCACCCCATTCACACAGGTGACCCTCATTATCAGCTTCATCAAACAACCAGAAGCATCACAGATACTGAGACAAAATGAGAGTTCAGGAGAAAAAATTCAAACCTAAATATATATCATTGAAGGTACCTAACTTACTTTGATCAATAAGGAACGGCGAAGGCTGTCTAGGGCCAGGTATCCAAGGAGGTTCTGCAGCACTGCAGTCTACAATGAAAAGAATAAGATTAGTTATACTGAGCAGAAAGTTATCAACCAGCAAGGACTTTACACACTCACACTCTCTCCCCTTCTACCTCACCCCTCATTCCGAGTGATTTGATCAGAATGGTCAGGGAAAGACTGTGCAGAGTTTATGCAAACCCACAGCGCTCCTAGGAAAATTAGTTAGAGCATGTTGTTCTGCCTGGCTATTTCAGTGCTCAAATTATTTCAGATCACACAGTTTCAGTAATATCTATGGCACCAAAGAGAGGGTTCCTTCTAGTAAAAACCCCACTGAACCAACCCATGCACAGCAAGTCTTATTTAAAATATTGCTCCTACTATTAAATAAAAGGAACGTGAAGTCGGGGAACCTTGTCCTTCCCTTCACTAAAGTCTTGTGCCTCTCTCCCACACACAATCTAATTAATGCTCAAGATGCTCCAGAACATAATGCAGAACACAATCTTCACATTCTACACCCTCATGGGCTCTAGTGCTCACCCACTGCCCTGTTTCACTTCCACATGATTTCTCTCCAACCTCTGAGAGCACAGATACTTCCAAATCAAACTCCTGAGCTGCTCCAGTGCACTTCTCCTCCCTGTCCTCTTGGGGGAAGGTCACACTTGCTCCCAGCCTCTCCCCCTGGATTCTAAATGGGATCAGAGCCTCTAGCTCCCCAGACTACCAATGTCACATGCAAATCCCCCCTTGGTTCTGTGGAGAAAAGGCGACAACACTGCTGATCACCACAGATTGACCTACAAGGCACAATACAAGCCTGGTGTCTTGAAAGGAACCACCTGGTCTGCCTTACTGGACAGGGAGAAGGTATAGCTATCTTCAGCTGAGGCCCAAGTATTTGTGAGGAGTATGGAATCTGGGGAACGGCTTCAGAATAAAGCCCACGAACAGAGACCTGGAGCTTACCAGGACAAGAATTCAGCACTTTGAAAAACATTGGCCTTCCTAACAGCTAGGAGGGCTTACATTCCCCATATTGACACAGCAGAGCCCTTACCACACAGCTGTACTGCAGGAGTAGTAGTTTCTGGGTCACCACAAACTGAGCCTTCTTGTTTTTCACAACCAGATTCCCCAGTAATCGTGACAAGACATCCGCCCTAGCAAGACAGGTCAGCAGCAAACTATCAGGGATCCATTTATCTGAACTGCTTCAGGCTGATTTCAATCAGATCATGATTTTGTAAGTGGCTGCCCATTTGCAATATAATCAAAAGTCATAGCTTCCATGCAGTGCTACCACACAACTACAAAAGTGATTAATGTAGCAATATGATCTAGTGCTGTTTGAAATGGTGTTGAAGGACTACCAGTGAAGGAATCCCCAGCTATTCCAGTCCCAACCTTTCCCAGGAAGTAACAACAGGTGAAATGATGGTGCACAGGCCAAGATCCTTCAAGAAATAATGTACTGGTGTTCATACACCTCAGGGAATTCAGAGTCAAAAAAATAAAAATTATTTGCAGAATTTTAAAATATTGTGCACAATTCTGCAAATTTTGTCAATAACTAAATGTGGCTCCAGAATGGCAGTGGGGAGCACAGGCCACTGGCTGCACTAAGATGGGAGATCACCCTGAAGCCCCCACCTCTTCCAGTACAGGCACTCAGCAGCGAGGCTGCATCTGATCCTGACACAGTGCAAGTGCTGGGCCTGCCCCAGAACACCTCAGCACCCTGCCCCTCTGTGCCAGGTGCACCAGGTATGGCTGGGCAGGCTCAGCCCAGCAGGATCTAAGTGTCGAGGGATCCAGGTATGTGGTGAGAGGTTTCTGTGTGCGGTAATCTGGATGCGGGTAGCTCAGTGGGAGATCTGGATGCACCAGAGCTCGCTGGGGAGTTCAGGGGCAATAGGACTCTGCAGGGGATCCAGGTGATGGTGGTTGGGCTCAGTAGCAGGGTCTAGGTATGGCAAAATGGGACCTGGCTGGGGGGGGGGTGGATTCCAGGTGCAAATGGTTGGGGGTCAGTGGGGTGGGGGCTTATTGGACGGGTCCAGGTGTAGGAAGGTAGGGCTTGTCAGGGTGAGGGTTCAATGGGCCTGCTTAATGGGGGATCATTAGCTGCTGCCTTAGGGACACCACATGCCAGGCTTCTGCTTCCCCCCTTGCTTCCCTCATCCCCTTCTTCTCCATCCCTCTCCCCTCACTCCCACATCCCTCTCCCCCTGACCTATTCCACCCCCCTTCCTTCCCCACTGCCTTTTCCCACCACCCCCCTTTACCCTGCCCCACTGTGGGCACTCACTGTTCCACAGAAAATAGGAAGGTTCCGAGCACACAGAAGGGGAGCGCAACTGGCACTAGGACCCAGCAGGTTGTGTTCCGCGGCAGAGTCAGCGGAGCCCCAGACACAGCCGAGCTGGGCAGCTCTGCATTTGCAGAACTGGGGGTGGTGGCAGTGCCATGTAACCCCATATGTCCCGGCATGTAACCCCATGTGCCCCCCATGCCTCACTTTTGTTTGGGGAGCAATCTCCCCCACAAAAAACTACATACATGACCATCAGCTTCCCTTTGCTTTCCTGCTGTTTCTGCAGGAAAAAGCAGGAAATCTGTGGGGAGGCTGTTTTCTGCAGGCACACAGTCCCACAGAATTCCCCCCGGAGTAAGGTGTAGCTAGAACAAAAACTTCCCTCTCCCCCAAATCTTGATTTCTTACCCTGGTGCTTTCTGAATAAAGCCGCAAACTACTGCTTCTATCCAACGATCTGGCACACACTCGACCAGTCGCCAGCAAATCCTCTGCCAGATGCAGTCCACCTTGGTGAGATCCATTAGGCGTGGCACCAACACATTCAGAATTTCTTCTTTATTGAGAAAGAACAAAAGGAAGCTCATTGATTACAGGCAGCTGGGGCAATAGCCCACTGCATAGTCCATGTGGATAGTTTGCAAAATCAAGCTGCTTATAGAGAGATAAACATGAAGACAATGCCTTTTCCAACACAAGTTTGCGCCCAATGATTCAGCACCTACAACACACAATTCTTCTCACAGGTATGCCCTGCCTGCAAGTTCACCTGGGCTTTCACTTGTAGCCCTAGTAGCTGTGACACTGGCAGACCAGGTGTCAGCTCATACCAAGGCACAGAGGTCTCCACTGAACACTGATAAATACATAGCTGGAATCAGTCTGGTTCACCTGTGGTTTGTATTGTTCAAATAAGTATTAGAATTATAAAAACGTGTTCAGTGTTTAGACTATGAAATGATTGTAAGTTGCTGCATGCATTAATCTCATTTATAACATCTATGTGCCATATTATAAGGTAAAAGTGTTTGCTCTGTAACTGTAAATCACAAGACAGAAAAGAAGCATTAAGAAGCGTGAAATACTAGTTTCCCCACAGAAACATTATCTTCTTCCCAACACCAGACAAATTATTGTGGAACATCAGAGGACAAAATACTTTGTTAATTGCTCCCCTGGCCCAACCCCTCATGAAGAGGAGACATGCAAGTGAATTGCTCCCAACAGCTGAATTTGCAACTTGAAGCAGAAAGGGGGGGGGGGCCCTAACAAGAAGGAACTGTATCTTTTATGCTGCTTGGGCTTTGAGGGGCAAGGATTACTAAGCATAAGCAAAAGATATCCAGGGCTTGGCCGGGGTTAGCCCCAAAAAGACATATAGATCTTGCTTATTACAGAAGCTTCTATTACTTTTTGAAACTTGAGATTGGAACTCATTTGTGTGTATATACATTTATCTCTTTTAAACCTTGTAAATAACTCTCTTATTTCCTTTTTCTAGTTAATTTTTAGATATAGTCAATCCTCTAATAAACTAAGAGTTGTTTTTGCTGTGAGACCTAAGGAGAAATCTTTGGGACTGGGAGTAACCTGAATATTGTTGTGATTTTTGGTGTAAGGAACCATCTATCACAAAGGAAGGCCTTCCTGAGTGACAAGATAGATCATAGTACCCAAGAGGACTATCTGTGGCTCCATGTTAAGGCTGTTATAGTACTTGAGGAGTTTACACTTGATCATTGGCTGGTAAAATCTAAGTATAGAACTCACAACTAATTTGGGGTTTGTACCCTGCTTCTTAACAGTCTGCCCTGAGGTTGGTACCCACACACTCTTGAGCCATTGCAGGACAGCTTGACAGTAGCTTCCAGGAATCCCTTGTTGAAGTAGGAGATTGGAACGCCTTCCTTAACTTCCCCATCTGTTACATGCTACTGCACATGAGCAGCAGCCTTCACCTGCTCCAAAATGCTAAGTGAAACCAAAATGAAGGATCATCATATTCACAGCTGTTATCTAGGGGCTGCGATTTTTAACTCATTGGTGTTTACAATGCATTTTCACAACCTCAGATGGAAGGTACTAGGGAAGTAAAATGCCCAGCACAGCAGGGCTCCTGGAAGACTAGCGTTCTCATTGACTCTTGGGAGAAGGAGAATGGAACACACTCAGATCAGCCACGGAGAGAGAGAGAGAGAGCTAACAGACACACAGCTGGGATGCCTCAGAAAGGAGAGAAGGCCATGTCTACAAACTGTAGGCAACATCCCAGGCCATGAATGAATGTACCCTCAACCTCCTTCTTTTAGTGACCACCCTATGACAATCACGGTTCCTTGTTAATGTAATTCTATCATATACTTTAGCCCAAAACCATGTTACAAGGCACTCACCTCGTCTCCCATGCACACATACCTTCCCCAGCACTTGAGACACGAAGGAGATAGAACAGTCCAAGCCACCTGTGGTATAATGAGACGCATATTTAATGAAACACTTAGATTGCCAGCCATCAACATCTTCCTAGAGGCGGATTATCAGGATACCTCCCCTTGTACGGTTTCACTCTCTCAGTGCAGCAGTAGTTGGTCTGCAGTCTCACCTCTCAATGAGTCAGAGATCCTCTGCAACACTTGGATGATTTCAGTAGCCAGCAGAGGGAAATAGTTTTGTGGGAAGAATATAGGCAGGTTATTCCCCTGCAGCTTGTTGCACAAGTGGTCAGGCAGACACACAACCTTGTTGAGGAGCGTCTCTTGAAATGTGGGTAAACCAGCCTGTGCCTGCTGATGACAGACCTCCCACATCAGAGCTGACATGCCTCCCGTCTGCAGAAACTGTTCCAGGATGCTAATAACCTTCATCAGGCGAAAGCCGGGACTGGAAAGAAATAAGAATGCCCCCTCCCCTTTTAATTAATGAGGAAGAAGACACACAAATGAGAATTATAGAACTGGAAGGAACCTTGAGAAGTCATCCACTTCAGTCCCCTGTACTCATGGCAGAACTAATTATCTAGACCATTCCTGCTCTTAAAAATCTCCAGTGACGGAGTGGCAATCATGCCACTTTCTGCTGTGATCCCATCAATCACACACAGTGCCACAATGCACCAGAATGTAATTTAAGATTAGCAGTGAAATAACACTCTATCCCTACAGCTCCTTCTGCCTGTGACTCTCACTGCACTTTACACGCATTAACGAATTCAGCCTCACTACCCCCATGGGAGGTGTGGAAAAAGTATAATTTCCCCATTTGCAAAACAGGGAAAAATGAAGCACCGAGAGCTGAAATGACCGTCTCAAGGCAACACAGTAAGTCAATGGCAGAGCTGGGAACAGAAGTAAGGTCTCCTGGCTCCCTTGTGTTTTAACCACATTATAATCTTTCTAACAAGGTAGTTATATGCCTTTTACCCTTGGTCCCTGAATCGTGGCCAGGATGTCCAAGCCAGAAATCATCAGGGCCATCCTAAACATTCCCCTTTTATGCTTTGATGGGAAAAGACCTCTCTATGCTCACAGCTGAGCCTGGGGATTTGATTACAATGCACTTATTCTTTCACATCATTACAACTATTCCAATGTGTAGTATAGGCAGGCCAGTGCCCATACTCAACACCCAGATTAAAGCATGGGAAATGACCTCAGAGTTAGCACTATTCATGGACAAGGCTACAAACAGGTCTTTTCTCCACTAAACTGAAGCCATGTTTACCAGATCATGACTAGGTTGGAATTCTAGTGTGAAGGGGCCATCACATGTTTACAAGCTTTTACTGCTAAAAAATATGGGGCTGAAGCCAGGCTTACCCCGTAGAAATGATGGAGTCCAGCAGAACCAGAAAGACTTGGTCAGCTGGCCCTTCCAAGAAAAAGCTATCCCATAATTCCTTCTGCTGATCAGAGGTAAGAAGTTCTATCCAATCTGGACTCAGGATACTGACAAGACCTCGCAGAAAGGCAGAAAAATGCACACGGGTAAATTCTTCCCTCTCCTTCAGGGGGGCTTGGTTTTCAGTTCCACCTAGGTAGCACTTAATTGTGCCAAGCGCCTCTGAGATCTGGACTCCATTCCTGGAAGAGGAAAGGATGTTGATAGCTTCTCGGACCGCATGTCCGACTTCAAAGGGCTCGGGATCCATTCAGTAAAGTCACGTCTGGAACTGATCAAACAAAGGAGAAAATGAAGCAGAGAATGATGGTGCCCCAACACCTGGCTACTGTGATCCCTCTGAAAGAGCACTCTGTTTAGCCTGCAGACAAGATGAGTCTGGGAGTCTCAGCCGAGCCACTAGTGGGTGTTTCCCCTCATCACAAAACTCCCACATAAACTGGCAGGCCTGCAGGCCTCTGCTCAGCACTGGAAGATTATTAGTTTATTATTATTATAATTTATTTGTATTGCAGTAGCACTTCAGAGAAGAGCCTTGCAAATTCAATATCCGCGAACCATTTATGCGAATTGGATGCACATGTATCCACACGGAGCTCTACTTAAGATCCCCTGTAATGTACCAGGGCTCATGATTTGACTGAGATCAGAGCCCCATGGCACTAGGTGCTGTACACACAAATGGAGCCTCAGAATGCTACGTGTTGTTTGCACAGGAGCTGAGATCAGGGTCTTGTGGAGCTAGGTGTTGTACACAAACACATAGGGCCTGAGGACATTAGGCACAGTGCATACACACATATGGTCTCAGAGTGCTAGGTGGTGTGCACACACACAGGGGCTGACCAAGATCTGGGCTCCAATGTGCTAGGCCTTTACACACACACACGACCTCAGAGCACAAGGAACCCATTTTCCTGCCCCCAACCCACATCCTAAGGGTGCAGATGCTGTGCACACAGGGCCTGTGTCATTGCACACGCATACCTACAGGCCCACCACTGCACACACACACTGGGGCCCACGGCACTAGATGCTGTACATACGCTAGGTGCTGCGCACGCTCACACACACACACACACACACACACACACACGGGGGTAGGGGGAGACCAGCGTTAAGCGCTGCACACACTGGGCACACAGGCGCGCGCACACCGTGAGGGGCGGTCCCGCTCCCAGGCGCTCGCAGCCCGCCTACCCCGCTCTGCAGTGGCGCCGGCCGGGGTCCGTGGAGGGCAGGGGCAGGAACGGGGCCAGCAGAACCCAGGCCCAGCGCGAGGCTCGAGTGGGGGCAGGGCGCCGCGATGTGTCTCTCCCCCCCCCCTTTACAGACTCACCCTACCGGCCCGCGCGCTCTTCCCGCCGACACCTTCTCGCTCTGTCACCCAGCCTAAGATTCGCCACACACCCTACCTCGAATCCACGCCTGTCGAATCTACTGAGCCGGCGCCGCAGGCAATGGTTGAAATGCCCCGTCTTAAAGAGACAGTAACACATGTGACGGGGGAACGTCTGCTCCTCCCAGCCCCAGAGCTGTCGGTGTTCCCACTCCATGCAGGGCTGGATTAACCTTTTGTGGGCCCAGCGCCAAACGTTGATGGGCCCCCATGAGGACAATGCAGCATGGCACGGAGAGTGAGCGGCCCCACTCTGCCCAGCCCGCTGCAAGGACACTATTTACAAACCAGCCATTACCCGACCCACAATGTCCTGCCCAGCCCTGTGCTGCCAGCGTGCCCCTTCCCCTCGGGGGTAGGCCTATGCCACGCCCCAGAGCCGCCCCCCACCTAACACTGGAACAGCCCTCCAATTCCCTATGGCCAGAGCTCCCACCCTCTATGCCTAGTGCCACCTCAAGACCTTGCCACAAATGCCTGCCCAGGGCCCCCCACCCACAGCCCCACAAGTGCCCAGCTCCCCACACAGAACCACAACTCCCTATTGTCCCAACACACAGATCTTCCCTGCCCCATCACCACTCCCCTGCTCCAGACACCGACTCCCCCACACCCTGCCTCCCAGCCCTGCTGAGAGGCAACTGTCTGCCAAGCTGAGCTGCCAGTGCAGGGAATTGCTTCAGTCCCTCGGGAGTGGTGCTATCAGCCAGGCCAGGGCCTGCCCCAGCCAGGCTCCCTCAGGACCCACTTGCCTGGAGGAGCCCAGTCAAGCCCTCCACACTCTCCCCTTAATTGGCCAACGCTGGCCAGGCTTCTGGACCAGTCCCAGGCAGCTCAGCTCCAGGGAGACAGGTGGGGCCTCACAGGTGGTGGGAAGCAGAGACTGCCCAGAGCCACCGGTGCACTGGGCTCTGGTCAGAGGAGGAGCCTTCAGCAGGCAGGCCAAGAAGAGCGGGGCGGGGGGGGGGGGGGGGACGGACGAGACAGCAGGATCTCAGGGCACAGTGCAAGCGGAACAGGCTAGGACCCCTTCTGACAATGGGCCTAACTCCATGGCACCATTGTTAACCCGACACTGCCTCCACACACTCACTATTCACCCCACATGGGGGTCTCCTCCACCCCACTCCGACCCTGTGGTATCTCCTGACCAAAGCCAAGTCCCGAGAGTTTACAGCGGCGCTACTAGGAAGCTTGTTCAAGGCATGTCACAGCATCCGGGCTGGGGGGGCATGCTGATCTTGGCCCCAGGACTGGAAAAGGCAAAGGTGTAATAAGCAACATGCAGACTAGCCCAGAATGGGCCCCTGGGATTTCTTTATTCTTAGCAACTCTGCTGCAGGGGGCAGTACCCATGGTGGAAAGGTGCTAGCCTGAGGCTGTATGTGTACATGCCTTATGTGGATGGGTTGTATTAGCTGGGCTACATCGTGTAGCATGTGATCTGGATCGGAATCTGCATGCTTACACCTGTTGCCACTTGGTCAGGGCTGCAGTGTGTTCTTGGATTTCCATCTCTTAGCTGCAAAGGAGATATTGTGGTGCCTGTTCCTGCCTCTTTACACTGCTCTTCTTCCTGGGCTCCTGTCCCACACCACCGTGGCTCTTAATGCAGCACCTTGGAGCAGGCTGTCACCCAGCATCAGGTGTATTTGACTCCCTCCCACATTTGTCTAGAGCAGTTAGTGGGATGTGACAACATACAGAATGAGACTGTCCCCCACACTTTTTTTTTTTTGCTTATTTTTTGCAAATTTAGGTTTTTACTGAATGTCATTGGCTTGTCAGCTCGATTGATCTTTAGCCACAAAAAGCCCTCCAATACTGCCCTGCTGACTGTCTCTCACTGCTGTCTTGGCAGGAAGCAAAGGGAAGAGTATGGGTCTCACTATAGACTCTGACCCATAGTAGCAGAAATTCAGGAGTTGCATCAGCCTCTTTTGAAACTAGTACAACTATGCTGGGAGGAATCTCTGATCAAGCGTTCCAGACTGTAGCTGAAGCAGCAGGGGAGTAGAAGGGAAGAAAAATGCAGTTCAAGCTGCACTTGCTTTATTTTTACTGTGTGCATGCACTGGCTTCATGACACAATCACTGTTTTCTAGCTCAAATTCCATTATTGTCCCTCTTGATCAGCAAGCTGCCAGTGCCAGTAACGTGAAGCTCACCCTTTCCAGGATTAAATGGAAAAGATTTTATCTTAACATTTAAAATAAAAGGAGCTGTTAGAGTTGCTTCCTCTATACACAATGTACAGGTGAGGCCAATAGTCTACAGGGAATGAACTAATTAATATTCTTTAATCTTAACCCTATGGGTTATTCAATATGGTCATTCTACACAAACACAACCTGACCTAAGATGCTACAAAGTTATATAAAAAAATCAAACGTTGTAGACTGACTGTACAATAGATGGTAAATTACTTGCCTTTTGCAAGATTACCCAAATTAATCCAAACAGCATCAGCTCAATCCTCCCCCTTTTCATTGCAGTAAAGTAGGGTTTTATATTTTGTTGCCAGTTTGTATTGTTTTTTCTAAAAGTGGAAACATTTACACCATTTGGTAGAGGGTTGTGTGTGAAATCTGTACCAAAACCCTTCAGGAAGGGCAAGGGAATCCCTAAAGAGGGCAATTACAAAACAGTCCTTCAATTCCTGGCCTCTCTCTAACATGCAGTAGATGACATACACCCTGCCTCTTTGTGCAAACAAAAATTTATGCTCTCACTATTCGGGGCATAGGAGCAGAATGACAACTGCATATTTAAGTTTGAGGCAGTTTTCTGTGTTTTGGTACCACCACTTCTGTAGGTCTGCACTGGTGCCTTGAGATGGATATAGCCACCACCGCCACCCCTTCTCTTAGTAGCAGCCAGCCTTATGATTCCCAAAATAGGTCAGTACTTAGTTTTTTCTGCACGGCATGCTACGCCTTCAGAAATCATGAAGCAGGAGCCTGCTGATTAGAGGAGCAGAGGCTACATCATCTTTCCTACTGGTAGCTTGTGTGGAAAACAATATACCACATTTGCAGCCTTCAACCCAAAGCCACATTTAAAGCATTTAGGTTCAATGCCTGGAATCTAGAAGCTGCAAGGCACAGACTGCCTACTGGCCAGGAAACCCCCTCCTCTTAGTTTGCCTTCACTGCCAGGTTTCGATTTCTCTCACTTTCCCTTACCCAGGTCCATTATAAAAAAGGTACAATATTTAGTCTGGTGGGATTTAAGTTAAAAAATAAAAAGCTGTCCAGTCTTTTTCGCTTTATCGTGAAGAGTTTGAGCTGGAGCGGCTGCGATGACGTCTTCGGCCTGGAGATCTAGATCTTGACCGTCGGCGAACAGGGGACCTGCGTCTTGGAGATCTAGACCTGACAGAGAAAGGAGGAGAAAAGCTTCATTAGGAGACAAGGACAACAACAGGTTTAAATTATTTTACACAGATCTAACACCTTTTATCCAGAAGGATCCCAGAACATTTTATACAAAGAGCTCTAGTGAAATGCAGCCATCTTTGGGTTGGAAAGAGGCAGCTCAACAGCACACAACTCAGCAAGAGGGAATATTTTGACCAAGGATACCATGGCAAGCCACCAGAGAACAAACTGGACCTTGGGCTTTTAAATTCTCACCTGAAAGACCTTGCACCACCCAAGTAAAGAGCACTATACTCTATTTATATTTCACAGAAAAACAGAGCTAAGTTGATCTTACTGGTATTTAACCTGTGAATCCAGGGAGACTAGGTACTCCAGTTCCAGTACTACCACCAGCAGTACAGCCCTCTGGCTCAGAGCATTAAACTTGCATTGTTTTTCTTTATCATACTGCAGAACAGTTAGCATACTGCAACGTCAGAGAGTTTCTCCCTTAAACAGAAAGGGAGACAGAGTCTGGACTACAAACAGAAGCCAATAATCTTAACTGGCTCTGCAGGATCTATATATGCATCTAATGGGAAGCATAAAATAAGGTACCAGGAACCTAAAGCCAAGAAAAAATGGTTACCTGCCTTTCATAACTGTTGTTGAGATGTGTTGCTCATGTCCATTCCATCGCAGATGTGTGCGCGCCACAAGCACGGAGATTTTTCCCCCAATTATACCAGTATGGCTAGTTCTAGCACACTCTGGAGGGCCTACGCTCATGTGCCAGTATAAGGGGCGCCATTGACCCTCCGCCCTTCCAGTTCCTGCGTGCTGTCAACTCCGATGGCAGGGTAGGAGGGGGAGTCATGGAATGGACATGAACAACAACATCTCGAAGAACAGTTACAAAAGGTAGGCAACCATTTTTTCTTCGAGTGCTTGCTCATGTCCATTCCATGTCAGGTGAATCACAAGCAGTGTCTTTGGAGGTGGGCTGGGAGTTCACAGGCATGCCAACAGCAACACAGCTCTCCCAAAACTGGAGTCGTCTCTGGCCTATTGGATGATTCTGTAATGGGATGTGAATGTGTGGATCAGCAACCATGTTGCAGCCCTGCAGATGTCCTGGATCAGTATTTGCACCAGGAAGACCGCTGAAGACGCTTGTGCTCTTGGTAGAAAGGGCCTTCACAATGGCCAGAGGCAGGACTTTCACTTGCTCATTGCATACCCAGATACAGACTGTAATCTGGGACAAGATCCACTGGGAGGACACCAGGAGACCTTTCATTCTATGCACAACTGCGACAAACTGTCTGCAGAAGGGGCTCATCTGGTCAACATAGAAGACTAAGGCCCTTCTCACACCCAGAGAGTGTACGCATCTTTCTTCCTCTGACTTACGCAGTTTTGGGAAGATGACCAGCAGAAAAATGACTTAGTTGACGTGGAACTGCAATACCATCTTGGGTAGAAAGGCTAGGTGGAGACAAGGTTGGACCTCATCTTTAAAGAACACAGTGTAAGGAGGCCCCGAGGTTAAGGCCTGAAGCTCTGAAACTCTCCAGGCCAAAGTGATTGCCACCAGGAAAGTGACCTTCCACAAGAGGAGCAGGAGGCCAAGGACTCGAATGGAGGCCTTGTGAGCCTAAAGAGGACCAGATTTAAGTCCTACAGTGGAATAGGGTCACGGACCTGTGGGTAGAGCCTCTCCAACCCTTTAATGGATCTGCTTATCTTTTGGCCAAAGACCAATCTGCCTCAGATTGGGGGATGGAACGCCAAGATGGCCAGATGGACCACAACTGAAGACAGTGAAAGGCCTTGCTGCTTCAGGTGAAGGAGATATTCCAAGATGGACTACAAGGATGCCTGTGCTGGGCACAGGTTCTGCTTGGCTGCCCAGCAAGTGAAGCATTTCCAATTGGCCAGGTAGGTTGCCCTAGTTCAGAGCTTTCTGCTACCTAGCAAAATTCACTAGATCTGCTCCAAGCATGCTCTCTCATCCAGATTTAGCCACGCAGCAGCCAAGCCGTCAAGTGCAGGCCTACTAGATTCGGATGGAGAATTTGCCCGTGGTCCTAAGACAGCAAGTCCAGTCTGAGAGAAGTCCAGAGGGCTGCAACTGTGAAATCTACAAGCATGCTGAACTAATGCTAGTGAGGCTATGCTAGGGTGATCAGGATGACCTTTGTCGTCTTCTCCCTTTTGATCTTCAGAAGAACCTAGGCTGTCCATGACCGTAAGAAGGAATCAGAGAGAGCCTTTGCTTTGACTAAGCCTAGAGCAAAAGTGGTAATATTTCTTGTTCTGTGCAGAGGCAAACAGGTCCACCTGGGGGGGAGTCCACCTCTGGGAGATGATGCTGATGACCTGCGAGTGGAGAGATCACTCGTGGTAAGAGGAGAATGACCTGCTGAAGTGATCTGCCAACACGTTCCACTCTCTGGGGAAACGTGACACCACCAGGTGAAGGAAGTGCTTTACACAGAAATCCCAGAGCCTGAGGGCTTTCTGACAGAGGACCTTGGAGTGTCCCCCTCCCTGTGTGTTGATATAAAACACTGACACTTTTTCATCAGTACTTGCACCTCTCTGCCTGAGGCCAGGCCAGGCATATTTCCCTGAGTTTCTTCACATTTATGTGTAATGACAGCTCGTCCCTTGAACAGAGACTTTGGGTTCTGAGGCTGCTGAGGTGGACCCCACACCCCAGGTACGATGCATCTGATACTAGCATGATTGAGGGCCATGGGCAGTGTTCCCTCTAATTTTTCCCATGAATGTTATCTGCACCAATATGGAGGTGATGTGTTACACATCACCTCCATTTTGGTGCAGATAACAAATTCATGTGGTGGGGTTGGGGCCGAGGAATTTGGAGTGTGGGAGGGGGACTCAGGGCTGGGACACAGGATTGAGGTGCAGCAGGGGAAGATTGGGGTACAGGGGGTGATGGCTCCTGCTGGGGGTGCAAGCTCTGGGATGGAGCCAGGGATGAGGTGTTTGGGGTGCAGGCTGCCCGGAGGCTACAGTGGGGAGAGAGGACCTTTCCCCCTCCCCCCCGCAGTGCTCTGCAGCAGCACCTGGGCTGGAGGGGGAGTGGGAAGGAACAGGCGTCTCTCCCTGCCATGGCAGTTCTGTGCTGGGAGAGAGGCGCCTCTCCCCACCACAGCCATGAGCCCCTGCTGCGTGGCTGCGCAGCTTAGAGGAAACTTAGGCCATGGGGACTCTAAGGGTATTCCAGATAGAAGCGATCTAAGCACCACCTCAGGGAAGCGAGGACTGACACAGGCATGGTGAGAACAGAATCAAGATGGTGCCTGCTCAGTAAGTAGACCAGCATGAGACACATCTGCAGCTGTCTGAGGTACAGTCAAGCATGTCACACCACGTAGTTACATGCCTCCATGTGCCCTAGTAAACATAGGAACACTGGGCAGTCGTCGGCAAGCACACCGACACTCAGGTGATGAAGTCTGATATGGCTTTGTACCTGGCCTCAACAAGAAGGCCCTGGCCTGAGACATGTCAAGTACAGCTCCTATAAATTCTGATCTTTGCACTGGGTCCAATATTGATTTCTGCTCATTTATTAGGAGGCCCAGCACTCTGCACGTCGCTCATACCGAGATGCTGTATTGGACTTAACCCTTTGAGAACCCTTTTATCAGCTAGTCGTCAAGGTATGGGTAGATTTGTATGCTTTGGCACCTGGAGGTGGGCCGTGACTACTGCCATACACTCCAAAGACTTGCGGGGCTGCCAAGAAGCCAAAGGCAAGTGCTATAAACTGGTAACGTTCGTGGTCCACCATGAACCTGAGGAAGCACCTGTGTCCCCAAAAGATGGAGATACGGAAGCATGTGTCCTTCAAATCGAGGGCGGTGTACCAGTCCCCTGGATCTAGTGAGGAAAATGATGGAGGCCAGAAAACCATGCAGAATCTGAGTTTCTTGAGATACTTGTTGAGGCAATGCAGGTCTAGGATAGGCCTCAGACCCCTTTTCGCCTTGGGAATCTAGAGCTAACAGGAGTAGAATCCTTTCCCTCTCAGGTTCTATAGGAACTACCTCCACAGCTCCTGTTTGTAGGGCTTGCACCTGCTAGATAAGAAGTTGCTCATGAGAAGGATCCTTGAAGAAGGACAGTGAAGGGGGCATGCTGAAGCAAGGGAGAATACTGTTCCAGCAACTGTCATTGGTGGTAAGTAGGAACTCAAAAGGGCAAGGATCGGTGGCACTCCTTATACTAGTGCATGAGCATGGGCCTCCAGGGGTGCTAGAGCCAACTCTATGGCTACGACTGGGAGAAAAACCTCTGGCAATGATGTATATGGCACATGCACATCTGACATGAACTGAACATGAGCAAGCACTTGAAGAAGAAGAGGAAGAGTTTTAGTGAATCCTAAGAATAAAAATCCTAATTGTTGGTAAGTGAATAATCAGACATTTCAAAATGCAACTGTGCTTGGAGCGCAGAATGACTGCACATCTCAGCTGGCATCTCTTATCCACCCCTTAAACATCATGTTATGTACACCACTTCCTATAGAGCTCTAGTCCTTCTTGTCATATACAACGGATATAAGGATATATACAGTGAGGGACCACTTAGAGAAGAAAGTCAGTGTTTAACTTTATATCCTAACTGCACTAAGGTGCTTTTCAAATTAATCATACATCAGATTCTCCTTATTCTGCCAAGTAGGTCTTTGCTCCCACAGCCAAGACAAACAGAAAGCTGATTTTTAGATGCAGGGAAAGGGTTTGCAGAACATCACTCTAGGAATCCCACCTCTAAAGAAACAGATAGTCACATACTAAGTTTGGTGAACACTGTAATCAAAAGTGTAGTAGACACACCATGTTTAAACAGAGCATGGGTTGAAACCATATTGTCAATGTAGTTTTAACAGGGCCCAAGAGGGTTACAAAAATCAGATGAACTAACCTAGTACTGTAGAACCTCAGGAGTTATGAACACCTCGGGAATGGAGGTTGTTCAAAACTCTGAAATGTTCGTAACTCTGAACAAAACATTATGGTTCTTTCAAAAGTTTACAAAATGAACTTAATACAGCTTTGAAACTTCACTATGAAGAAGAAAAATGCTGCTTTCCCTTTATTTTTTTTGGTAGTTTACTTTTAATAGTACTGTACTGGCGCTTCTCCCCACCCCATCTCTGCTGCTGCCTGATTGTGTACTTCCAGTTCCAAATGAGGTGTGGGGTTGACTGGTCAGTTTGTAATTCTGGTGTTCATAACTGAAGTTCTACTGTACAAAAATTAAGGAAGGACAGATTAAATGAAGGAGGGAAAATACAAGAGCTAACATCTGAGGGATGTTAATAAGCAGAGTTTGGTGGTTGATGGATATATTGTAGATCTTACATCACGTCAACTCAGCTATTAGGTTTCAGACTGGTAGCCATGTTAGTCTGTATCAGGAAAAACAACGAGGAGTCCTCGTGGCACCTTAGAGACTAACAAATTTATTTGGGCATAAGCTTTTGTGGGCTAGAACCCACTTCATCGGATCCATGAAGTGAAAGATACAGGAATACATGCATGAAGTGGATTCTAGCCTACAAAAGCTTAGAGACTAACAAATTTATTTGGGCATAAGGTGCCACAAGGACTCCTCACTGTTTCAGCTATTAGGGTATGTTTACAATACAACTGCATAGCTACCACGCACTTCAGGGTAGACACAAGAGGTTTTCCCAGCAATGTAGGTAGGCCACTTCTCCAAGAGTGGTAGCTAGGTCGACAGAAGAGTTCTTCTGCCAGCCTTGCTGTGTCTACACTGGGAGTTAGGTCGACATAGCTACATCACACAGGACATGACATTTTTCACAGCCCTGAGTGATATAGCGAGGTCAATCTAAGTTTTAGGCCCTAGTATGTAAAGAAATAGGTGTCTCAAAAACTTCAGAAGCTGTTCTGAGCAGGGCCCATCAAAGATCACCAATCATGTCCCACAGCGGTAACAGCAGTTTCTAACAGATCTTTAGAGTCTGTGTTTACTAAACAAGGAGTGAAGATGATCAGTCTCCAGGTTTGTTGAAATCAAGCCCAGGGAGGCGAAGTTACCAATGATGAAATCTGTGCCACAGACAAGATGCTTGGTGCCAAAAATGAAACATTGCCACACCCGTTTAGCTTACACACTTCTAAGGAACTTCATAAAATATGGCTCACCTTCTCCTCATGCGAGGTGGCGACCTACGCCACATTGGTGGTGGTGGCAGCATCCTCCTTGGTGGGCTAAAGCGCCTGGGAGGTGGCCTAGGCCGAGGTGCCAGTACAGCTGTAGCAGTGATCTCCTGACCATCAATCTGTCCTGTTTACAGTTAAAAAGACAAAGAATAAGCTAAAAAATTCCAGCCCCCGTGTGCTACACACAGCATTATTGCACCTCTGCTACAGACTTCCATCCTCACAAGGTTGCTGCTTTGGTACATTTGGAGCATTCGTGATCTAGTGGTTACAGCAAAAAAAAAAATCAAGAGGCCTAGTCTCTCTCCCCAACTTTGCCACTGACTCACCGACCCACCCTCAGCAAATCATTTAGACAGTCAACTTAAAAATCACTTCTGCCTAAAACCCATGGAAGGTCTAGAATCTACTATTCTGACAAGCAACAGTTCAGATGACAGAGTTGGGTTTTTTGGATCATCTGACTTTGTGAGACAGTGCTTTATGTAAGGTCAGTTTAGCTGTTTCCCCTGTATGGTCGGTTTCGCTGCTTGTGAGAGTGTCTCTGCTCTATCGTTGGGTGACAAAGACATGGGGGGAAAAATTAAGAAAGTGGGATTGTAAAACCACAAAAGTTGGTAGGACAACTCAGGGCCAGTAATCCTTTTAACTCATTTCTATCAACCCTCATATCCTCCATGGATTTCAATTAGTCCTGCTGGTTTCTTTGTACATCTGGTACCTACCTCCATCCATATGCTTCAGCGCCTTTTCGGCATCATCTGGATTCTCAAACTCCACATAAGCATAACCCTTGGAGAGATGTGGATTTAACCTGTCAACTGGCATGTCAATCATTTTAATCTTCCCATAAGTGGAAAATATTTCCATGATGTGATCCTAGAGAAAAAAATAGTTATTATGAAGGACAGTGCCAATTCCCACTTTATCATGTGCTATTGATAGAGAATGCTAAATTGGAGGCATACCCAATACAAGATCAAAGACCAATATCAACATCAAGGTAGACCAATCTTATTAACTGGATATGGACACAGTTTGAATTCCCACCAGCCCCCTATTGCTGCCTACTCAGTTTCTTCCTCTAATTCGCAAACCCTAGACAAATGTCTACTGACTATCCTCCTCAAAAAAAGGCCAGAGGATCTAGGATGTGGTAAACTTTTCAGGAGTGAAAGAATGAATGAAATCATAAGGTTTAAGTGGGAAATGGCAAGGAGAGGGGCTGTCTGAGGTCAAATGATCAAGGCGACAGATGTATTTTCTCTCTTTATATAGCATCATATAGTTACATGTTCCCTCTACGAAGGCCTCACACCTCACCAGAACAATTATCTGGCAAGGAGGACTGAACTGAGCACCACTCCTGCATATCAACCGCGGACATTCTCAGCTGGCCTTCAGTTGTAAATTTTTCAACAAAGGGGTCAGCTACGCTTCATCTTCCAACCAAGACAAATGTAAGTTATACAACATCCTGTGAGAGAACCAGGAAACCAAGTACAAGTTTAAATCCAAGTCCCCTGCTTGATAACACAGGGCACTAGATCTCAGACATGGCATACAGGTCTTCTGAGAATCATACCCTGCCATGGATTAATTGCTCTTGGCTTGAGCCAAGTATGATATGATCAGGTGCCACGCAAGTTTCCCCACACAGACAGGTCTGCCAATGCACCTCAACTTTGCGTATGGATAATGTAAGCACTTCCAACACAGTGACGACACCTGATTGCAATCTAGTAATAAACTGTTTCTGAAGATACTATTTAAAAAACTCAAATAACTCTCCCAAAGATGTGAAAATTCAAGGATAAAGAGGGGCAGGCTATTACCTTGGTCACATTTCTGGTGAGTCTCCCAACATGAACTTTGGTAGGTCTGGGCGATGGACTCCGTCTCTTCCGCTCCTTTTCATCTCTCTTGGGTGGCTTAGACCTGAGTTGAATATCACCAAACTATCAAATCTCCTGATAACATACAAGCCAATCCCCATAACTAAGGCTACATTTTAGTGAATTCATGAACAAGTCACAGGCAGTAAACAAAATTTCACACCCCATGACCTGTCCATGACTTTTGCTATATACCCCTAACTAAAACTTGGGCTGGGGGGGGTAGGGACGCAGGTGCTCTGGGAGGCACCGTGGCACACAGCCCAGGCCCCCTGCGGGTGCTTTGCAAATCCGTGACTTCTGTGATGATCTCGCAGTCTTACCCATAACACAAAGGTGACTTGCAAAGGAACTTTTTTAAATGGACTTGTATCTTGTTTTGCTTCTTTATAATAAATAAGGGTCTGAAAATCTGCAGGACTGGAGAGTTTAAAAGGTTTTTACTTGCTTTTTAATTCAGAAATATCCTGAATGTGAAATCTGTTTTTCTCTGATTTTGCTGGAGGAACTCTTAAGGATCTAGAGCATGTGTACCGTGAGTTCTCATACATTAACTGAATAGGGGCTAAGGTCTTGCTGGGTTCATAGCCAAATCTAGCAACCACTTCTATCAGTACAGGTTTGGTTTTGGAGCTTTCTGGCCATGGACATGTTATTAGGATGGAAGACCAATGAATTATGAAGCAAGCTTACCAAGGAATGTTCCTACATAGCACAACCATGTTGTTGCCAAAAGCTTCAGATAAGATTGTTGGTAATGGACGTAAACCGAATATCCAGGCAGACCACCTTAAAGACCCAGCTAGAAACTGATCCAAGCAGTGCTCAATTCGCAAGAAGGCTATATCCCTTTGGAATTTGCCATGATGATGAAGTGTTCAGCATTGAACAGATTTCCTTTCTCTCAAGTGTTTATTAGCCACTGGAGTTACATGTGTGTTCACAAAAACAGATGTGTTTAAAATACTTAAAAAAAAAAAAATAAGTGTTTTGCTATTGCTCAGCTTTCAGTTTCTCGACTCATTATCCCAAAGACATTAGATTCATTAGTCAAAGTCTGCCACGGCAGATAAGATGAAAAATTTAAAAAAAAAAAAAAAAAAAAAAGAAAAAAAAAAGGCAGATAAACTTTGGAAACAATATTTCAGACCTTCTATGTCAGGGGCAGGCAAACTTTTTGACTTCAGGGCTGCACTGGGTTTCCAAAATTGTATGGAGGGACGGTTAGCGGAGGCTGTGGCTCCCCAAACAGCCAGGCGTGGCCCGGCCCTACCCCCATCCAACCCCTCCTGCTTCTTGCCCCAACAGCCCCCCTGGGACTCCTGCCCCATCCAACTCCCTCTGTTCCCTGACTTCCCCTGGAACCCCTACCCCTGACTGTCTCCCGCTGCCCCATCCAACCCCCCCCTCATTCTTGACTGCCCCCCTAGGGCTCCTACCCCCATTCAACTCCCCTGTTCCCCGCTCTCTGACCACCCTGACCCCTATCCACACCTCCACCCCCTGATCACCACTCCGAACTCCCCTGCCCTCTATCCAACCCCTCCTGCTCCCTGCCCCCTTACTGCACTGCCTGGAGCACGCCACTGCACAGCACAGAGCACCGGGTCAGGACGGGCTCTGCAGCTGTGCTGCCCCAGGAGCTCACAGCCCCGTAGCCCAGAGCATTGCGCCCGCGGCATAGCGAGCTGAGGCTGTGGGGGAGGGGTCGGGGGCTAGCCTCCCTGGGCAGGAGCTCACAGGCTGGGCAGGAGAGTCCCACGGGCCATAGTTTGCCCACTTCTGCTCTATATACATTACAAATAAATGAAGGGGCACTGTAACAGGGTGCTGGCTAAGGAACCCTGAGCCAGGCCTCTGTCACACCAGCTCCAATCAAAAAAGAAGAATTGGGGCTGGCTGAGTAAGTCCAGGCCTGAGTGGCAGATGGGGATCAGCTGCCGGCTAGGGGCTCCATAAAGGCTGGCAGGAAGGAAGCCGAAGTAGGAGAAGCCAGAGAGTTAGAGGGAGTGAGAGTTCTTCTCTGATGGCTGCAGGTGTTAGCAGTTCCTGGGGCTGTGATACTGAAACTGTTTGTAGCTAAAAGGTGGTAGGAAAGTAAACTGTAAATAAAGAACATCGGTGATTGCACCAATGCAGAGGTCTCTGGCTGGTTTGTGGGTGCAGCAGGGGCAGAAGACAGAGAGGCTCAGCTGCACCCCCATTACAGGCACAAAGGCAATTATATTGGCAGGGGAGGGGAGAAAAGGGGCATTTATATTGGTCTGCCAATGAAACCCCTGCACAACAGTCATTTCCACGTAGTTTTAGCAGCTATCCCAGATAGGTTTAGGTTAATACAGACACACCATTTGAAAACTGAGTTTTCAAGCTTTCAAATATCAACCAATGGATCTTATCTGTTTTCCCATCTGTTAAATGGGGATATTACCTCACAAGGGCACATTGGTGAAGACTGTTTATAGAGCTCTGAAGTGGTAAAGTTTTATTAACTCTAACTGCTCCAATTAGTGGCTGCTAGCAGTAGGGGAGGTTTAGGTTGGCTATCAGGAAAAACGTTTTCACTAGGAGGGTGGTGAAGCACTGGAATGGGTTACCTAGGGAGGTGTTGGAATCTCCTTCCTTAGAGGTTTTTAAGGTCAGGCTTGACAAAGCCCTGGCTGGAATGATTTAGTTGGGGACTGGTCCTGCTTTGAGCAGGGGGTTTGACTAGATGACCTTCCAACCCTGGTATTCTATGATTCTATGGCTGCTGACACCATATTGGTCAGAGTAACTTCCAGCAGAGTTAGGGGACAGTACTGAAAATTATGTCTGCAACTGAAATCCCAATGATACTATGGCTCCTAGCATTGCTAACATCACTTTAGTTGATAGGGGAAATTCTCCTAAATTTCCCTAGCATAGATAGAGCCTAAGAGACAGCAGGCTATTATTTCTTTACCCCTTTGAAATCAAAGAACAGTGAGGGATGCAGGAGGTGACATGGGCACAGTAAACAGGCAAATTATAGATCTAGCAATTCAGAGCTCTCTGATTCCTGCTCTCTAGACAGGGACTCTGGTGCCATGTGATTATGCAACCACCTAAATTGCTGTGTATTTGTGGAATTTTTTTTTTTTAACTGGCACATAATTGTACTAAAAAAAAAAAATCAAAGCTTTAATTTGAAACAGTTAATTCTATAATTTTTATAGTTGCTAAAATACATTCACTTCATATTGTGAAGGGTAAATTGATGCTGTAGAAATGTGTGCCTAAATCTGAAGGGGGGTTGGGGGTGGGGGAAGCTTGAAGATAAAAGTTCCCAATTATTTCATTGGAATGTTGGCTCTGAAGTCTGACAAATTAAAGATGTCAATACTAGCTATTTCTGCTAAAATGCTCAGTAGTGAAATATCAGGCTAATAAATCTATCATTTTTAGAGGTACTGGCAGGGTGTAGCTGGCATCTACTTGCTATCAAGTCAAATCTCATCCCACTCCCAGAATTTAAAGTGAAGAGACTAGGGAAAAAGATGTACCCGCTGTCTACCAGCAAAAGCCTCAACTGCATCCCGGATATCAAACTCAGAACACCTCCCCCAGCCTTTCTTGGCATCAAAAGCCTAACCCATACCCCTAACCTGTTGATATGGAAAGCCAGTTATTTCCATGTCTACAATTACTCACTGTCACTATAAAGATCTGAAACACGCTGAAAATTACTTACATCCCAATTCTGCAAACACACACTTAACATGATTAACTTAACTATTGTAATTACTACCATTTGCAGGATCAAAGCATAGACTGTAAGCATGTTAAGCAGGAACCATAACTTTTGATACATGCACATACAGTGTCTAACACAATGGGACTCAAATCCCTTTTTGGAGCCTTTTGAACTATAACAATACAAATAATAGCAGCAAAGAGTCCTGTGGCACCTTATAGGCTAACAGACGTATTGGAGCATGAGCTTTCATGGGTGAATACCCACTTTGTCGGATGCAATACAAATAATAAGCTCTGATGGTGGCTTAAGGAAAACATCAATAAACCATCAAAAAGCATACTGCACCAATTACAATAGACTGAGTGGGAGAAGCAGAGTACCTGACATACACAAGGCCTTTGTTACAGACCCCAAACTTTCATACTTTTAAGATTTGTTTCCAGTCCTTCCTAACTTCCACATCTATAAGAGTAAATGAAACATTGTGTCTGTATAGCACCTTTGTCGGGGAGAAAAATCAAACAGTTTCCAAACAACTGTCCAGTACAGACACTTCTTTTTGGGGGGAGAACAGTCCTGTACTCAGAAGGAACTGGACTAGATAACTTATGATTTTGTGATTATATTCACAGCACCAGTTTCATGTTATACCCAAAGTGAAGAATTCTAGAGAAACAAAGAAGCAGATTCTACTCAGTTCAATTTCTACCTTAAAGAAAAACACGATTCCTTGCAATTTTTCCACCAGTTTCACTCGGCTACAAATCCCAGATTATGTAGATAAACAGTCTTATATGCCCCATCTTCTGTAGATCCCAAATAATCAGGCATGGATACATTTTAGATACGTGATTGTGTGTGTGTGGTATATGTGAGAGTCAGTTATGAATTCATGAGATCTTTAAACTCCTTCCTGAAGAACATGTAGTTAGGTTACATCCATGCTCAAGCAATAGCTAGATTATATCTCTGGGATATGAATAAAGCAGACAATTTATTTTTAAACAGATAGATTATGTCTCTGTTCACAAGCCTACACACTCCATGGCAACTTCCCAACCACCTGATAATTTTAACTGGATGAATCAAACTCACTTGGAGCGGGAACGTCTCCTGTTGTCATGTCTACGTCGAGACGGGCTTGGGGATCCAGAGGAACTGCTGGAACTGGAGCTACGAGAGGTGCTGGAGCTCCCAGAGCGGCTTGATGCAGAGGAGGAACTGGATCCACTGCTGGAACCAGTGCTGGAGCTGGACCCTGAACTGGAAGTGGAGCTGGAGCGGGACCTTTTGCGAAAAAAATTAGTGCAGAATACACAGGGGAAAGGATAGCTGAATATCATCTCCAGGTAAATACAAGACAAGAATTGGTGGTTAAAGTGATGAGAGCTCAACCTCACAGCTAACATTAGTTCAGCCAAGGGAGAAACTGAACTCTATGCAAAGCATGCTCATTTATAAAGCAAGAGGGTAACTTTTTAGCAATGTAATCCCCCAAGGAGTCTTCTAATATGGGGAACCACAAAGCACATTTGTAGCATTTGAACAGGAGCACAACTCACTACTGTTTGGGCTATCACTGGGATGCAGAGAAACTCTGGTTACCTGGTACTGGTGCTACCACTGGAAGCACTGCGCCTTTTGCGTGTTTTGTCCCGACCACGATCCTTTTCACTTGATTCCTTGGTGGACACTTTGTCCTTAGATCTGTCCTTGGATTTGTCTTCAGTCCGATCTTTGCGCTTGGTTGGAGAGGGAGCCCTTTAAGAAGAAACGGTCAAAAGAAATTATTTCACTTTAAACAAAACACTGAACTTTAAAGCCAACTTAGAATAACCATTATTGCAGAGCCAGAACACTAGGATTTTTAATTTTTTTAAAAAACAGATCACAAAAGTTCATGCTACAGAGAAACTTTAAAGAAGAAAGTCAAAGTTGTAATTTAAGAAAATTCTCATTGTAAGAGAGATACTTCCAATTCCACATCCTCACTGGAAACACACTAGTATCCTACATGTCCCCAGTGGGGATAAGCCTAGAAAATTCAGACAGAATTATTACCTAGTGCTGGATTTTTTATTATTTTCTTTGAATCCTAGCAAACTCTTCTTTTTCATTCCTGAAAATTCCATTTTCCCTTCTGAGGCGTCCCAAGCAGCACTGGATGGGCCTCACTTATCTCAAATCTCACTTCTAACTCCTTGATTCTGAGAAACGATCCCTAATCGAGTGCAATAAACTCCAAAGAGCGGCCTAGTGACAAGATAAAAGGGTTTAGAAACAAGAAATTAACGTTTTGGCAAAAACAACAAACCTATTTTTCAATAAAGGCAGCAGGAGGTGGGGGTCAGCTAATGAGATATTGACAATATCGTATTGTACACACAATAGTTATTCACATCGTTACATTGCTATTAGAGCCAAACACCTGTGCCTGCTCACACAGAGATACACACTGTCCGTCTTGCTGAAGACTTGATATGGATGCCTCAAGGTTTCAGCTGACATTTCATAAGAGTACAAAGGGTACAAATTAGCAAGCTGAGATGTATGGCAGACAGTGAAAACATGGATTTTCCATGAGTTTTTCTCTGCCAGATGTAGGTGTGTTGCCTAACCTGCCTTGTGACAGCCATCCACCCTTCAGAGAGTCAACTAAGCACTGTTTCCTCTAGAGCCAATTGCTGCCACAACATATGTTGGTTAGCAAAGGGGTGTTTCCCAAAAGCTGCATAAGGCACTCTGTCTCCCTACTTTCAGTGGAAGCAAGCTGCCTCCATTGCTCTGCCAGCCTTGGAAGCAAGGGACTGAGCTGAAGAACCAGTCTGATGCACTGTTGAATCTCTTTTGGTGGAAGGCCTACATGGGGCTCAGATTTCATCCACCCCTACAGATCAATTTGTACTCTTGATACAAATAAAGGACACAAATCAACACCAGTAATTCATATTAAAATACTAGTCATGAGTGGAACCGTAAGTGCAATCCATAAGAGGTCTTTTTATCCCGTATGTAATATGGTGTGTGTGTGTGTATATATATATATATATATATATATATAATCACATTTTAACTAAATTGGTGGATTGCTTACCATTTAATAAAAGTGCCAGAGGTATGAGACCTAATAGCTCAAGGGGTCTCAAACTGGGGGTCGCGACCCCTCAGGGGGTCATGAGCTTATTATGGGGGTCAGGAGCTGTCAGCCTCCACCCCAAACCCTGATTTGCCTCCAGCATTTATAATGGTGTTAAAAATATTTTAAAAGTGTTTTTAATTTGGGGGGGGGGGTCAAACTCAGAGGCTTGCTATGTGAAAGGGGTCACCAGTACAAAAGTTTGAGAACCACTGTAATCGACATTAACAGCAATTGGTAGGTTGCTCCTCGCTACAGAGCCAACTTAGCAGTCACCCTTATGGTGACTGTAAGCTGTATACAGTACCTCTATTATCCTAGACAATTCATCAAACATTTGGAAAGCAACTGGACATTACTTGCATTTTTAAAAGTGACTATGCACTGCCAGATCCATAAAACAGGATACAGAATGCTACTAATGAAAATGAAGCTGGATATTTAGGCACATTACATAAATTAGAGTTAGAAACATTTGGTAATAAGAATGAACTTCATGTAGTTTTCTGGATTTCATATTGTTTTGTCCTTTGAATCTGCAATTCCCTTATACTGATTTTCTGGGGCAGGACAATTTACCTATTGTCTCCCTTTCCCTCCATGGAAATACATGTACCCCCACTTAATAGAACAAACTCTGTCTTGCTTATTTACAATCAACAAATTGATTGCAAATGTGTACTTTCTGATGAGAAAGAACTGAAATCTCAGTGAATGAGACAAGACTATATGACTTTCACAAGTTAGTGTATTTAGACTGAGCCTTTGAGGGCAGGGGACTGGACTCGATGACCTCTCGAGGTCCCTTCCAAACAAACACTCACTGAAAAATAATTTTATCAGGAATGAGTTATGTATACATCTACAGACAAAAGTGTACATGCATGGATGGCATTTGCAAGAATATGCTTTTTTCCTACTTATTACAAGAAAACTTCTCCACTAACAAATTCGTTTTTCTGCAACACTGAATATCTAAATGAAAAACATAAACACAAGTCATACAGGATGTGTTGGTTTGATACTTTACTCTCTCACTTTTCTTCTCTAACGAGCTGTGCACTGCAGCTCTACTCTCATAAAGTCACATTACAGTGATGGGTGAGGCAAACTCAGCTCTGCCAAAGACTTCCTATATGATCTTAGCTATTAAGGCAAGTCATTTAGTCTCAGTCTTTCTGTGCTCCAAGTCCCCATTTGGAAAATAGTGATAACATTTCCTTATAGAAGTGTTACAAGGTTAACTTCATTAGCATACAAGGAGCACCTAGCCATTACCGCGATAAAGACCGCAGAATTAGCCAGATAAATGCTTGTGTTCAGTCTGTATCTCAGTCTGCACAACGTTTTGGGGGGATATGTACTGCAATTTGCAGTGCCCGATGCACCATGGGTTTGTTAGTGACCACAGAACATGTGCGGCCTTACTATGAACTTGGCCACGATAACGGCTGAGAAAGAGGGGTAGAAAAACACAGCCCCGAACATGATACAGAGGCAGATCCTCCCGCAGAACTGCCCCAGCGGTTAGCAGGTGTAGCAGAACAGGAGATGTGGAGGGAGAGAGCAGTACTGGAGCCTGCGCCCTGTTCCAGAGCGGCCCACCCCGACTCTCAGCTACAGGGGAACGCAGCTTCACCATCCCCGCTACAAAACCCCAGCGGGGCAGCCTGGCCCAAGTGCACAGCGATCCCCAAAAGCAGAAGGAGGAAGAGATGCCTCTGCGGCCCACCCCTAAACTTCCAGGCAGACTTTCCAAAGGCCCCTCCCCCAGGGCTCCGTCCTCCAGGGCGGGTTAGGTCCCGGCCTTCCCATCCCCACCTGCCATATCCTGCTCCGCAGCTCCAGGCCCCTCCTCTCGGGGTCGGGAGACGATAGCGGGCCCCCCGACGCCTCACCCAGGCCAGATGGCGCCAGATCCCCCGATTCCCCCACTTACATCCTCGGCGCCCGCCACAAAAACCGCTCCCGAGCCCCGACCCCGTCGCGCTCAATTAGACGCTCCGCCGCGTCGAGCGGGAAGCGCTCCGGACGGCGCACGCTGATGGCGTCACCCGCCAAAGGGGCGGGGGACGGCGAAGGCATTTAAAGAGACAGGGTAGATTGGTCTGTATCGCTCGCTGCTGCTAGCAGTGCGGGCTGAGACTGTTCGCCACCCCCTAGGTCTGATGGGGGCTGAAGTGATGGCTGCCACCGACTGTGCTGTGCCATGCTGCATGGAGAACAGCCTCCCGGCCCCACTCTCCCAAAAGCAGGGCTCCCACAGTTTACCTGGTGTGTTGTCCCCGTGTATCCACACACACCATGTCTGCTCCCCCCAAAATCTAACTGCCATCTGCCGTGACCCCATTACAACTTTCTGAGCGAACAAAACCAAACATCCTTGTCCTGTCCTTCTCTGAGGTCCCGCCTGGCCTACCTCATCTCCCCCCCTCCCTCTACTGCTCGCTCTCACTTACTCACTCATTTTCACCTGGGTGGGGAGCAAGGCAGCTCCAGGCACCAGCAAACCAAGCATGTGCTTGGGGCAGCCCATTTGCAGGGGTAGCAGGGATCCAGCATGGGAGTTGAGAACCAACTGAGGGCTCTGGGAGCTGTAGTTCCTTGGTTAGCTCCTTGCCTATAGAGCCAGCCCTGGAGCAGGGAAAGAACTATATTTCCCAGCATTCCCTTGGCCACTACCAACAGGAATGGAAGCGGGAGGCAGGAAGGGAGCTGAGATCTCATGCTGTAGCCTGCTGTGAATGGAGAGCCGCACTGTGAAGGGTAGGGGTACCATATTTTAACATTCAAAAAACAGGACACTCCACAGGGACGGTAGCCGCACCCTACCACCATCCACTCCCTCCGACTGCCCCCCACAGAAACCCCAACCCATCTGACCCCCTCCCTGCCTCCTGATCACCCCCTCCCGGGACCCTACCCCCTATCTAAGCACCGCTGGTCCTTATCCCCTGATTGTCCCCTCCCGGGACCCTTGCCGCTAACTGTCCCTTGGGACCCCATCCCCTACCTAAGCCTCCCTTCTCCTTGTCCCCAACTGCCACCTCCTGAGACCGCCCCCAACTTCCCCCCACCAGGACCCCCTACCTATTCCTGCCAAACCCCTGGGACTCCCATGCCTATCCAACCACTGCCTGTCCCCTGACTGCCCCCCTTAACCATCTAATCCCCCCATTTCCCTGCCCTTGACTACCCCCCGAACCTCCACCCCATCCAACCCCCACTGCTCCCTGTCCCTTGACTGCCTTCCCAGAACCTTCTACCCCTTCTCCAACTCCCCAGCCCCCTTACCATGACACTCAGACCAGCGTGTCTGGCTCCACGCAGCGCCAGTCACGCTGCTGCATACATGCTGCTGTGCTCCACCACAGAGCCACAGCCCCCACCCCAGCACCTGCCTTCCAGATTTGGACACCTCAAAATTCAGGAGTGCTCAAGCTCAGTTTGGGCAGCTGTTACTTCATTTCTCCCAAATCAAATATCCTGATCCACTGTAACTAACTGTAGAAAAAGTAGGATAAAATTGAGCAAGAAATGCTTCCCAGTGGTTATTAGAACTGGATTTGCTATTTTCAACAGCCATTGTTTTTTTGTTTGTTTGTTTAAAAGGAAGACAGTGATATTGCATTGGCAAATTCCCCATAGAAAGAAAGAGTGGAACAAAAGAATAAAAAAGGCACCTCAACTTTTCCTCATTTATGTAGGACAGTCTTATAATATGCATCCAGATATCCTCCAAATCACACAAGCTGAAAATTGTTCCACTTTACTGCAGTTCTGTAACCATATGAGAACCAATCCTGTCTGTGTTCTGTGCACACTTAAAATTCCTGCTGAAAGACCTGCCCTGGAAGTGAGTTACCAGTGACCCAGGGCTGCGGTGGAAGGAGGGTGCAGGTCGGGGAGGGCGGGAAAGAGCCCAGGGCTGGGTTGGCAGGACGTGGGGGGGGCAATGAAGGGGGGAGCCCAGAGCTGGGGCGGCAGGGGGTGTGAGTGGTGGGGGAGAGCCCAGGGCTGGGGCAGCAGGGGGGTGCAGCGAGGAGCCCAGGGCTGGGACAGGGGGCAGCCAACATTTTTTTTTGCTTAGGGCGGCAGAAATCCTAGAGCTGGCCCTGGTGGGAAGGGTCCCTTGGGTGTTCAGTTGAAAACTGGACACCAGGAAACCCCACCCAGTATTTTTCAGGGTCTACTCATCCTACACAACAGCACCTGCCATACCCCCCACATGTCCCTCCCACCCAGCATCTGCCGTGGACCGTGCACCCCCCCCCGATACCACCCAGCATCTCACTGGGCCCTGCTTGTCCTATATGATGGCACTAGCATCTGCCATAGCCTCCATGTGTCCCTCCCACCAGCATCTGCCATAGAACCCTGTGCTCCCACCCAGCATCTGCCACAACCCCTGTCAAGGCTGATTCCCCACTCTGACACTTCAAGTGCTGAAGGTGGGGGCCTGCAAGGATTCTAAAAATTAATACTGGCCATTCCAGGCTTGTATCAGATTCCCAAGGTTACAGCTTTTCTTTGACCTTGGATGGGTAGATACTGCCACCACCCAAGTGCAAAAACCCCTTTGAGAACACAGGAAGGTGCACTTGGGAATTCTTTCCTATGGGGTACCCTTAAGCCCTTTCACACACCCCCTCCAGGGAAGAGCTGTGAAAGAAAAACAAAGAAAATCAGCTGTTGCCACCAGCTAATTAAACAACATGTGCACAAACCTCTTAGGATGCAGAACTCCAATCCTGTTCTTAAAAAAGGTACATTTTATTTTAAAAAAAAATCTGAAAACTCAAGTATCATAAACAGATAGTTAAGGGTTAATGCCTCTTTTACCTGTAAAGGGTTAAGAAGTTCACCTAGTCTAGCTGACACCTGACCAGAGGAACCAATGGGGGAACAAGATGTTTCAAAAGGAAGGAGGGAAGTTTTCCTTTTTTTAGAGTCTCAGTTTCAGCTGGAGTGAAAAAGATCAAGGAACCAACCTCTTATCAGAGTAGTAAGTTTTAGAAAGGGATAAATAGGTTTATGTTTATTTTCTTTGTAACTTGTCTTGGTATCATTAAGGGAATTATCAAATTTGGGTATTTTTGTGTGTATTAAAGTTTTTGCCCAGGGGAACATCCTCTGTGTTTTGAATCTGTTGTCTGTGAGAGTAGCTGGTATGCTAATCTCTCCCAGAGGGTTTTCTTTTCTTTAATTAAAAGCCTTCTTTCTAAATACCTGACTGATTTTTTCCTTGTTTTTAGATCCAAAGGGGTTGGATCTGGATCCACCAGGAGTTGGTGGGAGAACGGAGGGGGGATGGTTAATTTCTCCTTGTTTTAAGATCCAAGGGGTTTGGATCTCGGTTCACCAGGAAATTGGTGAAGTCTCTCAAGACTACCCAGGGAAGAAAAATAATGCTTGTGAGTGGTGGCAGCGATACCAGATCTAAGCTGGTAATTAAGCTTAGAAGTGTCCATGCAGGTCCCCACATCTGTACCCTAAAGTTGAGAGTGGTGAAGGAATCTTGTGTCATAAACAGATAGTAGGAGTTAATAGAACAAAAGTACTTCATATCTCTTTTGCCTGTAAAGGGTTAACAAAATCAGTGAGCCTGGCTGTCACCTGACCAGAGGACCAATCAGGGGACAGAATACTTTCAAATCTTGAAGGAGGGAAGTTTTTGTGTGTGCTGTTAGTTTTTGGTTGTTGTTCTCTCTGGGTTCTGAGAGTGACCAGACGTGCAACCAGGTTTCTCTCCAATCTCTCTGATACAGTCTCTAATATGTCCAGAATAGTAAGTACTAGGTAGATAAAGCGAGTTAGGCTTATGTTTGTTTTCTTTATTTGCAAATGTGTATTTGGCTGGAAGGATTTTAATTTGTACTTGTATACTTAGCTGGGAGGGTATTCCCAGTGTCTATAGCTGAAAGACCCTGTAACATATTCCATCTTAAATTTACAAAGATAATTTTTACTGTTTTTTCTTTCTTTAATTAAAAGCTTTTCTTGTTTAAGAACCTGATTGTTTTTTTATTCTGGTGAGACCCCAGGGGACTGGGTCTGGATTCACCAGGGAATTGGTGGGGAGAAAGGAGGGAAGGGGGAGAGAGAGGTTAATTTTCTCTCTGTGTTAGGATTACTTTCTCAGGGAGAGTCTGGGAGGGGGAGAGAGAGGGAGGGGGGAAGGTGGATTTTCCTCTCTGTTTTAAGATTCAAGGAGTTTGAATCACAGTGATCTTCCAGGGTAACCCAGGGAGGGGAAGCCTGGGAGAGGCAACGGTGAGGGAAAGGGTTTACTTTCCTTGTGTTAAGATCCAGAGGGACTGGGTCTTGGGGGTCCCCGGGCAAGGTTTTGGGGAGACCAGAGTGTACCAGGCTCTGGAATTCCCAGTTGGTGGCAGCACTACAAGTACTAAGCTGGTAATTAAGCTTAGAGGAATTCATGCTGGTACCCCATCTTTTGGACGCTAAGGTTCAGAGTGGGGAATTATATTATGACACCTTTACATCAGGTTATTGATAGATTTTAAAAGAGCAAATACAAAAATTAGTATCAAGAATAGCTTTCCTGAGGTCCAGCTTAAGGGTTACAAGCAAAACAAAAGCACTTGGGATTAGCACTGAAGAATCTATAAGGAAATAAACCTAATCATGTCTTCCTAGACATTTCCTGATCTACTTACATATCTGGGGTTTTAAATGAGTAGTTTCTAGGTATGATCTGATGATTTTTCATACCTGGCCTAAATCTGCTTACAGCATTGCTGCTCTGTTCCTTCTCTCCAGGCAAACAACACAGATGAACAAAAGGGAGTTTTTCCCCCAGTTTAAAAAAGTTCTAGCCTTCCCATTGGCTCTTTTGGTCAGGTGCCACTCCCTTCCTTTTACCTATGCAGGGAGGCTTGTTAACCCTTTGCAGGTAAAGCAGATAGAGAACAACTACTAAGAGGGATTTTATAGCTAACTGGTTTGGTGGGTGTCCATAAAAGGGAGCTACTCCCCACCCCCTGTTTCATTTAACACAGCCCCACATGTCCCAACCAGCATCTTCCATGGCCCTGTGTGTCCCAACAGAAATCACACTGTTTGCCATGGCCCTGTGTGCATTCAGCAGGTTCAATAAGACATATTCTAAAATAAATAGTTACAAGACAGAGTCAGGTTCCTGCCACTCCAGGCAAAGCATCGAAAACATGTCCAAAGTAGGATGTCCCATTATTAAAATTATCTAATACTCAGGTTAAAGAAAGAGTTTCTGTGCATCTGGGTATAAATACTTAAATTATCCCAAAGTACAAAGTTTGGTTTTATAAGTCATAAAATACATATTGTACATAATTTGCAA
This sequence comes from Gopherus evgoodei, assembly GCF_007399415.2. Lineage (NCBI taxonomy): Eukaryota > Metazoa > Chordata > Testudines > Testudinidae > Gopherus > Gopherus evgoodei. Next base: position 2,469,935 of record NW_022060059.1, read on the forward strand.
TATCCCAAATTATAGTTAATAAATTTAATGATAGACTTTAAATATTGGCTTTAGGGCTGTTGATTAATCGCAGTTAACTCACATGATTAACTCAAAAAAACTAATTGCGATCAAAAAAATTAATTGTGATTAATCACAGTTTTAATCACATTGTTAAACAATAGACTATCAATTGAAATTTCTTAAATATTTTGGATGTTTTTCTACATTTTCAAGTATATTGATTTCATTTACAACACAGTATACAAAGTGTACACTGCTCACTTTATATTATTATTTTTATTACAAATATTTGCACTGTCAAAATGATAAAAGAAACAGTATTCAGGGCCAGCTTTAGGAAATGCAAGGCCCAATTCGAACAGTTTTGACGGGGCCCCAGCAGGGATGACTAAAAAAAAACACTTAAAAAAAACCCACCTTTCATTTCTTCCATGTATTATTTACATGTGTTATTTACTTTCCATGATTATATACATAATAACAAAATTATATATTACATATATTACATCATATTGTATATGGCTCTTTTCTTACTCCCACCTGGGTACTTTCTACCAATATCTCTTGATCTCTTGCCCATATTGATAGAAGTCACCACATTCTAAAAGAATATTAATTATAGATTTTCACTTTCATATTAGGAAAATAATTTATGTTTTGATAGTTGTACAACTGATTTTCTTCAATAATGTTTATTTTATGCCCCCTCCTTCACCCTAGCACCGCCCGGCCCCGTGGAAACACTGCCCCCCCCCAGCGTCGCCCGCCTCACAGAAACAAACCTTCCTTCCTCAGCGCCACCCTGTCAAAACAGCTGTGGGCCAAAGAGGAAGGTTTGAGGTGGGGGGTGGGGAGAAACGGCACACATAGGCAAAAAGAAGTATTCCATTCTATTCATCTGAAGAAGTGGGCTGTAGCCCATGAAAGCTTATGTTGAAATAAATTTGTTAGTCTCTAAGGTGCCACAATTACTCCTGTTCTTTTTGCAGATACAGACTAATACGGCTGCTACTCTGAAACCTGGCACACATAGGGTGAGCAGATCACAGCAGTAAAATAGCACACACACCCTCCCCGCTCAGCCCCACCATCACACGCCTCTTCACCCCCGAGTCCCCCGCTGACTTGCTGTGTCCCTCCTAGTCAGTCCCCCACCCACCACTCGCCTCCTTTCACTTTCTCCCTCCCCTGCCAGAAACCCCCATGCCTGCCCCTAGAACCCCTGCTGGCTCACTGCTCGCCTCTTTGCCCACCTGCTGCTTGCCCACCCGACTCGCCACTGCACCCCCTCCCCGAGTATATAGCCTCATTCAAAGACCCAGGGGTCACTACATTACTACACACAACAGTTGTAGATAAATCTCTACATTATGCATTTTTGTATAACTTTTACATGACTTTGTATTGAATCTTGGTAATATGTTATAGTGGGCCCCTAAGGTAGTATAATTAAGGTAAAAGAAAAATGTCTTTTTGCTAGAAGTAGAATAAGATCTTTCCTCCACTTTGTAATCAATTGCCCTATGGAATGAATGAGGTGTGAATGAGGAAGGTGTGGAAGGCAGGCAGCTCCAGACAGCTTCAACCCTTGGAGAGGGGCTGGGAGCCAGACCAAGGAGCTTTGCCCAGGGCTAAGTGGGAAGGAGTTTTGGTGCTGGGTGCAGGCTCCAGGCTGAGGCACGGGGTGGAGTGCAGGAAGGGTGGAGGGGTGCAGGCTCTGGGAAGGAGTGCGGAGGGGTGGGTGCAGGCTTTGGGACAGAGTTTGGGGGCTGGAGGGGCATGCTGGGGGGAAGGGACTGCCATGTGGCTTCCTTCCTCCCCTGATGCCCCTCACCATAGCCTCAGTGGGGGATGGAGCTGCCCCTTCCCCAGTGTTTGCAGGAGTGGTGGCTGTGGGGAAACCCAGTCAAACTTTGGTTTTACTGTTTCGCTGATGGGTCACTTAAACCCCTTACAAACTCCTTCCTGCCTCTTTCACTCTCCTTTTCTACTGGGCTTGTTTGATCTTTTCGGTGGAGCCAAGTGAAAACCACAAACCTCAGTGAGAGCAACAGGCTGGAAGACTAGACTGAACCCACCACCCAGCCTAGTCCATCCCAGAGCCCAGGACTGAGGGCAATGTCCCCCCACCCCCAGGCCACCTGCTTCCACTCCTGGCCTCTCCCACCGCTGCCAGTGAGTCTGTGTGGCTGCATCAGGTGGGATTTCAAGCAGACCCCCCCAACCCCTGCTAAATTCACCCCTGTTTTGTGACCACTCTGCACCAAGAGCACCTCCCTTCCCTGCCCTAGAGCTGCTGGGATGGCTAGAAAGCTGAGCTGGGCATTTGATTGATCTAGAATATTATCATGCCCTCCCCCCAAAAAACCTTAATATCCACACAGCTTTGGAGGGGGGGCTATTTGCCCCCCCCCCCACCAAAGCCAGTCTATTTTATTGTTGCAGGGCAAATGAAGGAGCCATAGTATAATGGAGTCAAGTATCAGAGGGGGGTAGCCGTGTTAGTCTGGATCTGTAAAAGCAGCAAAGAATCCTGTGGCACCTTATAGACTAACAGACGTTTTGGAGCATGAGCTTTCGTGGGTGAATACTCACTTCGTCAGATGCATGTAGTGAAAATTTCCAGGGGTAGGTATATATATGCAGGCAAGCTTGAGATAATGAGGTTAGTTCAATCAGGGAGGATGAGGCCCTGTTCTAGCAGTTGAGGTGTGACAACCAAGGGAGGAGAAACTGGTTTTGTAGTTGGCAAGCCATTCACAGTCTTTGTTTAATCCTGAGCTGATGGTGTCAAATTTGCAGATGAACTGAAGCTCGGCAGTTTCTCTTTGAAGTCTGGCCCTGAAGATTTTTTGCTGCAGGATGGCCACCTTAAGGTCTGCTATAGTGTGGCCACGGAGGCTGAAGTGTTCTCCTACAGGTTTTTGTATATTGCCATTCCTAATATCTGATTTGTGTCCATTAATCCTTTTCTGTAGCGACTGTCCAGTTTGGCCAATGTACATAGGAGAGGGGCATTGCTGGCATATGATGGCATATATTACATTGGTGGACGTGCAGGTGAATGAACCGGTGATGATGTGGCTGGTCTGGTTAGGTCCTGTGATGGTGTCACTGGTGTACATATGTAGGCAGAGTTGGCATCGAGGTTTGTTGCATGGATTGGTTCCTGAGCTAGAGTTTCTATGGTGCGGTGTGCAGTTACTGGTGAGAATATGTTTCAGGTTGGCAGGTTGCCTGTGGGCGAGGACTGGCCTGCCACCCAAGGCCTGTGAAAGTGTGGGATCATTGTCCAGGATGGGTTGTAGGTCCCTGATGATGCGTTTGGAGAGGTTTTAGCTGGGGACTGTATGTGATGGCCAGTGGAGTCCTGTTGGTTTCTTTCTTGGGTTTGTCTTGCAGTAGGAGACTTCTGGGTACACGTCTGGCTCTGTTGATCTGTTTCCTTATTTCCTCGTGCGGGTATTGTAGTTTTGAGAATGCTTGGTGGAGATTTTATAGGTGTTGGTCTCTGTCTGAGGGGTTAGAGCAGATGCGGTTGTACCTCAGTGCCTATCTGTAGACAATGGATCGTGTGATGTGCCCGGGATGGAAGCTGGAGGCATGAAGTAGGCATAGCGGTCGGTAGGTTTTCGGTATAGGGTGGTGTTAATGTGACCATCACTTATTTGCACCGTGGTGTCTAGGAAGCGGACCTCCTGTGTAGATTGGTCCAGGCTGAGGTTGATGGTGGGGTGGAAGCTGTTGAAATCGTGGTGGAATTTTTCCAGAGTCTCCTTCCCATGGGTCCAGATGATGAAGATGTCATCAATGTAGCGTAGGTAGAGAAGGGGCGTGAGTGGACGAGAGCTCAGGAAGCTTTGTTCCAGGTCAGCCATAAAAATATTGGCATATTGTGGGGCCATGAGGGTGCCCATAGCGGTGCCACTGATCTGGAGATATATATTGTATCCCTGATGATGCCACAGCACAACTGGCTGTTGAGCTCTGTGCCTTTATCCCCACACACAACTATTTCAAATTTGATGACAGTATATACAACCACATCTGCTCTAACCCCTCAGACAGAGACCAACACCTACAAAATCTCCACCAAGCATTCTCAAAACTACAATACCCGCACGAGGAAATAAGGAAACAGATCAACAGAGCCAGACGTGTACCCACAAGCCTCCTACTGCAAGACAAACCCAAGAAAGAAACCAACAGGACTCCACTGGCCATCACATACAGTCCCCAGCTAAAACCTCTCCAACGCATCATCAGGGATCTACAACCCATCCTGGACAATGATCCCACACTTTCACAGGCCTTGGGTGGCAGGCCAGTCCTCGCCCACAGGCAACCTGCCAACCTGAAACATATTCTCACCAGTAACTGCACACCGCACCATAGGAACTCTAGCTCAGGAACCAATCCATGCAACAAACCTCGATGCCAACTCTGCCCACATATGTACACCAGTGACACCATCACAGGACCTAACCAGATCAGCCACACCATCACCAGTTCATTCACCTGCACGTCCACCAATGTAATATACGCCATCATATGCCAGCAATGCCCCTCTGCTATGTACATTGGCCAAACTGGACAGTCGCTATGGAAAAGGATAAATGGACACAAATCAGATATTAGGAATGGCAATATACAAAAACCTGTAGGAGAACACTTCAACCTCCCTGGCCACACTGTAGCAGACCTTAAGGTGGCCATCCTGCAGCAAAAAAACTTCAGGACCAGATTTCAAAGAGAAACTGCTGAGCTTCAGTTCATCTGCAAATTTGACACCATCAGCTCAGGATTAAACAAAGACTGTGAATGGCTTGCCAACTACAAAACCAGTTTCTCCTCCCTTGGTTTTCACACCTCAACTGCTAGAACAGGGCCTCATCCTCCCTGATTGAACTAACCTCGTTATCTCTAGCTTTCCTGCATATATATACCTGCCCCTGGAAATTTCCACTACATGATCTGACGAAGTGGGTATTCACCCACGAAAGCTCATGCTCCAAAACGTGTTAGTCTATAAGGTGCTACAGGATTCTTTGCTGCTTTTATAGTTTAATGGAAATATTCAGCCCCTACAGCGGTCTTGCAGCAGGGAAAGCAGAGCTGATGGGAAGGGAACTGGTTTGGCTAGGAGCCCTAGTCCCCTTCTTTTGCAAAATAATTTGGAGAGGGAATCAGATCACACTGTGCCTCAGTTTCCCCTTCTACGGGGGGGATAGGGGGAGAGATAAAAGTCTCAGCCTGCTGTGCCATGTTGCATTCTGCCCTCTTGATATATTTGATTTCCTCCTCCAAACATCCCTCTCTCTCTCTGCTGGAATTCACAGCACTAAGTACCGGCTCGGGGCTTTTTTCCTGGGTTACATTACATGATCCCAACTTTAGTTCTGAAACAGACACTGGCAGGCACAAACTCACCCTCAAACAGCAACACCACCGAAAACCACAAAACCAATATTACAAACCTACGGGGATTCACAGGGTCAAACGCTCACCGTTGGAAGCCCCAGCAGCTGCCTAGGCGACTGAGGTCCACTGCAGAAATTCCTGTCTCCTCCTGGTAAGTGCTGGGGGGAGGGGAGGGGAAGGAAGGCTGCAAAGCACATTTGCCTTCTCCCCCCTTCCCCCTCCTGACCTGCAATACCCAGGCGGCTGCCTCTGCTGGCCAGCTTCTCTCGTTGCCTAGCAGCAATAGCTGCTGCTTCTGGGAGCCGCAGAGCTTTGCTTCCGGGAGAGACGCTGCCCGTGCGGGGCCCCCTCAGGCGCGGGGCCCAATTCAGGGGAATGGGGCAAATCGGCCTAAAGCCGGCCCTGACAGTATTTTTCAGTTCACCTCATGCAAGTACTGTTATGCAATCTCTTTATCATGAAAGTGCAACTTGCAAATGTAGATTTTTTTGTTTCATAACTGCACTCAAAAATAAAACAATGCAAAACTTTAGAGCCTACAAGTCCACTCAGTCCTACTTCTTGTTCAGCCAGTTGCTAAGACAAACAAGTTTGTTTATATTTATGGGAGATAGTGCTGCCCTCTTCCATAGGGACATGCTGGCCACTTCCCAGGATCTGCCTGAAGTAAGCACCGCCCAGAGCCTGCACTCTTCATCCCCTCCCACACCCCAACCCCCTGCCCTGAGCCCTCTCCCACACCCAAACTCCCCCCCAGGGTCCCCACCCCACATCCCCTCCCACACCCCAACCCTCTGTCCCAGTCCTGAGTCCCCTCCCACACTCTGAACCTCTCAGCCCCAGCCTGGAGCCCCTTCCTGCACCCCAAGCCCCTCATCCCTGGTGTGACGGGTTCAGTCACAAAGACCCCTTGGAACTGTCACCTGATGTTCTGAAATTACCTCTGAGCCCATTTTCCACTGCCAGTTTGGGACTCCAGAACCCTGCCTTGTTGAGCCAGACATGCTAGTCTGCTGCAGCTCAGACCAACGACTGGTCCACACCCCCAAAGCTGCAGACTTTAACCAAAAACTGCTCAGCAAGTCACCTATCTCCAGCACCCAGGCACCCAGTTCCCAATAGGATCCAAATCCCAAATAAATCCATTTTACTCAGTGTGAGTATAGATATATAAAAAAGCTTAAACAGGGTAAACTCATAAATTATCCACCCTCTATAACACTGATAGAGAGATATGCACAGCTGTTTGTTCCCCCAGGTGTTAATCACTTACTTTGGGTTTACTAATAAACAAAAGTGATTTTATTAAGAATAAGAAGTAGGATTTAAGTGGTTTCATGTAATAACAGACAGAACAAAATAAGTTACCAAGCAAAATAAAACAAAATACGCAAGTCTAAGCCTAATACATTAAGAAACTGAATACAAGTAAATCTTATCCTCAGAGATGTTCCAATAAGCTTCTTTCACAGACTAGACTCCTTCCTAGTCTGGGCCCAATCCTTTCCCCTGGTACAGTTCTTGTTAGTTCCAGCTCAGGTGGTAACTAGGGGTTTTGTCATGACTGGCAGCTCTTTGTTCTGATCCACCCCATTTAATATCTTTGGCACAAGGCAGATATCCTTTGTCTCTCTGGGTCACCACTCCTCCTTCTAAATGGGTGACCCCTCCTCCTAAATGGAAAAATACCAGGTTTAAGATGGATTCCAGTTCCAGGTGACATGGTCACGTGTCCTGTGAGACCCCAAGCCTCCATTCTTTCTGGCCTGACTCATATGAACACAGGAAGGCTTACAAGTAAACAGAGCCTTTTACAACCAATTGTCCTAGTCAATGGGAGCCATCAAGATTCTAAACCACCATTAATGGCCCACACGTTGCATAATTACAATAGGACTTCAGAGTAATATTTCATATTTTTAGCTTCAGATACAAGAATGCTAAATTCATAAAAATAGGATGAACACACTCAATAGATTATAAACATTGTAATACTACCTTACAAGATACCTTTTGCATAAAGCATATTCCAGTTACATAATCTTCACATTCCAAGCATATTTTCATAAAGCATATGGAGTGCAACGTCACACCTGGCCTCACTCCAGAGTCCATACCCCCAGCCAGAGCCCTCACCCTTCCAGTACCTCAGCACCCCATCCCCCGCCCAGCCTGGAGTCCCCTCCCACACCCTGAAGCCCTCATTTCTGGCCCCACCCCAGAGTCTGCACTCCAAGCCAAAAGTGCGTTCCCCCTCCCATACCCTAACCCCCTGCTTCAGCCCAGAGCCCCCCCCACACTCCAAACCCCTCAGCCCCAGCCCAGAGCACCTCCTGCATCCCAAACCCCTCATCCCCAGCCCCACCCCAGAGCCTGCACCCACGGTCAAAGCCCTTGCTCCCTTTCACACCCCATCCCCTGCTGCAGCCCAGAGCCCCCTCCCACACCATGAACTCCTAATTTCTGGCCACACCCCAGAGCCCACACCCACACAGTTGGAGCCCTCACCACCTCCCACTGCTCAATCCCCTGCCCCAGCCCGATGGAAATAAGTGAGTGAGGAAGGATGGGGAGGAATAAGTGACAGAGGGAAGGGGGATGGAGTGAGTGGATGTGGGGCCTCAGAGATGTGATAGGGCAGGATGAGGCCTCTGGGAAGGGGCAGGGCGGGGGCGGGGTAAGTGTGTTATATTTTGTGCGATTAGAAAGTTGGCAACCCTATCCAGGCCTACCATGGAGAGTGTGAGCATTCGTTCTAGCCCAGGAATCTTCTCTGCCAAAACACACATGCTGCCATCACCTTCATACTTACAGGAAGATTTGCCTCACTGGAGGTGGCCCAGAAGTTAATTCCTCACTCTATGTGTTTCTGTTTAGTGCAATCCAGCATACGTCATGTAAACTACAAGCTGCTGATTGCCTGGCATTCAGCTCCAAAGGAACCTACTCAGGGTGCATTAATCCCACTTATGTTCTAGTGCTGTCAAGAAAGTGAAACCTCTCAGAAGCTGCAGTTGCTCTCCTAAACTGAAGCATAGCCTTGGATGTTTTGGTAAGACCTTGCAAAATCTTAAGTGTTTTCACCTCTCAGCCCCTTCAATGCACTGGGCCAAACAATGCACTTGTTTATATCTGTGAAGCCCCAATAAACAGAATGGAGCAATAGGGTGTTATTGAGAGTAGGATTTCCCCCCTGTTATGTAAAGAAGGATATGGAGGAAGGTACTCCAACCAATCTCCTCTATGTTAATATTAATTTCTTATCTAGCACTTTTAATTGCTAAATCTCAAAGTGATTTCCAACAGGAAGTCAGTATCATTATTCCCATTTTACAGATGGGGAAACTGAGATGCAAAGCTGATGTGACTTGCCTAAGGTCAGTCAGCAAACTAGTGACAGAGGCAGAGCAGAATCCATGTCTCCTGTCTGGTACTCCAGAAGGCCATACTGATACACATATGGAGCAAAGAGAAGTCCTGTGACTCCTGTTCCCCTTCTTCACATGTTATTCAGGTTAGAAAGGAGAAGAGACTCTTCTACAAAATGCTGGAATGTACTAAAGTGAAGACTTGCCCTTGTGCACCTGCATTAAATGTGAGATTAGGAGTCTTGCATCCCACTAATGCTGCTTACATTAAGTTGCATGTGCTGTATTGTCTGTAACAAAGCCAATGCATTGCAGCAGATATTTCACTCTCTTTGCTACAGCAGCTGCTAATGCAACACATCTTGTAGTGTATCTAACCAGGTAACATGCCTTTGTTTTCAGTGTTCTGCACCTTTAAATCTCTAAGCATTTTTCTGTCTGCAGAGACGTGCAGTCAGTTTGTGTTCACTTCAGAACCAACAGTTATAGCGGAAACACGCACACACCGCTGTGTTATGGAGACTTTACTGTGTTCTTTCTTGATTCTCTTAATCCAAAAAAGGTCATTCTGAAGGAATGTATTGGATTGTCCTGTGTGCATGTTACAAAACATAACCAATTTAAGCACTCTTAGCAGTACACTGAGTAGAGATAGATAAAATATCATTTTTGCCTTTTGATTTAACTTAAGAATTGGTCCCATTTTTGTGAAACATTCACACTAAAATGGCTACAAGGAAAATTGTGCAAAGCAGCAAACTGGTGCAATTCCATCTACTTTTTGCTGCCAAATTGCCATTTCTGTGAAAACGGAGTAAATAACATTGTAGAAAACTGTCCTCAGTTTTTCATAGCCTCAGTTGTGGTTCTTTTTCTGCATTGATATGATTTTACTAGTGACAGCTCAGCCTAGAAGTTACATGCGGCGGCTGTTACTTTATTTGAGAACAGGAGCCCTGCCTGTTTCATTGCCATTGAGGGTGGGAAATGGTGGGGGATGTGTATAAATAAACATCTTCTTTGAAAGCCTAGGTTGCTGAATCTGTGACTGAGCATTGCCCTACCCACACTCCCATTGGTGCTGCCACGGCAGAGCTAGAAAGAGTAGCTAGGAAGAAACAGACCTCATGGTTACAAGTGACATTTGGGTGAGTGTAAGCAGAGTCTGCATGAGCTCTCCCTTGAAATTGGCTTGAGCATTGGCCTACTAAACCCAGGGTTATGAGTTTAATCCTTGAGGAGGCTACTGAGGGATCTGGGTTTAAAAAAAAATGTCTGGGGATTTGTCCTGCTTTGAGCAGGGGGTTGGATGATCTCCTGAGGTCCCTTCCAACCCTGATATTCTATTGCCTGGTCTACACTATGCATTTAGGTCAAATTTAGCAGCACTAAATCAAATTAACCCTGCAACCATCCACACAACAAAGCCATTTACTTCAACATAAAGGGCTCTTAAAATCAATTTCTGTATTCCTCCCCAACAAGGGGAATAGCACTGAAATCGACATTGCCAGTTCAAATTAGGGTTAATGTGGACACAATTCAACAGTATTGGCCTCCAGGAGCTATCCCACAGTGCACCATTGTGAACTCAGATGCACTGGCCAGGTAGACAGGAAAAGCCCCAGGAACTTTTGAATTTCATATCGTGTTTGCCCAGCGTGGAGAGCTGATCAGCATGGGTGACCATGCAGTCTGAGAATCAAAAACGAGGCATGGACTGTACAGAAGATACTTGATTTGATCGCTGTATCGAGAGAGGATTCCATGCTAGCAGAACTACATTCCAATAAACAGAATGCCAAAACATTTGAAAAAGTCTCTAAGGGCATGATGGAGAGAGGACACAATAGGGACTCACTACAGTTCCATGTGAAAGTTAAGGAGCTCAGGCAAGCATACCAGAAAACCAAAGAAGCAAATGGATGGTCTGGTGCAGAGCCGCATACATGCCGCTTCTACGCTGAGCTGCATGCAATTTGGGGCGGGGGGCACCACCACTACCCCACTCCTGACCATGGATTCCAAAGAGGGGGTACTCTCAGCCATGCCTGAGGATTTTGCGGATGGGGAAGATGATGAGGAGGAGGAGGACAAGCTTGTGAAGAGCACACAGAACACCATTCTCCCCAACAGCTAGGGGGCAGGAGAAGTAGCTCAGTGGTTTGAGTGTTGGCCAGCTAAACCCACAGTTGTGAGTTCAGTCCTTGAGAGGGCCATTTAGGGATCTGGGGTAAAAATCCATCAGGGATGGTACTTGCTCCTGTGAGTGAAAACAGGGGGCTGGACTTGATGACCTTTCAAGGTCTCTTCCAGTTCTATGAGATATGTATATATTATTATTATCTTTTTCTCAGCCTGATTGAAGTAGCCTTCCAACCCTCCCAAGGCAATATCACAGACCATGAAGCCATGAAAGGGACCTCTGGTGAGTGTACCTTGTAAATATAAAACATGGTTTAAAAGCAAACTTTTTTAATGATTAATTTGCCCTGAGGACTTGAGATGCATTTGCGGCCAGTACACCTACTCAAAAAGTCTGTTAACGTGTCTGGGGATGAGTGGAAATCCTCCAGGGACATCTCCATGAAGCTCTTCTGGAGGTACTCCAAAAGCCTTTCCAGAAGGTTTCTGGGCAGGGCAGCCTTATTCCGTCCTCCATGGTAGGACACTTGACCATGCCATACTAGTAGCAAGTAATCTGGTATCATTGCATGACAAAGCATGGCAGCGTATGGTCCTGGTGTTTGCTGGCATTCAAGCAACATCCATTCTTTATCTCGCTGTGTTATCCTCAGGAGAGCTATATCGTTCATGGTAACCTGGTTGAAATATGGGAATTTTAATTAAGGAGACATTCAGAGGTGGCCATTCCTACGGGGCTGTTTGCCTGCGGCTGAAAAGAAATCCTTCTCTGCAGTTAGCCAAGTGTGTGTTGGGGGGGAGGGGGCACATTGGCACTGAGCTGTTTGCGTTTGGCTAGCAGGGATCTTCCCTGATACCAGTCTCATGGTGGGGGGAGGGGTAAAGTGATCATCTCAGAGAATTGGATGGGGACGGGGGTTAGTTTGGTTTCTGCTGCTGCACGTTAACATGAAAACCGCAGTACTCAATGGGCTTTGCTTCATATGAGAAAGGGGGGTTGCTGCTTTTATGAAGGTTGCAGAAGCCGAAAGACAATGGCCTACCATGGCCGCACGCAAGCTGAATTCTGTTGCCCGGCCCTGCCTCTGTGATCTCTAACACCAAAGCTACAGACACTCAATATTAAGATGCAAAATGTGACCTTGTTCCGAAATCACGTGTGCTATGTAATGTGAATAGTGTTGTTCACCGTGAAAGAGTACACACATTGTTCTGTAAAATGTATCCTTTTAAATACTTCTCTCCCTTTCTTCCCTCCTGCAGCTGCAAATTTTTCAAGCCTCCCTCCTCCGTCCCGAAGGTGATGAAAAAAACGCATGTGAGATGAAATGTTCTCTGAAATCATGCAATCAACCCACAGTGAAAGAGCTCATTTGAATGAGTGGAAGGACACGGTATCACAGTACAAGAAAGCGGCCAACAAACATGAGGACAGGAGGGTCGAACGCGAGGACAGGAGGGATGCTCGAGATGAGAGGTGGTGGCAGGAAGATCAGAGGAGGCATGATGCAACGCTGCAGCTACTGCGAGATCAAACAGACATGCTCCAGCACCTGGTGGAGCTTCAGGAACAGCAGCAGGATCACAGAATGTACTGCAGCCCCTGTATAACTGCCCTTCTCCCTCCCCATGTTCCATTGCCTCCTCACCCAGACGCCACTCCACCCCAGTGGACAGCTCAAGCAAAAGGCTGTCATTCAACAAGTTTTGAAGTGGCCTTTTCCTTCCTTCCCTCCTCCCACACCTCACCCGGGCTACCTTGTCAGTTCTCTCCCTATTTTTATAATCAATTAATAAAGTATACATGGTTTTTAAACGATAGTGACTTTATTTCCTTTGAAAGCAAGCTGTGATTGAAGGGGGAAGGGTAGGTGGCTTACAGGGAATGAGTCAATCAAGGGGGCAGGTTTTCATCAAGGAGAAACAAACAGAACTGTCACACCCGTAGCCTGGCCAGTGATAAAACTGGTTTTCAAAGCTTCTCTGATGTGCACCGCTTCCTGGTGTGCTCTTCTAACTGCCCTGATGTCTGGCTGCACGTAATCAGTGGCCAAGTGATTTGCCTCAGCCTCCCACCTCACCATAAAGGTCTCCCTCTTACTCTCACAGAGATTGTGGAGGACACGGCAAACAGCAATAACAATGGGAATATTGGTTTGGCTGAGGTCTGAGCGAGTCAGTAAAGTGCACCAGCTACCCTTTAAACGTCCAAATGCACATTCTACCACCATTCTGCACTTGCTCAGCCTATAGTTGAACAGCTCCTGACTACTGTCCAGGCTGCTTGTGTATGGCTTCATGAGCCATAGCATTAAGGGGTAGGCTGGGTCCCCAAGGATAACTATAGGCATTTCAACATCCCCAACAGTTATTTTCTGGTCTGGGAAGTAAATCCCTTGCTGCAGCCATTTAAACAGAGTAGTGTTCCTGAAGACACGAGCATCATGAACCCTTCCCGGCCATCCCACGTTGATGTTGGTGAAATGTCCCTTGTGATCCACCAGTGCTTGCAGCGCCACTGAAAAGTACCCCTTGCGGTTTATGTACTAGCTGCCCTGGTGCTCCAGTGCCAAGATAGGGATACGGGTTCCATCTATCACCACACCACAGTTAGGGAACCCAAATGCAGCAAAGCCATCCACTATGACCTGCACATGTCCCAGAGTCACTACCTTTGGTAGCAGCAGTTCAGTGATGGCTTTGGCTACTTGCATCACAGCAGCCCCCACAGTAGATTTGCCCACTCCAAATTGATTCCCAATTGACCGGTAGCTGTCTGGCTTTGCAAGCTTCCACAGAGCTATTGCCACTTGCACCTCAGCTGTGAGGGCTGCTCTCATTTTGGTGTCTTTGCTCATAGACTCATAGACTCTAGAACTGGAAGGGACCTCGAGAGGTCATCGAGTCCAGTCCCCTGCCCTCATGGCAGGACCAAATACTGTCTAGACCATCCCTAATAGACATTTATCTAATCTACTCTTAAATATCTCCAGAGATGGAGATTCCACAACTTCCCTAGGCAATCTATTCCAGTGTTTAACTATCCTGACAGTTAGGAACTTTTTCCTAATGTCCAACCTAAATCTCCCTTGCTGCAGTTTAAGCCCATTGCTTCTTGTTCTATCATTGGAGGCTAAGGTGAATAAGTTTTCTCCCTCCTCCTGATGACACCCTTTTAGATACCTGAAAACTGCTATCATGTCCCCTCTCAGTCTTCTCTTTTCCAAACTAAACAAACCCAATTCCTTCAGCCTTCCTTCATAGGTCATGTTCTCAAGACCTTTAATCATTCTTGTTGCTCTTCTCTGGACCCTCTCCAATTTCTCCACATCTTGCTTGAAATGCGGTGCCCAGAACTGGACCCAATACTCCAGTTGAGGCCTAACCAGCGCAGAGTAAAGCGGAAGAATGACTTCTCGTGTCTTGTTTACAACACACCTGTTAATGCATCCCAGAATCATGTTTGCGCTTCAGGGCAGGGAAAAGCAAGTCACAAAGTTCCATGAAAGTGGCTCTATGCATACAAAAGTTTTGCAGCCACTGGGAATCTTCCCACACCTGCAACACTATGTGGGGAGACTGCAGGAACTATGGGATAGCTATGGGATAGCTACCCACAGTGTAATGCTCCAGAAGTCGATGATGAATGTAAGCAGAGTCAGGATGAGCGCTACCCTGACATCTGGTGGTGAATTGTAGAGAGTGTGGAAAGAATTTTAAGAATTTGCATTGGCATGCACTCCCCCCCCACACTTAGCATAACCCTACAGCCGCTTGGGATGGACTGCTTTGTGACAGAAATGAGTCAACCTCAGTGGTACTTGCTAAACATGGGACATGAGTTCCAAAACCCCATGAATGGAGAGAGGTTGGGGACTGGTGTGTGTACCTGATGGTATGGGCCCCTTTTGAGGGCCTGGAACACCAATTGCACATCCTCCTCTCTCCAATGTTAAAGAGTAGAGCTAATTTTTAATTCTATTAGGAGTCTATCTAGAGACTGCTGAGTTGAATTCATGTTGGGCCAATGGTGCACCAGCACCAGAGCTCCCCTACTAAGAGCTGAAATCACTGAAAGAGCTGAATTGAGATCACGGAGTGCTATGCTAACTAGTGGGGGAGCCTGAAGACCTATTGTTAAGCGGCTGGCAGAGCAGAGCAGTTTGCAGCGTGTTGGAGCAGCCCATGGAACAGTGAGTGGAGTGAAGCGGTTTGCAGGGACAGCTGGAGGAGCGGCACAGCTGGTGTGGTGGAGCTGGTCATGGTGAAGGCTGCAGCAGAACTCCATGGAGAGGCAGAGCAGTTGGCCCTGGCCCATGTAAGGTGCCTCTTAACACCCTGTGTGGACTTCCCCCCCATTTCCACCCAGGCTGGGGGGGAGTAAAACTCTGTAGATAAACTCTTGAATTCTGGGGTGGCACTGACCAGAGACTTTCGGGTTGTTGGACTTTGGGGTGATTGGGCTTAGGACCCTAAGGGGGAAAGGACATTGCGAAACGTATCTGGGGGTGGGGTTTTTTTGTTTATGGTTTGTGTTATAATCCTGTTTGTGATGTTTCTCCAGTGGGATGCCGCACTGTTTCCTTCCTTTATTAAGAAGATTTTGCAACACTCAGACTCCGTGCTTGCAAGAGGGGAAGTATTGCCTCCTAGAGGCGCCCAGGGGGGTGTGGTATGTAAGTGTCCCAGGTCACCGAGTGGGGGCTCGAACCGCTTATGCATTGTGTTTTTGAAATGGAACCCCTGGACACTGAACCTGGCCCTTTTTGCTGCCAATTCAGAGGAGCAGATGGGTTACAATAGCATCGGTACTATGGACGCACACCGCCAAATTAATGTGCTTAGTGTGGCCACATGCACTCGACTTTATACAATCTGTTTCCAAAAATCAATTTATGTAAAATCGGAGTAATCCCATAGTGTAGACATACCCTTAGACATCTAGTGGTGAGCTGTGAAAAAAGATTTCAGAAGCTGATCTCTTTTGCATGGACACATCCACCCTGCCTTGGTGCTCAGCATGACAGGATTGCTTGCCCAAATAATCACTTGTGGCTGGTATTGGATCCCCAGTCTCCTTGTTATTGGAGCAGGAGTAATAAAGGGTTAACCTGTGTGAACTGAGGGCAGCAGAACTGTATCTAGCATATCCTGCAGAGGGATTCACACACAACAGAACTGCAATCACTAAGTATTGCCTCTTAGAGGCATCCAGGGAGTGGTGTGTAAATTGTTCCAGGTCAGTGGGTGGGGGCTTGATCCAGTTTTGTGCTGCATTGTTGAAAAGGAACCCCTAGATACTGAAATGGTCCTTGTGGCGCTGGGTCCACCTGGCAGAAGAGTTACATTTTGAGGGGCTTGTCTGGGGTACCTGGGTCAGTACCCCTTGCAAGCACATCTTGAGTGATCCATTAAACTGGGAAAACCATTTTGTTATATTTTAGGGGGAAATTCAGTTTGACAATGGCTGTACCACATATTAGAGGATGGTGCAAGAGGATGAATATTGACCCTAAGAACTGTCTTCTGGTGACAGGCATACCATAGCTGTTCAATGAGGACTCAATAGAATCTATTTTAAGGGCAGCCACTGAGTGCCTGAGTAAGTGCAAAATGCATTGTTCTAGGAGCAGGAGAAATCTGTATACTATGTATAACCTGTATGCCCAAAAGGTTGTTACACTTTCCCCCCACTTTTGTCTCTTCTCCCTCTTGAATACCCTGTGAAGTGGCTTTTCCCCTCCCGCTCCCTCCTGGAATGAATGGGCTGCTTGAACAGGCTGGCAGATCAGAAGAGCTCCCAGGTAGACAAAGTGTCTGGAACTCTAATTAGGCATCGATCACATACCCAGTGCATGGACGCTGCATGGACACTGCCCCAGATGGAGTGTGACCAACCCAGATGTGGCCAAGTCATCTCTAGTTGCAGGCCATGAAGAGCAGGTCCTTAAAGGGGAAGGGGGCCATGTGCTCAGGAGTGCACTTGTTAGGGGGCTTATTCCTTCACCCTCTCACTTCCCTGGTCCTTCTCGCGTGTGAACAGAGAGCAACAATACCCGAAGTCCAAAAGCGCAAACAATTGATGTTTATTGGGGTGAACTTCCAGCAAGCATGATTCCAGTTTCCTTCCTTAGGTCCCCCTTCCCAGTTCTGACACCACAGAGCCTTGCCTGTGTCTCTGTTCCTGTTCCCATCCCTGTTCCATTTCCCCCTTTAGCAAAACATGATCCCAATTCCCCCATCCCCAGTCCCTGGTCCGATCCCCCTTTACTTCATGGACTGACTGCAGACTATATAGTAAAACTTGAGTTCTGCCTAGCTATACGATAACCAATCATTTTACCTGAAATTTAACTAACCAATCCTAACATATTTTAGCATGGTTATTTAACCAATTATATCCCACCACCTTGATTGGTTTACACCCAACAAATGAATCATACAGCAGACAGAAACAATCACAGAACCTGACAAACTAGACAGACAAACAATAGGGAAGTGGAGGACTACAGTGATAGAACCAATACAGAAATGAGGATTTCACAACCCAGCTATGATAAGTGAGTTCTTGCCAGACAGGATGCTAAACAACTAAGTTTCTTTTTACATCTTCTAGGCTCTTCAATCTTCTCTGGAGGTGATAGGAATATCAGGACAGGATTGTATTCCTAACAGCCAATAGCACCTTATTTCAATGTGACTAGTTTGGAATGTGAGGCTGTGGCCATACATTTCCCAGTTTATGGCTGACCTCTGCTGCTTAGCTGAAGAACCAGGCCTCAGACCTGTCACAGTAAGAGAAGGCCATTACACAGGACAGACAGTGATTTTTGATTCTTTCTTTTATACCTCTATAACTAGCTAAGTGATAAGAATACTCCTAAATTCTTAAAGTATAGGCCTTTGCAGACAGGCCTGAATATCTATATCCAAAAGCACTCACAAGATTGTTCCTCCCATAAAGGCCCTTGCCCGAGTGCCTGGCCAGCGGTTCACCGCATTGCATTCCACCGTGCCTCGGAATGACTCCATCAGTAAAATAGATGTGAGACTTACCTACCTTTGTAAAGCATATCAACAAATATAGCTGAAAAGTTCTGTGCACGTGAATAAAGTTGGTATCTCCAGTTGTATAGTGCCCCTACCACTATCCTGGAGCACAGGGTCAGTACTAACAGGGAAGGAGCCTCTTACTGAATGACTTGAGAAAGCCCATTTTGCTTTTACAAGATAGTAATAGGTTCAGCTGAGCTGTGGCAAGGAATAGCTTGTCCACATATGCAGTGGTGCTAGAACAAATTTTATAGTAGGGGTGCTCTAGGTGGGAACCATGTATTTGGGTTGTTACTACTACTTCAAGCCAGTGGGTGAGGCAGCACCCTCAGCACCTGTACTTCCAGAACCTATGCAAAGAAGAGAATAATGAGTGTCATACTCATCTAACCCTTCTGCCAGGTAGAGCCAGCAGCAACAAGGGCTGGGTTCAGTATCTAGGGGTTCCTTTTCAACAATACAACACAAAATTGGCTTCAGCCCTCACCCAGTGACCTGGGACAATTACACACCACCCCCATGACACCTCTAAGAGGCAATACTTCCCCTCTTGCAAACACAGAGTCTGAGTGTAGCAAAAACTTTTAATAAAAGGAGGTAAGTAACTCAGCATTAATTTGGGAAAACACCGCAACTAGGATTCATAAACACAAACCATGAGCAAAAGACCCACCCCCAAGTAAGTTGGGCAGTGTCCTTTTCCCTTCAGGATCTTAAGTCCAGAAGCCAAAAAGTCCCTTTAACGTGCCCATCCCTTCTCTGTACCCCACTCACAGTTCCTGTCTTTGGCCAGTGCAGCCCCAGAGTTCAGAGGTTCATCCGCAGAGTTCACCTCCCACCCTGTGTGGACATGGGTGGGGGGTCGTAAGGAAGCACCTTACATACTCCACTGCTCGGGCACTCGCTTTCACCCCAACAGCTGATTGCCGCATCTCTGCACGGCACTGCTCTGGTCCTCATCACCAACCACTCTGCTGGCCACTTATAGACTCATAGACTTTAAGGTCAGAAGGGACCATTATGATCTTCTAGTCTGACCCCCTTCACAAAGCAGGCCACAGAATCTCACCCACTCCTGTAACAAACCCCTGACCTATGTCTGAGATATTGAAGTCCTCAACCTGTGGTTTAAAGATTTCAAGGTGCAGAGAATCCTCCAGCAAGTGACCCATGCCCCACACTGCAGAGGAAGGCGAAAAACCCTCAGGGCTTCTGCCAATCTGCCCTGGAGGAAAATTCCTTCCTGACCCCAAATATGGTGATCAGCTAAACCCTGAGCATGTGGGCAAGACTTACCAGCCAGACACCCAGGAAAGAATTCTCTGTAATAACTCAGATCCCACCCTATCCCAGGCCACTGGGCATATTTACCGCTAATAGTCAAAGATCAATTAATTGCCAGAATTAGGCTATCCCATCATATCATCCCTTCCATAAACTTATCAAGCTTAGTCTTGAAGCTAGATATGTCTTCTGCTCCCCTTGGAAGGCTGTTCCTGAACTTTACTCCTCTCTGATGGTTAGAAACCGTCATCTAATTTCAAGTATAAACTTCCCGATGGCCAGTTTATATCCATTGTCTTGTGTCCACATTGGTACTGAGCTTAAATAATTCCTCTCCCTCCCTGGTATTTATCCCTCTGCTATCATATCTCCCCTCAGCCTTCTTTTGGTTAGTCTAAACAAGCCAAGCTCTTTCAGTCTCCTTTCATAAGACAGGTTTTCCATTCCTCGGATCATCCTAGTAGCCCTTCTCTGAACCAGTTCCAGTTTGAATTCATCCTTCTTAAACATGGGAGACCACAACTGCACACAGTATTCCAGATGTGGTCTCACCAGTGTCTTGTATAATGGTACTAACACCTCCTAATCTCTGCTGGAAATACCTCGCCTAATGCATCCTAAAACCGCATTAGCTTTTTTCACAGTCATATCATACTGGTGGCTCATAGTCATCCTGTGATCAACCAATATTCCAAGGTCCTTCTCCTCCTCTGTTACTTCCAACTGATGAGTCCCCAGTTTAAATAAAAAATTATTGTTATTAATCCCTAAATGCACGACCTACACTTTTTCACTATTAAATTTCATCCTATTACAATTACTCCAGTTTACAAGATCATCCAGATCTTCCTGTACGATATCCCGATCCCTCTCTGTATTGGCAATACCTCCCAGCTTCATGTCATCCACAAACTTGATTAGCACATTCCCACTTTTGTGCCAAGGTCAGTAATAAAAAGATTAAATAAGATTGGTCCCAAAAACCGATCCCTGACGAAACTCCACTAGTAACCTCCTTCCAGCCTCCTTTCAGTATGACCCGTTGTAGACTCCCTTTTAACTAATGTTCTTTATCCACCTTTCAATTTTCATACTGAGCCCCATCTTTCCCAATTTAGCTAATAATTCCCCAGGTGGAAACCGTATCAAATGCCTTACTGTAATCGAGGCAAATTAGATCCACTGTGTTTCCTTTTGTCTAAAAATCTGTTACCTTCTCAAAGAAGGAGATCAGGTTGACTTGGCATGATCTACCTCAGGGGTTGGCAACCTTTCGAAGTGGTGTGGCAAGTCTTCATTTATTCACTCTAATTTAAGGTTTCACGTGCCAGTAATACATTTTAACATTTTTGGAAGGTCTCTTTCTATAAATCTATAATATATAACTAAACTATTGTGTATGTAAAGTAAATAAGGTTTTTAAATGTTTAAGAAGCTTCATTTAAAATTAATTCAAAAGCAGAGCCTCTCGAACCAGTGGCCAGGACCCGGGGCAGCGTGAGTGCCACTGAAAATCAGCTCACGTGCCACCTTCAGCACATGTGCCATAGGTGCCTACCCCTGCTCAAGAGTATCAGAAGATCAGCCTCTCTGGGGAGCTTGTCATCCGTTCTCTTTCTCCACTGCAGCATTGCCTTCCCATCCAAGGACACAGCAGGTATAATTCTCCATTGCTTTGCACTTTGTGGTGCCCTTTGGACATGCCAAGTGAGTATGAAACACTACCAATCTGAACTGGCACTGTTGTACACTCACTTTGCATAGATGTAAATGACAATACAAGACAGTGGAGAGGCCTTGAACAATTTTGCATTGTGTAGCATGGGTGTCTGCAGGTACAAGTCATAGTACACAGATCCTACTTTCCTCGGGCAACATTTCTTATGGCATCTGTGATTCTGATCAGGTCTTTTATGAACTCTCTTCTTTTAAGCCCCTTGTCCAAACCCACTTCTTTGTCTACTATAGACACATTTAGCTTCCCATGTGACTGCATATTTATCTTATCCTTTCCCTTGTGCTTCCCCACCACTCACCCCTGCAATGTTATCAGCTCCTCCTCATGTTCTCCTCTTGACAGGAGGCCCTGATTGTGCAAAAGACTTGTTTGTCATGCTTAACTTTAAGCATTTGAGAATTCCTGTGTAAAGTTAAGAGTGTGAAGCTTTTCAGGATTGGGGTCCTAGACTGTAAGCTCTTCAGGACAGGGAATGGATTTTAACAGAATCATAGAATATGAGGATTGGAAGGGACCTCAGGAGGTCATCTAGTCCAACCCCCTGCTCAAAGCAGGACCAATTCCCAGCTACACCATCCCAGACAGGGCTTTGTCAAGGCTAACCTTAAAAACCTCTAAGGAAGGAGATTCCACCACCTCCCTAGGTAACCCATTCCAGTGCTTCACCACCCTCCTAGTGAAAAAGTTTTTCCTAATATCCAACCTAAACTTCCCCCACTGCAACTTGAGACCATTCGCCTTGTTCTGTCATCTGCTACCACTGAGAACAGTCTAGATCCATCTCTTTGGAACCCCCCTTTCAGGTAGTTGAAAGCAGCTATCAAATCCCCCCTCATTCTTCTCTTCTGCAGACTAAACAATCCCAATTCCTTTAGCCTCTCCTCATAAGTCATGTGCTCCACCCCCCTAATCATTTTTGTTGCCCTCACTGTACTCTTTCCATTTTTTCCACATCCTTCTTGTAGTGTGGGGCCCAAAATGGACACAGTACTCCAGATGAGGCCTCTTCAATGTTGAATAGAGGGGAATGATTCACGCCCCTTAATCTGCTGGCAATGCCCCTACTTATACAGCCCAAATGCCATTAGCCTTCTTGGCAACAAGGGCACACTGTGGACTCATATCCATCTTCTTGTCCACAGTAATCCCTGGGTCCTTTCTGCAGAATGCCGCTTAGCCAGCCGGTCCCTAGTCTGTAGCAGTGCATGAGATTCTTCTATCCTAAGTGCAGGACTCTGCGCTTGTCCTTGTTGAACCTCATCAGATTTCTTTTGGCCTAAATCCTCCAATTTGTCTAGGTCACTCTGGACCCTATCCCTACCCTCCAGCATATCTACCTTTCCCCCCCAGTTTAGTATCATCTGCAAAACTTGCTGAGAATGCAGTCCACGCGATTCTCCAGATCATTAATGAAGATATTGAACAAAACCGGCCTCAGGATTGACCCTTGGGGCACTCCACTTGAAACCAGCTGCCAACTAGAAATGGAGATCACTACCCATTGAGCCCGACGATCTAGCCAGTTGTCTATTCACCTTATAGTCCATTCATCCAGCCCATAATTCTTTAACTTGCTGGCAAGAATACTGTGGGAGACCGTATCAAAAGCTTTGCTAAGTCAAGAATAACACATTCACTGTCCTGGGAGCTGTAGTTCCTTGGTAGCTCCCTGCCTATAGAGTCAGTCTTGGAGCAGGGAAAGAACTACATTCCCAGCATTCCCTTGGCCACTACCACTGGAAAGGAAGAGGCAGGGAGGGAGGTAGGTGAGATCTGATGCTTTAGCTGCTGTGAATGGAGAGCTGCACTGTGAAGGGTAGGGGTACCATATTTTAACATTCAAAAAATAGGTCACTCCACAGGGAGGGAGGGTACCCGCACCCTGCCACCATCCACTCCCTCCGACTGCCCCCCCACAGAAACCCCAACCCATCTGATTCCCCCTGCTCCCTGTCTCCTGATCACCCCCTCCCGGGGCCCCCGCCCCCTATCTAAGCACCGCTGGTCCTTGTCCCCTGATTGCCCCCTCCCGGGACCACTGCCTCTAACTGTCCCTTGGGACCCCACCACCTACCTAAGCCTCCCTTCTCCTTGTCCCCAACTTCCCTTCTAGGACCCCACCCCCTACCTGTCCCCTGCCAAACTCCTGGGACTCCATGCCTATCCAACCACTGCCTGTCCCCTGACTGCCCCCCTGAATACCTGACCCATCTAATCCCCGCTTTTCCCTGCCCCTGACTATCCCCCCGAACCTCTGCCCCATCCAACCCCCACTGCTCCCTGTCCCTTGACTGCCCTCCCAGAACCTCCTACCCCTTCTCCAACCCCCCAGCCCCCTTACCATGACACTCAGACCAGCGTGTCTGTCTCCACGCAGCGCCAGACACGCTGCTGCATACATGCTGCTGTGCTCCACCACAGAGCCACAGCCCCCCACCCCGCACCTGCCTTCCAGATTTGAACACCTCAAAATTCAGGAGTGCTCAAGCTCAGTTTGGGCAGCTGTTACTTCATTTCTCCCAAATCAAATATCCTGATCCACTGTAACTAACTGTAGAAAAAGTAGGATAAAATTGAGCAAGAAATGCTTCCCAGTGGTATTAGGACTGGAATTGCTATTTTCAACAGCCATTGCTTTTGTTTGTTGTTTAAAAGGAAGACAGTGATATTGCATTGGCAAATTCCCCATAGAAAGAAAGAGTGGAACAAAAGAATAAAAAGGCACCTCAACTTTTCCTCATTATGTAGGACAGTCTTATAATATTCATCCAGATATCCACCAATCACACAAGCTGAAAATTGTTCCACTTTACTGCAGTTCTGTAACCATATGGGAACCAGTCCTGTCTGTGTTCTGTGCACATCTACAATTCCTGCTGGATGACCTGCCCTGGGAGCAAGTTACCAGTGACCTAGGGCTGCGGCAGGAGGGTGCAGGTGGTGGTGGGGAAAAGAGCCCAGGGCTGGGGCAGCAGGAGGTGTGTGTGGGGGGCAATGAAGGGGGAGCCCAGAGCTGGGGTGGCAGGGGGTATGGGTGGCGGGGGAGAGCCCAGGGCTGGGGCAGCAGGGGAGTGCGGCGAGGAGCCGAGGGCTGGGACAGGAGGCAGCCAAAATTTTTTTTTGCTAGGGGCGGCAAAAAACCTAGAGCTGGCCCTGTCTGTTAATGATCAGATTGGGTGCCACGGGAGATACCATGGCACAGTGGCATCAATTAGTGTGTGCATTATACATTTCTCTTTTGTAGCTATGTTCGTGATGGTGTAGGGTCCTATGTCCACTGATGAGGGAATGTTGTCTTAGCAGAACCAATGGTAAGCAATATTGTCTAGAGGTTGGAAGCAAGTGGGGTGGGGGAAACTGGTAGTCAAAGCTCCTGGGTTCTAGTCCTCTGCCACTGACTCACTTATATGACCTGGAGCACATGCTTAAGGTCTCAGCTTCCACATCTGCAAAACGGGGGTAATGCTGTCAGAACTGGCGGGTGCTTGTAAAGTGCTGTGCTCTGAGATCATCAGGTGGTGGAAGGTGTTGTGTAAGGGCAATGTATCGTTGCCTGCCCTGCGCCCCAGCACTTACCCCCAAATTAGACAGCAAGCCCCAAGCGCTGCAGAAGGAAAGATTTGCTGGTGGGGGACAGGGTGTGTGCGTGTGCTTTACGCCCATCTCTCACTATGAGAGACCAGGATGGGGTGGAGGGGGCGCGGGAGATTACCCCAGAGCTGCCCACTGAAGGGCTTCTTGCACCTCCCTCTGCTACATGTGGCACTGGCGACAGGCCAGCGGCTGGGTTAGCGAGCCTTTGGGACCGAGCCAGTCTGACGAGCCCCGCGTTTCTGGCGTGGGACCGGTGGAAGAGCCCTGGAGAGGCGCTGTCACTGAAAGCGTTAAAGCTGCGCTCCTCCTCTCGCCGTACAACCCTTTCCGGTGACCTTCCCAGCAGCCTTTGCTGGCTCTCCCCCAGCGAAACAAGAGCGCAGGAGCTTCAAACGGCTGCAGCCTCAGGCCGAGTTGGGTACCGGAGAGGGGCCGGCGGGGGCCTCGCTAGTGGAGCCCAGCCGGGCTGGCAGCGGCTCAGCGTGGTCTGGCTCGTTCCGGCTCCCCCTACGTAGACACAGGGGTCGGACTCGTGGTGCGTGTGCTTCCCTGGTCGAACGGGGCGCGGCTGGGTAAGGGGGGTGGGGCGTCTGCAAGTCACGGGCACTGGCCAGGGAGCTGCCTGCCTTGCTGGCCGCGCCTGGGGTGAGCCATCCGACGGCGGTATTCCTGCGCGCTGGCTGGGACCTCGGGCTCCGCTCCCTGTAGCCCCGGGTGTCTCCTGAGTGCGGTTAGGTGGCTATACGTTGGGGTCCCTGGTTGTAGGTATCTGAGGGTCAGGTCTGTGCGAGCCGTGACTTCTCCAGATTCACGTAGCGAGTCAGTGTCACTGCGGGGCGAGAACTCAGCGGGGACAGTGTGGAGGACGGAGGGAGCAGGGAGGTGCTGTTTGCTAATTCGGCTTCTGTGGCTTCATGCCCATCACTTCATCTCTCTGGCTTGCTTGCCCTAGCCATAAAATATGGGCAACAATACTGACTTACCTTCTTCATAGAGGTGGACAGAGCTGTTAAGATTTGTTAGTGCACAGTCAGCCTGTGGAACTCCTTGCCAGTGGATGCTCTGAAGGCATAAAGTATAACTGGATTCAAAAAAGAATTAGATAAGTTCATGGAGGATAGGTCCAACAATGACTATTAGCTGAGATGGTGAGGGATGCTACCCTATGCTCTGAGTGTCCCCCCTTCCATTCCCTACATCTGGCATGGGTCACTTGACGATTGCCCTGTTCTCTTCATTCCCTTTGACGCATCTGGTATTGGCCACTGTCAGAAGACAGGATACTGGGCTAGATGGGCCACTGGTCTGACGCAGTGTGGCGGTTCTTATGTTCTTAATGTTTGTAGAGTGCCATAGAAGTGTGAACTATGACTGTGTCATGTGACCAGAAACTCTGTTCCTATGTCTGTCTTTTTAGTTAGAGGGTACCCCATCACTGTGGCATGGAGATGCTTATAGAGAAGTGTCTTCTAAAACTATAAAGTACCTAGGTGATCTGTTAGCTAGTGCTTCAGTTGCACAGGATGCTGAAACACTCAAGTTTGATTGTTGTTTATTTTATTATGAAGTGGATGGTGGAAAGATGCACTTGCCCAGTACATGGCATTGCTCAATTTGACCATGCAGCACCATGCCGATTGCACAAAGATTGCATCCTGGTGCCATTTCATCATGCAACATCTCATTGCTGATGGTTTCCATTCATTGTGGGCACTTTAGGCTCTGTTTTTGTTTAAATTAAGATCAGAGGTGTGTGGCTCTCTCCACATGTGCTGATGAGATGAGATGAGCATTTGGCTTTATGGGATGTGTTCGCCTGTCATGTTGGCAGTAAACAAACTGCAAGGTGGGAAGGATTTTACCTATGTGCTCTGGAAGCTGGAAACCTTTCATCTTAATTGCATGTGTAATAATGAGACCAAGTTGTCACTAGGGGGAATTGAGATGACATATTTGCAATGACTGCACACCTGGGCATTAAACACATAGGTTTGAAACTGAAGACAAGAGTGTTTTTCTTGGTTTCCCTCTCCCCTCATTGTACCCTTCCGAAAATAACATGGACACTGTCAACTTGGTGAAAAATCAGAATCTACCTAAAAGTTGTAGCATATTTTTTAACTGTAGACTCTGATCCTCTGGATTTTGATCCACCTACACCATCATGGTTTAAAACTGATCCTTGCAACACAGTCTTGCTGCTAGTTCAAAAACAAACAAACCTGTAACTTCTAGTACTGTAGGTGGGTGAGAGTGCATCAGCACCAGTTTGTTTGTTAGGATCTGGGGGCTTAAAAATGTGCAGTGATGCATGGTTTTTCAGTGACATTTATAAAGCATGCCCTGCCTCTGTGTGAATATGCTTGCTGAATATTAAACCTCTTGATCCCAACACAAGGAACAAGAATTACATTTTCTTTAGACATTTGCAGGACACACAATAAGTCAGAGATGTGGGGGGGGGGAGGGGAGTTGGGGGGCGGGGATTATTTTTAAATTCTCCAAGCTGCTTCAGAATCACATGCAGGTGAGGGAAATTAGGAGGCTTAAAGCTGCAGTAGCATTTTTAAGCTAGGTCAGTAGTAGATAGTAATTCCCCATGGGCACTTTTTGGGTATGCCTTGGTCAGACAGAAATGGTGGATATGCTGGATCGCTGGGCCTTTTGGCCTATAACCTCGTGTCTCAGGAAATCAACTTCTTTTGGCAGGAATTTTGCTTTCTTTCTGGCCTATGATGTTAGATGGCCTAACCTTAAGATCAGTGGTTCTTACTGAACAAACAACTTTTTTCACACTTGTGTAAAAGCATACAAGGTAAAGATTGTAACACTTAAAAATACATAACACACCTTTTTTCTGTAGTTTCAAGATGTTTCTCATCTTCTGTTTAAGGATCTTAGTGCTTCAAAACCAAACTATTTTAGCCAAATGTCTGTGAAATAGGGAAGTACTATCCTCCATTGTACAGACTGTGCAAATGAAGCATGGAGAGATTGACTTGTGCAGACATAGATCTTGCTGGACATGAGTAAACTTGCATATAGCTTGATCTGAGTGCAAGATTGTAAATAAGGGTGTGACAGGCTGTGCCCTGGAGATTGTTTTCAGGATAACTGAGATAAGTGGGAACAGTGTGAATTGATAAACATGAAATGTAAATAAGGTAAAAACATAAGTTATTGGTCCTTACATGATGTGCAAAGTGATTGGTTTTTACATGATCCATAAAACATCCAAACCAATTAGATTAAAAAAGTATAGATGTTAGTAGCTAGGAAAAACATATAGAAACTGTGTAGTGTGAGGTCTAATTTGGATTTGTGGCATCAGCCTGTACCTAACCCTGCTCAGCAAGGGTTAGGTACAGCTGTTGCATGCCTAATAAGGTTACTACCTTAGCGATGATCTGGAGATGAGCTGAGGGTTTGGATCTCAGAGAACTGGATGGAGCATTCTCCCAGAACTGTGTGACATGTTCTGGGTAAGCCAAGTGGAAAAGATTTTGGAGGGAATCCTAACAACTTGTCAAAGGCTAGAGAGAGAGAGAGAGAGAGATACTGTGGCAGAGTCAGGAATGGAACCTCTCTTTCTTCCAAGTATTGTGTCGTAGCCAGAAGTCTCTTCTTCCTCTGACATACTGAAGACTGACAGAAAAGTGATATTGTTTGTTATGATGCTCTCCTTTAGCAGAGAGTGAGTCAGCATGGCTCAGATAATGGCACCATCTTCATTCAACCAGCCAACTGCTCTTATGATAACCAATTTCTCTCTTGTAACAAACCTGCTCCTAGGCCTTTTCCTAAAGCAGCTACCTGAATAACTAATTTTGCAGAGAAAATCAGGACTCTGTAACACAGAATGTTTGCACAGACTTCTCTTTAGGCTTGGATGGTTTCCATTTTGTTAGCTCTTTGTCTCCACAGTATGACTTGACTAAAAGCACAGCAAAGTGGAGAACTGTGCTAAAGAATTGCCAGGTCCACACTACCAAACCCAGACAGGACTTCATGTCTGTTCTATAGAGTCTGTACTTGCAAATGTTCTTGACTAGCTTGGACTGTTTTCATCTATAGTTTCACCAAGATATGGTTTAGGACATTGTGACACTGACAGGCCAGCTCAAGCCAAAGCCATAGGGCAATTCACTTGTGTGTGAATATCAGAGAAATGTTAAGTGTAATAACATGCATAGAGTAAATCACTCATGTTAATTGAGATCAAAGGAGATGTTAATTGTATTGTTTTCGCCTATCTAGTTCCTGTTGTTTGCTATCATATTACAGTTACACTAGGTATATCCTGTAATTAGATAATCCTAGATCAAAGTGTGTGTTAGTGAACATCAGAAGGTATTTGATATATAAACGTCATGAAAACTAATGAGGGATTGTTGTTTGCTATTAAAAACATTTGCATTTATGTATAATTCTGTAACTAAAATTACTCCTCAAAGAAATCTTGTGAAATGTTAATGAAGGACTTAATGGCTGTACCAGGAAATGCTAATTTCAAAGCAAGGAGCCAGGTAGTGAGTAAAAACACTTGTCAGATTGTTATCTGCGGAAATAAGATATAAATACTGATGCAAAGAAATCCTCTTTCATCTCTATTTGGACTCTTATAGGGAAGATACCAAATGCAAAGTGGAGATCCCGTGAAACAGCTGGGTTCCCTGAAAAATTTTTTGGGAAACTGAGTTTAAATGATAGCAGTTGATATGATAGACTTACAAACTTAGACTCACCTGGTAAAATATTTTACCTGCTTTAATCTCTAACTCTCTCATTTCTTTTTCTTAGCTAATAAATATTTAGTTAATTTACTAGAGAATTGGCTGCCTGCGTTATCGTTGGTCTGAGATCCAAAGTACCAATTGATCTGGGTAAGTGACTGATACTTTGGGATTGGGAGTAACCTGATTTGTTATTGGCCACTGTTGGAAGACAGGATAGTGGGCTAGATGGTCTGACCCAGTATGGCTGTTCTTATGTGATTTTCGGTTTATGTGACCATTATCACTAAGGCCAGTTTGTCTGGGTGTCAGGATAGGTTGGAGTGCCTAAGGGGATTGTCTGTGACTCTGTGGTAAGACCAGTATAGTGATCCAGGAGGCTTGGTGAAATCTGCTAATAGAATATACCACCAGTTTGGGGTATCTGTCCTGTTTTCTGACCCTTTGACCTGAGTTTGGCACTCACAGTTGTGAGCCACTTTAGACAGTGTGACAGACTGATATTTTATCTCTTCCTGAGCCAGTGCACCTTTCCCTGAAACACTGTCTACCCAGCTTGTGGGAGCCTTTTGATTTCTTTCTCCAGATACAGTACTTAATGTTTTCCAGTCAGTCAGTACTCATTCATCTACAGTCTGTACTGTAGATGAAAACATCATGCAGGTAAGCTGCTAGGCAATCCCAATGCCCCTTGAAGACTATGTCCAGCAGACTCTGAAATAGGGACAGAGCACCAAGTAACCCAAAAGGCATAATTGTAAATGTTGCCCAGTGCTACCAAAGACTGAGTTGCTGTCCTGAGGTGCATTTCTATGCAAGCATGACCAGTCCACTCACCTCCATTAGTAAGAGGCTTTCCCAGGTGTGTAGTTACTCAAAAATTGATGGTAATATTTCATTTTTTAAAGTGTTTTTTCACCCTTCTGTTTGCCCTTATGACTCCCAGTCCTGGAGATGGATGTGCATGGTGGGGATCCTTACTTCCCACATAAAAGCCTGTTAACATGGCTCTGCATGGGTACAGGGTTTTGCCTGCACATGCCTGATTGCATGATCAGGTCTTATCTATTTACAACTGAAATGCAACTCTATGGAACATAGCCAGGTAGGTGAAAGAGAGGGGTATTTTGGTCAAAAGAACTGTGCCAAAACTGCTGTTAAAAAGGGCAGTGGGACCTTTAATATCCATGCAAAATAGACAAGACCTCTGCTCTGTAGGATTTGAAAGACCCATGCCGTGTAAACTGCATGGAGTTCTATTCTGGAAACGAGAGCTGTGTCCGCCCTGCTCTTTCTGTGTGGTGGTGGTCAGGGAGTGGGCTGAGCGGCCATTTCAGGGAATATCATGTATATTTCTATATGATACTAACCTGTTTTCCAGCAACATATTTGATTTCTAGCTTACAGTGTATGTCATTGGCCATCATGAGTTTCAGATGTCAAGGGGAGTCGAACACTCGAATGCAAACATGGCTTAACATCAGACAAGGTGTCCTACGTTTAACAGTAAATGCAATCGCTAGTTAGTCAATGCTTCCCCAGCCTCCATGAATAAGTGGCATTGTCTCTAATAGTGGGACCACAAAACCAAAGTGGGGGGAGATTTCTAATGGAAACTCCTGCAA
This sequence comes from Gopherus evgoodei, assembly GCF_007399415.2. Taxonomy (NCBI): domain Eukaryota; kingdom Metazoa; phylum Chordata; order Testudines; family Testudinidae; genus Gopherus; species Gopherus evgoodei. The sequence continues at coordinate 2,500,899 of NW_022060059.1, forward strand.
ATTCAAAACTGCAGGTCAGGGAAGCTACCTTCCTTTTAAAAAGTTGATTTTTCTCTGTTCCAAAAAGAGAGAAGCTAAGAAGTTAATGAACCTCTGGAAGGGTCATGGTGGAGGAATGTAAAGGTCTCTTTAATAAATGTGTAACTCAGTCAGTTATGTTACATAACCTTTGTGCCCTGAACAGCTGCAGCTCTGTCAGCAAAAACAACGTGGAGAACTCAGCCCTTACAAATGTGTAGCTTGTTTGGTAAAGGAAAGCTGGAAGCATGCAGAGGGATCAATATAAACAAAGGCTAAACAGAAAACAAGGCAGATCAGAGCTGTTAAAGTACAGACTGGAAATACTTAGGTTATTAGCTGCTGGAAATACCTAGCTGTTAAAGTGCAGACCGGAGATACCTAGCACTGGAATGTGTTACCTAGGGAGGTGGTGGAACCTCCAGCCTTAGAGGTTTTTAAGGCCTGGCTTGACAAAGCCCTGGCTGGGATGATTTGGTTGGTGTTGGTCCTGCTTTGAGCAGGGATTGGACTAGATGACCTCCTGAGGTCTCTTCCAACACTAATATTCTATAATTCTAAGACTGAAAAAATTGGGTTTGTTTAGTCTGGAAAAGAGAAGACTGAGAGGGGACATAACTGTTTTCAAGTACATAAAAGGAGGAGAGAGAAAATTTGTTCTTAACCTGTGTGGACAAGACAAGAAGCAATGAGCTTAAATTGCAGCCAGGGAGGTTTAGGTTGGACATTAGGAAAAAATTCCTAACTGTCAGCGTGGTTGAGCGCTAGAATAAATTGCCTGGGGAGGTTGTGGAATTTCCATCATTGGAGATTTTTGAGAGCAGGTTGGACAAACATCTGTCAGGAATGGTCTAGGTAATACTTAGTCCTGCCATAAGTGTAGTGGACTGGACTAGATGACCTCTCGAGGTCCCTTCCAGTTCTATGACTCTATGATTATCTAGTCAGGAAAGAGAACCTGTTGTTCTCCTGAGCAGGAGCAGTAAATTAGCCAGAGTCTTGCTGTGCAATTTGTATAGGGCATCTAAAATTAGCCAGAATAGAATGGGATCTACAACCATTCACCTCCAGTTTGTTGGTCTGAATTTAGCCCAGTTTGGTAAGGAACCAAAAAATGTTACTATCTGACAGTTTTGCAATGGCTTTTGTGAATCTGTGGGGCTCGTTCCAGTATCTAATGCACAAGAGCCCACATTCATAAACCACCATCACAGAACCAATTACTGTAGTCCTGTTAATCTTTGTACAAAAGCTAAGGTCTAAATGGACCAAGGAGAATGCCCTAGCCTCTCATCCTTAGAGGCGTACTCACCTTATCCCTGAAGAATATTGATAGGGCAGTATGAAAAGCGCTTGCACTGTTGTTGTCTGTGCTGCACTCTTTCTGGAGAGGACTCCAGTCTCCGTGTCATGTTGGCAGCTTTCATAAGCAGAAAGTCACTTGAAACTACAACCAACTAATCATGATCTTGAATATTCCTGTTCAATGGGAAATCTAAATGCTGACGTAATTACTAATTACAGGTGCTGGTAAAACAAGAGTGGTCCAAAGGTATCTCCAAAGAATGGATGCCTGAACCATCTTGAGCTAGCCCTGGAGTGAATTCTCCATAATGTGTTGGGAGGGAGAGAGATTCCTACCCAGGTACATTTGGCTGAACAGGAGTGGAACTAATGGTAAAGGAAAGCAGCTCTCATGCACTAATGACAGGAGAGATGGACCCCTGAGAGGGATGGTACAAAGTGGAAAGCTTCTCCAAGGAATTAGGAAGCTGTGGAATTACCAACTCTATTGTCCCTCCTCATTGTACCCTGTTCCTGTTCATGCAGGGAGTCTGGATAAATCCAATGCATGAGTTGTTAGTGGCTTAGTCAAGACTGAGAGTTATCCTGCTGTGAGGAGTTCTTGCTGATTAACTGGAGTTCAGAGGCATCTGCCAGTGTAAGACCTGGTCTACACTATGCGTTTAAACGATTTTAGCAGCGTTAAACCGATTTAACGCTGTACCCGTCCACACTACGAGGCCCTTTATATCGATATAAAGGGCTCTTTAAATCGGTTTCTGTACTCCTCCCCGACAAGAGCAGTAGTGCTAAAATCGGTATTACCATATCGGATTAGGGTTAGTGTGGCCGCAAATCGACGGTATTGGCCTCTGGGCGGTATCACACAGTGCACCGCTCTGGACAGCAATCTCAGCTCGGATGCAGTGGCCAGGTAAACAGGAAAAGCCCTGCAAAATTTTGATTTTCGTTTCCTGTTTGCCCAGTGTGGAGCTCTAATCAGCACGGGTGGCAGTGCAGTCCCAAATCCAAAAAGAGCTCCAGCATGGACCGTACGGGAGATACTGAATCTGATTGCTGTATGGGGAGACAAATCTGTTCTATCAAAGCTCCGTTGCAGAAGACGAAATGCCAAACCGTTTGAAAAAAAAAATCTCCAGGCTACACAGTGCTGCGTGACAAGCGTAACGGGAGGCCAGAGACTCAAATGGACGCTCATGGAGGGAGGGAGGGGGTACTGAGGACTCCAGCTATCCCACAGTCCCCAGCAGTCTCCAAAAAGTATTTGCATTCTTGGCTGAGCTCCCAATGCCTGTAGGTTCAAACACATTGTCTGGCGTGGTTCAGGGAATAGCTCGTCAATTTACTCCCCCCCCCCACGTGAAAGAAAAGGGAAAGAAATCATTTCTTGACTTCTTTCAGTGTCACCCTATGTCTACTGAATGCTGCTGGTAGACGCGATGCTGCAGCAGTGAAGAGAAGTATCTGCTCCTCTCCCCTCCCCGGTGGCAGATGGTGCAGTAGGACTGGTAACCGTCCTTCTTATCAACCTGTGAGTGCTCCTGGCTGGCTTCAAGAGAGGCTGGCCGGGGGCGCCTGGGTGAAAATAGGAATGACTCCCGCTCATTCCCAGTAGATGGTACAGAACGGCTGGTAACCGTCTTCATCATAGCAACTGGGGGCTGAGCTTCAATCAGCCCCCTCCCTTTCATGTGAAAAGAAAAGATTCTGTACTGCCTGGACTATCATAGCAGTGGGATGCTGGGCTCCTCTCCCCCACACTGCTTAATGTCCTGCCTGGACTATCATAGCACCGGGAGGCTGTCTCCCCCTCATTTTATGTCACTAAAAACTCAGTGTTTCTTATTCCTGCATTCTTTATTACTTCGTGACACAAATGGGGGGGACACTGCCACTGGAGCCCAGGAAGGTTGGGGGAGAAGGGAAGCAGTGAGTGGGGTTGTTGCAGGAGCACCCCCCCGTGAATGGCATGTAGCTCATCATTTCTGCGGGATCTGACACAGAGCAGCTGTACTCTCTGATACACTGCTTCTCTAGTACATTTGCCTCATATTCTAGGCAGGACTGACTCTGTTTTTAGATACCATAAAGGAGGGATTGACTCGGGGAGTCATTCCCAGTTTTGCTTTTGTGCCCTCGGCCAATCTCAGCCAGGGGCACCCATGATAGCAGCAGACAGCACAGAAGGACAGATTACACTGGTAGCAGGTGGTACAGAACAACTGGTAACCATCTCTGCTATCATGCAAAGGCAAATGAATGCTGCTGTGTAGCGCTGGAGTATCGCCTCTGTCCGCAGCATCCAGTACACATACGGTGACTGTAAAAAAAAAAAAGCTGAACGGGCTCCATGGTTGCCGTGCTATGGTGTCTGCCAGGGCAATCCAGGGAAAAGGGGCGCGAAATGATTGTCTGCCGTTGCTTTCCCAGAGGAAGGAATGACTGACAACATTTACCCAATGATTTTTGCCCCATCAGCCACTGGGCTCTCAACCCAGAATTCTAAGTGGCGGGGGAGACTGCGGGAACTATGGGATAGCTATGGAATAGCTACCCACAGTGCAACGCTCCGGAAATCGACGCTAGCCTCGGACCATGGACGCACACCGCTTAGTGTGGCTGCGTGCACTCGACTTTATACAATCTGTTTTATAAAACCGGTTTATGTAAAATCGGAATAATCCCGTAGTGTAGACGTACCCTAAGAGGTTTGAGCCCTGTAACAAGGGGAGTTAACTAGATGGTGCTACAACATACTTCTGCGACTGAAGTTCAGGTCTTGTTGGTTAGAAGATACTTGAACAAAGCAACTGTTCCTCCATCTAGAGCAGGGGCTCTTGACCGTGGGGTGTGAACCAGTGTTAGGGGGTTGCAGCCATTCTGCTCTTCACATATGGCCAAAGGACAGGGAGGTCTGAGTTCCTAGGGAGGGATTGTGGTATGGCAAAAGCTAACCCTCTCTGGTCTGAAGCTAATAACAGCATGTAAACAAGTCCTTGTACCCAGAGGTGCGTTTGGTCTCCCTCAGCTTTCCAGTGAACAGGACCTAGTGCACACAACAGTGTATGGATGGTTTTTAGTTGCAAACAATTCAGGATCAGAATATATTCTGCATCTCTTGAATCTAGTTTATTCCTCTCGGTCTCACAAAGGAGGGAGTAAAATTCAGAGGGACATGGTGACTGCTCTGAAATTAGATTCAAGGAGACTCCATTTCTCCCTGTGGCTTTCCCTGGATAGTTTGCAATAATCACTGTGCCTTCTTGGCAGACCAAAGGAACTGCATTAATAAACACACATGCCAGTCTGGCAACAGCTCATGAAAAGAGCTGATGTTCGCTTTGTGGCTGCCACTTGAAGTGGTTGCCTTAGAAATGTCCATGATAATGAAGTAGCTTGCTAATATCTCTTGCTAGGAGAAAACCAGGAACGCCCTCTAAGCTGAGTAGTGCTACAGAAATGCTGGGGGGAAGAGGGATGATGGAAATGACTCTGAAACCAATGCTTAAAAAAAAACAACCCTAGGTGTTGCTAACAACAAAGTGTCAATACATTAATTCTGGGTCTTATCCATCCTTGCCCCTCTCCCCTCCACTTCTTGCTTTACTCCCATGTGTCCAACCTGCTCTGGATGCCAGGCTGTCATAATGAGCCTGGGTTCTCCATCATTCAGGCAGCTAAATTACAGAGCAACACTTTTTAAACAAAATAACAGCAGTTGATCTTATCAGAATTCCCTGCAGGTAACAAGTGGGCCCAGATAACGCTGGCAGAATAGCCAGGTCGCAGGGAAGGCAAAGCTGTGTGCCTGCTACTGCTATTAATTGTGATAGCAGTGCACATGTGAGTGCATGCACCCCCTCATTTCTTTTCTCCCCTTCCCACTGCCAGTGCATCTGACGTCATAGCCTCAGCAGTCTGGTTTTGTGGCCTATGTGTGGGAAGTGAGGATTCAGGTAGGAGCCCCAGATTAATAGGATCTGGGCCCTTTGGTCTGAGGAGGACCCTCACAGCAGTGAGCAGCATGTTGTGCAACTGGCCCCTGTCCCAGCAGCACCCTGTGCCTGAGCCAAAGCCCACTGAAGTCAGCAGAAATATGTCCATTGAGGATCGTGGACTTTTGAATCATTCTGAGAGGAGAAGCTGGGTGTAGGGAGCTTCTTACAACAAACCTGGGTCTTGCCAAGGTGGGAGCTGGAGGAGGGGTGTGCAGCGGAAAAGGGCAGCGTCTGGAGTTGTATGGCTATCTTGGTGGTAGGACAGTGAAATTTAATTGTGGGGTATCTTTCTTGATGTGCTTGAGGTGGGGCATACAAAGCTTGGTGGTGCATTGGTCCAGTGTAGTCTTAATCAACACCTGCTCAGATAAAAATCCAAGCCTTGCACTCTCAGTTTGAGGGCACCCAATCCTGGAGACTTGGGGATTCCTCTGCACTCAATCTCACCTCACACTGCCTCTGTAGGTGAGCCCCTTGCTAGAGTATTTCCTCTTCCCCTTCATATGTGATGGTTTATTCTGCTGTTTTGGGTAGTACCCCTAGAGTCCCTGCCTGAGACTGTTATGATGGGTATATGGAAGATCTACACTTGCCTTTGAACTTATATGCATCTGAGATCCTCTCTGCTACAGTTGATAATTAGTTAATTGTATGTTTGTTTTCAAAGGTGAAGAACTGAACAGCTTGATAACCTAAAGGGAGGGCTCTGAAGCAGCACACAGTGATGATTTGCTCACTGAAGGTGTCATGTGGCTTAAAAGAAAAGGGTTACAGAGCTCCAGTGTGACTCTGCCTCCCTGCTGTGACCTGCCTGAATGACCCTGCCATACCTTCCATATGGAATCCTGTCAGCTGGCAGTGCTAGTACTGAGATTTACTGGCGAGTCTGATGAGAGGAGAGCCAGGCAACTGAGTGCTCGGGGTTCTGCTGACTGTGCTCATCTGAGCCAGGGCAGTTCCATGCCAGTGATTAATGTAAGCAGCTGCAAAAACATTGTTTAGTGTTTGAGCCACAGCTGTCAGGCTGGAAGTCAACTAACTTCTGAACTAGCCAGTTCCAGCAAGTAGGGTACCACATGCACTCAAGAACCAAAATCTGAACTCTGCCTAGACATCTCCTGGCTGGCATCCTGACAGTTAGTGGGGTCCCCCACAGTCTTCTCTCCCCCGGCCCCAAAAAAGGGCATTCATATACTCACTACCAAACAGAGTGACGGAGTCCCATCTGATATGATAGGGTCTGGCTGCCCACGCTAATTGAGCTTATTAAGGTCCTGGGATAGCACAAACAATTTTAAATAGTGACGTGACACCTGGTAAGTAGCACTGGGGCTTCCTAGTAGATGGGAAACATTCCTTGCTATTTGTAAAGAAGAAGCTGTACAAGGGTTCTGATTTCACTCCACCCCTTTTTTCTTCTTTTGCATATAGGCTGAAGACAGCTAGCTGAGCCCAAGAGAGTTGATCCACAGTTTGGTATGTGAGACATATGCCAACCCTCCAGCTGGGACACTAGCAAGTTGGATTTAGCCTACCACTTACCCCCTCAGCGTGACCGGCCCAGGACGTGTGGGCTGCCGCTCTCATTCCAACAGGCTGGAGGTTGAATCTCTTTCCACTTTGACAAGGGAGACGCTCCTTTGCTGTGCCATTTCCTTCCTGTTCCTCTCCCACAAAGAGCTGCAAGCCTGAAAAGAGTGGATCCTTCTATGTCTCTGATGACCAGGACAGCATCCCGCAGCCACTTTCGGTCTGGAGCTGTGGTGACTCCAGAAAGGGCCATGGCTACTATAGGCATCCCTGGGACACAAAACTAGCAGAGGCTTAACCTCTTCACTTGCACGGCATGCCCTCTTGTGCCACGGGTACTACCTCTGTTACTACCCACCAAGTGCCTTGTCTCCTTAACTGGCTTCTGGGACAGGAGTAATGTCACTAGGGTTCTTGTGGGAGAAACATGGCCCAGCTGGCTGCGCTAGCAGGAGTCCCGACTAAGGATGTAGCTACAGAACACTAGCACAAAAAAGCAGATCGGGAGGGGCTTTGATCCATGCCCCTTGTCCTGCCGAGTGAGCGATGGGCCGCTTGGATGACCATGCCAAGAAGCGGATAGTGGAGCTGCGCAAAGCCGGGCTGAGTTTCCGCAAAATCAAGAAAGTCCTAGAGCTGGACAATATCCGGGTGACCCCGCAAGCTGTCTACCTGTTCCTCAAGCGTAAGAATGTGGAGCTGGCACAGTCTCCAGGAGCCTCCCATTTCCAACCAGCTGGAGGCCGGGGGAGCAGGAGAATGGCCATCAACCGGGCTGGCTGGGAGGATGAGCAGCTCTGGAACTTGCTGCAGGAAAATGAGGCTGATCAGAACAAGCAGGCAGAGCCCAAAGGCAGCAGGCAGCCAGGTCCCAGGACCCCAGCACTCCCCGGAAGAGCCACCGTGAGCTGCAAGGAGCCATACCTCAATGACAACCAAGACTGCAAGGATGGCATCAAAATAGTCAGCGTGACATCACTGTGGAAGGATAGTGGGCAGTTTGGGAAGGTGCCTACAGTGCCCATGGGCCCATCTCCAGCAGCACAGCTATCCGCTATTAACAGTAAGGCCTGGCTTTCTCATTTGTTGTCCATTAGTCTTGGATAGGCCTCTCCACTTCTCTAAGCAGCCTGATGAGTTGCCAAGCAGTACCAAGGGTCTCTGCTCACATCTCTGTTTTCCAAACCCAGGCAGGCTGGACAGGATTCTTAGGCCCTGGAGCATAGCTGAGGTGGGGGGAAGGTGCGTGGTGGAGCTGGAAGGACTTAGTCCCTATAGATGGAGGGGTCTCATTTCCCTGTGGGACTGGGGAAAGGCTGGCACTCAGTTCAAGGGTCTCATTTGAAGGTGCTTCTCTCTCTGGTTACTCTGTCAATCCATCCAGGTGACGACTGCTCTGGAACTCTGACCTCAGCTGTGGGTAACCACCCGGCTCTGCTCCCACCAGCCATGGCGCAGCAGCAGCTGAACACCAGGGGCAGGATGTTCTTGTCGCCTGCCAGGAATCCAGCCTTAATTGTGAAGAAGAAGATTGTGGACAGGGCCATCCACCTCCAGAAAAAGGTACAGGGCTGGAAGAGGCAGACTGGCCGTCCTGTGTCTAGAAACCCCTTCTCCAGCCAAGCAAGATGGGGGATACGCTCAGGCAGCGATCCATCAGGTTACAGTTAAATTGGCATGAAAGGGCTGGTAACGCTCCCTGCATCCTCAACTGGAGAAGGCTCTGTGGGAACCCAGGCTCCAGTGCACAGAAGGGACAAGGAAATCCTGGGCTTGTATGAGTTGCCCTCTCAAGTGACCTGCTCTGTGGAGTTAGGTAGGGGGACATGAGGTCAGCTTGTGGGGAATGCAGCTGTCTTCATGCAGTCTGATGGATTTGATGATTCGGGCCCAAGGCTCCCCTCCCCCTTTGCCTCAGCAGGTTGGCTTTTGCCCACTCAGGATCTTTGAGGTATGTTTGTGGCTCTGTGTGGCCTTGGACAAATCATTTCCTTTCTCTGTGCCTCAGTTATCCCTGCTTAGCAAAGGGGGAAAGACTGCCCTCCCCCATGCGGGGGAAAGTCCTTTGAGGGCTTCTGTCAACAGGTGTCCTAGGTAGTCTCCAACCCGCAGGCTCCACCAGTACCCTTCCACAGCGTGGATGGAAGCTTCCGCAGCTGCACTCCCCACACTTTGGACACCGTGACAAGAACTTTGTGTTACTGGTGACCCCAGACCCATCCTACACTGCAACTGGCAACACCTGTGCCTCATCTAGAAAAGGAGAGCAGGAGAGAAATGAGTTTTTGGGCTGAGCACTGCCAGCCGGACCAGAGACCCATGGTCTGTGGACTTCTAAAGAATAGGTTTGATCCCCAATTGCTCCAGGTTTGGTCCCCTGGCCCAGGTGGTAGCTTCTGTTCATTCTGAGGTCTGTGCTCGAGAGGAAAGGGGAGGACTGAGGGGCAGCAGCAGAGCTGAGCAGGGAGGCGAGACACAAGGATTGCAGGAGGTCCTGCAGGGTGCCAGTGAGATGCATTGGCAGAGCTTAGGGGAGGGGAGAACCCAAGAACGAAGCTGCAGGTCAGGACTGAGCCACACTTGGACACTAATCTGCATGACTGAGGCTCTAGCAGGTGCTCGTGAGCTCTAGGGTCACTTGCAGTGTAATAAGGTATACTGAATCCTGTACATGGCTGATGCTTGTAATTCTCTGACATGGACTATGCCTGTTATGAATGTCTGCCTGGTCAATCTGATTCGACGACTGTCTTGCCCTTCTTGGTGAGAGTGCAGTTGGCCAACCAGCCTCCCAGGGCAAACCCATCTGTCTTGGCAGCCTCTATGAGCCTCAGTGCACATGTAAATAACCTAAGATGCACACAGTCTGTAGGCACTAGCCCATCGAGTGAATGAACCATCCAGTTGCCATGGCCACCAGGATGGATCACCACAACACATTCTGGCTGGCTTGTCATGCTTCCTTGGGACAAAGCTGTAAGGGCATGGCCATCTGTTCTTAATGACTCTGAGTGGATGCTGATCTCTGCCAGGACTCAAATGTCAGGATGCAGAGATAGCATGGGGAAAATGTACAAGGCTGAGGGGCAGATTGATTTTACATTTACTGTCCTGATGGCAGCATTTCTGGGGTAAGTAGCAGAATTATGAATAACAGCCAGGCAGAGGCAAAGCTGGATCTGAGAGGAGCCTGATGTTCTGTATCTGCTCCACTGCTAGGCCCACCCTGTTCTACTGTTGCTCAGGGCTGGTCTACACTTGGGGAGTGGGGGGGTTCAAACTAAGATACGCAACTTCAGCTATGCTATTTGCATAGCTGAAGTCAAAGTATCTTAGTTCGACTTACCTGGCGGTCCTCACGGTGGCGAGTCAACTGCCGCGGCATCCCTGTCGACTGTGCTTACTTCTCCTGCCGAAGTGGAGTGTGGGCGTTGATTAGCGGATCAATTTATCACATCCAGATGAGACGCGATAAATCGATCCCCGATACATCGAACACTACCCACCGATCTGGCGGGTAGTATAATCGTACTCTCAGATGGCCAGCCCACTCTGTGCCCTGCCCAGGAGTCTTGCTTTCAGAAGTGAACACTGCTGATTGGGGAAAGAGGAGCACGTGGCTACGCTAATGAGGAGCCCTATTCCTGCGTGTCCCGTTAGAAGCTGTTAGTGCACCCAATTGAGTATCTGGTCCTGGCTTCCTTTCCATGGAGCACTGCCTCAGTCCCACTGTGAGACTGACTGAAGGCCCACATCTGCACTAGAAGTTGTAGTTGCCCTCCTCCAGAAAGGTTATGTATGTAGGCTTCAGGTTAGCAGATCAAGAGAGTCCCACAGCCGCTTCTCTCCCTCCCCAGTCAGGCATTTCCTAGCAGGCCTGAGCATACAGTCCTTCACGCTGCTTTCTGAAAAGGCATTGTGTCTTTTAGTTTTGAACACTGCAAGACTACTACAGAGGGGCCAAGCTGAAGGTGCACTGGCACAGCTGGGTGGTGGGCAGGGCTAGAGTCGCAGTGACAACGTACAATGGTAGATAGGATTGGAGGTCAGATCAGATCAGAGGGATGCAGCTGTCTGATGCTAGCTGGCCTCATCTCACATGCATACCTGCTAACTCCTGAATGCAGAATACAGAGGTCTGTGCCAAGCTGGTTGGTTCTATAGGAAATGGCCCATCACTTCATTTCTGATCTTTCTTCTAGGTCAAAGATGCCAGCACCCAAACAGCCTTGCTTAACTCTGCATGTTCTTCAGGCAATCAGAACCCTGTGTTGGGTGGGCAGATGCTGGCCCCCTCACCTACTTCCTATGCCATTGCCGAGAAGCTGGATGCTGTACACAAACAGGTGCAGAAACTGACACATGCAATGCACGCGGTGCTAGAGAGACAGTGCCGCATGGAGCGCCAGCAGGAGCAGCAGCAGCGTTTCCAGCAAGAGGTGCTGATGGCACTTCGGCAGCTCAGCTCCACCGTGAGCCATGGGACAATGCCAGGAAACGAGCCCTGTGTCCCCTTCAGCAGCATGGCTGATCCCTCACCCCCTGTGCCAAACTTCAGCCAGTTCAGGATGGAGCTAATCTGATGAAAGGCTGATGCCAACATTCATCGGCCTGGGCATGAGTGGCCTGGAGCTAGCTCTGGACAAAGCAGCTGGCATGGGCCACCCTAGCTGAAATATAAAGGGATCTCAAACAGGCAGCTGCAGCTGAGTGAAGAGAAGCAGGCATTAGGACTTCAAAAACTGCAGCTCTAAGAGCCTGGCTAAGGCCCTGCTACTGCAATAACAGAAGACTGGGAGGAGGAAGGCCCCAATAACACCAAGACTCAGTCTGCTTTGGCCTAGTTAATCCAGCCCTGCTGCCCCCAGGAAGAGGCATGTACCAATGGGAAGCTGAAACATGCCAAAGGAAAGCCTTAATTCTAGCCACTGCATACAGCAAATGAAATACTGGTTTAGCCCCCAAGGCCCAGGCCTAAAGGATATGGAACGCCAGCAGCTTAGAGAAGCTGTCTACAGCCAAGCACCATGCTACGTTAGAAGGAAAACATGGCGGCAGGCATCACTCTCTCCTTGGCAGGGCAAGCATTTAATGTTTACACAGGGAAGGGAGCGTGAGCATTAGAATGTCCAGGAGCTTGGGTTTTGGATGTTTTGTGCCCCTTCTTTCAGAGTTGTATATGGAGAGTAAAATAATCTCAGTAAAGTCTATACACCCACTGCTCTAGAAACAGACTGGACTCTATGTGGCATGCTGGTTGTTTTTCATACACCAACCTCCCTATAAGAGTATGCCTCCACGGTAATGAGAGACCTATCTACAGCTAAAGTTCTGGAACAGTGAAGCCAGGGCAGTGCATGCTGCAGGGTAGGCTAGCTGCAGGGATAATGAGCCAGTGTTCCAGGCAAGCTTGTACCCCTACACCAGCTGCACTCATGCTCCAGGATTGATGGAGGGTGGAGGATTCTCCTGCAATGACCAAAATTTATGGAATAAGGAGCAGGGGTAGGAACTGCTTGTTTCATTGCACTTCAGGCCAAGTGCTAGTAAGACCTCTCTCTGCCCCAGAGAAACCAAGGATAGCTGTCGCAGCTGACCACAGCTTAAACAGCCCCATTCTTCCATTGCTGCATTTGGATTGCTGTACAATAAAAAACATCTGAATACAACACAGGGTACATAACATGGGGTAGAGTGGGACTCTGGCACGGGGCTCATCGGGTACATAACGCAGCGTGGAGTGAGTCTGTCAGATGGGGCTTGATGGGTACGTAACACTGGGTGGAGTAGGTTTGTTGGACGGGGTGGGAGGGGTACGTAAGGCGGGATGGACTGGGAATGTGTCATGGGGCCTGTTGGGTACATAACAGGGTGGAGCGGGACTGTGGCTTGGGGCCTGGTGGGTACGTAACATGGGGTGGAGCGGGTATGTCAGATGGAGCTTGGTGGGTATGTAATACGGGATGAAGCAGGAATGGGGCTTGGTGGGTACGTAATGCGGGTGGAGGGGGTCTGTTGCGTGGGACTCAGTGAGGATGCAATGCCACCTGGAGTTGGACTGTCGCATGAGGCTGGACCGGTACGTAATGTGGGGTGGAGCAGGACTGTACCAGAGTCTTGGGGCCCGTCAGGTACGTAACGAGGTAGAGTGGGACTGTGGCTTGGGGCTTGTTGGGTACATAACGTGGGGTAGAGAGGGTCTGTTGGATGGGGCGTGGTGGGCATATAACAGAGTGGAGTGGGTCTGTTGGACATGGCTTGGCTGGTACATAACACGGGGTGGACCGGGATGGTGGACTGGGACCTGTCGGGTACCTGATGGGTGGAGCAGGTCTGTGGCACAGGGGCCCTCAGGTTCATAATGTGGGGTGGAGCAGGTCTGTAGGATGGGGCTCGGCGGGTACGTAACACAAGGTGGAGTGGGTCTGTAGGATGGGGTTGGTGTGTTCATAATGCGGGGTGGAGCTGTTGAACCAATCTAGAGGAATGTCCCTATAGCTGCATCTATCATCGGGGTTTGTTGTTAGCACCTTAAAAAAAAAACAACCCAGCTAGGATGTGTGGGTGAAAACAACCAAGGTATTTATTAAACCATCAACAGTTCTGCACAAGGTAAACCAGAGGTAAACCAAATGAATAGGAACATATGTAAAGCAAGGACCCCCACAACAGGTAATATAAGGTAAGTAAAGGACTGACAGTATGCTGACTGAGGGTAAGTTCCCTCCCCTAGGATGGGACCCGGGTAAGAGGATGGAGGATCAGTGGACCACTATTCTGTCTTGCAGCTCTGAGGACCCTCATGACAGGACAACTCTGGACTCCATCCAGATAGATGGAACCCACAGGTAAGGAGTGGACCTCAGGAGCAGGCAATGACAGTTCTGCCACAGCGATGACTTGGCTTGTACTCCACCTGTGATGTCATGGGTATTTGTCCTCAGCGAAAGAGTGGCAGCTGGTGTCACAGTCTCACTCTCTGCATGCAAGTGAGAATTAGCCTCCTGCAACCAGATGAAAGAGTGTGGTACTCAGCGTACTCCTCTGAGGCAATCTAGAGAGCTGAGATGTCTGCTGTAATTTCCAATGGCTGCAGCAGCAGCACCTCCTCCAGACTTCCACTCAGAAGGGTAGTCTCTTCTGCTGTGCAGGCCCTTACATGCCCTGCTGTTACTTGGCAGATCATAGGTCACATGGTTTGCTTGGTTTCCCGCCTTTTAGTAGAAAGGGTGGGAAACTACACTTGAGGAGGGGGGAAGAAGGGCAGGCAAGATGGATTCCCAGTTATTTGGGCATTCAAGATGACACACCTAAGATGTTAAGCACCAAAGATTTTACCCTACATTCCCCTCCTTGCCAGCGAGGAACCCTATATTGGGATTTCCGATGCTGGCACAGGATTACATGGGGCACATTGGCACACCTAGACTTTGCCTCTGTTTACCAAACTCATGTTGCGACCACCCTGCATTGCAACACAAACAAAACAAACAAGGGATGTGCAAGCAAATGCCAGGTATCTGTCACTTTGCTGGGTTGGAGACTAAAGATCTCTGCCAATTACTGATTGCGGCAAACTTCTTAATCCTTTTTAGGACTGCTTCTATTTGATTGGACAAGTGATGGATGGTGATTAAGATAGAGCTATACTGTTCCATCACTTCATCCACATGCCTAATCAGCTCAGGAGGCTCCATTAGTTGGCTAATAAGTGAAGTATAGAGGCCCAAAGTGACAGGCTCAACATGATCATACATGTGAAATGAAGTCCTCATGTTTCTGGATGTCATTTGCTCTGACTGAAAATCAGTATCACATCCCTTAATTGTTAACACGTAGCATAAGCACAAATTTGGATACACATTATTATTGATGACATAAAATGTGTTTACCACCAGAGACTTGCAGGTACTGCAGAGACACACACACAATAGTCATTGATTACCACCACCTGAGAATGTTCTGATGTCTTGGGATGCAGCTTGTAATGACACTTACCTTCATCTGTGCTTAGACAGATGTGCTGCCCTAGGAATACTTTGATGGGCACAGGTACCCCTGATTGTTAGCTCATGCTTATGGGAAGATATCTATCACATGATAGTCTGTCCCTTCTCGGATACCCAGTGGGGAAGATCTGTAGGCATCATAATGGTACCATTTGCTACGATACCAAGAGGTAGCAGCTTATATGCCCACTGGACAGTGCCATTCATAATTGTTAAGACTTGAGCTGTGGCCACTTTTGTGTGCGGGTTACACATAAAGTCAAGGAGCTTCTACCAGGCATGATGAACCTTGAATGGAGGGACATCCTTACGCATGATGTTCCTTAGTTCTATAGGTAGGGTTCCTCGAAATCCTGCCTTAAGGATACTGCTGGATACAGTTTGTATCCATCCTTGTACCTGTGTACAAGCAAGGGCCCAAGAGAGGTTACCCTGCAGACCTTCGACACCCTGCAGCATCTTGGCAGAGTCCTGCTTTTGGGCACGGTACCAGTACTTAATGACAGTGGACAAGTCATACCCAAGGTCACCACCTTATTAAGGGCCTCAGAAAGTGGGTGGTTTAATGTGGTCACTTCCCAACCTAAATTGCTAACCGTAAGTGCTAGGGACCCCGTTTCTATGGAGCTTATGAGCCCAAGTCCAGCTCCGACTCCTCCCATGACCTTAGTGGCAAGGTCTCACCTCCGATGACCCCAGTACCTGGGCTCTGCACCTCACACCTACACTTCCTTGCCTAGCACTGCAGATCTCACAAAAGGCAAGCATTTAAGTTCTATGCTCCTGACTAATACCAGCAGATTAACACTGACTCTTTTAATGGAATACTGAGGATCTGAGATGATATGTCTTAAATTCTCGTTTACCACTATGGGTCCAATGTAACTGACCTGTGGGTGAGGTATGATGGTCACCTCGAGTGTCTGAACAGCCCCATAAGGTCCCACTATGTGCCAAATACTGGACTCACTGGAATCGGTAGTAATTGAGATGTTTCCATAGCACTTGCTTATAAATTCGTTTTGGGTCTGTACAGAGCAGAACTCATTAACACTGTTTGTGTTATTACAAAAATGTGGCAAACTGCCACTACAATTGACCATAATACTATTAAATGAACGGAGCAGAATGTGCATCATGAACTGTAATTTAGGAAGCGCAAACTGAGCGCTCAAGGACATACGAATAGTAAGGAGCCTCTCCTGGATGCTCAATGACAAGTTAGTAGGAAAAAAAATGCACTTTGCTGGGCTGGTGGTAAAAGGCCTGCCAGAGCATCTGACTAGGGGATTGGTAACCTCCCAGACACATGCCTTTGGGATCTGATTTACTTGTCCCAATGGCCCTGCATCCTGAACAGATGTAAGATAAGACCCTGGGGCTTGCCCCACAATAGAATCATAGAAATCTTCTGTCTCCAAGACCCTCAGCAAAACGCTTTTGGGGCCGTCCACATAACCAAAAACAAGTTAGTGGCTTCACCTCCTTAGCCTTACAATGGCCATGAAAATTCTTATAAACTTTTGACTTTCCAATTTAGGTGTTAAGGATGCCATCCTCTAGTCACAATAAAAGTGATCCCCCATTTTAATGAAAAACACCCCCTATATATTATTTACAATGGTTACAACAAGTATAAGTGCATGCTGATAGAAGAGATGTTGATGGTGAGATTCCTACGCACAAACACAGAGAAAGACATAATTAGGATGTTCTATCAGATTTGGCAGTACCCTTCCAGGATTTCAGCTGGCTGGAATGAAACCATTTAGTTTTCTTTCCTCATTTCCAGCTGGTACATGCAAGGGCTAGTCTTATTGATGATAAGGTCCGGGCCCACTCACTGTGGACTAAGAGCATGGCCTTGATTTGAGTAGTATTCATACATAACTCAGTCCCCGACCTCCTACTCTATTAGCTTTATGTGCTCTACCCACTTATCCATCCCATGTGCATTGGATTTTAGTCGCATGGTTACCTGATGTTGTATAGCACGTATGTCTATCAAAATCTTTTTCATATACTTGTCTAGAGTTGATCTGGATTGCTACTCATCTGGGGGTTGGCCTCCTACCCACCAGACTCATTGCTCTGCTGGTCATGGCTTCATGTGGTGTGAAACCATGACTTGTTACCATTGATCTCACTGCCATGAGGATCAAGGGGAGCTTAATGTCCCATTCTTTGCCTTGATGGTCAATGGTCTTCCTCAGAGCAGTCTTAAGGGTTCAATTAATGCATTCAACGATCCCCGAGCTCTGAGGATGACCGGCTATGTGGAACCTCTGCCTGATCCCAAGAGCCTGGCAAAGAACCTTGGTCATCTCACCTACAAAGCGCGTCCCTGGTCTGAGTTGACTACAAGGAGACCGAACTGGGTGAAGATCTCATTTAAGTGGACCTTGGCAGTGGTGGCACCAGTGCAATTCCAGGTAGGATAGGCCTCAACCCATTTAGTAAAGACATGTATAGTCACTAGACAGTACCGATTCCCACCACCGATGCAAGGAAGAGGTCCAATGAATTCTATCTGCAACTGGCACCATGGGCCCTTGGCCAGGTAATGCTGTAGTGGGCCTTTTACAACACGGCTATCCACATTATTCTCAGCACATCTTAGGCAGGACTGGATGTTCATAGCCACGTCTCTATTTAAGTCTGGCCACCAGGCCACATGGACAATCCTGTCCGCGGTCTTGTCTGCACCAAAATGACCCTGTTATGTGCAAGGGTCATCCTCTCCTTACAGAGGCATGATGGAAGTACCAAGACCAGGAGGGCCTCTTTGGAGTTCTTCCTTAAGGCCATGATCAGACAATGTCTGTCCTTATATATAGAGTAGCCTTTATAGTTCTCCTTCTGCAGAAAGTTTTGCACATCCAAACCCTGCTGTTGCAGCTCCTTGATGTCTATCTGTGCATTTAGATCAATGGCTGCTGTATTTTCATCACAGGCAAGGACAGTGTTAGGGTCCCCAGATGCTCTTCCCCCAGGAGTGCCGCTTCTTTAGCCAGAGTGTCAGCCTGATGGTTCAACCTAGAGGCTTTGGTGGAGTCTTTACAGTGAGCCTTTACTTTACACAGGACTGTGTCTCCCTCACAGTTGGTAGCCAGCTCTCATGCATGTCTCAAGTACACTGTGTACTTATTTGGCTTTCCATCGGCAGATCTCATGCTCCATTGCATCTAGATGGGCATTCAGGATGTAAGTGCTTGTGCAACCCATTCTGAGTCGGAACAGATGCACAAGTGCTTGCTCCTGTCCTCCTCATATAATACTGCTACTATTGCCACCACTTTCACAGCTTGTGCCGAATGGGGCTTGACAGTTCCTTGCAGCACTTGCAGGGAAGAGGGCTGAAAAGCAACACACTCAGTCCTTGGGTGGCCATCCTGGTAATAGCTACTTCCATCCACAGACCAGATGGTTAAACCTTGCTCCTTTGCTTTACTGAAGCTGGGTTCAATGGCGACACAATGATTGGGTCCAGTGCTGGAAGTGGGCACTCATGTTCCTGACCTTCAGTCAGCAATGCATACAGTAGTATGCTCAACTGGGCTGATTTCTGCACTGTGATGTCTCTATTCAGGAGGTTAAGGGTCCAGTTGTCCAAACGAGGGGATGACACCCTGCCTCGTTCATCCAACCAGAGAGGACGTACCTTACTGGGGTGTGGGAAGTCCTGAGGATGACAGGGGATATCCCCACCAGGTACTCCCAGTGGCCGAGTGCCCAAACTAAAGCAAGTACCTCCTGCTCGCAGGCACTGAACTGCCTCTCGACTTCACTCATGACTCTGGAGCCATAAGCCAACAGCTGCAGCCCAGTCCCCTGATCCTGCAAGAGGACTGTGCTGATGCCACTATCAGATGTTCCTAGTTGCAAATAGTAGGGACAGTCAGGTTTAGGGTAGGCTAAGGCTTTGGCCAGAGCCTGCTTCAGCATGGTAAAAGCCTGCTGATGGCTTTCCTCCCATTGCCATTCCTGCCCCTTCCAAAGGAACTGCTAGAGTGGCTTAGCTATCTCTGTGTACTTGTCAATAAACTCCCTGGAAAAACCAGTGAGCCCTAGGAAGGACTGGAGGGCTGATACATCACATGGGGTCAAGAGCTTATGGATCAGCTCCACGCACTGTTGATCTGGCCTCTGTCCCTTTGGACCCAGATGGATTCCCAGATAAGTGATAGTGTCTGGAGCCATCTGGGTTTTTGCTGGGTTTACAATAAAGCACGTCTCCTGCATCTTCCCCAGGACCTCTTCCAATGCATCCAGATTCTCTTCCCTGGTTGAGGTGGTGATCAGTATGTCATCCACATAGCTCAGAGTGTTACACTGTTTCCTCAGGGACTTCCACGTGACCAATACAAAACAATGGCAGATGGAAGGAGCGTTGTGTAGCCCCTGAGGAACCCTGGTAAAAGTTAGTTGTCTGCCTTCATACATGAAGGCAAACTTGTGCATTGATGACTGGTATAGAGGGATGCTAAAGATGACATTGGATAAATCCAGGACTGAGAAGCACTTGGCACCTGCTGAGATCGCTGTCATAATCTCATTGTATTTTGCCACTACCGGGGCCAACCTGGGTGTAACTCGGTTGAACTCCCAATAGTCAACAGTCAAGCACCAAGTCTTCAGATCTGCCTTCAGAACAGGTCAAATCAGAGAATTGCACGGACTCTCCGATTCTATGAGCACCCCTTGCAGCAAAAGGGCCTCATAGGTTGGCTTCAGGCCTTCTGCAGCTGCAGCAGGGTATTGATATTGTTTCAGTGGCCTTGGATCATGGCCATCCACCCGGACCTCAGCGCTGATCCTGCGGCACTGGAGCTTGTTGCTGGCAAATGCTCCAGAGTACTTCTGAGCTATGGCAAACACATCAGCTTCCCACTGGGGCTTCTCAATTTCCTCACGTGCTTTGAGGGCTGCTCCTTGGTGAGACAATTCAATTACCCCATATTGATCACAGTCTGCTGCTTGGAAGAGTTGACCATTGGGAAGATCCATGATGACCCTTAGTTGTCGCATTAGATTGATCCCTAAGATCCCTTGGCCACCCAAACTTTGGATACCAAAGGTGATATCAGTGACAGAGTCCTTAATCTTGCAGGTCACCGGAATGGTAAAGGAGCAGTACTGTTGCCCCCTGCATACCCTTCCAATACCTTAGTGTCTTGAACGGGGATTCTATTTACAATAGGGTCTCTCTCTGAACAAAGGAGAGAGACCAAGGCGCCAGTGTCCACTAACAGCCTTTGGCTTGTTAGGCAAAAAGATACTTTTCCCCAAGAATCAGGCAAGCACAGACAATACTGAAGGGGGGTTATTTACAGTACCGAGAAGACTGACAAGCAGCTTCAAAAATATGGTGCCATAGTGGTCAGCTATATACATTTTCTTATCAATTCATTTGCATTTATCTGTATATACAGAGACAGACATTCCAAGTTGAGAAAGGACCCTGAACAAAGATAAAGATAAGAATAGTACGTACGTATAGAAGTCATCCTAATAATATCAAACATCTATGACTACCTTGCAGGGGAAGGAGGCAGGGTAGGGATGAGTGCTTACAGATATCCAATAGGCTGTGAAGGGAGGGTTTATTCTGTTCTAAGAACTAAGTTACTGGGCAGTGTAACAGGGTGCTGGCCAGAAGAGCCTGGCCAGGTCCTTGTTAGCCCCTCTCCAATTGCAGGGATTAGTTGGGGCTGGCAGGGGAGACTATGCCCTGATTACTTGAGCATCGGCACATGCAGGCCTAATCAGGCAGCCAGCCATATAAAGCTGGCAGGGGGGAAACTGAGGCGGAGCGGAGGGGAGGGGAGAGTGGCACGGCACAGGAAGGGGAGGAGTGTATGTCTCTAGGTCCCTGCTAGTAGGGAAAGCTAGCAGTCCCCCAGGCCAGAAGAAGGTCTATATAGCTGGTGGTGGGAACTAACACAAAGGAATAAAAGAGCACTGGTGCAAACACTTGAGGTGGTCTATGGCTGAGTTTTGTGGAGGAGCCAGGAGGGCACCATTACAGCGGGCATTAACCATATAAGCTTATCAATTGTTTACAACTGTCAGTGCCATTTGTGCTACTGAAATATTCCTGCTTGCTTGTCTGGGCCCAATCCTGCTTTCCTCACTAAACTCTTGCTTTCCATGGGCACAAGCTTTGTTCCTTCTTATCGATAAGCTGAACTAAGTTATCATGTATTGACAGAAACTATGTCCTTGCTTCCCAGCAGTTTCTGTCTTTTCTGCTGGCTGAATTTTAACTCCTTCTTGACAATTCCCTCCTTTTGACAAATCAAACTTTTAAGTGAGATAAAGTCAATACTTTAAATACTTTGATATATATGATCTGTTTTAGGGTTGCCTGAGGAAGGTGGGAGCAGGGAGAGAGAGGGAAATTGGGGGAAAGGTAGGAAACATAGTAAGATTTTTAAGCATGTGTATAAAGTACCCACACATGACCAGAGGTTAGTAACACAAATATAGAAGGACAATAGCTGTTATTTGGACAATTGTCCACCAGGAGATGGGGCTGTAAGATGCATTACGAACAGGATCTTTCAGTGAGGTGATGGTTTGATTGGAGAGCTGGACTTGAATGTGACCTTTGGTGATGTGGTTATGAATGGTGGTAAACGCAGACGCAGCAGTCAGGACCACTTTGAGTAGTAGCTCCTTGGCCAATTGAACAGGTGTGTTGTCTAGGTACAGGTTGTTATACCACCGAGGAGCTGCTGTCATTTTAGTGAACACATGGCTGGGGAGGTGCACATCACCTAGAGTAAATGAGTCAGTAATCTGCAGGCATATGGAAGCATTTGCCTGGCACTGTAATGGTCCGTACATGTAATAAGATGCAGCGATGATGAAACACCACTGGGTAGCAGATACTTGTACAGCAACTTCACCATCTGCAAGAGGAAGGACATCCACAACAACAGAAGAGGATGAGGTCATAGAGTAGAACAGGAGCACACGATATAGTTGTCTGGTTTTGTGCAACAGTCTGAAGTTGTCATCAGCGTAGCATTGTCAGGGGATGGTGTCAGGTATCCAAGCAGCCCTACTTCATACACCATATTATTAGCCACATATTCAATAGACTTTAAACGGAAAGAAGGAAACACATGAGTAGAAACAACAGAAGGATACACAAGAAGGAAATTGAAGGAGGAGGGTGAGTCTGGAGGAAGTAGAGAGGCTACTATTAGTTGTGTAGAGATGCCTGCAGTGTGGGCAAGGGAGGAAAGGGTATATGCCTGAGTTTTACCCCCATCCCATATCTAGCATATCTTCTTTTGCAATGTTAGATTAAGAACCAGCATATCACAAGCACAACCTTTAGCTTGTGACTTGGACAAGTTGACTATAGCATCTGAGGTTTCCTTAATGATTTTGAAAAATCTTCTATGGCTATGTAAATGGGTCAGACTCACCCCTGCGGCACTTCCTGCTGGTGACTTTGGGGAATTAGCTCGGTCCCAGCCCAGAACGCCCTCTGCAGGCCGGTGATCCACCTGTCCTCTGCTGGCCCCCATGTCCCTCCCTGGACCCCAGTGCCCCTTTAACTGGGTCTCCCCCTTCCCAGGGGAACCCCCACCCCACAATCCCCACTTTGCCTCAGTATTGGCTACTGCCCAGTCATTGTCTAGCCCCCACACCCTGGGGCAGACTGCAGTATGAGCCATTCATCATAGGCAAAAGGATTTTGGATTGGCTGCCTTTACCCACTCTCCAGATGCCCCTCTGCAAGCCCAGTATCTCGGAGACCTAGAATTAGGCCCTGCAGCCTGGGGAGTTGCTGGCCTAGGGCTTCCCAGCTCCTAAGGCCTTTCCCCCACCCTGTCTTCCTCTAGGTCCCCTGGGTGAGTTCCCAAGCAGCCAGGCCTGTCTCCCTCTCCAGACAGATAGAGACTATCTCGCTTCTCCGCCTTCTTATTAGGACCCATTGCTCAGTTTGGGGCATGGCCCCAGCTGCAGCCACTTCCCCCTAATCACCCAGCCTAACCGCTGCTTTCTCCAGCTTCACTGCCTCTTATAGGGGCTTGCTGGGCCTGATTGGAGCATGGCCACAGCTGAGCCCACTTTCCCCAATCAGCCCAGGCTTTGGGCCCCAGCCTACAGGCCACTTTCTCCAGGCCCAGCCCCCTTCCCAGGGCTGCTTTTAACCCCTGCAGGGCAGGAGCAGGGATCCACCCTGCTACAGGCTACATCAATTGCAGTCAGAGCATAAGATAACCCAGTGTTGGTATGTCTAAGGGCTTGAGTGGTTTGGCCTTTGACCCAACATTCTGTGATCTTGCATTCCGAAATTGGCGGTACTGTATGTGTGTGCCCACATCCCCTGAAGCTAAATACCCAGTTACAGTCCAGATCCAGTGATGTGCAGGGAGGGAGCCAAAGACTGCTCCCAGGCTGTGGTAGCTGAATTGAGACCTTGAAGCCTGGATGTTTTCAGAGGCAAGCTGTAACCACGATAGGTCCCAGGTGGTCTGGTCTGGGGGCAAGCCAAGTGTCTGGTTTCTTTACCCATTCACCGCTGCCTCCTGTAGGAAGTTGCACATACTGGCCAGTTTTGAAACAGGTATCTTGGGTAACATGTACCAAGAGCAGATCCCAGGAGGCTGCATCAGGTATGTTTGCCAGGAGGATTAACGTGGGGAGTCACATTTGTTACCTAAAAGGATACAATATAAACAAAATGAATTTATTTATACATTTTAATCCTGGTTTTATGAACCCATGTTGGAATTTCTTGCACTTTCACAGAGGTATTTGTAGGGGCCAATACCATGACTTGATTTCCCTCCTGTACGTCTGCCCAAGAGGGGTTCTGGCTTAAGAGGGTGCACTGCTACAAGGAACCAATATGCCTTGCTGAAGTAAAGAGTAAATAATATTACCTACCATGTCCATGGCCTCAGATTTGAGGGTGTATTGCTTAGTAGGTGGAGGAAATTGATTGGTAACCTGGATGGGTGGGCAAAGATGAGCAGGCATCAAATTGCAAGACAGCTTATTTTCTGCCCAAACAGAGAGGAACCTGGAACATAATTCTTGAAAAAGGGGTTAGATGTATCCCAAGGAAGAGCCACAGATTTGGCAGTGCAAAAGAAGAGAGAAATGTATCATTGTGGAGGGGGATGGTATGAGTATGCATAAGTTTATCAGTAACTGTACTCTGAGGAAGATTGAGAGTTGCTGCAAGGTCACAAAGGACGTCCATGCCCAGAATAGTCCTCTCTACATTTGGAGCTACATAAAGGGAACGGGTCCAAAAGAATAGATTATATTCTACAAGAACAGGATAGCTTTTGTAAGCCGTGAGTTGTGCACCTCCTACCCCTGAAATAGTAATATACTGTTTAGTAGTGGGGAGGGGGAGGTCAGTAATGGAAACAGACGCTTCTGTGTCCATGAGAATTGTGCATGGCTGGTCTCTTATCCATGCTTGTAAGTGTGGCCTCGGGGGATTTATACCTAGCAGGCCATGGAATTTAAAAGCCTGGCCACTTCCTCTTTACTCAGGTGTGAGTAAGGGTTGGCAGTTGGTTGAGACACTGGGTGGGGCTGTTGTTGGTTACCCAGGGTTATTCGGCTTGGACACCCGGCTGCCCAATGTCCGGTCTCTCTGTAGGTAGGGGGGGCAGTGGTAGCAGGACCAGGAGCAGGTTGAAAGGGCAGTGAAGTACTGCAGGGATTCATCTGGCCGTGATTTTGTCCCTGACTAGGCTTTTGGTTTTGCGCCTGCTGTTTTTTCGGATATGCCCAAGACGCCCACAATTATAGCAGGCCACATTATCTTTTGCTGTTACCACAGCAATGCGAGTAGCCTTGCTCCTTATTTCTTTAGCTTGTCTGGCTTTACATTCAGAGGCCCACATACAGATGGATTCATAATCAGACCCTGGCTTCACTCCCAAATTAAGGGCTGTTCGCAGGTGGGAGTTAAAACCTGCGTTTAACATCTTTAAAAATGCCTGATCCGTTTTCTTTGGGTCTGCAATGCCTGCATTGCTGGAATACATCTCCCACTTCCTCTCAGTGTACTGAGAGGCCGGCTTACCCTTGCCTTGTACGCAGCCCACGATCAGTCCCCAATTTCCAGCTCTGTTTCCCAAGGCTTCTTGGACAGCCTCCTTAAACTCAGGGCAAGTAAGGGTCATACCATTTTCAGATTCAAATTTAACAGATGCCCAAACCCCGTTTTGGTGTCCGTCTGTAGGGATCTTGGCCCATGATAGATCGGGGCATTTAGCTTTTGTTAAGATATAAAGATCCCTGGGATGTAATGTATAGAGCAGAATACACTGCTCTACAGCCAAAATGCTTCTGAAATAAATGTAGTCCAACTTTACTAATTCTGGGTCACTGAGAACGAAAATGATGCTTAAAATTGTTGATTGGCTCTAGTTTTCAAGATATGCTATTGGGTCAGTATATACGACCCTTGACTTAGGAATGGTGGAGGATAAGTGAGTTATAAAGGGAAGGGATCTCAGTTTAAACCAGAAATGACTAAAATACATCTTTGACTGGATCTATGAATAAATCTATGACTGGGTTTGGACAGTACTTGCTTTTTAGGCAAAACAATGAATGATGCAATCTGAAGCTGGTATTGCATCATACATGATATGAATTGCATCATGTTATTCCTAGAAGTCATGGATGATGCAATCGTAACGAAGCTTACATCACTCGGCTGAACAAATTGCCCTATATCAGCTCTAGAAATCATACAGTGTCGGGCTCTCTTATTTGTCAGTGTTTGATTTTGCAAAGGGACACATTTCTGTTTAGCCAAAGTGAGCGGAGATGCCTCGTACTTTTGTGAACAGTGCAGATAACTTCTGCTATGTTTGTGGTGAAGTGACTTTTGCATCACAAAAGCGCAATATAACCACTATGGTTAAGAAAGCCTATCCCCTTTATTTTGGCTGCAAACTTGGAGATCAGGACAAGAGGTGGGCCCCAGACATATGCTGCAACACTTGTGCAACAAATCTTGGCCAGTGGTTGAACAGGAAAAGGAAATCTATGCCTTTTGCAGTGCCAATGATTTGGAGAGAGCCGACAGATCATACCAGCAATTGTTACTTCTGCAAGCTGCCTCCAGTTGGGAAAGGTGTGTCAAAGAAGAAAAAGTGGACTGTGCATTATCCAAACATTCCATCAGCTATACGCCCAGTACCCCACGGAGAAGGACTGCCGGTTCCTGATGCACCAGAATCATTCTCACTTGAGTCAGATGAGGAAGAGGAAGAGGATGAAACTTCTGGTCCTGAACCATCATGTCACAGGACCCACATTTTCTCCCAGCCTCCTCCTCTGAACCATACCTCATAACACAAGGTGGACTGAATGACCTTATCAGGGATTTGGAACTACCCAAGAGTAAGGCAGAGCTGTTGGGCTCCAGACTACAGCAGTGGAATCTCCTGGCAGGCTATCAGGGCAAATGGAGCCCATCAATGCTTGCAGACTATTGCTGGACAGTGACAAGAGATGCTCCATTTAATGAATACAAGAGACAAGCCAAGAAGCGCCGAGTAGACACTGAATAGGACTAAACTATGTACATAATAGTTTTTTGCCTTTTGTTTCATAATCAATTTTATTTATATAACCCTTTTGCTGATTTTTTAAAGTGTTACATAAACAGGACAGGTGAAATATTATCATGTAAAGCACCATAAACACATGAAAAGACCTAGGTTTACAATTTATGATTAAACTCTACTATCTACACAATATACATAGACATAAAATGTAAAAACTTAAATATCTTAGAAACAGTAGCCAATCAGTTGTTTTAATTGTCATATTTGAATTCAGCACATCAAAATACATAATAAATATCACATTTTATCTCTGAAGCAGACGACTTCTCAAAAATTGTAGACTAGTGATATCAAACTTGGGTCTTTGGGCTTTAAATCAGGAGATCTTTTAGTAAGCCTCTCATTTCCTTTGTGCTGAGAGGAGTGTACTTATAAGTATTATTAGCCACTCTGTTTTTACCTGTCCCTTACCACCGAGAGGTCACGTGGCGAGGGGCCAAGGGAGCACTGAGACTTAATTTGGGGTTAAAAGGTGAGGGAGTAGGAGGAGAGGGCCAATTATCTTGATCTTTCCCCATGTGTGCCAGGTTCCAATTTTGAATTTTTTTCTCAAGGTGTTCTCAATTAATTTCATGTTGGTCTTTATCAGTATCGCTGCTTGAGTCAGGGTCAGTAAAATTACCCTTCTGTTGTATGCTAGCAACAATACGATGTGCAGAGAAGTTGTTTTATTTTAGTTTTGCTTTTAGAGCCTTGTTTTCTACTTCAAGATGACTTAGCTTGTGGTTGAAATCTGTCTTTTGATTCAGCTATTTCCCTTTCATAAAATCAATGAGTCTCCCTCCTGTAGAGGGCATCACTGATGTTCCCCGGGGCCAGTCAATGAGTATCCCTTCTGTAGAGGGTATCACTGGTGCACTCTGGGGCATGCTAATGAGTCATTCCCCCCCTCCCCCCGGAGGGTATCGTTGACGCATTCTGGGGCAATTCATAAGACATTGTATCCCAGTTTCCTGAAACCCACTTAAGCAGCGCTTCAGGGGAGACTGATTGAGCACACCCTTGTACCCTGTTTACTGCAGCACACACTCTGGTGCTCAGTACCTGGCAGTTCAGCCTTCGCCTCCAGCAATCCCTGCACCCTGGCAATCACTGCAGCCCGCACTCTGCTGCTCAGAACTTGGCCACAAACACAGTCTCGTTCAGTCTTCTTGTCTGTGTGCCCTGTATGTGGTTTGTATTAAAAAAGGGGTGTGGATGGGGGGCTTCAGAGAGTCCCAAACCAGGTTTGTGCTAGAGGTGGTAAGTAAAAAGGTACTCACCTCTATCCCTGGTTGTGAGAAACTCTCTGAGGATTCCTGATCATATCCTGCTTGCTGCGCCAAAATGATTAGGCAAAAAGATGCTTTCCCCCAAGAGTCAGGCACGCACAGACAATACTGAAGGGGGGTTATTTACGGTACTGGGAAGCCTGACAAGCAGCTTCAAAAATATGGTGCCATAGTGGTTTGTTATATACATTTTCTTATCAATTCATTTGCATTTATGTGTACATACAGAGACAGACATTGTTCCAAGTCAAGAAAGAACCCTGAACAAAGACAAAGATAAGAACAGTACGTACGTATAGAAGTCATCCTAATTACATCAAACATCTATGACTACCTTGCGGGAAAAGGAGGTGGGGTGGGAGTGGGGGTAGGGATGAGTGCTTACAGATATCCGGTGGGCTGTGAAGGGAGGGTTTATTCTGTTCTAAGAACTAAGTTACTGGGCTGGCATTAACCATATAAGCTTATCAATTGTTTACAATTGTCAGTGCCATTTGTGCTACTGAAATATTCCTGCTTGCTTGTCTGGGCCTGATCTTACTTTCCTCACTAAACTCTCGCTTTCTATGGGCACAAGCTTTGTTCCTTCTTACCGATAAGCTGAACTAAGTTATCATGTATTGACAGAAACTATGTCCTTGCTTTTCAGCACTTTCTGTCTTTTCTGCTCGCTGAATTTTAACTCTTTCCTGCAGGCTGCTCCTTCTTTTTCTTTTGAGCCAGGTGCTGCACAGCTCCTCAGTCAATAACCCGTCAATGTCCTCTTTCTTTTCGAACTGGCACAGTTGCTTCCAGATCATGTTGTGAAAAGACTTGGCCTCCTTAGCTACGTTGCTGCTTGCCAATCCAGATGTCTTGTGTGGAAGGGCAGGACTTTCTGTGGGCAGTGGGCCTTTGGAAGGTCATGGGTTTTTGGGGCTATTGTGGGGACTGTTCTGGTTGCTAGATGGATGCTGCCTGGTATATTCCTGCTTGCCGGACTTGGTCACCAGTGAGCCCCTTTTCTCAGAAGCCAATGAAAAGGCCTTTCGTTGCAGCTCATGGGCTGTCCGAAAGTGGTCCTCTAGGTCTTTCAGGGGGGTGGTTTGTTGACCATTCCCAGGGCAATCCTTAAAGTAGGATTTAAATCCTTCATGGCTGCCTCAACAAACTCCGGCATGTCGCAGGAGAGTGCCCCTGCCAACCAAAACAGAAGTTTCTTTTTGTTTAAGTAGTTTTCTGGACATTCCCCCAGATGCTGCCACTCTGAATAGTATCTCCCAATCAGATTGTGATGGGGAAAGATCAAGACATGCTTCTTCAACTTTTTAGAGGGCTTAGGTTTCTCCCCCATAAGGGCTTCCCAGCTGCAGGAAAGCTCTACTAATGCCTCTGCACCCTGGAACAAATCATGAGCCCAGGGATTTTTACCCTTCCCAAAAAGGTGAACACTAGACACTAAAGAATCTTTATTATGTGCCTGTATCCAACTGCTTCTTCCGTAGGCCCACACGCTCACTGTGGCAACAGGAATAGTCCTTGTTCCATGAGCCTCAGCCTTTCGAGCTGTTTGTCTACTGCCTGGTCTTGGCAGAATAAACCAGAGGTGAAAGTAATGTAACCCTTCTGCTCCTCTGAGTTGGCAGCAACAAGGGCCGGGTTCAGTATCCAGGGGTTCCGTTTCAGTAACACAATGCATAACCG
This sequence comes from Gopherus evgoodei, assembly GCF_007399415.2. Classification (NCBI taxonomy): domain Eukaryota; kingdom Metazoa; phylum Chordata; order Testudines; family Testudinidae; genus Gopherus; species Gopherus evgoodei. The sequence goes on from NW_022060059.1 coordinate 2,530,340, forward strand.
GCTCGAGCCCCCACCCAGTGACCTGGGACACTCACATACCACACCCCCCCTGGGCGCCTCTAGGAGGCAATACTTCCCCTCTTGCAAGCATGGAGTCTGAGTGTAGCAAAATCTTTTTAATAAAGGAAGGAATCAATGCGGCATCCCATTGGAAAAACACCACAAACAGGGTTATAACACAAACCATAAACAAAAACCCACCTCCAAGTACGTTTGGCACTGTCCTTTTTCCCCTTAGGGTTTTAAGTCCAATCACTCCAAAGTCCAACAACCCAAAAGTCTCTGGTCAATGCCACCCGAGAGTTCGAGAGTTTATCTGTAGAGGTCCCTCCCCCCAGCCTGGGTAGAAAGGGGCACCTTACGTGGTCCGGGGCCAACTGCCCTGCCTCTCCGTGGGTTCTGCTTCCGCCTTCTCCATGAACTGCTCCGCTTTACCAGCCGCTCCACGCTGCTCCTCCAGCCGTCCTCAGAAACTGTTCCGCTCCACCAGCTGCTCTGCTCCATGAGCTGCTCCAGTTCTCTCTGCAAACTGCTCAGCTCCGCTTGCTCTGTGGGCCGCTCCACCCGTCCCACAGCTACTCCGCTCTGCCAGCCACTCTGCTGCCACCAGTTTTCCCGTGATCCGCTCCAGCCATACCCACAACTGCTCCACTCCACCAGCTACTCTGTTCCACAGTATAGCTTCAGGCTCCCCCACTAGTTAGCACAGTACTCAGTGCTCTCAGCTCAGTAATTTCAGCTCTTTAGTGATTTCAACTCTTAGTGATCTCAGCTTTTAGTGGGGGAGCCCCAGTGCTAGTGCACTATTAGCCCAAAGTGAGTTCAGCTCAGTAACCTGTATTTAGATTCTTGAGGGAATAATAAAAAAAATCAACTCTGACATTCCACAGTGGAGAGAGGAGGGGGTGGAACTGGTGCTTCTGGCACCACCAGGGCCCTAGGCCCCAGCCCCTCTCAATTCACTGGGTTTTGGAACCCATGTCCCTTGTCTAGCAACTACCACCCAACTGAGGGTGAGTCATTTGTCACCAAGCAGTCCCACAGCTCGGCAGTCTGGGATAGGGTAGGCGTGCCTATGCAAATACACTCTCTGAAATTCTTTGCACCAGATGTCAGGGTAGAGCTTATCCTGACTCCGCTTACATCCTCCCCCCAGCCAAGAATTTGTCGTCCCGACAAATCACATTCCCTACTATACCAACTTATTGGTCCCCTCCAAAAGGCATTAGATAGCCCACTTTAGCTTTCACAAACCTTTGTGCTAAATGTATAGGCTCCTCACTAATCACCCCAGGTGCATTGTAAGTTAACCGTTTCACTGGTCTTATTACCCTGTCTCGCCTATTGAGAATCTCTGTTGCTATGGTAGGGGGGACATCCTCTTGAGTAACGGATGGGGAGGTTTCCTGTGAGTTCCCCTCAGATACTGGCATAGGCCCCTGCATTTCTAGTTCTAACAGTGGAGGGTCGCAGGTGCTCTGGACATCCTCCATCTGTATGTCACCACTGTTCAATAGCCTGTGTAAGTCATTACACGGAGGTCCCACCAGTGGCTCAGGGATGTCAGGAATGGGCCTAAATACTTTTGCCACAGGGTTTAGGGCGGAAGAGGATGTGCTGTCTTCTGATTCAGTGGATCGAGACTGAAATCTTGTCTTCATCCCAGGATACACCATGGTTGTGTCTTCCTCCTCAGACTCACTCTCAGATGTGCTGAGTAGGGGTAGGTTAGCTGCAGGGAGCCAGCTGTCCACGTTGGAAGGCGGCTTTGGCACAGCACCTTCGTTCTGCCCAGTTGCCCGGTTGTGGCCAATCTCATAAGGGCTGCCTACCAATTCCCCCACAGGAAGCAAAAGGTTTCTGTGCACGGTCTTTGTCTGCCCTGTACCTTCTTCAGGTTTGATCTTATAAACCGGCAGGTCTCCTAGCTTTTCCATCACTAGGTAAGGTATTGCCTTCCACCTGTCAGCTATCTTGTGTTTGCCAGCAATACCCAAATTTTGCAGCAGGACTCTGTCCCCTGGCTGGAGCTCTTGCAGACGTACCCTAGCATCATATCGATGTTTGTTGCGGCCTGCATTCTTCTGAGCTGCAGATGTAGCTAAGTGATAAGCATCCCGCAGCTTTTCTCGTAGTCAGGATAGATATTGCAGGTGAGTTTCATAGCTATCTCCATCCTCGGATACACCAAAGCACAGGTCTATGGGTAATCTTGGTTCTCGCCCAAACTTTAAGAGATATGGGGTGACTCCCGTAGTGTTGTTCTTTGTGGCATTGTAGGCGTGCACTAGAAATGTGACATGTTGGCTCCAGGTTGCCTTCTGCTCTGGCCGCAAAGTCCCTAACATATCTAACAGGGTTCGGTTGAACCTCTCTGGCTGAGGATCACCCTGTAGGTGATAAGGCGTTGTCCTTGACTTTTTAATTCCTGCTATCCTCAGCACCTCCTTCAGAAGGTGATTCTCAAAGTCTCGTCCCTGATCTGAGTGTATCCGGGCTGGGAATCCATAAACTGAGAAATATTTTTCCCACAGTACTCGAGCAACGGTAGTGGCCTTCTGATCACGTGTGGGATATGCCTGCGCATATCGCGTATAATGGTCGGTCACTACTAGAATGTTCCCAATATTCCTCTTGTCTACTTCTAAGGACAAGAAATCAATGCAAACCAGCTCCAGAGGTTTGTTGCTGGTGATGTTCTTCAGATATGCGGCCCTTGTGGGCAGAGTTTTCCTTTGAACACATCGAGCGCAGGTGTCACATTTTCTGCGAACATCTTTGGCCATCTGAGGCCAATAGAACCTACTGCGGATAAGTTCCAGGGTCCTCTCCATCCCTAAATGTCCAAAGTCATCATGCAGGGCCCTCATGGCCAAGGCTCTGTACTATTTTGGCAGCACTAGTTGATTCCGTTGCTTTTGTAGAGGGTCTGTGGTCACGCACTGTAGCACTCCCTGAATCAGTTTCAGTTTGGTCCATTCTCTCAATAGTAGTTTACCCTCTGGGGTAGGTGGGACAACCGCAGCTGGGCCTCGCCCCTCTCTTTTGGCAAGTAGTGTATCACAAATGTCAACATCTTGCAGCTGGGCTTCCTGCCAGTCAGCTGCATTGAGCATGGGCAAGGGAGATTGGTCCAAAGCAATATAGTTCACTGAAGCAGAAGGCACGCATTTAGGGGGCAGGCCCAAAGCTTCAGCAACACATCCATGAAGGCTCTCAGGGGCCTCCGGCTCTCGGCGACTCACACTGCAGATAGCTCTCACGCCATCCGTGGGTATCACAGCAACATCAGGTGCCTGCGGACGTCTGGACAAGGCATCTGCATCTACATTGCTCCTCCCTGATCGGTATTGAATGCTGAACTCATAGCTAGCCAAGGCGGCCACCCATCTCTGGCCTGTAGCATCCAATTTAGCACTTGTTAACACATAGGTCAATGGGTTGTTGTCTGTCCATATCTTGAACTGAGCACCGTACAAGTAGTCTCGAAATTTCTCAGTGATGGCCCATTTCAAGGCCAAGAACTCCAGCTTGTGGATGGGGTAGCGAGTTTCACTGTCAGACAGTCCTCAGCTGGCAAAGGCTACCGGTTTGCGTTTGCCTTCCACTTCCTGATACAGTACTGCTCCCAGACCCTCCAAACTGGCATCAGTATGCAGGATAAACGGTTTGCTTGGGTCAGAAGACTAGGATGGGAGCATGAGTTAGGCAAGTAATGATTTCCCGAAAAGCCCTCTCACATCTTTCATCCCACCGCGGCCCAAATGGTTTGAAGGGGCCATAGTGTCTCTGCAAAGGAGGCTTTGGAGGCCTCCGCTTATTCTGGGTCTTAGATTTGTTCTTGTTGGACTGGTATCCCCTGGTAAGATAATTCAGAGGTTTTACAATCATAGCATAGTTCTTCACAAATCTGCGGTAGTAGCCACTAAATCCAAGAAACGTCTTGAGTTCTCTGTAGTTAATGGGACGTGGCCAGGTAGTGAGTGCTTCTATTTTATCGGGGTCAGTACTCACACCCTCTTGGGACACGATGAGACCTACATACTTCACTGAGGTTTGGCAGAACTGGCATTTATCGATTGAAAGCTTCAAACCGTATGCCTCCAACTTATCGAGCACCTGAAGAAGTCTTTCTTCATGTTCCTCCAGGGTTCTTCCAAACACAATCAGGTCATCCAAGTAAACTAACACCTGCAGTAAATTCATGTCTCCCACGACTTTTTCCATAAGTCGTTGAAATGTGGCAGGGGCCCTAGAAATCCCTTGTGGCATGCGTTCGAACTGGTAGAACCCTAACGGGCAGATGAAGGCTGTCTTCTCCTTATCCTCTTCTCCCAGAGGGATCTGGTAGTATCTACTCCGAAGATCCAACACAGAGAACCACTGACTACCCAGCAAACAGTCCAAGGCATCTTGTACTCGAGGCATGGTGTATTGATCAACTGTAGTGCGCCTGTTTAGGGTGCGGTAGTCAATACACATCCGGATTTTTCCACTCTTCTTACGAACGACCACAATGGGTGAGGCATAGGGGCTTCGTGACTCTGTGATGATACCATTCGCGATCAGCTCTTGAAGATGATGGCGCACGTCTTCCATCTCAGAGAGGGCAATCCTCCTAGACCTCTCCCTGAAGGGTCGGGGATCTTGTAGCCTGATATGGTGTTCCACTCCCTTTGCACATCCCACATCCCACTCATGTAGTGAGAACACCTTGGATCTCTCGCAAAGCTTCTTCCTCAGGCGATCCTTCCTCTCCTCAGACAGCGGTGAGTCCCCGAAGTCAAACTTCGCAGGATCTATCATTGGAACTTCAGCTTCACACTGGGGTCTCACAACGCTTTCAGGCTCAAAGATGTCTGCAATCTTCTGCCCTGGTTTTACAAACACATCACGGCGTGTTTCTTTAGCAACCAGTATCGTCACCTCCTCCTGGGCTTCAGCAGGTAGGGTTATGACTCCACTGAGAACCAGCACTCCTTCTGGGAGCCCTCCCTTGGTTGGCTGCTCTACCACAGCTAATGTTCCCTTACTGCCTTTTAGGCAGGTACTCCTGACAATCACCTCCTTTTCTGACATGGCAGGCACCACTAAAGGGACCGGGCCCGCATACCTCAGTGCTCCTACTGGCAAATCAGGCATCACTTTTCTTGTGTCCTCAATTTTTCTGTAAGCCGCAGCACAGTGTGTGTGTATCACCAAGGTGTTCAGATATTGGTCTCCTGCTTGCTGTCTGCAGTAATCGGCCAGTATCCTAAAGAGGCTGGAGTTGGTCCCTATCAGCACAGACACATCAGAGGTCCCTTTTGGGTCAGGGCATATTAAGGCAGCGGTGTCTACCTCTTGCTTTACCCCACCAACCTCCTCTGGGAATTCCAAGTGCACTATGACATACCCTTGATAGGGGTATTCATCCATGCTGAGGCCACACAGACCAATGCCAGTCAGTGGCTGTATGGGCAGGTGCCTAAGCATCTGTTGGCAGAATGACTGAAATATAATAGTCACTTGAGATCCAGTGTCAAGCACGGCTTTACACTCCGCCCCTTCAATCCTCACCATGACCTCTGCTCGAGGCCCTATTAGTCCTGCAGGGATCCCAGCTGGATGGTCTCTTCTGGGGGAATCTTCAAATCCTCTAGGCCTAGTGGTCTCTGTCCCCGGACCTTCTGACAGCTACTGGATCTCTTCCAACTAAGCCTCAGCTTTTCATAAACTAAGGAGGGGTTCTCTTCCTTATGGCAGTTAGCAGCACTGTGCCCATCCTGACCACACCGGTAGCAAAAGAATTGTCCTTTCTCCATTCGGCGAGGTGGGACGGTGACTCTAGATACTGACTTCTCTATCGTCACAGTCTGAGGCTCCTTATTCCTGGAAATCTTAGCTCGGTCAATGATGCTTTGCAGCTCAGCTATCCGTTCTGTCAGGACCTGCATTTGTTGGGCAAGTTCCTCTGTGGTGCTCACCATCAGTACACTGGCCATTGGCGGTGGCGTCGTGCTGGCTGGTCCCAATGTTTGGGCTTCCCAACACTCGCTGGCTGCCTGCCTTTCTTCTTCTTCCCTGACCTCCTTTATCAGCTGGGAGTAACTTGGGGGATGTTCCTGCCGTTCTCTTAGTCGGAGATGAAGTAGGATCGGGTTCTGATACTGAGTCCCTCTTACAATTTGAGCCAGTCTGGTCTGATCCATCTGCTCGGCAGTCACTGCTCCCCTCATAACAGCTCTCTAAAGTAGTCTCTCCAGCCTCTGTATATAGGCTGAAATTTTCTCACCCCTTTGCTGTCGGGAATTAATGAATTTACAGTAACTGTCCTCAGGGCCCTCTACGCTCCGAAAAGGTATTATCAAGGGCCTCTAGGCAGTCCTTCACACTGACCTCAGGGTCAATGAGCTTCAGGGTGCGAATTACATCTAATGCTGGGCCACTAAGTCTCTCTATTAGACATTGTCGCCTTTCTACATCGGGTACGGCCCACTCCCACAGCATTTCAGTAGTATGCTCCGACCAGAGTTCAAACTCCTCTTCCCCATCAAATAACCTTAACTTACGACAAGAGTTCGACGTAGCATAGGCCAACACAATCTTTTCCAATATATGCCCCAGTGCGTTTGCCCAATCATAGGCTGAATCTGCCGCCCCTGAGCTAGAGGCTGCAGGACTGGAGCCCAACAAACCCAACATATTAGCCATTATACAAACAGTAATTTCCTCAAAATATAAACACAATTATTTCCCAATACATGGAACACGCAACAGGTGCTTGCGAGGGGTACTGACCCAGGGATCCCGGACGAGCCCCCACAAATGTAACCCTTCTGCCCCTCTGAGTTGGCAGCAACAAGGGCCGGGTTCAGTATCCAGGGGTTCCGTTTCAGTAACACAATGCATAACCGGCTCGAGCCCCCACCCAGTGACCTGGGACACTCACATACCACACCCCCCTGGGCGCCTCTAGGAGGCAATACTTCCCCTCTCACAAGCATGGAGTCTGAGTGTAGCAAAATCTTTTTAATAAAGGAAGGAATCAATGTGGCATCCCATTGGAGAAACACCACAAACAGGGTTATAACACAAACCATAAACAAAAACCCACCTCCAAGTTCGTTTGGCAATGTACTTTTTCTCCTTAGGGTTTTAAGTCCAATCACTTCAAAGTCCAACAACCCAAAAGTCTCTGGTCAATGCCACCCCTGAGTTCGAGAGTTTATCTGTAGAGGTCCCTCCCCCCAGCCTGGGTAGAAAGGGGCACCTTACGTGGTCCGGGGCCAACTGCCCTGCCTCTCCGTGGGTTCTGCTTCCGCGTTCTCCACGAACTGCTCCGCTTTACCAGCCGCTCCACGCTGCTCCTCCAGCCGTCCTCAGAAACTGCTCTGCTCCACCAGCTGCTCTGCTCCATGAGCTGCTCCAGTTCTTTCTGCAAACTGCTCGGCTCCGCTCGCTCTGTGGGCCGCTCCACCCGTACCACAGCTACTCTGCTCTGCCAGCCACTCTGCTGCCACCAGCTGTCCCATGATCCGCTCCAGCCATCCCCACAACTGCTCCACTCCACCAGCTGCTCTGTTCCACAGTATAGCTTCAGGCTCCCCTACTAGTTAGCACAGTACTCAGTGCTCTCAGCTCAGTAATTTCAGCTCTTTAGTGATCTCAGCTCTTAGTGGGGGAGCCCCAGTGCTAGTGCACTATTAGCCCAAAGTGAGTTCAGCTCAGTAACCTGTATTTAGATTCTTGAGGGAATAATAAAAAAAATCAACTCTGACATTCCACAGTGGAGAAAGGAGGGAGTGCAACTGGTGCTTCCAGCTCCACAAGGCAACTGCACCACCAGGCACAGATGCAGATGCCTCTGCCTCTCAATTCACTGGGTTTTGGAACCCATGTCCCTTATCTAGCAAGTACCACCCAACTGAGGGTGAGTCATTTGTCACCAAGCAGTCCCACAGCTTGGCAGTCTGGGATAGGGCAGGCGTGCCTATGCAAATACACTCTCTGAAATTCTTTCCACCAGATGTCAGGGTAGAGCTTATCCTGACTCTGCTTACAGTAAGCTGGTACGGGCTGGTACGGAGGACCGGTAAGAAGAAGAGACTGACTGAGGGAGGGAGAGAGAAGCCTGCTCCCTGCATAAGAATAGTTTAAACTCAGCTGTTCTCTGATGGTTCAACCCCCAGGGCTAGGTTTCTGGCATCCTTGTTAATTTCACTCACAGTAGCTGGCGGGAGGGGGTCGAGGGGAGGGTGTGTTTTACCAAGGCAGAGGCAGTCCTTTTCTGTCCCTGGGATGAGGGGATCTCTCCAATACTAATATACACAACAAATACAAGCATTTGGCTGCATAGCTTAAATCCAGAGCTAATAAAAGCAAATGGAAAGGGAAAACTCACTGTCACATTGGTTTCTCGTCTCCTCCCTTCCCCTCCTCCAGCCAGGCTGCAGACAAGGCTCTGCATTCCTCCCCACCCCCTCCCCAAGCAGGGGTTTTCCTCTAAGCTCTAGCTTGCAGTAGGGAGACTGGCTGAGATGCCTTCTGTTGCTGCCTCCAAAAGAACAGTTTAAACTCAGCTGTTCTCTGTGCAGTTCAGTGCCCAGAGTTAGCAGCCATTTCTGGCATCCTTGTTAATTTCACTCCCAGTTGTTGTTGGGTGCGTGTGACCATGGCAGGGGCAGTTCTTTTCTGCCCCCGGGTGAGGGGATCTCCTAAACACAATCAAAATCAGAAACCATTTCCAAGTTCAAATCTATCCCATTCCCTCCCCAGCAGAGGATCATGGTTGTGATGTCCAAACTGCTTGCAGATCCTCTTTGAAATGTTACTGTTTAAAAAAAACAACACAAAAAACACAGAGAACATGGTGGAAAGATGTGTCATGATGATTAGGGTTTATTTTAGGCAAAGCAATTTTGCTAAAGCAACTAAAGATTCACAGGGAAAGCAAATATACCTCATAGACAAAACCACAAAGGGATTGGAGGAGAAAACTGAATATTCAGGGAAATTATTGTGCCTCCTTTGAAAGAAATAGTAGTTTTCATTCCAATCCATCCTCTTTATATATTGATTTAAACACCTGAAATGTCCTTAGGACATTGGGTGCAATCTCTTTGTTTTGTCCTGCCTGCAGAGTGCAGAGGCTGAAATTGACAAAACTTCCTCTAAATATCTTGTATATTTCATGAAGGCTATTCCAGTTGTCCTTCATTCACCCCTGACTTCCCCTACCCTCCCTCTTGCTGGCTGGCTGTGGTTTTTGCCTTGGTTACTTCTTGGTAGACCCAGCCCAGCGGCACCTGCTGGCTCTCTGCAGGTAGCAGCCCACAGGGGCTGGTTGCTGGGTCACTGCTGGTCAGTGGCAGGCTGCAGCTACGTTGTTTGTGACACATTCATACATATACATACAGTATGTATTACTATCCCGTGGGGAGGGCGCCAGTGCCCTTTTGAGGGGTAGGGGGACAGGGGAGACAGTATTTCTGCTGCTCCAGAGGTGAAAGTAAGCCGGTCCGGAGTACTGGCAAGAGCCAGTATGCCATGCTGGACCGCATCGACTTCTACGGCGGGGATTAAAAGGGCTCTGGACTGCCCGCAGCTGCGGGCAGCCCAGAGCCCTTTCAATCCCTGCCATGGCACTGACAGCTGGGCTGGGGCCAGGATTTAAAGGGCTCCGAGCTTCACTCAGCGGCAGGAGCTCTGGGCCCTTTAAATCCCTGCCCCAGCCCCACAAAGCTTGGGGTTCCCCCTGGTGGCCGGAGCACCGGGCCCTTTAATTTGTCCTTCAGCCCCAGGGGGCTCCCAGCCACCTCTGCAGCTGGGAGCCCCTGGTTGATTTAAAGGCTTTGGATATCCCAGACACAGCTGGTTTCCCACGGCCTTTAAATCTTGAGAGGCCACACCTCTTCCAGATGAGGCCACACCCCCAGGACTCCAGCAGTACCGGTAAGTCCTGTAAGTTACTTTCACCCATGGAATAAACCCACACTGGGCGCTTTGCCACAGTGTGACAGAGTGGAGGAAACCCAACCTTGGGCTTTGACTGCCTGCTCTAAGCAATTTGTCCTGAATAGATACTCTCAGTTGTGTCCCGCCAGAGGTAGCATCATTATAACAGGTAAAACAAGAACCCCCCACAACAGGTGATATAAGGTAAGTAAAGGACTGGCAGTATGCTGACTGTGACTGAGGGTAAGTTCCCTCCCCCTGGACAGGACCCAGGTAAGAAGATGGAGAATCAATGGACCACTACTATATCTTGCAGCTCTGAGGACCCTCATGATGACAGGACAGCTCTTTCCAGGTAGGTGGAACCCACAGGTGGACCTCAGGATCAGGGGATGACAGCTCTGCTCCAGTGATGACTCGGCTTGTACTCCCCTTCCTGTGATGTCATGAGTGTGTGTTTGTCCTCAGTGAAAGAGTGGCAGCTGGTGACACACTGTCTGCATGCAAATGAGAATTTCCCTCCCGCAACCATTTGAAAGAGTGCAGTGCTCAGTGTACTCCTTTCAGGCAATCTAGAGAGCTGAGATGTCTGATATGCTTCCCAACAGTTGCAGCAGCAGCACCTCCAGACTGCCACTTAGAAAGGCAACCCCTTCCCTCTTCTGTGCAGGCCCTAATATGCCCTGCTGTTACTGGGCAGATCATAGGTCACATGGTTTGCTTGGTTTCCCGCCTTTCGGTAGAAAGGGCAGAAAACTACAAGTGAGGAGTGGGGAAGAAGGGCGGCCAAGATGGATTCACAGTTATTTGGACATTTCAAGATGGTGAATTTAAGACGTTAAGCACCAAAGTTATTCCCCTACAAAGCGGGTCTGTTGAACGGGGTGCGTTGGGTACATGATGCGGGGTGGATCGGGACTGTGGCATGGGGCCCATCAGGTATGTAACCAGGGGTGGAGCGGGTCTGTCTGATGGGGCTGGGCAGGTACGTAATGTGGGGTGGAGTGGGTATGTCTCACGGGGCTGGGTGGGGACGCAATGCTGCGTGGAGCAGGTCTGTCACATGGGGATTGGTGTGGATCCAATGCCACCTGGCGTGGATCAGTCTGATGGCGCTGGGCGGGTATGTAACATAGGGTGGAGCGGAACTGTGGCATGCAGCTGGGCGAGTATGTAACGCAGGGTGAGTGGGACTGTGGCACGGGGCCTGTCGGGTATGTGACATGGAGTGGAGCGGGTTTGTCGGATGGGTCTGGGCGGGTATGTAACTGGTGGAGTGGGACTGTGGCACAGGGCCTATCAGGTATGTAACGGGTGGAGAGAGACTGTGGCACGAGGCCCATCGGGTACATCATATGGGGTGGAGCAGGTCTCTCGCATGGGGCTGGGTGGGGACACAATGTGCTTGGAGCGGGTCTGTGGCACGGGGCTCATCGGGTATGTAATGCGGGGTGGAGTTGAGTCCGTAGGATGGGGCTTGGCTGGTATGTAATGAGGGGTGAAGTAATGTGTCATGGGGCTTGGTGGATACGTAACATGGGGTGGACTGGGACTGTGGCACGGGGTTTGTCAGGTACGTAATGCGGGGTGGAGTGGGTCTGTCGGATGGGGCTGGGTGGATACGTAACATGGGGTGGAGTGAGACTGTTTCATGGGGCTGCGTGGGTACATAACATGAGGTGGAGCGGGTTTGTCGCTCGGGGCTCATCGGGTAAGTAATAAGGGGTAGAGCGGGTCTGTCAGATGGGACTGGGCAGGTATGTAATGGAGGGTGGAAAGGGTCTGTGGCTCAGGGCTGGGCAGGTACATAACAAGGGGTGGAGCGGGACTGTGGCATGGGGCTTGGCGAGTATGTAACACAGGATGGCGCGTGTGACATAGCATCCCATAATGCTTTATAGGAATATGCTTATGAGTGTAAATATGACATAACTGGAATATGTCTAATGCTAGATATGCCATGTAACATATCTTCGTAAAGGTTCGTATGCATGTATCATTTTTATATCTGAAGTTATGAGCATTGGCTCTATGCTTGTATTTAAAGTGTTTGCTGTAGAAAGCACCTAAAACAGATTTGGTCAACATAGTGTGAAAAGATTATTCAAGTAATTTGAAGTACTTGACTAACAATGGATCTTGATGGATGCCAATCCACATCTGAGCTTTCCCGGGAAGGTTTAGGTTAACATATTGTTGGCCTGTAGAGAACTGAGTCGTGCATGGACATGTGACTTGCCCATGTGACTCCAAAACTCCATCTTGAGCTGTAATTCTACACAGGGGAGAGAAGGGGTTTCCACCCTCAAGAGAAAGTCTATTTAAGCCCCTGGAAACCCCTCCCTTGGGTCTTCAGCTGGCTCAAGAGATAGCCTCTCCACCCCAAAGGATTCCTGAAAGACTCTGGAACAAAGGACAGTAACTACAGGGGTGTGAGTGATTGCTGGACCCAGACTAGAAGGAGGCTAGTCTGTCAAACAAGCTTATTGGAACATCTCTGAGGGTGAGATTTACCTGCATTTAGTTTCCTATTGTATTAGGCTTAGACTTGCGTGTTTTTGTTTTATTTTGCTTGGTAATTTACTTTGTTTTGTCTGTGATTACTTGGAACCACTGAAATCCTCTGTTTTATATTTAATAAAATCACTTTTTACTTATTAATTAACCCAGAGTAAGTATTAATACCTGTGGGGGGGGGGTGGAGCGAACAGCTGTGCATATCACTCTATCTGTGTTATAGAGGGAGAACAATTTATGAGTTTACCCTGTATAAGCTTTATACAGAGTAAAACAGATTTATTTGGGGTTTGGACCGCATTGAGTATCTCAGTGCTGGAGACAGGAGCACTTCTTAAGCTATTTTCAGTCAGTCTACAGCTTGTGGAGGACGTGGTTCAGACTTGGATCTGTATTTGCAGCAGGCAAGCGTATCTGGCTTAAACAAGCAAAGTACTGAAGCTGGCAGTGAAAACAGGCTCAGAGGTAGTCTCAACACATCAGGTGGCAGTTCCCAAGGGGGTTTCCGTGACCTAACCAATCACAGAGAGGGTCTGTCAGCTGGGGCTTGTTGGGTACGTAAATCATGGTGGAGCACGTCTGTCGCACGGGGCTTGTTGGGTACGTAACGTGTGGAGCAGGTCTGTCAGATGGGGCCCGCCAAGTACATAATGTGGGGTGGATTGGATCTGTCGGATGGGGTTTGATGGGGATCCAATGCTGCCTGGAGCGGGACTGCCTTAGGGGGCTGGGATGGTATGTAACGCGGGGTGGAGCAGGACTGTCGCACGGGTCCTGTGGGGTACGTAATGTGTGGAGCGGCACTATGGCATGGGGCTCGTTGGGTACGTACCGCCGGGTGGAGCAGGACTGTGGCACGGGGCTGTGACGTTATTTATAGGAACAATATAGATCATTGTTGCTGCACTATTATATATTTGCAGAAAATATTGTACAACAGTTGTCATGTGAGGTTTCTATGACAAGGTTATGATTTGCTGGTTATAATTATGCTAGCTGTATGTGTGTATCATTTTTGTATTTGAAGTTATGAATATGAGCTATGTACTTGTATCTTAAATATATTTGGTTCCAAGTAGCCTCAATGAAGCATTTGGTCAGCTTCTATTAGGGGACTATCCTCAGTAAGCGCCCAATCAAGAAACATTTAACTGACAATGGACTTTGGGAGACGCCAATCGATATCTGAGCTTTCCTGGGAATGTTCAAACTAACATGTAAACAATGGTGTTGACCTGCAAACTGAGTCAAGCATGGACATGTGAACTTGCTCATGTGACTCCAGACTCCATCTTGCTGCTGTGATTTTCCACAGTAAAAACAAAGGAGTGTCCTTCCATGGGCAGAGAATATAAAAGGCCCTGAAAAACCCTCCATTTTGTCTTCAATCCTGCTTCTGACATCTGGAGGAACCTTGCTACAAACTGAAGCTCTGAACAAAGGACTGAATGACTCATCCCAGCTGTGGATGTGCTCCAGAGATTCGATTTTGAACCTGCAGTTTATTGCACCAGTGCCCGAACCAAGAACTGAACCAAGAAATTTGCCATTACTGTATATAATTGATTCCATTTAACCAATTCTAGCTCTCATCTATATCTTTTTCCTTTTATGAATAAACCTTGGTGGGTATGTAACACGGGGGGAGTGGGACTGTGGCATGAGGCTGAGAGGGTACATAATGCGTGGTGGAGTGGGTCTGTGGCATGGGGGTCCATTGATTATGTAACGGGGGATGGAGAGGGTTTATTGCATGGGGCTGGGGAGGGATGCAATGCCGCCTGGAGCGGATTTGTCACAGGGGGCTGGGCGGAGATGCAATGTCACTAGGAGCAGGACTGTCACACGGTGCTGGGCAGGTACGTAACGGGGAGTGTAGTGAGTCTGTTGGTGGGGCTGGGCGAATACATAATCAGTGGAATGGGACTTTGGCACGGGGCCTGTTGAGTTTGTAACAGGGGTGGCGCAGGTCTGTCGCACTGGCTCATCGGGTATATAACACTGGCAGGAATGGGTCTGTGGGATGGGGCCCAGCGGGCACGTAACGCAGGGTGAAGCAGGTCTGTCGGATGGCGCTCAGTGGGTACGTAACGCAGTGTGCAGCAGGTCTGTTAGATGCTGCTAGGGGTTCGTGATGTGGGGTGAAGCAGGACTGTGGCATGGGGCTCATCAGGTACATAACCGGGGGTGTAGCGGGTCTGTTGGATGGGGCTGGGCAGGGACACAATGCTGCCTGGAGCCGGTCTGTTGCTTGGAGCTGAGCAGGTACGTAATGCGGGGTGGAGCAGGACTGTCGGACAGGGCTGGGCAGGTACGTAACGCAGGGTGGCCCAGGACTGTGGCCCTGGACCTGTTGCATACGTAACATGGGGTGGAGCAGGACTGTGGCACGGGGCTCGGCAGGGATGCAATGCCACCTGGAGCGGGTCTGTTGCATGGGGCTTGGTGGGGACGCAATGCTGCCTGGAGTGGGACTGTCACACGGGGCGGGTGGGTATGTAACATAGCTGTAGCGGGACTGTGGCACGGGGCTCGGTGGGTACGTAACGCAGGGTGGAGCAAATCTGTCGCATGGGGCTGGGCGGGGACACGGTGTTGCCTGGAGCCGGTCTGTTGCTCGGAGCTGAGCAGGTATGTAATGTGGGGTGGAGTAGGACTGTCGGACAGGGCTGGGCAGGTATGTAATGCAGGGTGGCCCAGGACTGTGGCCCGGGACCTGTTGCATACGTAACACGGGGTGGAGCAAGACTGTGGCACAGGGCTTGGCACAGATGCAATGCCACCGAAGTGGGTCTGTTGCATGGGGCTTAGTGGGGACGCAATGCTGCCTGGAGTGGGACTGTCACACGGGGCTGGTGGATGTGTAACGCAAATGTAGCAGGACTGTGGCACAGGGCTCGGCGGGTACGTAGTGCAGGGTGGAGCAGGTCTGTGGGACGGGGCTGGGCAGGTATGTGATGCGTGGTGGAGCAGGTTTGTTTGATGGGGTTCGGCAGGTATGCAACGCAGGATGGATCGGGACTGTCAGACAGGCCTGAGTGGGTACGTAACATGGGGTGGAGCGGGACTGTTGCATGGGCACATCGGGTACATAACGCAGGGTGCATACGCTGACAAGAATGTGTGAGCGCAGTAGAGGAGTATGAAATACGGTAACCCAGGACTTTGAACACTCTGGTATAGTGTTTGACCAGTAGGGCGCACAAGTAGCATGCCATATCTGCAATCATCAGTTAGGGAGCTCCTGCTGTTTGGTACTGAGTTGTTCACCCGGTGGAGGCAAGAGATCCCATCTGAAGAGGGACCAGGGAAATCTACTAAAGAGCTGTCCTCTCCCCCTACCACACAGGTGCTCCACTGCCTGCCTCCTCCGGCAGCTCTAGGTGCTGCAGGAGAAGGAATGAGAAGAACGTCTTGCACCAAAGACACTGCTTGAGGCATAAAACAATCCTACAGGGTTAGGGGTTAGACGAGGGGTGGGCAAACTTTTCGGGTCGAGGACCACATCTGGGTGGAGGGGTTTGGGGTTTAGGCTCCGGCCGGCACCACTTACCTAAAGTGGCTCCAGGGTGGCAGTGGCGTGCACTGGGGCCAGGGCAGGTTCCCTGCATGCCTGTCCTGTCCCTGGCCCTGCACCACTGCAGGAAGCGCTGCGGCCCCTGCTGCAGAGAGGGCGGAGGGCTCGGCATGCTCTGCCCTTGCTGTGCCTCCAGGTACCTCCCTTGAAGCTCCCATTGGCTGCAGTTCCCCATTCCCGGCCAATGGGATCTGCGGGAGGCGGTGCCTGGAGGCCAGGGCAACGCATGGAGCCCTCTACCCCCCTGACCCAGGGGCTGCAGGGATGTGGTGCAGGCCGCTTCTGAGAGCGGCATGGGGCCCAAGGTGCCATGAGGGGCAATCCTGTGGGTCGGATCCAAAGTGCTGAGGGTCTGGATCCAGCCCACGGGCCATTGTTTGCCCACCCCGGGTTAGACACAGTCAAGCTAGGGCCGTCATGGGGCAGAAATAACAGATTCTCAACCAGATAAATACTACCCAGATCACCTTAGAAGCAAACTTTTATGTATCAATCACATGCAAGACCATCCCACCTTCATATTAATGCATTTAGGCTTGTAAAGCTGTGGCCCTTGCCATACTGTCATCAGAATGGCAGGACCTTTGAAAGGCCTAGAGCATCTAACATGGAACTGGAACAGAAAGGATTAAGGAAGGTTGTTTAGCCACTGGAGTAACACATTTTACTCACACGTACAGCAGCAATCAGGCCGAATAAGAACTGTACTCATCTTCTAGGATCAGCCAGTCTGTCCTTCTGTTAATCTTTTCCCCAGCTGACCAGAGCTTGGGACAGTTCCCATGCCCCTGCAAGCTGCCACCACTTAGTTTACCACCCATACCAAATCTGTCTTGGGAGAAGACTAGGGAACAATATTGTCTTCTCCTCACCCAGTCTAGCAGCCCATCCACAGTGAGGACAGCCATCCTGCTGCAGCTCAGGGTCTTTCAAGCTCTGCATCCACCACAAGCCCATTTCTTAAATCTTTTAGTCAGTTGTAGATCACTCAGAATTTAAAAAAAATAACCCAGGCACTTTACATTTAAAGTTACATTCTCACTGTAGAGTGGGTCTGTGCAACAGTCCTGGTGTCAGGGAGGGTACTGGACAGACAGCTCGCTCACCCTGCAAGCCCCACCCACCCCTAGAATAATGGATCTTGCCAGTGACATTTTTCCTGGAAGAGTTAGAAGTCTGCTGCCATCTGTCTGCGGTCATTCATTTCTATGGTGGTGTAATTCAGGGAGTGTCTAAAAAATGGGTGAAAATGCGAGAAGGTTAGTTGCTTTGCTCCTTCATAGAGGGTGGATAAAGAGAGAGCCCCTAAGCATGCAGCCTAATACAGTCAGGGTCTCGTGTTCAGCAGTTCTGTAGCCCTGGCTTTAGGATACTATAAAAGCTAACCCAAACCTTCATTTAAAAAAAACCTTCTAGTCCTTATAGTTATGCTGACAACCTTTAACTATGAACTAAATGCAACTAGTGGACCGCATTGTCCTCCCAAGTCTTCAGACAAAGCTCAGAGATATTCACTATCCCCATTCAGCTTATGAGTGTTGACTCTGAGGCCTACTAATGGCAATGCACATAACATTATTAGTTTCAAGAAATTCAAGTTGAGTATGTGTCTGACTGATTTTTTAGGAATCCATTTTTAAGCCCCCACAGGCTATAGCTAAAGTTCATTTAAAAGAAATGTTAAAGGGTTTTTCTAATCCCCTGTTCAGATTTAAGTATTTTTTCAGCCCATGGTAGACTGGAAGAAAGTAAAATTGATTAGATGGTGTCCTGTCAAATATACAAAATAAAAATATTTGAGCAAATGGGGAAGAATTAGTGAGAAAAGAACTTCTCTGCTCTAGTTACAAATAATGTTTAAAATACAGGATTTTCAAAGCTTTAATGTGGATAACATCAGCAAAGCAATCCAAGAGCCTATCTGTCAGTGATTCCATACTAACAACAGGGAGACTGAGACTCTTGGCAGCAGCCAGAGATGGGAACTAGTCGTTAGAGTCAGTGCCCCAAAGAGGGAAATCACATCTCTCCTGCTCCTCAAGGGACAAGAGGCAGCTCCTCCCTAGTGCTAAGAGAGTCTCCACCTGAGGGTGCCAGGATCCCCCACACTTCCCTACCCTGTCACCAGGCCCTCCAGCTTCCCCCTGGCCAAAACATAATGGCAGAAGTTATCAGTACAAGCATTCCAAGCAGCAGAAAACAGACTGAGTTTACTATGCAGGGCTGCTCGGGGGAGGGGAGGCAAGTGGGGCAATTTGCCCCGGGCCCCACAGGGGCCCCCATGAGAATATAGTATTCTATAGTATTGCAACTTTTTTTATGGAAGGGGCCCTCAAAATTGCTTTGCCCCAGGCCCCCTGAATCCTCTGGGCAGCCCGGTTAATATGGCACCCATAGCATTCTATACACTGATCATGAAAACCCTCCATTACAAGATGACCTAAAACTGATAGAGGAGCTGCAGGCTGCTGCACCAGGGGATCCCCACCACTGAATTTAGGTCCAGTCTCTTGTGGAGTGCACAGGTCTTTGGGTAGAGCATTAAGCCCCATGCTAAGGGCAGGATCATTGGTGCATGATGGGGTAGGGAAGGAGTCACTCGTGGCTGCCCCTGGTACATAAGGCAATGGGCAGACATGATGATTTCATACCTTCTGAAGTAAGTGGCAGCTACAGCGACTAGTGTGAGTGTGAGCAGTATAGCTCCCAGGACAAAGAGGGCTATTTCCCAGGCTTGGAAGGAGGCTGTGGGAAAAGAGAAAGGAAGACAGGTGGAGACTTGGCTGAATTATGTAAGGTATTGCTCATCTAGCAGATACTGCACTTCAGGAGAGCAAGGTTCCTTATAGTGAACACATCAGTGACCTTTACAGCCCTGTCTTTGCACCTCACTGGGTTCAAGTCCCTGGAAAAAGCTCACTACATAGCA
The DNA here is from genome assembly GCF_007399415.2 of Gopherus evgoodei. Taxonomy (NCBI): domain Eukaryota; kingdom Metazoa; phylum Chordata; order Testudines; family Testudinidae; genus Gopherus; species Gopherus evgoodei. Next base: position 2,549,299 of record NW_022060059.1, read on the forward strand.
TTATTGTTTTAACTGTAACCCACTTTGAATTGCTGTTGGTGTGGCTGGGCAAAAGGGGCAGGGCTCCAGGGTGTTTCTGTGGCAGGCATGGTTCTTGTGCTGTGTCAGGGTCAGGTTCAGCCTCACTGCCAAGTCCCTGTCCCAGGGAGGTGGGGGAGCCTGCAGGGTATTCTCCCAGCTCCATGCAGCTAGTGGCCTGTGCTCCCCACTGCCATGGTGGCGCTTCCACATTTATTTATTGTAAAAAAAAAAAAATTGCAGAATTTTAAAATATTATGCACAGAATTTGATGCAGAATTCCCTCAGGAATATGGGGTGCTATACAGCTGTGACGGTGGGACTGTGAAGGGAGTGCTGGACAGTAGGAGATCTGTGAGTCGGGAGCTGGGCAGGGGGTATGGTATGCAGGGTGCTCTGCAGCTGTGGTGGAAGGTCAGTGAAAGGGGTCTCTGGGCAGGGGGTGCTGGGCATTTTGGGTCCAGGGGCATTGGGCATAGGAATTTGTGTGGGAGATCTCTGGGTGAGGGGGTGCTGGGCATAAGGGCAGAACACTGGGCAGTGGGGCAGTGTGGAAGGGGCACACTGGCAGTGCAGGGTTGGGCGGGCCAGTGTGGATCTAGTAGTTGTGGGTTTGTAAACAGTGCCCTTGTGCTGGCTGAGTGGGGCAACTTCCGCTGCGCTGCGCCTCATTGTCCCCAACTGGCCCCTCGCTTTGCAGACCACCCCAATCACATGCCTTATTTTGCCAATGGGGGCCCACAAATATGTTTGGCACCGGGCCCACAAAAAGTTAATCCAGCCCTGACTGTGCCCATCATCAGGGTAGCATAGGGTTACCAGATTGCAACTGTGAAAAAATGGGATGGGCTTGGGGTAATAGGTACCTATATAAGAAAAAGTCCCCAAAACCGGGACTGTCCCTTTAAAAATGGGACATCTGGTCACCCTAGGGTAGCAGAGTGCCTTCCAGCGAGGCATACAGTCCTTCACACTGCTCTCTGAAAAGATATGGTCTTTTTTAGTTTTGCACATTGCAAGACTACTACAGAAGTGACAGGACTAGCACGTCACCATTAACTTCAGAGAAGCTGAATTGTCTTACTTCTCTAGGGCCAGGTCCCATTGGCTTCTACTAGATCAGTTTCTGGAGATGAGGGTCTAGATGTCAACTGCTTTAGATCACCCCCCTCATCCTTGTTCAATGCCAGCTGTGTAGAATAACCACCATGGATATTTTACAGAGCTGGCATTCTAGACCCCGCACACTTGAGCTTGTGGGAGAATCATTGTGCCAATTTTCCTTTACTCACAGACATTCTGTGACGTTGACACTGCATTGTCCAGAGCGACACACTCTTTGTTTGTTTTAAGTACTCTCCCATCCACGGAAAAGGGATGAGGGCTGGCAGTGAAGTCCCTGTGCCAGTTTAGGATTAGATGCTGCTGCTCTGATGACTTGGCCCACACCTGACCTGAAAGCTTCAACATGGAGTCTGTGCAGGTGAAGTTGAGCTCTGCTGGGAGGCAAGGAAAAGAAGAGATTCTAATTCAGTTTGGATGGGCTGCCTTTCTCCTCCGCACCCCCCATACATCTGCAAAATTTCTATCTCGGTTCAAAAATTCATGAGATTTCAGCACCATCAAATCCAAACCAAAACCAAACGCAAACCCTGCCCCCCAGCCCATCTCGGATTTCATTCTGGAGAGGAGCTAGGCCAGGTCATAGGCCATGTCTACATCTAAAATTTTGCAGCGCTGGTTGTTACAGCTGTATTAGTACAGCTGTATAGGGCCAGCGCTGCAGAGTGGCCACACTTACAGCAACCAGCGCTGCAAGTGGTGTTAGATGTGGCCACACTGCAGCGCTGTTGGGCGGCTTCAAGGGGGGTTCCGGGACCGAGAGAGCAAACCGGGAAAGGAAACCAGCTTCGCCGCGGTTTGCTCTCTCGGTCCCGGAGCCAGCCAGCAAACCGCAGGGAAGGAGACCTGCTTGCTCGGGGTTCCGGGACCGAGAGAGCAAACCGGGAACGCCGCGGTTTGCTCTCTCGGTCCCGGAGCCAGCCAGCAAACCGCGGGGAAGGAGACCTGCTTGCTCGGGGTTCCGGGACCGAGAGAGCAAACCGGGAACGCCGCGGTTTGCTCTCTCGGTCCCGGAGCCAGCCAGCAAACCGCAGGGAAGGAGACCTGCTTGCTCGGGGTTCCGGGACCGAGAGAGCAAACCGGGAACGCCGCGGTTTGCTCTCTCGGTCCCGGAGCCAGCCAGCAAACCGCGGGGAAGGAGACCTGCTTGCTCGGGGTTCCGGGACCGAGAGAGCAAACCGGGAACGCCGCGGTTTGCTCTCTCGGTCCCGGAGCCAGCCAGCAAACCGCGGGGAAGGAGACCTGCTTGCTCGGGGTTCCGGGACCGAGAGAGCAAACCGGGAACGCCGCGGTTTGCTCTCTCGGTCCCGGAGCCAGCCAGCAAACCGCGGGGAAGGAGACCTGCTTGCTCCGGGTTCCGGGACCGAGAGAGCAAACCGCGGCGAAGCTGGTTTCCTTTCCCGGTTTGCTCTCTCGGTCCCGGAACCCCGAGCAAGCAGGTCTCCTTCCCCGCGGTTTGCTGGCTGGCTCCGGGACCGAGAGAGCAAACCGCGGCGTTCCCGGTTTGCTCTCTCGGTCCCGGAACCCCGAGCAAGCAGGTCTCCTTCCCTGCGGTTTGCTGGCTGGCTCCGGGACCGAGAGAGCAAACCGGGAAAGGAAACCAGCTTGATTACCAGAGGCTTCCTCCTTCCACGGAGGTCAAGAAAAGCGCTGGTGAGTGTCTACATTGCATTACCAGCGCTGGATCACCAGCGCTGGATCCTCTACACCCGAGACAAAACGGGAGTACGGCCAGCGCTGCAAACAGGGAGTTGCAGCGCTGGTGATGCCCTGCAGATGTGGACACTCTCAAAGTTGCAGCGCTGTAACTCCCTCACCAGCGCTGCAACTTTCTGATGTAGACAAGCCCATAATCAGGTTCCCATTCTGAGCTCAATTTTGTGCCCTCTCTGCTTGGTTCAGTGTAGAAAGGCCAGTAGAGATACATCTTGATAAATTGACATGGATAGAAAGTACTTTCCAAGTTACCAGCTTTACAAAATAAAATATGAGTTCTTCACTTCCTGACAAGCAATAGTTCTTACATGGCTCCAGAGCTGGCTTGGCCCACCTGTTCAGATGTGATAAGTAACTTTGCGTGCCTGTTAAGGGGAGGCCCAATCCCTGAAGCCTATACAGGGACCAATTTCCAGAAAGTGCTGAGCACTCACCATCTGGAAATTAGGACCCTTTAAGGTGTTTCAAGGAGGGCACCCAAGGTGATTTATAGGAAGGAGAGCAGGAGGAATAGCTCAGTGGTTTGAGTATTAGCTTCCTAAACCCACAGTAGTGAGTTCAATCCTTAAGGGGGCCATTTGGGGAACTGGGGTAAAAATCTGTCTGGGGATTAGCCCTGCTTTGAGCAGGGGGTTGGACTAGATGACCTCCTGAGGTCCCTTCCAATTCTATGATTCTGCACATTTAGGCATTTTAATTTATTTCATGGACTCCTCAATGGGATACAGTCTATAGGACCATTTCTGGTCATGTACAAGGCTTGTTTAGGCAGTCATTCAACACAGATTTTTGAATGCCCCTCTCCAAGTTCTATTGTATTAACATTGTTGGGGAAAAAACCACCACCTCAATGATTTGATCAGACAGCCTGAGGCTTCTTTATTGTTACACAGGTATGCATACCGGGAGAGCTAGTATATCCCCTAGCAAGGGGTAAGCTGCTCTACCCTTGCAAATTTCCCTGCACCTTATAAAGCTTAAAACCGCAAATTATCATATCTTGCTTACGCATTAACACAACCTTGTTTGGATTATTATATAGCTTACACTGCAAAACACAATTAATATTTTCCTTATATGGCATACATATTGCAATTTTGCAAGCAACTGACTTTTATATTTCCTTGCTGATGTCCTTTGGCCATCACGCGGCCCTGACTGTTCTGTTACCCCTATTTGCGGTTACTTTGAGCAAGCTTCACATGGTCTCCTGGGATCCTCTTTTGGAGTCCAGTTTCCCCAGTTCCGGCCAGATGGCTTTTGCGCTGACAGACAAGTATTAATTTTATACTGATAAGCAAGCTTTTAACTTTATACAGACAGACAAGTTATTAAGGCAAGTTAGCATAAAGCCAACAAAGCCTTTGTTATAAAACTTACTCAAGCTAAAGGGGAATTCCATTAGAAGCCATTATCAAGTATTATATGATAGGGCAGTATTGAGCTGGTTACCTGGTGACCCCTCCTTGGGATCCACCTTATACATCATATGAAAGCCAAAACAAATATATTCATCTATAGCAGAACAGATTTCTAGGGGACCCATTGTCTCTCTTCCAGATCCTCTTTTGTCAGTGCATACCCCGTTTCCTTATCCTTAAAGCAATTAAACCTTTAACTCCTACCTAGTTAGCAGAAGCCTATTAGTTAGCAGAAGCCTAAGGCCTCTATATGTGGGCCCGTAAAACTTACATAAACAAGAACAGGGCTATTAAACTTAAGGGTTAAAAACTAAGGGGGGGTTGGTTTCCCTATCAACATTCACCACAGTTTTGATGCACAGAACTCTGGGCTGACACTCCAAAAGGGGGTTGTACCAAAAAATTGGCTTCAGGTAGACGCTTTGGCCAAATCCAAGCCAAAGCTCAGAGAAGGCATTTGGCAGAAGCCTGTTCCAGGCTAAACAACTAGTAGCAGGGGTGTTTCCCAAGACACAAGTAGCAGTGCATTACTGCTATTAGAGTTGGTGGGAGTTAGTCACAAATGGCAGGTCACTTTTCAGACCTCCTGCAAGGTGCTGGTACTCTCCCTGTGCTTCCTGCAGCATGGCAGAAAGGAAAGAAACTAGTTTTCCTCATCCTCCCTGCAGCACTGGCCATTTCTTGGTTATGAGCAACTCACATCAGACCCTCCTCCTCCCTCATGTCCCTCTCCCTAATGGCAGATCCTGCCTCTCGCCACTTCCTTTGCCACCCATCTCGTGTTGGTCAGACCCTCCTACTTTATCACACTCAGGAATTACCTCAGAGTGCCAGTGCAAGAGATCTCTAAGTGAAGAATATGGTTTGGGAAGGGACCATTTCCTTTATCACCAATGGCTGCCTGTTCATTGCTCTCATAACACACCATCCTCCTTATTTCAGTCAGAGTACGTAGGCTGGGCTGCACTGGGGTTGGGAATAGGAAAAGGGTCATATACAGTGGATTTTGATGAAGGTGAGTGGGTTTGGTACTGACCGTGTAGATAGAACTGGGAGATGCCACAGGCACAGTTTTCCTCTATGGATTTTGTTAATACCTTCTCCAGGCTGTCATGCGCTCTCTCAGGGTTTGAGGTCCACATAGAGCAATCTAGGGAAGGAGGGGGAGTTGTTATTAAAGTGAAACTGTGAAGCTGGCCCTGGCAATTAGTCTACAGCGATATCACCCTGAAAGCATCCAGTCTTGTCTGATCTCAGAAGTTAGGCGGTGTTGGGGCTGGTTACTACTTGGATGAGAGGTCCTGGAACTAGCTACAGTTAGAGGGTGAAGAGGACAAAATGACAGAGCAGTTGTGAGGGGATTCCACCCTTCTCGTATTGGCCTGAGTTTGTCCATGGCGTTTATGGATCCACTGAATTCAGGCACTGGGTTGAGAGTTGGATTTTCTAGAGGCCAGACATGGCAGAGACATTGATGTGGATTTAGTCACATGTCACCACCAATGGCTCGGCTCATGCCAAGATTCATAAGGATCTTCACTCCCTTTCCCCTAGGAGGTTTCTAATTTATAAGAACATCTGATATTTCTGCCTGTATATGGGCCTCTTTTCTGGTTTTCCATAGACTTGTATGCCAGCTTTATCGAATGCTCCCTACCCCCATGGTAACCTAGGTGCTAGTGGCAATGAAACAAGACCAGGCAAGGGGATCAGAACTCCAGTCCCAAGCTTCCTAGCCTGGCAATACTGCATGAGATAGGGGAAGGGGAAAGCCATGCTCCTCAGCAGGCTGATGGACTGAGGCAGCTATCTAACAACAGTCAGGGGGAAGTAGTTCCACCCATTCCTCGAGTAGGCTCTGGCTAAGACTCTGCTCAAATAATGGATTCTTTGGCAGGGTGCAAGGCACTGCAATGAGCCAGAGACATGAAAACCCATTGAACACAGCCCAGTTCCTGGTAAGTTTCTTGCAGCAGGGCTGTAGGACACTCTCCTATGTGCTGTCACCAACCTGAGGGGTTAGGGTTATGTCAAACACTTTGTTCCTGTCGCAGCAGTTAGACCTGCTGGGCTGGGACAGGGTGATTTGCTTTTGGTCCCTGTGACTATGCCCCAGTTATCACCAGAGAGACACCAGAGAGGTGGGATTTCCTGTCATTGCTGAAAAATGAATGGCCTTTCCACAGAGGGATGATCAGAGAGGTGCCTGGAATTAAATACCTTGCCCTGCCTATCAACACTATCCAACCAGTGACAGGACTGACACTCCCAATGGTTGAGTGGCATGGGGCCCCATCACCAGCGCACACCCCTCCCTGCTCGCCTCTGAGTGCAGCACAGGCCAAGCTGACATGGTGCACTAATGCATTCATTCTCCACACTGTCTGGTCCATATCAGGAGGGACACTCAGCAAAAGTATTTCCTCTCAAATTAGTCCAGGCCTCTCCCCAATGCCACACCACATGAGATGATAGCTCCTCTTACTGGGTGTTAGCAGGCACATATCAAGATCCACAGCAAATGACTTCAGGGGGCAGCTGTTCTCCAAGCCAGGCGTAGGGTCCGAGATGGCATACACCAGCGCAGCACTCACATCACAGCAGGAGCAGCGGCTCAGAGACACTGGCCTGTCCCCAAGAGAAATGAGTCAGGTCTCACTAATACAGCATTTCAAGGGCTTCTTCGAGACACTCAAGCCACGGCCTCCCCTTCAGAATCTCAGCTTCTGTCAGTGGGGAGGCTCATCCAAGATAGTGGATGGCTTGCTAGGACAGGCATGTTTGTAGAAGGTGTTTTAATCAGCTTTTGCAAGTGTCCCAGAGACAGGATTAACCAATTGCCTCGACTCTGATGGGGAAGAGAATATTTGAGAGTTTCTGGCCATAGGGAAGGCTATTTGGCTTTGGACAGCTTGATTCTGGTTGGAAGTGAGGTAACAACCCCAATATTGCCAACCTCCAGTGTTCAAAAATAATGAGATTGGCTTGAAAAATCACGAGATTGTTCAAAAAACACCTTCATTTTGGAGTGATCATTTGCCTTCTGGAGTGTTTTCTGAGCCTTTAGTAGTCAAGTGTTTCTCTACACCCCCCAGGACTAGAAACTTTTACACACCCTTACATTCATGCTCACCCCCACTCAGAGACTCATAACAAAACTGCAAGACTTGGCAACACTGTGCTTCTATTCTCCTCATGATGAAAAAGACAATATTTTTCTACCACAAGGAGCAGCAGTGCAAGCCAGATTTTATCATCAGGAAGACAACCAGATAACTAAGTTACAAACAATTGCCTCAGAAAGTTCTGGCAGGCTGATGGCCAGTGGCTCAAACACGCCCTTCAGGAGACAGAGGACCTCAATGCCACTTTTCTAAAGCATCTCCTTTTCCTTGACAAATATATAAGCAGCAAAGCATTTCAATGAACAAGAAGTGAGAGTTTACCCACTTTTTGGCTGAAATTTAAGAACTACTCCAACGGGTTTGTAAAGAGCCAAAGCTGATAATTATTTTCTGAGTTTTACAATGGTTTGTGTTCTTTCATATAATGCAACAAATATCCCTTATAAAAAAACATCTACAACATTTTAAAATCAAGAATAAGATACTTGTGTATAAAAATCTAAATCCAGCCTATAGAATTCTATAGCAGAGATGAGATTCTTTAGAAATTACTCTTAAATATAGAAAATTTTACTTAATCACTAAAGAATCCTATTGGTTTCTTTTCTATTAAGTTTTAGAGAACTTGTTCATCATTTTACTTTACTTTAATTTCTTTAAGTTTGCTTTCCATTATTATTTGTTATGTCATAAGTGCAGTTTGAGGATGGTCGAGACTTATGACTTCATTCTGCTTTGAATCAGTATATATAAAACTTAATTCTCATCATGTTTTTTTTATTCTAAGGGAGGAAAGACATCAGGTCACACCTAGTAGAGCATTATTCTCCATTGTATCATCCAGTTCAGTTCTACAATTCTCATCACGTTCCTATTTGGAGGGTAATAAAGTAGAATGCTCAAGGCTCTTGCAGCTCCATGTTCTGCCAGCTTGGGCCTCCAGGCACAGAAAACCTGGAGACTTTTAAAATGGAAGGCTCATAACATGTTTGGAGCCAGAAGATACCTCACCTCTCCGCTGCACAGGGCACAAAGTGTGATGGACCGAGGCGGTTCAGCTGTCCTCTGCCTGTGCTAGATTCCCATGTGTACACCAGAGCATCCACCAGGTTCTCTAGAGTCACCATCATGCCAACAGGAATTCTTGCTTGACGGCTGTTGTACACAGCCACAGCGCTGGAGCCACGTCTAACAGATGGGGCGTTCTTGACAAACGGCAACTGCTGATCTGAAAACAGTGGGAAATAAGTTGGTGAGCAACCGGGCACATTAGGCAGGGCAAAGTGACAAGCCAAGAGCAATGAGAAGCAGATTTCACTGATGCCTCCCTGTTATGTCTCATGGCATATACACAGAGAAGTCAGATAAAACCATTAATACTCTTGCTGGAAGGTGACAACATAATCTTCTTTGAATTCAGAACAACAGATCCAAAATGAAGAGTGACAAAGCAGGCTGCTTCCTGAAGAGAGGCACAACTCATCTCACTTTACTATAGGCTGTCTGCAAACTGCTGGCTGCTCGATCCAGACTGCACGCTTCTGTACAGAGGCTCCTAGCCAGCAAGCAGGACCCAGAAAAACCCTTGAAATTTGAAGTATCAGCTTACAATTTTAACACTGTTTTCAATACACCACAACCTCAAGAACAGAAATTGAAACTGGTGTGATTAAAAGTTGGTTGAAGCTGTAATGAAGCCAGTGACTGCTGGTAGCACAGACTGCCCAGCAGCTCAGGCTCTTTACACAGCACAGCAGAATTTAAGGCAAGTAAATGACATGATTAATGCATATGACATACAAACATCAACCACCATCTATTCCAAATGCCAGGATGGGGGCAGCAGCACTGCAGGGTGTTGGCTCATATAGTTTAATATACAAGTCTATCTATGTGTGTGTAATGCTGGTCTAAGGATTATTGGCTGTCCTGGAGACTGAAGCCTTCTGTTTCTCCACAGAACAGGTGTAGCATCAAGACAAGCTTCCTCCCAACAGCCCCTGAGGGGCAAGAGGAGAATTCTGTCTCCAGGACCCATTCAGCCCTGAGGCAGACTGCTCAGTGGGGTGATTAACACTTGTCCATGAGGAGCCTGACTGAAAACATCAGTCCATTTTGCATAGGCTACCAAACATCTGACATATAAACACTATTGACATGTGCAATATTGGAACCAGCATCCTGCAGATCAAAAGCTTCATAGCCCATTACCTATCCCCCCAGTGCTGAAGCCACTCAGTCTCCAGCCATCTGCCTCCCAAAAGCTGCTTTCTGGACTTCACCCACCAAAGAAAACCTAACTCTAGACTCAGCGTGGGAGTGAAGGAAGCACCTGTATGCAGTACTCTATTGTCAGCCTTACCAGGCCTGGGCGGTCCTGACGGTGCAATCACAAACAGGCCTGTCGCCCTGAACTTGCCCTGTAGTGGAATGCTGGCATATGCTTTGCCATCCTGCCCAGAGAAGAACACCAGGGTATATCCTCCCAGGGTGGCTCCAGGTTTGCCCTTCAGCTCAATGAACTGGCAGGGTGCGGTGCTGTTGGCCAGGCTCAGCTCGTTGATTAGGAGGGAGGGGACGGTGGGAGATGGTGCTGAGGAGTTGGTGCAGGCATTCTCCCCGAATGGTGTTATCGTAGTCACCTTGCAGAGACAGAGACACCAGGCTGTGAGGGCAGGAGGGATCCTTTCTATTCTCTTTTCTTTAGGTGGCGGCACCTCTCTTCACAGCACTGGATTTCTCCAGTCCCACACAACTGCAATCTGATTCCTCACTTGAAATGGGACCCTACAGCACACGTATGTCCTATGCTCAAGATATGGATGGTTTTACTTTCAAGCTTGATGGCAGCAGCTCCTCCCCACAATCTTTTTTTGGGTACCCCCATTTGAGCTCTCTCACAACCACTGTCAGACACCCCATTGTCTCTCTCCCAATTGCACTGCTGGGTCCTTCCACAGTATCATTTCCTTTCCTAACCATCAGAGTTCACGATTTCACTCATATCTCTTCTCCATGCCACATAGTCCCCTCCCTTTGTACTGAGTCTGCTTGGAATAGGAGGCTCCGATGTCTCTCTACAAATCCCTCAATAACTACAGGTGGCAGCGTCACAGGACCTTGTGCTCTTGGCTAGCGAGAATTCCTTGCAGCTGCTGTGAACATTCTACCTGCTTCAAGAACATGTGTGACTTTTGGGCCTGCCCAGTCCTCTGCTGGAAAGACCCTCGTAAACATCAGCAGGGGAAAAGAAAATCCTTACAAAGCTTTATCAAAGGAATCTGATAAAAACTTGGTGTGTGCTGCTTAAAAGGGTCTCTATCAGAAACTAGATATTTTAAAATTTAGAGGAATTAAAAAGAAAGGCACCAAATTCAACCAATTCCAGTCAAGCGTGTCCCTTTAAATGTTTCCTTCAAGTGAAAGGAAGTTGGGTGCCATGGATGGTAAATTTTGTACTGCACTTTGGACATTATGCACCAGAGAGGCCGGAACATTAAAGGTGACTTGGTGTCCGATTTTTCAGGAGGAGAAGATGCCTTGTGCATTTGGGACCCAGTTCGAAGAGGTAGTCCAGGATTTCTCAGGGTCAGAACTTTAGAACCCAAGTTTCCTTCTCATTTACGGTCAGCCAAGGAATCACCTTTACTCATTAAAATCCTCAGCACATGGAGGCTGAGTCTGTGCTTGTTTATTGGCAACCTCTCCGCTCTTGGCAGTAATTTAGCGGGTTAGTCCGAAACCCTTTGTTTGGATAAGGTGCAGTGTGGAGCCATCATATGGTTAGCTGAGGGAATAGGGGTGTCAATGAGAGATAGTCTAACCGAGAGGGCACAAATAATAGGCACAAGTGTCTATGAAGAGCCAGCCATATGTCAGCTTGCACAGCTAAGACCCACCCAGTGAAGACCAAACAGCTCCTGTCCCCTACCTGGAAGCTGCTGTGGATTCTGGGGCTCTGGCTGTTACACCGGCTCAGAGACTCATCCTGGCTGCTGTGGGAGTCATCTTCATACAGGATATTCTGCCCTGGGGTCAGTATTTTGAGGAGCTTATCTGCCCTGTCAGACGCCCGGGACTTGTAGACCACTGCATCCACCAGCCCTGCCTCTGTCACAGCCATGCCCACGCTGTAGGTGAACGTGGTACTGTGGTAGAGGGCCACGGCATCTCCCCCGTTCTGAATGGTGTTCGGAGGCAGAACAATCACAGGACTTGGGGTTACCCATGCACTCCCCACCAGGAAGTAGCCGTGCTCGTTAGTACAGTAGCCCGTCAGGTTCACCACCCTGTAGGCCTGGTTGTTTTTGCCATTATAAAGGACCAGCCAATAACCATGGAGGTCAAAACGTGTCTGCCCAGTGTAGAGCAGCTCGATGTACTCCATATCCTCCTGGCCTCGCGGATTGTCCGGATTCACCTCGTTGATGAGCAGCTCAGCTGCACAGGAAGGTGGCTCACTGGTCCCTTCTGATGAGGCACCTTTAAGAGTGAAAAAATACCATCATCCTAGACTTAGCTTGCATTTTGCTTCCTGCAGCTAAACAGGGTAGAGCACTGTATGCAAAATCCCATTAGACACCACCAGGTACCTGCACACACTGCACCTAGACTGGGCAAGGGTAGGTAATGTCTCTAATTTGCTTTGAAGACACAGGGCCAAATGGAGCGGGGCATCTATGGACAGAGAGAATCTAGGCTGACATGATGACAGTGCTATGTAAGAGCTAGGTATCATCACCAGCACATCCCTTCTCTCTGACTCCCAGGGCTCAGGGCCCCACTGCATTAGGCACTGTACAAACAAGGAACAGAAGACAGTCCCTGCATTACTTCAGCCTAGATACCCCTACTCACCCACCCGTGAGGTGCCCCTTGTACAAGATGTTAGCCTATCAACTCCAAGTTAGGGTAACTCAAGCACCAAGGCACTGCAGGAGTATCACTAAATCCTTCCTCTGGCTCCTCGTGGTACAAGTGACACCAATAGCAATTCCCTCACTTGTTAGTAAGTGGGTGTGAATATATCTAAGGCACACGTGGCCTCTGGGTTTGGCCAATAAAGAATGAAGTGCCACGTATTCTCCTCCATGAAATGCTCCAGCACACCCCAAAGAGACATCAGCATTCCCTGCCCACACCCAGCCCCATCAACCAGCAGCACCAGGGCTTGCCAGTTAAGCCAAGGCAACAAGGTATAATGGAGGTAGTAACTGGATGGAGAGGGGCAGAATTAGGGCAATGTCACACACTTCCCACTCAACTAGCATGGAAAGGAATCCCTCTGAAGGAGCTAGAGATGTGTGTCTGACTTCAGATGCCTGCTTTTCCCCCGATCAGAATGATGATGGGTACCTGGAGGAGATGCCGTGACATTAGCATCTTTGGAACAGGACTTTTCCACTGTGGCATTCCAGCTGCTGAAACTTGCTGCCCTGGGATTCTCCAGGAAGCTGGTGAAGGCTTGTACCAGGCTGCTCAGCTGCTCAGCTGACTTGGCAGTCAGGAGCATGGTGAATACAAGCTCTGTGCCCTTGCATGTTGTGACAGGATCTGAAGAGGAAAGCAGAGAGGTGCATCAGCTTCACCACAGCCACCCCTTCTCTGGAAGCATCCCACAGCTTGCCAGTACATCTTCTACCACCACCCCATTCCCATCTAGGACTGGCTCTCAGCGGTAGAATTTAGCTATAGAATTTGAAGTGACGCAAGCTTCCAATGGGCTTCACAACCCTTCCACCCGCCCGGAGGAGTGTTCTATGATCGAGCCCACATGGAACACCCAGACACCCGAAAGTTCGGCACCCTTTCGTCATTACCCCCTTCTTTGTATTTCAGCCTCTGACAGCTGCCCAACAGCAGCCAGGTTTGGACCCTCAGCAGGGTCTAACCATGACAAGCTGAGAGTGGAGTTGTGGTCTCCATCATATCAGCTAGCTCAGCTCTCCATGGTCCTGTTCTACTGCAACAATAGGCTGGTCTGAATGTTCACTACAAAGAGGAAAGCTCAGTGTTACCTCTGCTGCCACACAGTTTAACTTGGGCAGAGTCATAACGTGGTCCCCAGTGCACATCAAAGAGGAAGCCTTAGAAAGAAAACCTAGTCTCTGGTGATTGCAGTCCTGGGGGTGAGGGATAGCTCAGTGGTTTGAGCATTGGCCTGTTAAACCCAGGGTTGTGAGTTCAATCCTTGAGGGGACCATTTGGGGATTGGTCCTGCTTTGAGCAGGTGGCTGGACTAGATGATCTCTTGAGGTCCCTTCCAACCCTAATATTCTATGATTACAGGACTGACTTTATCTCCCTACTGTAGTGTCTGTATACTGGGTGGTTAAGGGGGCCAATGTATTGGGACTTTCTCTCTCTAGTGAACTGGATGGTTTAGCCAGGTTACATTAGAAACCCCCACCACACAAGTCTGAATGACAGTAAAGGTTCAGGGATGGAATAGCAGGGGCAGCTGCTGGTCAGGACTAAACTGCATTAGCAAGCTATGTATGGGACTACTGCTTGGACCATACATGGCCCAAGCCAGCACCAGTCATTGCCACAAGCAGCAAGTTCACCCATGCTCAAAAATAAAATAGGTTTCATCATAGGAGTGGAAATCGATCAGTGAAGCCAGATATTGCCCATTGGCAGAGAGTGAGCCCTAGCCAATATGGATCTAAGACACCTCTCTCTCACCTTTAAAGTATGCAACAGACATTCCACAGTTGCACAGCTTGTCAAGGGCCTGGGCTAGAGCTGTCTGTATCTCATATGACCCAAGGAGCCACAGCTGGCACTCTGAAAAACAAAGAGATTAGGAGTGACTTGAAAAGGTCAACAAGAGCCACAAAGTTTTCAAGATTATCACCATCCGATGCAGCTGCAGCCCTGGTCTTGGTTAGAGCCCAAGAGGACCAGATAGGGCTCCAATTTACATGGAGTCCAGGGACTCAGGAAGTTCAGCCTGGAATTTGTTTACTAGGAGGAAAGGGAGTGAAAAACCTCCTTGAAGGATGAGGGCAAAAAGAATTAGATGCCACCACTAGCCATCCTCCAGGGTTAAACATATGCTGTGTGAACTAGTGAACCCACAGTGTGGCTTCCCTGGTTTCAAACACAGCTGTTTTCCAGCAAATCACTGGACTTGAGTAACAGGCCTGGTGTCATCTTTCTTCTCACATCTGTGTATTCTCATGTGTTTCAGGAAGATTGGCTGATCTAGGGAACGCATTAGGAAACCTTGATTCTAGTCCTTGCCTTCCACTTGACTCCCTGCATAACCTTAAGCAAATCACTTCTGCACCCCATACCTTCCTTATTAGTGGCTTCTTCCTTGTAAGCATAGTGGCAAGTGTCCCTGCCTGTCATGAGAGGGACCAGGTGGGGGCTGCATTTCAAAAGTTATGGAGAAAGGATTGGGTGAAGTTCTCTGGCTGTTGCAGTTCAGGAGGTCAGTCTAGAGCAGGGGTCTCAAACTCAAATGACTACAAGAGCCACATGAGGACTAGTGCATTGAACCAAGGGCCGCATCACTGACACGCCCCCTTGATGCCTCCAGCTCTGCCCAGGGCCAGCTCTAGCCTTTTTGGCGCCCCAAGCAAAAAACAACAACAAAACCATCTTCCCTGCGGCCGGAACAGCAAAGGGGGAGATAAGGGGGGGAACCAACCTTCCGCCCGGCTGGAGCAGCAAAGGGAGGGTGGGGGGGCGGAAACCAACCAATCTGCTGCCCGGCTGGAGTAGCAAATGGCGGGGGGGGGGGGGGGGCAGAAACCAACCAACCTGCCGGCCGGCTGGAGCAGCAAAGGCGGGCGGGGCGGGAAACCAACCAACCTGCCGGCTGGCTGGAGCAGCAAAGTGGGGGGTGGGGGCAGGAATTCCAGGAAACCTGCCAGCCGGTTGGAGCAACGAAGGTGGGGAGGGGTGTGAAACAAACCGCCTGGCTGACCAGAGCGGCAAAGGGAATTAAAAACAAAAAACCAAAAAGAAAAAAAAATACCTGCGGGGTGATGGGAGCGCGGGTGCAGGGGGACTCCCAGCCCTGCAGACCCCGGACAGCGGAGTGCACACCCCAGCTAGCAGGGGGTGGGGGAGGGAGGGAGAGAGAGAGAAGGGGGCAGCCAGGGCTTCCTTAAGTGGGGCGCTTGCCATGCGGCCCCTCCTGCCGACGCGGGCTGCCATGCCGGGCTTGCTGCAGAACTGGCACTGCTCCCACCAGCTCCCCTCCTCTGCACCGCCGCCCCCTACAGGGCGGCAGGAGCAGCAAACCAAAAGAAAAAATCCTGCAGGAGCGGCGGAAGCGGCGAAGTGCACAAAAAAAAAAAGTTTGGGTGGAATGCCGCTCCTTGGAATCTGCCGCCCCAAGCACCATCTTGCTTGGCTGGTGCCTGGAGCCGGCCCTGGCCCTGTCCACACTCCACCCCTTCCATTAGGCCCCTTCCCTGCCCCACCTCTTTCCACCCCTTCCCTGCCCCAATCCAACCCCTTCCCCGAAGTCCCCATCCCAGCGCTGCCAAGGGGTGCAGGTGGTGTGCAGGGTGTGGCAGGGGCCTCAGGGCAGGGAGTGCAGGAGGGGTGTGGGATGTAGCAGGGGGCTCAGGGCAGGGGGTTGGGGTGTGGGATGTGGCAGGGGGCTCAGGGCAGGGGGTTGGGTGCAGGAGGGGTGTGGGATGTGGCAGGGGGCTCAGGCAGGGGGTTGGGGTGCAGGAGGGGTGTGGGATATGGCAGGGGGCTCAGGGAAGGGAGTTGGGGTGTGGGATGTGGCAGGAGGCTCAGGGCAGGGGGTTGGGTGCAAGAGGGGTGTGGGATATGGCAGGGGGCTCAGGGAAGGGAGTTGGGGTGTGGGATGTGGCCGGGCCTCAGGGCAGGGGGTTGGGGTGTGGGATGTGGCAGGGGGCTCAGGCAGGGGGTTGGGGTGCAGGACGGGTGTGGGATGTGACAGGGGGCTCAGGGAAGGGAGTTGGGGTGTGGGATGTGGCAGGGGACTCAGGGCAGGGGGTTAGGGTGCAGGAGGGGTATAGGATGTGGCAGGGGGCTCAGGGCAGGGAATTGGGGTGCAGGGTTCAGACTCCAGCCTGGCACTGCTTACCTAGAGCAACGGTGGGCACTGGGGCCAGGGCAGGCTCCCTCTCTGCCTGCCCTGGCCCCTGGCCCCGCACTGCTCCATTCCAGGAAGCAGCTGGAACTGCGACCCTGCAGCCCCTGGGGGAGGGGGAGGGGCTCAGGGTTCTGTGCATGCGCTGCTCTTGCCGCTCCTCTAGGGATCTCCCACAAAGGGCCCATTGGCTGCGGTTCCTTGTTTCCATCCAATGGGAGCTGCAGGGGGCGGTGCTTGGAAGGAGACAATGCGGGAGCCCTCAGCCTCGTTCCCCCGGCCCAAAGGGGCTTGCTGCCAGCTGCTTCAGAGAGCGGCACGGGACTCACAACACCACAGGGGGCAATCCCGTGGGTAGGCAGAGGGACGGGGGAGGGTGCGGGGAGCTTGGCGGGCCACAGGCAAGAGCCCTGCGGGCCATGTGTTTGAGACCCCTGGTCTAGAGGATCATACTGGTCCTTTCTGACTTTAAAAAATCTATGACTCTCTGGGCCTCAGTTTCTCCACCTGTGAAGTAGGGATGATGCTACCCTACCTCTTACCCTACCTCCTCCCAGCCCCCAAACTTTACCTTTGTAATGAGCTTTGCAAGCTACCCACAAAAAACATTATAAGTGCTTAAATGACTCTGCAGAGTCACTTCAACTATAAGAGCTGGAGACTGAAGACTCAAGCCTCCTTAAAGGTGTTATCAGCTTCATTCCTGGGAAGAACACAGCTGGTTCTTTTGACTTGCAAGCAGGACAGTTGGGCTCTGGAAGTCATTGGGCATGAAAACGACCCTTGTGCAGAGTGGGTTTATGCACCAGTGAAGCCCAGAGGGTTTCAGTGGGATTTCAGTGGCTCACAGGCTTAGTGCCAGCTCTCTACACAGGGGTGAGTATCTTTTAAAGCCTCTGTTTTCTTTAGGGGGAAGGGAGCACTTCTCCCCTCCTGCTCCTGTCTGTACCCTAAGCTGGAACAATAGAGAAGCAGAGCTAAACAAAGAGCTCGGTGATCATGACGCTGCACTGTACAAGATTGGAGGCCATTTTTCTTTTAGGCCGAATATCCTGTGCTAATCTTCCTGCTGCTGATGGTTTTATAGATGCTCTGGTAAAATGGGGATAACCCCAGATCATGCCCGTCGGCGCTTCAGAACCCAAAAGTGGAAACCAGAGGTGTCATTTCCCAAACACGCCTACTACATTGCAAAAAACTATGAGGCCTGGATAACAGGAAACAACGTTCAAACCTTGGAAGAACTGCACCTCCTCATACAAATGGAGCAGTTCTTGGATGGTGTTCCTGAAGACATCACACGGTACATACAAGATGGAAAACCCAAAGATCTCGCTGAGGCGGGGAAGATTGGAGCCAAATGGATGGAACTGGCAGAAAGCAAGAAAGCTACTGTCAAGGGGAACGATTACCCCAGGGGGCACACAGACCATAAACCCTACAACCGAGGACAGCCAAAAACCCCACATACCACCCAAGTAAAGCCACAGACACCCTACCCTTCCACCTCACCAGTCTCCAGTAACTCACCTCGGCCCAGTGACCCATCAGATGGAAGATGCTTTAAGTGTAATGAACTGGGACATATCAAGGCCAACTGTCCAAAGAACACCATGCGAGTGCAATTCATTACACCACCATCACACCAAAGATCCCCAGGCCCAGATGCCTCTCAAATACCCTTGGAGCAAAGGGAAAATTTGAGAGTGGGCGAAAAGAAGGTTACTGCGTGGAGAGACACGGGGGCACAAGTGTCAGCTATCCACCAATCCTTCGTTGACCCCAAATTCATCAACCCAAAGGCCAAAGTTACAATTTACCTCTTCATGTCACAAGCTGTAGACTTGCCTACAGCTCAACTGCCTGTCCAGTACAAAGGCTGGTCAGGAATGTGGACTTTTGCAGTCTATGACAATTATCCTATCCCCATGCTACTGGGGGAAGACTTGGCCAACCAGGTGAGGCGGGCCAAGAGAGTGGGAATGGTTACACGTAGCCAAACCAGGCAAGCTTCCAAACCCATTCCTGTTCCTGAGCCATCCACAGACGCCCCGTCTGTGTTACCAGAGACCCAGACAGAGGTAGTGGACCCGGATTCCACGCCTACCACTGAAACAGCCACAGCATCTCCAGTCCCAGGTCCGGAACTGGAACAGCACCCAGCACCAGCGATTGCAACCCCATCTTCAAACTCAACGCCAGTGGGTGCCAGCGAGCCACAACTGGCAGAAGCAACAGACAGCCATACCCAAAAGGCTCAGCCAGAGCCTGAAATACCCTCAGGTGCACCAGCGGAGAGCGGTTCACCAGCAACGGAAACAACCCCATCACCTACATCGCTTCCAGAAGGACCAAGCCCAAGTCCACAGTCTGAGGAAGAACTGGTGACCCCAGCCTCAAGGGAACAGTTCCAGACTGAGCAGGAAGCAGATAACAGCCTTCAGAAAGCTTGGGCGGCGGCACGGAGCACCCCACCGCCTCTCAGCTCTTCTAATCGATCCCGGTTTGTTATAGACCAAGGACTTTTATACAAGGAAATCCTTTCTGGTGGACACCGGGAAGAATGGCAGCTGCAAAAACAGTTGGTGGTTCCAACTAAGTACCGGGGGAAGCTCTTAAGCTTAGCCCATGATCATCCCAGTGGCCATGCTGGGGTGAACAGAACCAAGGACCGGTTGGGGAAGTCCTTCCACTGGGAGGGGATGGGCAAGGATGTTGCCAAGTATGTCCGGTCTTGTGAGATATGCCAAAGAGTGGGTAAGCCTCAAGACCAGGTAAAGGCCCCTCTCCAGCCACTCCCCATAATTGAGGTCCCATTTCAGCGAGTAGCTGTGGATATTCTGGGCCCTTTCCCAAAAAAGACGCCCAGAGGACAGCAGTACGTACTGACTTTAGTGGACTTTGCTACCCGATGGCCAGAAGCAGTCGCTCTAGGCAACACCAGGGCTAACACTGTGTGCCTGGCCCTAACAGACATCTTTGCCAGGGTAGGTTGGCCCTCTGCCATCCTTACAGATTCAGGGTCTAATTTCCTGGCAGGGACCATGGAAAAACTGTGGGAAACTCATGGGGTGAATCACTTGGTTGCCACCCCGTACCACCATCAAACCAATGGCCTGGTGGAAAGGTTCAATGGAACTTTGGGGGCCATGATACGAAAATTCATCAACGAATTCTCCAATAATTGGGACCTAGTGTTGCAGCAGTTGCTGTTTGCCTACAGGGCTGTACCACATCCCAGTTTAGGGTTTTCACCATTTGAACTTGTGTATGGTCATGAGGTTAAGGGACCATTACAGTTGGTGAAGCAGCAATGGGAGGGGTTTACGCCTTCTCCAGGAACTAACATTCTGGACTTTGTAAGCAACCTACAAAGCACCCTCCAACACTCTTTAGCCCTTGCTAGAGAGAACCTAAAGGATGCTCAGGAAGAGCAAAAGGCCTGGTATGACAGACATGCCAGAGAACGTTCTTTCAAGGTAGGAGACCAGGTTATGGTCTTGAAGGCGCAACAGGCCCATAAGATGGAAGCATCATGGGAAGGGCCATTCACGGTCCAAGAGCGCCTGGGAACTGTAAACTACCTCATAGCATTTCCCAATTCCTCACTAAAGCCTAAAGTGTACCATGTTAATTCTCTCAAGCCTTTCTATTCCAGAGACTTACAGGTTTGTCAGTTTACAGTCCAGGGAAATGAGGCTGAGTGGCCTGACGGTGTCTACTACGACGTGAAAAAAGACGGTGGCGTGGAAGAGGTGAACCTCTCAACCACCCTGGAACGTCTGCAGCGGCAACAAATCAAGGAGCTGTGCACTAGCTTCGCCCCATTGTTCTCAGCCACCCCAGAACGGACTGAACGGGCATACCACTCCATTGACACAGGTAATGCTCACCCAATCAGAACCCCACCCTACCGGGTGTCTCCTCATGCCCAAGCTGCTATAGAACGGGAGATCTAGAACATGCTACAGATGGGTATAATCCGCTCATCTACCAGTGCATGGGCATCTCCAGTGGTTCCGGTACCCAAACCAGATGGGGAAATACGCTTTTGCGTGGACTACCGTAAGCTAAATGCGGTAACTCGTCCGGACAACTATCCAATGCCACGCACCGATGAGCTATTGGAAAAGTTGGGACGTGCCCAGTTCATCTCTACAATAGACTTAACCAAGGGGTACTGGCAAGTACCGCTAGATGAACCTGCCAAGGAGAGGTCAGCATTCGTCACCCATGCGGGGGTGTATGAATTCAATGTCCTTTCTTTCGGCCTTTGAAATGCACCCGCCACCTTCCAGAGGCTGGTAGATGGTCTACTAGCTGGACTGGGAGAATTTGCAGTTGCCTACCTCGATGATGTGGCCATTTTTTCAGACTCCTGGCCCGAACACCTACTACACCTGGAAAAGGTCTTTGAGCGCATCAGGCAGGCCGGACTAACTGTTAAGGCCAAAAAGTGTCAAATAGGCCAAAACAGAGTGACTTACCTGGGGCACCAGGTGGGTCCAGGAACCATAAACCCCCTACAGGCCAAGGTGGATGCTATCCAAAAGTGGCCTGTCCCAAGGTCAAAGAAACAGGTCCAATCCTTCTTAGGCTTGGCCGGATACTACAGGCGATTTGTACCACACTACAGCCAAATCGCTGCACCGTTGACCGACCTGACCAAAAAGACCCAGTCAAATGCAGTTAAGTGGACTGATGAGTGTCAAAAGGCCTTTACCCAACTTAAGGCAACGCTCATGTCTGACCCTGTGCTCAGGGCCCCGGATTTTGACAAACCATTCCTAGTAACCACAGATGCATCTGAGCGTGGTATAGGAGCAGTGCTCATGCAGGAAGCAACACATCACAACTTCCATCCTGTCGTGTTTCTCAGCAAGAAACTGTCTGAGAGGGAAAGTCACTGGTCAGTCAGTAAAAAGGAATGCTATGCCATTGTGTACGCCCTGGAAAAGCTACGCCCATATGTTTGGGGATGGCGGTTCCAACTACAAACTGACCATGCTGCACTAAAGTGGCTTCATACTGCCAAGGGGAACAACAAGAAACTTCTTCGTTGGAGTTTAGCTCTCCAAGATTTTGATTTTGAAATTCAACACATCACAGGAGCTTCTAACAAAGTTGCTGATGCACTCTCCTGTGAGTTTCCCAGAATTCAGTAGTTATAAAGTGTTCTTAAAATGCAGAAGTCTGTTAGTTATATATTTAGTAGTATATGTAAAGGTGCATGTGTTGTAGTAATCTGTTTATTTTAACGTTCTAGAAGGAAATCGCCACCAGTGAGCTTCCCCACTGTCTGCAATTTGGGGGGCGTGTCATAAACAGATAGCTAAGGGTTAATGTCTCTTTCACCTGAAGCACCTGACCAGAGGACCAATCAGGAAACCGGATTTTTTCAACTTTGGGTGGAGGGAAGTTTGTGTCTGAGTCTTTGTTTTCTGGCTGCCTGCTTTCTCTGAGCTTTGGAAAAGTAGTTTCTACTTTCTAGTCTTCTGTTTCTAAGTGTATGGACAAAGAGATCAGATAGTAAGTTATATGGTTTCTTTTCTTTGGTATTTGCATGAATATAAGTGCTGGAGTGCTTTGATTTGTATTCTTTTTGAATAAGGC
The DNA here is from genome assembly GCF_007399415.2 of Gopherus evgoodei. Lineage (NCBI taxonomy): Eukaryota > Metazoa > Chordata > Testudines > Testudinidae > Gopherus > Gopherus evgoodei. The sequence goes on from NW_022060059.1 coordinate 2,571,399, forward strand.
TGTTTATTCAATATTCTTTTAAGCAATTGACCCTGTATTTCGTCACCTTAATACAGAGAGACCATTTGTATGTATTTTTTCTTTCTTTTTTATATAAAGCTTTCTTTTAAGACCTGTTGGAGTTTTTCTTTACTTCAGGGAAATTGAGTCTGTACTCACCAGGGAATTGGTGGGAGGAAGAAATCAGGGGAGATCTGTGTGTGTTGAATTTGCCAGCCTGATTTTGCATTTCCTCTGGGTGAAGAGGAAAGTGCTTTTTGTTTCCAGGACTGGGAACGGAGAGGGGGAGTCACTCTGTTTGGATTCACAGAGCTTGTGTCTGTGTATCTCTCCAGGAGCACCTGGAGGGGGGAAGGGAAAAAGGATTATTTCCCTTTGTTGTGAGACTCAAGGGATTTGGGTCTTGGGGTCCCCAGGGAAGGCTTTTCAGGGGGACCAGAGTGCCCCAAAACACTCTAAATTTTTGGGTGGTGGCAGCAAGTACCAGATCCAAGCTGGTAACTAAGCTTGGAGGTTTTCATGCTAACCTCCATATTTTGGACGCTAAGGTCCAAATCTGGGACTAAGGTTATGACAGGAGGCCATTTTTCTTTTAGGCCGAATATCCTGTGCTAATCTTCCTGCTGCTGATGGTTTTATAGATGCTCTGGTAACCCCTGAGCCACTCCCAGGATGGACAGTAGAAGCTGAAGTTCTAGGAAGGCTTGAAGCTTATAAAGGGAGAATGTCCACCTGTTTGTCCCTTCAGGGCAGTTTCTTCAGTTTTCCCTGGGGGTCTTAGATCCAGGGAGCAGAGAAGGGATCTAGGACCTACCTGCTATATGGAGGCAGAGGGAGATGGGCTGGCTGAAGCGGCTGCTCGGGCAGTCATTGAACTGTCCTGGCGTGGGGCTGCTGAGGGCGTAGATGGAGGGGTCCCGGGTCACGGAGCAGCAGCTGCACCGACTCATAGACATGTTATCTGGCTGGCGGCTGAAAGAGGCAGAGACACAAATTAGAAGAAAATATGATCTGCAACCCAGACTGTTGGTGCTCCTGACTCAATAGCAGGGTGCCTGCACCAGGCGTGGATGTTGATGCCATATACATCTGCTTTCCCCACCAAAATAAAGAGCTGAGGGAGAGACTTCCCTTCCTCTGTCACTCCTAGCCTTCTGGAAAGAAACTCAAGAGCTCTTTGGAACCTCTCAAGACAGAAGACTGTAGTGTCTTCAACAGACCCCTTCTCTTTCAGCATGCCACTGTCTACCCATTTCCTCCATTCCATTCACCCATCTCCAAAGGTGATGCAGCTCTACGCAGAGTCCACCAGGGGGAGGGTTTCAGTGGATGCACAGCCTGGCCAGAGTAGGGTGATTACCCATCCCTTATTTTGAGAAGTATTGAAATGTATTAAAACTGACAATAAGGACATTTGAAACATTCCATTGAAGCTGAGGATAATTGCAATGTATACCTGAGGCAGTCGAAATGTACACTGGGGAGAAAAATCAATGACATGTAAAGGGAAATTGTGTTTCCCTAATATGTCCCTTAAACAAAGCGTTGTCCCTTGTTTTTCATGTACTTTCCCTTAATTCCAGCCAACAAAGGTGGCCACCTGAGGCCAGAGTGAGCTGGCCTAATAAGGGAGATGCTTGCACTGGATCTCTGAGGTTCGAGCTCAGGATGCAGTTGCTGGCTAGGGTGGGAGACAATGGAACAAAGCAGCTAAAAATTAAGACAGGGACCAAATTCCCCAGCTCAGATCCCAGGGATTAAGGATGGAGCCCAGAGTGTAAACGGCTGCACAGACTATAGCTGATTCGCTCCTGGAGAGCAGGGCACCTTTCTGGCTAGAGGCAGACTCTGCTCCGTGTGGAGAGCAGAGGACTGTGGGAGGGAGGAATGTGTCTAGAATGCCCAATTTCCCAATCCAAGGATTAAATCACAACTAGCTCTGATGCCGTCAACAAGAGTCCCAGCTTTTTTCCTTTGAATCCTCCTCCTCACTGATAAAGAGACAGCTCTTCTCCAGCTTTGGAGCTAGGACACTGGGCATCATTTTAAACAATTAGATGTGCCCTTTCAATCCCAGTTCCTCTGTCAATACCACAGACAAGAGGCTTTTCTGTTGTCTTCTACCTACCTGTCCACCCAACCCTGTCCATTCCATTTCCTCACCCTGCTTACACCCCACCTCACCCATTCCGCCATTCGCTGCCCTAGCCTTTCCAGAGACCAGGATGTGCTCATCAGTCACTTGTTAACCATGTTGATGCTTACTAACCGAGATGCACACACTTAGTTGGTGGTATTCCTCTAGAGTCTGTTTCTGAATAAGAGCTGTGGATTGTGGGAAATGGGGTGGATGATGGATCCAATCATACCAGTCATAAGATTGGTGGAAGGAGCCAATGATTTTTGGGGGGTTGAGATGGGCCAGTGTGTTCCAGTCTAGACTTGAGCTCAAGAAGGGGAGACTGGCAAGTCAAGCAGCTGGAAAAAGGTTGGTGTGTGATGAGGCCACCATCAGGCTGAACAGAAAAGGGGCATGCATACAGGAGAGGCCGCCCGCTGTGTTACACATGGGTCATGGCTTGATCAGAGAAAGCTCATGCCATACAGTAAACCAATTGCTATCAGGGACTACATACTTCTCACAGGTGACCAAGACCTTCTCAAGGGTCTGCTTATTGCTTTGGAAGAGCAAAAAACAGTCCATTAAGCAAAAGTCCTTTCAGACCCCGTCAACCCCACTCTACTGGGCTGCCTTCTCACCTGTTTTTCTCATAGGCATGTCTCCCAGGGGTCAGGATCTCCAGGAGCTCTGGGTCTGCACTCCCATTGCTCGTGTACACTAAAGCATCCAACAGGTTGGTAGCACATGCTGCTTTCCCCAAGGTGAAACTGCTGCTGTTTCCAATGTACAGGGCGATGGCTTGGGAACCAGTGCTGAGAAGAGGGCTGCTGGAGTTTGGTGGGAATGGCAGGTCAACTGCACCGCAGGGAAGAATGAGAAAGATTGGAATAGATGCAGTGAATTAAAAACCCAGCATCTCCAGGTTCATTTAAAAACTTCTAGGGAGGGATAGCTCAGTGGTTTGAGCATTGGCCTACTAAACCCAGGGCTGTGAGCTTAATCCTTGAGGGGCCACTTAGGGATCTGGGGCAAAAATTGGTCCTGCTAGTGAAGGCAGGGGGCTGGACTCGTTGACCTTTCAAGGTCCCTTCCAGTACTAAGAGATTGGTATATCTCCAATTATTATTTATTTAAAAACATACAAACTGGCAACAACTCAGCAGAGAATTAACAGAGCTCAGGGTCAGCAGAGCAGCAGATCACATCATGTAGCACAGGGAGAGTTCATTTCAATTTCTAGCTCTCACTCTAACCCATACCTTTCCCTGTCATTTATACTTCCAACTTTGACAAAGAGCTTTCTTTTGGGCTAAAATATCCCATCCATCACTGTGCCCAGAGGTGGATTTTGTAGGGGAGTTTTTGCAAAGCTGGTTCTGCTGTATGAGTTCTACTTGCATAAGGAGACAAAACTCTACCCCTGCATTCTGATCAAATAACTGACATGCACAAAATTGGAAACAAGAAATTCTGACATGCTTTTATTCAGACTTGGCTTACTCCTCAATGAGATCTGCAAAACAAGCTAAGCCTGAAAGTTGAATATACTGTAACTTACTATATACAAAGCTGTTAAAAAAATCCATTTTGTATTCTGTTATGGTATTTAAGTATAAATGTGTGATAAAAAGTGACTATATGTTAGAGGCATAAATACAAGGGGACAGAACTAAGGTTGAAAGTTCAACCTTAATTTTGATGCATTTCCTTATTTCTCTCCTCATCTTTATTGTGGCACTGACACTATTTTATTTCATTTGTTAGCCGATTGAAATTGCAGGAGGTAGAATGTTAATAATATTTCTATAGCACTTTCAACCCAAGAATCTCAAAGTGTGAAACATTAAGGAATGACATCTCAGTACTCCTATGCGGCAGGGAAGTCCTGTCCCTGATTTACAGATGGGGAACAAACACAAGGGATTGAAGTTATTGACTAGAGTCACACTGGGACAGTGACAGGGCTGCAACCCAATTCCTAGTCCTGTGCTTTGGCTACTAACTTGGGCATCCTAGTAAGTTGCTCTGCTGGAATTTGGCCTGTACACTATTCTCTTTGTTGCTCAGCACCTTGGAAGCTCTGGTGTCTAGATCTCTACAGTTGCCACTGGCCAGGATTTCAAATGAGACTAGAGGTTTTGGGTGCCTCAATTTTGGTGGGCCTCTTATGATTTTCAGAAAGTGCTAAGTGCCCACTCTCTGAAAATCAGGTCCTTTGAAGGTGCCTCATTTTGGGGGGCCCCAAGAATGTAGGTATCCCCAAATCAGTACCCTTTTGAAAATCTTAGCCCCCCTCTCAAAAATACAAACTAAAAAACCCCCATAAGACGTATGAGCCAGAAGTTCAACATCTCACCTCAAACATGGCATCTCCACAGGCAGCACAGCATCTCCTACTGCTATCCTGGGGAACTAGTTTCATACTGACTTGAGAGCCTCTTGCTGAATTATCAACATTAAACTTATTCCATGGGAATCTCCCATCCTATCAGGCTATCCCTGCTTAGCGTGAGACAGGAGAAGATCACAGCCGGAGGTTGCCAGTTAGCCTGAATCCCCTTAGTTTGTCATAGATCTCAAACCCCATTAAAGTACAGATGGTTCTGGTGTAAATTTAAAACACTATCTTTCTGAAGGAAAACCGGGACACCATGAATGGGACTGCTGATAGTCTGAATTTCAGCAAGAGAAGTAGAGATTGTTTGGTGTGACTAGTGTTTTAAAGAGACATGGTTGACTTAAAAAAGAAAAAGTTGGTCAGAAAATGTTTTATCTGCTGTTGCTACAAGTACGACAAAGTTACTGTGGAAAAAGAGATTTCCATTAATCTTTTTCAGTTAACTTTGTGCATTTTGCAGCACTTTTAGTTTCCTTTTTAGTCAGTTTCCACATTTGTATGAGTCTCTCTCTCAGTTGTATGGGAGAAAAACAAAATCTAAGTTCATATATGGCTTTAACTACTGCAGTATCTAACGTCTCACATCCTTTAAGGTGCTTATCCTCACATCACATCCTCCTTGTGAGGTAGGTCAGCACTAGTACCCTCTCTGTGCACAGTGTCTCAGCTGTAAGTGGCTTGTCTAGGGTAGCACAGGAAGTCTGTGGCAGAGCAGGGAATTGAGTTCCAGGCCAGCAACCTAACCACAAAACCATCCTTCTTCCCAACACACACACACAGACACCAAAACATGACTACAAAACCACAGTACTTGGAAGGATGATTCAGGCAAAGGACCTGAAACTACTTTTAGCACATTTGTTTTAGACTGATTAGATTTCACATTGGTGTCTCTCTAAGTGATCAACCTGTTATTTAAAAAGTAGCCAAAGTTCTGGGTAACTAATGTAACTGAACTGCTTGAAATGTATATTGCAGTTTAAAAAAGTATAAATAAGGGTCCCGTGTTTGTAAGTGATGACTAACAATCCTGACTCACAGAGTTACACAAGATGTTCTGCGGAGTCAGTGTCTCTACCAGCCAGATTCCTCTGTTCAGCTGGCCAAGTTTAGTAACATATTTGCTCCCCATCCATTTCTCCACCGGAAATGTCAAAAGGGGAGACAGCTCAGTGGTTTGAGCAGTGGCCTGCTAAACCTGGCGTTGAGAGTTCAATCCTTGAGGGGGCCATTTGGGGATTTAGTTGGGGACTGGTCCTGCTTTGAGCAGGGGGTTGGACTAGATCTGTGGTGTCCAGGGGTGCCATGGTGCCCGCCAGGGTATTTATGTGTGCCTGCCTAGTGCCCAGCAGAGGAGAGAAGCCATGGCCCCGCACCTGACAGGGCCCGAGAACTCCGGGGCTGTGGGCGCCAGTGTTCAGTCCCCCGTAAGCGTGGGGCCTGTCTAGTGCCCAGCAGGGGAGAGAAGCCAGGGCCCCACGCCTGCTGGGGACAGAACACCAGCACCTGCAGCCCAGGAGTTCTCTGTCCTTCTGGCTTCTCTCTGCGCTGCCCAGAACTGGCACCAAAACAAAAAACACTCCAACTCTGCAGAATGGACGGAATGTTGCCCCGTAGCATGTGCTGCCCCAAGCACATGCTTGCTCCACTGGTGCCTGGAGCCGGCCCTATATGTGAGTAATTGTTGGTGCCCACTCCAATCTTCTGAAAACATGAATGTGCTACTGGCCACAAAAAGGCTGGGGACCACTGGCCTAGATGATCTCCTGAGGTCCCTTTCAACCCTAATAATCTATGAGAAGTTCAGATCCCAGTCAGCATGAGCCTAGTCTGGTAACTTCACAGTTGGTTCATAAAGAGAAAACACTACACTGATCTCATGGGGATTGTGGTTTTTATGTGGGTAGGGAAAGTACTACTTAGCCCTTACACAATGGTTGCCATTAGAGGATCTGTCAAGAAGAGGGTGTCAGCCCTGTATTATAGATGGGGAAACTGAGGGACAGTGCAGTGAAATGACTTGCCCAAAGTCACGAGCTACAGAGCTTGGAGCAGAGCCTAGTTCACTCACCAGCACTGCTTCTCTGGAGAAAGCAAACAACACTTCCTTCTACAGTCCCCAAATGGGATCAAATCCCTATCATGAACTCCCTCCAGGTCTTTCACATTTGGGGCCCACCTCCAAGGAGGAGGGAGTGAGGAAGGAGAAAGGTGAGTGATGACAGGAGGACAGTAAGACTCTGCTGTCCTTGCACCCGTAACCCCCACTCTCAGATGTTCACAGTAGTCTAAAGAGTGGGATCCTACCTGGGGTTCTGGCTTGTGCAGGACCAATGAGAAATAGCCCCTCAGGAGAGGTTTTGCCATAAACATCCATGAAGAAATAAACCCTTTTGGTCTGTCCTTCGATCAACACCAGAACCAAGTCCCTCAGGGCAGTGGAAGGAGGTCCCTGAAGTTCAATGAATTCAGACTCCCCAGGAGAGGTAACAGCATGAACCTCACTGATTAGCACGGCAGAAGCATTCAGCTGGGAAGAGCGGATGCAGTGGTTATCCTTGCCTGGGGTGGGCATGGCCACTTGAAAGATCCACTGAGAACCCTCCCCGTGGCACCTTTCTATCGACTCATCTGTGGTCCTGAAGGAGGGATCCTCCAGGAAAGCATCCCTGTTGGGGGTCAGCACATTGAGCAACATGTCAGCTCTGTCACTCTTCCTGGACTTATGGACCAAGGCATCCACCAGCCCGTCGCTGGTGACCCTCATGCCCTCCTGGTAGTTCCTCTTCCCATAATACAGGGCAATGGCATCAGGCCCGTTCTGGATAGTGTTCTTAGGCAAGATCACAGAGGGCTGGGGTTTCACTGTGGAAGACCCAACAAGAAAAAACCCTTGATTATCAGTGACTTTGCCCTGAAGGTTCAGGACTTTGTAGGCCTGGTTGCCGTTGCCATTGTAAAAGACCAGGTAGTAGTCATCCAAGGGGGCCTCTTGGCCGCTGGTGTGATAGAGCTCCACAAACTCAGAGGTATCTTCCCCCGGGTTGTCTGCATTGATCTCATTTATCAGGAGCAAGTACTCTGTCTTGTGGTTCTTGATGAGGTTTTGAGCAGATGTCTCATGAAGCAATATGCACATAAGCACCACAGTAGCCACCAACTGTCTGGCTCCCATGGCAGAGGCCATTAGCTCTCCCAAGTCCTAAAATGCTGGGATTTCTATTCCAGTTCAAACCAACAGGGTGCACATGTTATGACGGATGGATGGAATTCTGTTCAGCAACACCATCTTCTTGCCATGACTGGATGGCGATAGAAGACTTTAAATCCAGGCACTCACAGGAGACCCACAGCGCTTCTGGGACCCCAGGTGTGCAGAATAAAGGGGAAATGCCACACAAATCTGCTTGAAAGGGGATCAGTAGGATGAGGGACTTCCCAACTCTGCCCCTTGAAAAGAGAGAAAAATATATAGTAAGGAAGGAGCTTGAAAAAAATCCCAGTAGAACTTAATGGCATTAAAGAGCTTTTTGTATCCAACTGCATCTGCTACAAAGCTTCTCCACTGAACACCACAACAGCCCACCCTTCCCTGTAGCTCTCTTAGAGAATGCAAAAATGGGACACTGGCAAGTGACAGTACAGGAAAGTCCCTCGACCAGCTTTCTGTCCAGACAGACAGACAGCTCCACTCCGACCCCCTAGTTACCCATCAGCCTGATGAGTTAAGTGGCTCACAAGCCCCAGTATTAGTATCTTCCTCAAAGTGCCTGTGAAGGGGTATACCAGACCCCCTGAGGCCCCCTGCTGGAGACCTCATGGCCCTGTCATGCCCTGCCCCAAAAAGAGAAGTGGAGAGGGTCCTCCAAACTGCCTAGAGTGGCTGAGTGGGACACAACCAATCAGGGCCCAGCACCCTATTATAAGAAGAACTGCAGGGCAAGGGGAATTTTTTGCTGGAGCTGTAGGAATATGGCTGGTGTGTGACTGGTTGGTGGAGCTATAGAACCCTGGGCAGGGCAGGGCAGGGCTAGGGTGACCAGATATCCTGATTTTATAGGGACAGTCCCGATTTTTGTGTCTTTTTCTTATATGCTGTCTGGTCACCCTAGGCAGCGCTGTGCTGCCAGAAGCTGGGGAGAGCAAGAACTAGCCCCGAGCTGGTTGCTGGGACTCCATTAGGACAAGGCCCTAAGGTAGGGTGAAGACATGCAGAGCCACAGGGAAGTGGCCCAGGGAATTAGAGAAGCTGTGTGACATACCCCTGGTCTTCCCTATGAGTTCAGGTGGAATTTAGCAGCATTAGATCCATTTAACCCTGCACCTGTCCACACAAAGCCATTTTTGTTGACTTAAAGGGGTCTTAAAATCGATTTCTATACTCCTCCCTGACAAGGGGATTAGCGCTGAAATCGACATCGCCAGATCGAATTTGGGGGTAGTGTGGACCATAGGCAGAGAGTTCCATACCCATGTGGTGCTTGGGCACCAGCAATATTCAGAGCCAAGGGCCCAGCTCCACCAATGTTTGGGGCCAGGGCACCGCCCGGCCCCCCCTGCACGCGCCCCCCCCCAAGTGTCCCGTGGCCCTGACTTGCTGCTCCCACTCCCCGCTCGCCTTTCCCAGGCCTGGAGCAGAGCATCTCTGTCTTTGTCTCCTCTGTGCTGCTTCCATACAGCAACTCCTGCTGCAAGGTCCTAGTGCCCCCCATCTCCACTGTCAAGGCAGACTGACTCTGAGCCTGCCCTTCCACCACAGATCCTTCCCTTTTCTGGTGGGACCCTCCATCAGCACAGCGCGCCCCCCCTCCCCGCCTGCCCACAGTCACTGCTCCTGCTCCATGCTGGGCAAGGAGGAAGCCCCATTCCTCACCTCCAGTGAGGCTACAGTGAGGGATAGCAGCAGGGGAGGAGGTGCACGCAGCACCCCCTGGCACCCACCACGGGGGAGGCGAGAGAGATTCCTGGACCTGAGAGGGGCCCTTGGAGCACCTGCAGTGACAGTGGTGGGGGTGAGTGTGCTGCTGGGGGGGGGGCAGGAAAGGAGGGATCCTCCCCTAGAGCTTGTTTCTGCTGGCAGGGAAAGGGCTGGGGGGAGTCCTCCTCTCTGGCCCCAGTCCCACAGCAGCCTGCCTGCACCCCAAACTCATCCCCAGCCCTGCCCCACCCCACACCCGAGTCAGAGCTTTCACCCCCACATCGCACCCTCTGCCCGAACCCTGTGCCCCTCCAGCACCCCAAACACCTTATCCCCAGTCCCAGCCAGAGCCCTCACCCCCCACACTCCTACTCTCGCCCTGAGCCCTTCCCACACCCCAAGCCCCCCATTGCCAGCCCCAGAGCCCTCACCCCTACACCCCATCCCCCTGCACCCCTCACATCCCCAAACTCCCTGCCAGAACCTGCACCCCAATCCCCTGCCCCAGCCTAGGGCCTGCACCCCAGACCTCCTCCCTCACCCAAACTCCCTCCCAGAGCCTTGGGCAGGTGGGGGGTGGAGTTTGGGCAGGGGCAGGGCCGGTGCAAGGATGTTTCGCGCCCTAGGCAAAACTTCCACCTTGTGCCCTCCCCCATCCCCGAGCTCCCGCCTGAGGCGTGCCCCCTGCGGCAGCTCCCCATCCTCCACACTGAGGCACTCCCCCTGCCTCAGCTCACCCCTGCCCCGCCTCCTCCTCAGCATGCCCTCCCTGCTTCACTTCTCTCACCTCCCAGGCTTGTGGCTCTGATCAGCTTGGGCGTTGCAAGCCTGGGAAGCGGGAGAAGTGAAGCAGCCACGGCGTTCTCAAGGAGGAGGCGGGGCAGGGGCAAACTGCGGCAGGGAGTTCCCCTGCGTGCTGCACCCCCTTACTTGCTGCAGGCGGCCCTCCCTGTGCTCCCTGCCCCAGCTCCCGCCACCTAAATGTCGGCGGCGACTGGGGCGGGAAAATCTGGTCGCCTCGGTCGCTGCCGAATAAAATGCCACTCCCCCAAATCCTAGTGCCCTAGGCAACTGCCTAGGTCGCCTAAATGGTTGCATCGGTCCTGGGCAGGGGCGGGTTCTGGGCACCACCAAAATTTCTACAAATATGCCACCCCTGGTGTGGACGCAATTCGACTGTATTGGCTCCAGGAGCTATCCCAGAGTGCTCCATTTTGACCGCTCTGGACAGCACTCTCAACTCAGATGCACTGGTCAGGTAGACAGGAAAAGCCGCATGAACTTTTGAATTTTATTTCCTGTTTGGCCAATGTGGCAAGCTGATCAGCACAGGTGACCATGCAGAGCTCATCAGCAGAGGTGACCATGGAGTCCCAGAATTGCAAAAGAGCTCCAGCATGGACAGAACGGGAGGTACTGGATCTGATCGCTGTATGGGGAGATGAATCAGTGCTATCAGAACTCCATTCCAAAGACGAAATGCCAAAATATTTGAAAAAATCTCCAAGGGCATGAAGGACAGAGGCTATAACAGGGACCTGCAGCATTGCCATAAGAAACTTAAGGAGTTCAGGCAAGCCTACCAAAAAAACAAAAAGGCAGACGGCCACTCCGGATCAGACCCTCAGACATGCCACTTCTATCATGAGCTGCATGCAATTCTAGGGGGTGCCCCTACAACTACTCCACCCCTGTATGTGGACTCCTGCAAGGGAATCTCATGCAACAGGGATGAGGATTTTGGGGATGAGGAAGATGATGATGATGAGGAGGTTGAAGATAGCACACAGCAGGCTCTCCGTTCTCCCTGACAGCCAGGAACTGTTTATCACCCTGGAGACATTACCCTCCCAACCCAGGCTCCTGGACCTTGAAGGCAGAGAAGGCCCCTTTGTAAATATAACACATGGTTTAAAAGCAAGCATATTTAATGATTAATTTGCCCTGAAGACTTGAGAGGTATTCGCGGCCAGCAAAGCTACTGGAATGCAGTCAAGCAACATCCGTTCTTTATCTCTCTGTGTTATCCTCAGGAGAGTGATATCATTCATGTGTTTGATGAAGTGGATATTCACCCACGAAAGCTTATGCTCTAATACTTCTGTTAGTCTATAAGGTGCCACAGGACTCTTTGTCGCTGGTAGAAATAGGGGAATTTTATTAAGGGGACATTCAGAGGTGGCTGTTCCTGCTGGGCTATGTGTCTGTGGCTGAAAAGACGGTGTGGGGAGGGTTGAAACGATCATCCCAGAGAATTGGGTGTGAGGAGGGGGTTAGTTGGGTTTGTGCTGCATGTTAACCCGAAAACCTTAGCCCCTTAAATGGCCAACCCATTTTAAATGGTCAACCCAACTCTCCCTGTTTTTCCTCCCACAGCTACAAATGTTTCAACGTTACCACTATCATCTCCGTCCCAGAGGCTAGCGAAGGCGAAAAAAACACACCTGCGATGAAATGTTCTCTAAGCTCATGCAATCCTTCCGCACTGAAAGTGCCCAGCAGAATGCATGGAGGCTAACAATGTCAGAGTCCAGGAAAGCACAAAATGAACGCAAGGACAGGAGGGACGCGCGAGATGAGAGGTGGCGGGCGCAAGAGGAGTGGTGGCAGCAGTGTGATGAGAGGAGGCAGGAGGAGCTGCGGCTACTGGAGGATCAAACTGATACGCTTCGGAGTATGGTTGAAGTGCAGGAAAGGCAGCAGGAGCATAGACTGCTGCTGCATCCCCCGTGTAACCAACTGCCCTCCTCCCCAAGTTCCATAGCCTCCTCACCCAGATGCCCAAGAATACAGAGGGGGAGGGGAGAGTGGGCTCCAGGCACCCAACCACTCTGAAGGCAGAGCAAGTCAAGGACTCCAGCTCTTTCTGCAGCCCACATCTACCGTGCAAACCACAGCCTGATACTGCATTGATCCATGCTGGGAGGTCACAGCAAACATTGCAACATCAAGGATTGCCCAAGCAACAGAAGGCTGGCATTCAATAAGTTTTGAAGTGCAGTGTGGCCTTGTCCTTCCCTCCTCCACCACCCTACTCGGTGCTTTCCTCCTCCACCACCCCTCCTGGGCTACCTTGGCAGTTATCCCCCTATTTCCGTGACTAATTAATAAAGAATGTATAAATTTAAAACAACAATGACTTTATTGCCTCTGCAAGCAGTGACCAAGGGGGGGGAGGAGGGGAGGACAGTTGGCTTACAGGGAAGTAGAGTGAACCAAGGGGCAGGGCTGCCCAGAGGATTCAGGGGGCCTGGGGCAAAGCAATTTCGGGGGCCCCTTCCATTAAAAAAGTTGCAATACTATAGAATACTATATTCTCATGGGGGCCCCTGTGGGGCCTGGGGCAAATTTTCCCCCATTGGCGCCCCACCATCCTCGGGGCAGCCCTGCCAAGGAAGCAGGTTTTCATCAAGGAGAAACAAACAGAACTTTCACACCGTAGCCTGGCCAGTCATGAAACTGGTTTTCAAAGCTTCTCTGATGCGTAGCACACCCTGCTGTGCTCGTCTAACAGCCCTTGTGTTGGGCTGTGCGTAATCAGCAGCCAGGTGATTTGCCTCAACCTCCCACCCTGCCATAAACAACTCCCCCTTACTTTCACAGATATTGTGGAGCACACAGCAAGCAGTAATAGCAATGGGAATATTGGTTTCGCTGAGGTCTAACTGACTCAGTAAACTGTACCAGCGTGCTTTTAAACATCCAAATGCACATTCTACCACCATTCTGCACTTGCTCAGCCTATACTTGAACAGCTCCTGACTACTGTTCAGGGTGCCTGTGTATGGCTTCACGAGCCATGGCATTAAGGGGTAGGCTGGGTCCCCAAGGATAACTATAGGCATTTCAACATCCCCAATGATTATTTTCTGGTCTGGAAAGTAAGTCCCTTGCTGTAGCCATTCAAACAGACCAGAGTTCCTCAAGATGCGAGCATCATGTACCTTTCCCGGCCATCCCATGTTGATGTTGGTGAAACGTCCCTTGTGATCCACCAGTGCTTGCAGCACCATTGAAAAGTACCCCTTGCAGTTTATGTACTCACTGGCTTGGTACTCTGGTGCCAAGATAGGGATATGGGTTCCGTCTATTGCCCCGCCACAGTTAGGGAATCCCATTGCAGCAAAGCCATCCACTATGACCTGCACATTTCCCAGAGTCACTACCTTTGATAACAGCAGCTCAGTGACTGCGTTGGCTACTTGGGTCACAGCAACCCCAACAGTAGGTTTGCCCACTCCAAAATGATTCCCGACTGACCGGTAGCTGTCTGGAGTTGCAAGCTTCCAGAGGGCTATCACCACTCGCTTGTGAACTGTGAGGGCTGCTCTCATCTTGGTATTCATGCGCTTCAGGGCAGGGGAAAGCAAGTAACAAAGTTCCATGAAAGTGCCCTTATGCATGTGAATGTTTTACAGCCACTGGGAATCATCCCACACCTTCACCACTATGCGGTCCCACCAGTCTGTGCCCAGCATCGGCCTTCCATGGATGAACCTTCCCCATTACCACCAGGAGGTTCAAAGCAGGTCCCCTGCTTTGAGAGAAGTTTGTGTCCATGTCCTCATCACTCTCGTCACTGTGCTGCCATTGCCTCCTCGCCTACTTTTGCAGGTTCTGGTGCTGCATATACTGCAGGTTAATGCACGAGGTGTTTACAGTGCTCATAACTGCATGGTGATCTGAGCGAGCTCCAGCTTGCCATGGTATGGCGTCTGCAGGAGAGCAGAGTGGCAGTGGAAGCGTGATGATGGTTTTCAGCCCGATTGTACCGTCTGCTGCCAGAGCAGGCGAGCAGAGTGGCAATGGAAGCATAACGATGGTTTGCAGCCCTACTGCACCGTCTGCTGCCGGCAGCACCCGGGACACAACAGCGGCGGCTGAGCTGAGTGGGCTGCATGCTTGCCATGGCATGGCGTCTGCGCGGAAAAAAGGCGTGAAACGATTGTCTGCCATTGCTCTCATGGAGGGAGGGGCGACTGACGACATGTACCCAATACCACCCACGACAATGTTTTTGTCCCATCGGGCAGTGGGAGTTCAACCCAGAATTCCAATGAGTGGCAAAGACTGCAGGAACTGTGGGATAGCTACCCACAGTGCAATGCTTCAAAAGTCAACACCTGTGATAACTTCTAAACCAAGTGACATCATACACAGGCCTGGGAGCCAGGCATTCTTTTGGCAGCTTCCATAGACTGGGTGACCTTGAGGGAGTGACTTTCCCTCCCTCCCCATTTGTACATGAGGGATAATGACAATCACCTGCTTCACAGCATCCTGGGAGGCTTCATTGGTTAAAGGTCAGTGGGATTTGCAAGAGGAAGGCAGAGCAAGTCAAGGACTCCAGCTCTTTCTGCAGCCCACATCTACTGTGCAAACCACAGCCAGACACTGCATTAATCCATGCTGGGAAGTCACAGCAAACATTGCAACATCGAGGCAAGTACTGAGGCTCACTGTGATGTTGACAAAACCAGATACCCACATAGAATATAAAAGGTATGTCTATGCAGCCCAAGACAGTAAGCCTCCCACCCTATTACCCCCAACACTCTTCCTGATTTTTTACAGTTGCTGTCTGGTCACTGTACTCCCCATGCATCTTCCAGGCAGCAACGGGGGCCCAGGGAACCAGTGATTTCCCTACACACACACCCCCAAATTTCCTCAACACTCTCCCTCCCAGTTTTGTGAACTAATTTACATGCCAATTTAGTGACTGTTTGGAAATTTGAATTGAAATTGAAACATTAATACACACTTTAAAAGCATATACAGTGTATGATAAAATATGTGTATCTGAAAAAAGTATAATAGATTTGAAAAGTATGAACACAGACTAGCTTCCTTATACAGCTATTGTTTTTTATGACAATGTCAGTGCATTCATTTTGGTGATGTTGGCCAACCTAATAATTTCAAATGATGATTTGTAAGCAAAGTCTAAATGAGGTCTTCCTGACAGCTAGTGATGAGCTGGGGTTCCAGGGAAAGGCTTCAGGACAAGATTGTATTTACATTCACACCTAATCTACCTAGGTATCCAGCAAACAGAGTTGTGTTGCCCAAGTGATAGATTTTGGCAGGCGTTGGGTTACAAATCACTTGAATGTGGGTGTGGGGTGGGGATGAAATGTTGTTGTTCTTATTGTATGAGTAAAAGGCAATAGAACTGTACATAGCCTGGGCTGATTGAGGGCATCAAGAGAGAGGGTGGGGACCTGTCCCTCTCCACTGTTTAAAGGGAGAGCTGATTAGGCTCCATATAGTCTAAGTGACCACTGCAGCTGAAATCACTGATAATCAGGTCTAAGCGCTTTAGTCCTGCTGTGGAGACAGTGTTTCTGTGGAAGAGACGGCCCAGACTGCACTAGCAGAGAGGTTCCCCCACTGAGAGCTCAGCTGAAATCATTGAGAGCTGGATGGAACCTCAAGAGACCAACTCACAGAGATCACAGTGGCAGCTGAAGGTGACTGCACAGGGCCATTGACAACAGAGTGGTGGAGTGAACGGTGGCACAACAAACAGCAGTGGCCAGAGCGAACAGTGAGCAGCTGGAGGAACGAGCAAGATGCCTTCTGAAAGCACCTCTGAATTCTGAGTCTCCACTGACCAAGAACAACACTGGTGAGTGGGGTGTGGCGGAGGGAAAAATGAAGGGCAAGTTAAATAAACATTTGTTTGTTGGACTATATTTTAGTGACTTTGCTCCAGAATGCTAGATTTGTGACTGGGAATGGAAACTTATATAAATATGTTTCCTAGTAGGCCAAGATTTTTAAAATGCATTATTTGCCAAGGTTGTTATCTCATATCATTGCTATCTTGAGAGGTCATTATGTTGGGGAGTTTCTGTACTAAACATTTTTATTATTATAATTAATTTTTATATAAGAATGGTCATACTGAGTCAGACCAATGGCCCATTGGCCCAGTATCCTGCCTTCTGACAGTGGTCAAGGCCAAGTGCTTCAGAGGGAATGAACAGAACAGGTAATCATCAAGTGATCCATCCTCTGTTGCCTGTTCCCAGCTTCTGACAAACAGGCTAGGGACACTCAGAGCGTGGTATTGCATCCCTCCCCAACCTGGCTAATAGCCACTGATGGACCTATCCTCCAGGAATTTATCTAGTTCTTTTTTTAATCCTGTTGTAGTTTTGGTCTTCACAGTATCCTCTGGCAAAGAGTTCCACACGTTGACTTTATGTTGTATGAAAAATTTCTTCCCTTTGTTTTTTTTAAAACTTGCTGCCTATTAATTTCATTGGGTGACTGCTAGTTCTTGTGTTATGTGAAGGATTAAATAACATTTCCTTATTCACTTTCTTCACACCAGTCAAGATTTTATAGACCTCTATCGTATCCCCCCATAGTCCCCTCTTTTCTAAGCTGAAAATTCCCAGTCTTTTTAATCTCTCCTCCTGTTTTATACCCCTAATCATTTTAGTTGCCCATCTCTTACCTTTTCCAATTTCAATATATCTTTTTTTTGGGATGGGGTGACCAGATCTGCACACAGTATTCAAGGTGTGCCCATACCATGGATTTATATAGAGGCAATATTGATATTTTCTGTCTTATTATCTATCCCTTTCTTAATGATTCCCAATATTCTGTTTGCTTTTTTGGCTGCCGCTGCACATTGAGTGGATGTTTTCAGAAAACTATCCACAATGACTCCAAGATCTCTTTCTTGAGTGTTAACAGCTAATTCAGACTCCATCATTTATATGTACAGTTGGGATTATATTTTCCAGTGTGCATTACTTTGCATTTATCAATACTGAATTTCATCTGCCATTTTGTTGCCCAGTCACCCAGTTTTGTGAGATCCCTTTGTAACTCTTCGCAGTCTGCCTGGGACTAAACTATTTTGAATAGTTTTGTGTCTTCTGCAAATTTTGCCACCTCACTTGTTTACTCATTTTTCCAGATCATTTATGAATATGTTGAACAGTACTAGTCCCAGTACTGAACCCTCAGGGATACCACTATTTATTTCTCTCCATTCTGAAAACTGATAATTTATTCCTAACCTTTGTTTCCCATCTTTTAATCAGTTACTGATCCATGAGACGACTTCCCTCTTATCCTATGATGGCTTACTTTTCAAAAGAATACATTTTTAAAATATATATATATTTTTTAGAAATCTAGACCTATGTGTTTTGATGTAACTTGCATTATCCTCATGTTAAATTTGCATTATCCTAACAAAACATTTATTTTATTCATTTCTCCTTTATATATAGCAGGTCAAAGTGAAAATGAAAAGACAAAAAACAATACAATTTTTCCACTCAAAGGCCTCAAAAATGAACCAATGTGAAGAACACATCAAGAACCAAGAATATTTTAACATGTCATCTGAAGATTCAAGAGGTATATCTATATCTGACCAGCCCAAAGCACAAATACAGCTACCTACTGAAGAAACAGTGTCTCCAAAACCTAAAGGCAGTTCCCGATGTTTGTCGGTCCAAGTGTTCCCATTTATTGAAGTTACAGAAGATGGCTACTGGTGCACCTCTTGCAAAAAAGTTTGCAAAGAAGGAAAGCTCCCCAATGCTATAATTGGTAAAAGTGGAGGAGCTTGGTTTGTCAAACTGATCAGCAAAGCCAATGCTGACAAACTACATGAAAAGGCTGCAAAACACCAGGCCTCTGGAGTGCATCAGCATGCAGAAAGCCTTATAAGCCCACTTTCAAAGCCAATTTTAGAAGTACTTAATGAGGCTGTTAAGAATGCTGGAGACACAACACAGTTCATGCAAACAAACATGGCTGTGGCATCCTACTTTCTATTTAAGCAAGAGATACCACACACTACGAACTGAAGGCCAATGTTAAGTGCATTGTCACTTTTTCATCCTGAAGTTGAATGCTGGTTCCGGACAAGACCAGCAAAATGCTCACTATCTTTCTGCAAGAAACTCAGCTGACTGGCTAGAAGCATGCGGTACAACAGTGAAAGACTCAACAGTTGAAAAAGTGAAGAACTCTCTCACCACATTAAAAAAAATGTGCATACATGGCTGATGAATGCACCGATGCAAATGGGCATCAAGTATTAAGTCATTGTGTACAGTATCTTGATGTCAGGGATAGGCCAGTAGATGCATTTCTAGATGTTCAAGTTATAGAAGACACATCGGCTGCATCTGTGACAACCCACATCTTCGAAGAGTTAAATGCTTGTCAATTGGACCCCAAACAGATGGCTGCTTGGGTATTTGATGGAGCTGCAATCTTCTCTGGAAGACATGGTGGAGTACAAGCTTTTCTCAGAGAAAAGTGAAACCCTAATCTCGCCTATACACACTGCAGAGGCCATCTACTCCAACTAGCATGAGTACGAGCTGCAGAAGCTTCAAAAGACATTTAAAAAGCTATCAATTTAATGTCTTCATTATGTTCGTTTTTCAGCGAGAGTCCAAAAATACTGAATATCTTGGAAAATACAGAAGATACCACTGGGACTGAAGTTCAAATTAGTCCAACCTAGGAAAACCTGCTGGTTTTCTCATGAGTGATCCTTGGCTGTTGTCTTAAAATTACTCCAGCCGCTATTACTGGCGTTGGAAAGTATCTACCAAATGAGATGGATCTAAGTAGTGAGGCTGGTGGGTTACTTTTTCTACTACATTCAGAGAAGACTATTGCCATTCTCTCTCTTGTAAGTCTACTGTTGAAACCACTTGGGTCATTATACAATGCCATCCAGGTCATCTGCTACAACAGTAATAGATCTTTGTCCAGCACTTGAAGCTACATTTGGATCAATCAGAGAGCTATCCATTGAAAAAGTACTGGAAGAAGCAAAGACTTCAGTCCAGAAGTTGACTAATGAAGGCATTTATACTGAATCCTTAAATGAAGAAGACAGGAAGTGTTTATTAAGAAAACTGAAAAAGTACACAGACTTGATTCTTAAAAATCTTCAACAGCGACTTCTAGATTCTACTCAACCTCTATGTAGCTTTTACAGATGTCTGTCCTATAAAACACCAATAGTTGAGTGGAGTTAGGCACTACCAGCAATCGGGCTGCTATGTGATCAGGACAGAATAGAGAATTTGAACACAGAGTGGAATATCATATGACGAATGAATGAAGATTTGACTTCAACTTCTTTTTTATCATCACTAGTGGCTCGACCCAATCTTTGTGATCCATTTCCTGGGATGAAAGATGTAGGCATTCATCTCTTGCTACTCCCAGTCATAACCGCTACAGTTGAGCGTTCTTTTTCATCATTGAATAGAATTTTGTGTTCTGAAAGAATTCGCCTTCTGCCTGATCATGTGAATGAACTAATTAGCATATCAATTGAAGGAACAGAAGTACAGGACACAGGAGAAGCCACCAAAGATGAATGCACTACATTCCAGAAGTTCATTAACAAAGTTGTGCAAAATTATAACAAGAAACAAAGAAGGATGTAGAGGTAGTGCTTCATGGAAGACTTGGGTAACTAACTTTAATTTGTGTGATAATTTTAAAACAGGAGTTAAATCTAATAAAATGGTCATGAAACATTTTTCAGTTTTTACTATAGTGCCATACTGCCCACCTTCACCAGCCCTGACACCTCCCTCCCTGTAAATTCAAACACCCCCAGCCCCCCCAATTTCAAGTCCTGGGGAAACCACTGGAGGGACCCGCACTCCTAAGGCTTCTGGAGCCGCTTGAACGCCATTCTCCTCGAGTCCCTTCAAAGGCAGCTTGCCCATCCCCTGGAGGAACTGGCTGTCCCGGCTACGGAGCTCGAACCCAGGGCAGCACCAGGCAGGGGATGCGGAGCGGGGGGTATCCCTGCTCGTGGCGTTCCTCCCAAGCCAGCGGCCGGCCAGCCGCCTGCGCCCCACGCCAGCTCCGGGAGCCGGGCAGAGTTCTGCAATAGACAGCCCCGCGCCGGCGCACAGGACTGAGGGGAGCCGCGGCCCGCCGCTTTCAGTGACCCCGCGGCACGTACCTGAACTGCGCATTGCAAACTGCCCACTGCGGCCGTGCTCAGGGGCCAGTCAGCTGCGGAGGGGTCCCCCCCCCCCCAGGGTGTCAGGGACGGGAAATGCAGAATTCGCAGAAGGCGCCGCTTTGAACAATGGAGATGGAGCAAGAAGGAAGTGGTTGTCCCCTCCCCCCTTGGTTAATTCACTTCATTCTTCCTCTCGGATCCTTCTTAAATCGGCTCCCCTCTGCGTCACTTTCCATCGTAACGCCCCCGCCCTCCTGTGTCTTTAGGATCTCGCCCGACTCCCGGCAGTTCCCTATTTCCTCCTGCTCGGAATCCTCACAGAGTTGAAGCCCAAACCGGCAAGGAGATTTGGGCACGGGATGGGAGGGGGGAGGGGGAATACTGTTTTCCTCCAGTGAGTGATTCAGGGTGGAGGGAAGGGAGAGAGAGAGAGCAGAGCTCCTCACAGCCACACTGACCTGCCTGGGGGAGGAGGCTAGCTCAAGCAAGCAAACAAGCTCGACTTTAAGGCCATGTCTACATCTAAAATTTTGCAGCGCTAGTTGTTACAGCTGTATTAGTACAGCTGTATAGGGCCAGCGCTGCAGAGTGGCCACACTTACAGCAACCAGCGCTGCAAGTGGTGTTAGATGTGGCCACACTGCAGCGCTGTTGGGCGGCTTCAAGGGGGGTTCGGGGAACGCGAGAGCAAACCGGGAAAGGAGACCAGCTTCGCCGCGGTTTGCTCTCGCGTTCCCCGAACCACCCTGCAAACCGCAGGGAAGGAGACCTGCTTGCTCGGGGGTTCGGGGAACGCGAGAGCAAACCGGGAAAGGAGACCAGCTTCGCCGCGGTTTGCTCTCGCGTTCCCCGAACCACCCTGCAAACCGCAGGGAAGGAGACCTGCTTGCTCGGGGGTTCGGGGAACGAGAGAGCAAACCGGGAAAGGAGACCAGCTTCGCCGCGGTTTGCTCTCGCGTTCCCCAAACCACCCTGCAAACCGCAGGGAAGGAGACCTGCTTGCTCGGGGGTTCGGGGAACGCGAGAGCAAACCGGGAAAGGAGACCAGCTTCGCCGCGGTTTGCTCTCGCGTTCCCCGAACCACCCTGCAAACCGCAGGGAAGGAGACCTGCTTGCTCGGGGGTTCGGGGAACGAGAGAGCAAACCGGGAAAGGAGACCAGCTTCGCCGCGGTTTGCTCTCGCGTTCCCCAAACCACCCTGCAAACCGCAGGGAAGGAGACCTGCTTGCTCGGGGGTTCGGGGAACGCGAGAGCAAACCGGGAAAGGAGACCAGCTTCGCCGCGGTTTGCTCTCGCGTTCCCGGAAGCACCCAGCAAACCTCAGGGAAGGAGACCTGCTTGCTCGGGGTTCGGGGAACGAGAGAGCAAACCGGGGAAGGAGACCAGCTTCGCCGCGGTTTGCTCTCGCGTTCCCTGAACCACCCTGCAAACCGTAGGGAAGGAGACCTGCTTGTTCGGGGAACGCGATAGCAAACCGGGAAAGGAGACCAGCTTCGCCGCGGTTTGCTCTCGCGTTCCCGGAACCACCCAGCAAACCTCAGGGAAGGAGACCTGCTTGCTCGGGGTTCGGGGAACGCGAGAGCAAGCTGGGGAAGGAGACCAGTTTGATTACCAGAGGCTTCCTCGGTGATGCTGGGATACCTGCTTATTCCACGGAGGTCAAGAAAAGCGCTGGTAAGTGTCTATACTTGATTACCAGCGCTGGATCACCAGCGCTGGATCCTCTACACCCGAGACAAAACGGGAGTACGGCCAGCACTGCAAACAGGGAGTTGCAGCGCTGGTGGTGCCCTGCAGATGTGTACACCTCCTAAGTTGCAGCGCTGTAACTCCCTCACCAGCGCTGCAACTTTCTGATGTAGACAAGCCCTAAGACTGGTCTGCACTGCAGCGCTAGATTGACATATGCAGCCTTAGGTCGAATTAATAATGTGTGTGTCTACACTACTGAGCCCTTTCCACGGACCCAAAGGGCTTGTAAAATCTATGCCTGTACTCCACCTCAGGGAGAGGAGTAGTGCTAGAGTCGACCTTCCTGGGTCGAATTAGGAGTAGTGTAGACACAACACTGTGTAATCTGAGAGGATTAGAGTCCAGGAGGTATCCCAGAGTGCTCCAATGTGACTGCTCTGGACAGCACTTTCAACTCCACTGCACTTCATCCAGGTGCACAGGAAAAGCCCAGAGAAATTTTGAATTTCATTTCCTGTTTGATGAGTGTGGAGAGCTCACCAGCACAGCTGAGCATACCAGCCCCAGGGCCACAAATGCACTCCAGCATGGAGCATACAGGAAAAACTGTATCTGATTGTTGTGTGGGGAGAAGATTCTGCACAGGCGGGGCTCCAAACTAGCAGAAGAAACACTGGCATCTATGCCAAAATCTCACAGAGCATGAGGGACAAAGGCTACACCAGGGACACACAGCAGTGCCGCGTGAAAATAAAGGAGCTCAGGCAAGCATACCAGAAGACAAGGGAGGAGAACAGTCACTCTGGTTCTGAGCCACGGACATGCTGCTTCCATGAGCAGCTGCATGTGATTCTAGGCGGGGACTCCATCAGAACCCCAAGACTCTCCTAGACAAATTAGAGGATTGGGCCAAAAGAAACCTGATGAGGTTCAACAAGGACAAGTGCAGAGTCCTGCACTTAGGACGGAAGAATCCCATGCACTGCTACAGAGTAGGAACCAAATGGCTAGGCAGCAATTCTGCAGAAAAGGACCTAGGAGGTACAGTAGACAAGAAGCTGGATATGAGTCAACAATGTGCCCTTGTTGCCAAGAAGGCTAACGGTATGTGTGGCTGTATAAGTAGGGGCATTGCCAGCAGATCAAGGGATTGCTGAGGCCTCATCCGGAGTACTGTGTCCAGTTTTGGGCCCCACACTACAAGAAGGATGTGGAAAAATTGGAAAGAGTCCAGCGGAGGGCAACAAAAATAATTAGTAAAAGCAGCAAAGAGTCCTGTGGTACCTTATAGACGAACAGACGTATTGGAGCATGAGCTGTTGTGGGTGAATACTCTCTTCCTCGGATGCATGTTAATTTATAAGGTGCCACAGGACTCTTTGCTGCTTTTACAGATCCAGACTAACACGGCTACCCTTCTGATACTTGAAAAATGATTAGGGGGCTGGAGCACATGACTTATGAGTAGAGGCTAAGAGAACTGGGATTGTTTAGTCTGCAGAAGAGAAGAATGAGGGGGGATTTGATAGCTGCTTTCAACTACCTGAAAGGGGGTTCCAACGGGGATGGATTTAGACTGTTCTCAGTGGTACCAGGTGACCGAACAAGTTGCAATGGGGAGGTTTAGGTTGGCTATTAGGAAAAACTTTTTCACTAGGAGGGTGGTGAAGCACTGGAATGGGTTACCTAGGGAGGTAGTGGAATCTCCTTTCTTAGAGGTTTTTAAGGTCAGGCTTGACAAAGCCCTGGCTAGGATGATTTAGTTGAGAATTTGTCCTGCTTTGAGCAGGGCGTTGAACTAGATGACCTCCTGAGGTCCCTTCCAACCCTGATATTCTATGATACTTCCCAGAGGCCTCAGGTGGCCCCAGGCAACAATGAGGAGGACATTGTTGATGATGATGAGGAGAATGCACAGCAGGCAAGTGAAGGATCCATTCTCCCCAACAGCCTGGACCTTCTAACTCTGGAGCCAATCCCCTCCCAGGACCTACTGTTGCGGGACTGTGAAGGCACGGAAGGCACCTCTGGTGAGTGCACACTTGTAATCACATTACAGGGGTTAAATGCAATTGTGTTTAATGTTTAATTCGAGGTAAACAATTGGCTACTCTTGTGGTTTTTGTTTCCTTGCAGCTGCAACCTTGTCTGTGGGTGCTTCCTCACACCAGCACAAAGGCTGTCCCACGACACCGGGCAGCACAGAGCACCAGGTCAGGCCGGGCTCTGCAGCTGCGCTACCCCAAGAGCTCACAGCCCCACAGCCCAGAGCATTGCGCCTGCAGCACAGTGAGCTAAGGCTGCGGGGGAGGGGGAATAGCAGGGATTGGGACCAGAGGCTAACATCCCAGGCCCGGAGCTCAGGGGCCACGCAGAATGATCCCATGGGCCGGATGTGGCCTGTGGGCCATAGTTTGCCCACCTCTGTCCTAGAATGGGGTCGGGGGGGCGGGGGGAAGCTCCATTATCACTTGAACTCAACTCCCGGGGATGGTTCATGGAGCAGAAGGCTCTCATTCCCACAGCTTTGATTGCTAGACAATGCAATTGTAATAAGTTACATGCCCTGTGTTATCAGGCCCTTAGACCCAGGTTATCTTTGCTATTCATTGCTGTCTCTGTTCAGTGTTTGTTAGCATAATAAAAATGCATAGATTGAGGACAAGAGGCTCTTTATTTACTGTACACTCTGTGGTTGGTGGGAGTTTAGTTTACAGGGCAGTACATGCAAAAAAGGGGGCATTCATTAAACTAGTTTTCAAAGCCTGTCGGAGACCCAGTGTGCTTCAGTGTGCTCTTCTTATTGCCCTGGTGTCTGGCTGCTCATACTGGCAGCCAGGCAATCTGCCTCAATCCCCCACACTGCCAGAAACTTTCCCCCCTTACTTTCACAGATATTATGGAGCATACAGCAAGCAGCAACAATAATGGGAATATTGCTTTTGCTGAGGTCTAACCTAGTGAGTAAATTGCACCAGTGCCCCTTTAAATGTCCAAAGGCACATGCTACCACCATTCTGCATTTGCTCAGCCTATGGTTGAATTGCTCCTTACTGCTGTCCAAGCTGCATGAGTCATGGAAGCAAGGGATAAGCTAGAGTCTCCAAGGATAATTATTGGTATTTCAATGTCACCAACGGTAATTTTCTGGTCTGGGAAGAAAGTTCATTCTTTCAGCGTTATGAAGAGACTGGAGTTTCTGCAGATGTGCGTCATGTACCTTTTTGGACCAACACATGTTGATGTCAGTAAAATGGCCCTTGTGATTCACTAGTGCTTGCAACACAATTGAGAAGTTCCCCTTGCGGTTTATGTACTCTTTGGCAAGATGGTCTGGTGCCAAGATAGGGATGTGCGTTCCGTCTATTGCCCCATCAAACTTAGGGAACCTCACTGCAGCAAAGCCATCCACTATGTCCTGCACATTTCCCTGAGTCACTACCCTTCTTAGCAGAAGTGAATTGATTGCCCTGGCTATTTGAATCACAGCAGCCCGCACGGTAGATTTACCAACTCCAAACTGATTCCGGACTGCCTGTAGCAATCTGGCTTTGCAAGCTTCCACAGGGCTATCACCATTCGCTTCTCAACTGTCAGGGCAGGTCTCATATTGGTATTTCTGTGCTTCAGGGCTGGGGAAAGCAATTTGCAAAGTTCTATGAAAGTGGCCTTATGCATTTGAAAGTTATGCAGCCACTGCTCCTCATCCCATATCTGCATAACTATGCAGTCCCACCAGTCTGTGCTTGTTTCCTGGGCCCAGAAGTGGCGTTCCACCATGTCAACAAGCCTGGCTGCCACCACCGGCATGTGCAAATTGCTCCAATCCACGGCTTTCAGCATGGCTGTTTGCGTGGCATCACATTCTTCCGCGCAGTGGCTCCTGGCTAGGCTCTGCAGATACCACTGGATGATGGGTAAGGTGTTTGCGATGCTCACAAAAACAGTGTACAGCTGAGCAGGGGCCATGCTTGCTGCACTATGGTGTCTGCATGGGTAACCCAGGCTTAGGTCCAAAAATGACTGTTTGCCTTTGCTTTCGGGCAGGGGCGGCTCCAGGCACCAGCGCACCAAGCGTGTGCTTGGGGCGGCAAGCCACAGGGGGCGGCCTGCCGGTTGCTGTGAGGGCAGCAGTCAGGTTGCCTTCAGCGGCATGCCTGCGGGAGGTCTGCCAGTCCTGCTGCTTCAGTGGCAATTCGGCGGCAGGTACGCTGAAGGTACGGGACCGGCGGACATCTCGCAGGCATGTCACCGAATCTGCATTACCAGTGGACCTCCTGCAGGCGTGCCGCCGAAAGCCACCTAACTGCCCTGCTTGGGGCAGCAAAATACATACAGCTACCCCTGCTTTCAGGGATGGAGGGAGGTAGGGAGAAAGCAATTGCATCATGGGATGCTGATGACATGTACTCAAAACAACTTACAAAAATGTTTTTGTCTCATCAGGCATAGGGAGACTAACCCAGAATTTCAATATGGAGCAGGAACTGTGGGATAGCTCCCCACAGTGCATTGCTCCATGAGTCGATGCTAGCCATGATAGTGAGGATGTGCATTAGTTGGTGTTGGTCCTGCTTTGAGCAGGGCATTGAACTAGATGACCTCCTGTGGGCTCTTCCAATCCTAATATTCTATGATTCTATGCATAATGGGGACATGCAGCATCAACTTTGTAAAATCAGAGCTAAATGTCGACTTAAATAAATTCAACCTAATTTTGTAGTGTAGACATACCGAAAGAAAGGCCGGTTTGCTGGTGTTTAGCGGGGATGAAGGAGCTGCCTGGCTCTGCAGCACTCAGGCTACAGGGCACTTATTCCCCTCGGACACTTCTCCATCCATCACCTTGGAGCCAGAGCCAGAGCTGAAATGTACCTTTATATTGGCCCTGCTGAACAGCAGCCCCCTGAGTGGACTGGCACAGGGCAGGTCTGTTTTGCTCTGCCCCTGAATGGGGAGAGGAGGGGAAGGGAGCAACTCTCGAGATTTGCAGGCAAGCTAGTTATGGACAGAAAAGGGGCTATGTAAAAATAGAGCCTTCTTACTCCACGGATCCGCTTTTGTCTGTACCAACTTCTCACCGGTTAGCTCCAAGGCCAGGCCAGCGTGTTCCTGTTTTATTCCTGGGGGAAGGAGCTGAAGTCTGCTCTGGCTCCTGAGCAACAGACTCCTTGCCTAAAGTACACTGGCAACATCGGTCCCCTAAGGTGTGTACCCCAGCTTGACTTTCAGCCCTGAGCGCTGGCAATTAGAAAGGCCATCTTTCATTGCCTGCAGAGTGAACTCATTTGGGTTGGAAACTCTTGAGAAATAGCCACAAGCCCTATGAAGCCATTGTGATAGTCATTTTTCAGACTAGAACTACACTTTAATTCTGCAAAGGCCTCTATAACAGCCCTTCCACCCCCTGCTCCCCCCCACATATAAACACACACACCTTTCCCAGACACCAATCCCACAGCTGCCATGGGCTGCTGAGATCACACAAGGAGATTTTTAAAAAGTCTACTTAGGAATCAGACACCCAAGTGCTACTATAAATCTCTGTTTGCTGTGCAGCAATTACTAACATTGCTATCCTTCCAACATAAACAACTATATTGATATTGTATTGAACTGGCTAGTATGTCTGTGTGCCACTGTCATCCCTCAAGCCTGCAAACCACAATGATAGCTCTGCAAAAGGAGAAAGAGGGGAGCTTTATATCAATTTGCCATTCCTCGCCGTCCCCCAACAAAGTGAACAGTCTGCAGACTTCCATAGGCTAATTCAGAGAGTACGGAGGCTGCCGTCTGAAAATCCATACAAAAATGTTTGAAAACCTACAGATCATGGATTTTTTACTGTCCTGTATCACTCAGGAGGCCCAGCCTCACTCCTCCTCAGTCTCTCTCTGTGGAAAAGGTAGTGTACTTATACCTCCCCCATTTCCCAGCATGCCTTGCCCCTACTACAACTACTAACATGATTGTGCTGGCGAAATGAGCTCTCGTGGATGGAGTCCTGCTTTGGACACCTCTGTGAAATGAGCTACCCTGCCCTCAGGCATAAATACACCAGTGCGAAGTACATGCCAAGCAGGTGCAGAATACTACTGGTAGCCTCCTGCCCTCACTTTGCCCTGGTGTAGATGGCAGCCCAAGCTACAGGCCAATGATAACTTGAGCCTAGGGCCTTGAATGCTTGTGGTCCTTCCGCCCCATTTGTACCATACCAGCTGGGTATGGTATATGTCACTTCCTGTCCTAAATTGTTGGTGTGAGCTGGTAAACAAGTTCTGTGTACTCCTCCAGAGGTGGCTGCATTTCAGTTACAAGTAAAGTGACACCGGTGCATTTCTGCCTGGATTTTCAAATAAGACAGCAAAAATTTGTACTACCTAGCTCTTTTCATCCATAGATCTCAAAGCACTTTACAAAGGAAGTCAGTATCATTATCTCCATTTTACAGATAGGGAAACTGAGGCAAGGAAAGACGAAGTAACTTGCTCCAGATCATCCAGCAGGAAGGCTAGGAACAGAATCCAGATGTCCTGAGGGCCAGTTCAGTGCACAATCTACCAGGCCACACTGCCTTCCTTATGAATATGTAGGGCCCAATTCAGCCAAGTGCTGAGCACCCAGGACACTCCCTGACTTTCATGGGCATTGAGGAGGCTCAGCATAGCAGGATTGGGCCCATCCTGGTTGACAGGTACTATTCTATGTAACTGGTAAACAAGGATACTGGGCGTTTTAAAGCCTGCCTAATTTTCAGGTATTTCTACAAATCAAATGGCCAACACCCTATAAAATAAACATGCAATACATTTAATATTACACCTTATATCAGACTTTCATCTTAGCTCTCAAAGCATTTGACAAAGATGGGTACACTTCATTATTGCCATTTAACAGACGGGGTCATGGAGAAGTGAAACAAATTGCCTAAGGTCACAGAGAAGGTCAGTAGCAAAGCCAGGATAGAATTTAGGTCTCCTGACTCCCTAGTCTGCACTGACCTCTAGAAAATGCTTCCTTCTGTAGAGAAAACCAGCGATAAGGGAGGAAATCTACCTCCTGATGGACAGGGGTGGCTCTAGGTATTTTGCTGCCCCAAGCACTGCAGGCAGGCTGCCTTCGGCGGCTTGCCTGTGGGAGGTCCCCGGTCCCGCAATTCGGCGGCACGCCTGCGGGAGGTCCACCAAAGCCGCGGGACCAGCGGACTCTCCACAGGCATGCTGCCAAAGGCAACCTGCCTGCTGCCCTTGTGGCGACCGGCAGAGCACCCCCCCATGGCTTGCCGCCCCAGCACGCACTGATGAAGTTTGTTTAATTTAATTGTAAAGATTTGGCAGCTTTGTTCTTCTTTCTCTTTTCAACCTATCATGAGGTCTTCAAATGACATGAAATCTGGGAAATAGTTCTTTGGAGGAAACTCCCTTTGTGGTGAGGGATCTTGTGTCATCCTTGCAAAAGACTGAGTTTCCGGGCCCTAGTTGTAATAATCAGAATCAAATGGCAGTCTGTCAGCCCTTAAAAAAAATCCAGAATCATTACAAATTCACCAACCCACACACCCTGCTAAGGCTCAGCACTACAGCTGGGGAAGTCAGGGATTTTTCAGAGTTTTTGCAATTGTGAAGGAAACAAAAATAAACAATAAAAATAAATCAGTTTGGGGTCACCCCAAAATGAAATTTTTAGTAAATCAGTGAGGGCAAAAATCATTTCAGGTCAATCAAAGCCTTTCATTTGATTTGAGAATTTAAAAATATTTATTGTTTCAAATTAAAATTAAAGGAAATTTCAAAATAAAACATTTCAATTTGAAAATGTTTAAATAAAACATTTGAGGGGGGGTTGTTTAAAAAGGATTTTTTTAAACAAAACACGGTGCCAAAGTTGACATAAGTTTACAAAATATTTCAGTCCACCTGATTCAGCATTTTTCACTGGAAACATTTTAATTTGCAAAAATTCAACAGCATTGCCATCAGGTCCTCCACCCCCACCCCCCCAAACTACAACCCCAATCAGTGTCCATGGAATTATTTATAGCCGGGGTTTTCAACCTGTTGTCATTTGTGGACCCCTACAAAATTTCAAATGGAGGTGCAGACTCCTTTGGAAATCTTAGACATACTCTGCAGACCCCCAAGGGTCCAGAGACCACAGATTGAAAACCACTGATTTATAGGTTTTCTCCCTTTGCCACACTACCATCTGGTGGATGAGCGTGACTCATAGGCTTTGGAAAGCCTACACATCCCATTTCTATATCTCAGCTTCTGTGTTTACTCTAGAAGCCTGAGTTGCTTTGAACCAGTGAGTTGTGATGAGGTGGGATGGTGGAGAGCAGGCCTTCCATTAGGAACCACCCATCTCTGAGGAAATCCTAATCAAAACTACATCTGAATCCCCTGATGGGAAAGGCTCTTGGCCAGTCCTGTGAGAAGACCCTTATTTATGTTAGATAAGGGTCACTTGGCTGAGATGTGGTCCCAAGAAATCCACAGGGAAAGAAAGTGTTAAATCCCCAGTGAAAATATCTTCAGCCCTGGAGTTTAACCAGGTACATGCCCTACCACATAAGTTTTGTGACACTAGGGAAAGTAACCATCTGTGCATTGCTGCACCCTGTATGGCAGAGAGCACAGCAAGAAGGAAGGGCACCCATGTGTGTACAGGGAATTGAGATTAGAACTTGTACTTCTAGATCCCTTCTGATTGCATCTGGGATAGATTCTGGGCTGCATACTCTGGGACCAGGCTTCATCCCTAGGGAGTTTATGGAGTGCCTCCTGGAGTGCCTCCTTCTGGCAAGACCCACCCTCACAGCCTCTCTGCCTCACCCTCCTCCTCCTCCAGACTGCAGTGACTTAGCCCTCCAGCCAGGTCACGCTGAGAGTCCCAGGCCTTTGGGGGTAGCAGAGTTCCAACGTCAAGGAACAGGAACTCTTCTAGCCCTCTCCAGGTGCTTCTCCTCTCCCCCAGCCTCTGCAGAGCTCATCCTCGCTCTTGCAGACACTGCCTCGGAGGAAACCCAGCTCCTCCTGTGCCACTGACCCTCAGTGCTTCTTCCCTAGCATTTCCCTCTTCTCCCAGACCTGAATTACGAGCCCCCTTCTCTCCAGCTACCCTCTCTCCCAACAGGGACAGGGTACAAGCTCCCTCAATGGTTCCTTTCCCAGAGACAGAAAACTCCAGTCCCAGCTACTCCTCTCGTGGACCCCCCCAGCTGGCTCTAATCCATAATTATCCATCTCTTCTCCAGGTAACAAAGAATGGGCTAATTGGGGTCCCCAGCTCCTGCTAACCCTGTCATTGCCAGTGTGGGGTACTGGCCCATCACAAGAAGAGAGGAGTTGTTCTCCCCTTAGATCCACCTCTGATAGTGTGACAGACATGGAACAATGTTTACAAAGCTTTAATCCATTATTAAAATGCCTGTGGAGCTCCATCAAGACTCTGTTCTTGTAACACCAAGAAATACCAATTGCCTGCAGGAGAAGTCTGTGTGAGCATTCTCTGTATGCCCTCTGCTGCCATACATGATTCTAGTGCACCTTTATGAAAAGCATCAGGGCTCACAAATTATTGTATAACAAAGAAATGTTTATTTAACCCTTGATATTGCAGCAGAGGATGTAGATCTGCTATACACGGTGATTAGAGCTCAGCTGTCAAGGTTTCTGGCCAACATCCTTTGGGAAAGGGCCTGTTCTTTTGTTCTGCATTTGTACAACACCTACCACAATGAGGCCCTGGCCCATGCCACGGGCGAGCTCCTAGGCGCTTCTACAATACAAATAATGACATGATGTTATACTATTGATTGATAGATCACTTGGGGCCAGATTCTGGAGGCCTGACTGATGCTGGCATATCACCCTCACCCAGCAGTCAAAAATCATGGAGCAGGCCTCCTCAAAATCCTGAGATTGGCTTAAAAGTCACGAGATACTAAAAGCAATAAATTGGAAATTCTTTTATTTGCTTTCCAATGTGTGAGCCTTTTGGGCCCATGTTTTCAAGATTTTATCCAGAAACTGGAAGACTAAAAACATACACCGCTACCTCGATATAATGTCACCCGATATAACACAAATTTGGATATAACGCGGTAAAGCAGTGCTCTGGGGGACGGGGCTGCGCACTCCGGTGGATCAAAGCAAGTTCAATATAACATGGTTTCACCTATAACGTGGTAAGATTTTTTGGTGCCCAAGGACAGAGTTATATTGAGGTCAAGGTGTATTTGTTCTTAACACAAAAGCAGAGAGTCTCACACAATCACGTAACTCCAGGGGTTGAGACTTTAGGAAAAACATTAATTATGGCGAGACCTGCAACAAAATCCTGAGAGTTGGCAACACTACCTATGATTTCAACACATTTTAAAAGAGGCTCTTTGCTGGGAACTCACTGTGCTCCAATATCTCCTTGCAAATTCCCCTGGAGTTAACACTGCACCTCTCTAGTGAGGCTTTTAAAAAATTGAGCCAGATCCTCAACTTACGTAAATCAGCACGGGAGCTCTGCTGAGTTATATCAGCTGAAGGTTAGATTCATAGGGTCTGCTCCTATTTACACCAGTGTATATTTGGAGTAACTCCACTGACTTTAATGGAGTTGGTCTGACTTTATCCAAGTGAAATTGAGAGCAGAATTTAGTCCAGAGAAGACAACAGGGAAAAGCAAAGAAATGGCCGGAGAGCACTTTAGCTTGGTTATTAAATAAAACAAACAAGAGGCAACAGCAGCTCAGTTTTTATTGGTTTTACTCCAATTACCCCAATCACACACACAGTGCACCGAGTTTTTGCTATGTCCGTATAGATGTACATAAATGCAGGCATACAGATTGACTTGGTACAATTTCTTCTGATACCCTTGAATCTGTGATCAGCTTCTCAGAGTCTTGCATCTAGTGAATCATTTACGTTCACATAACTGTGCTGTTCCTCCAGAACTGTGTGGGTAGGTCTACACTCCAGCTGGGAAGCATAATTCCCAGCTCCGGGAGATGTGCATGTGCTATCTCTGACTGAGCTAGCACACTAAAAATTAAGCAGGGTGGCTGCAGCAGCAAGGGTGACAACTTGGGCTAGCCCCCTGAGTACAAGCCCCTCCAAGGTCTTAGGTATGTGCTTGGGTGATTACCCTGAGCCACCGGCCATGTGGCCACTACTATTTTTAGCTCAATTGGAGCTAACGCATGTACTGCTCCTGAGATGAGAATTACAGTGCAGACATGCCCTGCGCAGTCTGAGCCCATATATATCTAGCCCTACTCTACTGCAATTCCAGCTTATTCCTTGGGCTCCCTCCCTGAAGGTCATAGTAACCTTCCAATTCCAATTTTCTCTATGCTGCAGGATGTTGTGCCATCTCTAGGACTGTCTATCCAGGCCTCCCATTGAAAGCCTTTTTAACATGGCCCTCGTTCCTGACCTGGCACAATTCTCTTCCACTTCTCGTACCAATGATTCAAGTCCCACTTTATGTGCCTCTCCCTTGCACACTGGCAGGCTTCCAGCAGGAGTGCCTTGTGATGTGGACATTTGCTTACTAAGGGTGGGCTTCACAAAGGCACTTAACTCCCATGAACTCACTAAATACCTTTGTGAACCCCAGCCTAAGGGACTGATATGCGATGTCAAAGGGACATTGCCAGACCAGGATTTTAGAACAACCACTGAAGAGAATGCCATCCCTTCGAGAAGCCATCCCAGACTTTACACTGAGCCCAGTGTCTGCTTGGGGCGGAACTTGGGGAGTCTTACTTAGTGCTTGGTGACTACTCATAAGGGGAGCAGGTCACCCTGCACAGAAAGCCTCGTGTGCCACCTGAGTCCCACTTGTATGTAGAACACGTAGCAGCACAACGTGACTCTGCTGATGACTGAGTCCCGGGAGCCAGGACCAGGACTGTAATACAATGACAATGCCAGGTTCAGGCTTCTGCCTCTGGAACAAGGCTCCCCGCTGCCCATCACTGTGGAATACTGTCCCCTTTACAGGACCTTTCCATCAGATGTCCTGCAGAGACATGGCTACAGCAACACAGACCTCACAGTACCTAGAGTGCTTTAGAGCAGCCTGTCCAGGCTAGCACTGCTGACCGCCCACGATTGCACTGAGGGGCACTGGAGTCTGTTGTCCCGGGAGAATGAATTGCTGATGCCCAGTTGTCCTTCATCTATCCCCAGCTGTGCCCATTCGAGATGGAGTCCTGAGGAACGTCCCTCTATTTACCTACTTTGACTTTTCTCTTCCCATCCTCTGGATGAGAGGGCCACAAATAGGGACCTGCTAAATTATTTTTTTACAGCCTGGCTCTGGGGGTAAGTCTAAGGCTGATTGATTTGAGCACAAACTATACCATGAGCTAAATCCATCCCTGCTGTAACTCCCCTGACACGAGTGGAGCACTGGGTGCAGCTCATGTAGGGGTGCTGTGTCCATGGGGGAAGTTAGGAAATGCTCCTATGTGGACCATTTCCACACATCAGGATTCCAGGCTAATGACTCCTTACATAGCAATAGCAGGATCTCTAGTAGGACTCTAACATCCCAGCTAAGCCTAAGGCCCAGCAGCACCCAGGGAACTCTGTACTTCCTCAGTGAAACAGATGCACAGGGTGAAGGTGGATCCAGGCTCTGCAGCTCTCTGCCACACATCAGTGCTGGATTTGGGAACAACTTAGGGACTTGCACTCTCCAAGCCCCTGAAAACCAGCTGACACAGATACAATATGGGCAGGCAAAACTTGCTGCTTCAAGAACACCTCCTGCTGGCCAGTGAACATACAGCACCATCAGTGCTGCTCTTAGGGAAGGCAACACACCTGATGGATTGTTGTGGGGCAGAGAAAGGGTCAAGGATATAAAGGACTAAGGGCAGCTCTAGAATGAAGGGGTGGGGATGCCAGTGTCTCCCTGGGTCTGGCCTTTAGACTGCAGGCAGGGACTGAAACTGCTGTTGAACTATTTCTACCAGGCAGGACCAGTGGGCGTCAGGCCTGGGGCAGTTAGCAGTAAGCTCCTCTCTCAGGGCGTCTGCCCTCTGACTCCCAGCTCAGTCAGACTCCTACACAACACTGAGTTTAATTTACTGTACTATGCAAACCCCTGGCTTCCAAGCACCATACGGACAGTGAGTCTGTTGGAAGAGGCGGCTAAATAAAACCTTCCTGTCTGCTGATTTCTGGTCCTGTTTACAGCCGCTACATTTAGGCAACAGGAAGTGGCTTTGGCTTTCTGCCCAGGACTAGATCCTGTGTGACACACCGATGGCAAACTGGTTCCTTATGTGTGTGTAAAATCTCATTTCATTACAGCAATAAGAGCACTCAGGCCACACATCTGAAGGGGACTATTGTACTCCATGGACCATAGGCACCTGCTTCCTCCTTGCCCTGGGGGTGCTCAAGGCCCACTCAGCTCCAGCCCCCATTCCACCCTTTTCCCCTAACCCCCAGCCCCACTCCTTCCTGCTTATACTCCACCCAGTTTTGCCCCCTCCCCACAAGTGTGCCCCGTCCCTGCTCTTCCCCCTCCCCGCAGCACCTTCTGCACACCATGGAACAGCTGATCTCAGTGGGAAGGAGGTGCTGGGAAGGAGGAGGTAGTAGGGGAGCTGGCTGCTGATGGGTGCTAAGCAGCCCTGGAGCACCCACGGAGTTGGTGCCTATGCCTGACGGTTCGAATAACTTGGCTTTCAGCATCACCTGAGATATGCATCACTGAAGTGGTCCAAGTTCGTGGCAACACACACCTACTGTGCACCCCTATGTACCAGGCCTGTTTCTATTGAAATGCCAAGATTCCACTGGCAGCATCACATTCAACTGCTGCTGGGATTCCAGGGCTGGGCTAGCAGGGGGCTGCAGGGCGGGAGTGAGGGGTACTGGCAAAGCTGTATAGGGAGCCCATGACTGCTGCAATGCACCAGAGCCAGATTCTGATCTTGGTT
This sequence comes from Gopherus evgoodei, assembly GCF_007399415.2. NCBI lineage: Eukaryota > Metazoa > Chordata > Testudines > Testudinidae > Gopherus > Gopherus evgoodei. The sequence goes on from NW_022060059.1 coordinate 2,607,473, forward strand.
ATGTCAGCATAAAACTAGAGCAACTCCATTTGCTGCAGTAGAGTTGTTCTGGGTTTATGGTGGTGTAACAGAGAAAAAAATCTGCCCTCCAATAGCTTACACTCAGAGGCCCAGCTCTTGGAGTGCCAAAGTAGCCAATGCTAAGGAACAAGGTCCAGAGCAGCCTGCACAAAAAAGAAAACAGATCCTGCAGCTTGCTAGCTAGAGCCATAAGAGCTCAACGTACAGGCAGGAACCCGCCCCACCAGGCTTTACAGTCACAGGATTGCAGAGAGCAAAGGGACATACTATGGAACAACACAGATTCTCAGGAGGGTTTTCACTCCAAACATCAAAAAGAAACTGACCAGGCCAAATAAATGAGGGTTTCTTGAGACAGTAGCTTTTTTTATTGTAAATGTTGCTCTCTCCTACCTGTGCTGAGCACTGTACCAGCAACAGGGAGCCTGGGAGAAGCTGCCCTCTTTGAGGAACAGGAAACAGGGTTTCCACTGTTGGGGGGGGGGGTGGCTCCAGGCGTCAGCAAAGCAAGCATGTGCTTGGGGCAGCCCATTTGCAGGGGTGGCAGGGATCCAGCATGGGAGCTGAGAACCAACAGGGGGCCCTGGGAGCTGTAGTTCCTTGGTTAGTTCCCTGCCTATAGAGCCAGCCCTGGAGCAGGGAAAGAACTATATTTCCCAGCATTCCCTTGGACACTACCAACAGGAAAGGAAGAGGAAGGCAGGGAGGGAGCTGAGACCTCATGCTGTAGCCTGCTGTGAATGGAGAGCTGCACTGTGAAGGGTAGGGGTACCATATTTTAACATTCAAAAAATAGGACACTCCACAGGGAGGGAGGGTAGCCGCACCCTACCACCATCCACTCCCTCCGACTGCCCCCCACAGAAACCCCAACCCATCTGATTCCCCCTGCTCCCTGTCTCCTGATCACCCCCTCCTGGGACCCCTGCCCCTAACTGCCTCTCAGGACCCCACCCCCTATCTAAGCACTGCTGGTCCTTGTCCCCTGATTGCCCCTCCCAGGACCCCTGCCCCTAACTGTCCCTTGGGACCCCACTCCCTATCTAAGCCTCCTTTCTCCTTGTCCCCAACTGCCCCCTCCTGAGACCCCCCCCAACTTCCCCCTAGGAACCCACCCCCTACCTGTCCCATGAGAAATCCCTGGGACTCCCATGCATATCCAACCACTGCCTGTCCCCTGACTGCCCCCCTGAATCCCTGACCCATCTAACCCTCCCTTTTTCCTGCCCCTGACTGCCCCCCCGAACCTCTGCCCCATCCAACCCGCACTGCTCCCTGTCCCTTGACTGCCCCCTCAAAACCTCCTAGCCTTTCTCCAACCCCCCAACCATGACACTCAGACCAGCGTGTCTGGCTCCACACAGCGCCAGACATGCTGCTGCATACATGCTGCTGTGCTCCCCCATGGAGCCACAGCCCCCACCCCAGCACCTGCCTTCCAGATTTGAACACCTCAAAATTCAGGCGTGCTCAAGCTCAGTTTGGGCAGCTGTTACTTCATTTCTCCCAAATCAAATATCCTGATCCACTGTAACTAGCTGTAGAAAAAGTAGGATAAAATTGAGCAAGAAATGCTTCCCAGTGGTTATTAGCACTGGAATTGCTATTTTCAACAGTCATTGCCTGTTTGTTTGTTTGTTTGTTTGTTTGTTTGTTTGTTTGTTTGTTTGTTTGTTTGTTTAAAAGGAAGACCGTGATATTGCATTAGCAAATTCCCCATAGAAAGAAAGAGTGGAACAAAAAAAAAAAGCCACCTCAACTTTTCCTCATTTATGTAGGACAGTCTTATGCATCCAGATATCCTCCAATCACACAAGCTGAAAATTGTTCCACTTTACTGCAGTTCTGTAACCATATGGGAACCAATCCTGTCTGTGTTCTGTGCACATCCAGTATTCCTGCTGAATGACCTGCCCTGGGAGTGAGTTACCAGTGACCCAGGGCTGTGGCAGAAGTGGGTGCAGGTGGGGTGGGGGGGAAAGAACCTAGGGCTGGGGCGGCAGGAGGTGTGGGGGGGGCAATGAAGGGGGGAGCCCAGAACTGGGGCAGCAGGGGGTGTGGGTGGCGGGGGAGAGCCCAGGACTGGGGCAGCAGGGGGGATGTGGCAAGGAGCCCAGGGCTGGGACGGGGGCAGCCAAAATTTTTTTTGCTTGGGGCGGCAAAATCCTAGAGCTGGCCCTGCTTCCACTGAAGCAATCAGTCAGCCTGCAGCGACTGAATCAAGTGTGCAGCTGTACAAACATATTGGGAAGTTTATTCTCAAGAAACAGCATATGTGTCTGACCTAGCCTCCCCAGGAGATTGGGCTGTTGTCTTAAAAAAAAAAAGAAAGAAAGAAAAGAAATACAATGTCAAATGTGCAGCATCCCCCTCTCTGCCATGCTCAGGAAGGGCCTCCTCTTCTTCATTTTACTCCAGGGCTTTTTCAGGAAGGCTGTGATGTCACTACTTCTGCAAGCTGCCACTGCACACACTGGGAACCGGAGCTGTCGAGAAACCAGTGAAAGTAAGTCAGTCTCGTGCCTGGTGCAAATGGCAGCAGGAAGCAGAAAGAGTCTGGAAAGAGGAAAAACTAGGGCATGCCTCTGTCAGCTGTTTGGATACTGGGCAAAAACACTGACAATTTCATGAAAAACTGCCAAGTTGTTTCCATTTCATGAAGTTCAAAATTGAACCGCTTTTTCCATCAGTTTTCACAGAATATTTTTAAAAATCTTGAATTTTAAAAATTTCCATTTCCCCCTTTTTCAACAGATTGAAAAAGTAAATGATGTATTGGGCAGAGTTGGATTATGGTTTCGTGGGTCCCTCTTCACCCCTTTCACCTGTGGTCCTAACCCTGTTCTGCCCCTTCCCCCACCCCATTGCCCTGCACCTGTTTCACCCAAAGTCCCATCCCATTCTGCCCCCCAATGTGGCCCTGCAACCCCTTTGCTCCTTTCTGCCTCCCAAGACCACCACGGCCCTGAGCCACAGCAGGGAGTGAGAGCTACTCCAGTCCCAGGGCCACAGCTGGCTTCCCCACCACCCAGCGCTTCTGCCAGGGAGCAGGGTTGGGGCACAGGGGCTTTCCCCACCCATCTGGTGCTTCTGCCAGGGCTTCAGGCTTCTGCCACACAGTGGCAGATTTTTGCCAGGGTCCCTTGGCACAAGCCTAATTGGCCCAGTGGCTAATCCACCACTGGTCTTTGGGGGGGGGGAGTCTTATTCTTCTCCCCCCACCCCACAACTTTTCAAAACTTTCTCCACAGCGTGGCAGAATTACAGTTTCCACTGGGCCCTGATGCTTTGAGGTGCTGAGCATCTACAGCTCCCCATGGCTTTAGCTAGAGTTATGGGTACTTAGCATTTCTGATGATCTGAGAGACAGTTCCTTGAAGGAGGGACTGGCCCTTCTGCCTTGTGCAACACTGTTTGTGCCCAACAAGTCATTAACAGTGACAGTTACCCACATGCAGGCAGCCAGGGGTCAGTGACTCCTAGTGTCCCATGGAATGAGGTATTTTACCATGGGGCTGGGAGGCAGGGCCATGAATGAAGGAGCTGTAAAAGAACCACAGCTCTGGGGACTGGACTGGTCTTTCTGACATCAATTGCAGCTTTGGCCTGGTCTACACTACAGAATTAGGTCAAATTTAGCTGTGTTAGGTCGACAACCAACCCTGTTCTGTCTACCTAAAGGGCTCTTAAAATCAACTTCTGTATTCCTCCCCTGCGAGCGGTGTAGCACTAAAATTGACCTTGGTGGGTTGAATTTGGGGTAGTTTGGACACAAATCGATGGTCTTGGCCTCCAGGAACTATCCCAGAGTGCTCCATTGTGACCGCTCTGGACAGCACTTTGAACTCTGATGCACTAGCCAGGTACACAGGAAAAGCCCCAGGAACTTTTAAATTTCGTTTCCTGTTTGGTCAGCGCGGCAAGCTCAGAAGCACAGGTGACCATGCAGTCCCCCCAGCATCGCAAACGAGCTCCAGCATGGACCGAAAGGGACACACTGGATCTGATTGCTGTATGGGGAGAAGCATCTGTGCAGGCCAAACTCCGATCAGAAAGAAGAAATGCAAATGTATTTGCCAAAATCTCACAGGGCATGTTGGACAGAGGCTACAACAGAGACACATAGCAGTGCCACGTAAAAGTTAAGGAGCTCAGGCAAGCCTATCAAAAGACAAAGGAGGCAAACAGTCACTCCGGGTCAGAGCCCCACACATGTCACTTCTATGATCAGCTGCATGGCATTCTAGGGGGGAACCCTCTCACTATCCCACCACTGTCCATGGACACCTGCAATGGGGGAGTCTCATGCAACAGGGAGGAGGATTTTGTGGATGAGGAAGAGGAGGGGGAGAATGTGCAGCAGGCAAGCAGTGAATCCATTCTCCCTGGCAGCCAGGACCTTTTCATCACCCTGGAGCCGATACTTTCCCAAGGCAAGATCCCTGACCCTGAAGCTGGAGAAGTCCCTGCTGGTGAGTACACATTTGTAACTAGAGTACAGGGTTTAAAAGCAATAGCATTTAATGTTTGATTTGCCCTGAAGAACTGGGATGCATTCACGGCCAGTACAGCTACTGGAAAAGTCTGTTCACATCTCTGGGAATGGAGCGGAAATCCTCCAGGGACATCTCCATGAAGCTTTCCTGGAGGTACTCTGAAAACCTTTGCACAAGGTTTCTGTGGGGGCTGCCTTATTTCGTTCTCCACAATAGGAGGCTTTACCACGCCAAGCCACTAGCAAGTAGTCTGGAATCATTGCAGCACAAAGCATGGCAGCGAATGGTCCTGGGTTTTGGTCGCATTCAAGCAACATTCAGTCTATATCTTTCCGTGTTAGCCTCAATAGAGTGATATCATTCATGGTCACCGGGTTGAAATAGGGGAATTTTTGTAATGGAACAGTAAAAGAACCCCGTTCAGGCTGGGCTGTTTGCGCTTGGCTAAAGGGGATAATCCCAGAGAATAGCCACGTGGTGGGGTGGTGGTAGGTGTGTGCTGCACATCCACCCAACAACTGCAGCCCCTCCTTTTAAATGTGAAACCCAACCCATTGCTTGCTCTGGGAAAGGAGGGTGCTGCAGTTTGAAAACATTCCCACACATTATGAAGGCGTAAGAAGCCAAGCCCACATACCCTTTGGCTTACCATGACTGCCTGGAAACCAAATTCTGTTGCCCAGCCATGCGTGAAGTGTCACGATACCGGCAGGCGCTCAATATAAAAGGCAAAATGCAACCTTGTACCTAAAGCACATGTGCTGTCTGCTGTGAATTGCTTGATTCACCCTGAAAGAGTCTCCCTTTTGTTCTCAGAAATGTGTATCTTAAATTTTACTCTCCCTTTTTATCTCCCCCCAGCTGCAAATGTTTCTACGCTCCCCCTTTCATCTCCGTCCCTGAGGTTACCACAGATTAGAAGGCAAAAAACCCCACACTCGTGATGACATGTTTTCCGAGCTCATGCAGTCCTCCCACACTGATAAGCACAGCTTAATGCATGGAGGCATTCAGTAGCAGAGGCCAGAAAAGAATTAAGTGAACACGAAGAGCGGAGGCAGGAGGCGATGCTGAGGCTAATGAGGGAAGCAAACAGACACTATGAAGTGTCTGTTGGAGCTGCAGGAAAGCCAACAAGAGCACAGACCCCCCCACTGCATCCACTGTATAACCGCCTACCCTCCTCCCACAAGTTCCATGTCAGCCACACCCACCCACTCCACTGCAGAGGATGGCTCAAGCAACAGAAGACTGTCATTCAAACAGTTTGAGTTTTAGTATGGCTACAATAAATAATGTGGCCTTGTCCTTCCCTCCTTCCCCATCTCACCCGGGCTACCTTGTCCGTTATCTCTTTTTTTTTTAATTAATAAAGAAAGAATGCATAGTTTCAAAACAATAGTTACTTTACTTCGAAGGGGGGAGGGTGGTTGACTTACAGGGAATTAAAATCAACAAAGTGGGCAGGTTTGCATCAAGGAGAAACACACAGCTGTCACACCAAAGCCTAGACAGTCATGTTGTGCTTTTCTAATCGCCCTGGTGTCTGACTGCTCAAAATCAGACACCAGGCGATTTGCCTCAACCTCCTACCTCGCCATAAATGTCTCCCCCTTACTCTCACAAATATTATAGAGCACACAGCAAGCAGTAACAACAATGGGAATGTTGGTTGTGCAGAGGTCTGACCTACTCAGTAAACAGCGCCAGTGAGCTTTTAAACATCCAAAGGAACATTCTACCACCGTTCTGCACTTGCTCAGCCTGTAGTTGAACTGCTCCTTATAACTGTCCAGGCTGCCTGTGTATGGCTTCATGAGCCATGGGAGCAAGGAGTAGGCTGGGTCCCCAAGGACTACTATAGGCATTTCAACATCCCCAACAGTAATTTTCTGGTCTGGGAAGTAAGTCCCTTCTTGCCGCTGCTCGAACAGTTCCTAAATATGCAAGTGTCATGCATCTTTCCTGGCCATCCCACGTTGATGTTGGTGAAACATACCTTGTGATCCACCAGTGCTTGCCGCACCACTGAGAAGTACCCCTTGCGGTTTACATACTGGTTGGCAAGGTGATCCGGGATAGGTGTTCCGTCTATCACCCCACCACAGTTAGGGAACACCATTGCAGCAAAGCCATCCAGTCTGACCTGCACATTTCTCAGAGTCACTATCCTTGATAGCAGAATGTCAGCGATTGCATTGGCTACTTGGATCACAGCAGCCGTCACAGTAGACTTGCCCACTCCAAATTGACTCCGACTGACCAGTAGCAGTCAGGCGTTACAAGCTTCCACAGGGCTATCACCACTCGCTTCTCAACTGTCAGGGCACCTCTCATCTTGGTATTCCTGTGCTTCAGGGTGGGGGAAAGCAACTCACAGAGTTCCAGAAAAGTGGCCTTATGCATCCAGTGTGAATCATCCCATACCTGCAAAACTATGCGGTCCTATCAGCCTGTGCTTGTTTGCCAGGCCCAGAATTGGCGTTCCACTGTATCAACCAGCCCCACTGCAGTCATGATGTCCCAATTGCCACAGCCTGTGCTTTCAGGAACATCTGTGTCCATGGCCTCATCAAAATCCTCCTCGTGCTGGCGTCTCTCAGCCCGGTTCTGCATATACTCCAGGATAATGCACAAGGTGTTTACAATGCTGACAACAGCGGCACTGACATTGAGCTGAGTGGGCTCCATGCTTGCCGTGGTATGGCGTCTGCACGGGTAACCCAGGAAAAAAGGCGCGGAACTATTGTCAGCAGTTGCTTTCACGGAGTGAGGGGTGACTGACGACATGTAACCAAAACCACCTGCGACAATGTTTTTGCCCCATCAGGCATTGGGAGCTTAACCCAGAATTCCAATGGGCAGCGGAGACTGCTGGAACTGTGGGATAGCTACCCACAGTGCACCGCTCTGTAAGTTGATGCTAGCCACGGTAGTGAGGCCATGCTGCGCCGACTTAATATGCTTAGTGTGGACATACACAATCGACTGTGCAAAATTTGATTTCTAAAAATCGACCTAATTTTGTAGTGTAGACGTACCCTTTGTCACCTCTTTCCTGCTGTTCTCCAATTCCCCCTGCTGGCAACTCCTAACTCCCAGCACTGGCTTCTAGTGCTGATTTCAGCTTTGCCTGCACTGGAACAAGCCAAGTGCACAGCTCTGCTTCTTTTCCTCCTGCAACGTGTGGTCTGTTCGCCAGGCACTGCCTCCCCCGAGCTCAGTTATAGATGCCCTCTCAAATGACTTCCCATGCTGACTCAGTACCAAGGGCTGTGGAAACGATGCCCAACTTGCTGCTGAGCAGATGGTTGTGTCGGCTACAAGTCTTCCCATTGCATGCCATGTCAGCTGGCAAGCCCACTTCAGCAGCAGGGTAGGACTGGGTGGAGCAGCTCTTACTAAGCGAGAATTACTCAGAATGAGGGAACTCCCCCATGAGCAGCTAATCCCAAGATGGGGGAGTAGATCAGAGTGAACAGGCATGTATGGCAACAGCTGCATTGCCCTCTGAGCAACGCCTCTGGAGATCACAGCTATACACCCAGGTCTCCAATTTATGAATGCTCCTAGGCAGGTGCCCTTGAGGGGGGGAAATGGGTAAAGGGGACCCCTTCTGCCCTCTCCTCCCCTTCCCTACCAGAGCATGTTTGCAGATGGCAAGTGTAATTTGGTTGCTAGTGCTCTGGAAGTGCTGGGGGTCGGGGGACCAGTCTGGCTAGCGCTAACAGGCCAAGATGGGGATGTGTTGAGGTACTAGCATGAGCGCTGTAGAATAGCTAAAGCAACTGCTGTAGGCTCCCCCAGGACTCCTGTCACATGACACTTGCTGTGCCTTCTGCAGGCATAATGCTCCCCACATTGGAATGGTGCTGGTTCACAGAGATCACCAACATGAAAGCTGGAAGGAATCCATTGGTTCATCTAGCCCCCTGCCACAGCAGGCCTACCCCTCAAAAGTAACCTTTAGGGCCTGGCTTTAACTGAATGGTTTCCGTTGTCCTGAGTTCTGGCAGCAAGACAGACTTGTTTAGTGCCTGGGGCCGCAGAGTCAGTAGTTAGAAATTCAAGGCCCTACAGAGACTGCTGTGAAACCAGCTGTGCTTCCAGCTCTAGCCCATCTCCCAAAGGACCTGATGGTTCCATTTTGAGACAGGTGAAACAATCATGGCCATTGAGCCAAGGAGGTTCATCTGTTTCTGGTCACTAACAAACACAATGGCTCTTGCTACTTGTGCTTGGCTGTATCGGCACTGGTTTCCCCTAGGAAAAGGGGTGTCAGAGGCTCTGAGCGAGTGGATGGCTCAGATTGTTTTCCTGCTCAGTGTGGGGGAGCTAATCAAAGATTGGTTTAATCCATTTGCAACCTTTGAAGTGAACAAGCAGATGTCTGAAGTCACTCCCTTTAATCTTTACACAGCTGCTCTGGGTCACCCTCCCATCAGCCAACACCTCCACCAGTCCCTGCTGTGGTTGGGCTGCGAGTTCAGACAGCCTGCAGCCTGTTCCCCCTCAGACCTGGTGATGGTCTGAGTCCCTAACAGGCCTTCTTACAAATCACCCAGAAGGGAAGAGACATGCAAACTCCTCCCACCCCAAAATACGGTGGTATATGGCATCACCTGCCATCCCTCTCTAGGAGCCCCCCCTGCAAGTCTGGGCAGGTCGGGGCAAAGCAGCGACATGTCTGGGCAGGTGCAGGAATCTTCATGGCCCCAACTCTCTTCCCCGCAGTCCTATATTGCAGGGCAATATAATATGTTACCGTCAGCTCCACTTACACACATTCTCCTTATGCTCTGAAATGCCTTCAGGGGGCAATTTAGGTCAATTCTGGCAAGGAAGAATGGGCAGCTGGGCTCTTGAGGAAGCTGTCCTGAACTGTGCTCTGACCACTGGTAGAAAAGACTTCTATGACCTTCTGCCAAGAGCGCCCTATCTCAGATTTGACTCTGGTCAGCAATAAGGTCCCCACTATTCACCAAGTCCATCCAAGCAGCTTCTGTAAGGTTCTTGAGCCTAAATAACACTATAACCCCACCCCCTTCTGCAGACAAAGTGTAATACCCAAGTTCCACTAATAGCTGCTGACTGCAATAAGGTTCATGAGTCTTATATAAGCAGAGGGAGAGAGAAGGTCCATGTTCTTGGCCAGACTGATCCCTGGTGTAACTCCACTGGAGTCACATTGCTTCTGTCTGTGTGAAACTGCCAAGGGGCAGACTGGAGATGCAGGGGACTACAGTTACTTTATTCAAGCTCCACCCACAACCCTAGACTCCTCCCTCATAGCATCAGAGTAGATGTTTCTGCTAAAATGACCAGTTGTGAAATAGTTAATAATGTTGATTTTAATTTATGACTTCCTTGTGAACAAGCCACGCTCAGCTCTCCAGATTAAATGGTGACACCCCCAGCACACCCCCACGTAAACCCAACTCACTGGGCTTTCAATGGAGGCTCCAAACGGTCATTCTTGTGGGCTCACACTGATCCATGGGCCTCACTCTCTGTCCTGTCAAAGTGGCTCAGAGCAGGTTACTGCTTCCCACAGACAAGCGAAGAGATCCCAGGATGTTTCCCTTCAGTGGTTAGCCCACGGAAAGGAGACGGGATCTACTGCAGCTTTCAGCTCGAGTGATAACAGCTTGGAATGGAAGAAACAGGCTTCTAGCCCTAGCTCCACAAAGTTATGTGTCTGATTTATGTGGTAACTGTGTCCATTGTCTTTACAGCACATGGGTGAGTTACAAGCAGGAAGTACTTTACTCTCCATCTTTAGCTCAGTTGAGTGGATGGAGCTATAGGAAGGGCTAACAGGAAACACTTACCAGGAGCCCCTCTAGATTTGATCAGCCTCAGACTGAACAGTCATTTCAGACCTGCAAGAACAAAACAACCAATAAGTGGCAGGACGACAATTCACATCAGGAGGAAGAGTAGAAAAAATACCCAGGGAAAGAATTTTGCTCGACAGCCCTAGAGGAGAGCTCCACTGAGCACACTTTGATTAGCTGAGAGTATTGTTTCCAGCTCCTAAGGGGGAGATTTTATTTGATATTTTGACCTAGTTCTTAGTGAGTCTCAGAGCCATGACTTCAACACCAGTGCCTCAGTTCTGACCATAGTGGTGTAACTCTGGATTTACACCAGTGTAACTGACCTCAGTATGCTGACTCTGCATTTACACTGCTGCAACAGATCAGAAGCAAGCCCTGCAAGTGCACATACCTGCAAACAGCCAGCCATTATGGCTTAGATTTTCAAAACCAGTAATTGCATGTGGATGCTCAATTCCTGTTACTTTTAGTGCTAACTGGGTGTCCAAATCTTCTAGGTTGCCTTGTAAGTCTGAGGTCATATGTCCAACCATAGTTTACCCACTGCCTGGACATTAGCACTTATTTCAGTGCTGGTCAGAACATCAGGGCTATCCCTAGTTCTGTTTGGGGAGCACTGCAAGATCTCTGATTTAAGTGCCACTATGCCCAGGTGGAAGGGATTCAGAGTTCCCAGCTCTCAGTCTCTGTAGGATGGAATATTTACATTTACTTTCTGTAACTCCTGTTTACTATGTCCTTAAGGCAAACAGCCCAAGTTCCCAGCACTTTTGGCTATTCCCTGCCCCCCTTCCAGTCAATCCTAAACACGTCTCTGTGCTCAGTTCAGTCCCAGCCTTGTGCCCGGGGACTCATGTCCAAATCATACTTTGGAAGAGTGGATTCCAGAAGGATGCCTTCCCATGAGGTGACTGATGTGGGTTGGTGTTATTAGCCAGGCCTCAGTACCCCTGCAGTGTGCCCAGCAGTCCCCCATCCTTTCCTCACTTTGTAGCTATTGGGATATGTAACTGTCAGGAAATAGACTGTATTAATAAACCTGTGAGTAGGTGTTTCACATGTTTCAGGAGGGTTATTTCAGCAATTGAAATTACTTTCCACTGTAGTGCTGAGGGACAGATCTGACCCCTTCCATTCAGAACTGAGGGGCACTCACTAGCTTGCCAGGTGATGGCAGCATTCCATGCTTCTAAACATGAGAGGGATAGCTCACTGGTTTGAGCATTGGCCTGCTAAACCCAGGGTTGTGAGCTCAATCCTTGAGGGGGCCATTTAGGGAACTGGGGTAAAAAGGTGTCTGGGAATTAGTCCTGCTTTGAGCAGGAGGGTGGACTAGATGACCTTCTGAGGTCCCTTCTAACCCTGATATTCTATGATCTTGGTCTGAGTCTACCTGCCTTTCTTGCTCAGCAAGCTTGCAGGATCAAGAGGACAGAGATGGGGACTCTTGATAATTAACAGCAACCCACTGGGGTTTTTAGTAGTAGCCCTCTTCAGTTGTAAGGATTCTACAACACAGGATCATGTCAGGGATTTATGGTGTCTGTGGGAGCAGGGGGAGATAAAGATAGAATCTCAGAATTCTGCTGAGTGAAACAGAACACTGGCTGTGTGTGTGTCTTTCAACTCTTAGGCCCTGCTTATACTAGTTCTTAAAGGGGGAGGGGGCATACCCTTCTGGCTAAAACACAGGCCAGGGAGTCAGGAATGCTGGGTTCTAGTCCTGTCTGTGACCTTAGGCAAGTCATGTAATCTCTCTGGGGTCAATTTCCTTAATTGTAAAATGGGGATAATTCTATTTCAGAGGGGAATGTGAGACTTGATTCATTAATGTTTGTAAAGAACTTGGACACCAGTGGAAGAAGGTGCTAGAGAAGTGTACAGTGCTATTTAAATAGACATTACTGAACCATTTTAACAAGCAATTTAAATATAACTGCAGCTAAAATTATTTAAAAACATGGATGAGGCTAATGCAGTTCAGGACTATTTAGAAAAGCTGGATGAGCACAGGTCCATGGGGCCGGATGCGCTGCATCCGAAGGTGCTAAAGGAGTTGGCAGATGTGACTGCAGAGCCATTGGCCATTATCTTTGAAAACTCATGGCAATTGGGGGAAGTCCCAGATGACTGGCAAAAGGCTAATACAGTGCCCATCTTTTAAAAAGGGAAGAAGGAGGATGCAGGGAACTACAGGCCAGTCAGCCTTACGTCAGTCCCTGGAAAAATCATGGAGCACATGTTCAAGCAATCAATTTTGAAGCACTTAGAGGAGAGGAAAGTGATCAAGAACAGTCAGCATGGAGTCACCAAGGGCAAGTCATGCCTCACTAACCTAATTGCCTTCTATGATGAGATAACTGGGTCTGTGGATGAGGGGAAAGGAGTGGACGTGTTATTCCTTGACTTTAGCAAAGCTTTTGATACGGTCTCTCATAGTATTCTTGCCAGCAAGTTGAAGTATGAGCTGGATGAATGGACTATAAGGTGGATAGAAAGCTGGCTAGATCGTCAGGCTCAACAGGTAGTGATCAAAGGCTCCATGTCTAGCTGACAGCCAGTATCAAGTGCAATGCCCCAAGGATCAGTCCTGGGGCCGGCTTTGTTCAATATCTTCATCAATGATCTGAAGGATGGCGTGGATTGCACCCTCAGCAAGTCTGCAGATGACGCTAAACTGGGAGGAGTGGTAGATACACTGGAGGGTAGGGATAGGATACAGACAGACCTAGACAAATTAGAGGATTGGACCAAAAGAAACCTGATGAGATTCAACAAGGACAAGTGCAGAGTCCTGCACTTAGGATGGAAGAATCCCATGCACTGCTACAGACTAGGTACGAAGTGGCTAGGAAGCAGTTCTGCAGAAAAGGACTTAGAGGTTACAGTGGATGAGAAGCTGGATATGAGTCAACAGTGTGCCCTTGTTGCCAAGAAGGCTAACGGCATTTTGGGCTGTATAAGTAGGGGCATTGCCAGCAGATCGAGGGACGTGATCATTCCCCTCTATTCGGCATTGGTGAGGCCTCATCCAAAGTACTGTGTCCAGTTTTGGGCCCCACACTACAAGAAGGATGTGGAAAAATTGGAAAGAGTCCAGCAGAGGGCAACAAAAATGACTAGGGGGCTGGAGCACATTACTTATGAGGAGAGGCTGAGGGAACTGGGATTATTTAGTCTGCAGAAGAGAACAGTGAGGGGAGATTTGATAGCTGCTTTCAACTACCTGAAAGGGCGTTTCAAAGAGCATGGATCTAGACTATTCTCAGTGGTAGCAGATGACAGAACAAGGAGTAATGGTCTCAAGTTGCAGTGGGAGATGTTTAAGTTGGACATTAGGAAAAACTTTTTCACTAGGAGGATGATGAAGCACCTGAATGGCTTACCTACGGAAGTGGTGGAATCTCTTTTCTTAGCGGTTTTTAAGGTCAGGCTTGACAAAGCCCTGGCTGGGATTGGTCCTGCTTTGAGCAGGGAGTTGGACTAGATGACCTCCTGAGGCCCCCTCCAACCCTGATATTCTATGATTTTAAATCCTATTATAAACCATTTTAGATACTGTGAGCTAGCACATCAAGGTCTAAAATGGCTTTGAGTAGCAGAGCCAAACCACAGCTAAGCCATTTTATTTGGCACACACACACACACACACACACACACACACACACACACACACACACACACACCATACTCTCTATGTTACATATAATGTAAAATGTGTATACTGTGTATTTTGTATGTACACATACATACTTATTTATATCTACTTGTTCTCTAACCTTACATGGGTGTAACCCCCACTGATGTCAAAGAAAGATGCACCTGTGGAATTGGGTGGAATTGGGCCCAGGGTTTTATATACAGCATGTGAACAGACAAACACAAACACATGCACAATTTCATGCAAAAGAAGAGCACTAATTCAACATTCAATTTGAGAAATCATGCTCTTAAAAATCATGAAATGCTAAAAAAGTTTTTTTATTATTCCCACTGTGTAGGAAAGATAGGAAGTATGGCAAGAGATCTTCAATGATATAAAACTCAAAAAAAAAAGAGTCCTACTAAAAGTGGAAAGTTGGTCAAATTACAAAGGATAAATATAAACAATCAACAGAAATATGTAGGGAGAAAATTAGAGAAGCCAAGGCACAAAACGAGATCAAACTAGCTAGGACATAAAAGGAAACAAGAAAGCATTCTACAAATACATTAGAAGCAAGAGGAAGATCAAGGACAGAATAGGCCCGTCACTCAGTGAGGGGGGGAAGACAATAACAGAAAATGTGGAAATGGCAGAGGTGCTTAATGACTTCTTTGTTTCAGTTTTCACTAAGAAGGTTGGTGGTGATTGGACATCTAAGATAGTGAATGCCAGTGAAAATGAAGTAGGATTAGAGTCTAAAATTCAGGGAGGGTGTACACACTCCCTGGGAGGGGTGTAGGGAAATCACTGCCAGGGTGTTCTCCCTCTTATCTTAGCAAGCTCATACGTTTTGTTTCCAGCCTGCTTATCCATTTCCCCACCTAATCCTGTCTCCCAAGATACGAGGCCTCCTCCATGTTTAATTGCTCATGTCAAGCCAGTCTTACATAGGGGTATGGAACTATATAAAGCCCCTGATGCATGATTCTGCCAATCCAGGATGCGAAAGTGCCTTCCTCATATGATATGTGTGTGCTTTACCTGATTCATGTCATTCATTTTATCAAATTACCCTTTCCCCTTACAAATCAGCTCTTGTTTCAGATGCAGAATTCCACTACACCCCAGCCCGTTAGTGTTCGCAAAGCTGGGAAACTGTTTTGCATGATCTGGCTGAATTTTGGAGCTGGTCAAAAAATGCCAGTAATTTTTCACTGGAAATTTTGAGGGTTTTTGTTTTCATCGAATGTCTCCTGAGAATTTTTCAACCAAAATGACACACCAAAAACCATTTTCAGATAAAATGTACAGTTCCCAAAATCTGAAAATCATTCAGTAAAAATGTTCAGGTTTGGGTTTCCATTTTTTTTCTATGAAAAAACCAGAATAGTTTGTTGAAAATAATTTTTTCCACACATTATTTGCCAAGGTTGTTATCTCACATTGTTATCTTGGGAGGTCATTATGTTGGGGAGTTTTTGTACTAAACATTTTTATTATTATTAATTTTTACATAAGAATGGTCATACTGGGTCAGACCAATGGTCCTTATAGCCCAGTACTCTGTCTTACAACAGTGGTCAAGGCCAGGTGCTTCAGAGGGAATGAACAGAACAGGGAATCATCAAGTAACCATCCCCTGTTGCCCATTCCCAGCTTCTGGCAAACAGGCTAGGGACACTCAGAGCATGATATTGCATCCCTCCCCATCCTGGCTAATAGCCACAGATGGACCTGTTCTCCAGGAATTTATCTAGTTCTTTTTATAATCCTGTTATAGTTTTGGTCTTCACACCATCCTCTGGCAAAGAGTTCCCTGGGTTGACTTTATATTTTGTGAAGAAGTACTTCCTTTTGTTTTTTTAAAACCTGCTGCCTATTAATTTCATTGGGTGACTGCTAGTTCTTGTGTCAGGTGAAGGATTAAATAAAATTTCCTCATTCAATTTCTTTGCACCAGTCAAGATTTTGTAGACCTCTATCATATCCCCATTAGTCATCTCTTTTCTAAGCTGAAAATTCCCAGTCATTTTAATCTCTCCTCCTGTTTCATCCCCTGATTATTTTAGTTGCCATCTCTGTACCTTTTCCAATTCCAATATATATTTTTTAGGATGGGTGACCAGATCTGCACACACTATTCAAGGTGTGCACGTACCATGGATTTATATAGAGGCAATATGATATTTTCTGTCTTATTATCTATCCCTTTCCTAATGATTCCCAACGTTGTTTGCTTTTGTGACTGCTGCTGCACATTGAGTGGATGTTTTCAGAGAACTATCCACAATGACTCCAAGATCTCTTTCTTGAGTGTTAATAGCTAATTCAGATGCCATCATTTTGTATGTATAGTTGAGATTGTTTTCCAATGTGCATTACTTTGCATTTATCAACATTAAATTTCATCTGCCATTTTTGTTGCCCAGTCACCCAGTTTTATGAGATCCCTTTGTAATTCTTCGCATTCTGCCTGGGACTTAACTATCTTGAATAGTTTTGTATCATCTGCAAATTTTGCCACCTCATTGTTTACCCATTTTTCCAGATCATTTATGAATATGTTGAACAGTAATAGTCCCAGTACCGACCCCTCAGGGATACCATTATTTATCTCTCTCCATTGTGACAACTGATAATTTATTCCTACCCTTTGTTTCCCATCTTTTAACCAGTTACTGATCCATAAGAGGACTTTCCTCTTACTCCATGATGGCTTACTTTTCAAAAGTCAATTTAAATTAAATACTTTTTTTTTAAATGTATATTTTTTTAGAAATCTAGACCCGTTATGTGTTTGGTGTAACTTGCATTATTCTTATGTTAAATTTGCATAATCCTAACAAAACATTTACTTTATTCATATCTCTTTTATTTATCTCATTGGTCCTGACACCCCCCCTGTAAATGCGAACACCCCCCCCCCCCCCAATTTCAATTCCTGGGGAAACCACTGCACCCTGGGAACCATTTACTAAGAACAAGATAACAAGGGGGAAGAGAAGTCAGGAGTGTAAAGATGATGTAAAGAGTAAAGTTGAATATGGACAGCACATGGGCAGAGCTTGCTATATGGGGATAGGTACCTGCAAAGTAACCAAGCCAATCCCCAAAGGAATAATGCAATATATAGTGAATATAATGTATACAATGGAAGGGAGTTTCTGTATAACTTTGGATATGTGGTGTAGCCTGTGCTCACCCCCACATCTCAGCCTGAATTCAGCATAGCTTGAGGTATGCCAAATAAAGGACCCTGAGTGATGAAACCAGTGTCAAACAAAGTTCTTGGGGAACCAAATGGACAAGGTCTCAGAGGTACCCCAACATAGTACCCCAACATAGTGATGCCATGACAGATCAGATCCATTCATTTGAAGCAGGTAATACATGGTTTAATGTACTTGGAGCTTTATTCTCAAGGATTGCAACCCAACAGGTTAGCAATGGCACTGGAAGGGTTTACATTTAAGAATGTTTCCAGGGCACTAAAGAAGTAAGTTAAATCTAAGGGCAGACCGTAGGGACTCCCCAGAGAGGTATCAGAAGAACACTGGAACCAGGTGAAAAAGGAACTCCAATAAATAGTGCTGACTCCATAATAATAATGCTGACTAATGGCTGACTGCAGACTCAGACCAGCTGCATGGCTGGAGGGCTACAGATGGGTGCAGTGTGATGGATGGCATTAAATGGGGGAAGAGGAAGGCCAGACTTAGTTTTAGGATTCCCACTTCAATCTACCACTTTCTGGAGTCACTGCATCCAGGTGGTGAATGCTCCCTCCCTTAACACACCCTGACTACACTAATGCAGCCAGGACTCCCCTACACTCAAACTCTTGTATTTCCTCCCTCTGGATTTACTTTCTCTCCAGGAAAATCTGCATTTGGTTAGATGGGAACCCAGGACTCCGGGAGTGTACTAAGAAGAACTCACAATCCATTGCTCGGTGCTCACTGTGCTGCAGAAAGCAAAGCTAAGTGTGTTTGGTCTGTTGCGCCATTCAACATGTGACAGATGAAATTACTCCAGTGAGCTCTGTGATGTCTGTGATCCCACTGATCAGCCCAACTCACCTATTTCATCCGTGAACTTCCCAGGGCCTCCAGAATGAGTTGCTTTCTCCTGTTTTAAAACAAACCCACAGCAAAAACAAAAGAAACATCAATACTACAGCCTTCTGTCCAGGACAGAATTAACTTCCTCTCCCTGAAACAGCTAACCTCAGACTGGTGCTCTCTGACCTGATTCTTTATTCTGAGAGAGGCAGTAATAAGCACATAAGATTTCATGGCCACAATTATAATACACACAATGGGTACCTCTACCCCGTGATAAACAACCCACAGCACCGAGTCTCAAAGCTCAGCTCAGCTGACTCGGACTCCTGGGGCTCAGGCTGTGGGGCTAAAAAGAGCAGTTTAGACATTCAGGCTTGGGCTCCCCCTTGCCCAAATATCTACACTGTAATTTTATAGCCCTGAAGTCCAAGCCTCGCAAGCCTGAGTCAGCTCACCCAGGCCAGCTGCAAGTCTTTTACTGCAGTGTAGACATACCCTATGGCTGCAGCAGCAGTGGGGCTAGAATTCATATCCTTCTGCTCCAAAAGCACAGACTGCTACCACTGCAGCTAAAGGAAAATCTCTTTTACCTTTAGCAGTATTAGGGCTATGCCACACAGTCACCTGGTTCCATTCCATCAAGTAGAAGACACACTATATGCCTATGACATTTTTTAAAAATACAAAACAGTGACACTATTTCGTGCATCTGCCAGTGTGACTCTGAAAGACACCACCACCATGAAACAAAGGGACTGGAAGGAGGTTAGTAGTGGAGCTCCTCCAAGATTGGCATTGGGCCCAACCTTATTCAATATTTTTATTAATGATCTTGGCACAAAATGTAAGTGTTCTAATGAAATTAGCTGATGAGACAAAGCTGGGAGGCATCGTCAATACAGAGAAGGATTGGAACATTATACAGAAAAATCTGGATGACATTGAACACGAGACACAGAAACGGGATGACCTTCAATAGTATAAAGTGCAAGGTCATGCACGTGGGGTCTAATAATAAGAATTTCTGATACAAGCTAGGGGCTCATCCACTGGAATTGACACAGGAAGTGAGAGACCTGGGCGTGTGGGTCCATCACAGGAGGACAATGAGCCACTGATGTGATGTGACTGTGAAAAAGGCAAACACAATCCTAGGATGCATCAGACTCATAAACTTTAAGGTCAGAAGGAACCATTATGATCATCTAGTCTGACCTCCTGCACAACGCAGGCCACAGAATCTCACCCATCCACTTTATATCAAACCCCTAACCTATATCTGAGTTATTGAAGTCCTCAAATTGTGGTTTGAAGACCTCAAGCTGCAGAGAATCCTCCAGCAAGTGACCCGTGCCCCATGCTGCAGAGGAAGGTAAAAAATCTCCAGGGCCTCTGCCAATCTGCCCAGGAGGAAAATTCCTTCATGACCCCAAATATGGCGATCAGTTAAACCCTGAGCATGTGGGCAAGACTCACCATCCAGCACCAGGAAAGAATTCTCTGTAGTAACTCAGATCCCAACCCATCTAACAGACAAGGCATTTCCAGTAGAGATAGAGAAGTGTTAATGCCTTTGTACAGTAAAACCTTATCTGGAATTATGTGTACAGTTCTGGTCACCCATGTTCAAGAAAGATTAATTTAAACTGGAGCAGGTACAGAGAAGAGCTACTAGGATGATCAGGGGAATGGAGGGCCTGTCTTCTGAGAGGAGACTGGAAGAGCTTGGCTTGGTTAGTCTAGCAAAAAGAAGGCTGAGAGGGGATATGATTGCAGCATAAAATACATTAGGGGGGTAAATACCAGGGAGAGTGAAGGCTATTTAAGCTATAGGACAATGTTAGCACAAAACTAAATGGCTATAAACTGGCCATGGACAAATCCAGGCTGGATATTAGAAGGTTTCTAACCATCAGAGAGGTGTGCTTCTGGAATAGCCTCCCAATAGAAATTGTGGACAAATTTATGAATGCAGTTGTATGACAGGGTTACTTGTGATGGTGCAGGTCAGGGCAGGGTTCAAAAGCCCTGCGGCTCAATTCCACTTTATTGCTTATGTTCCTAAAGCACAAGTTTCAGAGTTTCAGCTGGCCACCTGGAGGGGTCAGGAAGGGATTCTCCTCCAATGTATTTGGAGATTTTTTTAAATTCCTTTGAAGGAATCCATCCATCAGGGATGGCCATGGCTGGAGATGAGACATTGGGGGAATGGGCCATGGCTCTGTGGTGATACTGAGCATTGTCTCTCTCAGGTGCTGGACTGGCAGGTTCTTGTTCAGATGCTCAGGGTCTAACTGATTGCCATATGTGGGGTCAGAAAGGAATTTCCCCCTACGTCAGATTGGCAGTAACCCTGGGGGTGAGGAGTACACCTTTTTCTGCAGCGTTTGGGTGTGGGTCACTTGCCAGGATCATATGGGTGCATCTCTGTGATGTTCCCCTCGGGTGTTATCTGGACTGGTGATCTGCTAGGTCACTCCAATCCTTGACTCTGGGAGCCAGCCTTACCCTGCTCTGCTGTGAGAACCCCCACTCCTGGGCTGTTCACGCACAGACTCTGGCATGTAAGCTGCTCCTTGGATTGTGCAACCGAATGACACTAGCCAATATCTCCAGCCCTAGACACAACCCTAGGAACCTCCATCTTGCAGTGCCCAGTTATGCCTGCTGGATGCTGCAAGCTTATATGAGTTTATCAATTTAACAAAGAAATTGATGTGTACTAGGCTTGTTATCCAAGGGGAACCTCTGACACACTGCAAACCAAAAGCACTGCTTCAGGTAGAATAAACAAACAAATGTATTAACTATAAAGATAGATCTTAAGTGATTATAAGTCAAAACATAAGAAGTCAGATTTGATCAAATGAAATAAAAGCAAAACGCATTCTAAGCTGATCTCAACACTTCCAATGCCCTTACAAACTTAGATGTTTCTCACTACAGGCTGGCTGGTTGCTCTTCAGCCAGGCTCTCCCCTTTGATCAGCGCTTCAGTCGCTTGGTGTGGTGTCTGTAAATGTAGGTAGAAGAGAGGAAGAGCACGGCAAATGTTTCTCCCTTTTATCATGTTCTTTTTTTCTCTCTTGGCTTTGCGCCCCACCCCCCCTTCAGAGTCAGGTGAGAATTACTGAGTCTCTCCCAGCAAGGTTGAGCAATTCCCCTGGTGGGGCCTCATGCAGGTGAGTCATTGCATTGTAGCTCCCTTGCTGGACAATGGCTGTTGATGGATTGTTTGACACACCATGCGGCCGTTGGTTACTTTCCTTGCTGCTGCCTCTGTAGAGCTAATATTTAGCTGATTCCCTCAACTTACAGCATGTTTTAGTGACAACCATACTGTTGGCGGGGGGACGGGCCCCGAATAATTGGTAATATGGCATGGGGTTAAAAGTTTATATTCTCAGGCCTGCCATTGCCCTCGAAGTACCCCTTAGAATAATCAATATGTTCCTTTAAAGCTAGCAAGAGTACATGCAATCATTTATCATTTTCTTTTGTTCTTTTGTTTATGGTATAAAATGTAATCGAGCAAAGGGGGGCTCTGTAGTGTGGGTAAAGGATATAGTTTAATTAAAGGATCCGGTACTTAATGAATTGTAAATGATGAATTACGGCACCTGTAAGCATCTGTGTAAACAAGTGGGGTATATAAGGTGGGGAAAAGGATAGTGATTCGTGCATGATCTGAGATTTTATATCTCCTTGCACCTTATTTGACTCAAATAAAGATACTTGCTTCTCCACTCCGGTGTGTTCATTGGGGATACGCACACCGGGCAAACGAACCCCAACTGTTGCACCCCCTGCAACAGCTTTGGCGAGCCAGCCAGGAGGTCAGAGGCTAAAAATTAGCCTTGCCCGGGCCCTCTCCGGTGGCCGACGGATTGAGACAATCACTGATGCCCAGCGCGCACCGGTGTTTTCACCGGGGGCCTCAGCGAAGTCTGGTACAGCCGACCCCGGGAGGCACAACGGTGCAACGCCCCAGAAAGTGGAGAAGCTTTGGTCCTGAGCGACGGTGAGGAACCGGTCTCGGGGATAAGATAGGACACAAGTTAAAAGGTTTAATCTGTCACCTGCTAAGACCTGGGGACGCCCAGGGTCTCCCAGTAAGGAATGGGACAGGGACAGTCACAGGATAAGGCAGCATGCACGCCTCTAGAATGTATTCTGGTTAATTGGAAAATCTTTGGAATGGATCCACTAACTAAGGGTAAACTAAAAAGGTATTGTACAATAGACTGGCCTCAATATCAGCTAGAGGATCAGGAACGGTGGCCACCGGAGGGTTTTATTAATTATAATATGATCCTCCAACTTCTTTTATTTTGTCAACGAACTGGTAAATGGAATGAGCATATGTATGGTCAGATATTTATGTCATTATGGAACAGAACGGATATTTTGAAGCAGTGTAATTTGATTCCAACAGGCTTAGGAAAGAGTTGTGAAAACGTTCCAAACTCCATTGTAATAGCAGGAGCGGGGTCCCATTTGGCCACAGCATCCCCACCATATGGTGACAAAGTCCCCACAGCCCCGCCAATTGAGCCCTCCACAGGTTTGTACCCTTTAATTACTGAAACGCGAATCACTCGCAATGCTACGGGTACTCAGGAGGCAACCACTATGCAGGTGTATTCTCATGTTCCTTTTAACCCTGTGGATTTAGCGGCTTTTAAAGCACAGGCAGGGGAATTCTCTACCAACCCCTCTCGATTCATTTCAGTTTTTGAAGGTTGTCTGGTTAGTCATAAACCTGACTGGGATGACTGCCAGGTACTTCTGCGAACACTCCTCTCGGAAGTAGAGCGGAACCAAGTTTTAGCTAAGGCACGGGCAGAGGCAGAAAGGAGACATGAACAGGATCCGGCTACCTATAAGGAGGCAAAAGATCAGGTCCCTTTTACTGACCCCCAGTGGAACCCTAATAAGCCTGAAGGTATGGGTCCTTTAACTAATTACAAAGAACTGTTGCTGTTTGGCCTACGTCACTCGGCAGTTTGCCATAACAACTGGGCAAAGCCTTATGAGATAGTACAGGAGCCAAAGGAGAGTCCGGTAGCCTTTCTACAGCGCATCCGGGACGCAATTAGACAGCATACAACAGCCAACCCTGAGAGTCCGGAGATTGAGGCAGTCATAAAGGGTATTTTTACCAGTCGGGCTGCCCCAGATATTAAAAGAAAATTACAAAAGAAGGAAGATCTCATGGGAATGACTATGGCTCAGATCCTGGAAACAGCTAACAAGGCTTACAGTCTTCGGGATGTAGAGAAGGAGAAGAGGCAGGTAAAAATGATGGTCACGGCAGTTCAGGCTGGCCAAGGGCGGCCCCCTGTGGGTGGAAGGGGGTTTGGATATAGGGGTCGAGGTCGAGGGCGCCCTGGTTCCCAAGAAAGACGGCTGGGTCGAGAGCAATGTGCACTCTGCCGACAGGAAGGACATTGGAAGAATGAGTGTCCAAACCGGGAGTGTATCCCCCAGATGACAGCAGGGACCCTGACAGATTAGGGGGGTCAGGGGAAACGGATTACCCTACCCCCGGAGCCCTGAGTAAAAATGAGGGTAGGAAG
This sequence comes from Gopherus evgoodei, assembly GCF_007399415.2. Lineage (NCBI taxonomy): Eukaryota > Metazoa > Chordata > Testudines > Testudinidae > Gopherus > Gopherus evgoodei. Next base: position 2,631,118 of record NW_022060059.1, read on the forward strand.
CACTGAAATGGACTTTTTGGTAGATTCAGGAGCAGCCCAAACTGCTGTAAACCAGCCCCTCCCCTTGCCCATAGAAAGCTCTCTGGTGGTAACCGGGGCAGTTGGAAAAGCAGCTTCGTGCTCAGTTTATGCCCCTGCTAAATGTGCTCTGGGGGAGAAGACTATTACACATCGGCTTGTTTATCTCCCTAAATGCCCCACTCCGTTGCTAGGACGGGACCTCCTATGCCGGTTAGGGGCTACGTTGCACTTCTCTCAAGATGAAATTGTTCTCACTCTACCCCCTTAAAATGCCTGGGTTATGGTTTTGGAACCTGAATCTGAATCTACAATTACCTGTGCCCCAGAATGGGAGGAATGGGAAGGCCAGGTGTACCCTTTGGTTTGGGTTTCAGGGACCCCAGGAAAAGCCGCTCATTTAAGTCCCATAACGGTGCAGCTCTTGCCAGGAAAGGGGCCAATTCGGATTAAGCAGTACCCCATCAAGAAGGAGGCCAGGGAGGAACTACAGAAAATCATAGATAAATTCCTGCAGTGCGGGGTATTACGGGAGTGTCACTCGGCTTGGAATACCCCTATCTTACCAGTCCAGAAACCTGATGGCAGTTATCGGTTGGTGCAGGATTTAAGAGCCATCAACGAGCGGGTTAAGACTTTACACCCCCTGGTGCCCAATCCATATACCCTGCTAGCCTCTGTGGGGGGACAGTATTCATATTTCTCAGTTCTTGATTTAAAGGATGCCTTTTTCACGATCCAGGTGGACACACAGTCCCAGGAAATTTTCTCCTTCGAATGGGAAGATGCAAACAGGAATAAAAGGCAGCTGTGTTGGACGGTGCTGGCACAAGGATTTAAGAACTCCCCCACTCTTTTCGGTCAAGCTTTATCGCGGGACTTGGAAGGATGGGAAAATGAGAACAAAGTCCTTCTCCTACAGTACGTTGATGATTTATTAATCGCAGCAGTGGGACTAGAAGTATGTCTCCAGGCAACCGTAAGTCTTTTAAACTTTCTCGGGCTGCGGGGGTATCGCGTGTCAAGAAATAAAGCCCAAATTGCCCTCCCTGAAGTACATTACCTAGGCTTCCAGATCAGACAGGGGGAATGCCAGCTTTCAAGGGGGAGGCTTGAAGCTATTTGTCGAGTTTCTACTCCCCGGAATCGCAAGCAGCTCAGAGCATTCCTGGGAATGGCAGGATTTTGCCGCATATGGATTCCAGAGTTTGGACTACTAGCTAAGCCACTGTATGAATGTATTAAAGGGACCGATCAGGAACCATTTTACTGGACAACAGAGGCGAATAATGCCTTTACCTTAATAAAAAGAAAATTGATGGAAGCCCCAGCCCTGGGTCTGCCCGATCTTTCTAAGCCCTATCAATTGTACGTACATGAAAGAAAAGGGGTGGCCCTGGGACTATTTACACAGTTATTGGGCTCTTGGAAACGCCCAGTGGCTTATTTCTCCAAACAATTGGATCAGGTTGCTAAGGGGTGGCCGGCATGCCTACGGGCAGTTGCAGCTACAGCTCTGGTGTTAGAGGAAGCAGAAAAACTGACTTTGGTGGGGGCTGTTCAAGTATACACTCCTCATATGGTCCAAGCCTTACTAGACACAAAGGGGAGTCTCTGGCTCACCCAAGCTCGGGTAGCCTGGTATCAGGCTAAGCTCTTAGATAACCCCCAAGTTACTCTGCAGGCTTGCCCCTCTCTTAACCCAGCTACCTGGCTGCCAGAAACAGAGGGCCAAGAGCATGACTGCTTGGAAGTTATAGATGCCCAGTATTCCAGCCATCAGGATTTAAAAGATCAACCTCTTCCTAACGCAGACTATGAGTGGTACACGGATGGCAGTAGCACTGTTCTAAATGGACTTAGAAGGGCGGGCTATGCTGTGGTGTCTCTCCATGAAACTGTGGAGGCAAAAAGCCTGCCCCCCGGGACTTCAGCCCAGCTAGCTGAAATAGTGGCTTTAACTCGTGTGCTTGAACTGTCAAAAGGGAAAAGGGTTAATATCTTCACAGACTCTAAATATGCTTTTGGTGTACTACATGCCCACGCAGGTTTATGGAAACAAAGGGGATTACTGACGGCTCAATGCTCCCCGGTCAAGCACGGGTTACAAATTCTTCAGCTTTTGGAGACCGTACAACTCCCCTTAGAGGTCGCAGTGATGCACTGCAGAGCTCACCAAAGGAGGACCACAGTGTTAATCGAGGCAATGCCAGGGCGGATAGAGAAGCCAAGCGGGTTGCCACTGTAGAACCGGGACTAGCTGAGGGTGTCCATTTTCACGCCTTGATTCCATCGCTAGGGGACCTCCCTACCCCACAGTATACGAGTGAGGAGTTAGAATGGGCTGAATCTCTTGGGCTCCAGAAGGAAAATGGATGGCTCCATTCCACGGAGGGAAAGGTCCTGTTACCAAGGTGTATGATGCGACCAGTATTACAAAAGCTACACCAGACCTCTCATGCAGGCAGGGAAGCTTTGACCCAGCTTACACAAAAGTATTTCATCACCTCAGGACTTCGGCCCCTAGCATCCCAGATATGAGCGGAGTGCCTTACTTGCCAGAAAAATAATCCCCGACCAGGGAATCCAGTTATACCAGCTACCCTAGAACCCACTCCAGGCCCCAGACTAGTGTGGCAAATTGACTTCACTGAACTCCCTCGAGCCCAGGGGTATAGATACCTCCTCGTCCTGGTGGATTGTTTCAGTGGGTGGCCTGAAGCTTTTCCTTGCCGAAATAACACTGCTAAGACTGTGGCTCTTAAACTTGTTAAAGAAATTTTTCCTAGATTTGGCCTGCCTCGATGGATGGAGTCTGACCAGGGAACACACTTCACCTCAAAAATTGTCCAGAATGTCTCGGATATCCTCCAGCTCAACTGGAAACTTCACACTCCTTGGAGGCCACAGGCCAGTGGAGTGATAGAACGCACTAATCAGACACTCAAAAGGCACCTAGCCAAAATATGTCAGGAAGCGTCTTTAAAGTGGCCCGATGCCCTACCTTTGGTTTTACTCCGCATTAGGGCTCTTCCTAAGGGTAGAACTGGTTTAAGTCCCTTCGAGATTATGTTTGGAAGGGCATGGCCTATGAATGGTACCCCGATCCTACTAGGGGAATGGGAGGTCGGGTGTGGATATTTGTCTCAATATATGTGTTCTCTGTCTGCTGTTCTATGTTCTCTTCACAGGTATGTGAGGGACTCTCAGCCACTCCCTTTGGATGCACCTGTTCATTCCCTACAGCCTGGTGACTTCGTCCTCGTCCGGACCTGGAAGGACGAACCCCTCCAGGAGAAGTGGAAAGGACCCTATCTCATCTTACTGGTTTCTCACACGGCTGCGAAAGTAGAGGGACACAAGAGCTGGATTCACTATTCCCGATTAAAAGCTGTACCTCCACCACAGAATCCAGACCCCGAGCAGTGGACGGTTCAGCTTACTGGGACGGGAGCATCGGAAGATTTGGGACTCAAGTTATTGTTTAAATGCAAATCACTCTAATTTGGCCATGTTTTTAATACTTGTATGGGTGTTTACTGTTTCTGGACAGTTGGCCCCTTTATCTTTCCACTCCCCAGAAAATAACTGGTGGGCACTTTTAGCTGCCACAGCCTCTAATTCTTCCCACTTTTGTGTAGGGAGCGGTTACACTTTAGGGTCTGTATTTACTACTTGTTTTGTGGGAGTAGCTATGCCCTTGCAAGATATTCACAACTATACTGAACTTGCTGCTTATAAGATGAAGTTGAAGGCCCAGCAGCTGGCTAGGTTTGGCTCTGTCTCAAATCCTAAGCCCTATACAAATCAGCATCGTCTTCAGATTAGGCTAATGGCTGTGTCCTCAAATGCTACTTCCTGTTTCACTATTGTAGGGGCACGGAAGGTTGATACTAATTTAACCAACCATGAAATGAATTGCTCTGCTTCCCCAACCCTGACTTCTTATTTTGATGCATACTTATACCTTCCCCGTGGGTGGTTTTTGCTCTGCGGACTAACTGCATTCACTTATGTCCCAGCTAACAGTTCGGGAGGCCCTTGTTCTCTTGGACGATTAACCATGGGGGTTGTCCCTGGCCATGCTCTAGTTCTAAAGACACCTGGGCCTACCCAAGTCCAGAGAGCTCGGCGTGGCCTGCCTCTGGACGAAACCTGTGATTCTAAGGTAAACCTGGTGTCTAAATCTCAGGCTATAGCCCTCGCTACTTCATTGGTCGGAGTCCCAGGCCTGGCCTTAGATGCAGAGCTCCAGCTTGCTAAAGTGGCCTGTGCCCTTGCCAAGTCCATTAATCTAACTTCCACTTTAATCTCTGACTTGGCTTCGGAACTCACAGGGGTCCGAGAAGGGGTACTCCAAAATTGCGCTGCAATAGACTACCTCCTCTTAAGGCATAATCATGGGTGTGAGGAATTTAAGGGTCTCTGTTGCTTTAACCTTTCTGATCACAGTCAAAGTATTGAAAATAGACTAGCTAAGTTGCGTGACCTTGTCACTCATATAACGCAAAATAGTGACAATGATTGGTGGGGTTCTTGGGGTTTTGGTAATTGGTTTGAGTGGCTTAAAAGCATTTTTACCTCCCTGCTAGTAGTAATAGTGATCGGTTTGCTTTTCTGCTGTGGTCTGCAGTTAGGAGTGCCTTGTTGTAAAAGTTGTCTGTCTGTCCTCCGTCAGCCAACAGAAATGTACCCCCTTAGGGCAGTCTCACTACCAACATCGGGTGCCCTACCCTTTAACCTTGTTTTAAGTAATGATATGAGAAAACTCAACGGAAGGCCTTTGAGTATTCTCAAAGGGGGGATTGTTGCGGGGGGCGGGCCCCGAATAATTGGTAATGTGGCATGGGGTTAAAAGTTTATATTCTCAGGCCTGCCATTGCCCTCGAAGTACCCCTTAGATTAATCAATATGTTCCTTTAAAGCTAGCAAGAGTACATGCAATCATTTATCATTTTCTTTTGTTCTTTTGTTTATGGTATAAAATGTAATTGAGCAAAGGGGGGCTCTGTAGTGTGGGTAAAGGATATAGTTTAATTAAAGGATCCGGTACGTAATGAATTGTAAATGATGAATTACGGCATCTGTAAGCATCTGTGTAAACAAGTGGGGTATATAAGGTGGGGAAAAGGATAGTGATTCGTGCATGATCTGAGATTTTATATCTCCTTGCATCTTATTTGACTCAAATAAAGATACTTGCTTCTCCACTCCGGTGTGTTCATTGGGGATGCGCACACTGGGCAAACGAACCCCAACTGTTGCACCCCCTGCAACAATACTACACAATTCTCATAATTTCATATGCATTAGTGATATACATATATGGATAGAGAAATTACATTCAGCAGATCATAACCTTTCCCTTGATACCTTAGAAGGCATGCTTTATATGTAAGACCACAATTGTATGAAAATGAGGAATATGGGGGTTACAGCACACTCCCCCAAGGTATAGAATGTCACAATCTCACTTAATCATTTCTGTGCTATTGCAGGGGCCTTGCGCACTGGTGCATCTCAGTCCCTCCTGTTCTCTTCCTGTGGCACAGAACAGTTGAGTCCAAAGTATCACAGCCCACAGGAAACTGATTTCAGTTGCTGGGGGGGTGTTGGAGGCCTGTGATATACAGGAGGTAAGACTAGACGGGGGCGTGCAAATTTTTTAGCTTGAGGGCCGCATGAGGTTTTGGAAATTGTATGGAGGGCTGGTTAGAGGAGGCTGTGCCTCCTCAAAAAGCCAGAGGTGGCCCAACCCCTGGCCCCTACCTGAAAATGTGTACAAGCCACCATCAATGGAATGGCCATGACTGTGTTACCAACACCAAGCCATCCTACCGTCCACATTGGCTATTCCAATAGTCATCATAGCCTATGGGGCTATAACAAGAATGACCATGCTGCAACACAGATAACATGTTGGGCTTTCACAGAAGGCCTCCTTTAATGATGCCAAGGACAGTGGCCCATTCAGGCTGGCCCGATGGAGGAAGTGATACACTCCAGACCTTTGTTTTTTGTCACATCACATCAGCGGCCACCTACTATCATCTACAAGGTCATCTACAAATTCTTGATGACCTTCCCAACAGCCAGCGCTGCCCAGTCATGATTTCCGTAGATCTACATGTTCCACTCATTCGATTCCCTGCACTGGAATTTACAGTCTGCTGGGTGGTCCTGCTATGCAGTGATTGCACAGGGCTTGATAAACTGGATCTCATCATATGCAGCTCATTACCACTGCTTAGTAGGCCTACTAATATCAACCACCAAATCGAGGATTGCAAGGACCTTCAGAAAAGTATTCACTCCTTGCTGGACAGAACAGAGCAAGACACTCTTCTGGCAATATCATGGCAACAAAAGCCCCGAAACTGCAATGGCACTGCTTGAGTCTTTGAACTCAGCAAGTAGGAAAAGGTTGTGTGAAACCATGATGGCTCTTGACTTCACAAGGTCAAGCCATAAAGCCCGGAAGCTCCTCTGTCTTCTAGGCAGTGTGGTTCCAGCAGCCTACCAATCATCTCAAGTAAGTGCGAATGCCATTGATACATAGTTAGCTGTCAACTCCCACGTGCAATGGATAAAAACATCAGGTGACAAGTCCACAAACAACTTTAGTGGGCATCAAACTAGTGCCAGTTGTCTTCATCCCTTTCTGCCTCCTATATAGTAGATGAAGTGGACATGGGTCTCCAACATTAAGTCCAGAAAAGTGGCAGGAATGGACAGAATATGCCCCAAATTGCTGAAGAACCTTCGCCTGAAGGCAAGATGTTGGCTGGCAGACTTCTTCAGCAACATCCACCCTTCTGGCATAATACCGAAAGAGTGGAAGGTAGCCAAGCTCATAGCTATTTTGAAGCCTGGAAAAGAGCTTGGCCCAAAACGCTACCAGCCCATCTTCCTCCTTAACAGTTGCTATAAACTATTGGAGCAGCTCCTATTTCAAAGGTTACAGCCAACTCTGGAGCAACTGGTCTCCAAAGAGCAGGCTAGATTTAGAACCGGTCACAACTGCTGTGGCCAGATGCTGGCTTTAACCAGCTACATAGAATCTGGCTACCAGCAAAAATTAAAAACAGCAGCAGCATTCATTGATATTTCTTCAGCATACGATACTGTATGGCACTATGGTCTCCTACTGAAGTTATCATTAGCTCTCCCATGCTAATCAGTCATCAGACTCATCACCGAGATGTTGACTAACAGAAGATTCACTGCACACTTTGGTGAGTCTTCTAGCAAATTATGGAGACTGAACAATGTCCTCCCACAGGGTTCTGTTTTAATGTCTCCACTGTTTAATCTCTATACCAGTGACATTCTGGTCACATCATCCCATAAATTCATCTATGTGGATGACATTGTGCTAACAACACAAGCGTCCTCTCTCAAGGCCACAGAAAAGGTCATGAACAATGAACTCTGGACACTTGAGACATATTTCAAAGCTTGGTGACTGAAACCCAACACTTTGAAAACACTTATTTCTGCCTTCCACTTGAACAACCATGATGCCAAAAGTCTGCTGAAAGTGGACTTTTATAGTCTACCTCTTTTGCATGACCACAACCCATGGTACCTTGGAGCTACCCTTGATTGGATGCTGAGCCATCACCAACACCTTGACAACACCACAAAGAAGATAAAGGATGAGGGTTAACATCATCCAGAAGTTTTCTGGCACATCCTGGGGATGTAATACACACAAGCTTCGAACGTCAGTACAAGCCCAGGTTTTGTCAACAGTGGAGTATTGCATACCAGTTTGGTGCAACAGCTCCCACACCAATCTCATTGACACTGAAATGAATGCTGCACTCAGGATTGTTAATGACTCTCTCACATCAACGCTAATACTGAAGCTCTTACTTTAGGCGGGCATCACACTAGCTAACATCAGGTGAGATGCTGCAGTGGTCTGGAAGTTAAACAAGATTCTGGCCACTCCGGAACTGCCAATACACCAAGACCTCAATTCACTGTCACTCTCCTGACTCATATCCAGGAAGCTTGCTGGATCAATGTGTCAATGCCACAGGCCAACAGAAAGGATGCTAGAACTCGCTGGTTCAAATTGTGGGCTGATCCCAAACAAAGACCTCATTGAAAACCCAACAAAAGAAAACCAGGGTTCTGTCTTCCTTGTAGGCTGTGGACTGCACTAAGCTGCATTCAGACAATGTATGGAAGGTGTGGCTATCTCCTTCATTAACGGAAAAATTAAAGAATCACTAAATTGTGACTGTGGTGAGGTACAAATCTTGCAACATCACAGATAACTGTCCCGTTCATGCTTACCATGGTGGTAATCGTGGGATCCACCAAGCTCGTCCAGAAGCATAAGAATGGCTTTTGAATCTTAAGATTCAATTATAATCCCAGCCCACTGCTTTTCCATTGTCACAAGAAAGAAAGAAGAAGTAGAAACTCATTGATTCTGTGACCCCTAATGCACTGGTGGTTGAGGACTTGTGGATTTGGTATTTGTGATAATAATAAGTGTGATATTCGAGAGTCTGTGAAGTGGAATGTAAATTTAAAAATTAAGAAAAAACAGAAACAGTAGTGATAAAAATAATAAAAAAATATACAAACTAGGCTGAGGTTTAAAAAAATAAAAATTAAGATAAAAGAAGTTTAAATTAAAAAAAACAAACAAAAACTCTACTTCCTCTCTCCTCCCAAAAGGAAAAAGTTAACAACATGATGCAATTGAATCAATTGCACACAGATGCACATGGCTGGATCATATAACTGCCTACACTACTGCGGTAAGTAACTGAAGTCAACGTAGCTTAAGTCGACTTACCGCAGTGTCTAAACCCCACTGCGTCGACAGGAGCCGCTCTCCTGCCAACTTATCTTATGCTTCTCAGGGAGCTGGAGTACCGGAGTCAACCGGAGAGCACTCTGCCATCGACTTAGTGGGTCTTCACCAGACCCGCTAAATCAACACCTGCTGCATTGATCTCAGATCTCCTGTAAGTGTAGACATGGTCTTAGTACTGTCAACATCATTTTCCCTATTGTTCCCTTACTTGTTGTATCTTAGGGCTTGTCTACATCAGAAAGTTGCAGCGCTGGTGAGGGAGTTACAGCGCTGCAACTTAGGAGGTGTACACATCTGCAGGGCACCACCAGCGCTGCAACTCCCTGTTTGCAGCGCTGGCCGTACTCCCGTTTTGTCTCGGGTGTAGAGGATCCAGCGCTGGTGATCCAGCGCTGGTAATCAAGTATAGACACTTACCAGCGCTTTTCTTGACCTCCGTGGAATAAGCAGGTATCCCAGCATACCTGAGGAAGCCTCTGGTAATCAAACTGGTCTCCTTCTCCAGCTTGCTCTGGCGTTCCCCGAACCCCGAGCAAGCAGGTCTCCTTCCCTGAGGTTTGCTGGGTGGTTCCGGGAACGCGAGAGCAAACCGCGGCGAAGCTGGTCTCCTTCCCCGGTTTGCTCTCACGTTCCCCGAACAAGCAGGTCTCCTTCCCTACGGTTTGCAGGGTGGTTCGGGGAACGCGAGAGCAAACCGCGGCGAAGCTGGTCTCCTTTCCCGGTTTGCTCTCTCGTTCCCCGAACCCCCGAGCAAGCAGGTCTCCTTCCCTGCGGTTTGCAGGGTGGTTCGGGGAACGCGAGAGCAAACCGCGGCGAAGCTGGTCTCCTTTCCCGGTTTGCTCTCGCGTTCCCCGAACCCCCCTTGAAGCCGCCCAACAGCGCTGCAGTGTGGCCACATCTAACACCACTTGCAGCGCTGGTTGCTGTAAGTGTGGCCACTCTGCAGCGCTGGCCCTATACAGCTGTACTAATACAGCTGTAACAACCAGCGCTGCAAAATTTTAGATGTAGACATGGCCTTATTTTATCTTACAGTGTAAGCACTTCAAAACAGGGGCTGTGCCTTTCTATATGCCTGCACAGAGTCTAGCACAGTAGAGCCCCAGTCAACGGTAGACAGTAACGTAATATAAACAATTATTAAGAACATAAGAATGGCCATACTGGGTCAGAACAATGGTCCATCTAGCCCAGTACAGTGGCCAATGCCAGGTGCTTCAGAGGGAATGAACAGAACAGGCAATCATCAAGTGATCTGTCCGTAGCCCATTCCCAGCTTCTGGCAAACAGAGACTAGGGACACTCAGAACATGGGATTGCAACCCTGACCATCCTGGCTAACAGCTATTGATGGACCTGTCCTCCATGAATTCATCTAGTTCTTTTATAGTTTTGGTCTTCACCACATCCCCTGCCAACAAGTTCCACAGGTTGACCGTGCATTAGAATCTAAATCTGCATGCCCATAAAAAGAATCCATAATACAATCATATAAGTTGGATTTTAAACATAAAATCCTCTCTGGGTTTCCCACTGTGTTCTGCTTAGACTCTTGCTTAGACTGTAATAACACAGGTAGTGTGGCCTTTGAGAACTGGACTAGGACACAGGAGTCCTGGATTCTATTTGCAGGTCTACCACTGGCCTGCTGGGTGACTTGGTTGAGTCACTTCACCTTTTTAATGTCCCCATCTGTAGAACGGGGATAATGATGCTGATGTCCTTTGTTATGTAACCCTTCTGCCCCTCTGAGTTGGCAGCAACAAGGGCCGGGTTCAGTATCCAGGGGTTCCGTTTCAGTAACACAATGCATAACCGGCTCGAGCCCCCACCCAGTGACCTGGGACACTCACATACCACACTCCCCTGGGCGCCTCTAGGAGGCAATACTTCCCCTCTCACAAGCACGGAGTCTGAGTGTAGCAAAATCTTTTTAATAAAGGGAGGAATCAATGCGGCATCCCATTGGAGAAACACCACAAACCGGGTTATAACACAAACCATAAACAAAAACCCACCTCTAAGTACGTTTGGCACTGTCCTTTTTCCCCTTAGGGTTTTAAGTCCAATCACCCCAAAGTCCAACAACCCAAAAGTCTCTGGTCAATGCCACCCCATAGTTCGAGAGCTTATCTGTAGAGGTCCCTCCCCCCAGCCTGGATAGAAAGGGGCACCTTACATGGTCCGGGGCCAACTGCCCTGCCTCTCCGTGGGTTCTGCTTCTGCCTTCTCCACGAACTGCTCTGCTTTACCAGCTGCTCCACTCTGCTCCTCCAGTTGTCCTCAGGAACTGCTCCGCTCCACCAGCTGCTCTGCTCCATGAGCTGCTCTGCAAACTGCTCGGCTCTGCTCTGCTCGCTCTGTGGGCCATTCCACCCGTCCCACAGCTACTCCGCTCTGCTGCCACCAGTTGTCCCGTGATCTGCTCCAGCCGTCCCCGCAACTGCTCCACTCCACCAGCTGCTCTGTTCCACAGTATATCTTCAGGCTCCCCCACTAGTTAGCACAGTACTCAGTGCTCTCAGCCCAGTTATTTCAGCTCTTTAGTGATTTCAACTCTTAGTGATCTCAGCTCTTAGTGGGGGAGCCCCAGTGCTAGTGCACCATTAGCCCAAAGTGAATTCAGCTCAGTCACCTGTATTTAGATTCTTGAGGGAATAAAAATCAACTCTGACATTCCACAGTGGAGAGAGGAGGGGGTGGAACTGGTGCTTCTGGCTCCACAAGGAGACTGCACCACCAGGCACAGATACCTGTCCCCAGCCTCTCTCCATTCACTGGGTTTGGAACCCATGTCCCTTGTCTAGCAAGTACCACCCAACTGAGGGTGAGTCATTTGTCACCAAGCAGTCCCACAGCTCAGCAGTCTGGGATAGGGTAGGCGTGCCTATGCAAATACACTCTCTGAAATTCTTTCCACCAGATGTCAGGGTAGAGCTTATCCTGACTCTGCTTACAGTTAAGTGCTTTCAGATTTACTGATAAAAAGTGGTAGGTATTTATCTGGGGCAAGGACTATTTTTACTGGACATTCTGCATGATGCTGAGCCCCTTGATAATAATATCAGCAAAGAATCCTGTGGCACCTTGTAGACTAACAGACGTTTTGGAGAATGAGCTTTCGTGGGTGAATACCCACTTCGTCGGATGCATGTCGATCCAGACTAACATGGATAGTGTTACTCTGATACTTGATAATAATATGTTGAAATTAGATATATTTTTGCCTTTATGGCTAATATCCATGGATTTGTCACCAGTCCTGCCACCTACTTTCTGAGCTTGGGTAAGAGCTCCTGGGGAGGGAGGACACCTCGACAGCAGGCACTCAATGTCATTTTCTAGCTGTAACAGGAATCTCACATGAACCCCCTTAGTTTCATTTGTTTTGAAGGGCTGCTGTGACTAACTTGGTTTCCTTGAACATGCCTTGGCACTGGAGTCTGTACTTATCGCTAGCCCAGAAAACATTCACTGTCAATCTGGAACTGATCTTTGGGGTGGGGAAAACACAGTTCAATTTCCCATCCCTTCTAAGTGTCTCGATGGGGCTCCTAAAGCAGGTGTTGCTGTTGGCATCAGCCTCTCCAGCAGGAGGCTAGATGGATCTCTTGATCTCTCCCTGTCACTCGTACTGCAGTAGCGGCAGGTAGGTAGGAACCTACATAGATTAGACAATAAACTAAAAGTCTGATGTAGAAGGTTGGCTTGCCCTGGATTCAGTGTGCTGCGCTATAGCATACAGAGATGGAAGTTTTTATAAGAAAATTATCAACCGGTGGAAGATACTGAGAAAAAATATAGCACAAGTGGTAAAATCACAGCTGATTATCTCTCCCTAGTTGCACTTCCAGAAGCCCTGTCCCTGGCAGAGACATGGCATGACGTTAATTTGACCTTTGGGGAACGCTTCTAAGGGCTCCAGCATATCATATTAGATCATACTAGAATAGCCTTACATTCCTGTGGGGGCCTGAGCGTAACTAAATATTGCCCATGTTGAGCAGTGGCATGTGACATCAGCCTTCCCTGCAAGAGCAGGAGTCTAAGATTCCTTCTTCACTGCTCACAGAATGTGTGCTACAGCTCAGCCAATGGCCCTCAGACAGTGTGTTATTACAGCACACAGGGATGGCACGTTGCTTGGAACAAGCGTAAAGCAAGAGCTGGCTTTCAGATCAGCTGCAGATGCACCCAGGGTTTTCACCAGTGACTTTGCTGATGTGTTACAAATTTAGAGCTGATTTAGGCATTGCAGAAACAAGCAGAAGGAGCAGGCTGTGGTGGGAAGTCAGCAGTTTTTCAAAGAGCAAAGTTTTAACAGGAGCATTCAAGTGGCTGAAGTATGGGACGAAGGGCCAGAAACATGGACAGCATTCATTCCAGAACACCTAACTCCAGATGGATGCAAATGCTTATTGAGAAGGAGAGTGATGCCAGCTGAAAGGCACAGGCTTACCACCTACTTGAAAAGAGCCTTCTCACATGTCTGCTGCCTAATGAATCTTACTCTAGTTCTGTAATTGCTCTCCTATGGCTCTGCCCCAACAGATTATTTTCGCCATCTCCCTCTATGACAGTATGCTATTTCAGGACCCTCTCTACTCCATCATGAGTTTTCACTGACACTTCAGCTGCCTAGAACCTGAAGAAAGATATACGATTAGCTGTAAATCTGTCACTATGAGCACTGACATAAACACTTCATTATTACGTTTTGGCTAGCTGGCTGCTGTGCTAGATTCCATTCCAGTGCCCACAGTTAAAAGAGAATTTGAAGCCTGGTTTGTCAAAATTGGGTTAATTTTCATTGGCTGGCTGAAACAACCTGCTATCTTGGTTTGACCTAGAATTCACCTTATATGTTCTTTCAGACCAGAGAGACTCTTCCCATCAGGCAGAAATGCCAAGGTCTAAATGTCCAATACACCTGCTCAGTCCCTCATCAGTTCAGCCTATCAAACAGTCTATTTTTGACTGCTACAGCTCTTTGGGGGTGGAACGAAGTTCCAGTTTGATTCCAATTATGAGACAAAAGAATAGCATAAACAAGGCAATGTCTCTTTTCACCAAGAACAGGTAGAATAAATAGCTTGGGAGCTAAATCTGATAAGAAAGCTTGAGCCACACAGTTTCTTTCTTTGTACACAACTGGGATAACTGCTATCCAGATTTACAAACAGGCTATCGGTTAATGGATCTGGTGACTTGCTCATCTAAGATATCATCTTTGGAATATGCTTCCACCTATTGGAACATCATAGTTTGAATGTATTCACCTCTCAGGCAAAGCTGGCCTGTTCACTCACAATTTTGCCTAATGGGGAGATTGTGGGGAGTGTGTTGAGCTTTATTCTGTAGCTGAAGTCTTTGTTGTCTGACGTCAATCAGTGAGAATATATATGTGTTGTTTTGACTTTCTGTCCATGCCTCTAAACAGGGTGCAATAGGCTAACTTTATAACAAACAAAATAAGGTTAGCAGAGTGCAGTAACCAGAAGAGAAATGAAATGAGCAGCATTTCTCACCACTGGAAAAACTGTGACCTGTATTTGATAATTAAGTTCAAAATTTAAAATGATGTCTTTTTAAAATAAAGGAAATTTGGTGCGTGTTTAAAAGTGCGAAGTCCGACAGCCCTGGAGGCTGAAATCCTCTGGGTAGCCACAAATAGGTCTGTCATGGACAGTAACAGTCTCTATGCTATCTTACTCCTTGGGTTCTGCAAAGGTTGTCCTCATCTCAGTTCATACCTTTGTTGACGTGTGTTTGCAAAGACCTGGACTGAGATCATAAACAGTCACACAAGCACTGAATAGTTGGACTGCAAGAATCTTTAGTCACTATCAACCTAGTAGCTTTTGAAGCAGCAACCTAGAGGTAAAAGGCTCTCTATTGCCTCTACTCTAACCACAGTGATATACACCCACCTGCTTTACTATACTTTTGTTATTGTTATTTACATCATTGGGAAAGGTTCTCTCAAAACTAAGAGCTGAAGAAGAGAGTTCCCCTCTGACACAGATGGCAAGGACATCAACTCTTGAGAACTATTACAGTGCCTAAAGGGCACCTCTGGTTGTATTTGTAGCATAAGTATTTTGGGATATGGATCCACTAGGAGACACTAACGACCAATTTCTATCCTGCCTTAATGCTAATGTAACAATCACAAGAACTTTACTAGGCACAAGTTAGACATTTTGTTAAAATTCTTCCTCCAATGTTAAAACAGTATGAAACAAAAGGCAGAAAATTGGAGTGGAGGTGCTATTTCCTCCAGACCTGGACTGCTCTAGGACCTGATCCAAAGCCTGCTGAATTTACTAGAAAGACTCCCTTAAAGCTGTGGATCGGGCCAATAGTGCTGATATTTCATGGTATGGGTCAGATTGCCCCTACCATGGGGAAACCGATGGATCCTGTGGGATGGGCAGCAAACTGCCTTGAGATTCTCCTTGCGGAGTATCCTGCACATTATGACGACTGCTAATAGCAATGCCAATTTGAATGTAACAGATTCTGCCCAAGAAATGCTTCCCATCCAGTTAGCTCCAATGATAGTACAATGAAAAGAAAATGTCACCCAGTTTTTTAACAAGAGAAGAACAATCCTTTAGAAGAAACAAAGATGGAGACATCCTGTGCTTTGTACTGAAAGTCCTGGTTCTCTCATTATATTCCTATATGAATTTTTATTACATTGGCTGTACTAGGAAAACATGGCTCCCTCTGCTCTTCCTGCCAAATCTGTAGCAGAGGTGGCCAGGTCACCAGCAGTGCAGGTTAAATAAGACTTTAGCAGAACTGATGTAGGAAGCAGGCTGACTGAGTCAAGGAATAATTTCTGAGCCCTATCTAAAATTATCTCGGTTGCTGCTCTCAAAATGTTCTTCCCAGTCCTCTCAAATCTAACCTCTCATGCTATATAGCTCATTCCCTCAGATCTTATTACAAAAAGGAACCAAACTAAAGTCCAAGATACAACCGATTTCTCTTTACCGTGTCTGTGGTAACTACTCTGCAGCCTCTAATCCCCCCCTCCTTTCCTGCTTTATGTTGTCTTCACCCCTCCACCTCTGCCACCAGACTATTTTATCCCTAATCTCATGGAAATCCTTAGAACAGGGACTTTCTTAGTCATTTTACTTTTACCTACCAAGTGCCATGATGCTAGATAAATAACTAATAATTTGAAGGTCTTGTACAAACCTGTTTTAAGTGAATTTGGTCTCCAATAAAATACACATTGTAATATTAATAAAGCCAAATTGTATTCACGCCATGTTGATAGGCCAGTACATGAACTGATGAAGGAGAATTTCTAAAGCATTGTTACAGTGGAGACAAAAGTGAAGTAGATCTGCTATGGTGGTGTTAAAATGCACTTCATGCAGAGCATTCATTGTGACTCTTTTGATAGGTAAAGCCAGTCTTCAACTTTCTCCCATTCTCTCACCTACAGTAGTGTCCAATCAGCATTGATAGAGAGGTGTGTGTGTACACAACTAAACAGCAAAAATCCCATTAGCAGTTACTCGTAATGGGTGGCAAAAAAAATTAGAAACTTAAATTCAGCAGCCTTTGGATCAGCCCCTACGGCAGTTCAGTATCAGAAGGGGAAAAAAACCACCCAATTTTCTGCCTTCCTTTCATACTGCTTGAGTGGCAAAAAATATAAATTCAATAAATGCACTGAGTATTTATATGACACATTGCTTAACAACACAGGAACATGTGGTTGGACTGTTTCTCCAAAACGCCTGGCCAGAGCTCAGGTACAAACTCAATTTAAGGAGCTGGCCAAGGGCATATGACTGCACTCTTCGTTCCCTGTATTTTACAAAATCCCAGGACCAAAGAGAATTAAAATAAGTCATGCAAGCAAAATTTCCCTAGTTATGATTAGCTCCTAACTCCCCTCAACTGCTCTCAATCCCACAATCAAACACCCTCATGTTGCATCACACTTGCCTCCTCTTACTGCAGCTACACTCATCCAGCTGGGAGCAGAACAAACACCATACAGCTAAGATGCTTCATTAACCACACAGCAGTGATAAGACATGCAGCAAATGACCCAAAGCTGAAATATGTTCACATAAAACAGTCACACAATTATGCAGTACAAACAAAGGTGGGGTCATTTCCAAACTTCAGATCTGTGATCTGATTTCAACCACTCCCTAAGTTTTAGGAATGATCGGATCTGTGGTTCTGATTCAGGCTCAGGTCTAGTTAAGAAAAGCACAATGAACTTGTTTGGGACAAAATATCATTCTTTTCTTTAGAATTCAAATATTCTTACTAATTTACATACCAAACCATACCCACTCCCAATCCTCATACCTCCACTGTAAAATTCTAGATCTACTAACAACGGGTTGGTTCAACATGACTAAAAACAGTGACAAAAATGGGATCTCTCTTTAGACTTTATTTATTTGTATTGCCATAGTGCCTAGCAGCCCCAATCATGGCACAGGACCTCAGTGTGCTGGGCATTGTACAAAAACATAGAACAAAAAGGTGGCCCTGCCCCAGAGACTTTACAATCTAAGATTAGGTTCTTTATTATTCCTCCATCTCCTGAATAGTGAACTGTAGTGGGAAAACCTGCAAGAAGTCCTGCCTGCTGCCTTACCCAAAGCACAAACTACTGAAAGACCTAACTAAAAAGTGGTTGATGTTGCCATCTTCTCCTTGCTTGCAGAGCTGATGTGCTCACATCAGCATTGCTGATTGTTGGCTGACATTATAAACTGCTTGGATATACTGGATTCTTACAGGGCCTCATAGATTACATGTTGATTTCATAGCCAAATGGAAGTTAAATCCTGCAAGTTTATAAAGCATAATGTGCTATATTACAAATAAAGCCTGTGCTCACCAACAGCTGAGCTATAGGCTCTGGTCCCAGGAGTGAGAAATTTTGGACCTGTAATAAATGATTTCTACTTATGATGAGCTTTGAACCCACAAAAGATGTTATCATCCTACTGGATCTTCCATTCTTAGGCCTTACCTTACAGCAAGCAAAGGGGGTGGTGTGTGTGTGTGTGTGTGTGTGTCAGGATGGATTCCTCAATTTAAAATAGAAGCACTAGAGTCCCTTGCTGCAAAATTCGAAGCAACTGGAAGTCATCGGAAGTCAGTTAATAGAAAGCCTACTAGTCTCTTTAAATTTGGGGTGAGTGAAGGAGAGGGGCCCATTCTTGTACCATAAGAGGCAACACCATCAAGTATGTATAATAAATACTGCCTTGCAGTTCCATCCACTTGGTGTAATAAATGCCAAACACATATGATTTAGACTTACATTAGCACTGTCACAAAGCAGTTTCCTGGGTACAGTTTAGAACAGCCATAGCCCTAATATTGGAAAAAAGCTACTTGGTTCAGGAGCACTGGCTGTAGGCACGTCCACTGAAAGAAGTGACTTCACCTGACCCACTGACCAAAAGTGAATGCAGTCTGAATAAGAGAATAAATATATATATACACAGGTCCATATTCTAGTCTCAGTTACGCAGCCAGGAAGTTAGTATGGATTTACACCACTGATATCTTAATTTAATTTTACAGTCAATGATTGACAGCATAGATTCTAGTTGTAAATACTCTAAGGAGACAGACTAAGACATGCTCATGCCAAATTTTAATTTCCCCTATTATGGAGCCTTACCCCAATCTCCAGCCAAGCAGATTTGGACACCACCCCCATGTTGTCATTAGCTGGGTTACTACACTAGCCTGTCACCCCAAATTACTAAGTTGGCACGCTTGGTTTTTAAAGCCCTGGGCTATACTGAAGACTTCCTATTTCTGCCGTGCCCTAATGGGTATGTGCACCCTGACACTTCTCTTTGGAGTACCTTAAGATTAGCAAAAACAACAAGGAGGTGATTAGCAGGGGATCCCACTTTTCCTAGGGGGAGGGAGGGACATCTTCTGTGCCATCTGTCTCAGTCCATTTCTCTCCACCTTTAAAGAAACAACTTGAGAGTCTGACTCTGCTCCAAGAGACTTCAGTGGAGTGGGATTCCCCCCATTTGCATTGCATTTTCACAATATGTATGACTGCTGTTGATCCCACATTTATGACCTACACCCACATAAGCCTCTCGCCCCTTATATTTGAGTATTTAATCCCTTCACCTGGTTTTTTGTGTTTGAATTTTAACAAGTGGTTCATGATACTAGACTGTTCAACTTCCACAAGTATGGAGAGGAGAGAGATGGTTTGTAAAATAAATTATTAAATTATCTAAAAATCAAGTGTAAAGTTCAGTGTAAAGACAATTGGAGATCCCAAGGAAATACGGATTTATTAATTTTTTTTAAGGGGCACCTATTCAATGGTCTGGGTAACTGCCATGAATTATAAAAACAACTCTAGTTCTTTGTGAGTTTGTCTGTATAACAGAATGACTAGCCCTGGTGGAAGATGGAGTAAGATAAGGTGCTTTAGGTCACAACTGAGATATGCTGGCCAAATTATATGCCTGATCCAAATCCCATGAAGTCCACAGCCCTATAAGGAGGAGTCCACATGGCATCTGCCCATATTAGACTTGATCCAAAGACCACTGAAGTTAATGGGAGTCTTTCCACTGACTTCAGTAGACTTTAGGTTATGCCCATTATGTCCAGCTTTACTTGGTACTTTCATTCCCTTACTTTTATGAGCAGAAAATTAAGTGAAAGTTCTATACCAGTATACCACTTTATTGTGCTTTAACCACTGGAACAAGTACTTGTGGAAGTGGTGGATTCTCCATCTCTTCAAGTCTTAGTCTAAGTCAAGTCCAGAATGCCTTTCTGGAACATAAGAACGGCCACTCTGGACCAATGGTCCACCTAGCCCAGTATCCTGTCTTCCAACAGTGGCCAATGCCAGGTGCTTCAGAAGGAATGACTAGAACAAGTAATCATCAAATGATCCATCCCCTGTTGCCCATTCCCAGCTTCAGGCAAACAGAGGCTAGGGACATGTCAGAGCATGGTTTTGCATTCCTGCACATCCTAACTAACAGCCATTGATGGACCTATCCTCCATGAACTTATCTAGTTCTTTTTTGAACCCTGTTATAGTCTTAGTCTTCACAACATCCTCTTGCAAAGAGTTCCATAGTTGACTGTGCATTGTATGAAGAAATACTTCCAGTGGTGAGCTGGAGCCGGTTCCCACCAGTTCGTGGGAACCGGTTGTTAAATTTAGAAACCCTTTTAGAACCGGTTATAAAGGGCTTTTAAATTTAACAAAAGCTACAGCAGCTGCCTGCCCTGCCCCTGGCCCCAGCTCACCTGGCTCCAGCTCTGCCTCTGCCTCCTCCCCTGAAGGCTCCCCCTCCGGGCTTCCCGCGAATCAGCTGTTAGCGCGGGAAGCCTGGGAGGGCTGAGAAGGAAGCAGCAGCTTCCTGCAGGTGAGCTGGGGTGGGGGACACGAGGAGAGCTCTAGGCGTTGCGGACCGGCCCCCGGTCTCTTGCCTGGCCAGTGGCTCCGGTCCGGCCCCTGGCCCCAACTTCGGGCTGGTCCCCAACTCTGGCACAGCTGTAACTCTGGCCGGCTAGGCGGCGCAGCTCCAGGCCAGCCTCCGGTCCCCGACTCCGGGCCAGGCCCCAACTCCGGCCAGCCAGGTGGCGCGGCTCCAGGCCAGCCCCTGGCCCCAGGGCAGGCCCGGCCCTGACTCCGGCCAGCTGGGCGGCACAGCTCCAGGCCAGCCCCCTGCCCCTGGGTGGCTCCGGCCCTGACTCCGGCCAGCCAGGTGGCGCGGCTCCAGGCCAACTCCCGGCCCTGAAACCGGGCGGCACGGTCCCGGGGAGGCCCTGGCCCTGACTCCGGTCGGCCGGGTGGCACAGCCCCAGGTCAGCGCCCAGTCCCCAACTGCGGCCCAGCCCCCAACTCCGGCCTGGCCAGTGGCTCCGTGCCAGCCCCTGGCCCCAACTTTGGGCCAGCCCCCGACTCCGGGCCAGCCAGCGGCTCTGGCCTCTGGCTCTGGGCTAGCCCCCGGTCCTGGCTGAGGGCCGGCCCCCGATTTTGGGCTGGCCAGCGACTCTGGCCTGGCCCCCAACTCCAGCCCAGTGCCCGTGGCTCCCAGCTCTGAATCTGGGTGGCGCGGCCCCCATCTCCAGGCAGCACGGTAAGGGGGGCAGAGAGCAGGGAGGGGGTGTTGGATAGAAGGCGGGGGGTGGATTAGGGTTGGGACTCGGGGCAGTCAGAAGGCAGGGAACAGGGGAATTGAATGGGGGCAAGGGTCCTGGAGGGGCAGTCAGGAAGGACCAGGGGTTGGATGGGGTAGTGGGAGGCAGTCAGGGGCAGGGTTCCAGGGGCAGTCGGGACAGAGAGAAGGGGTGATTGGATGGGGCAGGAGTCCCAGGGGGCATCAGGAATAAGAGGAGGGCTTGGATGGGGTGGTGGGGGCAGTTAGGGGACAGGGAAGGGGGGTGGATGGGGCAGGGGTCCTGGGGGTGGAGTGTCAAGGAATGTGGGGGGTTGGATGGGGGCAGGAGTCCCGGGGGGCGGGCACAACCCCCTCGTGGGGTGAGGAGGAGGGAACCAGTTGTTAATATTTTGGCAGCTCATCACTGAATACTTCCTTTTGTTTGTTTTAAACCTGCTGCCTATTAATTTAATTTGGTGACCCCTAGTTCTTGTATTATGAGGAGGAGTAAATAATACTTATCTACTTTCACCAGACCCATCATGATTTTATAGGCCTCTGTTGTATTCCCCCCTATTAGTTCTCTTTTTTCCAAGCTAAAAAGTCCCAGTTTTATTAATCTCTCCTCATACAGAAGCTGTTCCATACCCCAATAATTTTTGTTGCCCTTTTCTGTACCTTTTCAAATTCCGATATATCATTTTTGAGATGGAGCAACTAAGTCTGCATGTAATATTCAAGATGTGGGCGTACCATGGATTTATATAGAGGCAATATGACATTCTGTGTCTTCCTATCTATCCTTTCGTAATGATTCCCAACATTCTGTTAGCCTTTTTGACTGCCGCTGCACATTGAGTGGCTGTTTTCAGAGAACTCTCCGCAATGACTCCCAGCTCTCTTCCTAGAGTAGTAACAGCTAATTTAGACCCTATTGTTTTATATGTATAGTTAGAATTATGTTTTCCAATGTGCATTAATCAATACTGAATTTCATCTGCCTGTTGCCCAATCACCCAATTTTGTAAAATCCCTTTGTAACTCTTTGCAGTCTGCTTTGGACTTAAATACCTTGAGAAGCTTTGTGTCATCTGCAACTTTTGCCATCTCACTATTATCCCTTTTTTCAGATCAGTAGTAGAAGATATACTTTAGTCAAACATAAGTTACTGGGCTTCATACAGGGGTAACTGGATGAAATTCTATGGCTTGTGTTATACAAGAGGTCAGACTCGGTCTAATGTCCCCATCAGGCTTTGAAAATCTATGAATGTATCAGTCTAGCTTTATACAGCAACACGAGTGTATTTGGAAAATACATACATACTTGGGTTACCAAATGTCAGTTGACCCATAGTACAATAGCAGAAATAAGAAACCCTAACAATCAAGTTTCATAAATACCAAGGAAAGGTAATCCATAGTCAGAAATGAGATTTTGTATCCAACTAATCAAAAATGGCTTCAGAGCATCCACAGTAATATTTTACAAATGGGATGGTCGGTCACTTCAAAACTCTTACAAAAAAACTCAGACTTTAGTAATGAAATGCTCCCCTTAATTCTGTTAGATTTGTTAAATTAGCTTAACTGGATGTTGCACTAACACAATCATATACTTTTACAAGACTTCAATTTTATGATTGTGGCAACTGATAATATTTAAAAATCATCCATTATCAGATACTAGAAATCGTCAGAAGCTGTCTGGAAAACTACTAGATTTCTTGGCACCCAGCATCACACGATATGGGAGAAGGGACAGCTGCAGATATATTAGCTGAATACTTCCACTGGAGGGTCCAAGATTTCCCAGTGGAACTTCTATGATCAGCCACATTGGAACCATGGAAATCTAGCTGGGAAGAGATGCATTCCAGTTCAACTTGAGGCTCCTTGTCTCTGATGAAATGGCAGCTCAAGACTCACAGCTGTTTCTAGCTCAGTAGTAGAGCTAAGTATGTTTCAAACTGAGTAAACATGGATGTAAAGTTTCACTTTAGGTGAATATTTATGGGTTTTATACTGCTGCCATCACTATAGCAACTGAGAGTCTTCCATATAAAATCAACAGCAACAGCAAAGCCCCTAGTGCAGGGGTGGCCAACCTGAGCCTGAGAAGGAGCCAGAATTTATCAATGTACATCAGAATTTATCAATGTGTATGTCAGCAGCCCCCCCCCCACGTCCAGCACCCCTCCCCACAACTCCCGATCAGCTGTTTCATGGCATGCAGGAGGTTCTGTGAGGGAGGGGGAGGAGGGGGAGCACGGCCAGCTCAGGGAAGGGAACGGGAAGGGGTGGAGTAGGGGCAGAGCCAGGGGTTGAGCAGGGAGCAACCCCCTCCCCGGTCCATTGGAAAGTCGGTGCCTATACAAGGAGCTGCATATTAACTTCTGAAGAGCTGCATGTGGCTCCGGCGCCACAAGTTGGTAACTCCTGCCCTAGTGGACTTCCCCTCTAACTAGATGGCATAGGTACCTGGCAATGTAATACAGCACTTTTCACTCAAAAGGTGCTGGTTAAAATCAGTGGTGCCTTAACATTACTATAGAATGGCTGTTGGGCAACCCATGGGAAATGAATTGGTTGTGGTCCAGTTCCTAATGGACAATGATCCACATCTCAAAAATCACCAGCACAACCGGCGCTGCCGCTGGCATTTTCAGGGCAGAGTGGACCATGGAGACTGAGCCCTAGAGGTGGTCAGATCAGCGGAAGGTTGAAGCACATAATGGGGGAAGCTTGCATGCTGTCTTCCAAACTGTCTCTGTTCAATAAATAAATGGAGGTCTTCAATCCTGAGAGGTCCCAAACCACCTCCTTCCACCAACACTAAATTCACTTTGAATTATTATAAGTCATTAAAAGGTGAAAACACCATCAGACTGCTAGTACAGTTGAAGGATCCAAGTATCTCAGAGCCTCCTGGATCGAGATCCAAAAGCCTTCATCTGCAGCTGCACTTTCTGGTGCATCCAAACGGCCCATTAATCACAGCTCTATAATGATTTAAAGCATCTTCATGCACCACATACCCTCAGCCAACTTCAAAAGACAGCTGACAATGCTATGCCCTACATTAAACACTTATAATTATATTGAAGGTTTTCAGCTAACCAATAGAGAAAAAGCCTGCTGGTTTTGGCCCTGTGCTCATTCCTCATGAAGTTGATAGTAGTTTGCCAGGTACTTCAATAGGAGCAGTTGCAGGCCCTGTATTGACAAATACTGATTCAGGCTGTAACTTCTCCACCAACCCCTGCTACTTTAATTCTCCATGATCACAATTCATTTCACAAAATAAAAGGGTGTATAAAGGTGATGTTCAGAGGCACACATAATAGTTCTGTCAAATGCCCCAAGAGAGCCCCATAAGTGCTCATATATGGCATCAAGATGGTGAAAAAAAATCTAGTTTTTGGGCAAATGAATGGAAGATGGATATCCTAAGAACACTGTTTCCAAACTACAACAATAAGATGACAGTATTTCTTTACTATCTCAATTCCTACTAACGTGTCTATAAACAAAAAGTAATTCCACTGGATGAGCCATAGTACTTCAAATACAGATCTTTGCCATTTTCAGCCTAAAGAAGAAATAATAAAACAAACAGCACCTACACTTAAAAAAAAAATAACACAACAAACAAAACAAACAAACCAAACACATGCCAGGGAGTTTGTCATTAACTGAGTTATTGGGTCTCTCAATATAGGCTGCATGAAAATCTCACATTTTGGATATCCTCCACCTTTATCTCCCTTTAGTTAGATTATTTTAATCTATAAATAGCCACTCTGTCAGCTGCTGATGACTGTGAATTTAAAATAGGATTTCTTAGTCAGCTGCTCAGAGTCTAGCTAACTGAAAAGGCAGTATGCAGTGGTAACTCATACTAGGGAAAGTTGGGAGCACCTTGATATCAATATCCCATTTCTTGTCAAAGCAGCAAGTCCCTGTCTGCCCCTCTGGGCATCAGGGACCCAGCATTTAGAAATATCTTCCCTTGAGCAAAGAATATGTTATCTCACAAGTAGGGTACTGGCAATGGAAGACGTATGTGCCTCAAACAGCTGCAAGCAGAAAGTAATAGAGCTTTGCAAAACTGGCATGAAACTTTGTCAGCTCAAGCACAAAAATCTGACTTCTTGTGGTGAGAGCAATGATTAAAAAAATATAAAAAGTATTTATTTAACTTGTCCCCAACCCCTTAAAAAAATTACTTGCCCAAGGCAAGTCTACAACAGCATCTTTCATATTCTTAGGAGTTAGGAACACCACCAGAATAATATGCATTATCACCCCACACAAGGCCAAATATATACATAAACACTGTCCACCATTCAGCATTATACCTGCAACAGGCAAGGATGGGCGTCAGCAGAGCATCTATATGTACTGGACCAGATCCTCAGCTGGTTTTAATGCGTCTGTGTCCATTTAAGTCTAAGGAGTTTTGCAGATTTATACCAGCTGAGGATCTGGCCCATTATTTCTTAAAATAAATAAAATCCTAGTTACTTATATGCTAAGTACAGTCAAAAATAAGATGGATTTACCAGGTTCATATACACACACAAGTGGGAAATATTTATATCCAATAAACACTACATGGAGCTTAAGGTTGAACCGTTGGATCATGTTGAAATACAGCATAAGCCTCTTGGTTTGCGTGTGTATTACATACAGACACACACATCCCCACCCACCATATATATTTCAACAGGACTTTAATATATTAACCAAGAGCTCAATGTAGTGCTGATTCTGAAATTCTTGGGTGGCCTTGCTCCATTACCTGAACCCTGTGCTGGCTAGATAGATGCCGAGAATGTCCTGGCCCCGTTCCCATTAGCTCTTTAGTTTCAGACTCTGCGTCAGGTGCTTTGTAATGGTGATAGGCTTCTGCCTTTGCTGTTTTCTGCTCATGGTGGGTTTCCCTTTTTCTAGCATCTACCCCATACAAGATTCTGGTTAGCCTCTCCAGGGATTTCTCCATCTCTTCTTCAGTGCATTCCAGATGTTTGCCAGCATCACTGGAATAATAGGTGGTTGGTGCTGGGGTGTCTGGTGTTTCCTTAACTTTCTTTGCAGCCTCCAAATCTGGGTCACGCTTCATTAAAATGAGCACCAAGACAAGCAAGAACAGGCACAAGTAGACAACCCACACTTCTTCCATCTTGACACTTAGACACTAGGAAGATAGGTGCCTTAGAGAGAGAGAGAGAGATCTGCCAACCAACACAAGGATTCATTTCACAAGCCTCACTGTTTTCACTGTCGGGGGGTGGGGATGGGGAAGGTCTATTACTATGAAGAGTACCAGTAATTAAACCACCCTCTAATTTACCAAGAAAAATGTTCAAAAACAAAAAAAAAATTAAAGCAACTTAGCTTAAAAAGCTTTCTTTGGATGAAAATACCAAGTAAGAAAATATCATAAGCAGTAAACAGCCAATAAAACAGATATTTTCTTTAAGAGAGGAAAATAAAAATGATTTCTTCTACCTCTTGAATGAAACAGCTTCAGTAGAAAGTTACAATCTTATGCCTGCAAGCTCTTTATAGTCCCAAAACATTAATATTTCTTTTTTTACTGGCTTCAAACTTTTAGATACAGTCTCTTAGGGGTGGGAATATCTTCAGGGGAAGAGTGTCCCAAAGAATCCTAGGTCAGGAACTTCACAGCTAGAGTTTCTATGTGAAATTAGGTAGCTCCAAGTCCAATTCCTCCTTAGTGTCTGAATATTAAGTATTTTCTTTTATTATGTTTAAATCGCGTATTGATTATTTCCTTGGCTACTGTTTTAATTAAATATCAAGGTTTTCTTTTGTTTGATTTTTTTAAAAAAATTGTAATTCAGGATTCATTTTTAATTGAAGATATAAAATATTTTATCCCCCAATGATTGTTAAATGCAGTTCCCCCCCCCTTTAACATTATTTAAAAAAAAGATTAAATGGCCCAGATGAATGATAAACAAACTGTTACTTTAAAGATTCAGTTGGAGTGACTTCAGGTGGCTTCTCTCTCTGCTGGCCTTCGGGAGAGGCAGTCAAAGCAGATGATGGAAGTGGTTGCTGGGACTCCAGAGGTAACTCCAGCTGCACCTTTGCAGGGAGCCCAAGATCCTCCGTTGGCTGTTCTTCAATGTCTAGGCACTCGAATGCTCTGCTGTCCCACCTGATTACTTCATGCACCACATGGGCAGCCCAGGGACCAATCAGTTCACTCCTTCAATCAATTCCAGGGGGAAGGAGGAGGAGGAAGCTGGCCAATCAGCTCTTAGCATTAGGTATCACGGCCAAAATGGAAACTGGGAAAAGGAGCTGATGGTACTGGGCCAATCTTGGCTGGTGATGCCACTCTTTCCAGGGCCTGACTGGAATGGGATTACTTTTCAGAGCCCTTGCTGTGGGATATTATTACAGATGAGGGTGCCAAGCCTAAAAGGGACAGAGACTGTGTTGGCTGCCTCTGCTATATAACACTCCTCAGCTCAATGATCAGCAAAAACAACTCCAATTTCTTTGTTTCCAACCCACTCTCTGCTTCTCTGCGAAATCTCTCTGAACTGGAAGACCATTTTGGCCTTCTCCCATCCATTACTGACTCTGCATGATGACAGAGGCTCACCCCAGTGCATCAGCAACCTCAGTTCTGCCATTCCTGACCTTTTGACTCCAACCTTAATATCCTCTTAAAATAATTGTTGAAAAAACAAATGCCATCACATTGAACTATATTGATTTGATTCACCCCCCGCCCACACACCTGGGTTGATCCTTTATATCTTCAGCACAGATCTCTACCACTTGAATTAATAGAGTGAATGGTAGCAGTAGTAGGCTGTTATCTCTATGTAGACCAGTCACTAGACACACACTTTGCCAATGGATTTCACAGTCATTTGCTGACAATGTAGAGACTGAGGACTTCTGGATTCAGCTCCAGGTTCTGGAAGAGAGTGTACTCTAATGGTTATAGACTCTTCTGCTTCTGTGTTCCTGGCCAGTCTCTGTTTCCCATCCCGCCCCCCCTCCCCGGTTTCCCCCACCTACCCACAACCTCCTCATCCCCCACTGCTATTCCTCACCCCTCTGTATTCCAATAAAGCATCCTCCTCCTCCGCCTCCTTGCTGTCAGGGTGCCTGCAAGTGTGGATCCTGAGAACCCAGGAGAGACAGACAATCTCCCTGCTCAGTTCTGGTGCCCGGCACTTCAGTAGCCTCTTGACAACCAAGAGGAGCAATTGCAAGGAAAGTGCTGCTCAGCCCCTGCAGCCCTAGAATGGAACATGCTCAATAGGTCTGTAGGGATGGTGCACAGAAGCTGTGAGGGGATGGAGCATGCTCAGTGCAAACAGAAAAAGATGGTTACTAACCTTTCCATAACTGTTGTTCTTTGAGATGTATTGGTCATGTCCATTCCAATATAGGTGTGTGCACGCCACATGCACCATTGCCGGAAGTTTTTCCCCTCGTGGTATATGTCAGATCAACTCTGGTGCCCCCTGGAGTGGCACCTTCATGGTGCAGTAGATAGGCACCTGCCAAACACTCTAATCTCTTCAAGATCTCTTCATGGTGCAGTAGATAGTACAGCAGGATAAGTACAGCAAGGGGCATGTTGCCACTGGCTCGAACAGTGGGCCCCTCAGTCTTGACACTACCCGGTTGAGGTCCCAAGGAGGCAAACATTGGTGCATCTGTAGATACAAACACTCTAATCTCTTCAAGAATCGGGCGCAGATTGGGTTTGAAAATACCAACCGATCATTCACCACGATGTGGAATGCCGAGATTGCAGCAAAGTGAACCCTGATGGATGATACCACAGGACCTTCCTTTTTCAAGTAGAGAAGGTAGTCCAGGACAATGGGCAGTGGGGTCTCCAAAGGTAGGATCTTTCTCTGCCGTGACCACAGTGTAAACCTCTTCCACTTAGCTAAATAGGCCATTCTAATTGATTGCTTTCTGTTATCCATAGGAACGGCACACACCAATGCTGAGAAACTCTATTCTGCCTCATTCAGCCATGGAGCTTCTGGGCCATCAAGTGTAGGGACTCGAGGCTGGGGTGGAGCATATGTCCATGCTCCTGGGAGATCAAGTCTGGCAGCACCGGTAGGCTGACTGGTGAGTCTATCAAGAGGGCCAGCAAGATTGTGAAACAATGCTGGCGCAGCCATGCCAGTGCTATAAGGATTATGTGTGCCTTGAGCAAGACCCTGTGGATGAGCAGTGGGGGAGGGGGGAGGTGTAGAGAAACCTCCCCTCCCCAGGGAAGGAGAAAGGCATCCGAGTCTGAGCTTGGGACATTTCCTATTGAACCTGGTCACAAAGAAGGTCTGTCAAGGCTGATTCCCCACTCTGGGGACCCGTAAGGATTCTAAAAATCATTACTGGCCACTCCAGGCTTGTATTAAACTCCCAAGGTTACAGTTTCTCTTTGACCTTGGATGGGCAGATGCTGCCACCACCCAAATGCAAAAAAAACCTTTGAAACTAGAAAGGCGCACTTGGGAATTTCTTCCTCTGGGGTACCTTCAGTCCCTTTCACCCCCCTCCGGGGAAGAGCTGAGGAAGAAAAACAAAGGAAATCAGTTGTTGCCACCAGCTAATTAAACAACATGTGCACAACACTCTTAGGACACCAAAAAGCCAATCCTGTTCTAAACAAACAACAACAACAAGCATAAGTCGACTTTCTCTTCTATACAAAGGAGTTCATAGAAACTGTTCTCGACTTGAACCAGTCCAGAGCCTCCTTGCCAGAGAATCACTTCTGGGCCTTCAAAGAGATCATAAATGGCCCGAGGTGCTTTCCTGTCACCATGGCACAAAGATGCTTGAGGTTCCTGGGATATATGGCCTCCTATACCTACGAGGTGCAAAATGCGCGGCTCAGAGTGTGGCCTCTCCAAGCATGGCTGGCATTGGTATGTATACCAGGCTGTAACCTGTTGGACAAGGTGGTCACTCTTCCCTCAGCAGTAACGCTCACTCTTCAGTGGTGGGTGGACCAGGCCCGCCCCTTCAGTGACGCTGGTAACTGATGCCTCGGACATGGGATGGGGAGTTCACTTAGGGCCCCTCAGGATGCCAGAGGAATTAGCTCCCAGACATTGATTTGTAGGGCTAAGACTGGTGAGCCTAGCCTGTTAGGTGTTCTGTCACAACCTACATGGCAAATGCATGTCAGTCCTCAGACAACATGACCATGATGTTTTATATAAACAAACAAAGGAGGGCTTGCTCCTCTCCCCTGTGCCAGGAAGTGCTGATTCTATGGGGGTACTGCATAGTTCACTCCATTCACCTGGAAGCCTCCTATCTACCAGATACTCAGAACAGGGTGGTGGACCACCTGAGCAGATCCATCACCAATCATCATGAGTGCTCCATCCAACCAGACATCTTGAATGCAGTTTTCCAGAATGGGGGTTTCCCTAGGTGGACCTGTTTGTGACAAGGTTCAATAGGAAATGTCCCCAGTTTTGCTTGTACCTAGGAAACAACCCGAGCTCACGCTCAGATACCTTTCTCCTTCCCTGGAGAGGGAGGTTTCTCTACACATTTTCTCTCCCTCCACCCTCATCCACAGGGTCTTGCTCAAGGTAAGAAGGGACAAGGCGCACATAATCCTTATAGCACCAGCATGGCTGCACCAGCATTGTTTCACAACCTTGCTGGCCCTCTTGATAGACATGCCAGTCAGCCTTCCAGGTTAACAAGCCCACGGGTAAAAGGAAGTGAGTGGGCACCTGACCAAAAGAGCCAATGAGAGGGCAAAAACTTTTTAAAATTGGAGGAATAAGAACTTCCCTTTGTCTGTGTGTTGTGGTTCTCTGGGAAAGAGGGGAACTGGGAGCAGGTATGCTGTGAGAAGCTTAAGCCGGATATGAAAACCATCAGATCATACCTAGAGATGGCTTATTTGAGACCCCCAGATATACAAGTAAATTAGGGAATGTCTAGAAAGACGTAATTAGGTTTATTTCTGTTTATTTCTTATTGGCTTATGGACGCATCTGTGCTAACCCCAAATGCTTTTTGTTTTGCTTGTAACCTTTAAGCTGGACCTCAAGACAGTTATTCTTGATGTTTAAATTTTGTAAGTGGGTTTTTTATATCTAGCAAAAGCCTAAATTCCAGATGTATTTTCTTTTTAATAAAATTTATCTTTTTAAAGAACAGTAGGAGGTTCACATGCCCTTCTGCCATGTCTCTGGACCAACCTTTGATCAGCCAGTTGTCCAGGTAAGGGTGGACCTGGACTCCTTGCCTGCTGAGAAAGGCCATCACCACTGCCATGCACTTCATGAATATTCACGGGGCAGGAGACGGGCTGAAAGGTAGCACCGTGAACTGACAGTGTTTGTGGTCTACCACAAACCAAAGGTATTTTACGTAGCCATCTTCCCAAGGCACAGAAGAGTACACATCCTTCAAATTGAGGGGGACAACCCAGTCCCCTAGATCTAAGGAAGGGATAATCAAGGCCAGGGAGACCATATGGAACTTCAGCCTCTTCATGAACTTGTTGAGGTTCCACAGGTCTAGGATGGGTCTGAGATTCCTGTTGGCCTTGGGGATCAGGACGCAGAGTGAATAGAACCCTTTGCCTCTTAACACCAAAGGAGCCTCCTCCACAACTCCCACCCTCAGGAGCCACTGTACCTCCTGGGCTAGAAGCCTCTCATGAGAAGGGTCCCTGAAGAGGGAATGGAAGTGAGAATAGGAAGGAGGGGAGGAAATGAACTGCAGGGTATATCCCACTTCCACCATACAGAGTACCCAGTAATCCGAAGTGATGTTGATCCACACACGGTAAAAATGGGACAAATGGTCCACAAATGTAGAGTTAAGATCCAGCCTTGTTCTGGTGTGCCATCTTAGGGTGTTCCCTCATAAGGACTGCCTAGACCCCACAGGTTGTTTTGTGGGTGCAGATACAGATGTTGAAGGGACGTGAGGTGTATGTCTCCTCCTAAAGCCTTTGTTTGTCCACTTACTGAAATCCTGCCTCTGCTGTTGAGGTTGGTGGAATCGGCCCATAGGTTGGTGCTTATAATGTTTATAAAAAGGGGCTGGTACGTGAAGTCCTAATGACTTTAGAATGGCCCTGGAATCCTTCAGACTATGTAGGCAGGCATCTGTCTGGTCTGAAAAGAGGGAAGTTTTCTCAAACAGCAGGTCCTGAATTGTTTCCTGGACCTCATGAGGGGAGTCCAGAGGACTGGATTCACAAGCTCCATCTCATCTCTATGGCTGCGGCCTGGAGGGATGCCTTGGATACAGCCTTACCTTCCTCCATTCCGCCACAAACTCTGATCTGGACTCTGTTGACGAGAGTTCCTTGAACTTTAACATGGCAGACTATGAATTAAAATAATAACTTAGATGGGCCCGATGGTTTGAGATCCTCAGTTGGGGGCTCTGCGTAGAGCAGACTTTTCTCCCCAACAGGTCTAGTTTCCTGGCCTTCTTTGCCTTAGGAGAGGGTCCTTGTTGTCCCTCTCTCCCCCACTAACTGGCAACAGCCACAACTAGGGAAGCCGGTGGGGGATGGGTATAAAGGTACTCGTACCCCTTTGGGGGAAAAAGGAATTCCATTCCACCTGCAAAGCCTCGATGAGCTGTAGAATGGCCCCATTTAAAGGCAGGGCCACCCTAGCTGGACCTGAGTATGTCAGTATGTCTATCAGGGCTGACTCCTCTCTCTCTTCTGCTTGTACATTCAGACTTTGAACCACTCGACGCAAGAGCTCCTGATGGGCCTTGTAATAATCTTGTGTGGGTTCTATGGACATGCCCGCCACTTCCTCAGCAGGGGAAGACAATGAGGAGGATTGTACTGTCATCGGGGCTTTCACATCTTCCGTTGCTGGTGTCAAAGTTAGATTCAGGACTCACAGTTTGTCAGACCACTCTGTTTTATTAGCACAGCGCTCTGCTAATAAGACCCAGATAATGTGAGCACCATGCAAGACACAAACTATCTTATTTATACAGATAAAAGGGTGAGAACTTAACAAGATAACAAAGGAAGCAGAATCTGATAAGTTTTTACCTGGGCTAGGCATGCATATCTTATTTCCTTACTAACTAACTATTACCGATCTCCTGTTAATGTTTTGCCATTAGCACCATTGTTTATGCCTAATATTTCTTTTCCTGGCACTTGTATTTCAACATTTCTTATTTCTGCTTAAAGGTACATACATTTCTTTAATCCATTCTTATTTTTACAATATAATTCTGGCAACCCTTACGAGAGCGTAGATTGTAAGGAATTGCAGGTTGTTCCTCTACATCTTCTTCTGGAGTCAAAATTCACTCTGCATGGTCCTGAGGTGATGATTGGTTTGCTGGGGGTGGTGCATTCTTACACTGCGAAGCATGTATCCACTCTGCTGCAATGCCAGACAGTTTAACAGCGGTCTGACTAGTAAGCAGTACCTGATGATTCTTTGATGGTTTTTTTTTTTTTTTTTTTTAAAGTCTCTTTGCTTCTTTCATTGACTCTGGCTATAACAATGGCCTTCACACCTTATCTTTTCCTGATACACACATTTTTCATTCACACAAACAGATTGAGAATACAAAAACAGTAATATTTTCTATCAAGCAAAAAGGCATTGCAAATTAAACCTTGCTAAGTTTTACAATTAATAACCAAGACAATTTACATTGAGACCCAGGCCTTCAATGTTTCTTTCATTTAATTAACATAGACACAGTAGAGAATCCTGTTTCTTACTAACTAAATCTTAAAACAAAATGTATATTTAACTAGAGTGCCTAATTTGTAATACATATAGGAAACCATAGTAGACATTATAACACATCCTAAAACAAAAGGGTGGCCATAATCACTCATAAGGATTGTTCTGGTCTGTCATTCCTTTCTGCTATTCAAAAAGGGGGACTGACAGGATGAAATCAAATCAGACATTAATTCTCATAGTACATTATAAAATCCAGCTCCTACATATCCCCCTTTTGACACTAAGATTATTAATCGTCAGTCTCACTTCTTTAGTCCGCGTAATAGAAAATACTGGGAGGTGATTTAGGCCTGTGGCTTTAGCTTTGCTTACAGTTGTTTTATCCAACAGCACATTCCAGATATTTCAATTAAACACATACAATTTAAAACCAAAAACAATTAGAGGTAGTTACATTAGTATGACAGTAGTTGTGAGACCATCCAGAAAATACGTTATACCAGTGGTAAGCTGTTATGTCTTTCTGCAGTGGCAATTCTTAACATGTCTCCATTTGCGTGTATAATGGTTCTGTTTCCCACATGTTTTGTTTGTTTGTTTTTAGGAACTATGTTACCTTTTAACTTTTTTAAAACAGATGATTCGTAACTCTTTGCCATTCAATGCCAAGATTGATAGAGAACTCAGCTAAATCAGTGCTCACAGTAAGCTGAGACTTTTTGGTTGTGGCAAATGGTAAATGTGATTATTGGTAAATACAGTACTTACATTACATGTACATTTGTCTATTGGTGGATTGCTAACACTTTTATCCTTTTAAAACACTTCTTTCCAAGAATTAACATACACATTGCCCATTATACAATACTTTGGTCTAATTATTAATTTTATCTTACATACAGAATCCTAGTGAGATGTCTTTACTACAGGGCTTTGGAGCAACAGGCATGGATAAGCATACCCACTTGGTACAACATCTAGTGTCCAATAGTTTCCCTTCCTCCTCAGCCCACTGGTTTGAGGTCTAGGGTAGCCAGAAGGATCCCAGGTGCAATCTGGGGAGTGGGCTAACTTTCCATATCTTTGCTTCCAGAGCTTGTTGGTGTGCAATTTTAACAACAATTTCTTCACTTAACAAATTTTGTCTCACCGTACTGGAGACATACTGCATCCATTTATATTGATAGATATTAAACAATTATCTTTTTCTTTGCTTTAACAGATGTATCAAAACCTTAATATTCTCTGATATTACCCAAAACATCTTATGTTCTAAATATCTGCATTTCAGTACATTCCATAGCTCGCTCTCTCTCTTTTTTTTTTTTTTTTCAAACTTTCATTTGTTTTTGTAAGCAGTTGTTCTGCAGCTGGTATTAGCTTTTTCTAAAAGACAAAAATAACATTTTTCTACCCCTTTTGGGGTGGCATTGATTATTGCTTAAAGATTCTGTTCTTTTACAAATACCCTTGCTGATTGCAGGCAAAACAAAGGAATTACCCCCATATTTTCCTATGTTTTTTGTTCTATAGGCAGGCCAGGTTTTAATGGCTTCTACTTTTTAAGGGTTATGGGGAAATTATCCCACTGTTTAGTCATTAAATCCATTAGGTGGTGTACCTTAGTTTCTCCTCTTATATAGCAGACCAAGTTTGTAATGTTTTTCCTGCTGTGTTAAGCTTTAAGTTTATGCACAGGTAATAGCTGAGAAGCATCAGGTATGTTTCTTATTTGCAGCTTCTTTTGTGCTGGCAGTTCTCACCTTTCTTTATCAGTTAGGTAATTTGCATCAACACAGGCTTGGCTTTTTGGATTCAAAGCCATCAGCAGAGCTCAGACTGTCTTAGGGTATATGGCTACATTTGAAGTTTCAAAGCGCTGCTGCAGGAGCGCTGCCATGGCAGCGCTTTTTGAAGTGTGAGTGTGGTCGGAACACCAGAACTGGGAGAGAGCTCTCCCAGCGCTGCACGTAAACCACATCCTCTACAGGTGTAGCTTGCAGCACTGGGAGCCACGCTTCCAGCGATGGGGCACTGCTTACACTGATACTTTACAGTGCTGTATCTTGCAGCGCTCAGGGGGGTGTTTTTTCACACCCCTGAGCGCAAAAGTTGCAGCACTGTAAAGTGCCAGTGTAGCCAAGGCCAGACAGAAATCTGAAAAAGAAAACAGCCTAGTGTGGCTCTTTTTGGAGCCCTAATAGAATTTTAATTCAGCAACGTTTCATTTGCATTTCTTTTACCCCTTTCTACAATATACACTGCACATGTCCTAGGGAAAATGCACATTCCTTCTATACTATAACTTTAAAAAAAATTACACCTTATGTAAAAATTGATATGGCTAACTGTTTTTGTTCTTACAGAGTTTTTATGTACCCTTATCAAAGTGACAGTCTGATTACACAGAATCGTTTTAAGGCTCAGTGTTTTTAACATTGCTTCATTTGTTTTGTGCACCTCACCTCTGCTGTTGCTTCAGAGGGGCACTGTTAAGAGCTGTAGTGAAAGAATAAAAAATTATCTGCTATTGTTACAAAAAAAACTAGCCAAACAAAAAGACTCCAGAATCGTTCCCTATTCTTCTGATTTTGACTGCCCTATTGCAGCCGTGATTTGGTCTTTATTTAAAAAGATTTTAAATTTGATAAAGAATCAAGTTACCTCTTAAGGGTTAAATACTAAATCCCAAAGCCAAACACTAATTACCTGTGTTTTGCAAAAGGGTTTATCAGTTTTGCAACTTTGAATTAAAGAGTCAAATGAATTTTTAGTAGCATTAAAAATAAAAACGAAACCAATTTATCTCACACCTACAAAACAGGAGTTTTACAAACCAGATGTGCTGGTTTAGATTCTTAGAACTTCACATATTTTCACAGACAAATAGATACATACTCATTTTCTTTTCCTTAACATTCCTTTACACTGCTTTGTTTTTACATAGCTGTACGTATATTTGGATTATTTACAAAAAGAACAGGAGTGCTTGTGGCACCTTAGAGACTAACAAATGTATTTCAGCATGAGCTTTCGTGAGCTACAGATCACTTCCTCAGAGGCATTCTTTTGGAAAAGGGCCCATTTTCCCTTCAGAATGGCTGCAAAGAAACCAAGAATTCTCTCTAACATGGTCCTTTTTACATTTTCACAAAGTTTAACAGCTTAATTCTCTCCAGCCTCTGTAGAGTTAACTTTTCATTCTCTTTTCTTAAATCACTTGTTTATCTCACAAAATGACACCTTTATCAACTCAGATTTCACCATTTTAAGTATTGTTCCACGGGTTCATGCCTGCACTTACCGCTTTTCTTACTCCTAACACTATGCCCTTAGGGCTTTCAGCCTGTTTTTCAGTTTATTTGTTGCTTGCCTGCTTGTCTGGGCCTGATCCTGCTTTTTCCAATGAACCATTTGTGACTGATATTGTAGTCATTTTACAATTTTGAAAGAAATGTTTAAGGAAAAGGGATCAGGAAGGGTGGTGGCTAGTTGAGGAGTCCACCCTCCTTGCTGAATTGGTAGTGGAACACTAAAGAATCAGTTTTTGAGGCAGACAACAAAGGGGAACAGAAGAAGGGGCTTTTTGTCCTTTTTACAATGAGATGGAAGTATTAAGGGGGTTGAATCGATCCGGGGTGGGGTTTATTTGAGAACAGGGTAAAGGGGAGCGCTCAGTCTCGTGGTGAGAGAGGAGACTTTTAATAAAGCTTTTAATTTTATTATTTTAATAGTTGAGGGAGGCAAGTTTTGATTTGTCTCTTCCCACCACTGCATGAAACAATTAACCTCTCCTTTAGCCAATTTAGTTTTAGGTTGGCCGAGTTTGTTCTTTAAGACGTCCACTTGGTCTTTGTTCCAAGATTTTAACAGTGGCCACTGAGTTTTGAGATCCCCCTGAGTTAGCCTATACAATTTTTTTCAGAAATTTATAGGAGTCCAGACCCTTCTTACGGGAGTCAGGACCCATCCTAAATACATAAAATGAGCAGGCGTTCATTTAGGGAACTGTCCCGACTTAGACGTCTGGTTACCCATACAGGAGGACTTCACACACCAATCGCACAAGAAGGAAATTTTGGTTCGTCAGAGCGATGCCCGGTGCAACACACAAGAAGAGCCCACAGGCTACTACCTTAATCGCCCTTGCTTTCACACCAAGGGTTTTACCCGAAGTGCGGTGCAGCTGCGATTGTGCAGATTCCACAGACTCAGACCGCAGGGACAGAAACTCCTTGGTCGGCCAATCCCTGGACGGAGACGGCACCCAGACTCAAACACTCCACAGGAGGACGGATAGACACAGAGACAGGACAGTCCTCAGTCCGGACAAAATACAGAAATAATTACCTGACCAGATTCTGATGTCAGATCACGGGATCCCTACAGAACAGAGTGGGAATCAACAGGTTCGATGGCGTAGACTTCACTGTGGTTGTGCGCCTTTCCGTTCTTGTGGAGGACCGCTCAGACCAAATGTCCAGGTGCCAGCTGCCACGGTCGTCCTACAAAAATGGTCAGGAATCACACAGCGCCAGTGAAGATGGTTGCCATCTCAGTGGGACCTCCAAATTGTCAAAGTTAGACTCAGGACTCATAACAAGTTCCTGGACTGCATTGCAGACAACTTTTTATTTCAGAAAGTTGAAAAAGCTACTAGGGGGGAAGCTGTTCTAGACTTGATTTTAACAAATAGGGAGGAACTCGTTGAGAATTTGAAAGTAGAAGGAAGCTTGGGTGAAAGTGATCATGAAATAATAGAGTTTACAATTCTAAGGAAGGGTAGAAGGGAGTATAGCAAAATAGAGACAATGGATTTCAGGAAGGCGGATTTTGGTAAGCTCAGAGAGCTGATAGGTAAGGCCCCATGGGAATCAAGACTGAGGGGAAAAACAACTGAGGAGAGTTGGCAGTTTTTCAAAGGGACGCTATTAAGGGCCCAAAAGCAAGCTATTCCGATGGTTAGGAAAGATAGAAAATGTGGCAAGAGACCACCTTGGCTTAACCACGAGATCTTGCGTGACCTACAAAATAAAAAGGCATCATATAAAAAATGGAAACTAGGTCAGATTACAAAGGACGAATATAGGCAAATAACACAGGAATGCAGAGGCAAGATTAGAAAGGCAAAGGCACAAAATGAGCTCAAACTAGCTATGGGAATAAAGGGAAACAAGAAGACTTTTTATCAACGCATTAGAAGCAAGAGGAAGACCAAGGACAGGGTAGGCCCACTGCTCAGTGAGGAGGGGGAAACAGTAACGGGAGACTTGGAAATGGCAGAGATGCTTAATGACTTCTTCGTTTCAGTCTTCACTGAGAAGTCTGAAGAAATGTCTAATATAGGGAATGCTTACGGGAAGAGGGTAGGTTTAGAAGATAAAATTAAAAAATCACTTAGAAAAGTTAGATGCCTGCAAGTCACCAGGGCCTGATGAAATGCATCCTAGAATACTCAAGGAGTTAATAGAGGAGGTATCTGAGCCTCTAGCTATTATCTTTGGGAAATCATGGGAGATGGGGGAGATTCCAGAAGACTGGAAGGGGGCAAATATAGTGCCCATCTATAAAAAGGGAAATAAAAACAACCCAGGAAACTACAGACCAGTTAGTTTAACTTCTGTGCCAGGGAAGATAATGAAGCAGGTAATTAAAGAAATCATCTGCAAACACTTGGAAGGTGGTAAGGTGATAGGGAATAGCCAGCATGGATTTGTAAAGAACAAATCGTGTCAAACTAATCTGATAGCATTCTTTGATAGGATAACGAGCCTTGTGGATAAGGGAGAAGCGGTGGATGTGATATACCTAGACTTTAGTAAGGCATTTGATACGGGTCTCGCATGATATTCTTATACACAAACTAGGAAAGTACAATTTAGATGGGGCTACTATAAGGTGGGTGCATAACTGGCTGGATAACCGTACTCAGAGAGTAGTTATTAATGGCTCCCAATCCTGCTGGAAAGGTATAACAAGTGGGGTTCCGCAGGGGTCTGTTTTGGGACCGGCTCTGTTCAATATCTTCATCAACGATTTAGATGTTGGCATAGAAAGTACGCTTATTAAGTTTGCGGACGATACCAAACTGGGAGGGATTGCAACTGCTTTGGAGGACAGGGTCAAAATTCAAAATGATCTGGACAAATTGGAGAAATGGTCTGAGGTAAACAGGATGAAGTTCAATAAAGATAAATGCAAAGTGCTTCACTTAGGAAGGAACAATCAGTTTCACACATACAGAATGGGAGGAGACTGTCTAGGAAGGAGTATGGCAGAAAGAGATCTAGGGGTCATAGTGGACCACAAGCTTAATATGAGTCAACAGTGTGATACTGTTGCAAAAAAAGCAAATGTGATTCTGGGGTGCATTAACAGATGTGTTGTAAACAAGACACGAGAAGTCATTCTTCTGCTTTACTCTGCGCTGGTTAGGCCTCAACTGGAGTACTGTGTCCAGTTCTGGGCACCGCATTTCAAGAAAGATGTGGAGAAACTGGAGAGGGTCCAGAGAAGAGCAACGAGAATGATTAAAGGTCTTGAGAACATGACCTATGAAGGAAGGCTGAAGGAACTGGGTTTGTTTAGTTTGGAAAAGAGAAGACTGAGAGGGGACATGATAGCAGTTTTCAGGTATCTAAAAGGGTGTCATCAGGAGGAGGGAGAAAACTTGTTCACCTTAGCCTCCAATGATAGAACAAGAAGCAATGGGCTTAAACTGCAGCAAGGGAGATTTAGGTTGGACATTAGGAAAAAATTCCTAACTGTCAGGGTAGTTAAACACTGGAATAGATTGCCTAGGGAAGTTGTGGAATCTCCATCTCTGGAGATATTTAAGAGTAGGTTAGATAAATGTCTATTAGGGATGGTCTAGACAGTATTTGGTCCTGCCATGAGGGCAGGGGACTGGACTCGATGACCTCTCGAGGTCTCTTCCAGTCCTCGAGTCTATGAGTCTATGTCAGACCACTCTGTTTTATTAGCACAGCGCTCTGTTAATAAGATCCAGATAGTTTGTGTCTTGCATGGTGCTCACATTATCTTATTTATACAGATAAAAGGGTGAGAACTTAACAAGATAACAAAGGAAGCAGAATCTGATAAGTTTACCAGGGCTAGGCATGCATATCTTATTTCCTTACTAACTATTACCGATCTTCTGTTAATGTTTTGCCATTAGCACCATTGTTTATGCCTAATATTTCTTTTCCTGGCACCTGTA
The DNA here is from genome assembly GCF_007399415.2 of Gopherus evgoodei. Taxonomy (NCBI): domain Eukaryota; kingdom Metazoa; phylum Chordata; order Testudines; family Testudinidae; genus Gopherus; species Gopherus evgoodei. The sequence continues at coordinate 2,672,101 of NW_022060059.1, forward strand.
TTTCAACATTTCTTATTTCTGCTTAAAGGTACATACATTTCTTTAATCCATTCTTATTTTTACAATAATTCATTCTACTTTCACACTGGTCAGTCCCCTGCAGAGGTATCCTGGGTCTCATCCACTTCTGCACCCGGAACTGAACCCCTCTCTGAAGGGGAAGGTGGAGGTACTCTTGCCTCCAAGGGTGCTGAGTAGGACTGACACATGTGGGAGGCTCGGTAGGATTATGCTGCCCATGGAGTCCACATTGGCCACTGTAGTGGCCTCTGCCACTGGACAGGTGGCTACGTTGTCTGGCTCAATCCCTAGGTCACTGGCACAGGATGCATATGGTCTGACTCAATGTCTGCTCCATTGCAAGGTATAGGACCTTGCCATCGACTTGGAGCTCGAGGACCCACTTCTGGGTGAGCTTGCTGTGCTGTGGTATCCCGAGAGGAGCGGTGCCCTGATGATGATTTGTTCCAGGAATGTGACTGGTGCCTCAATGTGGGATGGTGCCGGGGTTGTTACCGGTGTTGGGATTCCAATTAGTGCTGGGATTGCGAGAGGTGCCAGGACTGTGACCAGTGAGGAGTGGAGCCTCTAGAAAATGAGTGAGATACTAGGAAGTGTCTCACCATCATTGAAGGCTTGCCCAAGACAGGCACTTGCATCCATGAGACAATTCTTGTGGAACCAGACCTACCTCCGATGGGCCTTGGCTCAGAGAAGGTGCTGGAAGGGACTGAAAGCCTTTTGCTGCCTCATATGCCTCTGGCGTAGTTGGCATGGCCAGGGCTGAGTCATCTCTATGGCTCACCCTAGTTGGGGAGTCCATGATCACTGGACTCAATGGGTCCCTTCCCAGAGCCAGAGTCAATGGTGCAGGTTGGTTGCCACCAGTGTGAGTAGCAGCCCGGCACAGGTCTCACTCTGTCTGCAGCTTTTCTGAAAGAGGATCGTCCCCGGTCCAACTTCTTTGTCCTTTGTTCAGCACTGTTGGTGATGGGCATGAGGATCCGCTGGCAGACCAAGAGAACAAGAGCATTCCAGCAACTGTCAGACAGAAAGAAGGAACTGAGGAGGCAGCAGGTTGGCAGGTGCCTATATACTGCGCCATGAAGGTGCCACTCCAGGGGCCACCAGAGTTGACCCAACATACTAGTAGGGGGGAAAAACTTCTGGGGATGGTGCACGCACCCTATATTGGAATGGACATGAGCAAGCACTCAAAAACTCCCGTCAGATTTAGCTATCAAACTCCAACAAGTGTCCACTGAGTCTGAGCAAAGAGAGATTTATCAAAGGTTTATAACTTGGCCAAATTGTGTCAGATATTCACAGGGATGGCAAAACACACATTCCTGATACACGCTCCTTCCCCATTCCCAATGAAATTTCAAGTCCCCGCTCCACAACACGGGTGCACTAGAACTTCTCAATGAAATGGTTCTAAGATTTTCCTTTTTCCAGCACAAGCAAATAGTGTATGTTACCCTAACATCATTCTTGGAAATGGCCACTCACTTTTAACTAAAACTTAAAAAAAAGAAAAAAAAAAGTTACAGCCTGAGGCAATCAGCTGGCATGGAAAATTTCTGCCCAAATAGCTGGAAATTTGGCAATGTTATGAGTAAGGCTAAGATTTTGTCATTGATATTTTTAGTAAAATTCACAGACAGGTCACGGGCAATAAAGAAAAATTCACAGAAGCCAATGACCTGTTCCTGACTTTTACTAAAAGTATCCATGATAAAATGGGAAGGGGCTGTGCAGCTGTGGGGTGGCTAGGAGCTCATGGGCCCCCACCGCCTGTGGGGGCTCAGAGCTCCAGGGTTTCCCTGTCCCTGAAGTGGCAGAAAGCTGCAGGGATTCTCCTGCCCCCTCAAGATGGGGGCCGGGGAGCTCCATGGGTCCCCCTGCCCTGCCAATCCCCCTGCCTCATTGCAGCTGGCAGGGAGCTGTGGGAATCCCTCTGCTACCATGGTGGCTGGGGAGCTGCAGTGGTTCCCCAAGTCACCTGTAGCAGCTGGGAACTTTGGGGTACCCTTCCCCCACCCACAGTGGTCAGAAGCTGCAGTGGGGGCTTTGGGGAAGCAGTTGGAATGAGGGTGGGGAAGGAGAGGGAAGAGGCAGGGCAGGGCAGATGTTGTTAGTTGGATCAGCAAAACATAACCCACCTCTGGCCCTGCTGCTGCCAGCTCCCACACACATGATCTGGAGAGAAGGGCAAGCAGGCTCTCGGAACTGCTGTTTAAGGCAGTGTTTACAGTCACTCTCGCTTTGGGGGTGGGGATGTCTGTTGTATGCATTTCAATGAGCTGTTTACACAGTTCTCTGAAGTTTACCCGAGTCAAGCTGCCCAAGCTTGACAAACAGCTTTGCAGCTCCTCACTCCCGACCAAGCCATTGAGTCTGCTCTTCCTGCATCCCCAATCCCCCCGTCCAGCTATACCTCGACTCACACCAACCCTCGGCCAGCCCCTTCGCCACTCTTCAAATCTCCCCTCCCTCAAGGGAGGGCCAAACACACCTGCCATTGAAATCCATCCCTATTGATCACATGCAGTGTGAAACGCTGGGGGAAAACGGGAGCTGGGAAAGCAGCAGCAGCCAGTCACAACTTTTCCTTTAACACTGGGAGGGAGGGAAAGGGAAGGTGAATCATAGAGAAGTATCACAAGGGACGGGGAAGGCGGGGGGAGAACAGGGATCTTGGATTTTCCAGTTTACAAAATCCAAGCCTGTTCCCCACATCTCTCACCCTCAACAATGCCTGGGTGGGAAAGAAATCCCTGATCCTCCTAGGGGACATGGACAGTTCAACACTGGTGCTGACCGCTGAGTAAATTTGCTCAATAGAGGCCTACAACTCCCAGCATGCTCTACTCCACCTTGCACCAAGCTGCCACCTTAGAGACAGAGCAAGGCATGCTGCGAGTAGTTGGGAAGAATGTTTGTTAAAAGTGGGAACGTGTTTTGTATGAACAGTCACTTTAAAAAGTTCCTGCCATTACAGCTATGTTGATAGACTGTTAGTGTAGATCATCATCAGTGTTACTGACCACATAAGGAATAGTTACAGGTTTAATATTTTATTAAACCCTCCCTTCACATTACAGTTTTAAAAAGTTAGTACATTGACTTAATAGCATACTATATTACTCTTCATTTTTACTAGACTTTCGTATCGTTGTATGAAAAGGTTTCAGTCATGTGGCCCTTGGGCCAATGTACTAGTCCTCATGTGGCCCTTGTGGTGATTTGAGTTTGAGATCCCTGCTTTAGGAGTTGGAGCACCTCAATTTTGCACAATTCACTTGTAGAGGCAGCCTACACATCAGGAAGCAACACAGGCAGTATGAGCTGAAAGTTCCCCAGTAAGGAAATGAGTGGGGTGTTACAGCAGAAGGCTGGTTAGATCATTATAAGAAAACTAGAACAAACTCCTACTGTCGGCGTAACTCAGCCAGCACTACAAAACCAGACTATCTAGTCAGCTTGTGCTACAAGACTTCCATTAACACTCAGCCAAGTACAAAAGCAACTCCTTTGTGAGATGTTCTATCATGCCATGCCAACTGCATAAGCCACAAAAGGCCCAGCAATGCAAGGCTACAAAGAATCAAAGCAAAGGGTGGAAGGTATCCAAGAGATGCTCATAATTTACTGGGATAGTCACATAGGGTAGGTCCCATATTATTAAAAACGGTGACAAGGAAAGCCCCCCAAATGCCAAATAGATAATTTTTTTTTAAATTAAAAGCCACTGTGTCTTTGCTATGAAACAACATTTTTGTGGAACCCACAGCATCTGGTTTGTGCTGTTTCAACCAAAACCAGTCAAGAGATACATTAACAACTGATAATGGTCCAGAGATGCTTCAAGCATGAGAAAGCAACAAGGGTGGAGTTAAAAACTGCTGTAAGCTCGCTTCTTATACAGCAGTTATTTATTAACCAGTGTTCAACAAGTCTTTGAAGTAGGCAAGCAGTATCCTCATTTTACAGCTGGAATGACTCGCTCAGGGTCACATGTGCATCTGTGTAAGAGCCCATTCTTGTGATCAGTCCACTTTCCCACTTACAAAGGTAAAGTAGGTGCTTGGAACTGTAATGTACCCCTTTACTGAACAGCTGCATTCTGGATTCTCTCATGCTGACGCACAGGGAAAGGAACATGGCTTTATAGAACAGCTTTACAGAGGTCTGAGGCACAGACCCATGAATGCCTACTAAATGGCTCTCCCAAGTTTTGGAAGAAGTTTTCATATCTCCTGCCACCTTTGGAGATAGCAGTTTGCTATAAAATCCTGCTATATTAATTCCAGGCTCTTTGGAAGCAAGAAAAAAAGGAGTCAACATTTGCCTAATGGAGATCACAAAACTAGTGAGCATAAAAGACTGCCATAATTATACAGCAATGGGAAAAATTACAGCAGTGTCTTTGTAAACTGCATCAAAATGCTAGAACTTTGGGAGTGATGCCGCTTTTTCATGTTTAATACAAAAACCTTTGATACTCACAAGGAGTTTCAATCCTACTTCTTTACTCTGTTCCATACAGCCAGCATGAGAGCTGCACTTCACATACAAACAGAAGAATTGCCTTCAAAGTGCTAAGCTTCTCTTCACCTTTACTTATGACTTCTCTGACCATATCTCTTCTCCTTATCAGATTTGTTTCCAAGCAAAGGTGTGTATGAGGAAAGGAGTACAGCCCACAGACTGATTCTGGGGAGTATGCATTACAGATAGAGCTGTTACATACACTTGATCTGTGGCACGTAGTGTCTTTCCACTATGAACCTATGCATGTTTCCCACAACATGATCCTTTTATCCTGCTCAGCATCCTTCTACCCCCTAAGATTAAACAGGTTTTGGCAACATTTTCAGCCATTAAACAAAAAATAATAAATGTCCAAGGGACTTTCCTAAAAAAAGTTAAAGCGGAACTCCTCTTGGGAAGCTGGGTACATGAATGAATTTGTGCCAGAGGCCTGGGGTGACTCTGGATGGCTGGGAAGATGAGAAGGGGATCTTGCTGAACTTGGGCTTTTCCTGGACGCCTCTGAACACTTCCGGAAGACCTGGCTGCTCTTTCTGCGGGCAATCTCCCTCACTTCCATGACCTGAGCAGACTTTGCAGCTTACAGAGGGGAAGACAAAGACAGAAAGAAAAACCATTAAGGCTTCTTATGCACCAGAATTCCATTCTCTAGGGCTACATGGATAATGGAGGGATTAGTATTCCTGCTCCCTTTTTTCAGGCATGGTTTCCCATCCTGATCCCTCATGTAAGTCTGCCTCTCATACCTGCCTGCATGAGCTTCAGCTGTTTCTGTCTCTCCTCTTCCATCTTCTTCTTGTAATTGCCAAACATGGCTCGCATGACCTGACGCTTCTTTGCTAGCACGGCCTTGTCACTGCGTAGTGTCTTGATGGCACGAAGAGCTTCTTCAGCTGAATCATTGGAAAGGAGAGACATGAAAACACAGAATATAAATCTTTCCTTTTGCTCTTTCCCTGCACCACTGCTTCTGCCTCCCCTCCCTTCTAACAAGACACTCTCTGGCTTACTCACCCTGTTTTGGAGTGGATTTGTGTGTCTTCAGGCCAAGTTCCAGCTGTTCCACACACCAGTCCACTTCCCTCCACAGCTGTTTATCTGACTGCTACATAAAACAGAACACAGCAAGGGGAGGAAACTAAATTGTCCAAAAACTAAAACAGCATCTGTTAGTCAGCAAGGAAAATCAAGGATCTACAGAGTTAGGAGTTGCATGTTCATGTTTTCACTCCCTCAGAGCTGGCTTCACTTCATATTCTTGATGCCACTTTATGTTCAGCACCTTCCACCTGATGATCTCAAGCCTTTGCACAAACAGTACTGAAGCATCCCAACATCTGTATGTGGAAGGTTTGCTTGCCTATGTTTGTCCAACACTATGGGAGCCTTTGGCCTGACAGCAGTTATACAAACATAAAATAAGTCATTTTCCAGCAGGGAAAACTAAGGAAGAGAGAGGTGAAGTGACCTTCACAGGTTGGACAGTGAGTGAGTGACAAAATCCAGAAGAGAATCTGGTGTCCTGTCTTCCATTCCTCTGCCTTCCCAAGGATGTGCAAGTTAGCTAGTTAATGTCTGTGAAAATGTAAGGAGCTATCTAAGCACTAAGTGTAATCCAGCATAGCCAACGGACTGGAGACTGGCAGAGGGAGTAGCAGGGTTGCCTCCTAGAATTGAAGTAGCATCATTTTCTAGATCTAACAATGTTGTGACTGTTACACATTCATGAGAAGCCCCAAGCTCTTATCACCTCTATGTTCCAGCTACTTAACCACAACTTCTTTCCAACAGGCTTTCAGTCTCCTTCCAAGCCTCTTATGTCATGGTTACCTAGGAAAGCTACCCCCAGTGCCTTATATACAGTGCCCCCCCTGAGGTATGGATGCCTCAGGAGATAGGTAAAGGGCTGTGGGGCTTTTCACCTCAGGCCGGTCTGGTCTAGGGTAGTAGTTGCTGAGATTCATCTTCTGAGGTGAGTTTGTGGGTCTCAGTCCAGTTCCTAATGGACAGTTGTCCACACCGCACAAACCACTGCAGTTGTCTGTCTCAGAGAGGCCAATAACAGAATGGCCAGAGATTGAACCCCACTCCCCCTACACACACACACACACATAGAGTCTTGGAGGGGGAGCTCTCAAGGTCAGGGTTGAGGCACAGCAGCTGGGCGGCGAAGGAAGCTCTTATGGCTGCTTCCTGTGTTGCAGCCTTCACATTCCAGCGTTGCTGGTCTGGGACCATTCAGGAGACTTAAATTCACTGACATTTTAAAGAAAAACATAACAGAGACTATAAACTTCAGCGCAGCATTAGCAGATGGTAAGGTGTACTTTAATGATCCCTTAATACATGACTCAGAGTAGTTGGTGCCTTCAACCCCTTTCTGTGCCATAATAAACCTAGAGACAGAGACTGGGACACAGGAGGTCTTCTGAGCTCTGTTCCTGGCTCTGCAACAGTCTTGATCTTGGCCAAGTCAGTTAACCTCTCTGCATCTCAATTTCACCATTTACACAATGGGGATAATATCTACCAGCCAGGGATGCTGCACGGTCTAAATCATTACATGCCTGCAAAGTGCTTGCAGACTCTCAGACACAGTTCTAGGGAAGGACAAAGTAACATCAACTTGAGCCACCTAGTCCACTCCCACTTATTTGGTTTCTGGTCACAGTAAACCCTAATGGGATAAGCAGCAATAAATGGCTATCCATTTCCAGCCTGTGCTACCGCACAGATTTAGAAACCTCACACATACATTAACTTTCCCTTCCAAGGAAACTATGGAGCCTTAACAGTGAGGTTATGTTTATTAGCCAGAAATTAATTCACATACCTGCGTGGTCTTTTCTGTGTCTTCACACTCACTGGCTCCCACCTTCACCTTCTTGCTGACCTCAGCTTCCGCCATCTCTTTCTTACTATTTGATGATTTCTTTTTCTTCTTCTTCTTCTTCTTGGGTGCTCCAACTGCTGCTGTCTTCTCTGTTTTACCCTCATCTTCAGCGGCAATCTCTGGTTTTTGGATCTCTAAAATTAGAGCCGCTCTCCCTAATCCTCCACCCACACAGCCCACAACCTCAGGCAAGTTAGCCTCCAACAGGGTTGAATGCGTCATTGGTCCTGCAGATGACAAGCCATCTGATGTCACATTTTCTGCTACACTCTCCGCTCTTCGGCCTGTAACAACAGATGGCATCAGGGGGCCATCTTTATCTGGGATGACAAAATTGAAAGCAAACTTGGGCTGTTGTCCAGGAGGGGAAAAGTTCAACACTCCACTCAAATCTTCTAGTTCTGAGGACCTCTGTTCAGAGCCACCTACCCCCTGGGCCTCTTCCGTAGTTCCATTTGTTGCTTGTGGATCCATCTCAGGAAGTGCAAAGTTGAATCGGAAGCTATTATCAGATGGTGTGAACCAATTTGTTGTTGACTCGGAGGTCTGTCCAGATCGCTTCCTATATACCACGCTCCCTGAAGCCTGCACATTCCCTTGCTGTATTTGTGCTTTCTCAGGTTTCATGGCTAGAGAAAAGAGGAAGATTTGTGTTTCTATTAATTCTCTGATTTGTTACCACGTTGGCGCCACATTTAGAACAATTCACTTCTATAAGGGACACCCAACCCATGTGTATGTAAAATGCTATTGTATTTTGGTACCAGCAAGGGATTGTGGGCAAAATACCCAGTGCAGTATTTCCATATGGGACTGCCTGACACGCAGAGGGAATGGAGGACTCGCTTCTATTTATTTAGGCTTTGTGCACCCCATCACACCAATCTCACACACACAGATCCAGAATGGATTCTTGGAGGAGTTCCGTCTTCTGCTATTTCATCCTGCTTAGTGCCATGTTAGGCCTTACTCTAGCTGTCACTAGTAGAGCTTCCATAACTATGAACTTCTCATTAACACTGGACCCCACCCCACAGCGATGCCATGAAGTTCAGACAGATACAGCCTTTACTTCACCCTTAAAACCCCCTTCAGCCCTGGGATTAGATATGCTTAAAAGCCCTTCGATTTTAATTGCTTCTGGCTGGGAAAGAAGGTTTATTTCTCATGGGAATGACTGAGCAAGAAGCCTCAAGAAAGGCCATTTGCTAATATCTGGACACCACATCAGAGGAAAACAAATGGTTCTGTAGACTCCAGGGATGGCCCCAGCCTCACCTGCTTTTTCTGTCCTCTTCTGCTCCTCAGCCATCTTCAGTCGGTAATCCCCAAACACGCGGTTCATCACCTGCCGCTTCTTCAGAAAGGCAGCCTTGCGGGAGCGCAGGACTTTGAGGATGTGCTGTGTCTCCTCTGCTGCATTTGAGAAAGCAACCGACACAAAGACAAGAAATGGGATCACGGGGAGTCCTATGAACCATAATCAGGGAGGGAAAACAATGGTGCATCTTCCCTTTGCCAGGAACTCGGATCAGAGAAAAGTCTCAAAGCGGCAGTACTACAGATATGTCCCAATCGCTATTCTTTGATGCATGAGGACTGGAATGGCTACTGGTTGGGACACTCGATATTTACATCACATACAGAATTAGTCCCTTATCAGTGGTTCAGAGATAGGGATTTCTACAAATGGATGCAATACCATGTAATGCTTTTCGGGGGAGCACTCTTTTGTACTTTGTGGAAGTTGGGAAAAGCGCAGACATCTTAGTCTTCCAGAAAGAGCAAGAGTCAGGCTAATTCTTCTATTTAATAACACGAGACTTTAATAGAGGGCCTGGGCAAGTGGAAAAAACTGCGAGAAGTTATTTTGACCTTGTATTAGATAAGAATGGAAAGTAGACTGTAGCAGAAAATTGCTGAGAAAAGAAAGATATTATGAAGGAATATGTATAAACAAGATGTGGTTGTTGATCATTATTGTCTGTTAACAAAAAGGTATAAATGCTTGCCCTAATTATTTATCTAACCGAGACCTGCCTCGGGAGGGGGTATCCCTGACCTTGGGTACTCTCCTGTGCATATTGCAATTGCTCATAATAAAGCTGCCTCTGGCTTCCTGCTTTAAACTCAGAGTGAGGACTTTGTTTTCCTCCACAGCTGCTTATTATTGCATACATCCTTCTATAGTATCTGTCCCCATAGTAGGTGGGCATTGAATACTGCAGGGGTTCTCAAACTTCACTGCATCATGTCCCCCTTCTGACAACAAAAATTACTTTACAACCTCAGGAGGGGGACCAAAGCCTGAGTCCACTCAAGCCCCACCGCTCCAGGCAGAGGGGCCAAAGCTGAAGCTCAAGGGCTGCAGCCCCAGGCAGGGTGCCTGTAACCTGAGTCCTGCTGCCCGTAACCTGAGTCCTGCTGCCCAGGGCTGAAGCCCTGGGACTTCGGCTTCAGCCCTGGGTAGTGGGGCTCGGGCTTCAGCCCCAGACTCCAGCAAATCTAAGCCAGCCCTAGTGACTTCATTCAAAGGAGGTTGGGACCCATTTTGGGGTCCCAACCCACAGTTTGAGAACTGCTGGACTGCAGGATACTTGTATGACCAATAGCATATGAAACAATGCTCTAATATATAAACGATCAAATCTCATGCTTCTGCATAAACCAATGGCTGCAATGTTCAGGAAGGAATTTTGTATCCTTATGTGCACCATGACATAGTCAGCCAGATGCCTTACAAGGGAAGTTTCACTTTCCTTTGGACCACTAAGTAGTGGTCACTGCTGGAGGCAGGATACTGGGCCTGGTGGATCAACAGGTATGAGCTCTTAAAACGTTCCTGAATATACTTAAAGCCAGTATTTTAATGGGCAGTAAAGTTTCTCTTATAAGTTATTTCATCTTTTTCCAGGGACAATGAGGAACATGCTTAAAAAAATAAAGCTACAAGCATTTAAGAGTCACCTCTATTGATACTATGCAGCAGCAGCCACTTGAGATTGTGGGATTATACCACAGATAAAGTATCAGATACAGAATGTGAGTAATCAAAGCACTGAGGGGGGTGAAACCACCTTCTGAGCTGCAAAGCACTGTAGGAAGCCTGAAGTAGCTGAACAATATGTAAGTGGAAGGGCACAACTAAGAGGAAGAGAGGAATGAGGCATATGGGCTAAAAGGTAAATGAGGAGAGAAGAAACAATGCATAAGGAAGGAGACGGTCCAGGTCACAGGATTAAGAGCGGATAGGTAGATGGAGTTCAAAGTAGAACAGATGTAATGAAACATTTTGTACTTATTTAACATTTAGAATGAATTCCAATTATAATTCAATAGACAGAGAAATTAGAAAGGCTTCTGAGTGAACTGAACCAGCACTGAGTTTAGATTTTAACTGGAAATCTTGGGGGAGGCAACATACCTTGTTTTGGGGTTGGGTTGAGACGAAGGAGGCCTGTTTCCAGCTGCAAAATACACCACTCCAGCTCATCTTGGAATGTTCCTTGGAGAGTCTGGGATATTGGGAAGTGCACAGATAGGACAATGTTTATTTTTAAAGTGTGGATGTGTACATATACCAACCCCACACCCATGCAGCTAACACAAGAATAAGGTTGTTCTAAAATTCTCTGGCCTGAGCTATGATAAGATGATCGCAATGGTCGCTTTTGGCCTTAAATTCTATGAATGTTGCACATCAGCTGCCAAGCAATGAAGAATAAAAGTACTATGGGCCCTGTATTAATCCAGGCTCAGAGCGAGAGTGGTGGTGGTTTTATGGCTAAATTGTTAAAAGCCTATTGAATGAAGCCCCTGTATCATAGAAATTAGTGACAGAAAAGATGTGTCCACTGTCTGTCATCCTGTCCATTTCTATGCGGTCAGGATTTTCCCCTATAGGATTTTTCTAGTTTGATGCAGTGTCTAATTTAAAAGGTCCTATGCGATGAGTTCCCACCAATCCTCTTTGCAAAACAGTCTCCAGTCTAACAGATGTCTCGGTCAGGAAATTATCTCCCTTGTATAACTTATACCCCATCCCCAACCACTCTCGCTTGGTTGCATTAAATAACTTGTATCTATGTTACAATGGAAAGAGCAAAGTGTGTGAAACAAAATCAAACAGATAATTAAATATATATGAACGTACATAATTGAGTTACATTGAACAAACAGAAGACTCACTAAACCCAAAAGATTAGGGCTAAGATTTTCAAAACTGACTAATAATTTTTGGGGGCCCAACTTGCAATACGTCAACGAGGTGTGAATTCAAGATGGCAGGTGCTTATCATTTTCAGAAAATCAGACTTCTTTAAGGCGTCTCAAGTTGGGCTCCCTAAATCACTAGTCAGTTTTAAAAACTTTGACCTGGATTCTTTTTCATTATTACTACAAAAGTGGTAGACCTTAGGATTGATTGACTGTAGATGATTTCCAAGACTTTTTTACTCCTCAAGAATATACCATAGGAAAAAGTTAAAATGAAAATAGTTTGTGTAGGTTTAAAGATGACAAGTTTAAAGAGGAGTTTAAAAGGGACCAATATAATTTCTAATTTTTTGAAAAATTAAAATTAGGGTTTCATTTTGCAATCACATATACTTGAGGATTTTTTACCTGAATGTAATACTATTAGCAAAGTGCTGTACTCTGAACAATATGTTCCGTTGCATTTATCACTACAAAAATATGAAAGCTTAAAAAAAGCCATTACAAATATTAACAGATGGACATATGGTTAGCTTGTGGATATGTGGAGAATTGCAGTGAGCTTTAAGGAGGGGAAACAATGCATGGCAACCTCTGCACAGGGCAGCAAGAAGATGCCTTGACAGATCAGGAGAAGTGGCAGTTTTAATTGTATCAATCAACCTGAGTGCAGAAGGCAGAGAAGAGCACACTGAGTTTTTACCTCTTCCATTAGGAAAGCTGGCCTTGCTGATGAGCAGCTCTGGAATCCTTCTACATCTCTCCTGTTACCTAGAATCACAAGACAGTAAGTGAGCTTTTGCTTCCTTTATATCATAGGAAGGAATGAAGAAATCCAGTGGCAGCAGGAAGCAGTGATGGAAGCACCCCTCAGAGTACTTCAAAGTAACATTTCAGGAGTGGGAAAGAAGTAAAACCATTCTATCTAGCTGCTCATTTCAGACAGCTCCCTATTGTGGAGGATTTCTAAGGGTGGGAGGCAAGAATGGAATCAAAACTAAGATGGCTACTTTCAATTGGTGCTCCATCTCTGATAGACGCCAACTTCTTCAGCAACCAATCACTGATGTCATTAGGGGAGGCTGCAGAATGCAAAGTGATTGTTTCTGTCTTTTAATGATTGGCTGCGCACCTAACATGGCCAACCAGACATTTAGCAGCCAGAGCTGCCAGTGTCTCTTTTATTTTACCGGATGTTCTGGTCAAAAACCAGACACTTGGCAACCGCATGCTCACAGCTAAGGGTCAAGGCCCAACAGAATAAAGGATGCTGCCAGTGACCATTGACCCAATCCACCATCACGATTTAATTATGTCTAGTGCAATAATGTGTCCTACCAAACTCTAAAATCTTGCACATTTCTTTATTAACAGATCCCACTGGAGCCACGGTCACGGAGTGTGAGGGAGTCAGGGTCCTGCACCCCCCACTTCTTGTGTCACAAGGCCCTACACCCCCAGCTTCCTGCGATTCACCATGACTCTCAGCCAGCCAGTAAAGCAGAGGGTTTATTTAGATGACAGGAACACAGTCCAAGACAGGTCTTGCAGGCACAGACAACAGGATCCTCCCCAATTAGGTCAATCTTGGGGTCCCAGGGGCACCACAGCCCCACTGGGGAATAAGAGCCCCATCTGCACTTTCCTCCATTTCCCAGCCACCTCCTGAAAAACTCCCTCTCTCCCCCCAGCATCTCCTCTACCACCCTTTGTTCAGCTTCCCAGGCAAAGGTGTCACCTGGCCTCTAACACCTTCCTGAGTTCTCATGTTACATGCTCAGGTAGCTTTCCTCAAGGCCAGTCTCCCATCCCCCAATGCAGATTGTCTTCCCAGGCCAACACTCCCCACTCAGCATTCAAAGACCACATTAAGAACAGTCCCAGTTCCTCACATCTTGCAATTCACCGTGACTCTCAGCCAGCCAATAAAACAGAAGGTGCATTAGACAACAGGAACACAGTCCAAATCAGAGCTTGTAGGTACAGATCACAGAACCCCCTCAGTCAGGTCCATCTGGGGGACAGGGAGCTTAGACCCCAGCCCAGGGGCTTCCTCCATTTCCTCAGTCAACTCCCAACCGAAATCCACTCCAGCCGTCTCACCCAGCCTTCCGCACCAGCTCCTCCTCCAGCCTTTGTCCAGTTTCCCAGGCAAAGGTGTCACCTGGCCCCAACCCCCCTCCTGGGCACAGGTATCCTCCCTCAAGTGAAGTCACACCCCGCTATTCCCATCACCAGTGCAGACAGTCCCAGTAAAGCTCCCACGCAACATTCCCAGGTCATTCACCCCACTCCCTACTTCTTCACAGCCATATCCAGAAAACGACCACCCAGCCCTCCACAAATTCAGTACCCCACTTCTCCCCCCCAAACATTCATGCCCCATTCAATCAACCTACTCAGGGTGAGTCCCAGAAGTAGATAAGCTTTGCTCTGATCAACAAATCAGGGCTCTGGGGAGCAGAGTTCACAGCCAAGGAATCCTTACTGAACGTACACATCCCCCCACTGCAATGGGGCTACAACTGAGTGCTCATCAAGTGTGCAAAGTGCTACACAGTAAAGGGTCAACAGCCCACCGCCCAGTTCGCAGAGCTGGGTACTGAGACCCCTCGGTCTGTTTAGTGACACAAGAGATGAACCAGTAACACTGTCAGACTGGTGATTGCTGTCAAAGCTATAACCTACTCCCTGCCAGCCTCAGCCCCCATGAGCACGAGGACAGCCCCTCTCCCCAGCTCTGCAGACAGACACCCCTGGGGGACGGGGGGGGGCACCAGGACAGCTCCCCCCGCTCCGCAGACAGACACCCGCGTGGGGGAGGGCGCAGCACCAGGGCAGCCCCCCAGTTCTGCAAGCAGACACGGGCGGGGGCTCAGCACCGGAACAGCCCCTCCCCCCAGCTCTGCAGCCAGATCCCCTGAGGCCGCCTCACCTGTCGATAGCGTGGGGGAGGGGGAATCCGGCCCAACCTTCTGCCCCCACGACACTCCTGTCCCTGGGCTCCGCTCTCCGCTCTGCTAGAAATGTGCTGCTTAAGGTGTATTGAGCATGCTCAGATGAACTGAGCATGCTCAGTACATCTTCTGAGGCCACCGCCCTTCGCGCTGCCCTTAGACCCGTAGGATCCTGCTGGCTGCCTTTGACAAGAGCAAAGCGGCCGAATCGGAGCGGGGGGGTCAAGCAGCTGGAGGCCGCAGTGGGAAAGGGGCTAAAGGGAAAATGGGGGTGAGGAGGCGGAGTTAAACCCAGGAGTGAGGTACTGGCAGAGGGTAAAACCCCGCACAGGCAGGGGCACAGGGGGTAGCAGTTACCCCAGTGGCAGTGAGCCACCACTGCTTTGCAAAATAGTTTGTTGGGAGGGGGGCGAGAGGTTTTTTCATTTGAGCAAAGTGTTTTTTGGTATGGTCACACTAACTGAGCATGCTGAAGCCACTGCCCTTATTAGCCATAAAAATCTGCTGACTGCTATTTACAGGGGTTAAAAAGGGGCAAAGGGAGCGAATCAAGCAGGGGGGTACTGAGCAGGGCTGAATCGAGCAGGGTCTGAAATTGACTGGTCGGGGAGGGGGGGGTCAAGCAGCTGGAGGCAGGATTTGGGAAGGGGCTAAAGGGCAAAATCAGGGCTGGAGGGAGGAGCTGGCAGAGGGCAAAACTCAGCACAGTCAGGGGCATAGGGGTAAGGCATAGGGGTAACAGTTATCCCAGTGTGACTGAGACACCAGTGTTTGCAAAAATGGTGGGGCAGAGGGGCTTATTTCCCCTCTCACAGACAGCACCTCTCAGCATCAGCTTCCCAAGCTGGGCTCTTAAAGGCACAGGCAATGCCTAGTCAATGCAACTCCTCTTTGTCTGATCTAACCTACTGAGGCTACGGCCTGGTCTACGCTACGCGTTTAAACCGAATTTAGCAGTGTTAAACCAATTTAACCCTGCACCCATCCACACAATGAGGCCCTTTATATCGATATAAAGGGCTCTTTAAACCGGTTTCTGTACTCCTTCCCAACGAGAGGAGTAGCGCTGAAATCGGTATTGCCATGTCTGATCAGGGTTAGTGTGGCCGCAAATCGATGGTATTGGCCTCTGGGTGATATCCCACAGTGCACCATTGTGACCGCTCTGGAAAGCCATCTGAACTCGGATGCACTGGCCAGGTAGACAGGAAAAGCCCTGCAAACTTTTGAATTTCATTTCCTGTTTGGCCAGCGTGGAGCTCTGATCAGCACGAGTGGCGATGCAGTTCCAAATCCAAAAAGAGCTCCAGCATGGACCATACGGGAGATACTGGATCTGATTGCTGTATGGAGAGACAAATCTGTTCTATCAGAGGTCCGTTACAGAAGACAAAATGTCAAAGCATTTGAAAAAAATCTCCAGGCTATGAACAGAGTCCACAGCACACTGCTGTGTGACAAGCATAACGGAAAGCCAAAGAGGATTCCATGCTAACAGAACTCCGTTCCAAAAGACAAAATGAAAAAACATTTGAAAAAATTTCCAAGGCCATGATGCAGAGAGGCCACACCAGGGACTCAGTACAGTGCCGAGTGAAAGTTAAGGAGCTCAGATAAGCCTACTAGAAAACCAAAGAAGCAAACGGAAGGTCCAGGGCAGGGCTGAAAACATGCTGCTTCTACGCTGAGTTGCATGCAATTCTAGGGGGGGTCCGCCACCACTACCCCACCCCTGCCCGTGGATTCCGAGGTGGGGGTGGTAATCTCAGCCATGGCTAAGGATTCTGCGGACAGGGAAGATGAGGAGGAGGAAGAGGAGGAAGAGCTTGCAGAGAGCACACAGCACTCCGTTCTCCCCAACAGCCAGGAGCTTTTTCTCACCCTGATGGAATTACCCTCCCAGCCCTCCCAAGCCACTAGCCCAGACAATGAAGCCATGGAAGGGACCTCAGGTGAGTGCACCTTTGTAAATATAAAACATGGTTTAAAAGCAAGCGTTTTTTAATGATTAATTTGCCCTGAGGACTTTGGATGCATTCGCAGCCAGTACAGTTATTGGAAAAGTCTGTTAACATGTCTGGGGATGGAGCGGAAATCCTCCAGGGACATCTCCATGAAGCTCTCCTGGAGGTACTCCAAAAGCCTTTGCAGAAGGATTCTGGGCAGGGCAGCCTTATTCCGTCCTCCATGGTAGGACACTTGACCACGCCGTGCATGTAGCAAGTAATCTGGTATCATTGCATGACAAAGCCTAGCTGCGTATGGTCCCTGTGTTTGCTGGCATTCAAGCAACATCCGTTCTTTATCTCGCTGTGTTATCCGCAGGAGAGTGATATTGTTCATGGTAACCTAGTTGAAATTCAGGAATTTAATTAAGGGGACAGACATGGCCATTCCTACTGGGCTGTTTGCCTGTTGCTTAAAAGATATCCTTCCTTGCAGGTAGCCAAGCGGGGGGTGGGCGGGAGGGATTGGTGCTGAGCCTTTTCACGTTTGGCTAGCAGTGATCTTCCATGATACCAGCCACGCGGTGGGGGGAGGGGTAAAGCAATCTTCCCAGAGAATTGGATGGGGGAGTGGTTTCTGCTGCTGCATGTTAATAGGAAAGAAGCAGCACTGAACAGGATTTGCTTGGTATTTGGGAAAGGAGGGCACTGTGTATATGAAGGCTGCAGAAGCCAAAAGACAGTGGCTTACCATGGACGCATGCAAGCTGAATTCTGCTGCCCGGACCTGCGTCTGTGAGATCTCTAACACCAGAGCCGCAGGCACTCAATATTAAGATGCAAAATGCGACCTTGTAGTGAAATCACATGTGCTATGTAAGGTGAATAGTGTTGTTCACAGTGAAAGAGTATAAGCATTGTTCTGTAAAATGTATCTTTTTAAATACTTCTCTCCCTTTTTTCCCTCCCTCATGCAGCTGCAAATTTTTCAAGCCTCCCTACTCCATCCCAAAGGCTATCTCAGCTAAGACAGTGGAAAAAAAAGATGCGAGATGAAATGTTCTCGGAAATCATGGAAGTGACCCGCAATGAAAGAGCTCACCTGAATGAGTAGAAGGATGTGGTATCAAATTACAGGAAAGATGCCAGTGAACGTGAGGACAGGAGGGATGCTCGAGATGAGAGGTGGCGGCAGGAAGATCTGAGGAGGCATGATGCAAGGCTGGGGCTGCTGTGTGATCAAACTGACATCCTCCGACGTCTAGTGGAGCTTCAGGAACGGCAGCAGGATCAGAGCATGCTGCTGCAGCCCCTGTGTAACCACCCTCACCCCTCACCATGTTCCATATCCTCCTCACCCAGACGTGTAAGAACGCATGGGGGAAGGCTTCGTGCACCTGCCCACTCCACCCCCGTGGACAGCCCATCCAAAAGGCTGTCATTACTTTGAAATTTTTTTAGTGGCCTTTTCCTATCCTCCTCCCAAACCACACCCAGTCTACCTTGTCAGTTCTCTCCCTCTTTTTATAATGAATTAATAAAGAACACATGATTTTTAAACGATAGTGACTTTACTTCCTTAGAAAGCAAGCTGGAATCAAAGCGGGAAGGTGGGTTGCTTACAGGGAATGGGTCAATCAAGGGGGGGGATTCATCAAGGGGAAACAAACACAGCAGTCAGACTGTACCCTGGCCTGTGATGAAACTCATTTTCAAAGCTTCTCTGATAGGCACCTCTTCCTGGTGTGCTCTTCTAATAGCCCTTGTGCCTGGCTGCATATAATCAGCGGCCAGGTGATTTGCCTCAGCCTCCTACCCCACCATAAAGGTCTTCCCCCTTACTCTCACAGAGATTGTGGAGCACACAGCAAGCAGCAATAACAATGGGGACATTGATTTGGCTGAGGTCTGAGCGAGTCAGTAATGTGTGCCAGTGCGCCTTTAAACGGCCAAATGCACATTCTACCACCATCCTGCACTTGCTCAGCTTGTAGTTGAACAATTCCTAACTACTGTCCAGGCTGCCTGTGTGTGGCTTCACGAGCCATGATAGCAAGGGGTAGGCTGGGTCCCCCAGGATAACTACAGGCATTTCAACATCCCCAACAGTTATTTTCTGGTCTGGGAAGTAATTCCCTTGCTGGAGCCGTTTAAACAGATTAGTGTTCCTGAAGACAGGAGCATCATGAATCCTTTCTGGCCACCCCACGCTCATGTTGGTGAAACATACCTTGTGATCCACCAGTGCTTGCAGCATCATGGAAAAGTACCCCTTGTGGTTTACGTACTGGGTGCCCTGGTGCTCTGGTGCCAAGATAAGGATATAGGTTCCATCTATCGCCCCACAGCTAGGAAATCCCATTGCAGCAAAGCCATCCACTATGACCTGCACATTTCCCAGTGTCACTACCTTTCGTAGCAGCAGCTTAATGATTGCTTTGGCTACTTGCATCACAGCAGCCCCCACAGTAGATTTGCCCACTCCAAATTGATTCCTGACTGACCGGTAGCTGTCTGTTGTTGCAAGCTTCCAGAGGACTATTGCCACTTGCTTCTCAACTGTGAGGGCTGCTCTCATCTTGGTATTCAGGCGTTTCAGGGCAGGGGAAAACAAGTCACAAAGTTCCATGAAAGTGCCCTTACGCATGCAAAAGTTTCGCAGCCAAACCTGCAAAACTATGCGGTCCCACCAGTCTGTGCTTGTTTCCCAGGCCCAAAATTGGCGTTCAGTGGCTAGAACCTATCCCTTTACCAGCAGGATCTCCAAAGCGCAGGGGCCCGTGGTTTGAGAGAATTCTGTGTCCATGTCCTCATCACTCTCATCGCCGCACTGCTGTAGCCGCCTCCTCCTCGCGTGTTTTTGCAGGTCCTGGTTCAGCATAGACTGCACAAGAATGTGCGAGGTGTTTACAACGTCCATGATTGCGGTCTTGAGCTGAGCAGGGTCCATGCTTGCTGTGCTATGGCGTTTGCACAGTTCACCTAGGAAAAAAAGTGTGAAACGGTTGTCTGCTGCTTTCACAGAGGGAGGGCTGAGGCGGTACCCAGAACCACCCGTGACAATGTTTTTTGCCCCATCAGGCACTGGGATCTCAACCCAGAATTTCAAGGTGTGGGGGAGACTGCGGGAGCTATGGGATAGCTACCCACAGTACAATGCTCCGGAAATCGACATTAGCCTCGGTACATGGACGCACATTGCCGAATTAATGGGCTTAGTGTGGCCGCGTGCACACGACTTTATACAATCTGTTTTATAAAACCGGTTTCTGTAAAATCGGAATAATCCTGTAGTGTAGACATACCCTATGTCTACACTACAAATTTTTAAGCGCTGTTGTGGGTGCCAGTGCTGCTGGTAATCCACCTCGATGAGGGGATTAGCTCTGAGCACTGGGAACCGAGCCTGTCCACACTAGCGTTTTAAAGTGCTCAAACTTGCTGCACTTGGGGGCTCTGTGTGTGTGATTTTTCACACCCCTGAGCCAACAAGTTAGAGCACTTCAATTTGCCAGTGCAGATAATCGCTGAGACTTAATTTAGTGAAACATTTTACATATATCCCTTCAGAAACAAAGAATCCCTTATCACTGTATCTGAATGCACAGAGTCTCTGAGCAGTTTCCCAAGTTGTCTTATCTGCTGCTGGGATTCCCTGTATTCCTTGAATTTTTAATTATAATTTTTTCTTCTAATTTTTAGAGCAGATATTTATTCTTGGATCATCTGACTTCCACTCTGGGTACGTCTACACTACAGGATAATTTCGAATTAACTTAAACCGGTTTTATTAAACAGATATTATAAAGTCGATTGCACGCGTCCACACTAGGCACATTAATTCGGTGGTGTGCGTCCATGGTCCAAGGCTAACATCGATTTCCGGAGCGTTGCACTGTGGGTAGCTATCACTATAATTATCCGGCCAATAACTTCGATTTGCGGCCACACTAACCCTAAATCGATATGTTAATATCGATTTTAGCGTTACTCCTCTCGTTGGGGAGGAGTACAGAAATTGACTTTAAGAGCCCTTTAAATCGATTTAGAGTGCATTATAGTGTGGATGGGTACAGTGTTAAATTGATTTAACGCTGTTAAAATCGGTTTAACAGCGTAGTGTGGACCAGGCCTGTGACTGAATTTCTGGCCTATTGTCAAAACTTTGGTTTGAGTCAATCCACCAATGGTGTAAATATTGGTGGTCAGATCAATAGTCCACCTACTCTAGTAGCCTGTCTTGTGACAGTGGCCAATGCCAGGTGCTTCTAAGGGAATGATCAAACCAGTCAATGACTCATTGAACCATCCCATTGTCCACTCCCAGCATCTGGCAGTCAAAGACCATTTTAGGGACATGCAGAGCATGGGCCTGCATCCTTGATTATCTTGGCTAATAGCCAATCTACTTATCCTGAGGGACTGATCTAATTCTTTGTTCAACTCATAGTTTTTCCTTTCAAAATATAATGAACACACATCTACAACCCCAAGATACCTTTATAACCACAAGAATTCTAAAATCATGAGTTATACACCCTCGAGTCAAGAAATTTTAATAAATTTTTTTTATGTGCCTCTTTGTTCCTGAGCCTGTTGGGTGCAGTAAGGCCAGTTCCAATGCCTTGAGCCTAAACACCTGAATGAATCTTAGTCTACCCTCATATTCCCAAACATTTAATATACCTAAGGCCATATCTACAGTTTAAGTGTGGGTTAACTCAAGTAATGTCACCATAGAGTCACTAAAGTTACTCCTGCGCTTCTTGGCTCAGCAGCACTTGTATAGATCCAGAGTGAGGTGCACCATGAATAGATATCCCACTGTCTACCCACTGTATTTTGGGAAGCTTTTGTTTGGTAGTGTATACTGGGTACCAAACAGGTCACACGGGTGGTTGTGGCCATGGGATCAAACTTCTTATAATGCATTGTTAACCATCCACTAATTTTATATGTATCCCATACATAAATGTATACATAATGTTTACACCTTTTTTTCTAAACCCACTAACTTGCCTGGCCCTCCTCACTCTCTGCCATCTCACACAGAATCATGGAGCTTGCATGGCTCTGCACTATTGTCATGAGCATTTGCACCCAAAGGTGCATGCTCCTTTAGTATTTGCAGATCAGCAAACATACATGTGGGGTCTGACATTATACTCTATATTCTTTATGAAAATATGCTTATGATATGGATATGACATAGCTAATATATACTTTATGCAAGATGGCTGATGTGGGGTATCATTGAAAAACTTAAGACCTATTGACTGTGTTTATCCAACCTGTATGCATGTAACATTTGTATCTGAGGCTAGAAATATTGACCATGTCTCTGTATTTAAAATGTGCTCTGTTGGATAAAGCCAGACAATGTTAGTGGGCTTATTGAAGGAATGCACAAACACATAAAGATTATCCCAGGAACTGTGCCTCTGAACGATAGTGCTATACAATGGAGACTACTTGACCAAGATCAGATGCCTCTATGCAGTGGGCGCCGTTTGACCCAGGTCACAGCAAAAGAGCCTTCCAGAAACTGGGGGGAAGAAAGAAAACGTGGATTCATAGATTCATTGATTCTAGGGTCAGAAGGGACCAATGTGATTATCTAGTCCGACCCCCTGCACAAAGCAGGCCACAGAACCCTACCCATCCACTTAAATAACAAACCCCTAACCTATGCCTGAGTTATTGAAGTCTTCAAATAGTGGTCTGAAGACCTCAAGCTGCAGAGAATCCACCAGCAAGTGACCCATGCCCCACGCTGCAGGGGAAGGCGAAAAACCTCCAGGGCCTCTGCCAATCTGCCCTGGAGGAAAATTCCTTCCTGACCCCAAATATGGCGATCAGCTAAACCCTGAGCATGCGGGCAAGACTCAGCAGCCAGCACTCAGGAAAGAATTCTCTGCAGTAACTCAGATCCCATCCCATCCAACATCCCATCACCAACCACTGGGCATACTTATCTGGCGATAAACAAAGATCAATTGCCAAAATTAGGCTCTCCCATCATACCATCCCTTCCATAAACTTATTAAGCTTAATCTTAAAGCCAGATATGTCTTTTGCCCCCACTACTCCCCTAGGAAGGCTGTTCCAGAACTTCACTCCTCTGATGGTTAGAAACCTTCGTCTAATTTCAAGTCTAAACTTCCTAGTGTCCAGTTTACACCCATTCGTTCTTGTATCTACATTGGTACTAAGCTTAAACAATTCCTCTCCCTCCCTAATATTAATCCCTCTGATATATTTATAAAGAGCAAGCATATCCCCCCTCAGCCTTCTTTTGGCTAGACTAAACAAGCCAAGCTCTTTGAGTCTCCTTTCATATGACAGGTTTTCCATTCCTCGGATCATCCTAGTAGCCCGTCTCTGAACCTGTTCCAGTTTGAATTCATCCTTCTTAAACACTGGAGACCAGAACTGCACACAGTATTCCAGGTGGGGTCTCACCAGCGCCTTATATAACGGTACTAACACCTTATCTTTGCTGGAAATACCTCGCCTAATGCATCCTAAAACCGCATTAGCTTTTTCAACGGCCATATCACATTGGCGGCTCATAGTCATCCTGTGATCTACCAATACCCCAAGGTCCTTCTCCTCCTCTGTTGCTTCCAACTGATGCGTCCCCAATCTATATCTAAAGTTCTTATTATTAATCCCTAAGTGCATGACCTTGCACTTTTCACTATTAAATTTCATCCTATTACTATTACTCCAGTTTACAAGGTCATCCAGATCTTCCTGTATGATATCCTGGTCCTTCTCCGTGTTAGCAATACCCCCCAGCTTTGTGTCATCCGCGAACTTTATTAGCACATTCCCGCTTTTTGTGCCAAGGTCGGTAATAAAAAGGTTAAATAAGATTGGTCCCAGAACCGATCCTTGAGGGACTCCACTAGTAACCTCCTTCCAGCCTGACAGTTCACCCTTCAGTATGACCCGTTCTAGTCTCCCCTTTAACCAGTTCCTTATCCACCTTTCAATTCTCCTATTGATTCCCATCTTTTCCAATTTGACTAATAATTCCGCATGTGGAACCGTGTCAAATGCCTTACTGAAATCTAGGTAAATTAGGTCTACCGCATTTCCTTTGTCTAAATAGTCTGTCACCTTCTCAAAGAAGGAGATCAGGTTGGTTTGGCACGATCTGCCTTTAGTAAAATCATGTTGTACTTTGCCCCAATTACCATTGACCTCAATGTCCTTAACTACTTTCTTCTTCAAATTTTTTTCCAAGACCTTACATACTACAGATGTCAAACTAACAGGCCTATAGTTACTGGGATCACTCTTTCTCCCTTTCCTAAAGATAGGAACTATGTTAGCAATTCTCCAGTCGTATGGTACAACCCCTGAGTTTACTGATTCATTAAAAATTCTCGCTAACGGGCTTGCAATTTCATGCGCCAGTTCCTTTAATATTCTCAGATGAAGATTGTCCGGACCCTCCGATTTTGTCCCATTAAGCTGTTCAAGTATGGCTTCTACCTCAGATTTGGTAATATCCACCTCCATATCCTCATTCCCGTTTGTCATCCTTCCATTACCCCTAAGCTCCCCATTAGCCTTATTAAAGACTGAGGCAAAGTACTTATTTAGATATTGGGCCATGCCTAGGTTATCCTTAACCTCCTTTCCATCCTCAGTGTGTAGCGGTCCCACTTCTTCTTTCTTTGTTTTCTTCTTATTTATATGGCTATAGAACCTTTTACTATTGGTTTTAATTCCCTTTGCAAGGTTCAACTCTACTTGGCTTTTAGCCTCTCTCATTTTTTCCCTACATGTTCTGACCTCACTAAGATAGCTTTCCTTGCTAATCCCACCCTTCTTCCACTCCTTGTAGGCTTTCTGCTTTTTCTTAATCACCTCTCTGAGATGCTTGCTCATCCAGCTTGGTCTACAACTCCTGCCTATGGTTTTTTTCCCCTTTCTTGGGATGCAGGCTTCCGATAGTTTTTGCAGCTGCAACTTAAAGTAATTCCAGGCCTCTTCCGCATTTAGATCCACAAGTTCTTCAGTCCAATCCACTTCCCTAACTAATTTCCTTAATTCTTTAAGGTTAGCCCTTTTGAAATCAAAAACCCTAGTCCCAGATCTATTTTTGTTTATCCTTCCATCTAGTTTGAACTGAATTAGCTCATGATCACTCGAACCAAGGTTGTTCCCTACAACCATTTCTTCTATGAGGTCCTCACTGCTCACCAAAACCAAATCTAAAATGGCATTCCCTCTTGTCGGTTCTTCAACTACTTGGTGAAGGAATCCATCAGCTATCACATCCAGAAAAATCTGATTCCTACTATTCTTGCTAGCACTTGTACTCCAGTCTATATCTGGGAAGTTAAAGTCTCCCGTGATCACACATTTCCCATTAGTGTTTACTTCCTTAAAAACATTAAAGAGGTCTCTATCCATATCCAAATCAGATCCCGGCGGTCTGTAGCACACCCCAAGCACTATCTCAGGGGAGGCTCTAGTAGCTTTCTTTCCCAGTGTGATTTTTGCCCAGACAGACTCTGTCTTGTCCATTCCATCATTTCTTATTTCTTTACAGTTAACCTCCTCATTGATGTACAATGCTACTCCACCACCTTTGCCTTTATTTCTACCTTTCCTAAACAGCACATACCCTTCAATACCTGTACTCCAGTCATGACGACTATTCCACCACATTTCTGTTATCCCTATAATATCTAGTTTCACTTCCTGCACCAGTAGCTCTAGTTCCTCCATTTTGTTCCCTAGGCTCCTCGCATTAGTGTACAGACATTTTAATTTTTGCCATTTGGCTTCACTCACATTCTGTACCCTGTTAGGCACAGACATTCTACCACCACCATCACCTGTTAGTCTGTTATCTACACTACCCTTCCTCCTTATGCCAATTCTTCTGTCCATGGTTGTATCCCCTCTCACTTTGTTTACTTCCCTCTCAAGGTTAAATTCCGGCATGGAGATCTCCTGAACATCTCCCAACCATCTCCCCCAAATTTCTAGTTTAACGCTCTCTTAATCAGGTTGGCGAGCCTCCATCCTAGAAGTCTATTTCCCTCCTTGCTCAGGTGAAGTCCATCCCGAGAGAACAGTCTTCTGTCCGTAAAAGCTTCCCAATGGCCGTATATCCCAAAGCCCTCCTTATAGCACCACTGCCTGAGCCATCTGTTGATCACCATAATCTTGTCACACCTTTGTCGCCCTTCTCTAGGAACCGGCAGAATCCCACTGAAGATCACCTGAGCCTTGATTTCCTTAAGCGTCTTCCCCAGTCTGGCATAGTCTCCCTTGATACACCAGAGAGTATCTAGCCGTATCATTCGTTCCCACATGAAAGACAATCAGCGGATTCTTCCCCACTCCCGCTAGTATCCTTTTCAGCCTCAGGTCCACATCCCGTATCTTAGCACCTGGCATACAGCACACCCTTCTGTTCTCCCAATCAGCTCTAGTCACAGGCCTGTCTATTCTTCTCAGTAAGGAGTCTCCAATCACGTAGACCTGCCTTTTCCTGGTGACAGTGCACTTCTCCAGTCTATCTTCCGCACCCACTGGCTGCAAGTCCTCTCGATTCCTATTCCCCCTTGCAGTCCTCCTGGGGCTCATATTTGGTGTTGCCTCCATTGACTCCTCCCCTCCTCTTGCAGGACTATCAGCTCTTCTCTTTTTCCTTGCCCTATCTCCTTCAGCGGCCACCTGCTGTGCCCCTTCTTCATTTTCCAACTCTGCAAACCTGTTCCTGAGTTCTATTTCTCCTTCATTGGCCCGTCTTTTCCTCTGCCTGGTTCTCTTAGTCACATGCTTCCACCGTCCACTTTCCTCTCCCAGCAGTCTCTCCTCTGAATTCTTTGATCCTGCTTCCATCTGCACATCTGAGCTTATCCCTTCAGCCCCCTCGTGTCTGTGCTCCATCGTCTGCTCAACCCCCCTTTTGAACTCAACCAGAGTTTGCACCTGCATCTCCAGTCCTCGGATCTTCTCTTCCATCAGCTCTATCAGGCGGCACTTCATGCAGACAAAGCTGTTTTCAGGCACCCCCTCCAGGATCATGTACATGCCGCAGCTTCCACATCCAGTCATCCTCATTGTGTCTTTCACTGCCGCCTTTGTATCAGTCATGGCCTTCCCACCTGACGCCTGGTAGTCAACACAACACAAGCCCCCAGCAGGCACCAGACCACCACCCTATCCCTTGACTTGCTTGTTGGTCCCTCTGTCTTAGTCTCCCCTGCAACCTCCCCCTGCAACCTCCCACTGAAACTCCCGTTTACAGCTCTGTTTGCTGGCTCCTGTGCTGCTGCAGCTGTCTGTGGACAATGATAACCTACAAGAACAACCAGAAACACCTGAGGTACAAGGACTGAACAGTGAGAAATGATTGACCCAGCAATCTGGATGATGGGAAGACAGACACTTCAGCTCACCTCAGCATACTGAGAATGAGAAGGATCTGATATTATCAACCACTGAAGAATAATCCACGTGTATACAATATATCTTGTATCTCCATTATGCAGATGTAGGCCTTTTTCTCACTGCTAATAAAACTAATGAAAACAAGACAAGTTAAGTTTTAACAGTGAAGACAAAGGCTAAAAAAGTCTCAAAACTTAAATGAGAGAGTTTTGAGGTGACATCTGAATACCACAGTTCTGAGTGTAATTTTGGTGGTGATACCTCTTTGCTCCTTATGTGTGTGTAACAGTAACAGAAGTGGAAGTCTGTATAAAGCACAATGGTAGATTTTCTGCCTATGATCTTGCTTTCCAAAGGAATTAAGTATTTCACATACTATGTATAATGTTTTCACTACTCTCAATGTTTTGTGTGCATTCAATTTTTTTTTTTATTAACAGACTATGACCTACTATGCAGTGGAAAGGGACTAAAATATTTTTTAAATATTAAAAGGGTTTTCATTAAGGGTGTTTAATACAATAGCCATGAAATTCCACTTGCAAAAGGTTTTTTAAACAGTCCTGAAAATATAGGAATGTTGGCTTGGTTCTTTCAATACCACACACGTTTTTGGGGTTTGTCTAATGGGTATTTTGAGAATGGTGACTAAGCATCTTGTCATATAATGAAAGTGTCAATTAAGATTTCTTGAGTAATAAATGTGTAAATAAGGCTGTGATACTGGCCATAAACCATGGTGGATTTGATTTAAATCAATATGATTTAAATAACAAACAATTTAAATCACTAGTCATGAAGACTCGATGTAATCATGGTTTTCTAAATAAAAGTGCATTCCTGTTGGTTGTTACAGCCTTAACACATATTTTTCACAACTCAAGAGTTAGATCCAATGGTTCCTTATAATTTGTTCTGCTTGTGCAGATACTCTTTATATTTCAGATCTCTGATGTAAAAGAGCCAAACTGTATGTCTGAACCTGGGCCTGTGTGATTTCAGTCAGTTGGATAATTTGGTTATTTTTCTTCATTAGTTTGTACAGACTTGTCCAATTGACCCGCAAAGAAAAGTTAAAGTTTAGAATATACTGGTATCCAGCATGTTAGTTCTTTTATCCTCATGAGTTGGGAAAGGTGGGAGTTTTTAAATGTAGTTATATTACACATACATTGCTCTACTGGTGGTTCTTGCCACAAAATCTCCTCTAATCTAATGGCACTGTAGCGAGGTCGAGACTCACCAGCGCAGTGCCTCCTGCTGGTCGTCTAGGGAATTAGCTCTCCAGTGTACAGAGCGCCTCCTACTGGCCAGTGTACAGAGCACCTCCTACTGGCTAGTGTCTCGCCTGCCGCTGGCACCTGTATCTCTTCTGGACCCCGGTGCCCTTTACCTTGAGGTGCTGCCCCCGCAGTAACCCCTTAAACCCACCTTGCCTCAGTGGCTACTGCCAATCATCTAGCCCCCGTTCACTGGGGCAGACTGCAGTGTAATGGACACTCATAATTAGCAAGGGGTTAGAACCTGCTGCCTTTGTCTATCCCTGGGCTGCCCCTCTGCAGCCCCAGTACCTTTTCATAGGACTTCACCAAGGCCTGCAGCCTCAGGGTTTAAAAGGCTGGTGCTCCCCAGCTCCCCTCGCCCTTCCCCAGCACTGCTCTGCTTCAGGTACCTTACTCCCCTTCCCACTCACTCCAGGGCTAGAGTGAGACTTCTCCAGCTTCTGGCTCACAGCCCTCTTATCAGGGCCAGCTGGGCCCTAACTGAGCACAGCCACAGCTGTGTACCATCCAGAAACATCAGGAAAAGGTTATTTTCATGTTTTGTCAGCTGAGGAGTTAAGACTGGGTGTGAGCTAAAGATATGACAATCCATCTCACTTTCTGTTAGCATAATAGCTAATACTTGTTGTTCAGAACACCACAAGGCTAAGAGGCACAGCCCTTTGCAGCTCTCCGGAACTGCTAATGGTAAGAATTCACTACCCACAGCAGCAAGAGGTCCAACTTTGCTAAAAAAGGGCCATCTGATGTAGCTGTTTCCTACAGATTGCAGTCTCACATACCGACTGTGTGAGAAACTGCTGTCTGTGGGAATTAGCTTCATCAGATTGCAGTGTTACAGGTAGCACATCCCTATAGTTTGCAGTTTCATGCATGTGTGTGTGAAAATGCTACCTGTAGGAACATGCTACCTGCAGCAGCAAGAGGTCCAACTTTGCTTAAAAAAAAAAAAAAAAAAATCGCTGATATAGCTGATTCCTACAGATAGCAGTCTCACACACCAATGATGCAGCAGCGACAGGTCCAACTTTTCTAAAAGTGGTATTTCAAGCAGTCTCACATGTAAAACCAGCCTGATAGCTTTCTTTAACAGTGTAACAAGCCTACAAACGGTAGATGTGGTATATCTTTAGCCTTTAGTCCTGGCTTTTGATACTGTCTCCCATGACCTTCTCATAAACAAACTATGAAAACGAAACCTAGATGGACATAATGATAAAGAATATGGGAATGAGTGGGGGTCTCCAGGGATCAGTTGTGGATATGTTTCTATTCAAAATCTTAATGACTGAGATAATGGCAGAGAGAGTACACTTATAAAGGTCGTGAAAATTTAAGGTCTAGAAAACATGATCTATGAGGGAAGATTGAAATATAAGTTTTCAAGCATGTACAAATAAAGTAGAATCTTTTTACAAAAGCTGTTTCTTACAATCTGTACGTATCACTAACTGCTACAGATAGCATGTTTCTACACATAGCAATTTCACATATATTATAGTGCAAGAAACTGCTACCTGTAGGCATTTGCTACATCAGGTAGCAGTTTACTACAATCTATATGTATCAGTAAGTGCTATCAGTAGCACATTCCTACACAGAACAACATCCTTCACTACACCTGGCGCAAGCTGGGGCACGCTGGGGAACATTGGGCTCCTAGGGGGTTACTTACCAGGCATACGTTGCAGGTGAGACGCGGGGTGTGGATGGGGCCGAGTCAGGGCCTGTGCTGGAGGCCAGCCAGGTAGAGTGTCCATTGTGGGTGCCAGGGTAAAGGGGTGTGTCAAGCAAAAGCAGCGTTTTGTGCAGGGTGTGGGCTTGCCCCCCACCCACCTGCATGTACTCCAGCAGCTGGGTCCTACTGACTGAGGTACACTCCTTTGTCACCCCTCTTTGCACGTATCACATAACTGGAGTAGCGCAACTTAGGTCAACTTACCATGGTAGTGTATACCGTCATGTTCTGTACCTCAGGGGAACACCCGGCACACTCATGTTCATCCTTATGATTGTGTGGTATCTAATGCAAAGTTTGTCATGTCAATTCAGAAGGCTCATGATGCACTGAGCATTGTTGTTATGATAGTATTATAGCAATCGTTGTTATAGTAATGTTATAGGTTGTAATTTCATGTATATAATTATGAGGCTGAAAATATGTCCTCATGGCTTAAAGCAAGCCCAGGGAGAAGCAGCGGGACAGTTCACACCTCATCAGGGCATGCATGGGACAAACCCAGCCCGGCCTCACAGGAACACAGGACACTGGTCTACGAAACAACAAAGGACCTGTTGGACTCTTGAGTGAGTCACCCCCTTCCTTTGGTCAGTCTGGGAGTGCAATGAGGCAAGGCTCACCTGACTCTGAAGGGGATGTGGGGGAAGAAAAGCCAAGAGGGAAGAAAGGACTTGATAAAGGGGAGAGAGGTTTGCCATGCTCCTCCTCTCTCTTCCACCTCCATCTACAGACATTACCACTAAGCAAATGAAGCACTGATCAAAGGGGAGAGCCTGGTTGAAGGGCAACCAGCCAGCTTGTGGTGAGAAGCATCTAAGGTTGTAAGGGCACTGAAAGTGTTAAGATCAGCTTAGAATGCGTTTTGTTTTTATTTCATTTGACCAAATCTGACTTGTTATGCTTTGACTTATAATCACTTAATATCTATCTTTGTAGATATAAATCTGTTTATTTTACCTGAAGCAGAGCATTTGGTTTGAAGTGTGTCAGAGACTCCCCTTGGGATAACAAGCCTGGTGCATATCAATTTCTTTGTTAAACTGACAAACTCATATAAGCTTGCAGTGTCCAGCAGGCATAACTGGACACTGCAAGATGGAGGTTCCTAGGATTGTGTCTGGGACCGGAGATATTGGCTAGTGCCATTTGGTTGCACAATCCAAGGAGCAGCTTACATGCCAGAGGCTGTGTGTGAGCAGCCCGGGAGTGGGGGTTCTCACAGTAGAGCAGGGTAAAGCTGGCTTCCAGAGTCAAAGACTAGAGTGACCTAGCAGATCACCAGTCCGGATACCACCTGAGGGAAATGTCACATATACACAGCTTCAGGGTTACTTCCAAAAGCAGAGACTAGTCTATCCCTTTACTATTTATTCCCCACCCCCACCCAAATAAAAACCCCACACAAAACCACAACCCTGTGTTAACTGAGAATTCAGGTTTCTCCAGTGGATTTCCTGTCAGAAAACACAATTCCTAAAAATCAAAGGAACTAGGTTAAAAAAGGCACTCCCTTCACCAAAACTGCTCTCCAAATATTCAGTCACCAGAGCACACTAACTCCTCTGAACATACTCATTTTCAATTCAACCATCCCATATCGACACACACCAACGACTGGACACTCTGCACCCCATATTCACCATTGAGTTATGATTGACATAATTATGATATACTTTGCACAAAGTATCACACAAGGTGTCAATGGAAAAGTTATAATTTGTTAAATATGATTATCCTATTTGTATGCATGTATTATATTTGTATCTGGAGTAATGAATATTGACTATGCATCTGTATTTCAAATGTGCTTGCTCTGGGTAACACCCACAAAGCTTTACTTCTAGTCTGGCCAGCATTGTGAAGGAACTATTCAAGTTGAATGGCCCATCAAAGAACACAACTCACAATGGACCATGGAAGAAGCATATCTACATCTGATGGACCTTCCTCAGGAAGTTCTATCTGGAATATGGGTAATGACCCCTGCTATGACTCAGTGAAGCACGCAAGGGCATGTGATGAGATCACGGGATACTGAACTCCATTTTAGTACTTGTATTTTTCCACAAACTGGGCTGGGAACTTGGCTTGGAACAAAGGGGTTCCTGCCCTATGGAAGAAACTACAAAAGGGGGAAGTGACATCACCAAGAGGCCTCACTCTCCACCCAAGAGAACACCTGGAAACACCTTTGAAACAGAGATTGAACTGGGGGAAGTGCTGGTCCCAGGCTGGAAGAGAGGATTCCTGCCTGTGTATAAAACATCTACAAACTGCTTGTACTGTAAGGTGGAATCTCCATCCTCAGAGGTTTTGACAAAGCCCTGGCTGAGATGATTTAGTTGGTGTTGGTCCTGCTTTGAGCAAGGGGTTGGACTAGATGACCTCCTGAGGTCTCTTCCAACTCTAATCTTCTATGATTCTAACAGGGTGAGACACTGTTTGATTCAAATACCATGTAGTATATAAGATTTAGATTGCATTTTGTTTAAGCTATCTTCTTTAATCTGTTTTCTATCACTTAAAGTCTATCTTTCTGTAGTTAATAAATCTATTTTATATTTTACCTAAAGACAGTGTGAGTGAAGTGTCTGGGGGGAAAAATCTCAGCATTGCTATAATACTATCATAACAACAATCGTTGTTATAGTAATGTTATAGGTTAAAGATTTGTGCATATTCCTCTCCACTAAGGGAGAGAGAGACTGGATAATTGTAATCTCTACTAGTCAGGCTTTTTGGACCAGTGCAGGACGGTACAGCTCCAGGGTCCTGGGTTGGGGGTATTTTAGCTGGAGCCAACATTACTATTGGTGGTTCATGTAGTGGCTGGCCAGAACATTCATGAACACAGCTGGATGTGGCCCCTGCCTGTGGATGTCAGGGTTTTGCAGCTTGTCACAATGGTACTGGGAGAGGGAACCCAGATTGGTAAAATAAAGGGCTCAGCGGTACCCCAGTTCCAGGTTGCACCACGGGGGGGGGGGAAAGGAACTGCCACAGTGACCACCAGACAGCAACTACCAGTCTGAACTCCAGGCTGTTAACACACTTCAGTCTACACCATACTGTGTATGTACATGAAAGGGTGGGCATGGGGGAGTTTCAATCATATGTGCATATACTATTGTTAATCCTCTGCAATGGATAACTGATCCACTTCATTCCTAAAGTCAGACTATATTTATACCATCTTTTGAGCACTTAAATCTATAACATTTATTCAATAAAAAAAAATAAGTAAAACATTCTCAAAATTAAGGTCTTATCAAACTTTCTTTTGTCCTGAAGTTTCCTCCATTTTTATTCAGAGGCTCCATGGCCTTCAGAAGTGCCACTGGTGAGATGTGGAACCCCAGAGTGCTGAACACACTAGCACAACATTTGACATCTTCAAATGTTGCAGTCTGGGAGGGCAGAGTATCTGCTCATCTAGGCAGCAGATGTTAGAAATTCTGAGGAGACAAGTGATGCCAGCAGGGGTTACAGCTACAATAAGGGCTCAATCAGATGTTGTTTCCAGTGAACTTATAAAAAGATATTGTAAGGAAGAACAAACCTAACTGAAACCTACCAGATTTAAGGTTTTTTTATGAATGCCAAACTTGCTGAGATTCACCACAGTTTAAGTCCTATCATTGTCTAATTGACCTGAAGTATCTCAGACATGGTCTCCTCTACCTATGAGCGGGCATTTCAGACACATTTTCTTGGTGGTAAGTTCAGAATCAAGATCAGGATTGGAATGGAAACTCTCTCAGTCTTCTATAGAGTCAGAAAGCTAACTGACACATCAAGTGAAGATAATTATGAGAATGAGTAGATAAGCAATCATCTAATCCCATGTAGAGCTTCTGTTGAGGATATAAACCCGGAGGGAACCCCGCACCTCAACATGGAATGGTGTCCAGTTACATCACTGCCATTTTGGATACATTCTCTACAGCAAAAGCATCTCACCTCATCACTGACACATAGAAACCAACAGACCAGCAAGCTGTGCAGAGTCCTCGGGAAGCTCTCCAACCATATTAGTTTAATACAGATGGGAATATATACTAGAGCCTGTAAGACTCACTTTGCATGTGTATATAGTTCAAGAACAACATTGCTTTCTGTTGCAGAACGAAGTCCATGCACCCAGCAGACAAAATCACTGCCCACACAGCAAGATAGCATGAGGAGCCAGCAGCTCCTGCTTTTCATGGGTTTGTACACAGCCCTGAGGATTCAGCCCAGGAGGAAAGTTGGTGGTGAGAGTCTCATCCCAGGGAGCAATACAAGGCACTAGGCTGCCCACGGCCTGAGCAAGGTGGTGAGTACTCTGCTTCAGGGTACAGGACCATCAAGGGTGCGACATGAACTCACGGCCCGTAACTGACAGTGCCAGGTAGAGTCATCGCCCCCACCCCAGGCTCCCAGCCAGATTGCAGGCTGTCAGCAGAGCTGCTTCAAG
Organism: Gopherus evgoodei; assembly: GCF_007399415.2. Taxonomy (NCBI): domain Eukaryota; kingdom Metazoa; phylum Chordata; order Testudines; family Testudinidae; genus Gopherus; species Gopherus evgoodei. The sequence continues at coordinate 2,706,574 of NW_022060059.1, forward strand.
CCCACTGGGATTTCTCTAGAAAATGACAGACGAACATTGAGAAGTCGACACTCTGGCATTAGGAGGCCCCATGGTGAGAGACAAAGGGCACAACCAGAGGCCTATTCGGGGAAGTGTAGTTAGTGTGTGTGTGTTTTGTGATATGCACATAGGCCTATGTGGGCACACTGACACAGAACAGCATATGGAGCAGCTTCCCTTCCCTCTACAGCAGGGCTCAAATCCAGTGCTCAAGAGAGAGAGGACAGAGACAGACAGGCACCTCGTCCTGCAGGTGGCTCCATTGTAGAGTGATCCCAGCAGCAGAACTCCACCTACTCTTTTACCTCTTGTCTAGCAGAGAGCTGAAAAACTCATTGCAAGCAGGTCTGGCAACTGAAAGCAAGAGCTGCTCTGGAACACTTAGTTCTTTGGTACTTTCAAGGGTGACACAGGAGGAAGAAACACCAAGGTCTTAAAAAAGCATTCTTTGAGAGAGAAAGAGAGGACAATGCAGCTGCCAGTGACCACTGAGCATGGGGCTTGGGGGAGCTGGTAGTTGGCACCAGGGTTGTGGGAGTACTGCCAGTCCCAAGTGAGTCTCTGGTTTCATATAGTGAAGGTGTCCTGACTCCAGACCCGTTCACCTGCGATGTACGTGGCTCGCACCCGTAAGCTGTCGTCCAGCAGCAGGAAATCTGCAGTAGACAGAAGAGAGAGGAAGCAGGAATCAGAGGCAGCAGGAGGGGTGCTTGATCTGTTGGGATTGCCAGGGGAAAAGGACTGTAAGAGTTACATTTCCTGCTGATGGAGGAGACATTCCAATACCCATGGAGACTGCAGAGGATTTGCAATAAGACACATACCCCAAATGGTGGTAGAACTGCCCCTACCCAGGCTGTATCAGTAGGAGGTGCTGTAGGGAATGGTGTAGCAGCCCCAGTGGTGAGGGAGCTCATAGGTATGTCAGCCTCAGCTTCTTCTAGGAGTCACCCCCATGGGGAATGGTGATCGTGGGCTGGGGAGCTCACTGCTACTCCAGCCCTAGCCTCAGCCACCAGACGACACTGTGGAGAATGGTGAAGTGGTGCATCAACCTGCCATCATGCTGATACCTGCATCGTTGTCATAGTTCAGGGTCCCCTTTCGGTGCTCAATTCCCAGGAGCTGGGCAGGATGGAGGGATGCTGCCTCCAAGGCTGTCTCCACAGTGCATCCTTTGGGGAAGAACAGCACCGTGTTAGGGCAGTTAACAGACATCCTCTTTCAGGACCTGTCTGCTGCTTCCCACACCAGGCAGCCCTTCAGACAAGGCAGGGCTGCTGGAGCAAGGTGCCAGATGAGTCAGGGTCCTGCCAAGATACTGACAGCCATCTCTGTGGGAAGTGGAACAGCAAGGGGCTGCTGGCTGCTAACCAGCCACATGCTGAAATCAGACATGCTGAGTCTTGTGACTACTGGGCCCATAACATTTACCCCCGCGGGAAGATGAAATGTACAAAGCATGTGAAAGCTCTTATATAAGACAACATGCTAACTAACAATTTTTCCCTACTTGGAAATTAACCACGAACAATAGGTTAAGTTGCCAATAAATGATTATAAACAAGTGCAAAAGAATCAGACAAAGAAGCTAGGTTAGTCCAAACATTAGGAGACCTGATGGTATGATTCAAAGACTGTGCTGAAATCATCCTTGGTAAAAACAGAAGATGTGGAACCAGAAGTTAACGGACCAAAATTGGTTTGAGGGATATTGGGTCTAATTGGTAGAGAAAATAATGTGAGGGGATGAACTATGCCACCAACATTTCTCCTTTTGGGATATCCTTTAAAGGAAAATAGACTCTCTCCCCTACCCCACCTTGTCATAGAATATCAGGGTTGGAAGGGACCTCCTCTAGTCCAACCCCCTACTCAAAGCAGGACCAATCCCCAATTTTTGCCCCAGACCCTAAATGGCACCCTCAAGGATTGAATTCACAACCCTGGATTTAGGGGGCCAATGCTCAAACCACTGAGCTATCCCTCCCCCCCTCATCTCAGCTCCTCTCCTGCCCCCCCAAGATAGAAGGAGCAGATCAGACAAATACTTTCTTCCAGGCAGAATGCCAGCTGGCCTTGCTCTCAATTAAAGAACTTCATTTTCAGAACTCAGGTGAAAATAATCACAGCATTATGACACCCAGTCCTCAGTGGAGATACCTGATAGCCAGCATCACAGAGATGCACAAGATCCTGTTTTGTCTCCCTTCCTTTCATGTTGTTCACCACATCATCCCTCCTCCTGTCCTATTTCTTATTCTTTTGGCTTTCTATCATCCTGAAATCAGCTGCACTGCATCAGCACAGTGAGATGAGCTGACCACAGTCTTGCCCCATCTAAGAAGAAAAGATCCAAGCAGATGACATCCCTGACTGGAAAGTGAACCAGGGTCCAAGCAACAGGGGCTGTGGTCAACCTGCCAGCCAAAAGCATCCATTTGAGACTGACCAGCCATCCAGGATTCCAAAGACATCAACACAAGACACTGTGATGTTGCACTCCATATGATTTTATGGAAATAAGCTGATGGGTGTAAATATAATGTAACTGGAATATGCTTTATGCAAAAGGTCTCCTGTAAGGTATCATTATAAAGCTTATAATCTACTGCGCGTGTTCATCCTGCTTGTATGTATGTATCATATTGTTCTTGTATCTAAAACTAGAAATATGAACTTAACTCTGAGGTCCTATTGTAATTATGCAAAGTGTGGGCCATTAATGGTGGTTTGGAATCTTGATGGCGCCCATTGACTATGACAATTGTCTGTAGATGGTTTATTTACCTGCAAGCCTTCTTGTGGACATGGGGGTCAGCCTGTGGGTAATGAAGAATGAGGTCTTCCAGTGACATGTGACCATGTCACGTGATACTGGAATCCATCTTAAACCTGGTGCTTTTCCATTTAGAAGGAGGGGTGGGATTGGGAACCCAGAGAGACAAAGGATTCCTGCCTTGGGCCAAAGCTATAAAAGGGGGTGAAACAGGACAAAGGGGGCTGCGGTCATGAGAAATCCCCCAGCTACCACCTGAGCTGGAACAAGGACTGTACCAGGGGAAAGATTGGGCCCAGACTAGGAAAGAGTCCAGTCTGTGAAAGAAGCTCACTGGAACATCTGAGATGAGATTTTATCTGTAATCAGTTTCTTAATGTATTAGGCTTAGACTTGCATGTTTTGTTTTATTTTGCTTGGTAACTTACTTTGTTCTGTCTGTTATTACTTGGAACCACTTCAATCCTACTTTTTATGCTTAATAAAATCACGTTTGCTTATTAATTAACCCAGAGTAAGCAATTAATACCAGGGGGAGCAAATAGCTATGATCTCTATCAGCGTTATAGAGGGCAGACAATTTATGAGTTTATCCTGTATGAGCTTTATACAGAGTAAAACAGATTTGGGGCTTGGATCCCACTGGGAGCTGGGTGTCTGGCTGCTAGAGACAGGAGCATTTCTTAAGCCATTTTCAGTTAAGTCTGCAGCTTTAGGGTGCGTGATTCTGACCCTGGGTCTGTGTTGGAGTAGACTGGGGTGTCTGTCTCAACAAGATCGTGTTCTGGAGGCCCAAAGTGGCAGAGAAAAGGGGCTCAGAGGTAGTCTCAGCACATTAGGTGACAGTCCCAAGGGAGTCTCTGATCAAACCCATCCTAGCCATACATTCCCCACCTTTTCTGTCTTATCTCCCCTCCACCTTGTGTAGGTCTGTCAGACACAGGAGAAATTAATACCATTTTCACACTAGGACTGAATGTAAATTTAACCCTTTTCTTTTCTCAAAGAAAGGTTGTTCTGAAAATGAGACTACTATTTTTCTCCAAAAAGAGTGCGACTTTAAAGGGTTTGATTAAGCTTGTTTTGCATAATCACTCAATTTCAGTTTCAGTATAAATGCTTGTTTTTATTTCTTGTTCCTGATCAATAAACATTCAGCTTTAGAATGAGTGCTTTTGCGTGTTTACCAAGAAATTGAATACACCAAGGCCCCGGATATGAGATCCTGGACCTCTTTGCATCACTCATTTTATGTTGGACAGTGGAAGAGTTTAACATTTTATCTCTTCTGACCCTTGAAGTTAATATGACAGATCCCAACCCAGCCTGGTAATCCCCGTCTCCACCCCACCCCCCTTTTCAGGGAGCAGAGTGAACATTCATACAGAGAGATGGACACTTTCCTGAACCACTGGGGACAGAAAGGACACACGTGTGAGCAACTCAGACATAGCTTGTTAATAGTTACTCTTTGATGGTGCTTGTGGGGAAAGGCCCAGAGGGGTTGCAGGAGAGGGATGAGCAGTTGCAGCGTGGCTGGAGGGAGGAAGGGAGGAATCAGAAGTTGTGGACAAGATTATTCACCTTTGGCCCCTTTGCACCTGTGACTACGGAGAAGCTCACTTGTTCTCACTGTGGTAAGAGTAAAGCCTAATCTCTCCCTGGCTGGCACCCATTGCGGCTCTGCCTGCTAGCTGACTTGGGACTTCAAGAGGGCTTGGAAAGAATGCCACAGCCAGCCTTGTCTGGGGAGAGGATCTCCCTCCTACGCTCTCTGGATATGTGTAGAGACTTTTGGCCCTAGGAGAAGTGATAACAGCAAGGGGCACTGTGCTCCATCCCAGAGCCCGCAGGCAGAGCAGTAGGTGAGTTGGGCTCACCTGTGGCTTCCAGGAAGTGCCGAACACAGGAGTCCATGGTTGCTACGCTGCCACTCAGGGTCTTCGTCCCTGAGCGGGAGAAAAGACAGGAAACTGAGCAGAGCCACCAGCCATCTAACAACAACGGTCCTCGTGGGGTTACAATCCCATTCCACAAGTGGAATGAGTCTGAGGCCTCTCAGCCTCGGCTCCAGAGAAGCCATGGCAGATTTCGGCAACAGGCTGAGGTTGCAGGGGGTGTGACAGGGCAGGATTGAGTAGTATGGTTGGAGGGAGGTTCTGAACTGGAAATTACAGGCTGTTAGAGGTGCATGGCTAGCTCCTGCTCACCCCATGCCTGACTGTGCCCTGTGCTCCTGGCACCTCACTTTCATGGGCACCACAACCCTGTGAGAGGGTTGGGCTTTAATGGGAGATGAAGTAGATGCTATTGTCCCACACAGTGTGAGGAGATTTCCCATAATGGCAGAGCGCGTGTCTCATAGCAGTGCCCAGTGCAACTTCAGATGTGGCACCATTTGCTCATATGTCCTCCCCAGCTTTTCCCGTTACAAGGTACCACACTACCAGGAGCCAGGATTTCAATCAGCCAGCAGCAGGTGAGACACAGCCAAAGGGCACTCCCTTCTGGGCCAAGGGACAGAGGGTTGCCTCATGGCACTGCCAGCCTTTGCTAGATCAGGACACACAGGGCTCACACCTGCTCTGCAGCCAGTGGAGCCATCTGGAAGGCCCAGGGATCTGCCTTAAAACACACATGGACTTAGGTGGAGGCTGAAGGTGACCGGGCTGTGTATGGAGTGCTCACCTGCAATGTACGTGTTCAGTCCGTCCACCTCGATCACCTGCTGGCCCAGGGTGTGCTTCCCTGGGGCCAGCCCCATTCCCGCAATGGCATCTGTCACCAGCACCAGGCCTAAGAGAGACAAGGAGGGGCCACGTTAGCTCTAGCCTTCAGCCCAGCTTTGCAAGGGGTTTCTCTGCAGTTCTTCGGTGAAAGTCCCAGGCATTTTGCTCTGCTGGAAGTGGTAATGGCAGCAGTCAGGATGTCTGTGACCGAGCAAGGAGGACTCTCCTGAGAGCACTGCGCCTTCTGGATGCAGGGCTGACTGTAGCTTAGGAAAGTGGGGAGGAAAAGAAGATGGAGAAGCGGGGAGAAGCCAGACTGTTTCAAAAGACAAGCACAAAGCTTTGGGCAGGTGACACAGAGATTTGAGCTGAAGGACCATGCTATTAGCTGGGTAATTTGGAGCCACAGGGAACGTGTAAGTGCAGCAAGGGGTGGGGAATGACACTGGACTTTACTCATGAGGGGCCATCGACACACAGGATTCCTTTCACACAGCACTGGAGAAGGGTGCAGGGGTGCCCTGGTGCCTGAAGTTCTCTGGTTATCCGCAGAACAGGTAGTGCATGAGCAGTGACAGAGCCACACTTTGCCTCCCACAGGGCTACCAATGGGCCTCCCCCAAGCTGGGAGGCCTCATCCCCAGGGCAAGAACTTGGGACATTCTCCAGGGATCTCTCCTGAGATGGTCAACAAGGGTGCACCCCCACTGTCCATGACCGTGTGCTATGCAGATACCCATTCTTTGGGAGCTGGAGGGAGCCCTGACAGCATAGGCCATACCTCAGAGAGAGTCTGGGAGCCTGCTCCTCCTCACACTCCTGACCACAGAACAGCCTTTGGGCAGCTACAGCAACTGCTCACATGGAAACAATAGCAATGAATCATGGGTTTTCAGCTTCTTTTAGCAGGAACAAGGAGGGGAAACCAGCACCATGTGATCAGCAAATGGTGCACAAGCCATACTGGTCTGAAATCAGTAACCTAGAGGTGAAAGCTCCCACTATCCAGAGCCAGCCAGGCCCCTGACATACACCATTCTTAAGTGGGAGTAATCTTATCTGGTACCATTTGAGGAGGATGCTGCACGTCAGCTAGGAGAAAAGCAATCCAGATAGGCACAACACTTGGGTTCAGAGGTGCTCTGCTGTCCAGACCAAGGGGATCCCCAGTGGTTCACCTTTGGGGTGTGCTCGATGTGCAATTCTCAGAGCCGCAGGGTTGGTGTGGATCCCATCTGATATCATGCCATAGAACACCCTCCGCCTGGCAGGAATCTGGTCACTTGTCAGCAGCCCCACGATCCCAGGGTCGCGATGGTGGAACTGTGCAAAGAGATGAGAAAACAGGTGTGATGCCTGCCATGAAGAAACCCACAGGCCGCCAGTGCCCTGTAGATGCCCCAATTTTATAGGGACAGTCCCAATATTTGGGGCTTTGTCTTATATAGGTGCCTATTGCCCCCCACCCCCGAACTGATTTTTCACACTTGCTGTCTGGTCACCATAGTGCCCTGGCTAGGGGGTGCTGCCATGAATGCAGCAGCTGAACGTAGTGACAATGAAGAGGCATGCATGGTGCTATAACCCAGACCCACTCGAGGTGGCACTTTATCTCCCACTAGTGGTGGCTGGCCCATGTAAAAAGTTTGATGCGCTAACAGAGCTGTGTCTTCATTTCTGGCAATAGGGGCTTGTGCATTTAGACCCAGAGTCACTTCCCCTTGCTGACAACCCACCCAGATGCGTGGCAGAGAATAAATGTCTGTAGAGAAGACAAGCCAGAGTGAGCAGGCAGGCAGTGGGCTCCCTCGGCTACTTACAGGTAACATGGCATTGAAGAGATGGGTGATAAAAGTAGCACCATGCCGGACAGCTTCCTCTGCCTGAGACAGATTAGCCACAGAATGTCCTGCGAATAAAGAGCACTAGGTGACTTCTCTTGCTATTTCCCCCTTTACTCTCTCCATTTATTCCAGTAACGCTCAGGGGCAAGTGTGCTCAGTCCACAAATCACTAGAAGTTTGCTGAAAATCCACCTATTATTCAATCATGCTACACTCCAGTTCTGACAGCCCCATTCAGAACCCAGCTGGAGCATGGAAGTTCCAGCGCCAGTGGTCGAGATGAATTTGGATCCCTACTGCAGTGTACCATGGCTTCCAAGGACTTCAGAAGAGAGACAAGGTGGGTCTTTTACTGGACCAACTTCTGTTGGTGAGAGACATGCTTTCGAACTTACATGGAGCTCTTCTTCAGGTGCTGACGAGACTTCGGGGCTTTGTTAAAGTGATGGAATGAGCTTTTGTTTTGCTCAATGAAGATAAGAACCGTAGCCCTTTCCAGGGGCCCTGAATCCCACTGGAGGCCGAAATTTGCCCTTCTGGATTTTTCTTTTATACGGCCTGTAAGGCAGCAAATGCTATGGCTAATTATATACAGATTTTCTGCATAAACCCTTCTTTTGCATGGTTCATCAATTTCAGCCCAAAGAGAAACAACTCAGGGGAGGTGTTACGTTTTTCTATCCTTGATCTCAGCACTAAAGGGGAGCTTGTGAGGAGAACATGAGAAAAATACAGCCACTGCTAAATTATCGGGGGGGGGAGGGGAGGGAGTTCTCTGCACACATGACTTCCATTTAAAAAAAAATTAACTGTGCTAAACTTTCCAGAGATGCCTCCATTTTTGGGTGTGTAACTTGAAACACAGTAAGAGGCCTTAGTTTTCAGAAGGCAGGTATTCCGCACTTTCTAGAAAGCAGTCCCATTTAAGGTGGCTACAGCTAGATACTTAAGCCTTTCTGTGCAAGGAGAATTCAAACTTAAGGTCAGAAGGAACCATTATGATCATCTAGTCTAACCTCCTGCACAATGCAGGCCACAGAATCTCACCCACAGAATCTCACCCACCCACTCCTATAACAAACCCCTAACCCATGTATGAGTTATTAAAGTCCTCAAACCGTGGTGTAAAGACCTCAAGGTGCAGAGAATCCTCTAGCAAGTGACCCGTGCCCCATGCTGCAGAGGAAGGCTAAAAACCTCCAGGGCCTCTGCCAATCTGCCCTGGAGGAAAATTCCTTCCCAACCCCAAATATGGCGATCAGCTAAACCCTGAGCATGTGGGCAAGACTCACCAGCCAGACACTCAGGAAAGAATTCTCTGTAGTAACTCAGATCCCACCCCATTTAACATCCCATCGGGCATATTTACCTGTTAATAATCAAAGATCAATTAATTGCCAAAATTAGGCCATCTCATAATACCATCCCTTCCATAAACTTATCAAGCTTAGTCTTGAAGCCAGATATGTCTTTTGCCCCCACTACTGCCCTTGGAAGGCTGTTCCAGAACTTTACTCCTCTAATGTTTAGAAACCTTCGTCTAATTTCAAGTCTAAACTTCCTAGTGTCCAGTTTATATCCATTTGCTCGTGTCCACATTGGTACTAAGCTTAAATAATTCCTCTTCCTCCCTGATATTTATCCTTCTGATATATTTATAAAGAGCAATCCTATCTCCCCTCAGCCTTCTTTTGGTTAGGCTAAACAAGCCAAACTCTGAGTCTCCTTTCATAAGACAGGTTTTCCATTCCTTGGATCATCCTAGTAGCCCTTCTCTGAACCTGTTCCAGTTTGAATTCATCCTTCTTAAACATGAGAGACCACAACTGCACACAGTATTCCAGATGAGGTCTCATCAGCGCCTTGTATAACAGTACTAACACCTCCTTATCTCTACTGGAAATACCTCGCCTGATGCATCCCAAGACCACATTACCTTTTTTCACAGCCATATCACATTGGCGGCTCATAGTCATCCTGTGATCAACCAATACTCCAAGGTCCTTCTCCTCCTTTGTTATTTCCAACTGATGCCTCCCCAGCTTATAACAATAGTTGTTCTTATTAATCCCTAAATGCATCACCTTGCACTTTTCACTATTAAATTTCATCCTATTACTATTACTCCAGTTTACAAGGTCATCCAGATCTTCCTGTATGATATCCCGGTCCTTCTCTGTTAGCAATACCTCCCAGCTTTGTGTCATCCACAAACTTTATTAGCACATTCCCACTTTTTGTGCCAAGGTCAGTAATAAAAAGATTAAATAAGATCGGTCCCAAAATCGATCCCTGAGGAACTCCACTAGCAACCTAGCTCCAGCCTGACAGTTCTCCTTTCAGTACGACCTGTTGTAGTCTCCCCTTTAACCAGTTCTTTATCCACCTTTCAATTTTCATATTGATCCCCATCTTTTCCAATTTAATTAATAATTCTCCATGTGGAATCGCATCAAATGTCTTACTGAAATCGAGGTAAATTAGATCCACTGCATTTCCTTTGTCTAAAAAAATCTGTTACCGTCTCAAAGAAGGAGATCAGGTTGGATTGGCACGATCTACCTTTTGTAAACCACGTTGTATTCTGTTCCAATTACCATTGACCTCAATGTCCTTAACTACTTTCTTCTTCAAATTTTTTTCTAAGACATTGCATACTACAGATGTCAAACTAACAGGCCTATAGTTATTTGGATCACTTTCTCCTTCCTCCCTCCCCCTCCTTCCCGTTACAAATAGGAACTATGTTAGCAATTCTCCTGTCATATGGTATAACCCCCGAGTTTACTGATTCATTAAAAATTCTTGCTAATGGGCTTGCAATTTCATGTGCCAGTTCCTTTAATATTCTTGGATGACGAATATCTGGGCCCCCTGATTTCGTCCCATTAAGCTGTTTGAGTTTGGCTTCCACCTCGGATGTGTTAATATCTGCCTTCCATAGCCTCATTCCCATTTGTCAACCTACCATTATCCCTAAGCTCCTCATTAAAGGCTGAGGGAAAGTATGTTTAGATATTGGACCACGCCTAGATTATCCTTAACCTCCACTCCATCCTCAGTGTTTAGCAGTCCCATTTTTTCTCTTTGTTTTCTTATTTATATGACTATAGAACCTTTTACTATTGGTTTTAATTCCCTTTACAAGGTCCAACTCTGCATGGCTTTTGGCCTTTCTCACTTTATCCCTGCATGTTCTGATCTCACTAAGGTAGCTTTCCTTACTAATTCCTCCCATCTTTCACTCCTTGTAGGCTTTCTGCTTTTTCTTAATCACCCCTCTGAGATTCTTGCTCATCCAGCTTTGTCTACAACTCCTGCCTATGAATTTTTTCCCCTTTCTTGGGATGCAAAGTTTCTGCAACTTTGACTTGAAGTAATTCCAGGCTTCCTCCACCTTTAGATTCCCAAGTTCTTCAGTCCAATCCACTTCCCTAACTAATTTCCTTAATTCTTTAAAGTTAGCCCTTTTGAAATCAAAAACCCTAGTCCCAGATCTATCTTTGTTTATCCTTCCATCTAGTTTGAACTGAATTAGCTCATGATCACTTGAACCAAGGTTGTCCCCTGCAACCATTTCTTCTATGGAGGTCCTCACTACTCACCAAAACCAAATCTAAAATGGCATCCCCTCTTGTTGGTTCTTCAACTACTTGGTGAAAGAATCCATCAGCTATCGCATCCAGAAAAATCTGAACCTATTATTCTTACTAGCACTTGTCCTCCAGTCTACATCTGGGAAGTTAAAGTCTCCCATGATCACACAATTCCCATTAGTGATTACTTCATTAAAAACATTAAAGAGGTCCATATCCAAATCGGATCCCAGCGATCTGTAGCACACCCCAAGCACTATCTCAGGGGAGGCTCTAGTAGCTTTCTTTCCCAATGTGATTTTTGCCCAGACAGACTCTGGCTTATCCGTGCCATCCCTTCTTATTTCTTTACAGTTAACCTCATCATTGATATACAATGCTACTCCACCACCTTTGCCTTTATTTCTGTCTTTCCTAAACAGCACATACCCTTCAATACCTGTACTCCAGTCATGACGACTATTCCACCATGTTTCTGTTATCCTTATAATATCCAGTTTCACTTCCTGCACCAGTAGCTCTAGTTCCTCCATTTTGTTACGTAGGCTCCTCGCATTAGTGTACAAACATCTTAATTTTTGCCGTTTGGCTTCATTGACATTCTTTACCTGATTAGGAACAGACATTCTACCACCACAATCACCTATTAGACTGGTATCTACACTACCCTTCCTCCTAATGTCCATTCTTCTACCCATGGCTGTATCCTTTCTTACTTTGTTTTCTTCCCTCTCAATGTTACATTCTGGCATGCAGATTACCTGGACATCTCCCAACCATGTCCCCCAGATTCCTAGTTTAAAGCTCTCTAAATCAGTTATGCCAGCCTCCATCCTAGAAATCTATTTCCCTCCTTCCTCAGGTGAAGTCCATCCCGAGAGAACAGTCCTCTGTTCATGAATGCTTCCCAATGGCCATACATCCCAAAGCCCTCCTTATAGCACCACTGCATGAGACATCTGTTGATCGCCATAATCTTGTCACACCTTTGTTGTCCTTCTCTAGGAACAGGCAGAATCCCACTGAAGATCATCTAAGCCTCGATTTCCTTAAGTATCTTCCCCAGTTTGGCATAGTCTCCCTTGATACGTTCCAGCGAGAATCTAGCCGTATCATTCGTTCCCACATGAAGGACAATCAGCTGTTAGGGTTCTCATAGCCATGTTGGCTTGAACACACTGCATGCAATATGCACTACAGACAGTGGCCTGATTTGCTAGAGTAACTCCATTAACCTCAATGCACCAGCACTGGCACGAGACCAGTGTGACAGAACAGACCATTAGGCCCAGGGTGAGCAATGTGAGCAAACAGATTGGGCCTTTAAGGGATTACCCAGACCCACCCACATAGCCTACCAGGCCCTAGCCAGCAGACACCCTTACCCAGCGAGACACAGATGCCCTGTCTGGTGAGTTCCTGGATCACCTCACTGCTCCTCTTCATCTCAGGGGCCAGGGTGACAATCCGGACACAGTCCAGGTGCCTGTAGGTGGCAAGCAGGTCCTGGAAAGCTCCTGATTCAAAGGTGCTGAGGTAGTGCTCTGGGTGCGCCCCCTTCTTCTCCTTGCTTATGAAAGGCCCCTCCAGATGGGCCCCTGCCCACCAGGGAGAGAAAAAATACCCACAACTGTTTCCCTTTCTTACCCCAATGGTGAGGACACCGGCCACCCCACCTCAGCCCAGCCAATCCCCTCTCCTGGCCAGCCCCACCCTGCAATTTGCCAATCCCCCTCCCTGTCAAGCTGGCTCCAAGAATGAAAAAACAGGTGGCTGCAGAGAAAGTCAAGGTTTCTTCGTATCTCCTTGTAGGTTGACTAGACAGCAAGTGTGAAAAATTGGGATGGGGCTGGGAGGGTAATAGGAGCCTATATAAGAAAAAGATCCCAAAATCGGGACTGTCCCATTAAATCGGGACATCTGGTCACCCTATTGCCCTGTAACTGTTATCCTGCTCTATCCCCTGCCCCAGACCCTTCCCCTCACCATCCCACTCTTGCCTGGCTTTACTTAACCTCACCAGCTGCTGGCACCTATAATCTTTATTGCCCTAGCCCACACCTCCCCACAGCCCCTTCCTACTGCCTGTTTCCCACTCTCCTCACCTCAACGAGCTTGCCCCAAATGCCAGCAGCTCAGTTTTAAAGACCAAAGCAAGGTTCCTAAGGTGCGGCCTACCCCGAAGTGCCTCACCCCCAATTTTCAGGCAGAGATCTCCCTACTCCTCAGAATGATGGAGGCCCTTGGGCTGCTCTCCTCAGCATGGCATGAGAGATGGCATCATTGCCAGCATGGGCAGTCTGCCCACTCAGTGACCCACTGTCACACACTGCCCAATTCCAGCAGGGCTGACATGTTGGATGCAGAGCCCAGCAGAGAGGAGTGCAGTAGCAAGTGCCATGGGGTGGAGCTGCAGAAGGAACATGGCAGCCAGCATACAGAGATCTCTGGGAGTCATGGCCAGGTTGTACCTGGCCTTGCACAAAGTACAAATCTCAACCCCACCCCCACTTCCCTATGGGACAACACTCCCAGCCACAGTGAATGCTTTCCACAGCAGCTGCTTCTCCATCCTCCACAGAGGAGCGAGTCCCCTCACAGCAGAGAGGAGAGGGGACAAGAGGACAGGACCTTGCTGTTCACTTACCCAGGATACCAGCTCCATGAGGCCCTCCATTTCTTATGCTGATCTGAGGAAGAACCTAGAAGGATGGGGACGTGTTAGAAGCCTCACAGACACGGTACCCAGCCTGCCTCTTATTAGGGCCCCTAGCATAATGCCTATGAGTGCCAAAGGGAACTATTTCACCCGCTTGACCCCAGGGCAGCGAGAGAGAGGTAACTATCCCTACTGGAATGTTAAAAACTGGCCCCAGGGTTAGATGTGCTTTCCTGCTGGGCATGGCCTGTGCAGCTCTCGTAGTGGCAGGGCAGACTGATGTGTTGGTTTTTAGCAGAAAGGGTTAATCTCTGTTGGAGGGGGACACTACTTCAGAACCCACTCTCTTGTGGTCCCATGTACCCCAGCTCCCGGTTCTCAAAAGAACCCAAAACAGATCACTGTGTATGACTTGCGATACACTGTGCATGACTTGCAATACACTGCGCTCTGAGAAAAAGCAGGTCCCAAGCCCTATATTAGTTGTCTCATGGGACCCTGGGAATACTGCAGCATCAGCTGCCTAAATGTGCAGAGAAGCCATCTGGGTTTAGAACCCAGCTCCTCACACTCCCTCCCCTTCCCAACAGGCCGCTGCCATCACAGAGCCCATACACTTCACTTCTGTAGTGCAGCCCCCAAGTCTTAGCCACCTGATCCAAAGGTGCCATCTCCATTGCCGTGAGTGTTTTGGTGCCCTGTGGGGCTCCCCTTACCTTGTGATAGACGGATGGCGGGGAGGTCACCAGGGTAGGGCAGAAGGAGGTCACGCCATGGGAGAGAATCTTCTGACTCACCAGAGAGATCCCTGATTGGACGTCATCCACGGCTAAGGAGAAATCCACCCCAAAGCCCCCTGCACCATAAAGGAAAAAAGGACAGCAAGTGGTGACACGGCAATTGGGTCTAGAAACCAGGGAGGCCAGCTCTGGAGGCAGGACTGTAAATGATACCTAATATAATGTGCAACTGAAGATTAGCTTTGAGAATAAGGGGAGCGCTACAAGCAAGTGGGGTGAGGGAGGATTTTGGGTTGCACAGTGAGGACCTCGTAGAAGAAATGGTGGTAGGGGACAACCTTGGTTCGAGTGATCATGAGCTGATTCAGTTCAAACTAGATGGAAGGATAAACAAATGTAGATCTGGGATTAGGGTTTTTGACTTCTCGAGGGCTAATTTTAAAGAGTTAAGGAAATTAGTTAGGGAAGTGGATTGGACGGAGGAATTAGTGGATTTGAATGCGGAGGAGGCCTGGAATTACTTTAAGTCGCAGCTGCGGAGACTGTCGGAAGCCTGCATCCCGAGAAAGGGGAAAAAAACCATGGGCAGGAGTCATAGGCCAAACAACTCAGAGAGGGGATTAGACAAAAGCAGACAGCTTACAGGGAGTGGAAGAAAGGCAGGATCAGTAAGGAAAGCTACCTTGGTGAGGTCAGAACATGTAGGCATAAAGTGAGGAAGGCTAAAAGCCGCATTGAACTGGACCTTGCAAAGGGAATCAAAACCAATAGTAAAAGGTTCTACAGCCACATAAATAAGAAGAAAACAAAGAAAGAAGAAGTGGGGCCGCTATACACTGAGGATGGAATGGAGATTAAGGATAACCTAGGCATGGCCCAACATCTAAACAAGTACTTTGCTTCAGTTTTTAATAAGACTGGTGAACCGTGGGATGATGGAGGGATGATAAACGAGAATGTGGATATGTAAGTGGATATTACCGCAACTGAGGTAGAGGCCGTACTTGAACAGCTCGATGGGACGAAGTCGGAGGGCCCGGACAATCTCCATCCGAGGATATTAAAGGAACTGGCGCGTGAAATTGCGAGCCCGTTAGCGAAAATTTTGAAGCAATCGGTAAACTCGGGGGCTGTGCCGTATGATTGGAGGATTGCTAATGTAGTTCCTATTTTTAAGAAAGGGAATAAAAGTGATCCGGGTAATTATAGGCCTGTTAGCTTGACATCTGTAGTATGCAAGGTCTTGGAAAAAATTTTAAGGGAGAAAGTAGTCAAGGACATAGAGGTCAATGGTAATTGGGACGAATTGCAACACGGATTTAGTAAAAGTAGATCGTGCCAAACCAATCTGATCTCCTTCTTTGAGAAGGTGACGGATTACTTAGATAAAGGAAATGCGGTAGATATAATTTACCTAGATTTCAGTAAGGCGTTCGACACGGTTCCGCACGGGGAACTGTTAGTCAAATTGGAAAAGATGGGAATGAATATGAAAGTTGTAAATTGGATAAGGAACTGGTTAAAGGGGAGACTCCAGAGGGTCGTATTGAAAGGTGAATTGTCAGGCTGGAAGGAGGTCACTAGTGGAGTCCCTCAAGGATCTGTTTTGGGACCGATCTTATTTAACCTTTTTATTACTGACCTTGGCACAAAGAGCGGGAATGTGCTAATAAAGTTTGCGGATGACACGAAGCTGGGGGGTATTGCTAACACAGAGAAGGACAGGGATACTATTCAGGAAGATCTGAACCACCTTGTAAACTGGAGTAATAGAAATAGGATGAAATACAATAGTGAAAAGTGCAAGGTTATGCATTTAGGAATTAATAATAAGAATTTTGGATATACGTTGGGGGCGCATCAGTTGGAAGCGACGGAGGAGGAGAAGGACCTTGGGGTGCTGGTTGATAGCAGGATGACTATGAGTCGCCAATGTGATACGGCTGTTAAAAAAGCAAATGCGATTTTGGGATGCATCAGGCGGGGTATTTCCTGCAAGGATAAGGAGGTGTTAGTACCGTTATACAAGGCGTTGGTGAGACCCCATCTGGAATACTGTGTGCAGTTCTGGTGTCCCATGTTCAAGAAGGATGAATTCAAACTGGAACAGGTTCAGAGACGGGCTACAAGGATGATCCGAGGAATGGAAAAACTGCCTTATGAAAGGAGACTCAAAGAGCTTGGCTTGTTTAGCCTGGCCAAAAGAAGGCTGCGGGGGGATATGCTTGCTCTATATAAATATATCAGGGGGGTTAACGTTAGGGAGGGAGAGGAATTATTTAAGTTTAGTACTAATGTAGGCACGAGGACGAATGGGTATAAACTGGATATTAGGAAGTTTAGACTTGAAATTAGACGAAGGTTTCTAACCATTAGGGGAGTGAAGTTCTGGAACAGCCTTCCGAGGGAAGTAGTGGGGGCAAAAGACTTTCCTGGCTTTAAGACAAAGCTTGATAAGTATATGGAGGGGATGTTATGATAGGATTGTTAATTTGGGCAATTGATCTTGGATTACCACCAGATAGGTCTGCTCAATGATCTGCGGGGAGATGTTGGATGGCATGGGAACTGAGTTACTGCAGAGAATTCCTTCTTGGGTGCTGGCTGGTGACTCTTGCCCACATGCTCAGGGTTTAGCTGATCGCTATATTTGGGGTCGGGAAGGAATTTTCCTCCAGGGCGGATTGGCAGGGGCCCTGGAGGTTTTTCGCCTTCCCCTGCAGCGTGGGGCACGGGTCGCTTGCTGGTGGTTTCTCTGCAGCTTGAGGTCTTCAAACCAATTTTGAAGATTTCAATAACTCGATCCTGGGATAGGGGTTGTTATAAAATTGGATGGGTGGGGTTCTGTGGCCTGCCTTGTGCAGGAGGTCAGACTAGATGATCAGATTGGTCCCTTCTGACCTATGAGTCTATGAGTCTATGAGATGTGGTGTACCTGATTGCACTAGCAGTCCTGGGAACTAATCCCCAAGGGCAAACAGGCAAACTCATCAGAAGGAGCCTGACCCCTCTATTTCATTCCCCCACACTGCCCCATACTCTTTCTTAGGTACTTACCTGGCCCCCACTCCCACATTATATGAGCACCTCATGAGCTGTTATTCATTTAATCTTATACACACCTGTGAAGCAGGTTAAGGCTCTGATCCCACTGAACGGAGGCACACAGAGGCCCAAGACAATGCAAGAAATCTGTGGTGGAGCAGGGACTTAACTCAAGTCTCCCAGGTCCTTGGCTAGTGCCCTAACCACTGGACCATCCTTCCTCTCTGATCCTTTATGCCACACTTTGTCCTTCAGATCCTCCTCAAAACCCAGTTCATCTCCACAATTCTCCCAATGGCAACCCACATGGCTTTGCTACCTCCTAACTTAAAACTCTAGTATAGACACGGACTGTGAACAAAAGTTATGCTGCTTTAATTAAACTGCTGCTGCCTGCCCAGACTATGCTCCCTGTGTCCGCAGAGCACATCCACACTAGCAGCTCTTGCATCAACACAGAGAGTAGTGCATTGAGGGTAGCTATCCCACTGTGTAACTGGCCACAGGGTGCTTTGGGAAAGGTTTGCAATGCCTCATGGGACAAGTACAGCGTCACATGATGCAGGTTTCTCAATCCTATGTTCCATGGGCATCCTACTAGATTTCAGTTGAAAAGTGACTGACAGTGTATATATGGGAGAGGAGGGAGAGTGTGAGAGACAGAGTGTGTGGTGGGGGGGCAGGAGAGACAGCATGTGTGTTAGGGAAGTGTGTGTGTGTTGGTAGAGAGTGTGTCTGCATGCTGTCCCTTTAAGTTTAGATAGCAACCTGAGCAACCAATCCCAGAAGAGGAGACACACACCCCATAACAGCCCCCTGCTCTGGGAGGGGGCATCCCCTCCCTCCTGGCTCTGCACAGCACAGCTGTCTCTCTCCCCCCTCCCCACAGCAGCAGCCGCTCTGTCTGCATGCCTATGGTTCTGGGATCCCTTCCACATTCTCCTACAGCAGCTCTGTGAGCTCTCCAGGCTGAGGAATATCAAAGCCTCCCGGAGCTTTGAAAGGGGAGAGACATGCCTGTAGGGCAGCCAAGTTCAAAACAGTGAGCAGAGTGGTCATGATGGGCATTGTGGGATACAGGAGGTGGTCAATTATGTCGACATAATGAACGGCATCATCTACACTGGGTCTTTGCCACTTTAACTTTGCTACAAAAAGCTTTATGCCTCTTGTTGAGATGGTTATATTTTATTGGCAAAACAGCAGAGTTTTGCACCAAAAGTAGCTTTGCAGTGTGTACACCTCCATTGTTTTGTTGGCAAAAGCTGCCTTTTGCCAACAAAACTGTACAGTGTAGACAAGGCCTTAAAACAGAGAGCCAGCCACAGACTGCTAAACTAGAAGATATGGAAATCTTATCTGCTGATGCAGCTGATCTCTCAACAAAGTCCGTTTTCAGAGTCAGAGTTCAAAGGGCGGGGGGTGGGGGGACATGTTTGTGCTGGAACTCATCAGTCTGTTTCTAAGTGGCACACATGGAGCCTGGTTCTCACTCAGATCTGCCCTAGATCAGCTGGAATGCCTTACCATTAATCTGCACATCAATGAATCCAGGGGCGATGATGCTGTCCTTACAATCCAGCTGAATATCAGCAGATCCCTTCTCATCAAAGAACAGCTTCTCTGGGTTGAGGATCTTCCCCTCTCGCACCCACAAATCCTCCCTGACAGAAGAACCACGCAGAATAAAAGATCAACCATTCCTCCCAGCAGCAGGGGAGGGGCCCGGACTGCTTTCCACACTATTCAGTCCCCCTTTACCTATTAGGAAACCCAGCACATAGACCACCCCAACACGGGGACTGGCAGCTAACCCACCATGTGCTGTTATGGCAAGCACGGGCAAGAACCAAATCAGCACCAGGCACTCCCGCCCCAGGGAACTGCATGTGTCACCTCTAGGATGTTTCCCATATGCCACCCCAACATGAACAATGCCTATACAGTCTCCTTGGGAGGGCTGGCATCCTCTGGGTCCTTCCTCTCTCCCTGCAGAGAACAGATGTGGGAAGAGGATAGTATGGATCAAATGAGCCTGGTAAGAGTTTACACCGGTTCTGATTGTTACCTAGGTGGCAGCCTAACACATAGTTGAGGCCTCTTGGTGTCTGCTACAGGGAACAACTGCAGCTTTACAAAACAGAGGGAAGTTGGGGTATTGTTAGAACCAGCAGCCCTGTGGTTGGTGCTCTTTGCTGCCATGCAAGAGATCTGCATAGGTTCAACTCCCAGGCCTGGTTTTTTCAAAGAAGAGCACTCAGAGGTCCAATATTTTCTATACCTAGCATTCCACGGCATCGGAGGAGCACATTTTGGTATGCAGGCAGCCATCCCAGGGCAAACAAATGCATCTGCTCACCTTTGCAGCTGGTGACTCCTCAGAATCCTGCAGTTAGTGAACTGGAAGATTGGAGCATCTGAGACAGACTTATTAGACGGCATCATCGGGACTTTGAGAAAACACCTGAAACAGGGAAGGGGAATGAATGCAGAGGATGGGATACTTCCAGTAACCCTCACAGAGGCATAGACAGAAGAATGAGAAATGAAAGGTGGTTAGCACGCAGGGCTGAGACTCAGGGGCGGGTTGGTGCAGAATGAGAGCAAGGAGGTGCTGCTTTGCAAAAACACAAAAAAACCAGTGAGAATACAGTAGACAGAGGTCAGCCAGATGGGGCAACAATCATCAGAGAGTTCGGATAATGCCTAGCGCAATGGGATTCTAATCTTGATTGGGGCCTGTGAGAGTTACTATGACAAATAAATAACTGTGGGGCAAAAGTGGAGATAATGTGATGGAGATGGAAGTAGGAAAAAAAGGGGGGTGGGAAAAGCAAGGAGAGACAACTTAATTTAGTGAATATTTGTGCTCTTTCGTTTTACTGTACTTCCAGGACCATGATTTTCCAAGCTGCTCCACAGATTCGTAAACCTGCATGGAGCTCTTATGAAGTTAATGAGGCT
This sequence comes from Gopherus evgoodei, assembly GCF_007399415.2. Classification (NCBI taxonomy): domain Eukaryota; kingdom Metazoa; phylum Chordata; order Testudines; family Testudinidae; genus Gopherus; species Gopherus evgoodei. The sequence continues at coordinate 2,726,951 of NW_022060059.1, forward strand.
CTGGAGGGCATGGATCAGTATTCATGTCATGCTCCCCATCAGTACCAAGCCCAGGCCAGGGAAGCTAAAGATTCAACCAGTGGCCCAAATTCACTGATAAATCCTGGTTATATGCCATCTGAGGCACACTGTGCATATGCTAAGAAGAATGAGGCTCCAAGCAGTGGCTCATCCATATGGAACAGCGGATGGGACAGTTACTCAGAGCCCTTAGGCTGCAGTTGCTCACCATGCTGGATTCTAGAGATAAATATTTGGAGAAAGACAGAAAATAACCTGATCTCTGTCAAACTGCACACAAAATGCCCTGATAGGTGGGGGGTCTAATTGCTTCAGGGCTCCTTATTTATTTAGAGCATTTCCCCACTGAAAGGTTTCAGGTGTCTGCAACTCCACCAGGACCTTCACAGTTGCAGCTTGACTCCACTTGTCCAGCAGCATAGGAGGATGGAGATGGGGAAAGGGGAGGCAATAAGAAGAGGAATCTTTAAGTCACTAACACACGTTTTGTTTCAAATGAGTCTCTGTTTAGAAGCACCCAAATCCTAAAGCTCTGCTGACAAACAATTGATCCAGGCATGTCTTAAAACACCCTTCAATAGTTACACCAAATTAGAGTGGTTTCTTTGGTTAAATACACACTTTTGTGGGCAAATCATGAGTAATTTCAACCAGGCAAGATTTAAAATGGCCAGTCTAGATGTCCTTGAAATTGAGTCTAATGGAAGTAGATGTTCCCAGATGTCCCAATTTTATAGAGACAGTCCTGATATTTGGGGCTTTTTCTTACATGGGTGCCTATTACCCTCCACCTTCTGTCCTGATTTTTTACACTTGCTATCTGGTCATACTAAATGGAAGTGCTACGGGCCTGATGCAAGTCCACTGAAATCAATGGGGGACTTTTCACAGGCTTCAATGAGCTTCAGATAAGACCACAACAGACCTTTTACTAACATATTAATACCCCTAAGGGCTGCTAGAAATAATGAAGTAAGATGCTCCAATTTAGGATTGGACGTAGAAGCTGACAATGCAACCCAACTGCCCCAAATGCTATGATTTTGAAACACAACATGATACCATAGGAAAGTCAAGCACAGAGAGTGAGGACAATGAATAGAAATCACTGGATTTCTTTTCAACTAACCTCAGTTCCTGGGAAGATCAATCTGAGCTCTTCAACCTTTTCAGCTTGTGAAACTGCACCTTTCACTCAGCATCCCATACTTACTTTGGAGAAGGACTGCACTGACAGGCTGCTGGTACCTGTGGAAGAAATTGTTAAGTATAACACAGTGGAAATGAAAGCAGAGAGTCTCTGCATATCCCACTCCTTGGCAGTGGGTTAGACCACACTCCTATTGTAGTAACTGAATACATGATAGCACTACACTGCACTGGGGAAAGAATCAAAGAAATCAGCTAGCCTACCACAAACTTTACACCTGTCAGAGACTACTTATTAATAGAATTTGATACTTTCAGGCTAATGCCATTATTACTTACTATTGTATTACAGTACAGTCTAGAGGCCCTAGAAGACATCAGGGCCACATTGGGCTAGCACTGACAACAAAGAATGAAAAGATAATCCTTGCCCCTTTATTCTCTTTTGCCACTCTCCATATTTTTGGGTCCCCCAGGTACTTTCAGTGGCATTGCAGCAGCTCTTCTTTTCAGAGATATGCAGCTAGGCAGATGAGAGAGATTATGCAGTCTAGCGCAAGTCTCATTACTGTTGTCCTATGGGGGGATACCACCCCCTCTGTAACCAGGCACTGAGAGGTAGACAGTGTCTCTGCAAAGAGCCAGCATAGTGAGAAGCCAGCAGCAGACAGAGCTGGGGACAGGCACAGAGAGGGTACTGTGGAAGGAGCTCAGTCCATGCTTCCTCGCTGGCACCCCATCGCTCTGGTAGCGTAGCCAGGAGCAGCACTGGCAGAAAACTGGTGTGGCTGGGAGGTACAGCTCAGCTGAGCTCATATCTATCTCCCGGCTCCCTAAGGCCCCGCCAGAGGGGGCAGGAAGCTGGAGGAGGAGAAGAATGGAGGTTCTTAAAACAGCTTAGCCCGGGCCCCGCTTCCGTGGGTTCTTACCGGGCCGGGGGCGCGGGCAGCTCAGCCCGGGCCCGGTTCTCCGGGCTCTAACTGGGCGGCGGGCGGGTGCACGGGGTGTGAGGCAGCTCAGTCCGCGCCCAGCCACACTGCCCCCGACGCGGGGGCAAGGTCCCCACCTTACCCCTACGGCTTTGCCCGCTCCTGCTGCCGCAGCGCACGGTCACGTGAGTCTGCTCAGCTGATTGGGTAGGGGTAGGAAGGCGCGGTTCCCCTGAGCACGTGATCGGCAGCGAGGGGCTGCCATGATGGGAAGGGCGAAGAACAGCAGGATAGTCAGCTGCTGCCGCCATCTTAGGGAGGTCGCTCGCGCCTAAAGCCGAAGGGAGCCGGTAGGGTGGGTCGTAACGGGTTGCTCGGCCCTGAGAGCAGGTTTGACGGCGGGGTTGCCGGGGTATGTTTGGGGGGCGAGTCGGGAGGGTGGGTTGCTGGAGGCAGGTGGGTCACTGGGGGCGGGTAGCTTGCAGGATGGGTAGCTGGAGGCAGGTTTGAGGGCACCTTAGCGGGTGAGCTGTGGGCGTATCGCTGGGGGCGATGGGCTGACACCAGGCAGAGCCAGAGCTCCTCAGGGGGCTGGGCTCAGAGGTTACAGGGGATGTGGGGGAGGGAAGTTGGGTGCATTTGACCCTTTTCTGAGTTTGTGAGCTGGGGTGAGCTCTGCTGCCATGAGAGGAGGCTGGGTCACCGGTCACAATAATGCAATGTGATGACAGGCATCAGAATCACATAACTGAAATCAAGCTGCCAGCATGTTGTAATGCAATGCTCTGCTTTTAAAAGCATCTTGATTCACTTTTCTCAGCTCAGTAGACTAGAATAGGGGCAAGCTACCTTTGCCTTTACAAATGCAGTCATGTTACCAGGATCTGGAATGGTCCCCTGCCCTCATCTCAATGCCCTTTGCAAGCAGTCTCTGGTGAGGTAGGTATTTTTGTTCCATCAATATAATGATTGGCCAAAAGTCACATGACAAGTCAGTAGGCATTAATTTTATACCTCCTCAGAAATCAGTGCCACTTCGCCTGTCAGTTCACAAATGTAAATAAATTATTTGGAATTAGGTTGACCAGATAGCAAGTGTAAAAATCGGGGTGGGGGTGGGGGTAATAGGTACCTATGTAAGAAAAAGCTGCAAAAATCAGGACTGTCCCTATAAAATCGGGACATCTGGTCACCCTATTTGGAATGGCTGCAGTCAGTTCCATGAAAACTCTCCTCTACCGACCCATCTATGGCTGCTCAGCTTCTGTGGAGATCAGGCCACGGATGTGGGGAGCCTTGAATTTGTTTAGTAATTTTGTATTGCCAGAGAGCCGGGGCTATGTAGGGTGGCTATCAGGAGGGGATTTCGCCTGAGGCTGCATGGACTGTTTGGAGAAATTTATTTTTAAAAGCTTTTTTGATAGAGGATTACGAGGGCGTTGCACACTTCATTACTTCTGTAGGCTGTGCCTCCATCCCACCCCACCAGCCCCTTCTGGCGCCCTCTCATTCCCCTCTATTTCAGGGAACCACCTCCATTTCCTTTCCCCATACCATTGTCTTTGACTCCCCTGCTCTTTACCATGCCAGGGGGTTGGTGTGTTCCCCAGTCCTTCCTCTCCACATACAGGGTCCCCCACTCTCCACCTCCTATGTGCCAGGGGTGTGTGTCTCTTTTATACCTTTCTTTCCCTGTGGATTGGAAGGGACGGGCAGATGGTTGGTGCCATCTCTCTTTCTCTTTGCCTCCCCTACTATGGAGTAGGCTTGGGGGGAGGCAGCACACTCAGATGGAGGAAGGAATGAAGCCTCCTTTACATCCAAGGGTGAAAGTAACTTACAGGACTTACCGGTACGGCCAGAGTCCTGAGGGGGGCGTGGCCTCATCCAGAAGAGGCGTGGCCTCAAGCCAAAGAGGATTTAAAGGCTCAAGATTTAAAGACCCTGGGGCACTGGCTGTGGCTGGGAGCCCCAGGGCCTTTAAATCAACCAGGGGCTCCCAGCTGAAGAGGTGACTGGGAGACGCCCAGGGCTCTGGGGCAAATTAAAGGGCCCGGGGCTCCGGCTGCCACGGGGAACTCTGAGCTTTGCCAGGCTGGGGCTGGGATTTAAAGGGCCTGGAGCTCCTGCTGCTGCCTGTTGTGATAGGTGCTGTGAAAACACAGCAAAGCCAGTCCCTGCTCCAGAGAGCGGACAGTCTTGGATTTGGAACATCAATACCAAAACCAGCTTGACCTAGAAACCAGACTCATTCAAAAATTTTAAGGACTCAACATCTTTAGCCAAAGAGGCTCTACTCCTGGGGGAATTCTGTGCCACTGTGGCTGTGCAGAATTTATGTCCTCCACAGATTTCTTTGCTTCCCTGCAGAAAAATGACTTTCTGATAGGGAAGCAAAAGGAAGCCACAAGAATAGTCATGCAACCCTCCCCAGCAGTATGTCTTGGGTGCCCAGGGCAGCTGGCAGAGAGGTAAATCACTGTAGGGTAGAGGGCGGGACTGGGGAAGACCTAGCTGGTGGCTCCTACCCTGTGCCAGGTTCAGCTGCTAGTCCCAGCCAGGCAGGGGAGGACGGGATTTCCTCTTCCCCTGCATAGCTTCCAGGGCTGGGTCAGACCCACCCCCAGGTTTCTCCCCCAGCTGCAGGAAGCTCAACAAATTCCCCCCTTCGCTCCCGTCCCCCGTTTCCTGCACCCATCACTCCTCAGCTTCAGGAGGAGGGATCCCTGCACAGGAAGCTGCTCTCCCATCCACCCAACCCCCATGCACCCAGACACCTTCATCCCCAGACCTTGCCACCGAGCCTCACCCCCCTGCACTCAGAACCCCCTACGATGAGCCTCACTTCCCCTATGCCTGGACCACCCTGAAGAGCCACCCACACCTGGATCCCCACCTCACTGATCCCTAACCAGCTCTACCTGGATCCCCACACCCAGACCCCCCTGCCAAGCTCTGTCCCCTTCCACGTCCAGACCTCGTCCCCTGAGCTCCAGCCACCTTCACCTGGACCACCTTAACCTGCAGAATCCCATTAATGTTGCAGAACCCCCCAACAAGGCCCTGTGTATTCAGATCCCCTCCACACCTGGATCCTCCACTGAGCCGCCTGTACCCAGATTGCCCTACACAGAACTCTCTCAACCCACAACTGGCTCCCCCCACACTAAGCCCCTCCACACTTGGATCTTAACTTGCTGAGCCTGCCTGTTCACACCTGGTGCACCTGGCAAGCAGGGGCAGGTCCCTGGGGTGTTTCTGGGGCAGGCCTGGTCCTTTCACTGCGTGTCAGTTGTGTGCAGTCTCACTGCTGAGTCTGTGTCCCGGGGGGCTGCACAGTGATCTCCTACCTCTGTGCAGCCAGTGGCCTGTGCTCACCAGTGCCTTGCTGGAGCCTCCACATTTATTTGACAAGTAAAATTGGCAGAATTTTAAAATATTGTGTGCAGACACTGATTTGTACAAATTAAAATGTTCTAATGATTTTTTCCTTAAGTAAATTACCTGACTTTCATCTTAATGATTTCTTATCTGAAAATTTTTTAAACTTGGGATAAATGTATCAAAGAAAATTCTGGGATTCTGCAATGCACAATTATTTATATTAGGTAAATTAGTTAGTTAGTCCTATGCACTTCTTAGTCTTTCAAACCAGGCTTTTTACTCCTGAGGGCATTCTGCACCAAAGAATTAAAAATTCTGCACCAAAAAAATAAAATTTTAGCCCGTGAAAGGAATACTTGGGGTTTTAAGCTGCACACAAGGGCAGTTGGCCCCAAGAATCACTGCAAACTGCTTAAATCATCCTTTAGGGTAGGAATTTGCTACTCATATCCAATTGCTTTAGTTTATTAAATTAATTTATTTAGTTCTTTCGTTTTGTTTATTTGCTAGGTAATCTGCTTTGATCTGTTTGCTATCCCTTATAGTCACTTAAAATCTATCTTTTGTATTTAATAAACTTGTTTTTGTTTTTTCTAAAACCAGTGTGGCTATTATAACTTGGGGCAGAAGCTGTTGCATATCTCTCTGCACACTGAGGGAGGGAGTGAATTTCATGAGCTTACCCTGTACAGTTCTCCGTGCAGCACAAGATGGAATGATTTGGGTTTACCCTCCAGAGGGGGTGTGTGCCTAAGAAGCTGGTAAGTGCTCTAGCTGTATAGCCTTCCCATGTTGGGGCTGGTCAGAAAGCCTGTGTGCACTTACAACAGTGGGCTGTATATGTGTATACTGATTGAAAGAGCAAGATTGGAGAGCTTAGCAACTTATCACAGCAATACAGTGTGAGAGGGAGCCCAGGCTGGTGGGTCAGGGGGCTCAGTGGTACCCCAGTTTCAGGCAGCACTCTGGGAGGGACCCATCAGACATCCTGAAAGAGGTGAGAGAGAGGAGGGATAGTCAGCTAAACAAGACTATTGTGTATGTAGGCAGCATTGAGTGCTAGGCCAAGTTGAGAGATAGTGGGTAGATAGTGGGTGTCAGATGCTGCCTGTAGATTCTTTACCAAGGGTTGGGGCGGGGGGCGAGTCTCTGTCAGACAATTGTTAAATCAAGATTGATGTTTTGCTAAAACCTCTGCTCTAGGAATTATTTTGGGGCAGTCTCTGGCCTGTGTTATGCAGGAGGTCAGCCTAGATGATCACAATGGTCCCTTCTGGCCTGGGAATCTATGAATCTAACTATACTCCGACTCCTCAACACCTCATCCAAACCCTGAGTCTACAAGGCCCATGCCTGGCAGGTAGGTCGGCATGCTGATGGAGTACATTGCTGGAGCCTGTTGGGGGTAAAGGAAGAACAGGGACTGAATGGTCCCCGTAGTTCTCAGTGGTCTGAATCACTAGAGACATCTGCTGGTGCAACACATGAAGGACTTGAATAAGCTTATTCCTGCTTGGGAATGGTCAGTGAGAAGCACCACAGCTGGGCAGTCAGGGGAACTGCACTGGCCAAAATATAAATTCAGAGGCACTCCTCTGAACTTGTTTTTCTTACTGCTGTTTAACAATTTGTAGATACTCAAAATAAATTACCCTCACCTGGTGTCCTCTGCTTTCCAGTCCTATTCATGCATGCATAGTTAAATATCAATTACCTACCATAGGAGATGCCTGGCTTTCTAACCCATTAGACCAAAATGTTAGTCCTAGGATCACAGCTATGTTTGGTTATGCAGGAGTCATATTAGAGACTTAAAAGCAGCAAAGAGTCCTGTGGCACCTTATAGACTAACAGTGTGTCAAACATTTCCCAGGGTTGACAATCCCTGAGGGTCTGTACATTCTGAATCCAATATACAGAATACCTCTCTAAGGATGGCTTCAGCTTCTCAACTGGCTTGCTCAGGAAGCAGCAGCTATCTGAGGTATTTATCTGGACCCATCTGTATAGTATCTGAACACCGCACAGTCAGTGTATTTATCCTTACAACACACTTGTGAGGTAAGGCAAGGCAGTGCTGCTATCCACATTGTGGAGAAAGAGAATTGAGGCAGAGAGGCAAAGTAATTTGCACACAGTCACACGGAAATCTGTGGCACAGCAGGGAATTGAACCCCCGTTTCCCAAGTCCCAGGTTAGAATCCTAACCACTGGCCCTGCCTTCAGCCAAGACGCAGAAACACTTACTGCATTTAAAATTTGTAACTGGATTACAAGAAGTAATAGAATTGCCATCCTAACTAGAGGTCTTAAAACCAAGCTGTACTTCATCTAAAGAGTAACACAGCCTCATCACAAAGGCATGTTTGAGATTGTTACCAACTGCTCCTGAGTTGAAATCAAGTGTGTGTAGATTGTTACCAGTTAGTTAAATCAGTTCTTTGCTAAAAGCTGACTTGTGTCTGGATTCATTGAACTGAGCACATACCCTATAACCACAGATTAGCGGTGACTGCCTTCCAGTTGCTTACATTTCAATGTCTTTGTTGATTTTAAGACATGGAATGGACAAGTTTTCCACTACCAGCACAAACTTTGTGTGCCTTTCTTGGGGGTGCAGTGTGTGCTTTGGCTACATCTACACTGCACCCAGAAGAGTAATGTGCAATGTGTGTAGGTATACCTGCACTAGCTGTAAGAGAGCGAGCTTGCTAAAAATGGCAAGGAGGACACAGTGCAGGTGAGTAATGAGGGTTATGAATTCAGGGGATCAGGAGCAGTCCTTGCTGCTATATCCTGTTACTTTCAGAAAGGTAGCGAGATAGTATCTGGCATAGGTGCAGCTACACAAGCTGCAAATTACACCTCCGGTTGCAGCGTACATTTAGGCCAAGTCTATATTAGGATGGCTTTGCAAGCAAAGCACCCCTAGCATGCAGGCAGCACTGTTGCTAACATAGTTTATTCCAGCCCCATGCTCCAGAGCAAAATAATTTGCAGATGAACTCAAGCTCAGCAGTTTCTCTTTGAAGTCTGGTCCTGAAGTTTTTTTGCTGCAGGATGGCCACCTTAAGGTCTGCTATAGTGTGGCCAGAGAGGTTGAAGTGTTCTCCTACAGGTTTTTGTATATTGCCATTCCTAATATCTGATTTGTGTCCGTTTATCCTTTTCCATAGCGACTGTCCAGTTTGGCCGATGTACATAGCTGAGGGGCATTGCTGGTATATGACGGGATATATTACATTGGTGGACGTGCAGGTGAATGAACCGGTGATGGTGTGGCTGATCTGGTTAGGTCCTGTGATGGTGTCACTGGTGTAGATATGTGGGCAGAGTTGGCATCGAGGTTTGTTGCATGGATTGGTTCCTGAGCTAGAGTTCCTGTGGTGCTGTGTGCAGTTACTGGTGAGAATGTGTTTCAGGTTGGCAGGTTGCCTGTGGGCGAGGACTGACCCGCCACCCAAGACCTGTGAAAGTGTGGGATCATTGTCCACGATGGGTTGTAGGTCCCTGGTGATGCGTTGGAGGGGTTTCAGCTGGGGACTGTATGTGATGGCCAGTGGAGTCCTGTTGGTTTCTCTCTTGGGTTTGTCTTGCAGTAGGAGGCTTCTGGGTACATGTCTGGCTCTGTTGATCTGTTTCCTTATTTCCTCATGCGGGAATTGTAGTTTTGAGAATGCTTGGTGGAGATTTTGTAGGTGTTGGTCTCTGTCTGTGGGGTTAGAGCAGATGCGGTTGTACCTCAGTGCTTGGCTGTAGACAATGGATCGTGTGATGTGCCCAGGGTGGAAGCTGGAGGCATGAAGGTAGGCATAGCGGTCAGTAGGTTTTCGGTATAGGGTGGTGGTAATGTAACCATGACTTATTTGCACCGTAGTGTCTAGGAAGTAGACCTCCCGTGTAGATTGGTCCAGGCTGAGGTTGATGATGGGGTGGAAGCTGTTGAAATCGTGGTGGAATTTTTCCAGAGACTCCTTCCCATGGGTCCAGATGATGAAGATGTCATCAATGTAGCAGATATTAGGAATGGCAATATACAAAAACCTGTAGGAGAACACTTCAACCTCCCTGGCCACACTATAGCAGACCTTAAGGTGGCCATCCTGCAGCAAAAAAACTTCAGGACCAGACTTCAAAGAGAAACTGCTGAGCTTGAGTTCATCTGCAAATTTGACACCATGAGCTCAGGATTAAACAAAGACTGTGAATGGCTTGCCAATTACAGAACCAGTTTCTCCTCCCTTGGTTTTCACACCTCAACTGCTAGAACAGGGCCTCATCCTCCCTGATTGAACTACCTCATTATCTTTAGCTTGCCTGCATATATATACCTGCCCCTGGAGATTTCCACTACATGCATCTGACGAAGTGGGTATTCACCCACAAAAGCTCATGCTCCAAAACGTCTGTTAGTCTATAAGGTGCCACAGGACTCTTTGCTGCTTTTACAGATCCAGATTAACACCGCTACCCTTCTGATATTAGAGACTTATTATACGTCGTCCTTGTAACCTTTATAAGCTCTTATAAGAAGGTGCAACTGAGTCGGGGTGGTTAAGTTTTAGGACTTCTCTAGACCAGAGCCTTCAGTTTGCTGTGGGGTTATTTCATATGCAACCATTACAGATTAAAGTTACTCTCAGCATTTTCTGTTGCTATTTTCTATGCAATTTGCTAATATGCTTTCCAATTGCCTAGATAGCAACCTGACTGTGAGTATTCCCTGAAGAGTGTACATGTGGTGGATTTTGCATGCATATCCCCAACTACTTTTAGGCCCTCCTCTAATTCTGCCATACGACCTGTATAAATCTCTCTCTGATGGCTGCAGGATTTTAATATTTGGAAGACAAAACTTAAATGGCTTGAGATGAGAAAATGTTGAAAAAAAATTCAGCTTGGTCACAGCTCTGATGTTCTGTGCAGAAGGGTGATAAGTGATGCAGTTTTGCTGCTGGAAATGTGTAATATAGGTCCTGTGCAATTTTAAAACCACTGTCCAGCAGCAGTTTGGAGATTAGGACTCTGTCTTGCTGTTCTCACTTGGTCTGTTCAGAAGGCTTCAGAAATGTCAGAGAAATAATTTTCCTCATGTAATTTGGTGCTTCTGGTAGAATTGTGGCATCTTCCACATTTCGCTTTGCCCCTACTCCACACACCCACACCCTCTTCCCCCCCGCCCCACACTAGAGAATTTTGCCAGCACAACTATGTTGGTCAATGTTAGAGAGCTTATTCCTTCACTCTCCCACTTCCCTGGTCCTTCTCGCATGAATAGAGAGCAGCAATACCCAAAGTCCGAAGGTGCAAACAATTCGATGTTTATTGGGGTGAACTTCCAACAAGCTTAAATCCAAGTTCCTTTTTCCTTATTTTTGAATCCTAACTTACTTCCTGTTTGCCCCTAATTTATACAATAATATTCACAGCTATATCTTAACCAATCATTCTACTGAAATTTACATAACCAATTCTAACATATTGTAACATGATTAGCTAACCAATTATATCCCACCACCTTAATTAGTTTACACCAAGAAAAATTAATAATACAGCAGACAGAAGCAATCACAAAACCAGACACAGACCATGCAAATAAACATAGAAAACAATACAGAAGCGAGGGGTTCACAACTATATCTATAAAGACGTAAGGGTTTCCCAGCTGTGTCTATTGGTGAGTTCTTACCAGACAGAAAACTATCAAACTAAATTTTCTTTTACATCTTCTAGGCTCTTCCCTTTCTCTGGAGGTGATAGATCGGATCACCTTCCTAACAGCCCGATTGCCTTATTTCAGTATGACTAAACAGGGCCTCAGACTGTCACAGTGAGAGAAGGCCCTTACACAGATTCTTTGTTTTATATCTCTATAACTAGCTAAATAATAAACATATACCTAAATTCTTAAAGTATAGGCCTTTATAGACAGGCTTGAATATCTATATCCTAACAGCCAGGGTGTGAGATTTGATCTCTGACCAACACAGCTGTGTCAGCAAAAGCCCCTAGCGTAGACATATCAGCCAAACTGCAGTTGTGCCAGTATAGCTTATTTTGCTCTGGAGCATGGGGCTGGAATAAACTATGTTAGCAACAGTGCTGCCTCCATGCTAGGGGTGCTTTGCTTGCAAAGCCATCCTAATATAGACTTGGCCTAAATGTACGCTGCAACCGGAGGTGTAATTTGCAGCTTGTGTAGTTGCACCTATGCCAGATACTATCTCGCTACCTTTCTGAAAGTAACAGGATATGGCAGCAAGGACTGCACCTGATCCCCTGAATTCATAACCCTCATTACTCACCTGCACTGTGTCCTCCTTGCCATTTTTAGCAAGCTCACTCTCTTACAGCTAGTGCAGGTATACCTACACACATTGCACATTACTCTTCTGGGTGCAGTGTAGATGTAGCCAAAGCACACGCTTCACCCCCAAGAAAGGCACACAAAGCTTGTGCTGGTAATGGAAAACTTGTCCATTCCATGTCTTAAAATCAACAAAGACATTGAAATGTAAGCAACTGGAAGGCAGTCACTGCTAATCTGTGGTTATAGGGTATGTGGTCAGTTCAATGAATCCAGACACAAGTCAGCTTTTAGCAAAGAACTGATTTAACTAACTGGTAACAATCTACACACACTTGATTTCAACTCAGGAGCAGTTGGTAACAATCTCAAACATGCCTTTGTGATGAGGCTGTGTCACTCTTTAGATGAAGCAGAGCTTGGTTTTAAGACCTCTAGTTAGGATGGCAATTCTATTACTTCTTGTAATCCAGTCACCTTCAGTACAAGGAATTACAAATTTTAAATGCAGTAAGTGTTTCTGCGTCTTGGCTGAAGGCAGGGCCAGTGGTTAGGATTCTAACCTGGGACTTGGGAAACGGGGGTTCAATTCCCTGCTGTGCCACAGATTTCCGTGTGACTGTGTGCAAATTACTTTGCCTCTCTGCCTCAATTCTCTTTCTCCACAATGTGGATAGCAGCACTGCCTTGCCTTATCTCACAAGTGTGTTGTAAGGATAAATACACTGACTGTGCGGTGTTCAGATACTATACAGATGGGTCCAGATAAATACCTCAGATAGCTGCTGCTTCCTGAGCAAGCCAGTTGAGAAGCTGAAGCCATCCTTAGAGAGGTATTCTGTATATTGGATTCAGAATGTACAGACCCTCAGGGATTGTCAACCCTGGGAAACGTTTGACACACTAGCTGCATGCATATAAAAGCAGGGTTTGAACCAGTGCAACATAATCTGGTTTGTACTAATGCAGCACAGCTACCATAGGTGCACAACACCCACTACAGACAAGCCCTCAAGTGGCAGAGGTTCTGCCAGGCTAGCTAAGAGATTCAGTTGATAGCCAAGGTAAAAATGGAGGCGATACCACTGTTCTGGTTTTTAAAAGTGGATCATACTAGTGAGTCACTAGTAGTCAGTGTAACTGCTTCTACTCCCAGGTTGGGTCTAAATGAAGTTTAGGGACAGATTTGGTTGAAGTTTTGACCAAAAATTAGCTCAAGTTCTACCTTTTGAAAATTGGTGAATTTGGAATAATTTAAGGCTAACACTTGAAATATAGCCCCCTCCTGCAGTGATTTCAGCTCTAGGTTTGCTAATCTGGGTTGTCATCTTTGTTGGAGGGTGAGATGTTTTCCAGATGAACTTTCTGCAAGTTTGATTTTAGAAAGCTTGTAGAAGTTTCATAAGAAACACATGCAAGTGACAGCCTTTTCTAAATTGACAGGATAGAAAAGGCTTGGGTTTGCCAAAATTCCTGCAAGGTTTACTTCAGAGCCATCACTGCAGACACTTATTTTAGGATACCTTGGTTAAAACATTAAAGTGGTCCAGGTGTAAAAGAGTACATGGGAAAATATCCTACTCCTTGGAGGAGCAGGCTGGAACGTGCAGCATGTAGATAATCAGCAATTTGGTGTGGGTTGCACATATGGGTGCCCTGAACCAGGCTCCTACTGAACAGTTTGGTAGTGACTTCTGACCTGTACCAAACCCCATTCAAAAGGGATGTTTTTTTTTTCCCCCTTGGGAAGCCAGCACACTTTCTACCACAGGGCAAGTAAAGTGAAGAGATTACTCTAGGTCAGGGATCAGCAACCTTTGGCATATGGCCCACCAGGGTAAGCCCCCAGTAGGGCAGGCCCTTTTGTTTACCTGCTGCATCTGCATGTTTGGCCAGTCATAGCTCCCACTGGCTACGGTTCACCATTCCAGGGCTGCAGGAAGTGGTGCTGGCCACGGCTTCTCGCAGTCCCCATTGGCCTGGAACAGCAAACCACAGCCAGTGGGAGCTGTGATCAGCTGAACCTGCAGCTGTGGCAAGTAAACAAACTAGCCTGGGCTGGCCTGCCAGGGGGCTTACCTTGATGGGCTGCATGCTGAAGGTTGTGGATCCCTGCTCTAGGTGGTGGGGTACCTGCAGCACCACACTGGGCCACATGGGGGTGCCCAGGGCTGCCTGCACCTTTACATGAGGAAGGTGCCTCAAGTGATGTAACTCAGGATAGGAGTTACTAGTGATACTCAGACCTCAGTGGTTCAGGTGTCACATTATTAACATTGTCCTAAAAAGCCACAGTTGTGAGACTTCATTGGTTCATTTAGTGTAGTGCTGTAGCCTTATTCAGAAAAGGACAGGGACATATTTAGCTTTTTATATATTTTGCTGTGAGACTATAACTGATAAGTATCTTTATCAGTTACAGCTGGTTATGATAGTTAAGTGTTTTACTAGGTGCTGCAAAAACATTAAAGAGCCACTTGCAGCTCATGAGCCTGTTTGAGGATCACTGATCTACATTCTTCACCAGTAGAAGCAATTACAAGAGCTTGTCTTAGGGCAAGACACAGTAAGGAAGTAGCTGAAGACTTTGGCTCAGTTTGAAGAAGTCTCAGGTGTATGCTCCACAGCATAAGAACATAAGTGCAGCCATACTGGGTCAGAAAAGGTCCATCTAGCCCAGTATCCTGTCTGCAGACAGCCAGCACCCCCCAGGGAATGAACAGAACAAGCAATCAAGGGATCCATCCTGCCCATTCCCAGTATGAATGGGGAAGCCATTCCTGCCATCCCTACAGAAGCATGCAGAATAATCAGTAAGCTACCTGGTGATATTTCTACATAGCAAGGAGTGAACCATGGATAGTCTGTTTAAGGGCTATTGCTGCCCTCTGTTTTGAGAGACCTCAAGCACAGACAATTCTTCTCTTGGCATGTATTGTGTTTTATTATCCATTTTTAGGCTCAGGTTTACAGCAGAAAAACTACATTTAAGTAACTTGCACACTGGGAAAGTAGAGGGATGATGCATCAATTGCTAAGTAGGGCTAGTCCTGCACCCTTCCCATTGCACCTGGACCAAGTAAGCCACAGCCATGACCTAACAATGGGACTGATAACTGGGCCTTCAGCACACTCAACATCCTGTTAGCTCTGACTAATATGCAGCAGGTTGGAAGAACTGAGTGCATGCAGCATTGCTCTAGCCCAATGCTTTCAGAATGCCCAGCCGTTAGGTAAGAGCTTGTTATCCTTGGTAAGAGGATATTGCTCCTTTCATGTACAATGTTATTTGATGCACTGCAGCATTAACTCTTCCATTACTATAGGCTCAACTGTATTGGAATCCTGCCTGCACCCATGATTCAGACAGTGTGTTGGAGGGGATGAGAGATGATTAGGAGGTGGAATGCAGGCCTGTTTCACACAATTTAAAATAAACCACAAGATCTGCTACAGTAGTGTAGTGGAGGAAGTTTTATTTGGAAACATTGTATAACTGCAAACCCCAACACTGGGTGCACAATTGATGCTGGAGCATAAATTTTACTACTGGAAAGATGGGAGTGTTGGACATTTGCTGTCTAAGTAAGAGACAATTCTCACACTCCAATACCAGGACACTACAGCAATCTTTAGAATCGAGTTACATCCAAGGAATTCTCTGCACTTACAATTAACCCCACAGTGCAACAGTCTACATATGATTAATATATATAGCATGGGAAATTGAAAATTCTTGCTCCATAATGTATGAACATGTCAAGTCTTTTATAAATAAACATCCAGTGAAGAGAAAAAATTACATTTCTAGTTCCTATTTATACATAAAGTACTCTAAATGGCAAATGGGTGGAAAGTTGCACATAGGCCACACCAAGCCCTGAAGCAGGTTTTGGGCAGCCCATCCAGTTTAATATTGAAGTATACACAGGACAGACAAGTCACTAACATTCATTGCGCATTTACAAGAGATCCACTACCAAATTAAGACAACTGTACACATTGTTGAGACCATTTTCATTCTGGAGCTTGTTTTAAATGTGGGTTTGTTTGTTTAATTCTCTGTGGTATTTACTTTGTGGAAAGGATCAGGGCAACAATGAGGCCATAGAGACCCAAGACTTCAGCGAAGATCAAGATCAGGATCATTCCCACGAATAACCTGGGCTGTTGTGCTGTCCCCCGTACGCCTGCATCACCCACAATGCCAATGGCAAAGCCAGCAGCCAGACCACTGAGGCCCACACTCAACCCTGCACCCAGCTGAAGGAAACTCCTGCAGATAAAGAATGAGACAAGTTTAGTGGTGAATGACAGATCTCAAGTTCAAGGGCTGGGTCAAAAAAAGATAACTGCCATTTCTCTGCAGAAACAAGACTTCCATCACCACTTCTGAAGAGGGAACCACACCCTCCTAAAGGGATAGATATTCCATCACAACCTCCGTTGGGAAGTTCCCAACTGCACACCTAGCTTTATCTCCCACTACACATGCAGGTATAGTCTTGGAAGACTGATGTTGAACATAGTTGGGAATCTCCTGTTCTCAGGGTCTGCAAATGCAGAACCTAACAGGACATCAAGCCCATATACTATCTGGAAGCATGCTTCTGAAAGTACATTAGTAATTTAGTCAGAGGCAGTTCCAAATACTGGCAGCACATGAAGCTATGCAAGAATCAAACTGTCCATTACACGTTTGAGGCTCTGGCAACTATGGCTGTGCATGTGTTTTTTAGGTAGTTAGTGTACAGTAAGGAGTCATTTTGGTATTAAGTTCTATTCCAATATAAATATTTGCCATACGATGCTGCACAGCTACAACTGAGTTGTTCTAATCCTGTTAGTCAGGACACCTGGCATGGCCAACTCCCAAGAATAAAGGTAGAGCATAATTTCACTTTCTACTGCTGATGGACAGCATAGCACAGTAACTCCTGCATTGTGATGCAGTCATTTCTAGAATCAAGGGGTTTAACACTATCACACTGGACAGTTGAGGACTGCCAGTCCCTCATTAACTTGCATAGAGATGGTTTCCCAAACTAAGAGTGCTTAAACAGATTCCTAATTTGTTAGGGCAGGAGAGTCGCCACTTCACAGGGGACCTGCCTTCATTTCAGTATGCTTGTTACCGAGTTAGGATTAAGACATTTTAGTGGACAGACATTTTAGGAAGTTACAGCATTACAGGTTTTACTGCCATATTAAGCCAGTCTGTTGGACTGTCAGTTATTGTTACAGGCTGCTGTGTCAGGCTAGTTCCAGCCCTTCTTGGGAAGCTTGGAGCAGTCTAAAATTCACTCTTCCAGGTGCAAACAGGCAACTGTTGACAGGTTAGCATAGCTAAAGGATTAATTTACCAACATGCTGGCATGCTCTGAAAGGAGCAGCAACTTTCATTATTTACAAATATCTCCTGGGTAACTGATGCATACCAAAGCTCAAATTTTGCTTATTTGACCAGCCTAATTAAGTTAGCACAGCTTGTAAAGGGTATGGATTTTAAACAGTCCTTTGTTTAATCAGGAGCTGTACCATAGAGACTAAGTTTGTCTCACTGGCTGAGGATCCCTTTCTTGAACTCCTTATGGGCCATAGTGAGACAGCTTTAAATGCCAGTAATATACGAAGAGAAACAGAATCGCAAGGTTGTATGATCATGTGACACTACAGCCTATGATTTTATAAAAATGCTAATGAGTGAATATAATGTAACGGGAATGTCATGCAAAAGGTCTCTAAGCTTTGTAATGATAGCTTACAAATCTACTGTGATCATCCTATTTGTATGAGTGCAACACTTCTATTTCATATATCTAGTTTCAGATATATTTCATGTAACTGAGGGCCTACTGTAATTATGCGAAGTGTGGGCCATTAGTGGTGGTTTGGAATCTTGATGACTCCCATTAACCAGGGCAATTCACTGGATGACTATTTGCAGGCAGGCTTTCCTGTGAGTCAGGCTGGGAGAAATGAAGGCTTGAAATCTTGCAGTGACATGTGATCATGTCACCTGAACTGGAATTCATTTTTAAACTGGCATCTTTCTATGGAGAAGGAGGGGGTGGGAACCCAGAGAGGGAAAACAAGGATTCCTGCCTTATGCAAAAGATATATAAAGGGAAGGAACAGAACAAAGGGAAGAGAGGAGCCATCATGAAGAATCCCCTAGCTACCACCTGAGATGGAACAAGAGCTGTACCAGGGGAAAAAAAATTATGCCCAGGCCTAGAAGGTGTCCAGTCTGAGGAAAAAAACTTACTGAAGCATCTAAGGGTGATATCTGTATTCAGTTTGATTAGAGAAAGTTGCATGATTTAATTTTGCTTGGTGACTTACTTTGTTCTGTCTGTTACTACTTGGAACCACTTAAATCCTACTTTCTGTATTTAATAAAATCACTTTCAGTCAGTATGTCTGAATACCTGGGGAAGCAAACAGCTGTGACTGAGTGTTAGAGGGTGAACAACTTTGAGTTTACCCTGCATAAGCTTTATACAGGATATAATGGATTTGAGTTTAGACCCCATTGGGAGTTGGGTATTTGAGTTTTAAAGACAAGCACACTTCTGTGAGCTGCTTTCAGGTAAACCAGCAGTTATAGGGCAAGTAATTCAGACCCTGGGTGTTTGTTGGAGCAGATGGGAGAGTCTGGCTCAGCAAGACAGGGTGCTGGAGTCCTGAGCTGGCAGGGAAAGCAGGAGCAGAAGTAGTCTTGGCACACCAGGTGGAAGCTCCCAGGGGGGTTTTGTGATCCAATCTGTCACACCAGGTATTGAAGCTCTCCATTGTGCATCATACACTGAGTTCCTAATAGGACAGGTCCAAAGTTCAGATCTACTTTCTACTGATTGTTACATGATTACAAGATATTCTATAGCTATAAAATGCTCTAGGTACTTCATTGCCCTTATCACCACAGATTCCAAGTACTCCATAACAAGTGGCTTCCCTGCACTTAAGTGGTACCTAGTCATTTGACAAGGGTCAAGAGTTTCAGGTTAACACTCCCAAACACTGCTATTGACAGATGTAGCAAAACTTACTTGAATAGTGTGATGCCAGGTGCAAGGGAGTTGGCAATAAGGACTGCCACTACCAGGCCATAGATAGCTATAATACCCGCCATGACAACAGGGATGATTGACTTCATAATCAGTTCAGGCCTCATGACAGACATGGCTGCAATACCTGTGCCACTCTTTGCTGTTCCATAAGCAGCTCCCAAGGCTGGAAGAGAGGAAAACATGTTAGTGGTATCCATAGATCATATGCATATATGAGACCATGGTTTTCCATGCTATTGTACCCTAAGTTGCACAGGGCTTTGCTAGTAGGTAGGTAAACTGGCACCAGCTTCAAATATTTCCCTGATCTCCAATTTGGTGGGTAATGCTGAAGTAGGAATGACTTGCCCAAGGTAACAAGATTAGACTTCTTCCAAATTTAGCCTGTTCCACCCATCACACTGTAGCTAGGCTATGAGGCTAGGTTAGCCTGATGTCCCAAGCATATGCTGTGTTATCTGGAAACTGCTATTTCCTACATTTAAGATAGTCTAGTTACAGGGCATGGGCTCAAACAGTGTTCTGTTCCTTTTGATTTACTGTTTAACTTAGCACCTCTAGAATTAGGACATCACCATGCGTAAGGTTTGAATCAGTGTCTCCTCCACACTGCATTTAGTCAGGCTACCAGCCTTCACCCCAAGCAATGACAGTGAATTAAGTCTCCCAGCAACTACAATTGAGCTTGTGTTAACAAGCAGCAGTAAATGGTCAGACCTCACTGTATGGTCATTGCAACCTGTTGGTTAAACAGGTTTGGATGAGGTTTCAGTAGAAGGGCATTAGGAAGCAGTTACAGGGTGCAACACATCTATAATTACTTAAGTGTGTCTAGGAAGGCACTTAGAGGTATATTAAAAAAGTATCATTTGCAGCTTGAAAACTTTGTAGACACCCTTCTTCAGGATTTTCCTACTGCCATAACATATTTCCCCTTTACAGAGGGGTAGTCTTCAGCTGTTTCAACTGTGCATACAATTGAAGAGTCTAACCCACACAGCAGGAAATCAAGCTGCAGGAAAGTTAACTTAGCTAATTCACATTAGACTATTACACTCAATTTTAAAGGTTGCCCAAATATGATGATCTGGATCTCTGCCAAGGGGAAGCTTACTGCAAGTCAGGGTGTTATCTGCATTGCCCCAGACACCTGTTTAGAGAAGTGAAACTGCACTAGAAGATTTTACTCAGGATGATGCAACTGAAGCACTATTGCGCTTAGAAGTGCAAGGATTTTTATGGTTTCCTCTTGAAGTGAGAAACTGCTATAGAGCAAGTGTCTGCAACAGCAGGCTATTTGTACAGAGGTTTGTAGGAATCCCATGCTGTTTACAGACAAGAAACAGTTGCTGTCTAAGTAACTATTCACTATTTAAATTCCCTGATTCAGGTTGCCTTATATCTCCCCTGTCAGGTGCTGACAGCTGTTGGGTCTTTTTACTGCTGTTCTGTAAAGTGCAACTAGTGATGCAAAAAAACCCATGGGGTAATAAGATGCAAATGTGGGACATCATCCTGGTATTCACTTAGTGCCTTGGTAAGTCCATGATTCTGGGTTAGGCCTCCCCACACTCCAGTTTCTTTTGTTGACTCAACCTAGGAGCTTCTCAGGACATGATCTCAGTACTACAGAGTGTCTGAATAAAGGACTTTATTTAAAGCACTTTTCTACTTTCAGAGGGCTGGTACTTCAGTGAAATTCTTCATGCTTCAGTATAGAGGCAGGTTTAGGCCACAGCTATGCTGTAGAGTGGTTCAATACTTCAAGAAGGCCAGCAAGTTGTTACAGGACATCTTTCACATTTGTCATTAGACGAAAGTTCTTTATTCTTTGTAATAAAATTTCTTACAAGTTACAGAAATGTCAAATTCAGCCCAAGGCTTCAGTTATAAATTGACAGAGGAGTGGTCTTGTTAAAGATCTAGTTTTGAAGAGTCTATGTAGTCTACAGTAATTTAGTTCATACTATCTTTTAGTCTGTAAGGCATAACCTACAACTTCAAAACAATGCTAAGTTTAATTAATTATGTAATATCCAAAAGGAATTGGCTCCCAGTCTCAACTGACTAAGTTTGTGCCTTCTACCAGCAAACTCAGAAAGATACTGTATTCCAGGGGTAGGCAACCTATGGCATGCATAAGTGGCATGCAAGCTGATTTTCAGTGGCACTTGCACTGCCTAGGTCCTGGCCACCAGTCCAGGGGGCACTGCATTTTAATTTAAATTTTAAAATGATGTGTCTTAAACATTTAGAAACCTTATTTACTTTAAACAGTTTAGTTATATTATAGGCTTGTAGAAAGACCTTCTAAAAATGTTAATGTATTACTGGCACACGAAACTTGAGTGAATAAATGAAGACTTGGCATACCACTTCTGAAAGGTTGCTGACCCCTGCTATAGTCCATAAGGGCTGGATACCAAGCTGAAGTCTGATTAGGAAAACACCAGGCAACTAGACATTATGAACTTTTCAGCCTTTGCTTCCAAATTCCTCATCACTGCATTTGACATTCTTGGTTTAGCAAGCATCAGTACTCCTAGAAGTATTCTAGGCAGGCTCTAAGATGAGCCTTGAGTCTTGCTGGGCACTGAGTCCAAGATTTAGATACTGTCCTAAAAAATCTATGCTCTAGTAATTTTGGGGACATTCTATGGCCTGCATTATAGAGCTTGGGACCATTTGATCCTAAAGTCTGACCTTTGAATCTATGACAGTTGGTTCCTGATAGACCCAGACAGCTATACCACCACTTAATATTTGCATTTTACATAGGAAGTCAGCAATATTGTAATTACTGACTATCCCCTACCCAGGCACAGTTGTAATAGATTTTTGCTTCAGACTTCAAATCTGAGTTACACTACTAGGTTTTAGTTGCCTTAGGATGCACTCTGAGAGCCTCAAAATTAAGGCATTTCTAGAACCATGCTGTGTTATGATTTTGGATACATTTCTCTCCCCCCCCCATGAAAATACTTTGTAGCTATTTTGCAGGAGCATGGAGAAGAGAAGCACTGACAGTGAGTCAAAGGTTTCTGTAGTTTCAACCTGCTAACAAGATCAGTTTCCCACATGCCATAGTCTTATAATGACAGAAGCACTAAAGAATCCTCTCATGTGAGTACTGAAGCATACTATGGTTTGAAGTTGTGCTTTTGAAAAGCATGTTTTAGTTATATGGACAGGAACTAGTCAGATTCTTGCTACTGTAGTTATAGGTGGATAAGGGGTTTAGATTTAATTAGCCCTCAGCTGATGAAAAATTCTACATTGGTAGGATGTAGTAAGCTAGAGTATTTAGTTTAGTGTATTCAAAACTGGATTCTGATTTTGGCACACCTTAGGAAATGGTACAACTTTCTGCTGAGACTGAGAACATAAGAACAGCTATACTGGGCCAGACCAATGGTCCAGCTAGCCCCAGTATCCGACAGTGGCCAGTGCCACGTGCTTCCGAGGGAGTGAACAGAACAAGGTAGTTATCCAGTGACCCATCCCCTAGTCTTAGCTTCTGGACATCAGAGGTTGAGACAGATCATAGGGTTGTGTCCCTGAGCATCTTGGCTAATAGCCACTGATGGACATATTCTTCATAGACTTGGGTTTATAAAAAACCTAGCTATGTTTTTGATCCTCACAACATGCCCTGGCAATGAGTTCCACAAGTTGACTGTGCACTGGTGTAAGGAAAAACTTACATTTGTTTTAAGTCTGCTGTTTATTAAACTCATTGAGTGAGCTGATTTTTGTATTGTGTGAAAGGGTAAATGTTTCCTGATTTGTTCCCCCCCACTGACAGACATCATATTCCCCCCCTTAGTCAATGTTTTAAGGGGAGCAGTCCAGTCTTTTTAATCTTTGTACAAAATGGCTTCAATACCCCTAATCATTTGTTGCTCTTCTCCGCATCTTTTGCAATTCTAATATATTTTGAGATATGGCACCCAGAATGGCATGCTCTATTCATATAGTGTGGGTGTACTGTGGATTTATATACTAGCATGATGATTGTCTTATCTATCCCTTTCCTAGGATTGTAGTAGCAGTCAAAGCTAACACACTGAGCAGACACATCACCTGCAAGCTTTGTGTACCCCTAAGATCACTGTTTACTCTTTGTCCAGCTCTAGGAATATGTTGAAGTACAGGTCTTGTTACAGCTCCTTGGGGGACCCTATTTTGCTCTCTATTGTGAGTGGACCATTTATTCCTACTCTTTGTTTCCTGCCTCAACCAGTTAGCTATTAGTGAGCTATGAACCCTTCCTTCTTATTCCATGACAGCTTACTTTGCTTAAGAGCCTTTGATGCGGGACCTTGCCAAAGGATTTCTCAAAATCCAAGTACTATATCAACTGGATCAAAGCTTGCTGAGATCCTCAAAGAATTCTAGTAGACTGAGGCATGATTTCCTTTTACAAAGCCACATGGACTCACCAACATGTGTTGATCTATGTCTGATTATTTTGTTTCTTACTATAGTTTCAACCATCTCCCTGGTACTGAAGTTAGACTTACCAGTCTAATTGCCAGGCTTGCCTCTGGAGCCTTTTTTTAGAAACAGAAATTGCTATCCTCCAGTCATCTAGTACAGAAGCTGGTTTAAGTGACAGGTTACATACCAGAGTTATGAAACTGCAGAATATTTGAGTTCCTTCAGAACTCTTGGGTGAATTCCACCCGGTCCTAACACCGCTTTATATGGGATGGCAGAAAAAGGAGTACTAGTTATACAGATCCACTCACTAGCTTGCCAGTCAAGACTTCCCACTGAGCTTCTCAGCCATTGTGTGGCTTAAGAATGTGCTGATCTTGCAGAAGTCCAATTATGTTTTCTGCAATGCAGTGCACAATTCCAGCAGGAAGGCAAAATTACAGCTTATTCTGGAGAAGTCAGGGAACTGATGACAAATCAGCCAAGTTTACTTTGGAATGATACTCAAATTGTAAAAGACTGGTCCATCTTTCTGTCTACTGAAAGAATCTGAATGCATGTCACTCAGCATTGGTTCAACTGATTCAGCAACAGTTAGGCCAATTAATTTTCTTGGGGGGCCCCCCCAACAAATGCTTGGACTGCAAGCTGGGGCCAAGGTTTGTCTAACCATTCAAGTTACTCAAAGATTCTGGAGTGCATCAAAGCTAATCCAGAATAGGGAACACAAGTGACCAGATTTAGTATGTAAACCAGACCCCGCACAAGAAACTTCTGTAATGTATTACCACTGGTGGTAAAACTGTACCAGTCACTTGCAAGCCTGTGCTTTAATGCAGGACACAAGTTGCCTAAATATCACTCAGTTTACAGCAGTTGTTTCAGGTTGATTAGATAATTGACTTACATCTGCTTAAAGTGCTTTTTGCAAGCAGACTGACCACCAGGCCTTCACTGGGACAGATAAATGGAATTTTGGGCCTTAGACCTACTGAGAGTCAACTGGTAGCAAAGATTTTAGAAGTGAGCTGCACAGGTGCTGACTTTCTAGTGTGCTGGGGGTGTGTGACCCCTGGCTCTACCCCAGGCCCTGCCCCAACTTCAACTATTCCCCCCCCCCCCCAAGGCCCCACCCTTCCACATCCTGCTCTGCCCCCCTCACCCTCAAAGCCTCCTGCATGCCACAAAACAGCTGATCGTGACAGGCAGGTGGTATGGGGCTGAAGGGGTAAATGCTGATCTGCAGGGCCTGACAGCGGGTGCTCAGCACCCATCATTTTTTCCCCCTGTGGGTGCTCCAGCCCCAGATCACCTATGGAGTCTGCACCTACTGTGAGATTCAATATTCAAGTTTTTCCCCTCCTACATTTGAGATGGAATAAGTTCTGTCTACACTAGATATTTCACAGCTTGGTGTGAGCCATGACAGAGTCTGCATTTTGAAATAATCAGATAGCTGTTTGCAACCCCAGAGTATTGAATCTAGAAGTGAAAGTAATTACTGTAAACTGTACCAAGTCCAACAGGCACATGACTAGGATTAAGTTTAGAGGAGCTGTCAGTTTAGTTTTTTTCTACACCTTCCTCCTCCAGTCTTTCCAGGCAGATTGAAGTAGGAACTCTTCCTAAAAAACTGAAAAAGAGTTCCTCCTATTGCTGTATAAGTCCACACATAGGGGAAAGCAAGAACTATATAAAAGCTTGAAAGATTTTTCTGTCTTTATGACAGCATTAAGTAGAAGGTACCATTTTAGAAAAAGTCAGTCTGGCCTGAAAAGACTTTGCATCTTCTGCAGGAAAGCAGTACTGTAGCTTCTGGGAATGAGGAAGAATTCACAGTGGACAGCCAAATATGCTTTTCTGTTCCTTCATGTCTGAGGATCTATTTAGAACATTTCCTTATTTGAACAGATTGGCATTGTTTCTCCTGGAAGCCAGTTTTGCAATACAACTTTGTCAACTGCTTTGTTCAGTTCTCATAGCTAACTTCTGTTGCTACAGACCTTTTTACAGGGCTGTTTAAGACTTCAGGGATGGGTTGGGCAAAGTCAGAGTTCTAAAGCAGAATAAGGTAAGAAACCACACTGCGTTATCCACAGTGTGGACACTGGTCAGAGGAATGCTGAGGTACAAAAAGATGTTAGGGTAAAGGTTAGAGGTACTTCAAGATCTGGGGCCCTAGGCATGGCCCTGAAGTCACTCAAATTTCAGTTTTAGCTAATTTCTAATGTCTTCCAGTCTTTGCAGTGAGACCTAATTGATGCAGCAGTGTTTGCCAAGATTTGCAGATTGATGGAGATAGCACTGAGGGAGTGGGGGAGACCAATACTTCCCTTCCATTGAGATGGACTGGAACCTCTGACCCTGTCAATGCCATCCTGGCAGGACTATGTAGCAGTTGAAGTGCAGAAGGTTCGGCCTACCTCAGCACCTTAGCTTTAGAGTGGTTATCTGGGACACCCCTGCTGCTATCCCTACTTTTGGTGGAGGCACTCCCTGTTGCCATCCATGCTGCTCCTGATGAAATACTGCTGTCCTTGCATCTTTGGAAGGAGCCTCTGCCACTCCAAATGGGCATGCTATCCCATGAGAGAGCCTTACCTCATCTCCCTGCATGCTGTAGCAGGCCTAGGGCCAGATTACCTTAATCTGCATATCACCTTTTATGATTCATGGCCAGGGGAGTGGTCTGTGCCATTTGCTTTTTGATGCATATGCAAGACGGGTATTGAGAGTTTCAGATTAGAAATTCAGATCCTGGCTATATGGGAAGATGAACTGAACTTGGAATGACTTCAGCAATTGGGGGGAGGGGTGGGGAAGACAGTATTTTTAGTTCAACTTTAGAACTTCAGTGACTAGTTAAGAAAAGGAAGCTTTTCAAAACTTCTGATCCATTGCCACTGGAGATCACACAAATCCCTCTGCATCTTCAACACCAGGGAAAGTTGCACTTAGTAAAGTGATTTAAAAAAAAAGAAGACCCATCAGCCCTTGTTATATAGGAAGGGCTTAAAGTGACTTGCAAAGAAATCTCAAGTCTGAATCCATATTTATGGCCAGGAAAGTCCTGACTTAGTCTTAAACATTGGATTACATCTTGACTGTGAAGCTATTTCAACTGATTAAGGGACCTCATTGTGGCTATTACAAGTGCTGTATACTCTTGGGTGGACGATATATTCAACTAGGTAGTTGGCTGAGGATCAGACTGCAGATGGCCATTGTGTGACTTGTTTAAGTATTCACAGCAAGACCATACTGAAAGCATAAGTAGTATGAAGTGGAATGATTGTACAACCTTAATGTAGAGATAAACAACCTTAACTAGTTTAAGTCTGAATTGCAGAACTTTGCAGTTCTGGGAAGTGGTCAGAAGACATTGACTCTTCAACTTTGCACGTTAAATCACCATAATGTTAATTGCATCCTGTGTTAATGCTACATGAAGTTTGAATCTAGCCTGAGACTTAGTCTTTTCACCTCATCTGCTGAAGACTTCAGTGAATTTATACAGGTAGCTTCTATCGATCTGTTGAAGAGGTTCAATTCTGCAGAGTTGAGGTGGTCAGTACAGGCCACCTGGAAGCATAAAAGACTTCAAAGTCTGAACATCCTTGCTGAACTTCAAGGTGTGAAGATCAGGAGCCAGTCACCACAAATTCCAATTACATAGCCAAACCAGTCATCCCAAACACATTCACTCACTTGTAGAATCAAGCAACCATTTTGAGAGTTTAGGTACAGAGATCAAAAGATACTTAACTCAAGATTTCAGGACTCAGACCCCAAAATGCTCTAAGTCTGAGGTGAATTGAAGACCAATTCAATCCCACGCAGCCATTGAAAAGTTATTTTAAAATTATCTTAAGAGTTGAAGTCCAGGCTAATGGTTAAATAGGCTACAAACTGTACAGAGCTACAGTAGCAATACCATAATTCTCAGAGCTGAAGTTTCTCTCATCAGGCTTACAGACTCCTCTTGGAGGGAATATGGATGCAAGCTGAGTTGCTAATCTATAAAAATGTGATCAGACTTGGCTACATTAATACCCATTACAATACTATGCAGTTTACTTCTGCTCACCACTAGTCAAATCTCAAGTTCCTCATTTAATCAGACTAGAAGAAGCCGCATTTCTTTACACATTCTAAAGCAATCTTGAGTGTTTGTAAGATTTTCCCCAAAATAGCTTGTTGGAGGGCAAGAGCACACTTATGTTCTTTGATGAAGGATTTTCATCACAACTCTGGAATGAAAGCTACATATGCAACTCAACTGAGGCAAACCAGGATTACAGTTTACATATTGAGACTTAGAGGGAAGGGATCCTACTTCACATTTGGGTTGTTTTATATCATAAGTGGGTCTAGGAAAGGATTTGGCTGCCAAGACCTGGATGCTTAGGACAGTATGTAGTCTGCCTGGAAGTAGGCAAGTTAGTCTACAAGTAAAGTGAAGACTTGTTTCCACAAGATGCTGGAAACCTGATGTCTCATTTATCACAACCTTTGCTCTCAAGGGTTACATGAAATCAGATTGCTGCATTTACTTTTTGGTTAAAAAAAGTTTCTCAAATGTAGTATGAGTGCAACATACTAGTTCCCCGCTGAAGTACTGAAGCGGGGTGGAAGCCAGTTGCTTGTAATTAAGGCTACACTTTAGTCATGGGTATTTTTAGGAAAGTCAGACAGGTAATGGGCAGTAAACAATTTCATGGCCCAACTAGTCTTTTACTAAAAAACCTGTGATTAAAACTTGGGGGCTGCCTGGGGGCCCTGCAGGTGCTGGGGAGGGGGACTGGGACCCCCACTTGTGCTGGGGCATGCAGGTGTCAGTGCATGGCCTAGGACCCCCACTGGCTGGCAGGCTCCCTACCTGGCCCTGTTTCTTCCCTTCTTGCAGCAGCAGAGATTGGGTGGGAGGCAAGGTGGTCTCTGGTCAGTGCTTACCTGGGGGCTCCCCTGTAGCAGCAACATCCCCCCTCACTCAACTCCTAGGCAGAGGTGTTGACAGGCAGCTCTGCACACTAGCCTGCCTACAGGCACCACCCTACTCCCATTGGCTGTAGCTCCTGGCCAATGGGAGCTGCAGGGGCAGTGTCCTGGACAAAGGCAGCATGCAGAGTTGCCTGGCCATGCCTCCAGCTAACAATGAGGGGAGGTCACTGCTGCTGCTTCTGGGGAGCACTGTAACCTTAAACTGGGGCCATGTCTTATTAAACTAAGCTAGCTAAAGCATTAAGTTAACCTGTTTTCTGCTCTCTTCCTCCTGCTTCAGCCTCTTGCAACCTGCAAAAAAATTTCACTCCACACTCACACCTTTAAACCTTCCCAAAATACTTTGCAATTCCTGCAACAGTGTCAACATACCATGCTAATTTGCCTCCTAAAAAAGGGGGCCATTGGAGTCTAACAGCTGCTTCTGGGGAGTCCCCCAGGTAAGCACAACCCATAGCCTGCCTCATCCTGTCCTGTGCTCCAATCCCCTACCCCCTCACACCCCCACACTCTGCTGCTGGGTGGGAGAGAGGGTGGTGGCATGTGTGGGCCCCCCTGCCCCCAAGACTGTCCCAGCAGTGGATGGTGCAGAAGTCATGGCATCTGTGACAAACTTGCAGGCTTACTTCTAAACTCAAGTCAGTGACCACTTAGTTTCAGACTTACCAGATGAAGTATGATGTGTGAGCAATAGTATGGGAGAGGCCCTCACTCACCACACACTAAGCAAACAAGCAAGCCTCCACTCTCAGACACCCCTCTATCTAGTATTTCATCTGCTATTTCTAAGATGTTTGTTCTTAGGATAGAGTTACTGGGGTCTTTACTATGTGGCTTTTAAAGAACAGAATCAGACCATCCGGGTTGGAAGAGACCTCAGGAGATCTAGTCCAACCCCCTGCTCAAAGCTGGACCAATCCTCAACTAAATCATCCCAGCCAGGGCTTTGTCAAGCCTGACCTTAAAAACCAGAGTACAATCTAGACCCATCCTCATTGGAACTCCCTTTCAGGCAGTTGAAAGCAGCTATCAAATCCCCCTCTCATTCTTCTCTTCTGCAGACTAAAATAATCCCATTTCCCTCAGCCTCTCCTTATAAGTCATGTGTTCCAGCCACCTAATTCTTGAGTACATTAGCTTTTCACATCCTCTGTAGATGCTTTTCCCCATCTGTAGTTTAATCAAGCATGTGCCAGACAGTCCTACAGAGAAGTGCTTGGGTATATCCTTGCATTGCTCTGGCTGTCACCATTATCCACTCCATTTAGTGGAGAAGCAAGAAGATAGCAGCAGTTCTGTTCCAAAGCCAGAATATATGCTGGTGTGGTGAGCCACAATGCCAAGTTGTTCTCTAGCTGACTGGTTTCAGTAAGTGTTAAAGCAAGACAACTTGTGATCTTGCAGGAGATCAGGAATATGGCTGATTGCCAGGGATCAAGTTTAATATTTGTGATTACACATTCTAGTTACATTCCCTGGCACTGAAGTGGACAAAAGGCAGACAAGTCATCTTGGGTCTGCATTTAGAGTGCTTAAGTAATGTTTAATAAGGGCTTGAACTATGCTATGCACATGGGACTCTTTCCAGCAACTGAGTATGTATAGTTGAGTTATCTTTATAGATATCCTTGACAGTTCTGCCAATGTAAAGGATGCGCTCCTGGAAGATTTTACAAGCTTCTTTGCAGAAATATTTCAGGAAATACCAGGCAGGCACCCAATAGTTCTCTGCTCTCATAGCAAACTGCACCATTCTTAGATATGCCAAGTATAAAGGAGGCCCTATTCTACAGTAAGGATATTTACCTTGTTAGCTGAGGTGTTAAGCCACTTTTCTACTGGACTTTTGGACCTTGCTTTTTGTTTAAAAGACTTAGGCCTGGTTTACGCTATGTGTTTAAACCGATTTTAGCAGCGTTAAACCGAGTAAATGCTGTACCCGTCCACACTATGAGGCCCTTTATATTGATATAAAGGGCTCTTTAAATCTGCTTCTGTACTCCTTCCCGACAAGAGGAGTAGCGCTAAAATTGGTATTAGCGTATCGGATTAGGGTTAGTGTGGCTGCAAATAGACAGTATTGGCCTCTGGGCGGTATCCCACAGTGCACCACTGTGACCGCTCTGGACAGCGATCTGAACTCTGATGCAGTGGCCAGGTAAACAGGAAAAGCCCTGCGAAATTTTGATTTTCATTTCCTGTTTGCCCAGCGTGGAGCTCTGATCAGCACAGGTGGCAATGCAGTCCCCAATCCAAAAAGAGCTCCAGCATGGACCGTACGGGAGATACTGGATCTGATCGCTGTATGGGGAAACAAATCTGTTCTATCAGAACTCCGTTACAGAAGATGAAATGCCAAAGCGTTTGAAAAAAAATCTCCAGGCTACACAGTGCTGCGTGACAAGCGTAACAGGAAGCCAGAAACTCAAATGGATGCTCATGAAGGGAGGGAGGGGGTACTGAGGATTCCAGCTATCCCACAGTCCCCAAAAAGTATTTGCATTCTTGGCTGAGCTCCCAGTGCCTGTAGGTTCAAATACATTGTCTGGTGTGATTCAGGGAATCTCTCGTCAATGTACCCCCTCCCACCCACGTGAAAGAAAAGGGAAAAAACCTGTTTGACTTTTTTTTAACGTCACCCTATGTCTACTGAATGCTGCTGGTAGACACGATGTAAAGAGCAGCATTCGCTCCTCTTCCCTCCTTGGTGGCAGACAGTACAACATACTTGATAACTGCTGAATACCCCTGGCTGGCCTCAGGGGCGCCTGGGTGAAAATAGGAATGATTCCTGGTCATTCCCAATAGATGGGACAGAACGGCTGGTAACCGTCTTCATCATAGACGCTGGGGGCTGAGCTCCATCAGCCCCCTCCTTTCCTGTGTAAAGAAAAGATTCTGTCCTGCCTGGACTATCATAGCAGCGGCATGCTGGGCTCCTCTCCCCCGCACCGCTTAATGTCCTGCCTGGACTGTCATAACACAGGGAGGCTGCCTCCCTCTCATTTTATCTCACAAGGTCACTGTTCCTTATTCCTGCATTCTTTATAACTTCATGACACAAATGAGGGGGACACTGCCACGGTAGCCTAGGAAGGTTGGGGGAGGAGGGAAGCAACGAGTGGGGTTGTTGCAGGGGCACCCCCCATGAATGGCATGTAGCTCATCATTACTGTGGGATCTGACATGGAGCAGTTGTGCTCTCTGATACACTGGTTCTCTAGTACATTTGCCCCATAATCTAGGCAGGACTGACTATTTTTAGAAGCCATAAAGGAGGGATTGACTTGGTGCAAAGTCAAAACTGGGAATGACTCCCCCTCAGCTGATCTCAGCTGGGGCACCCATGATAGCAGCAGACAGCACAGAAGGACAGAACCATCATCTCATTGCCACATTACACTGGCAGCAGACGGTACAGAATGACCGGTAACCATCTCTGCTATCATGCAAAAGCAAATGAATACTGCTGTGTAGCGCTGAAGTATCTCCTCTGTTAGCAGCATCCAGTACACATACGGTGACCATAAAAAAAAGCTGAACGGGCTCCATGGTTGCCGTGCTATGGCGTCTGCCAGGGCAATCCAGGGAAAAATGGCGCAAAATGATTGTCTGCTGTTGCTTTCCCAGAGGAAGGAATGAGTGACGACATTTACCCAGAACCACCCGCGACAATGATTTTTGCCCCATCAGCCACTGGGCTCTCAACCCAGAATTCTAAGGGGCGGGTGAGACTGCAGGAACTATGGGATAGCTACAGAATAGCTACCCACAGTGCAACGCTCCGGAAATCAACGCTAGCCTCGGACCATGGATACACCGCCAAATTAATGTGCTTAGTGTGGCCGTGTGCACTCAACTTTATACAATCTGTTTTATAAAACCGGTTTATGTAAAATTGGAATTATCCCGTAGTGTAGATGTACCCTTGCTGACTTAGGGCCAAAGAGGTTAAGCTGACAGGTTCACAAACATGATCCGTTAGGAGTAGAAAACGCCTCAGCCCGAGTTAAGATTTACTTCCATACTGCAGTGGTGAATTCCCTTTACAAGTTTTAGATCAGGGAGAAACTTTTATGCTTAGCAGCAAATGCCAGACAGTTATATGAGCAGACAGCTTGAGTACCAATTGTGACAGAGCCTATCCAATGCCACCAGGAGGTGTACTGAATCCTTAATGGCAGTAAGAACAAACCAGCCTCTTAGGAGGAGGGAAGTTACCTGCCATCTGTTGAATACAAGACTCAGGCCTTGTCGACCTGAGCAAGTTGTGCAAGAGGGCTCCAATTCTGGCCAGAAAGTGAATATTGTAAAATTAAAGCCAATCTTTTTGCTTTAGCTTAATCCTGAAGGCATCCAAACAAGACAGTTCCAGATACTGACACGGGGCAAGAACTTGTGTCTTTTCAGAAAGACAAGACATTATGTTCCCCTCCCTACTCAGTTGAAAGCCATTTATACACGATACTCACTCATGGAGAACAAGTAACTTGTCTCAAAGGAAGTTAAGCTGGAGAGGCAAGTGTGAAAAAACCAAACATCCTTTAGTTAAAAAAGGAAAAGACAGACTGACTTAAGTCCTAGGCTGCTCAGAGTTCTAAACAGGGTTCTCAACAGGGTTCTCTAGTAAGTTTGCCAAGGACACAAACATCTAAAAAAAGCCTGAGTTGGATGGACCAGGAGAGGGCCTTAGTCTGCCTCTGAGTAGCAATCCCAAGGACCCCTCACCTCTGAAGGCCAGAGTGTTGTGTCTGAAGAGGTACTGCTTAGAACTTTGGATTTCTGCCCAGGAGAAGAGACCAGAGTGAGAATCCTGCAGATATGGTATCTTAAATATAGTCTTACTAGGTTCAAGGAAGAATCTCCATATGAAACTCAGTTTCCAAAATTGGTTAGTTTAGATCCTCAGTCCCTGTTCTGGGATCTAAATTAAGTTATTCAAAATCATAACAGATCATTCAGATTCAGTGCACACTTTAAATAAATGCCATTAGTAACAAATTAACACATCTTACAACCTAGAGATGTTACACTAGCAACCATGGCTTGCTCCAGTTAGTGTTTTAAAAAAAGGTTCTCTCCCATTTTAGGAATAGCTGCTGTATGGTGTGCATGTTGGATAGGACAACCAGTAAGAAAGCAAACTCAAGTAAGCTGTAAAATGCCAGCCCCACTAGGTGGATCATGTGATTTACCATAAGCTTGAAAGCAGGGCTTTGGAGTGTGACCTGGCTCTGCTCTGGCTCCAGGCAAAAACCTGCAGCTCCACTCTTCCAGGCTCTGCTCCAAGGCCCTGCTTGAAAGTGCTGAGACAGAGTATGGTAAGAGCTTTAAGGGTTACACCATAGAAGCAAGCTTGAACATAACAGGTTAGGTAAGGAGAAACTAAAGCCAAGTCTCAGAAAGGGGCTGCCCCAATTAGACTGGCCCCCGCAAAGTTTAAACTTTCATATGCTACCATGAAATGTGTTAAGTCAGGTGCTGGATCCTATTGCCGTTTCCTTCTTTGGAAATTTCCCTTGACAATCCTGCAGACTCACAGCTTGTACCTGGTACAGGACAACAGCCCATCTACTAAGTACCACAGGCCATCATGAAGCCATTTGTCTAGCATTCTGCTCCCCCTCAGGGAAGAGCCAAGTGTAGGAGCTCTTTCATCTAGACTTGGAGACCAGAGGTAGGCAAACTTTTTGGACTGATGGCCACATCTGAGATTAGAAATTGTATGGTGGGCAGTGAATGCTCACAAAATTGGGGTTGGAGTGAGGCCTCTGGTTGGGGTGCAGACTCTGGGAATGGGCCAGAAATAAGGAGATCAGGGTGTGGGGTGCAGGAGTGTGCTCTGGGCTGGGATCAAGGAATTCAGAGGATGGGAAGGGTATCAGGGCTGGAGGAGAGGCTCAGGGGTGCAGGCTCCAGGCAGCGCTTACCTCAAGTGGCTCCTGGAAGTAGTGGCATGTCCATTCTCCAGCTCCCATGCGGGGGAGCAGCCAGGCAGCTCTGCAGGCTGCCCTATCTACAGCTCCCATTGGGGTGCCAGAAGGGGCCACTGGTGTGCATAAGAGCTGGAGGGGGGCCATGTTGCTGCTTCTGGCTGGAGTGCAGCAAGCCCTAGGCCCTGCTCCCCAGCAGGAGCTTGAGGGCCAACTTAAAAATTGGTGGGCTGAAGTTTGCCCACCCCGGTGGGGACTATGAACCTTGCCAGCCATAGCTTCTTCAGAACTAGACAGACCCATTCCTTCAATCTTAGCTTTCCTACAGTAGCTATACATTTCTGTACTGTAAATTCACTTCTAACTGGTATGAACCAATGTCTATGTTCAGTGCAAAGTCATCTTAACTTTGAGTTGATTCAGCTTTCCCCAGGTTTGTCTGCTCTAGAGGCTCCACCACATAGAAACAATATTCTACAAGTGACACCCACTTGCAGTACTTCCACAAACTAATCAAGTTCATCTGTACAGACAAGGGAGGAAGAGACTGATACTTTCAGTTGCTCAGATACTACAGTGATGGGTCCATATGAGTATCACTCTTCAAAATGATCAGAGTGAAAACCCATGATCAGTTTCACTTGACTGATGAGGACAATGGACAGTAGTAGAAAACATGAAATGGAGGGAGAAAAGTAAGAGGGGAGGCTGTATAAATGGGTCATATTGCTGTGGGACAGATTGAGCCCCAGCTGGGTCAGTGGGGCATCAGAGCCCTGGAGCTGCAGCACCATGAATTGCTGCTGCAGCAACTCAGAGGAAGGTTCAGCATAGAGAGACTGAGGGCGAGTTAAAACAAGGGACTCTGGTTGTCTAAATGGAGCAGCAGTCAAAATGATAAGAGGAAGACTGGACAAATACAACATGGGGGATAACTGGGAGTCGCACGAAATACTGCTGAACTCAAATCTGGGGGTTATGGTGGACTCATGCAACTTGTGATCAGTAATGTGATGCACTTGTGTAAGAGGCTATATTATTCTAGGATTTATTAACCTGAGTGGCATATTAAGACATGGAAAGTAACCATCCTGTTCTAGCTGAGGCCTTTCTGGTGCTGAGCAGAATATGGTGTCCAGATCTTCCTTGAAGTGCAACAAACTGGAGACATCCTAGAAAAGAACTACAAAAATGAGAGAAGATTTAGAAAACCTAACCCATGAGGAAAGGTATGGTTAGTCCCAAGAAATATGGGGTTGGGGAGTAGAGAAGAGAATGATCAAAGATGATAGTGATCAATTGTTTCCCATATTCACTGAAGGCAGAAGCAGTGATTAGCTTAGTACACAGCAAGGGAGCTTTAGGTTAAATGTCAGGAAAAAAAACAAAACACCTTAGTTGTGGAATCCCTATCACTGGAGGTTTTTAAAAAGTTAAGCAAAATGTTGGGTATGGTCTAGGTTTACTTGGTCCTACTTTAGTGCAGGGGACAGAACTGAATGACCCTCTTGAGGTCTCTTCCAGCCCTACATTTCTATGATTCTGTGTTGGTGGCAATACTAAGGTAAGTTCTAATGGGGGGAGAGAAGAACCACACCCCCTTTGCCAGCTAAATTTCAATGAATCTGCCTATCTAGTGATATAAAATAATTCCAAGCAGTCCATAGATGCTATGAATTTATGGTAGTGAAAGAACCCAGCAGGTAGAGAAATTCTGTAAATGGGCCCTTGTTTGATACAAGTCTTGCAGCAATGATAAAAAGGAACTAACGTGCACAAAAGCTAGCCATCTGCTATTTCTGAGATCTAGCAAAGCAGTATTTTCTCCATCAGAAATAGTCAATCTGCTTGCAGTCTAGCAAAAGCATGATCCTGTTTCTAGGACAAATTCAGGAGATTAAGTGAAACTGCATGTAGGATTATGATCAGGGTTGAAAGTGTTTGAGACTCCCAATTACTTAACAGCAACCCTTCAATGCAGAAGCACACCATTTGGTCTGATACCATGCCTCTATTTCCTCTTCTGATGGGTAAGGATGTGCTGTAGGAGTCAGAGCATGGAAAGATTATATAATTTGACCACTCAACAGCATCTGACATTTAGCCACCCACACATTTTACAGACTGGAAATGGGGGAAAAAGGCTACTTAAATCACAAGAAAATCACACTGCTTATTAGATGATCAGATCTAAAGATATCCAAATACATCAAGGTCACAGTAGCCTGTCAGATGCTGCTAGTGGCCACCACAGTACTAGCTGACCAAAACAAGTTCTGCTAGCTATTTACTATAATCAGAAATCAGTGTTCAAACCCAAAACAAGACTATATGCAATACTGTTTCCACATCAAGCCTGCCAGGACAGAACAAGCCTTGAACATGTTTATTAAAAAAAAAAAAAAGACAGAAGCCTCTGTAATACAAGCCTCAAGACCTTTTCAAGTTAGAAATGTATGACTTAAAGAGTTGTGCAAGAGCCTACTACATTGACACTGAGCTCAGGCATTCATGCAGAGTTAAAGCCACTGCCTCCCTCCCCAGAGAGACCTGGTAGCTTCTCACCTCTAAAAATCAGTTTATTTTGAAACAATTAATGCTTAGGCAAGAAGCACTGGAACATACTGTAGTGTGACATCCCAGTTAAAGTAGCATTAAAATTGATAGTCATGTAGCACTTCTAAGTCTGCATGTTCAGTAACAGATCACATATGATCAAGATATTGCCTCGTTTAGTACAGATGCTCCTTGACTTACACAAGCGTTCATTCTAGAACACTTTGCGTAACTCAAATTTTGC
The DNA here is from genome assembly GCF_007399415.2 of Gopherus evgoodei. Lineage (NCBI taxonomy): Eukaryota > Metazoa > Chordata > Testudines > Testudinidae > Gopherus > Gopherus evgoodei. The sequence continues at coordinate 2,763,988 of NW_022060059.1, forward strand.
ACAAGTCTGAAATGTATCTGACCATTATGCTAAAAAGCCCCCTATTTCTAACTTGGATTTGCATATGTTGGGTTTACATAAGTTGGGGAGCATCTGTGTACCCTGAATGATAGGAATGTCAGCAAGTTCAGAAGCAAACATGGAACTAGAAAAATATCTATACCTAGTCTAAGTCTGTATAAATGATTGCAGCTTTCCAGAGCCTAGTTTAGGATAGTTCCCTTCTTTAAGAGATTGGTAAACTCCTAACAGTAGCATGAATTTGTTAGTTTTAGGACTTATTCATATTCATCAGATGTAATAAAATATTACTTGTTGTGAAGACTAATCCCTTTAATCTGTTGAAAGGACTAGTTCACAGCCAGATAGTACCAAGTACTCTCCTTTGCTTCAGTTGTATATGCTCACACATCAAGAGGAGGTTGCAAGACCCAGTCATTATGTAAAAGTGAAGCGCTCAATGCTTCTAAATCCTCTTCCTGCAGTAGGTATCCAGCATTCACGATACTAACATTAGGCATTAACAAGTTAGAGGCCATGGCTACACTGGCACTTTACAGCGCTGCAACTTTCGCGCTCAGGGGTGTGAAAACACACACCCCTGAGCGCTGCAAGATACAGCGCTGTAAAGCCTCAGTGTAATCAGTGCTGCAGCGCTGGGAGAGCTCCCAGCGCTGCAAGCTGCACCCGTAAGGGATGTGGTTTACGTGCAGCGCTGGAAGAGCTCTCTCCCAGTGCTGGTGCTCCGACCACACTCACTTCAAAGAGCTGCCGCAGCAGCACTCCCGCAGCAGCATCTTGAAATTTCAAGTGTAGCCATAGCCTTAAAGACACCCTTTTTGAATGGCAGAAAGGAAAGGAATGACCCTCCAGGACATTGGTAGAAATGCATCTGACAGACTGCCAGTGTCTGCTCAGATGTTAAGGCACGGACAGACCAGAACAATCCTTATGGTCACCCTGTTTTAGGATAAGTTGTATTAGGCCCTTTAGTTAAATATACATTTCTTTGTTTTAATGTTTAGTTAGTAAGACAGGATCTTGTCTTGCCTCTAATCTCATTAACAGACACATGTTGAAAGCCTGGGCCCCCATGTGAATGGTTCTGGTCACAAGATTTAGTAACCTTTAATTTACAGTGTTTTTGCTCAACATAAAACACTGTTTGTATACTGTTGAAGGTCTCTGTAAGAGACTGTGAATGAGGAGCATATGCATCAAGAAAAGAAGGTGTGAAGGCCATTGTTAAAGTCAGATGGTCAAGAAAGGACTGAAGAGAACCATCAATGCACATCCATAATTGAGGAAGGGCAGATTGACAACCCTGTGGAGGAGGCTGGCACACCTAAAGACAAGGTAATTGATTAAATCAAAATCAGGACAGGATGACCCTCTGGGAGGTGCTTTGACTTGTTATCAAATGATAACACCAATTAAGAAGTAACTGGTCATAAATGACAGAGCAAAATCCATTGACTTCAGAGAAAAATGACTGCAAGAACAGGGTACTTTGCCATGGAACTTTGGCTTTGTCTTGCCACAACTCCAGGAGCACTGGACTGCGACCAACAGAGCCCAGCTCCCCTCTGTGACCAATCTGGCTGGCCACTAGATTGAGCCAGACACTGGCCTGGTAACTATAAAAATCAACTGGCAGGACTGTGTGCATGAGCAAGAGACTGAAAAGCTGCTGTATTCTCAATAAATGCAGCGTATTGCCCTTTTCCCTGAAAACCATCCTGCATGCTTTCTATAAGAACACCACAGTTGGCTCCTACATGAATGGGCAGCCAGGGGCCTCTGCCCCAAGCAATGCCCCTGCAGCTCCCATTGGCTGCAGTTCCCAGCCAATGAGCACTGCAGGGGCAGTGCCTGCTGATGTGACTCAGCAGCACTTACTTCAAGGGGCAGCATACAGGGAGCCTGCACCCAAGCCTCCCCCTCCATGCCCCAACCTTGATACTCCTCCTGACTGGGATCAAGGGGTTTGGAGGGAAGAACTCCAAACCCCTTATCCCCAACCCCACCCTGGAGCCCTCACCCCCTCCTGCACCCCAACCCCAATTTTGGGAGCATTTGTGGCCTGCCATACAATTTCTATTTCCAGATGTGGCGCTCAGGCCAAAAAGTTTGCCCACCCCTTAGAGAAACAGGGTGGGTGAGGTAATATCTTTCTTGCCAACAGAAGTTGGTCCAATAGAGAAGTTTGAGCTTACACAGAATGACCTGAAAAAGCTCTGCGTAAGCTCAAAAGTTTCTCACCACCCAAGCCCATACCCAGGTCAAAGTAAGATTTCTATCTAACGACACTAGAACCTCAGAGTTACAAACCTCTTGGGAATGGAGGTTATTCGTAACTCTGACCACCACCTTATGGTTCTTTCAAGCGTTTACAAATGAACATGGACTTAGAGCTTTGAAACTTTTAAATGGCATTTTTCTTCTGCACAACACTGTCAATTTAAGTGAAACAAAGTTTCCTTACCTTGTCAAAAAAAATTTAAATTGTTTATGTTAAACACCTTACTGTACTATATTTGCTTTTTCTGGCCTCTGCTGCTGCCTCATTGGCATACATCAGGTTCCAAATGAGGTGTGGGGTTGACAGGTCAGTTTGTAACAGGTTCTACTGTACCACCACTTGAGGGAGTGGATTTGCTATAGAGAGAACAAAGCCTTCCATCATTATGCTGCTGAACCACAACAAGCACAGGTTGAGTAGTTTTAGGGGCTCAATTCCTTCCAACTCAACAGAACCTACTCTTCCAAAATGGGTGGCAATGGTTTAAAGGTGTCATTGGGTTTTCAAATTACTCAGAACACTTGGCAGGGTGTGACTATCCAAGCTGTTAAGACCACCACCTTCTGTTTATTCAACTTCTGTGAAATCCTCCTCACCCCAATTCAGCTTCTCTCTCAAGGAAAGACCACATGCCCACCATTTTCTTTCTCCAGCCTTATAAGCCATCCTCTGGCAGATGAGGCTTGGACAGCCATCTAGAGCTACATTATGCAGGAGTCTGACTGTGGGCAGAGTTGCTTCTATACACCCAAGACTGCAGTACAGTGCCTTGACATGACTACCATGGCTGATCCCAACAGTGTTCAAGACTTGGAGATCATAGAATGCGACAGTTGGAAGGGACCTCAGGAGGTCATCTAGTCCAACCTGCTGGTCAAAGCAGGACCAATCCCCAGAAAGATTTTTGCCCCATATCCCTAAATGGCCCCCTCAAGGACTGAACTCATAACCCTGGGATTAGTGGGCCAATGCTCAAATCACTAAGCTATCCCTCCCTGTCCTGCAGGCAACTTAAGTCTGTGCTCCAGCACTTTCTCAGCAATGACTGAAGAGCAATACTAACCATCTGCATCAGTGGTCTCCAACCTTTTTACACCCAAGATTGCTTTTTGAATTTAAGGGCAACCCAGGATCTACCCCATCCCTTCCCCAAGGCCTCACCCCACTCACTTCCACTGGACTGGGGCAGGGGGTGAGATTCAGGAGGGGGTATGAGCTCTGGACTGGAGCTGAGAGGTTCAGTGTGGGAATGGCTCTGGACTGAGTATGGGGCAGGAAGGGGTGAGTGATGCAAGCTCTGGGAGGGCTCTAGTTTGAATGCAGGAGAGGGCTTGGGACTGTTTTAGGGTGCTGGCTCTGAGAGGGGACTTAGGGCTGGCGTGCAGGCAGAGGTTCTGGGATGTGGCTTCCTGCTGGGCAGCACTTCTCTCCTGGGGCTCCTGGTCAGTGGTGCAGTGTGGCTGTTGCCAAGGCAGGCTTCCTGCCTATCCAGGCCCATGCTGCCCCCAGAAGGGAGCCACTGCAGCCCTGGGGGCAGGCAGGCCAGCACTGACTCCATGTACCTCCCCTCTGCAAGCACCAACCCCAAAGCTCCCATTGGGCACAACTCCCTGTTCCTGGGCCATAGGAGCAGGAGAAGGATAGCTCAGTGGTTTGAGCATGGGCCTGCTAAACCCAGGGTTGAGAGTTCAACCCTTGAGCAGACCACTTAGGGATCTGGGGCAAAATCAGTACTTGATCCTGCTAGTGAGGGCAGGAGGCTGGACTCAATGACCTTTTGGGTACCTTCCAGCTCTATGAGATAGGGGTCAGTGCTTGCAGGCAGGGACAGCACGCAAAGGGAGATCTCTACCTCCTCCCACCAGGGCCACACTGGCCACTTTCAGGAACAGTGTGGGTCCAGGGCAGACAGGGAGCCTGTCTTAGCAGCAGCCCCACTGTGCTGCTGGAGATCTTGACTGACCAGTTGGTGACCCCTGATCTACATCACAACACTACTGCAAAGAATAGCATCTACATGCAGAATCCAAAGAAAGTAGCCAAAAGAGGAAACTAAAGGAAGGCTTTGTCTTAATTCAAGGGAGGTAATTATACCCATGAGCACTCGAAGGACCCCACCAATGACTAAGGATTTTTCTGTCTACTGCTTGCAAATGCAGGTATGACATTTTGGACTACTTTATACCAAAAATTATCTCCCATCCAGCAAGGCAGATCTTCCACAAGCCTATGGTACAGCAGAGACCTAGGTGTTTAGCATCCAGATCATGTTGTGTTGGTGACCGAATGAGTTGCCCCATCTGCAATGTACATTGCAGAAGAGCAGTAACAGATACTTAAGCATTTTTTTATTGACTGATTTAAAATTCAGTTGTACAAAGTTGGGGCTCAGAATTAAATGGCAGCATGTGAAATGCCAAAGTTAAAGCTTTATAACTATTAACAAATGTCAAATTATACAGTCACTCTTTAAATTGGAGAGACATTTTCAAGAAGCATCTCCCACTTTGCCTAAGTTTCAGTGGAATTTTGCCCATTTGTGTACGCAGTGAAACTGATGTTTGACATCTAAAAAATAAAAATGTAATCCTTCCAACATTTTTATCTGAAGATTTTTGGAGGCAATCTACAAATGGAAGTATGAAGAGGCTTGCTAGTTTCTGCTTGTGTAATGATCATTTTAAAAGATGTTGTTAATTCACCTGCCTACTTAAGGAATATCTGCACATATTTTGAACTAAGCAAGGATGACTTGTAAGAGTCAGACACTGGAGTAAAAATGGCTATTCATAGCTTGGAAAAGTTGTAGTATAATGCAATGGTTTACATACTATTTGGTCAGTGGCCTTTGCCATATTTACAGTTTTACTTAACAGAACTAAATCTAGACTTTTCAAACAAGTTAGTATCACACCAATGTAGTCCTCTGTCTATACAGTAGAATGAAGGACTGGGTGATTGTGCAAAGCCAGTGAAGAATTCACTGCTTTGAGTTTACTGGCTGAAGGTGATGGGAGTGGTTTCCTTTAGATTTTCCCATATATGAAGTGAAAGACTGTTCCCCATGGCTTTTTATTCTACAAAAAGAAGGAAGTTCCTAGAAGGTCACAGTGACAGATTTGCTCAATGCTTTGATTAACGCATTAACTCATTGGACTGAAGAACACATACCTCAGAAGAGCTAGCTGGTTAACCAAGGTTTACATTTATACTGACATTTACAATTTGTTGAAGTCTAGTCTGTCAAGTACTAACAGCCAAAGTTAATCCATATCTTTAAGTGATCTAAATTTAAATAATTTAGGTTGGATGGAATTTAGTTACTAGTTTTAAAGGTGACTATTGCTTCATAAGCCTGAGAACACTTACTAGTAGTCATATGACCCCTGTATCCACCAACAGCTCTGGGGTCACTCACTAAGTTAGAAACTCACTCATTACTCAGATTTACAGTAAGTGGTAAATTTTTGCCCTGGTCTCCTGAATTGAGGATACCAGCTATTATATATCAAACACTTACATGCCCCTCTTTGCAAGGCTTCCATTGGTCAGAAATGTGGACATCTATTCAGTCATATGGAGACAGCCTCCCCCCTGCCATTACAGCAGCATTGTCCTTACAATATATTTGCGAGGAAAAGCCTTCTCAAGAGGGCACCTGCACCAAGTGTCCTAGCAAGATGCTTCTAGCTAGTTCAGGCCATCCGCATTAGGAAAGAATTGTGCGTGGCAAAGAGCCTACCAGCCCCTACACCCTCCCTGCAGTAAGATGACCAGCCGGGGGCTTCTCCACCGGTTGAGACTCCCCAGTGACGTCAGCCTCAGACCCTCTGCATCTCACCCTGGAGCCCCCTCCCTCCGGAAGCTTTCGAGCGCCCCCGGTAGCCCGGATGGAGCAGCTGGGAAGGGTTGGCGGCAGAAGGCGGAGAGAGCCGAAGAGCTTCGGCAGAGGGGAGCCGCAGCAAGCGACGGGAACTGCAGGCTCGGAGGGGTCCGCCCCCGTCGTAACAATCCGAAAGCCTAGAGTATGGGCCACCCCCGCCCATACCATGCCCATGGAGCGGACAGTGGCGTCCCAGCTGCCTTCCGGGGGAGTCGCTCCTGCCTCCCAGACAGCCCGAAGTGTCAGCACCCCGGCGGGCGGCGCTGCCCCGAGGCGCCCGCAGAGTGCGGCAAAAGGGGCAGCCGGGGGCGAGCCCGACCTCCACCCCTGCAGCACTGCCGAACAGCAAGCCCTCTGCCACCCACCCCCCGCCCGGCAGCTGTCACTCCCCAGGTCCCTGAACCGCGAGCCTCCCCTACACCCCATCGCGGGGCTAATGCAGTCATCGCCTCCCACTCCTCCATAAGGGCGCAGGCTCCGCCGGCACCACGCACCCCCCCGCGGCGAGGGAAAGCAGCTACCGCCCCCGGACCGCCGAGCTCGGGAGGGGAAGGAACGGGGGTCTCACCGCTGAAGACCATGGCGGCAGAGGCGCCCATCACGGCGAAGAAGGAGGCGTACTCGGGAGCGCTGCTTTCGGACATGGCTGGGCGGTGCTGGGCCGGGGTCGCTGCTTGCGCGCTGCGGACGATCTCCCTCTGCCTCGCGGCTCCGGCTCCTCCTCAGACAATGCTCAGCGAGGAAACCGCGGAGGCCGCGCGGGGACGGGGCACAAGCCGAGCTGGAGGGGTCGGACGCGGGGAGCGATGGCAGCCCTGGCGCTCGGCTGGGTGCCTACTGACGTGCGCTGCTTGCCGACGCTGCGCTCTAAATACCCAACCACCGCAGGACAAAATGGCGGCCGCCTACCGGTCACGTGACCCGCCCGCTGGCGTTCTCTTCTTCCCCCGCCCCTCGGGGATCAGACCACAAACAGCCAGGTGGGTTTCACGCCTCACTCATGGACATGCAGACGCCATTCCCCAGCCTACAACACCATCAAGCACATTATCCCGCTTTACAAACCAAACATGGTCCCATCCATCGGTCTCCAAGCGGCGTGAGAGGGGATCTTAATATCATCTTCCCCCTTCTCCCTTGCGCAGATGGTTTAGTCCACTCTTACTTCACTTCCTCCCGGCGATGGGTCCGCCGCGTCGGCTACAGCTGAGCGTGATTCAGCTCACATTAGCATATGGGGCGTGTCTATCACAGTAGGCCCCTCCCCTCTTCGAGCTGCGAAGAAATAAGGACTGGGGGGTGGGGGCGTTTTTCTTGGGGTTCAGGAAGTAGGGGAAGGGTAATGATCTACGTCAGAGCAAGTGCAGCGCAGGGGGCAATTGCCTAGGCCAGTGGCCAGGATCCCCAGCTCTTTCCTGGCCAGCAGAATGCTGCAGAGGCCTGTGTGGGGAGGGGGTTAGAGATGCTGGGCTGCTGAGCATGTAGAAAAGTGGAGGAAACGCTTTCATTATTACATGTATAGGTGACAGCCTGCTGGGCACCTTATAGTCATAAGACCGGCCACACTGGGTCAGACCAATGGTCCATCTAGCTCAGTATGCTATCTGCTGATCGTGGCCAATGCCAGGTGCCCCAGAGGGAATGACCAGAACAGATAATTATCAAGTGATCCATCCCTTGTCACCCAGTCCCAGCTTCTGGCAAACAGGCTGGGGACACTCAGAGCATGGCATTACATCCCTGCCCATGCTGGCTAAATTGATGGATCTATTCTGCATGAATTTATCTAGTTCTTCTTTGAATCCTGTTATAGTCTTGGGCTTTACAACATCCTCTGGCAAAGAGTTCCACAGGTTGACTGTGCATTGTGTGAAGAAATACTTCCTTTTGTTTGTTTTAAACCTTCTGCCTATTAATTTCATTTGGCGACCACTAGTTTTTGTGTTATGAGAAGGAGTAAATAACTTCCTTATTTACTGTCTCCACATCAGTCATGATTTTATAGACCTCTATCATAACCCCCCTTAGTTGTCTCTTTTCCAAGTTGAATAATCCCAGTCTTCATGGTCGGTGGGTTGCATAGGCTGGGGGAGGCTCTTCTTCCCCAAACAGCCAGGCGTGGCCCCATCCCCTGCTGTGACCACTCCGTGTGTGTGGCTCTGGTCCTCCAACTCCAGCCCCCAGTGCTCCAGATGGGGTTGGGGAGGTCGGGGCCTTGCCTCGTCCACCTTCCTGGTGCTCTGGTGGCTGGAGCCAAGCACCACCCACGCTCCAGGGCTGGGAAAGCTGGGGCCATGCGCCACCCTCCCTCCTGCACTCCGGAGCTGTGGAGTCTGGGCTGCCCACCTTCCCGGCGCTGGGGAGGCTAAGGCCATGTGCTGCCCACCCTCCCATGCTCGAGGCTGGGGCTGTGTGCTGCCTATCCTCCTGGTGCTCCTTTGGGGCTAGGGGGCTAGTGGGACTAGGCCAGTGGCTGCGGTAGGGGAGAAGGGGGGACAGAAGGGAGGGGCTCGGGGATCCAGCGGGGGGTGGAAGGAGCATGGCCTCGGGCAGAAGGGGTAGGGGTAGGGGCAGTTTGCATGCCACCCATACCAGTTTTATTAATCTGTCCTCATATGGAAGCTGTTTCATACCCATAACCATTTTTATTGCCCTTTTCTGTACCTTTTCCAATTCCAATATATCTTCTTTCAGATGTGCATACCATGGATTTATATAGAGGCAATATGATATTTTCTGTATAATTATCTATCCCTTTCCTAATGATTCCCAACATTCTATTCACTTTCTTGACTGCTGCTCCACATTGAGTGGATGTTTTCAAAGAACTATCCACAAGGACTCCCAGCTCTCTTCCTAGAGTGGTAACACCTGTTTTAGACCCCATCATTTTATATGTATAGTTGAGATTATGTTTTACAATATGTATTACTTTGCATTTATCAACACTGAATTTCATCTGCCATTTTGTTGCCCAGCCACCCAGTGGGTCCAGTGGGAAGCCTGATGATATTACAGTACCCATAAGGAGCATGCAGACAAAGGATGGATGAGGGTGGGTGTGCAATACAAGGCTTTGCTGACTTTATTTCTTTTGCTTAAACTGGGACACCCCGATACTCCCTCTCCAGGAGCCTCTGCTCTTTTCACCCCTACTAGTGAGACTAGATAACACACCACCCCCATTTCCTCCACCTTTACTACTGAGGCTGGATGGTATCTTGCCACGCTCTCCAACCCCCAACGAACTAAGGTCCAGTTGACAGAAAGTGGCCACAAGGGAAAGTCCATCCGAACAGGGATCTGGATGGGCAAATAAAACTGTTCATACATCCCTCAGAACCAGGGACTGACTCTGTTGTGGGACTCCAAGCAAGAGTGGTCCAAGGAAGGAATTGGTTGGAGGGCTTTGTTCTATTCTATTCAGGATCTTATACTTCCCTCATAGCTATAACGTTGTCCCCTATTCCCATCCTGCTAGTGGAGTAGGGAGGAAATCAGGCTGATGGGGCCACCATTGATGTGGGAAGGAAATGGGAGTTTCTTCTCCCCAAGAAACACTTCTCTTCACTCCTGACTGGGAATCACGCATTCTGGGTTGTAGTCTTAGCTCTGCCACTAACTTTGTGTGCAACTTTGGCTATGTCACTTAAGCTATGTCTACACTAGCACTTTTGCTGGCAAAACTTTTGTCAATTAAGGGTGTAAAAAAAAAACCCTGACCAAGAAAAGTTTCATTGACAAAAGTGCATGTGTGGACAGCGCTGTCAGTGGGAGAGTGTCTCCTGCCAACATAGCTACTGTTGTTTGTTGAGAGTGGTTTAATTATGCCAGCAGGAGAGCTTCCCTCCCGCCCCTTCGGCATAGAGCAGCTACACAGGAGACCTTACAGCAATGCAGCTGCGGCAGTACAGCTGTAAGGTCTCTAGTGTAAACATAGCCTTAGCTTCAGTTTCCATATCCATGAAATAGGGATAATAATAGTCATCTGGCATTTCTGCACAAAAGATACCCTTACCCCCACAGAACTTCTGAGGTGCTCTCAACTGTCTCTTGGTGGGTATATTCCTTTTTCTGAATCTGTGCCATGATCTTCCCAATGCTACCACTGTTTTCAGCCTGTATTCTCCACTGCTATGTTAGCACTACTACAAAGCAGCCATCTTTGATTCCCTTTACCTCTGCCCTGACACCTATCTTCCAGTGTCCTACATATTTGTCTCTCAGTGTTTTCCATTCAGATTTTAGCCAAGATGGAGTCTGTTGGGTTTTAAACATTTTATTATCACATCACTGAAATGTGGTAGGACCCATATCAGGTTAGCTCTTTTGAAAGGAGAGCTGCTCTTCTTTCAAATCGAGAGGTATCGTCTTTGTCATACTCCTGATGTTCCAAGCAGCAATCTTTAGTGCTTTTTCAGTTTTCTTTGGTTTTTGACCACACTGAGGAAGATCCACCAGCTGCAGTAAGCTAGCCAGATTTAATTTGGGCAGGCAGTGTTTGAGGCACCTTTTCTATCCCCTTTCCTTACAAAGGGAGAGCAGTGCAATCCTAAAAAGGGCTGCTCTGTCACCTGGGGTGTTGCTGAGCTTCCTTGCTGCCCTTGGGTCAGGGATGGGTGACCAATGACCCAGGCCACCTTTGTTCAGGCTTGGGGCTATGACTGCCAGGAATCATCTTCACCTGTCGCTTTACCACTCCCTCATTGCCACAGGACTTTTGAAGAGAGATGTGCATGAATGACATGTGCGTGAAGTTGATTAAAATGGGAGAGTCGTTGCACTGGGACAATCCCATTTTCTTGGCTGCTGAAGCTTGGCCCAGTAACACAAAGGCTGTTACAGCTGGAGGCTTCTTTAGCTGCAGTGGATAGCCTTCTGTAGTGCCTCATCATGCCTTTTGCCTTTATGTTGCTGCACAGCTTTTCAGGCCGTTGGACCAATATATTTTGCCTTGGCTACCAGAACAGTCTTCATATGTTTGGGAGGACAATCCCTAAATCACCGTCAGTTTCCACACTTCCGGTTACCCTCACCTGGTTTAGCCCTCCTGCTAAGTCAGTTTAACAGGGTGTGACATTGTTGCATACTTACAGGTACTTGGAGCCACAGGTGAAAGCTGGGTGTACAGAGAGGACCACAGAGGAAAAGAACCTCTCAAGGAGTGCAGCAGTTCAAATCACTCAAAGGTATTACCTCTCCCATACACCCCTACAGTGTAATTAACACACACATACTCTCAGCCAGATTGCAGAGTAATTTACGCATGATTTAACAACAATCCTGAATCCTTTCAAAATTATACAGCAATACAGCACAGCCTGAAATATAATTTTATTTCATTGAATCAAAATGCGTGAATAAAGTTTTAAAATTACTCTAATTCTGGTCAGCTTGTAGCTGTTTATCATCATTCATTTCATTTATTAACATTTCACAGTCCATCATATCTCCACTCCAACTCTTAAATAATAGTACTATAAGAAATCCATGGTCATCTACCAGTTGTCGTGCCTCTGCTGCACACCTTTTTGAACCTCACAGTGAAGGGAGACAGAACTCAGATCCTCCTGCTCCAAAAATCCAGGCTTCATGAGGAATCGCTCATATCTATTAACAGTGTGGGGCTGATAGCACACAGCTGAGTAGCTCTGATTCTGTTCAGTAGAGGGCTGTGATATGCACTCATGCTAGCCAGTTCCTTCTGGGCCTCATCTAAAATCTATTTAGATCAATCAAAACAGTGGACATTGGATCAGGCCCCATCATATTCTCTCTCTCAACTAACAACCATGCAACAAAATAGTTGAAAAATATACAGTAAGGGGAAAGAGACTATATAAGGACACATAACCAAGGGCTACATGGTGCTCTGCCAGAGAACCACACTTAACATGTATGATATGGAAGATGTTGCAGCCAGCTTCAATTATGCACATGCAGCCACAGAGACTATGGGTTCCAGCATGCAGTCCTGCATCTTAATTCAATCATCCTTTCTCTCAGATCTAGGTGTAGCATTGTATGCTGGGACCTGTAGTTTGTTATTATTGTTCCCAAAGGTCTCAATTGCGATCAGGACTCCATTGTGCTAGGCAGCAAACTCTTACGTAGACAAGCAGAGCTTAAGGATAATTAACCTGTAGAATAATTTATCTAGGGAAGTGGTAGATTTTCCATCACTTGGAGTCTTTAAAATCAAGACTCGGTGTCTTTCTAAAACATATGCCCCAACTCAAACAGAGTTTGTGGTCTTGATGCAGGAATTGCTGGGTGAGGTTCTCTGGCCTGTGTTTGCAGGAGGTCAGGCTAGATGATCAAAGCAGTCCCCCTGGACTTAAAATCTATGAATCTTATAGTCTAATTAGAAATGAGGCACAATAAGTGAGTGTGGCAAGCAAAAGAAGGGCAGGTTGCGGGTGGTGAAGATAGGAAAATGCAATCACAAAGGTTGGCTATGTGCACAACTCCATATTTCCCAATCATCTGAAAGTTGAAAAGATATCAATAAAATTGTCTCTCCCAGACTGCTGCATTACTTGAACATCCTTCATTGGCTGATGTTAGGGGGCTTATTCCTTCACCCTCCTACTTCCCTGGTCCTTCTCGCATGAACAGAGAGCAACAATACCCGAAGTCCAAAGGCGCAAACAATTCGATGTTTATTGGGGTGAACTTCCAGCAAGCACAATTCCAGTTTCCTTTCTTAGTGTCCCCCTTCCCAGCTCTGACACCACAGAGCCTTGCCTGTGTCCCCGTTCCTGTTCCCATCCCCTGTTCCCATTTCCCCCTTTAGCAAAACATGATCCCAATTCCCCCAGTCCCAGTCCCAGTCCCTGTTCCTATTCCCCCCCCACTTCCTGGTTGACTTCAGACTATATAGCAAAACCTGAGTTTTGCTTAGCTATTCCTTAACCAATCATTTTACTGAAATTTAACTAACCAATCCTAACATATTGTAACATGGTTATTTAACCAATTATACCCCATCACTTTAATTGGTTTACACCCAACAAAATTAATTATGCAGTAGACAGAAACAATTACAGAACCAGACAGAGACCATGCAAATAAACATACAAAACAATACAGAAGTGAGGATTTCACAACTACATCTATACAGACATAAGGGTTCTCCAGCTGTGTCTATTGATAAGTGAGTTCTTGCCAGACAGGATGCGATCAAACTAAGTTTCCTTTTACATCTTCTAGGCTCATCCCTTTCTCTGGAGGTGATAGGAATATCAGGACAGGATTGTATTCCTAACAGCCCAATAGCACCTTATTTCAATGTGACTAGTTTGGAATGTGAGGATGTGACCATACACTTCCCAGCTTATGGCTGCCTAACTACATCTTAGCTGAAGGCCTTAGCCTGTCACAGTAAGAGAAGGCCATTACACAGACAGTGATTTTGATTCTTTCTTTTATACCTCTGTAACTAGCTAAGTGATAAGAATATACCTAAATTCTTAAAGTATAGGCCTTTGCAGACAGACCTGAATATCTATATCCTAACAGCTGATCTCATGTAGGCATCATGGAGAGGGTACTTCTGTAGGAGCAATGTGAAGGGCGGGAGGAGAGAGGCCTTACAAATTAATTCAGGAAGTGTGTTTCATATATAATGAGCATTTTGGAAGAAAGCACAAAGGCAGTTGAGGGATAAGCAGGCAAATGTATGTACAAAGCTGGCTTACTGTTATTTAAGGGTTGGATTGGAGATATGATGGACTGTGCAATGTTAATAAATGAAATGAATGATGATAAACAGCTATAAGCTGACCAGAATTAGAGTAATTTTAAAACTTTATTCACACATTTTGATTCAATGAAATAAAATTATATTTCAGGCTGTGCTGTATTGCTGTATAATTTTGAAAGGATTCAGGATTGTTGTTAAATCATGCGTAAATTACTCCGCAACCTGGCTGAGAGTATGTGTGTGTGTTAATTACATTGTAGGGGTGTATAGGAGAGGTAGTACCTTTGAGTGATTTGAACTGCCATGCTTCTTGAGTAGGGAACAACAGAATTGTGAAGGGTCTTCAGTTTGATGCAGATGGGAAACCAATGGAAAGTATCAAAGATGGTGTCATAAACATACAGCTAAGGGTAGCATAAAATCCCTCCTTTACCTGTAAAGGGTTAAGAAGCTCAAATAACCTGGTTGGCACCTGACCAAAAGGACCAATGAAGGGAGAAGACTCTTCTAAATCTGTGGGGGAAGGTTTTTGTTTTGTCTCTCTTTGTTGTTCTCTCCAGGTCAGCAAGGAACCAGGGCAGGGAAAATACATGTCCTAAAGCCATACCTGAACTAAGCAGCTAAGATTACAAATTGTAAGTAATAGGATGGAAATGCGTTAGATTATCTTTTATTTTAGCTTGTGAATTTTCCCTATGGTAAGAGGGAGGTTTATTCCTGGGGTTTTTTTTCGTAACTTAAAAGTTTTGCCTAGAGGGGAATCCTCTGTGTTGTAAATCTTATTACCTTGTAAAATTACCTTCCATCCTGATTTTACAGAGGTGTTTCTTTTGCTTTTTTCTTTATAATAAAGTTCTGTTTTGAATAATCTGATTGGGTTTTTAGTGTCCTAAAAACCCAAGGGTCTGGTCTGTGCTCACTTTGGTTACCTATTTGGTTGGTATATTATTCTCCAACCTCCCTAGGAAAGGGGTTAAAGGGGTTTGGAGGGATATTTTGGGGAAACAGGAACTCCAAGTGGTCCTTTTCCTGAATCTTTGTCTAACTCACTTGGTGGTGGCAGCGATACCGTCCAAGGGCAAGGAAGAATATGTGCCTTGGGGAAGTTTTTAACTTAAGCTGGTGGGATATACGCTTACGGGATCTTTCATGCGGGTCCCCACATCTGTACCTCAGAGTTCAGAGTGTGGAGGGAACCCTGACAGATGGGGTCACACTGGAGCAAAAGACTGTGAAGATGACCTTAGCAGTTACATTTTGAATGGATGGCAGATGGGACAATGTGTGTGTAAGGGAGGATGAGGTTGCAATAGTCAAGATGGGAGACACTGAGGATATGAACTAGAGTTTTTGTGCTGTGGACAGAAAGAAGAGGCTATATTTTTAAAATTTGTGTAGGAAGCTGCAGAAAGCTTTGGACATGGATGGGAAGTGTGGGCCAAGAGAGAGGGAAGCCTCATCAGACATGACTCCGTAGGTTAAGAGCCTGAGTGACCAGGAAGTGTTGTCAAAGGTGAAGAAAATATGCAGGGAGAGGGGGCTTCAGGAGAACAGATAAAGAGTTCAGCTCTGGCCATGATAAGTTTAAATTGTTGATGAGGCATCCAGGAGGTGTCAGAGAAACAGGCTAAGATATGGAGTTGGATGGCAGAAGATAGGTCAGGAGTGGAAAGGTGAATTTCCAAGTCATCAGCATAAAAACAGCATATAAATCTGTGTGAGCGGATGAGATCTCCAAAGAGAGGATGTAAAGCAAAAAGAGCAGTCTGCCAGGGATGAAGCCCTGTGGTCTACGCAGAGCATGGGAGAGGAGTGGTCCCACAAAGATGCAGAGGGAACAGCCACAGAGGTAGAAGGAGAACCAAAACGGAAGCATCACAAAAGCCGAGTGAAGGCAAGATTTCGAGGAGAGTATGTGGATCATGTCAAAAGCACCTGAGGAGTCTAGGAGTATGGCATAGAGGCTGAGATTTGGCGATGAGCAAGTCTCCAGAGACCTTGGAAAGAGCAATTTTAATGGAGTGAGGAAGGCAGTGGGTGCATGTAGCGCGTTCCGAGGTGAAGGGGAAGAGGAAGATAGGGTGGTACTTGGACAGGTAGATGGGATCAAGGGTGGGTTTAGTGAGGATAGAGAGGCCAGAGTGTGTTCGTGCTGTGAGGAGAAGGAAACAGAAAGTTTGGCTGTTTGGGCCCCAAAAGGCCGTGTTTGGCCCACGGCCAGCACTTAGGAGGTCAGAGAAATGATAAGGGATTGGGGTTCCTGCCTGGTGTCTTAGCCCTCTGGATATGAGTGGTGGCTAATCCACTGGCTGCTCCTCCACTGCTTTCTAGAAAAGCTGAGAAATTATTACTGCAAATTCTCACAGCATGGACATCAGCATGGTTCTGTCCCATCAAGGCATTGACAAGCTCTTGCTGCGCCAGAAAGAGGTAACACAGAGCAAGCTTCATGGAGTACATGGGAGGTAGGGTCTCCTCAGAACTGCAGTGGTCATGAGAGAAACCTGCAGGGAGGCAGATGGGGGAGTAGAAGGGAATGGGCCCTGGGGGCTCATTTAGAGTCATCCCAAAACAGAGCTTGCAGGTGGAGAGGTTAGGGGCTCAGCATGGGCAGGATGTGCCCTTTTTTAAACTCCTGAAAACCACTTCCTAACTGTAGTCAAACTGTAATAAAAGCAAATGGGAGGTGTCCATTCTGAACTCATTTTTCTAGGGATTAACCTGAAGGGGAAGAGGCCACTTGGGAGGCAGTAATGTAAGCGGTGATTCTGCCATTTCAATTCTTGGATTATGAGGCAAGAACAAATTCCAGCCACACCATTAATGAAGGCCCCTGTTACCATTGCGGCGTGGCATGGGTGTGGATTGATGCTGGAACAGGTTCTCTACTGCACAGTTACTGCCCTGTGCCCTACATATTTACAACATTTTTCAGCTCAGGCCCGAATTCAGCAAAGCATGCCAATATGTGCTTAAGTCCAGTGGGACGTGCTTAAAGTTAAAGTGCCTTGTTGCCTTGAGGCCTTAGTTAGCCAGAACAAATTTAACTACAAAGTGTTCATATATTGTACCAATGCTACAGTGTGATTTTCAAAGCCTCCACAGTCAATATCAAATCCAAACCAGCACTCAAGGCACTTCTCACTGAGGCTATTTTCCTACCAAATTTTAGCTTTCCGCCACAGCTGATCTGGTGCATGAGCTGTTTTTACAGGTCACAATTTACACTTTTATAATGGGAAAACTACTCTGTTTTTTTCACAGGGACTTCGGAGAGTTGGGCTGAGTTCCTGGCTCTACCATACACTCTCTCTGTGACTTTGTCCTAGTCACTTCATATCTCTGGGTTTCATTTCCCCTGCTGTAAAATGGGGATAATAGTTAGAGCCAGTCAGGAATGTACAGACTAAATGTTTTCTTCATCAGAAAAATGCAGATTTGTTGAAAGAGAAATGTTGTGTGGGAAAAGGTTGGTTCAGACACATTTTTTTATGAACAATTTTTTATTTTTTCTGCCCCAAAATCGCAAAATGAAACATTTTGACATTTTCAGAATGAAAACATTCTGTTTTTCCATTTGAAATGACTTTTCATTTGGACATTTAAGCTATTTATAGTAAAAATAAAATAAATGTTTTGATTGCCCTAAATCAAATGTTTTAGGATTTTTGGTTCAGTAAAATTTTGAGATTTGTAATTTTTGTCCCAATTTGGGACAGAAAATCCATTGAAATCTTGAAAATTTTCATGTGACAGGAAAACCATTTCCTGCTCAGCTGTAATAGTAATATTTTCTTCTTTCACCCTTTATCTGTCTTGTCCATTCAGATCGTGTACTCTGTCCTTCGCTATGTGTATGAACAGTGCCCAGTCCAATGGGACCCTGAGGTGCCTCTAGGCAATACTGGAATGAATAAATAAATAAATACAAATAATAGTTTAACTACTTTCCAAAAGCTTCATCCTCAAGCAGAGACCAAGTCTGGCTAACTTCAGCCTTAGAGGCAAAAGTTTCTGAAAATTTAGTCCAATAAAAGAGGGGACTAGAATGAAAATGCTTATGCAACCTTAGCTACAGCAGTCATGGTTGCTAGCACAATAATAAGACACTCTGTTATAAGACCTGCATTGAGCCTGAGAAATTCTCTTTATTTTCAGCTGCTGTCACTATCCTGCATTTAATATTCCTAGTAACACAGGCCACTCTTGGAACTTGTAGTGAGTGTGTAATTACATTCCCTGGCTGATCTTTCATCCTGCTGGAGATAATGGCCTTTGCAAAGATTCTGTAAGCAACCCAAGGGGAAGAGGGAATGAGACTGGAAAGAATGAGGAAGGAAGCTCTGGGGCATGTGTGTGAAATGAAAAGCACAGAATATTTCTTATATTACAGATCTGGCTATGTCGTTCTGGGCTTTGACTATGTTCATACACATGGGAAAAACCCAGCACCAGATGTGTGCAGGATAGACAGCACCTGGAGACAGTCTGGTCTAATAGAAAGCAGATTGGATTAGGACTCAGTTCTCTTTGCTCTGCCACTGATCTTCTGTGTGACCTTGGGCCAAGTCTCTTTCCCATCCCACCTTTTGTCTGTTTTGTCTATTTAGATTGTAATCTCTTTGGGGCAAGGGCTGCTTCTCACTCTACGCTTCTATCATGCTTAGCACAAGGGGGCCCTGATATCAGTTGGGGGTGGGGAAGGGCTCTAGGTGCTGTTGTAATACTAATAAATAGTAAGAATCCAGAAGTGAGTTTTCTTCAGAATGGAGACCAGGGAGGAGGATGGTGATACCATGGGCCATTTTGCTCTAGTGGTATGGACTCTCCACTCACCAGTATCCACAGCTAGGTTTTCCTCTACCATGGCAGTTCTCAATCTGAAGACTAGTTCAACTGTTACCCATGCAGGATATCATATACCTCTATTCCTCTTGTACCAAATGGGCCATGATTGTCATGGGGTAAGAGAAGAGACATACAAACATGCAGTGCAGGAGAGTAATGCTAACTGTACCGTATCATTCACACACAACATGGTGTGCAGGCTGCAGTGCATATGGTAAGCACTCCTGCTCCAGGGGCCAATGGGAAAGTATCATAGACTATCAGGGTTAGAAGGGACCTAAGGAGGTTATCTTGTCCAATGCCCTGCTCAAAGCAAGACCAATCCCCAGACAGTTTTTTACCCCAGTTCCCTAAGTGGCCCCCTCAAGGATTGAACTCATAACCCTGGGTTTAGCAGGCCAATACTCAAACCACTGAGCTATCCCTCCCCACCATTGAAGTGCTACTCATTTATGGCTTCTTCCCAGGCTACAGTGGGCATGGTGCATGGCAGGAGGACATAGGCTATGTCAGCATGGAATTTGCACTGATGAGAGAGGTCCTGTCTGGCTATCTGTGAGCTGATCGACTGTCAGTGCTGGCATCACATTAAGCCCAGTTTAAGATGGTGGGCACAGGCCTGTGGAGGCATAGGAGAGATGGCGAGCTTGCAATGGGTGCCAATGAACCTGGTAGCCACATGAGACCATAACCATGGTGTTACTGTTGGAAAAGACTTATTTATTAATTATTTTTATTATTATTATGGTAGCTCCTGGAGGCTCCAGCTGAGATTGCTGGGTGAGAGACAGTGCCTGCCCTGAAGAGCTTACTAGCTAAATAGGCACAACAGACACAGGGTGACATAGAAACAGGCAGAAAGTTGGTGTGACTTGTCTCTGATCACACAGCAGCTCAGTAGCAGAATGAATAGGTGAAGGCCCTAGACATGAAGCTCCAATTTCACACATGCCACTTATATTTCTCCCCCAGCTGAGCTCCTGAGTCCTCCTGCTGCTTTGAGCTGCAGGCAAGGTAAGTGGGGGGCTGTGAGCTCCAGGGCCGTTGGGGGGTGGGGTGGCAATTTTCCCCAGGCCCTGCAGGTGCCCTCAGCCCCACGAGTATGTCTCCCTTCACCTTGGCCCCTCCCCCACGTCCCCCCCACCCCTTAAATCAGGGCTTTTTATAGGGAACCGGTTGTTAAGATTTTGGCAGCTCATCACTGGACTTAAGTGATTACAGAGCCCAAAGAATGAAAAAACTGGGACGGTGCCTGTTACAGGGTCCATGGGGTACAGCCTCGACTGTGGGACTGCTGAGCCCTCTGTCCCACCAACCTGGGCTGCCTCTCACATGGTGATGCTGATGTCAAGCTAAAAATCTCTGACATGTACTGCACTTGCACAGACATCCACAGGCAGGGACACACCCAACTGTGTTACATGAACTATCTCCCAGCCACTCATGAACCATCCATAGAGAGGCTCCAGCCAATTCCCCCCAGCTCCAGCACTACACCCCAGGACTGTACCATCTTACACTGCTCAAGGCTCCCGTGGGCAGTGCAAGTTCATTAGTTTGCCACTCCCTCAGTGTGGAGTGGATACACATTAGCCTTTGTAAACTGAGCTGAAATTTCCGAAACACTTCAACCAAAACTCCTGGTTTTAGGTAAAATATATATCAGGTTTATTAATTACAGAAAGATAGATTTTAAGTGATAAGCGATAGGCATAAAGGTCAGAGTTAGTTACCTTACAAAAACAAAAAGTAAACATGCAGTCTAAGTTCTACAAGCTAAGCAGGATTTGAATCAAGAAGTGTCTCACTCTGACAGATGGCACAAGCAGGTTACAGTTCCTCAATGCACAGGCTGGACTTCCTTTGCAGCCTGGGACTAACCTCCCTAGATCCAAGTCTTTGTCTTAGGCCTGGTCTACACTATGAGTTTATTTCGAATTTAGCAGCGTTAAACCGAATTAACGCTGTACCCGTCCACACAACGAAGCCCTTTATTTCAATATAAAGGGCTCTTAATATCAATATCTGTACTCCTTCCCGACGAGGGAAGTAGCGCTGAAATCGGTATTGCCATTTCGAATTAGGGTTAGTGTGGCCGCATTTCGACGGTATTGGCCTCTGAGACCTATCCCACAGTGCACCATTGTGACCGCTCTGGACAGCAATCTGAACTCGAACTCGGACGGGTAGACAGGACAAGCCCTGCAAACTTTTGAATTTCATTTCCTGTTTCCCCAGCGTGGAGAGCTGATCAGCACAGGTAACCATAACCATGCAGTCTGAGAATCGAAAAAGAGCACCAGCATGGACTGTGTGGGAGGTACTGGATCTGATTGCTATATGGGGAGAGGATTCTGTGCTAGCTGAACTATGTTCCAAAAGACGAAATGCCAAAATATTTGAAAAAATGTCCAAGGGCATGATGGAGAGAGGACACAATAGGGACTCACTACAGTGCCATGTGAAAGTTAAGGAGCTCAGACAAGCCTATCAGAAAACCAGAGAAGCAAATGGAAGGTCTGGGGCAGGGCCGCAGACATGCCGCTTCTACGCTGAGCTGCATGCAATTCTAGGGGGAGCTGCCACCACTACCCCACCCCTGACCATGGATTCTGAGGAGGGGTAATCTCAGCCATGCCTGAGGATTCTGCAGAGAGAGAAGATGAGGAGGTGGGGAGGACGACAAGCTTGCGGAGAGCACACAGCACTCCGTTCTCCCCTACAGCTAGGATCTTTTTCTCAGCCTGACTGAAGTACCCTCCCAACCCTCCCAAGGCATTATCCCAGACCACGAAGCCATGGAAGGGACCTCTGGTTAGTGTACCTTTGTAAATATAAAACAGGGGTAGGCAACCTATGGCATGTGTGCCGAAGGCGGCACGTGAGCTGATTTTTCAGTGGCATTCACACTGCCCGGGTCCTGGCCACCAGTCCGGGGGGCTCTGCATTTTAATTTAATTTTAAATGAAGCTTCTTAAACATTTTAAAAACCTTATTTACTTTATAATATATAACTAAACTATTGTTGTATGTAGACTTATAGAAAGAGACCTAAAAATGTTAAAATGTATTACTGGCATGCGAAACCTTAAATTAGAGTGATTAAATGAAGACTCGGCATACCACTTCTGAAAGGTTGCTGACCCCTGATATAAAACATGGTTTAAAAGCAAACTTTTTTTAATGATTAATTTGCCCTGAGGACTTGGGATGCATTCGCAGCCAGTACAGCTACTGGAAAAGTCTGTTAACGTGTCTGGGGATAGAGCGGAAATGCTCCAGGGACATCTCCATGAAGCTCTCCTGGAGGTACTCCAAAAGCCTTTCCAGAAGGTTTCTTGGCAGTGCAGCCTTATTCTGTCCTCCATGGTAGGACACTTGACCACGCCATGCTAGTAGCAAGTAATTTGGTATCGTTGCATGACAAAGCCTGGCAGCGTATGTTCCCGGTGTTTGCTGGCATTCAAGCAACATCCGTTCTTTATTTCTCTGTGTTATCCTCAGGAGATTGATATCATTCATGGTAACCTGGTTGAAATATGGGAATTTAATTAAGGGGACAGAGGTGACCGGTCCTACTGGGCTGTTTGCCTGTGGCTGAAAATAAATCCTTCCCTGCAGTTAGCCAAGCAGGGGGGGTGTATGTGTATGTGACTGTTTGGTGCTGAGCCTTTTTGAGTTTGGCTAGCAGGGATCTTCCTTAATACCAGCCACGTGGTGGTGGGAAGGGTAAAGTGATCATCCTAGAGAATTGGATGGGTGGGGGAATTAGTTTGGTTTCTGCTGCTGCACATTAACAGGAAAGCCACAGCACTCAACGGGGTTTGCTTGATATGTGGGAAAGGAGGGCGCTGGTTGTATGAACGCTGCAGAAGCCGAAAGACAATGGCTTACCATGGCCGCATGCAAGCCAAATTCTGTTGCCTGAACCTGCGTCTGTAATCTCTAACACCAAAGGCGCAGGCACTCAATATTAAGATGCAAAATGCGACCTTGTACTGAAATCACATGTGCTATATAATGTGAATAGTGTTGTTCACTGTGAAAGAGTATAAGCATTCTTCTGTATGATGTATCTTTTTAAATACTTCTCTCCCTTTTTTTCCATCCCTCCCGCAGCTGCAAATTTTTCAAGCCTCCCTCCTCCGTCCCAAAGGCTATCTCAGATAAGGCAGCGGAAAAAAAGGACGTGAGATGAAATGTTCTCTGAAATCATGGAATCGACCTGCAATGAAAGAGCTCATCTGAATGAGTGGAAGGACGCGGTATCAATGTACAGGAAAGATGTCAGTGAACATGAGGACAGGAGGGACCAACGTGAGGACAGGAGGGACGAATGTGAAGAGAGGCGAGATGCTCGAGATGAGAGGTGGCGGCAGGAAGATCAGAGATGTTGGTAGGAAGATCAGCGATGGCGGGATGTAACGCTGGGGCTGCTGCGTGATCAAATGGACATGCTCCCCCATCTAGTGGAGCTTCAGGAACAGCAGCAGGATCACAGAGTCCCGCTACAGCTCCTGTATAACTGCCCTCCCACCTCCCCAAGTTCCATAGCCTCCTCACCCAGACGTGTAAGAACGCGGGGGGGGGGAGCTCCGTGCACCCACCCACTGCACCCCAGTGGACAGCCCAAGCAAAAGGCTGTCGTTATTTTGAACTTCTGAAGTGGCCTTTTCCTTCCCTCCTATCCTCCTCCCAAACCCCACCCGGGCTACCTTGTCAGTTCTCTCCCTCTTTTTATACTCAGTTAATAAAGAATACATGATTTTTAAATGATAGTGACTTTATTTCCTTAGAAAGCAAGCTGTGATTGAAGGGGGAGGGTGGGTTGCTTACAGGGAATGAGTCATTCAAGGGCACGGGTTTTCATCAAGGAGAAACAAACAGAACTTTCACACCATAGCCTGGCCAGTCATGAAACTGGTTTTCAAAGCTTCTCTGATGCGCAGCGCTTCCTGGTGTGCTCTTCACCCTAGTGTCTGGCTGCGTGTAATCAGTGGCCAGGTGATTTGCCTCAGCCTCCCACCCCGCCATAAATGTCACCCCCTTGCTCTCACAGAGATTGTGGAGCACACATCAAGCAGCAATAACAATGGGTATATTGGTTTGGCTGAGGTCTGAGCGAGTCAGTAACGTGTGCCAGCGACCCTTTAAATGTCCAAATGCACATTCTACCACCATTCTGCATTTGCTCAGCCTGTAGTTGAACAGCTCCTGACTACTGTCCAGGCTGTCTGTGTATGGTTTCATGAGCCATGGCATTAAGGGGTAGGCTGGGTCCCCAAGGATAACTATAGGCATTTGAACATCCCCAACAGTTATTTTCTGGTCTGGGAAGTAAATCCCTTGCTGTAGCCATTTAAACAGAGTAGTGTTCCTGAAGATGCGAGCGTCATGAATCCTTCCCAGCCATCCCATGTTCATGCTGGTGAAACGTCCCTTGTGATCCACCAGTGCTTGCAGCACCATTGAAAAGTACCCCTTGCAGTTTATGTACTCACTGACTTGGTGCTCCAGTGCCAAGATAGGGATATGGGTTCCATCTATCGCCCCACCACAGTTAGGGAATCCCATTGCAGCAAAGCCATCCACTATGACCTGCACATTTCCCAGAGTCACTACCTTTGGTAGCAGCAGCTTAGTGATTGCTTTGGCTACTTGCATCACAGCAGACCCCACAGTAGATTTGAGCACTCCAAATTGATTCCCGACTGACCGGTAGTTGTCTGGTGTTGCAAGCTTCCACAGAGCTATTGCCACTTGCTTCTCAACTGTGAGGGCTGCTCTCATCTTGGTATTCTGGCGCTTCAGGGCAGGGGAAAGCAAGTCACAAAGTTCCATGAAAGTGCCCTTACGCATGCGAACGTTTCGCCGCCATTGGGAATCGTCCCACACCTGCAACACTGTGCGATCCCACCAGTCTGTGCTTGTTTCCTGGGCCCAGAATTGGTGTTCCACAGCTATAACCTGCCCCATTAACAGCATGATCTCCAAAGTGCTGGGGCCCGCAGTTTGAGAGAATTCTGTGTCTACGTCCTCATTGCTCTCGTTGCCGCACTGCCATAGCCGCCTCCTCCTCGCTTGGTTTTTCAGGTCCTGGTTCAGCATAAACTGCACGAGAATGCGCGAGGTGTTTACAATGTTCATGACTGCTGTCTTGAGCTGAGCGGGCTCCATGCTTGCTGTGGTATGGTGTCTGCACAGTTCACCCTGGAAAAAAGGTCCGAAACTGCTGTCTGCTGTTGCTTTCATGGAGGGAGGAGTAAGGCTGTACCTAAAACCACCAGCGACAATGTTTTTTCCCCATCAGGCATTGGGATCTCAACCCAGAATTCCAATAGGTGGGGGAGACTGTGGGAACTATGGGATAGCTATGGGATAGCTACCCACAGTGCAATGCTCTGGAAATCAACACTAGCCTCAGTACATGGATGCACACCGCTGAATTAATGTGCTTAGTGTGGCCGTGTGCACTCGACTTTATACAATCTGTTTTCAAAAATCAGTTTCTTTAAAATCGGAATAATCCCGTAGTGTAGAGATACCCTTCCAGATGATCTTCCAGGTGTTGAGATGGCGGGGGATAGGAAGAGAGGAGAAAGGTCAAGTGATTATGTCACTTCCCCTCTTTTATACTTTCTTCCAGCTTGCTGGAAAGATCCTCCTTGCTATGACATGGAGATCAGGCAGCCCCCATTGGACAGACAGTTGGGAGTGTGGATTCCCTTTTAATGGGCCATCAGCACGTCTGGTTGGCCCTCCATTGCCACTAAAAGGCTCGCTGTGGGTGTCTCCCAACCTCACAGCATATTTCAGTAACACACACATAGCAATACCTCATAATTCCACATATGATGATAGCACATACAATCCAACAGGATATTACTGTTCAACAGATCAAGACTTTTAAAATGATACCTCACAAAGCATGCATTGTACAACACACATAATAATATCATAGCGGGAATAAGGGGGTTTCAGGGTGCAACTTTGAGGTACAGAGTGTCACAGTGCCACATTGCCAGTCCTGGAGACTGAAGGCCTCTTTCTAGCAACAGAACAGGTACAGATGGGCAGCTGCAGTGCAAGCTTCTCCTCTAGAGGGATCATGTTAAGAGGTGAAAAAATAGCCCAATCTCCACTCCATACTCTTCTTGGCTCCTCGAATGACCATGCTTGTAATGTGATTTTCTTTCCTGTGATGCAGACATGTATCTAGTGGGAATGGGAGTGATGCTATTAAATTAATTTCACAGAGACCATTGAAAAGCACAAGATGGCAGTGACCAAAGGCTCTTGTCTCAGAAGAGGAAGTGAGAGATGAAGAGGTGACTGTATGAGAATGGTGATGAACTGGAATGGGCACAGAAACCATTGCACAATAACTTTTGTAATCCTCCGAAAGATGAATCTCTGATTCCTCTTTGCTTGTGTCTCAAGAGTATGGAAATGATTGCAGCAGCTCACTGCAGCCAGCTGTTCCAACTGTAAGGGTAAAGCAACACAAGCAGTGCTTAATTTGTGCCGGGGCTGAGCCCCGGCTCCTCTAGGTTTAGTAGTTCAGAGCCCCAGCACCTCTTGGCTTGCTGCATCAGTTATCAATGTAAAAAAAAATTGTTTAAGCCCTGGCACCTAACTGCTGACCTCTTTCATTGCACTGAGCACACAAGACCATTAATATTCTTGCTATTAAGGGACTTTCCAAAGTCTGGAGAAATAAGGAAACAGCTAAGAAATGTTTTGATTGTCCACCACATTGGACAAAAGAGGTTAGTAGTGAGTAAGCTACATATTAATCACTGAAAGCAAAACAAAGCCTAGCGCTTCACTTTGCAAAGCTCAGACTATCTCCAGGGAAGTCAGGAATATTATTTATAACTGGATCCAGTTGTATAAATTGCTTGGAGTTAGACAGAAAAAATATAATCTTTAGCTAGAATCATAGTATAGGAGGGCTCTTAAGGTATCATGTCCCCCCTTTCAGTGATTAAAGAGAACCCAGATTCACAGGGCCAAATTCAGTCCTATTTATACCCCGGCCATGAATCTAACTCTAATCTCATTTAGAAAGATGTAAATCAGAAGTGACTCCACTGAAGTCAATGGAAATACACTGAGGTCAGAATCAGATCCATCGACTTTAGTTACAGGGCCAGTTCCTCAGTGAGTGTAAATCAGTTTAGCTCCACTGACTTCCAAAGAACTGAGCTGTTTTCCACCCGCTGAGGATGTGACCTTCCCAGGTTGGATTATACGCTAGTTTCCTTTATCTTCCTTCTCTCTAGGAAGATACAAACATTCCCCAACTTTGTTTGTCCCTTGGGCCAAATCCTGGGTCCAGTCATGGCCTGAGGAAATGGACTGTGCCCTATAGGACTCGGCGGATGGAATCTTCTCCATGGGCTACTAAGAGCCCTCTAGCTCCTGGGTTCTCACCTCCATGGAGGAGAGTGGCTGGTGAAGCTCACTGCTGAGGTGCAGCGAGAGCCATGGAACACATCACGCAGGGGCTACAGACCACTGGCCTCACTCCCTGTCCCTGGCAAAGCAGAGCCACATTGATTCCATGCTGGTGAGGGCCCTGCACTGCTGGTGCTGGAGGGCGTGCATAGGATTAGCCCCATTCCACTTCCAATATGGTTTACTTTAGTGCCTTTACCTGTGCTGAAACCCAAATGCTGAGCAACCAGAGGCCACACTGGCAGCTTCCCTGGAAGGACAGGCATGCATATCATTTGCATGTAATATAGCAGATTGAAACCATCTTTCTGTCTTAGCCTGAGCAACAAAAGGTCCCATCAGCATGCAGCATTCCTGGCCTGGACACACCGATCCAGACAGAGCATTGTATACTGTGACCCTGCAAGGTTGGGTTTTCAAAAGCATTTGGTGTTGGCTTAACTATGCTCACATTGGGTCAGTGGTAAAACTCCATTGATATCAATGCAGCAGGGTTAGGTCTGCACTACAGTAGCTGGGTTAAGCTGAGTGCCTTGGAAAATCCCACCCTAAGAGTACATCTACACTACAATAAAAGACCAATAGCACAGCTGCAGCTGGCTCAGGTCGGCTGGCTTGAGTTCAGGCTGCCAGGCTATAAAATTGCAGTGTAGAGGTTTGGGCTCAGACTGGAGCCTGGGCTCTGACTCTGAGACCCTCCCACCATGCAGGCGTCAGAGCCCGGGCTCCAGCCCCAGCCTGAACATCTATACTGCACATTTCAGCACCCCAGCCTGAGCCCCGTGAGCGCAAGACAGCTGACCCAGACTCTAAGGCTTGGTGCTGCAGGTTTATTGTGGAGCTCCATGAGCTGCATTTCAGCCTGCCCAAAGTAAGCAAGGTTTCCTTGCCTATTCCTGCATCCACTAAAAGCAACTGGAACTTGGCCATTTACGTCAGCGGGTACATGACGGTGCCCTTTGTTTCAAAGTTGATATGTAGCAGCAGGTCAAGTCTTGCAAGTCCTTATGTGTTGCTTCCTTGAAGTATCCACCACCCATGGCTGTCAGGGTTTGTAGGATCAAGGCCAGAAATTGGTTAATCCTGGGACTGGCATTGTTCCCTATATAAAGGAACTTTAGTGACACAAGTACTAGCATAGCCCTCTGTTACGTGTGTGTGTATGATACATTCCACCCTAGCTATAAGTCTCTGGATTATAACTGATAGAAAGTGAGTGGGCCCGATTCTCCTCTCATGCTGGTCTCCATAAGGAGTAACTCAGCTGATGCCAGTGGTAACAGAGCTACCAAGTGTTGTGCAGTTCCAGATGGGATGTTTTTCACAGATGAGAATGTCACTGATCACCCCCCCCTCCAACAGCCATGGGGTGGGGAGGGGAGAACATGGAGCTGCACAACATTTACAGCTGTGGCTGGGGTAGGTGGATTCTGGATGGAGTCCGGGGTGCTGGAGTAGCTGGGTAGATGCTAGGGGGTATTTGGGGATGCATGGGGTGTTGAGATAGGCGGATATGTACTGGGGTGTATGAAGAGGGAAGTTTAGGGTTGTCCAGACCAGCTTGTGGTATTTAAAGAGTTAGCCCTGGCCTACAGTGGTGTTTACAAACAAGGTCGGTCTAACCTAGCTACAGTACCACATTTTTAAACACAATTTGCTTCCCTAGTCTAGACATGGTTCTAGACAGACCCACAGTGGGAACTGGGGGAGGGGTAGCTCAGTGGTTTGAGCATTGGCCTGCTAAACCCAGGGTTGTAAGTTCAATCCTTAAGGGGGCCACTTAGGGACTGAGGGCAAAATGAGTACTTGGTCCTGCTAGTGAAGGCAGAGGGCTAGACTCAATGACCTTTCAAAGTCCCTTCCAGTTCTAGGAGACTGGTATATCTCCTTTTATTACCTTACCACACTAGCTGGTGGTTTCTTGGAGCCCAGGCCCCACATCTAGAGCTTCCCTTTCAACTCCCAGTCCAATCTTGGTATTCCAAGGGTCCCACCTCAGTCTTGCACTGATAGTTTTAATCCTCTGGCCCATCTCTTAACCTTGACTGCTCTGAATTCTTCCTGCACACTGGCTAGACAACTTCCTTCCCCTGAACCGCAGGTACCAGGTTTGGTTGAGTGAAGGATCATGTGATTCTCATCTCACTCACAGAAATCAATGCACCAGTGTCTCCATCCACCCTGTGCATGTACATATCAAGGGGCAACCATGGGAACTATTTTCTTTCTCTTAACAAAAAAGACAATGGAATTCATGATGATGGTGCAATGTCAAGGGTGAGAATTTAAACAGCTGGAAGACAGAGAATCCAAAATTATAGTTCCCACAGCACCTGTAACTCAGCTACATTGCAGTTTGAGGCACATGTTTAACAGCATCTGTGCGGAATATGAACAAGGTGGGGGGGAATGTACTACCTTTGCTCTGGGGACCAAAACTTCCATTTTCTGGCTTTGTGCATTTAATTGTATGGTGCATTAACACAGATGTGCATGTGTATTGCCATATTAAATGTGGCAAGGAGAGCAAATGCAGCCACAAACACACCCATCTCACTAGCAACAGCACAGTGATCCTCAGATGACAGCAGTTTAACAGCTCTGTCACTGAATATGAAAAGCCATCCATCTGATAGTGATGGCTTTACAGTGGCTGCTGCGGGGAAAACAGAAGCAGAAATCTGTACTTTCCATCAGCCATACCTGCAGAAGCAGGAAGACAAGGACCGTGGATGAAATGTGATGCTGCTGCTCCTGGCAGAGTAAAATAAAATTCATGCATTCCCGATTTTGTGAATGGTGTGGCCCGTCAGCAAGCCAACTCTATTTAGGGACCAGCTCACAATATCACAATGAGAAGAAAAGCATAGAGCCCTGCCCAGTGCCCACCACCAATTAGTGAATGTGTTCAAAATGATTGGGAAGAAGATAGGCACTTACTGCTAAGAACAGGGAGGAAAATATCCTTACTCAGCCCAATGGGGCTCTTGTTTTGATTCATATAAGCAACTGTATGTGTGTGTGTATGTGATAGTTCAGGATTTTGCAGATGATCCTTGGCACAATCTGCTCCCCTGCAAGTGTGATCATCAAAGGGCATTTAAAGGTTATCAATTCCTTCACAAATGCAAGGAATCAACTGCAGGGAGAGGAGATGGAAATGGGACACGCTGGGCAGAGATGGGATTTCTAGCAGACAGGCTCCAGGTGCACCTAGGCCCTTTGTGGAGTTTTATTTTTAAATGATCCTGCAGCAGACAAAGAAATGTGCATATTTCACATAACTAGGAGCAAGGCCAGCTCCAAGATTTTTGCCTCCCCAAGCAAAAAAATTTTCCCACGCCCCCTCGGACCTGCCCCAACTCCACCCCTTCCCTGCCCCATTCCAATACCTTCCCCAAATCCCCAGCCCCACCTCCTCCCCCTCCGAGTGTGCCGCATTTCCCCTCCAAACCCTCCCTCCCAGGCAAGCCTGGGAGGGAGGGGGGAGAAATGGAGCGGTGGCATGCTTGGGGGAGGAAGCAGGAGTGAGCTGGGGGGGAGCGATTCCCCTGTCTCCCCCCAGGATTACTTCCTGCGGCCCTCCCCACGCCCCCCACCGCTGGAGTTTGCCTCTGCTCAGGGCTGGCTCCTGCCTTTTTGCGCCCCAAGGAAAAAAAAAAAAGGAGCGGGAGTGCTGCCCCTTGGAAAGCGCCACCCCAAGCACAAGCTTGGAGCACTGGTGCCTAGAGCTGGCCCCTCATTGGGAGCTCATGTCTCCTGGCTCTTTCGATGAAATGGGCAGGTGCAACACATAACATAGCACTTGCTTTTTTCTTCTAGTAAACAGGATCACAGAGTGAGGCAGACTGTGGGCTAGTGGACTCGGCAGAGGGCTGAGAGTCAGGAGACCTAGGGTGTATTTCTGCCACTGACTTGCTATGTGTCCTTAGGCAAATCACTTTATCTCTCTATGCCTCAGTTTCTCCATCTGTAAAATGGGGTTCATGATACTGGCCCACCCATCTGGGTAAAGTGGATGCATCAGCTATTAAACCAGTCCTATGAAGTAAGGGTGGCAATATCATACCATGTTATTCTTACTTCTGCACTGCTGCTGGTGGCAGCTCTGCCTTCAGAACTGGGATCCACGCTTCAGCTGCCCAGCTCTAAAGGCAGCGCCACTGCCAGCAGCAGCACAGAAGTAAGGGTAACAGTACTGCAACCCCCTCCCCCCACACAATAACCTTGCGAACTCCCCCACCCCCACACACACGCAATTCCTTTTTGGGTCAGGATCGCCTACAATTACAACACCGTGAATTTTCTGATTTAAATGGCTGAAATCATGGAATTTATTATTTTTAAAATCCTATGACCGTGCAATTGACCAAAATGGACTGTGAATTTGGTAGGGCCCTACATATGATCATAGCCAAAAGAGCTAGGACTTTTCTTAGATAATGGGGTGTATTACCTGCCTGAGTATCTATATTTGTAGCAAACTCTTATTATACTGAAGAATTTTTGAAAGACTTCCCCTGTCTCCATATCCCTCTGGTTTTATTGGATAGAATGATCTTAGGTCCCAGAGAGCTTTGAGAGAATGGTGGGTGGGGAAGAAGAGACAGTCCATGATAGTGTTTCTATAGACTGTGCCAGAAGGCTTGCTCAGGCATGTGCAGGTGGCAGAGAGAAGCCCAGGGCTACCCCATGGCTTTGCTCAATTATTAATCCTGTTCAATTTCCTGACATAGAGAACAAATGATACTTATGCTGATCCTTGTGCTTGGCAAGGAAGAGGCTCTGACTTAGAAAAGCCCATTGCTGAAATTAGATGGGGTGGGCTGGAAGGGAATTCTTTGATACCATTACACAGTATATGTTAAATAACAGGCAAGTTTGTGTCAGAGTTAGAAGAAGAGCCTGTCCCTTGGGACTCAGAGAAGGGTGCATGAATTAACTAAAAATAGGGTTACCATACGTTTGGGTTTTCCTGGACAGTCTCTTTTTTGATCCTCCGTCCTCGGCACAGACATATTTTTCAAATACCAGGCAATGTCAGAGATTTTTGCAGAGCAGTTGTTGCAGCTAAGAAAGAGCTCCAATTGGTCCATTTCCGCATCGGCATCTGATTGGTCCAGTCCCATGCAGCCACAGCTGCTGGATGCTGCCCACCCAGGCCGGCTCCCAGCCCTGGGGAGGGGGGTCTCGCACAGAGGCACTGACTGATGGCTGTTGTTGTGTACTGGGTTTGCACCAGTCACCCTGCCATGGTGATAAAGAGCGACACTGCCCACCTCACCTTCAGTGAGTAACCCTGCTGAGCGTATCCCCTTCAGTGCCCCTCATATATTCCTCCCAGTACACACACTCCTCTAGCAGCCTGCAGGTACTCCCTGCAGCATCCCCAACTGTACCCTGCTCCAGCTCCCCCCATCAGCAGTGTCCGCTTTTTGGGAACCTAAAATATGGTAACCCTAACTAAAAACAACAGAGCCAGAAAAATACATAAACTGCAGAAGCTCCATTGACATCAATGGAGTGAAGCCAGTTTACAGCAGCAGAGGAGAGGGCCCATATCCTGACTGTGGTGAGAGGAAGGCACAGCTGGCAATCTTGGATTCAACTCCCTGCCCTTCTCAGCAAGTGCATCCCGTAAATACTGTACATCCAGCAAAGTCACTTCCTCCTTCCTGTGACCCATGCACAGCCTCTCAGAAAGCACATGACTAGAGTTATGGGTTGAGGTTAGGAAGGGAGTTTTTCCTCTAAGGGAGCTACATATTCCTCTGAGGGTGGAGACTTCAGAATCTCAGATCACTGGTGGTTTTGCTACGTCACTCAGGCCCTTACCAGTGTCTGTCTGTGCTGAGCTGGTTCCTAGGCTTCCTGATGGAGAGGCTTTTGTGTCTAGTCTAATCTAATCTAATCTAATCTAATCAATTTTTCTCTCTGTTCTGTCTCTGTCTGACAGTGGTGGCTCTTAGCTTCCACAGCTCCAGAAAGCAATTGTTTCCCACAACATACTAAAATTCCGATTTTGTATATGTTCCACTATATCCTTTGAGGAATGGGCTGCTCCAGACTGCCATCTTGGATGAATGTAAATGGAAAATTGTATTGCGCTTTCTCAGCTTCTTCTTCGAACACCGGCAGCAGTTCACAGCTCCAGGGGATGATGCAATGTTTTACATATTCTTTTATTTCCACATCCCGTTTACTGCTGACTAGCTGCATCACTTGTTTCCAACAAGGTCATGTGACCCCATCTCAGCCAATTGTTAACACACCCAACCTATTGTCCAGCTAAGTGAGGGCAATGGCATAAAATTATCTTAGGCAATATAGCTGTCTTGGAGCCAATCAGAGGAGGGATTGGCATTTCAACTACTGCATATAACTGCAGTCCTCATTTATCCAAAGCTCTCAGAGAGACGCAAGGCCGGCTCCAGGCACCAGCTAAAGAAGCAGGTGCTTGGGGCAGCCAATACCAAGGGGCGGCAGGTCTGGGTCTTCGGTGGCGGGTCTCTCACTCCCTCTTGGAGCAAAGGACCAGCCACCGAATTGCTGCTGAAGAGTGGAGCAGCGCGATCGCTTTTTTTTTTTTTTTTTTTTTTTTGCGCAGCAGAAAACCTGGAGCCGACCCTGGAGAGACGGAACCTTCAGGTAAACAAAGATTCAGAAAAGAGCTGGTCAGTGGGCCACATTGCAGGTTCCCCAGCCCGGGGAGCAGGGGGAGACGATGCCAGCTGTACAGACCAGCAAGCACCTGAAATAGAACTGGTAACACCCCAGGGATCACCTAGCTATCTTGTTCCCATCACCATTGTTTCTGCAAACCTTGCAATCTATAACGTATTCATCTTCATAACACCTCTGCGAGGCAGAACAGCGCTATTGTCCCCATTGTAGAGATGAGGAACTGAGACAGAGAGCAGGTAAGTGACTTGCTCAAGATCACACAGGGAGTTTGTGGCAAAGCAGGGAATAAAACCCATGTTTCCTGAACCCCAGGCTAGTGCCCTAACCACTGGACCTTCCTCTCTCTCAGATGCACACTTTATCTAACTAGGGGATAACTAGGAGTTTTGGGTTTAAGGCTTTAAATAAATTAAATGGTTAAAAGACAAAGGACCCACATCATTTTTTTCTTCTAATAAATTAAGATTCCACTCTGAATAATAATCTTAGCATTTTGTATGTTAGTCAGCTTTGAGATTCTCACCCGCCGAGCCAGTCCCAGGATCTCACGGCCCACACACTTGGATTTGCAGCATTCTACCCCTTTCTGCTTTCCTCCATTGTGTTATTTCTTCTCCGCTTGCAGCTGCTGCCCTATTGCTGCTGCTTTAGCTTTTCTCTGGGCTGGGATTTCCATCACTTCTGCCCCAACTGAGATTTTTGGTAAGTGACCCAAGCATCCAGCTCTTCGTGTGGAGTCCCCTGTTGGATCCCTGCTGTAACTAGAGGCAGCAGGAGAACATTGCACACACTGATAATTCTGTGGGGTTTTCTAGGGACAGGTTAAAGTTGGTCTGGCCTACACAGACAGCTTGGACACCTGCACAGTGGGAGCCTCCTCCAAGCATTCAGATCCCTCCTCTTGTAATGCCCAGAAATGTGACACGTGCTGCACTAATTGCAAGTGGCTTTCCAGAAACACTCCTGAAACATGACACCAGCTTCTGGCCTTAGAACCAGCTCTTCATGGCTCTGTGTGAAGCTCCTGTGAAGGCTACAGCCTTGATGAGATGCTACTGTGATGTGGGACAGGTTGAACCCTCATCTGGGATGCCGTCTGAGGTGCTGGGGCCTTACTGAGCCTACCCTTTCCATCAGCCTCGGTTTTCTCACCGTGTTTTTGCTATGCTAATTGCACACACACACAAGGTCACACCCAGCTGCAGACATAGACTGAAGTCAGCTCTGTGTGAGAGGATTCAGCCAGCACTCACCTACCCACCCCCTTTGGGGAGTAAACCCAAAATAATAGTCTCTTACTGTATAGAAAGATCTGCACAGCGCAAGGTCATCAAAATTCACCCGCTCTCTCAACGTGGAGAGAGATATGCACCACTTTCCCCATGCCTCTAATATGAATTGCACAAACTGGGTTATGCTATAAACAAGAAATAAGTTTAACAACTAGAAAAGGTAAATTTTAAGTGATTATAAGGGATACCAAACATAACAAAGCAGATTACTGAGAAAATAATGCAACACACACAAATTAGGCTTAATACACTCAAGAAACAAGTTACAAAATGTAATATCTCACCCTTAACGTTGTTTTAGACAAGTTGCAGAGTTTCTGTAGCTTAGAGTTCCAGTTATTTCTCTTTACAGTCTAGACTCTTGTCCAGGGCTGGCACTTCCATTTAGGCAACCTAGGCGGTCGCCTAGGGCACCAGGATTTGGGAAGGCAGCATTTTGCCGCCCTCGGGGGCAATTTGGCGGCAGGGGGTCCTTCCGCGCTCTGGGTCGTCGTCTGCAATTCTGTGGCGGGTCCTTCACTCGCTCTGGGACCCACCGCTGAAGTGCCCCGAAGACCGGGAGCGTGGAAGGACCGCCCCCCACCGCAGAATTACCGCCAACGACCAGGAGCACGGAACGACCCCCGCCGAGGGGGCCAAAAACCCTGGCGCCACTCCTGCTCTTGTCTTAGTCTGGACTCAGCCCTTGCCTTTCCCTCAGCTCACTTGCTTTGTCTCTTCAGGTACTTTCAGCTGTCTTTCTTCTCGGGCAGGAACGCAATGGAGAAGAGTCCCAGCCTTAACTACAATGTACATAAGGTGGGAAGCCTTTGTTTCCAGTGGAAAAGTACTAGCAGTGTCCAAGGTGGACAGAGCTTTTTACCAAGTGACATTATCACCTGATCTTGCAACGTCAAAGCAAAGGTGAAACCAGGTTTATTTGCAATGTCCTTGAATCAGGAGAAAGTGTTTGATGAGATGGACCATGGATTTCTCCGGGTACTCTGCAGGCATTTGGCTTTGGGCCCTGGTTTGTGGGGTTTCTCCGGGTGCTGTATGACTCTGTGGAGTGTTTGGTCAGGCTCAGCTGGACCCTAACTGCACCTGCCAGCTTTGGGCGAGGGGTGCGTCAAGGCTGCCTGCTGTTGGGTCAGCTGTACACTCTGGCCATTGAGCCCTTCCTTCGTCTCCTTCGCAAGAGGTTGAAGGGGTTGGTGCTACATGATCCGGAGGTGCAGCTGGTCCTGGCAGCGTACGCTGATGATGTGCGCCTCATGGTCTAGGACTTGGATGACCTGGTGTTGGTGGAGGCTTGTCAAGCAGTTTATTCAGCGGTCTCCTGTGCCCAGGTCAGCTGGGTCAAGAGCTCTGGCCTGGTGGTCGGGGCTGGGTGGAATGTGAGTCTGCTGCTCTATCTCAGCGTCTACCTTTCTGCCACACATCCGTCTCCACCGGAGGACTGGCACTCTTAAGAGGGCAGGATGACTGGGCAGTTGTGGAGCTGGACAGGATTGCTCCGGTGCCTCTCCCTCCAGGGGAGAGTGCTGGTTCTTAACCAACTGGTCCTGTCTATGCTCTGGCACCAACTCAACCCCCTGTGCCCACCCCCCGGCCAATCCTGAGGTTGGTTCTGGAGTTTTTTTGGATAGGACTGCACTGGGTCTCTGCAGGGGTTCTCTATCTCTCCCTGGAGGAGGGAGGACAGGGCCTGACATGTATGCACACGCAGGTCCATGTCTTCTGCTTCCAGGCCCTGCAGAGACTCCTTTATAGTGCAGGTGGCTCAGTGTGGAGTATATTGGCTCACACCTTCCCCCGCCGCCTGCGAGGCCACCGATATAACCGGCAGCTCTTTTTGCTCCATCCGAGAGGTCTTCTGCGAGACCTCTCTGAGCTGGTGGTCTTCTTCCAGGGCCTTCTCTGGGCCTGGAAGCTGTTTTCAGCAACCAGGTCCTTTGTGGCCACTGAGGGTGTAGATCTCCTTGCGGAGCCCCTGCTACACAATCCCCATCTTTGTGTGCAGATGGTGGAGTCTCCCTTGGTGTGCTGGAGGTTGGTCCTGGTGGGAGTCGCTAAGATTGGAGACCTCCTGGACTACGACCTGGGGAGTTGGGTGGATCCCCAAGTGTTCAGTTGGCGCACGGGGCTCTCCACCCTTATTACCCCCCAGCGCGTACTCCAGGAGGTGGAGGCAGCCCTGCCTCCTGCAGCTTGGTTTTTCCTTGAGCGGGTCCTGAGAGAGGGTGTGCCATGCCAGCCCCTCACTCCAGGCCCTCCAGATCTTTCCATTGGCCCCCTGCCCCGTGAGCCTTCCCGACCTCCCCATCCTCATACCTCAAGCCGACTGCATGTTATGCAGCTGGTTCATTTACAAACGGTGCCAAGAGGCCATCTTTATGCATTTGTGCTGCACACGCTTCATTACCCCGCTCTCATGTCCCACTTTGATACTAAATGGCGGGACCTTTTACCAGCAGTAGAGGGCGGGGAACTCCAGTGGGCCAGTTTATATTCCATCTTAGTCCCACAACTTGCCGGGTATATTAGCTGGTGGCTCCTGCATGGAGCCATGAGCACGGGTGTCTATTTGGCGCGGTTCACCTCCGTCCCTGAAGCCTGTCTATTTTGCGACGTGAGAGAGACCCTGGCACACATGTACCTTCAGTGTGCCAGGCTGCAGCCCCTCTTCCGGCTCCTCCAGAACCTCTTATTGAGGTTCTGGCTGCACTTTTCCTCACACTTTTTTATTTATGCACACCCGACTCGAGGCCCCACGAAGTTGTGGGACCACCTCGTCAACTTCCTCATGGCCATGGCCAAGGTGGCCATCCATAACACCAGGGAGAGGAGGCTGGCAGAGGTGGGGCCCTGTGACTTCTTCCCCACTCTTCAGTTCCCCACCCTTGTGCCCTGCCATGATACCAAGTGGCGGGACCTTTTACCAGCTGCAGAGGGTGAGGGACTCTGGTGGGCCAGCCTGCATTCCACCTTGCTTCCACGGCCCGCCGGGGATATTAGTTAGTGGCTCATCCACAACTCTAGTTGAGTTCTGGGCTCAGTAACTCCTCCCCGGGCTGGGGGAGGGACCTTCACTTCCCAGCATCCAATAGGACCACTCTCCCACTGCTCCCTGGCCCTGCTATATCATTGTCCACATTAGTGCTTTACTTAAATAATTCCTCTCAATTTCTTCAGACTTCATCTGATGTCTTTATTGAGCACAATTATATCGCCCATCAACTTTCTTTTGATTAGGCTAAACAAGCCAAGCTCTTTGAGTCTCCTTTCATAAAGTAGATTTTCCATTCCTCAGATCATCCTGGTAGCCCTTCTCTGCACCTGTTCTAGTTTGAATTCATCTTTTTTAAACATGTGAAACAAGAGTTGCACGCAGTATTCCAGATGAGTTCACACCAGTGCATTGTATAGCAGTATAAACCCTTCCCTGTCTCTACTGGAAATACCTCTCCTGATACATCCTAGGACTGCATTAGCCTTTTTCACAGTCACATCACATTGATGGCTTATAGTCATCCTGTGATCAGCAAATACACCCAGGTCTTTCTCCTTTCTGTCATTTCCAACTGATATGTCCTAGCTTTTGCACTATTACATTTAATCTCATTTCTATTACTCCAGTTTACAAGGTCATCCAGATCTTGTATGATATTCCAGTCCTCCTCCATATTGGCAATACATTCCAACTTTGTGTCATCTGCAAATTTTATTAGTACATAGTAAGTTTTTGTGTCAACGTCAGTAATAAAAATGTTAAACAAGTTTGGTCCCAAAATTGATCCCTGAGGAACTCCACTAGTAACCTCCCTCCAGCCTGACAGTTCAGCTTTCAGTATGACCCATTGTAGTTGTCCCTTTAACCAATTCCTTATCCACCTTTCAGTTCTCATATTCATCCCCATCTTCTCCAATTTAGCTAATAATTTCCCATGTAGAACTGTATCAAATGCCTTACTGAAGTCTAGGTAGATTAGAACTACTGCATTTCCTTTGTCTAAGAAATCAGTTATCTTCTTAAAGAAGGAGATCTGATTGATCTCGCACAATCTACCTTTCGTAAAACCCTGTTGTAGTTTATTCCAATTACCATTCATCTCTATATCCTTAACGCCTTTCTGTTTCAAAATTTGTTCCAAGATATTGCATACAATTGAGGTCAAACTAACAGGCTTTGTAGTTTCCTGGATCACTTTTTCCCCCTTTCTTAAAAATAGGAACTATATTAGCAATTCTCCAGTAATAAGGTACAACCACCCCATTTACAGATACATGAAAAATCCTTGCTATTGGGCTTGCAATTTCATGTGCCAGGTCCTTTAATATTCTAGGATGGAGATTATCTGGGCCCCCTGATTTAGTCCCATCAAACTGTTTGAGTTTGACTTGCACTTCATATGCAGTAATTTCTACTCCCATATCCTCGTTGCCATTAGCTACCCTGCCATTATCCCTAAGCTCTTCATTAGTTTCATTAAAAACTGAGGCAAAGTATTTGTTTAGGTATTGGGCCATACCTAATTATTTTCAATCTCCACCTCATCCTTAGTGCTTAGTGGTCCCACTTCTTTCCTTGTTTTCTTATTTATATGGCTGCAGAACCTTTTACTATTGGTTTTAATTCTCTTTGCAGGTCCAGCTCTGCTTGGCTTTTGGCAGTTCTCACTTTATCCCTACACTTCCTGACCCTCAAAAGGTAGCTTTCTTTGCTGATCCTTCCCAACTTCCATTCCTTGTAGGCTTTCTGCTTTCTCTTAATCCCCTCTCTGAGATACTTGTTTGTCAAGTTTGGTCTGCAACCCTTCCCTATGAATTTTTCACCCTTGCTTGGGATGCAGGCTTCAGAGAGTTTCTGACTTTGACTTAAAGTTGATTCCAAGTCTTCTCCACATTCAGATCCCAGAATGGCCCATTTCCCATTGTCTACACACTGAGGAGCCTTTCTGGTATGTTCATAAGGGAGAGGAATTGCAAGAGCAGAGGTGGCCTCAAACATATGTGAAAGCAGAAATGAGACCAGCGTGCAAGTGATGACTTAGCTTTGGAGTTAAGTCCCCTGGCCTCAGTGTCCTCAGACCGTCATGTTCCATCAGAAACGGGTTTGGCCTTGGAATGTGCTGTTGTGCTGACCAGTGGGAAGCAGTGTAAGGCTGCCTTAATGCAGGGATGCGGCCCCTGTTGTTAAATTGGCAGTGTCCCCTTAATCAAGCATCCTTGTGGCCCATCTAGTGGGACCTTTCCAACTCTGTTCAGCACAAAAAAGATAATTAGTTGTGGGACTGGAGATGGACCTAGTAACCCTCCCAGGACAGAAGTGAGTGGGGCACTGGATTTTTGCTCCAGTGAAGAATAGCTGTGCCGCCACGACCCAGAGAGAGACGCTTTTGAAAAGGCTAATCTTAGAAACAAGGGAATTCAAACTTCTCACGTACTCTGTGTTGGAAGTGGGCGGATGTGGCTTTTTAATGAATTCTAACTAACGTTTAGATCTGTAAAGATTAGATATAATCAGGGCTAAGTATTGTTAGTATTTTAATGTTTTTTATAGATCTTGGCGTCCACTCTCCTGGCTGGCAGAGGAGAGCTCATTGCAAATCCAGAGGGTGGGGGTGCCATGCTGTTTTTAAGCTCTGTTAGACCATACTCCCTTAACAGAACACTGGGAAGTAGTTTTAGCCCAAAATGTAGGTTTTGTGTGAGGTGGATTTTACAGCTGTTGGCAGGAACTGAAATATTTTCATGCTAAAAAACGCAGAGAAAGCAGATGGTATTTTTTAATCATCCTCCGCAACATTTGCAATCCAATTGCAGCCATGTGC
The DNA here is from genome assembly GCF_007399415.2 of Gopherus evgoodei. NCBI lineage: Eukaryota > Metazoa > Chordata > Testudines > Testudinidae > Gopherus > Gopherus evgoodei. The sequence goes on from NW_022060059.1 coordinate 2,804,975, forward strand.
TAGTGCATCAGATCAAGAGAACTAAAATTTTGGCTTCCTTGTAGGACACGTCCTGTTTCTACAGAGCTGTATGCAGTCCTTGCTGTCTGTTGATCATGCCCGCGAAAGCTGCTGTCAGTCTGCTTCAGATTGTACCCAGACTGATAGACTGTTCTGTAACACCTTTCTCCTGCTTGCTCTGTCTCAGATCTCCAGATCAAATTGCCAGGATATCAATTTGTAAATTAAATCCAACAGAGCCAGCCCTTTCCCTCCCACTAACAGTCATGAGGTGTAGATATTTCTTTTCTGCCATTATGATTTCCAATCTCTCCAGCTTTTGGACCATTGCTGGAGAATTTTGTTACCATCCTACAGATTAGCAATTGTGACAGGGTCAGGCCAGATGGCTACAGGAGAGTGTTAGAAGATAGAAATATTAGTCCCAGATTAAGTAGATCCCTTGTTCCCTGGGTAAGGTAACGGGGAGTTCCAGAACAAGCAGGAACTTGCTGGGACCAATTAAGGCAGGCAGGCTAATTAGGATACCTGGAGCCAATTGAGAAGAAACTGCTAGAATCAGTTAGGACAGGCTGGCTAATCAGGGAACCTGAGTTTAAAAAGGACCTCACTTCAATTTGTAGCGTGCATGCGAGGAGCTGGAAGCAAGAAGCACTAGGAGCTGAGAGTGGGAAGGCATATTGCTGGAAGATTGAAGAGTACAAGCATTATCAGACACCAGGAGGAAGGTCTTGTGGTGAGGATAAAGAAGATGTTGGAGGAGGCCATGGGGAAGTAGCCCAGGGAGTTGTAGCTGTCATGTAGCTGTTCCAGGAGGCACTCTAGACAGCTGCAGTCCACAGGACCCTGGGCTGGAACCTGGAGTAGAGGGTGGGCCTGGGTTCCCCCCAAACCTCCCAATTCCTGATCAGACACAGGAGGAATTGACCTGGATTGTGGGTTCTACCCAGGGCCAGCTCCAGGCACCAGTCCAGCAAGCAGCTGCTTGGGGCGGCCAATGGTGAGGGGTGGCACGTCCGGGTCTTCGGTGGCAATTTGGCGGCATGTCCCTCACTCCCTCTCAGAGCAAAGGACGAGCCACAGAATTGCTGCTAAAGACTGAAACAGCAGTGGTAGAGTTGCAGATCGTGATCGCGGATTTTTTTTCTTTTTCTTTTTTCTTTTTGCTGCTTGGGGGGGCAGGGGCAAAAACCCTGGAGCCGGCCCTGGTTCTACCAGAGGGAAATGTCTCTGGGCTGTTCCCTGACCCACATGGTGAATTTCTGAGGTGAACAAACCCGCCAATAAGCACGGGACCCACCATGATAGAGGAGGAACTTTGTCACACAATTTGTTCTCTCAGTCTCTTTGTGGGCGTTGAAGCTCAGCTCAGATTCTTCTACTTTGTTGCTCCAGGCTATATGGACACTGATGATAACAGTATGAATTCTTAACTCTTATGAATCATAGAAGCATAGGACTGGAAGAGATCTTGAGAGGTCATCTAGTCCAGTCCCCTGCACTCACGGCAGGCCTAAGTATTACCTAGACCAGTGGTTCCCAAACTTTAACATCTTGTAAACCCCTTTCACTAAAATGTCAAGTCTCATGAACCCCCTCCTAAAAATGAATATTTCCAGAGATTTTCTCCTTTACCTGAATATAAATTATAAAAGCAGTGATTGTGGACATATACAATTTGTTGTTATGACACGCTTATGACACACTATTTATTATTCATCATTACAGTATTTTTATTGCATTATGAAAATGGCAACACTCTTCCAAGATCTCACTTTCATAGCCTGTTTCAAGGCTCCTATGTTTCATCAAGGAGTATCAGATGTGAAACAGCAGGAAGGTATTTAAGAAGCCAACTCAGAGTTTCCCCTACACAAGCATTCAGGTCTTGAGCAGTCCAGGCAAACAAGGCACCTTACAAAAAGCTTAAACTTGTTCTTCATAATAATTTTAAAAACAATACTAGCTGCCTATTTAATTTTAAAAACAGCAAAAAATATCCACCTCCCTTTCCATTTCTTACAAGGAGTCTTGAAGTTTAAATCTCCTCACTGTGATAGATATGCTTGCTTTGATCTGCTTAGGTCTTGGAAGTCCAGGGGCTCTGGGCTGCTGTCCTTTGCTGCCCAGGGTTCATAGAGACAGCTCTGTCCATCATTAGGGAATTTTTTCCCAAGACCCCCCTGTAACATTTCACGAAGCCCCAGGGATTCACAAACCCCAGTTTGGGAACCACTGATCTAGACCATCCCTGACAGGTGTTTGTCTAACCTGCTCTTCAAAATCTCCAATGATGGGGATTCTACAACCTCTGTGGGCAATTAATTCCAGTGCTTAACCACTCTGACAGTTAGGAAGTTTCTGCGCAGTAAAGCAGTTCTCTGCACTGTAACTCCCAAGGTGTACACACCGCCAAGCCACTTACTGTTTAGAAACTGTGCATTGCAGTGCTTTAAAACCCGCCTCCCCAACGAGAAGTGTAGAGCTTTCTGCGCCAGGGCTACAGTGCTGTGGTGCCAGTGTAGACACCGTGGCGATTACAGCGCTGCAACTGGCCACCAGAAGGTGTCCCACAATGCCTGTTCTCACCTCTCGTCATCAGTTTGAACTCTACTGCCCTGCCCTCAGGTGACCAACCCTCATCCCCACCCTGTAAATTCCTTTGGAAATTTGAAAGTCTCCTTCCTGTTTGCTTGGTGATGTATGCAGTGGTCTCAGCACATCTTTCCAGGTGACCACGCCTGCTCCACGCACCAGGCGATCCCCCACTTGGAGCAATGCCAAGCTGCTGGACTTCGTTGACATTTGGGGAGAGGAGGCTGTCCAGTCCCAGCTGTGCTCCGGCCATAGGAATTACGATACCTACGGACAGATTTCATGATGCATGACAGAAAGGGGCCATGACCAGGACACACTGCAGTGTAGGGTCAAAGTGAAGGAGCTGCGGAATGCCTACCACAAGGCTTGGGAGGCAAACCGCTGCTCCAGTGCTGCGCCCAGGAGCTGCCAATTCTACAGAGCTGGACACGACACTCGACGGTGACCACATGTCCACTGCGAAGACCAATGTGGCTACATCGGTGGCTCACATGCCAGTTGAGAGTGGGCCGAACCAAGAGAAGGAAATCTTGGACAGGGATGTGGCGGGGGAGGGGGCCCAGAGGCAGAGGATGACTGGGAGGCCAGAGATGCATGCAGTCAGGAGCTCTTTTCTACCACAGAGGAGGCTACTCAGTCACAGCTGTCAGAGATTGGCAAAGCACAAACAGGAGAGGAGGCCCTCGGTAAGTGGATTTGATTTGGGGAATCGCAGAATTGAGTTGTTGGGGGCAGAAGGATTGCAGAAAGCAGGCTTGTCTCCTACTGTGTGTCTAGTCTGAGCAGTGGAACAGGCTGTTGATTGACTCCCTCACTTCACGGGAATCTTCCTCAGAGATCTGCAGGAAACTCTCATGGAGATACTAGGCAATCCACTGCTGCAGGTTCTTTGGCAGAACTGCTTTGTTTCTTGCCCCATTAATGATAACTTTCCCATGCCACTATGCCATCACGGTGTGGGGGAGGGGAAACCATTGCTGCACACAGGCGAGCTGCGTAGGGGCCAGGACGGAAGCTGCAGGCTTGAAGAAGACCCTCCCTTGATTCCCTGCTCACCCTCAGCAGTGAGATATCTTCCATAATAATCACATCCTGTGGAAAGCGTGGGATAGGAATGATTATTAGGCCTCCCCCTGCAGTGCCGGCTCTCCCCAAGAGCCATGTGTCCAAGGTATAGCAGGATCTGGGAAGAATGATTTACTCTGCCCCTGCAGCTACTCACCATTTTGGGGATCTTGTGGCTCATGTGTGCTTGCCTGGGGTCAGCAGTTAGTGACAAGTGTGTGAGTACTGGCTGTGTTTTAAAGCACTGAAACAGTGTTATCTGTGTTGCAAACAATACTGCTTCTGTAAAATGTTGCATTTAAACTTCACAGAGATGACCTTGGGGGCCCAGCCTCCCTCTTTGATATTGGCAGCTGAACAGCTGCACAGACTTAGAAAGTGACCATGAAGAACTAAGGAGGACTTTCTGCATGATATTATGAAACATTCTGCTGCCGAGAAACAGGAACTGAAGGAGTGGTGGGACAGCGAGAAGAGGGATCGAAAGGAGAACATGGCACGTTAGAATGAATCCATGGAGCGACTCTTAAAGGTTATGGAATGCTAAGCAGACATACTCCAGGAGATACTAGCTCTTCAAACCAAGCGGCTCTGAGTCCGCCCTCCCTTGCAGACGCTGTCACAAAACTCTTTCCCATGAGTCCCCCAGACACCGCCAACACACTCAAGGGTGGCAGGTTTGTAGAAATTTTGGTGGTGCCCAGAACCTGCACCCAAACTCTGCCCCCCACCTGCCTGAGGCTCTGGGAGGGTGTTTGGGTGCAGGGAGGAGATCTGGGGTACAGGTCCTGGGCTGGGGCAGGGGATTGGGGTGCAGGAGAGGTGCAGGCTTTGTGAGAGAGTTTGGGTGCAGAAGGGGTGAGAGGTTGGGCTCTGGGAGGGAGTTTGGGTGTGGGAGGGGTCTGGGATGCAGGAGAGGGTGAGGGGTGCAGGCTCTGGGACTTAATTTGAGGGCAGGAGAGAGTGTGTGGGAAGGGGGTGGAGGTGCAGACTGGGATGGAGTTTGGGGATGGGAGAGGGTACAGGTGTGAGGGCTGTGGGGTGTGGCTGGGGATGAGGGCTGTGGGGTGAGGGCTATGGGGTGGGGCTAGGGATGAGGGGTTCATGATACAGGAGGAGGCTCAGGGTTGGGGAAGAGGGTAGGGGTGCGTGGGGGTGAGGGCTCTGTCTGGGGCTGGGGATGAGGGGTTTGGGGTGCTGGAGAGGCTCAGGGCCAGGGCAGAGGGTTGAGGTGCAGGGGGGTTATGGCTCTGGCTGGGGGTGCAGGCTCTGGGGTGGGACAGGGCTGGGGATGAGTTTGGGGTGCAGGCAGGCTGCCGCGGGGCTGGGGCCTGGATTCCCCTCAGCCCTCTCCCTGTCTGCAGCAGTGAGCTCTGGGGGAGGGGCCCCCCTTCCCCGGACAGCACACTCACCCTGCACCACTGTCACTGCATGTGCTCCTAGGGCCCCTCTCAGGTATGTATATGTACATATATTGCGTATGTACCTCCTCCCCTGCTGCTCCCCCTCACTCTAGCCTCACTGGGGGTGGGGGATGGAGCTGCCACTTGCCCAGCAAAGCAATGACTGCGGGTGGGGAGTGGGGGCCCTGTGTTGGTGGAAGGTCCTTCCAGAAAAAGGAAGAGTCCGAAGTGGAAGGGCAGGGCAGCCTGCCCTGGCATTAGTAGATGGAGGGCACTAGGACCCTGCAGCAGAAGTTGATGCCAGGAGCCAGGAGAGCAGAGTCAGCCTGGAGCTGCAGGGGAGAGGCAGGGATGCTTGGGGGCCTGGGGAGGTGCACGGGGGCAGCAAGTGGGGGCCAAGGGACACATGGGCAAAGTGCGGGGGGGGCGGGGCGGTAGGCAGGGCTAGGGGAGAGACCTGGCCACAAACATTGGTGGAGCTGGGCCCCCAATATTGCTGGAACCCTGGGCAGGGCCCATATAACTTGCCAACCCTGATCACACTCTTATCAACCTCCTGGCTCCAGTCTGTACCCGCAGCATTCCACTCCTCCCTCCTCACAGTCCAGCACTGTGGACTCCCAGTACCCACTGCACTCAACACCCATCTCTCTGCAGTTTGGCCCTGCTGAAGTACAGCACTCGCTGCATCGTACTGGGGAAGGTTTGATATGATTCCTGGACATACACAAATCTTTAGCCGTCTCATGATCCCTCCTCCTCCTGGGACCTTCCGTTCCCCCCCTGCCCCTCCCTGCTGATATTTTTTTTGTTTGACTCTCTCCTCCGGTTGTTGTCTTTTAATAAAATAATTGTGTTGATTTGAAAGCGATCTTTATTCTATTAATTGAAAGCAAAAAGAGCACTGCAAAGCAACATACAATTATGTTAAACCTCCTTATTGCATCCTGTGCACCAATCACCTCCTAGCATTACAAGCACTGCAATCCTGAGCATAGAAACAAATATTAGTGGATTTCAGTTTCAGATTGCTGCCTCAAGGCATTCCTGATCCTTATGGCCCTGTGCTGTGCCTCTCTAATAGACATGGTCTCTGGCTGTTCAAACTCAGCCTCCAGGCACTGAGCCTCTGTGGTCCAGCCCTGAGTGAAGCTTTCATCCTTCCATTCACAAATATTATGAAGCGTACAGCACGTGGCTTTAAGCATAGGGATATTGTCATTGGCCAGGTCCATCTTTTCATAAAGGCAGCACCAGCAGGCTTTTAAATGGCCAAAAGCACATTCAACAGTCATTCTGCTCTTGCTCAGCCTGTTGTTGAACCACTCCTTACTGCTGTCAAGTTGCCCTGTGTATGGCTTCATAAGCCATGGCATTAAGGCATAGGCGGGGTCTCCCAGGATCATAATGGGCATTTTGACTTCCCCTACGGTGATCTTCTGGTCCAGGAAGAAAGTCCTGCTTGCAGCTTCCTGAACAGGTCAGTGTTCCGAAAGATGCATGCATCATACATCTTTCCAGACCAGCCTGTGTTAATGTTTGTGAAACGCCCACAGTGATCCAAAAGTGCCTGGAGAACCATTGAGAAATACCCCTCGCGATTAATATACGTGATGGCTAGGTTGTCTGGTGCCAGAATTGGAATGTGCATGCCATCTATTGCCACTCTGCAGTTAGGGAAGCCCATTTGTGCAAAACCATCCACAATGTCCCGCACGCTGCCCAGAGTCACGGTCTTTTGGAGCAGGATGCGATTAATGGCCCTACACACTTCTGTCAATACGAGCCCAATGGTAGACTTTCTCACTCCAAACTGATTAGTGACCAACCAGTAGCAGTCTGGAGTAGCCAGTTTCCACAGTGGAATCGCCACATGCTTATCCAACAGCAGGGCAACTTTCAGTCTCACGTCCTTGCATCGCAGGCTTGGGGCAAGCTCATCGCACAGTCCCATGAATGTGGCTTTCCTCATCCGAAAGTTCTCTAGCCACTGTTCATCATCCCAGACATGCCTCACGATGTGATCCCACCATTCAGTGCTTGTTTCCCAAGCCCAGAAGCAATCTCACTACTACAAGTGGTGAGATCAATGTCACACTCCTCTTGCCTTTGTAGTTTAAGGAATAACTCCACTGCCACTCATGATTGTTAGTCAGAGAGAGCAGCATACTGGTCAACAGTTCGGGATCCATTCCTGCAGCCCGAAGAGGCAGAGCGTGCAGTACACAAACAGTTGAAAGATGGTACCAAATGCGGATGGAAGCGCAGAGATTGCTGGGATGCAAAGCAATGCATCATGGATCATTGGGACAGGATGCCCCACGACACCCTCTGCCTTCCCACAATGCTTAGCAGCAGAAGAGAAAGAGGTTCTCTGTGGGATAGCTACCCAGAGTGCACTGCTCTGAATACCGCTGCAGGTGAACACGCTATTGCGCAGGCAGCTGACAGTGTGAACACACAACAGCAGTTTCCCTTCAGCCCTCTCTAAGCAGCGCTGTGACTTCCGGTGCTGTAACTTTGCCAGTGTAGACGTGCTCTTAGGAAGTTTTTCCTAATATCCAACCTAAACCTCCCTTGCTGCAGTTTAAGCCCATTGCTTCTTGTCCTGTCCTCAGAGGTTAACGAGAACATTTTTTTCTCCCTCCTCCTTGTAACAAACTTTTATGTACTTGAAAACTGTTATCATGTTCCCTCTCAGTCTTCTCTTCTCTGGACTAAACAAACCCAATTTTTTAGGACTCGATGAAGTGTTTTTCACCCATAGATCTCACAGCACTTTACAAAGGCAGGTCAGTATCACTATTTCTGTTTTATAGATGGGGGAAAATGAGGAGATGAATGACTTCCCCAAGGTCAAACAGCCAATCTGTGGTAGAGCCAAGGCTAGCAATACCCTGCACCCCAGTCCACTGCCTTAGCCACTAGGCCACACTGATTAGCTCTCCAAAACTAAAGCAAACACACAAAACTTAATTCTGTGGTGTTCTTTATAATACATGGAGCTTATGGACCAACTACCCTTCCTATCCTGGCAGTTCCCCACACACGCTCACACTGCTCAAAAACACTTAATTCAGAGGATTGCAGAGAGAGTTCTGGGGTCTGTGATGGTTGGTTCATGGACCATTGCTAGAGAAACTTGGCTCAACGTTGTCTATTTTCTCCTTCAACAAGATCTACATTATTGCAGCCTTTATGATCCACCTGTCTGTTGGCGAGAGCTAGGGGTCTGGTGACGACACAGAATGGCAACGAGTGGGATTTTGAGGATGGAAAAAACAATCACATTTTCCATGTAAATAGCCAGGTTTGCCTGCACTTCAAGTGATTCCCCAAGTACAATGCCAGACAACAAGCTTCATACAACATTTTAGGGCCTTATTCGTTAATCAAAGGGAATGGGCTCTCAGGAGAAACTCACATCTGCTTATCTAGGCTGTCTTTTGCTAAACAACTTCCTCAGCCACATGCCAGCTTTTGCCTGGGCTATTCCCTCCTGCCCATGCAGCTCTCTCATTGATGTCACTAGGAGTTCTGCACATGCAGGGAGAGCAGGAAATCAGCATTCCTAGCCGATGTGTGGATCTGAGAAGAGGATTTTTGCCTACAATGTTTCTCATTGAAAGGAATTTTCAGCTTGATGTAGGCATGGGGCCAGCCATCACATTATATGAATGACTGAAATGATCCCATCAAACTCAGAGCCCCAGCATCCCAATTCACAAACACACACAGCATGTTAAACATAAAATCTCAAAGAAAACTCAGCAAGTGACTGCTCTCTGCCTTCCCCTCACCCCCAGCCAGGGCTGGGACTTTCTGTTCCCCTTGCGCAGCAGAAAGATATGATCATGAAAGAAATATTGTGCCAAGTTTACTTCCTGAGATGGTGTTTCATGTGCTGACCCTTTCACTGTCTCTCATTTATTCTTTCACATGCCCTGGACTCATTAGATCTCATCTCTTTGCTTCCAAAGAGAAGCACTGATGCTTTCAGCCATGACTGGGCCCAGCCTCTGAAGATTCTATCATTAAACCTGACTATAAAAAAATAGAAAAACACGGCTTTGTTGGTCAGATTCACCCCCTGCTGCTTCTAGGTTCCTCCACACACCAGAGAAGGGCACTGTACCTGAAGGTGGGATTCCCCAACAGGGCCATCACTGCAGTGGGATTTGTGCCCCTCCCTCCCCGACAGCACCAGTCGAGGAGAGCAGCTGGGATCTCTGCTGTCAGTGGCTGCCTCTCCCTTCATTTGCAGAGAGAGGAACTGGTGAAGAATGCCTTGTCTATTGCTAGGTTGTGGGTGAGGGGAAATAGAGATGAGTCAGATCTGGATTAGGTTTAGGGTCTTCTAAACTCTCACAAACTGACCTTGCAGCTGATAGAGCGAGACTGCTGCCATTGTGAGTGGTGGAGATCTTATAGGATTAGCTGGTCTAACAAAATCCTTGGGCCATATCTGATTTGGGTCTGGAAGGAGGCCCTGTCTATCTTCGGCTACAACAAGGGCCCAGTAACAGGGATGGTGTCAGCTCTTGGTGTTATTAGACACTCCTTATCTCTGCAATGCAATTCAGGGCAGAAGAGTGGAAACATTGGCAAGATCATTTTTTTTTCTTCAAATGATCAAGGAAAAAATATAAAAGAGAACTGCCTGGGCAGGAGTTTCCTCTTCCCCACCCTCATCCTTACTTCTGCCGAGCACAACTAATCGTATAACCAGTTTGGCTTTGCCAAAAATGGCCATTACAGCCATTTCAAAGATTTTTCCTTCTCGGATCTCACCATACTAGGGAATCTTACCTATTCACATGAAAGACATGAAAAGGATGCTTCTGTGAATATGGTGGGATGGTGGAAGCCAAGCAAAGCACGAAACACATGTCTGCAATTCAGGGAGAGAAATGGCAGCTTGCTTGGTAATATTTTGTTTTTCATTTCTTAAAAGTTATTCTTCATTATTTGCATTCCAGCAGCCCCTACTGGCCTCTGCCGAGGTAAAGGCCCCATTGTGCTAGATGCTGTACAAACTAATAGGAGGAGAGAGTGCCTGCCCCGAAAAGCTTACAGTCTAAATAGCTAAGTGAGACAGCACAGGAGAAAGGAGAGATTATTATCCCCATTTTACAGATGGGGTCCCAAGGCACAGAGAGATCCCACCACCCATCTACAGTCACAGGGAGAATGTGTGTGCCAGAGCCAGGATTTGAACTGCCAACTCCCATTCTTGTGCCCTAACAAAAAGCCCAATGGATTTCATACTGGTGAAGGATGCAGCAATGGCAGACGAGCCTCTATTTTTTAGACTCAGCAGGTGCAGGCTTGGTAGGCTAGAAATGACTCCAGTGCTGCCCACAACCACATGTATCCACTGTCTGCTTCTAGTACAGGCTGGGCGTCTTTGGGAGGGAGCCCGTCTCTGATTTAGGGAGCAAGTTACAAGAGCAATACTGGCACAGCCTCCATCAATTTTCCCCCAGTTATCAGCATTCTGTTCCTTCTCTTTCCTCAACTTCTGTCTTCAGTTATAGGCAGTTTGATCCACTTATTGCAAGCAGGGTCTTGTGCAAATGCAATGCACCCAAAGTTTCCTACATTATTATCCTAAATAAAGAGCACAGTTTCATTAAGGGTTTAGCACAGCAGCTGTATAGATGATAATATGCCAAGTCTTGCAGCCCATGAATCAGGCTTCAGCAAACTGCTGGATCTGGAGTCTTTTTGAACAGTGGTTCACAATAAAGAGGAAGGATGTCCAGTGGTTAAGGCACTAAGCCAGGACCTGGGTTCAAGTTCCTGTTCTGCCACAGACTTCTTGTGCAGCCTCAGGCAAGTCACTTAGCCTCTCTGTGCCTCAGTTTCCCACTTGTACAATAGGTATAATAGCCCTCCTCTGCTTGGTGTGAGGATAAGTACATTAAAGATTGTGAGATGTTTGGATACCATGGTGATTGGGCCAGACAAGACAACCTCATTGTGGGTTGCAACCCATCAAACATCCTCCTGGGACTGTGTGCACCCCACAAACCTTGGGAGGATGGAAGTGGGCTCTTTTCTCTTGTCTCTGATTCCCCCTGCCAGCTGAGTCTGGCATTGTCTCCCTGCTGCTGGAGGAGGGCTGCTGCATGCTGCACCCTGAGAATGGAATCCCTCTCCTTTTCTGCATCCCCTCAACAGGAGGTATCAGCCCAGCCATGACCCCCGAAAGCTCCCTGATGACCCCAGGGAGTATGATCCACAGTTTGGGAAGCCCTGCTCTACAAGAATGACATGTATGCATCTGCTGGTTTTGGCTGGCAGGCTCCATCCTGATCTAAGGGTCCTTTAGATGCAGGAGAACTCCAGCCGTCCCTGATGTTGGCCAGGAATGTCTTGAGTTTAGGGCTCCTTTACTCAGGGAAAAGATCTATTACCTTAAGAGAGAACCAGCAGAGAATGACAACGCTCAGAAAAGAGGGCTGACGACAGCCACGAGTTTGCTTATGATAAAGAATTATACAGGCTAGTATTCTTCAGCCTAGGAAGAAGAGTAGGAGGGGACTTGAAGGAGGTATATAAAGTTATAGGGTGTAAATGGAAACTTAACTATTCCTCTTTTAACCACGCACCATAATACAACAACAAGGAAGACACTGGGGCTGTAACTGTGCTGCAGACAACAGGAAATGTGCTTTCTGCAATGACAGAGTCAGCCTGTGAAATTCACTGGCTTGATTTCAAAAAGGGCTGGATGAAGTTATGGCCATTTTTAACAGCTGGAGCTGTGGCAGCTCAGACAATGACATGGGGAAATGAAATGCTTTCAAGGTATAATGCGGCTGTGCATGGCAGTCTTCATTTCAAGATCTCTAAGTGCTTCACACACATTAATACATTCAGCCTCACAACCACCCCAGAGAGGAAAGGAAGGATCCTTATCCCTGTTTCACAGATGGGAAAACAAAGGCACAGAGAGGGGGAAGGGGCTTGTCCAGAACCAGGAATATAATCCAGATCTCCTGACTTCTAGTTCTGTACTCTCACCTCTAGGGGCTGGACCAAGCTTCCTGCCATAAACTCACCTTCCATGGATAGAAACTGAAGTGACTTAGAGACTTGAGAGCAGTGAGTCTGTTTCAAGTTTATCAGCCACAATGATACAAAGACCAGAAGCCAATTAGAAATGTCTCCACTAGAGCTCTCACTGGTGGAAATTTGTGTGTGAACATCCCGAGTGTATGGCCTCTGAGAGGAGCTCCCAGAGACTATAGTGTAGGACTGATATGGGATGGTTGACTGCTTAAAAAAACCATTAGTAAAGATCAATACTATAGACCACCTACTAGCTGGGTTTTAGGCATCTAGGCCAATTCAACTTTGGTTTTCCCCACTACACACAGTTTGTGTATCGGGCTTGTCTACATGGCAAGTTACTGCACTGCAAGCCAGGTTGTGACTCTGTAGTGCATCAGGTAGGCTGCACTCTGCACTGTACCCAGTGTCTGCATGGGATGCTATTGCTGAGCAAGCTGGGGTGCAGAAGATTCACACCCTGCCTTGCACTGCAGTAACTTGCTGTGTAGACCTAAATAGCTTGGTCCCCATTGCTCAGAGATGCATTCCTAGAGCCTCACCCCCTATAGCACAGCTGACTATAAACAGAATGAACAGAGAGCAGCTTGGGGGAAAAGATGCACATGTTCCATGGTCTATATTAAGAGTGAGTTGCTTCTTCCTGAAGGACAGTTTTTTCCAATCAGCTGACCCAGTCAGGATCACATGGGGATAGCCTGATTCTCAGCAAATAGCTCATCCTTATTTAATAATGCCTCAGCTCTATATATAAATAAAGGCAATGGTGTTCCACCCATTCCCATGTGACTGACCACAGACTCCCAGTTCACAGCCTTTCCTGAAGAGATCCTGATAGCTCCCTAAAGTTGTAGAGGAATTTCCTGCTTGATCAGGGACAAGTTCTCCTCCCAGTTATGCTGGTGCTGTTCTACTGGAGCTGATGGTGGAACTGGGAAGGCAGGCTGGCCCACTGTAGAAAGCAGACTCTGGTCGTAATATTCTGCGCCACAGTGTAATGAGCCCAGGTTGAAATGATGGTACTATTATTAACAACAATAGCACCCACTCCATGCTAGTGTTTTCCAGTCACTCAGGAAGGGTGGGTCTGCTCTGGGCAGTTTACGGTCTATCCAATCTTGTATTTGCCCCCGGCTGGCAGACAGCTAATGCATCCAAAATCCTCTGCTAGTGGAGATGGGCTACAGAGAGAGACCCATCCTGGCCTCCCCAGCAAGGAATTGGGGCAGGATCCTGTGCATTATTTAATAAATGGAGGGCAGGTGTCTCTGGAGGGAGAGTATGACAGAAGTTCAATACTCTTTCTGGCATACAGGGGATGAGGAAGAGGGGAGAGAGAATTAAAGAGAATGGGAAAAGGGGCCAGCTGTATTAGGAAAATTAACACAGTAAAGGGACCATTTCAATCAGCAGGGCTGTTACGGCAGAAGTTCAAGAGGGGGTGCGGTGAAGGAATCTAGGAGAGAATGGAGGAAAATGCCAGCTGGAAGAAAGGCATGTAGTAAACCAATGGAAGGGTGGAGGGCTTAGCATCTGTCTCTGGGACACTGACACACAGGGGCATTATACAGGCAGTGGAGACAGTGGCGTAGCCAGGTTTTAAGTGTAGGGGGGGCAAACATAAAAAAGGCGCCCGCCTTGGCTCCTCCTCTGGCCATGCCCCCAACTCCTCCCGTTTCCCCCCCAGATTAATCCTGGGGCCGGCTCAGGACTCCTGCGGGCTTCCCGGGGGTGCAGATACCTCCCCCATTCCCCCCCCCCCCAGTCCCAGGAGAGTCTCTCCTGCCCAGCGCGCTCTGCAGGTATTCCCCGCTGGGCTGTGCCGCCTGGCCCCACCCGCAGGGTCCGAGGGTCCAGTCCCCCCTGCCCCAGGCTCCTGCGCCATGCCAGGGCCCCCTATACAGGCAGCACGGCCTGTGCCCCTGCCCTGCGGGCCCAGACCCAGGGAGCCTCTCACCCAGAACTCTCAGTGCAAGGCATCGGACCCCCCCCACTCACCTTCCGTCCTGCGCCGCCGCCTGTCCCCAGCCTGCTCCCGGCACTCGGTGTGCTCTGCACGGGGCTTGCCAGCCAGGCAGCCTTAAAGGTGCAGGGGCCCATTCACCTCCCTCCGCCCGCCACATGAGCAAGGGGTGGGGAGCGCTTGGCCGCTGAGCCCTGAGCCACCACCGCAGAAGGTGGCTGTGGCGATGTTGGGGCCGCGCTGAGCATGGAGTGTGATGGCCGAGGAGCCGGCCCCCTCTCTCCTCCGGCTGTGCCTGCCGCCCCCCTATGGCTCCTCGGGCCGTGCTGCTGCCAGCGCCGGCCCGGCAGACACCACTTTTTGAAAACATGCTGAGGGGAAGTGGCTGCTTCCCCTGAACCCTGCTAGCTACGCTACTGAGTGGAGAGCAATGGAGTTTGGAATCAGGCATTGGATCACATCTGCTTCAACCATGCTTTGTCAACAGCTCTTTGCTGAATACATGGAGACATGTGGGAGCTGATCGTAGCTCCCACCCTAACTGTGGCCCCAGAGACACACACCCCATGACATTCACCCTGGTGCAGAGAGCCAGCACAAAGCACTACACCTCTGTCCCACTGAAGCCCATATGCTGTGACTGTGCGATGAGCTTGGGTCTGGGGCTTCACAAGCTGCTCCATATCTCCCCTCACACACTTGCAAAGAGAGGTGGTCACTGTGATAGATGGGGAGCTGCTCTGCAATAACAGCTGGACACTGGAATTTGACCTGGTTATTGGGATATTTAGCATATGACTGTATTGGGGTTCAGTGTGAAGAAACAAGCTGGAAGGGAAGCATAGCTCAAGATATGACACTCCTCAGAAAACACTTGAGGGGTGTTACAGGACAATGGCAGAGCCATAGGCTTGAGGAGCTGGCTTGTCCTCTGGCTGCGCCATCCAAAATGGTTTTAGCAAAGAGGCCAAAGTCCAGGAACACAGGCACTCTGGCTGGTTTAAAGTGGAGCTGGTCAGGATAACCAGACTGACACAGGAACTTTGGCGAGTCTAAGATGTTGGGCCAGCCTGGTGTCCCACCAGGAGCTAGCACAGAGTTAGTTAAGAGAAACATAGGTGTGAGTGTTTGTTGTTTTAAAGCCTTTTTTCTCTTATGCCTTGTTTCTACTATGAGAACAACTACCACACTGTTTTAAGAAGGCTGTTTGGTCATTATATTCACTACTGGTCACAGACTCCCAAAGGCACCAACTGCAGGTGACGAACCAGTAAGCCCAGTGGGTACGCAGGATACTGTAGCCCTAGGGCCTAGTCTTGTACAGTAGTGGCTGGGTGCATAGTATAGACACTGCATGCTCAGCTAGCATGGGTCTAAATAGCAGTTTAGATGGTGAGGCACAGCTTAGGTGAGTAAAGCAGAGAGCCCTACATGCCTGAACCCCCTACACACCCAAGCAGTGTCTCCCATGCCCACACTAGTATGTTTAGCAGTGTAGGGTCCCACTGCCTGCCCAATGCCAGCAATGGAAAGCTCTTGCAGCAGGGAAAGGCTCTGGCAGGGTGGTGTGCAAGAAGCACTTAGATTCTTTCCCTACTGCCTTCCCCCTGCCAGCGCCTTCCACTGCTGCTTGTAGCAACGTACTGGAGTGACAAATGTGGATACCAGGGCTGCCCGGGGCGGGGGGAGGGAGGGGAAGAAGCAAGTAAGGCACAGCGCCCCCCACAAGAATATAGTATTCGATAGTATTGCAACTTTATTTTTATGGAAGGGGCCCCCAAAATTGCTTTGTTCCAGGCCCCCTGAATCCTCTGGGCAGCGCTGGTGGATACAGCCTGCTTTCACTATGGTGAGTAATTACACATGCAGTGCCTGTACTCGACATGCTACCATGAGTGTAGACAAGGGCTAAGAGAGGGAAAACTGGAATTCCATCCCAGGAGAGGTAAAGGCATGAGAACTGAGTGTGCACTCAGAGAGACCAGAATGGGACAGAGATACACCCAGCCCTATAACCATGACAGTCTACAAGATATTGGGATGCTTTGGGGTTCAATCCAGACAGGTAAGGGGCTGTGTCACTGCCTGCCTTGTAATCCTGGCTGCCTCTTTCCTGTGCAGCTTTGGTTCAGAGCCTGGATATAAAGAACCTGCTTACAGCACCCTGACTTCATCGAGGCTTCCATCAGCCAGCTTACTTCTTGCAGGGTGACGACAGCCTTTCCAGCCCTGAATTGTCCCCAAACTGTCTTCCCTGGAGTGTTGAGTTCACTGCTCCTAAAGAGATAGCACACAGCAGACTGTTAGGTTATCTGTGGTTAACACACCCTTCCCATCGCTTGCTTACAGTAAAAGTAAAACAAATTTAGTAACAAATGGACACAAGTGTAAGTGATACCAAGTGGCAGGAATAAGGATAGAAATGGTTACAAACAAACACAAGTGAAATACACTACAGATGCCGCCCAGGTTATGCAAACCCAATTTATGCAAATCCGCACTTACGGAAAAAGTTCCATAAGCTAGAAAAGACGGTTACTCACCTTTGTAACTGTTGTTCTTCGAGATGTGTTGCTCATATCCATTCCAATTAGGTGTGCGAGCGCCGCGTGCATGTTCGTTGGAAGATTTTCTACCCTAGCAACACCCGGCGGGTCGGCTGGGCGCCCCCTGGCGTGGCGCCGCTATGGCACCGAATATATACCCCTGCCGACCTGTCTGCTCCTCAGTTCCTTCTTGCCGGCTACTCCGACAGTGGGGAAGGAGGGCGGGTTTTGGAATGGACATGAGCAACACATCTTGAAGAAAAGACGGTTACTCACCTTTGTAACTGTTGTTCTTCGAGATGTGTTGCTCATATCCATTCCAGTAGGTGTGTGCGTGCCGCGTGCATGTTCGTCGGAGACTTTTACCCTAGCAACACTCGGTGGGCCGGCAGGGCGCCCCCTGGAGTGGTGCCGCTATGGCACCGGTTATATACCCCTGCCGGCCCGCCGCTCCTCAGTTCCTTCTTGCCGGCTACTCCGACAGTGGGGAAGGAGGGTGGGTGTGGAATGGATATGAGCAACACATCTCGAAGAACAACAGTTACAAAGGTGAGTAACTGTCTTTTCTTCTTTGAGTGCTTGCTCATATCCATTCCAGTAGGTGATTCCCAAGCCTTACCTAGGCGGTGGGGTCGGAGTGAGATGTTGCGGAGTGCAGAACTGCTGAGCCAAAGGCGGCATCGTCTCTAGATTGGGTCACGAGCGCTTAGTGAGAAGTGAACGTATGCACTGACGACCAGGTAGCTGCGCGGCATATCTCCTGGATGGGAATGTGCGCCAGGAAGGCGGTCGAGGAGGCTTGAGCACGGGTAGAGTGAGCGGTGAGACGGCCAATCGGGACGTGGGCCAAGTCAAAGCACGTCCGGATACAGGACGTTACCCATGATGAGTGCCTCTGAGCCGATATAGGCATACCTTTCATATGCTCCGCCACCGCTATAAATAACTGGGGCGAGCGCCTGAAGGGCTTTGTCCTCTGGGATGTAAAAGGCGAGGGCTCAATGGACATCAAGGGTGTGAAGCTGTTGGTCCCTGCTTGATGCGAGCGGCTTCGGGAAGAAGACCGGTAGGAAGATATCCTGATTAATGTGGAAGGCTGAGAGCACCTTGGGGAGGAAAGCCGGATGCGGGCACAACTGCACCTTGTCTTTGTGGAAGATCGTATACGGGGGGTCCGCCATCAAAGCACGGAGCTCCGAAACCCGCCTGGCCGAAGTGATAGCCACCAGGAAGGCCGTCTTCCAGGACAGGTACAGCAACGAGCAAGTGGCCAAGGGCTCAAAGGATGGGGCTGTGAGCTGAGCCAGAACAAGGTTGAGATCCCAGGTAGGGGAAGGAGGCTTAACCGGTGGGTATAGGCGCTCCAAGCCCTTAAGGAATCTCGAAACCATCGGGTGAGGGAAGATGGAACTGTTCGACTCCCTTTGATGGAAGGTGGAGATGGTGGCTAAATGCACCCTTATTGACGAGAGTGCCAAACCTTGTTCCTTGAGGTACCACAAGTATTCCAGGATAAGAGGGATCGAAACGGCCTCTGGAACTAGGGAACGTTGTGCACACCAAAGAGAAAACCGCTTCCACTTGGAGAGGTATGTCGTCCTCGTGGAGGGTTTCCTGCTTCCCAAAAGGACCTGTTGGACCTGGGCAGAGCAGCGGAGCTCGGATTGGTTCAGCCAGACAGTAGCCACGCCGTCAGGTGTAGGGACTGCAGGTCTGGATGGTGAAGCCTGCCGAAGTCCTGCGTTATAAGATCCGGGCAGAGTGGCAGTGGTATCGGGGTCGTTAGGGATAGGTCGAGCAGCATGGGATACCAGTGTTGCCTCGGCCATGCGGGGGCTATCAGTATCAGTCTGGCCCTGTCCCTGCGGAGCTTGAGCAGGACTCTGTGCACTAGGGGAAAGGGTGGAAAGGCACAGAGAAGATATCCCTTCCAGGGGATCAGGAACGCGTCCGAGAGAGAGCCCCGGGAGCGGCCTTGAAGGGAGCAGAATACCTGGCATTTCCTGTTTTCCCTGGAGGCAAATAGGTCTATCTGGGGAAAGCCCCACTTCCGGAATACAGAAAGAAGGATGTCTGGACAGATGGACCATTCGCGGGACAGGAAGGATCTGCTCAGGCGATCTGCAAGAGAGTTCTGGACTCCCGGAAGGAAGGAGGCTACGAGGTCTATCGAACGGGCTATACAGAAGTCCCACAGTCGCATCGCCTCTTGGCAAAGGGGAGAAGACCGTGTGCCCCCCTGTTTGTTTATGTAATACATGGCCGTTGTGTTGTCCGTGAAAATCGCAACACAACGGCCCTGTAGATGGTGTTGGAAGGCTTGGCATGCCAAGCAGACCGCGCTCAGTTTGCAAACATTGATATGCAGCGCCAGCTCTTGCGAGGACCAAAGGCCCTGGGTGTGAAGGTGCCCTAAGTGTGCACCCCAGCCCAGGGATGAAGCGTCCGTCGTTAATGACACTGAAGGCTGTGGTGGGTGGAACAGGCGACCGGCACACACCAGGGAAGGTGTCAGCCACCAGTTGAGGGAGTCCAGGGTTTTTGTTGGGACTGTGACTACCATGTCCAGGGCATCCCTGCGCGGACGATAAACCAAGGCAAGCCAAGTCTGGAGAGGGCGCATGCGTAGTCTTGCTTGCTTTGTCACGAAAGTGCACGCTGCCATGCGGCCGAGTAGGATGACGGTGGTATGGACAGAGGTTGTTGGGAAGGCTTGTAGCCTCTGGATGAGAGAGACTATAGCCTGGAACCTCTGTGGAGGTAGACTGGCCGTTGCAAGATTCGAGTCCAGCATGGCCCCGATGAATTCTATCCTCTGCGTAGGAAGCAGAATGGACTTGTCTAGGTTGAGGATCAGACCTAGATGGGAAAATAGGTCCTTGATGACGCTTACGTGTGCGGCAACCTGAGCCTCGGAGGTCCCTCGAATAAGCCAGTCGTCGAGATACGGGAAAACGTGAACTCGATGGCGGCGGAGGTAGGCGGCGACTACTGCCATACACTTTGTGAATACTTGAGGGTCCGAGGAGAGGCCAAAGGGAAGGACCGCAAATTGGTAGTGGTGGCGGTTTATCACGAAGCGAAGGAACCTTCTGTGTGGGGGGTAAATTGCAATATGAAAATATGCGTCCCTCATGTCGAGAGCAGCGTACCAATCTCCGGGATCCAAGGAGGGTATAATGTTTCCCAGGGATACCATGCGGAACTTGAACTTCGTGATGAACTTGTTCAGAGCTCGCAGGTCCAGGATGGGCCAGAGGCCCCCTTTCGCTTTGGAATTAGGAAGTACCTGGAATAGAACCCTCTTCCCCTTAGGTGCTCTGGAACCTCCTCTATAGCTCCCAACGCAAGGAGCTTCGAAACCTCCTGCAGAAGGAGTTGCTCGTGAGAGGGGTCCCTGAAGAGGGACGGGGAGGGAAGGTGGGAAGGAGGGGACGAAATAAACTGAAGGCGGTAACCACACTCAACCGTGCTGAGAACCCATCGGTCCGATGTTATCTGGGACCATGCAGGGAAGAATGTGGCAAGGCGGTTGGAGAACTGAAAAGGATCCTGGGAGGTAATTGGTACAGTGCTCCTGAGCGCACCCTCAAAAGTTTGGCTTCGGTCCCGCCGGTGGTTTGGCGGGTCCGGAGTTGTTACCCCCTTGCGGGCCCGATTGGCGTCTGCGGGAGTTACGGCCTCTCCTTCTGGAGAAGTCCTGTCTTGGCCGAGGCGGGGGATAATGGCGCTGAGGTTGAGGGTGGAAAGGTCGCCTCTGGGTCTGTGGCGTATGCATGTCGAGGGACCGCATGATCACGCGGTTATCCTTCAAACTTTGGAGGCGTGGATCTGTCTTTTGGGAGAACAGGCCTTGACCATCAAATGGTAGGTCCTGTATAGTGTATTGCAGCTCTGGTGGTAGACCGGATGCCTGCAACCACGATATGCACCTCATGGCGATCCCTGAGGCGACTGTTCTAGCTGCCGAATCAGCGGCATCTAGCGAGGCCTGGAGGGAGGTTCGAGCCACCTTTTTCCCCTCCTCCAGGAGAGCCGAGAACTCCTGGTGGGAATCCTGCGGGACTAGTTCGAGAAACTTCCCAACCGACTACCATGTGTTATAATTGTATCTACTCAGGAGGGCTTGCTGATTCGCCACTCTGAGCTGGAGGCCCCCCGCAGAGTAGATCTTCCTTCCCAACAAGTCCATGCGCCTGGCTTCCCTCAATTTAGGCGCAGGGGCTTGTTGGCCATGGCGCTCTCGCTCGTTAACGGATTCAACCACTAACAAACAAGGGGGAGGGTGTACGTACAGGTACTCGTACCTCTTGGATGGGACCATATATTTGCACTCAACCCCTTTGGCTGTAGGTGGAACGGAAGCCGGGGTTTGCCAGATTGTATCCGCTCGAGCCTGTAGGGTACGAATAAAGGGGAGGGCAACCCTTGTCAGGGCCTCCGCTGACAGAATGGTGACCACTGGGTCTTCCACCTCAGGAACTTCCTCCACGGGCAGGTTTATATTAAGAGCGACCCGGTGAAGGAGGTCCTGGTGCGAGCGGAGGTCAATTGGTGGCGGTCCAGATGTGGACGTCCCCGCTACTGCCTCGTCTGGTGACGAAGAGGAGGAGACCCCACGGACCACTGGGTCCTGAAGCGAGTCGTGATCGTGGGACATCCTGGGTTGGGTCTTGCACATCCGAGCCCAGCGCTGGGAGATGTTCTGCATCCTCTGGAGGGGGTTTGCTCATCGTGGCCTCTGGCACCCTATGCTCAGAGGGCATTGAGCGCGGCGGTGGATGTGGGGCACCTTGGCTCTGATGGTAAGCCCAAGGAGTCCAAAAGGACCACTGCTGAGGGTCCTGCTGGTTGTCGGAGTCCCCATACGACGCCGATCCGGCATGAGAGGAGACTGATGGTGGATGAGATGGCCATGGCGGTGCGGAGACCCCAAAGTGATGGTGCCTGCGTCTGATGGAACCGTCCCAACACAGTGCCGGGGAGCGGTGCCGCGACCCTCTACGGTGCCGAGATTGCGACCGGGACCTGCGACCAGCTTGGTGCCGGGAGGTCGACCGGTGCCGGGAGCCGTAGTGTCGAGAACGGCTGCGAGAAGCCCGGTACCGTGAGTGATGACGGGACCTGGAACGGTGCCGGTAGTGTCTGGACGGCGACCGGGACCTCGAGCGGTACCGCAAGTACGACTGGTACCGCGACGGGGAGTGGTACCGGGACTGCGAGCGGCCGCATGATTGAGAACGATGGTGGGACCATGAGTGTCTACAGGACCTGGATCGGGACCGAGAGTGACGAAGTCCCATGTTACCGGGCGAAGAAGGTCTGACAAGGGCTGGCTTGCCTGTGGATTGGAGGACCCGCACCAGCGGTGCCAGGGGTCGAGGCAGCTCAGGCTCCGTTAGCGCGATCAGGTCCCGTGCCACGGAGAACACCTCCGGAGTGGAGGGCACGACAAGCTCAACCGCAGCCCGCGCCGGGGAGCTGGTATGCACCGGACTCGACGGCTTGTCTGGGGCCGGAGTCAACGGTGCGGCGGAAGTTGATGTCGTGGCAGACGGCAGTGCCAGGCGGTCCGGTCTGGCTAAGCGCTCTGACTGCGGCGCAGGCACGGCCGCCGCAGGAGGCTTGCGCTTCTTGCTCGTAGGTGACTTTGAGCGGTGCTTGGTAGAAGCCGGTGCTGGAGAAGGCTGGTGACTCGGAGTCTTCCCTGAGGTATGCTCCGGTGCCGATGAAGCGGCTGATCTCGGTGCCGGTGCCGGTGCCGGTGCCAAGGAGTGGGGAGTCAGCGCTGCCTCCATCAGCAGCTGCCTGAGGCGAACGTCCTGCTCTTTTTTGGTTCGGGGCTTAAAGGCCTTACAAATCCGGCACTTGTCTGTCAGATGGGCCTCGCCCAAGCACTTAAGGCAGGCTTTGTGCGGGTCACCAGTGGGCATCGGCCGACGACAGACCGCACACGGCTTGAAGCCCGGTGAGCCGGGCATGGGCCGTCACCGGGGTCGGGGAAGGGGCTAACCCCCAATCCCGTCAAACTATCTACACTACACAAACTGAACTACTAAATACACTAACTAACTACAATTAAACGAACTATATACAATAAGAGAAGATGAGTGAATTGCTAGGGAGGTAGAGAACAGCATGCTGCGCTCCACAGTTCCAACGTCTGACACGGGCGGTAAGAAGGAACCGAGGAGCGGCGGGCCGGCAGGGGTATATAACCAGCACCATAGCAGCGCCACTCCAGGGGGCGCCCTGCCGGCCCACCGAGTGTTGCTAGGGTAAAAGTCTCCGAAGAACGTGCACGCGGCGCGCGCACACCTACTGGAATGGATATGAGCAAGCACTCGAAGAAGAACAACAGTTACAAAGGTGAGTAACAGTCTTTTCTTCTTCGAGTGCTTGCTCATGTCCGTTCCAATTAGGTGAATCCCAAGCCTTACCTAGGCGGTGGGGTCGGAGTGAGAAACTGCAGAATGCAAAACTGCTAAGCCGAAGGCTGCATCATCTCTGGAGGTGCCTGCGCTCTCTGGTGCCGACGAGGCACTTCTCCCCGGCGCAGACTGTGCGGCACTTGGTGCTGAAGACGGAGGAGTGAGGGCTGCCTCCATTAGGAGCTGCTTAAGATGAAAGTCCCGCTCCCTTTTTTGTCCGTGGCTTAAAAGACTTGTAAATCTGGCACTTATCTGTAAGATGGGATTCCCCTAGGCACTTTAGGCAGGAGTCATGGGGGTCTCCTGTTGGCATCAACTGCCGGCAGGCCGAGCACGGTTTGAAGCCCGGTGAACCAGGCATGGGCCTGGGCACTGGGAGAGGGGAAGGGGCTAATCCCTAACCCTCTGAACTATATACACTAACTAGGTTTACAAAAGGTTATTAAAAGTATTAACTACAACTATAAAACTATAAAACTATATACACAATAGTACTAGAATGAGTGAATAGCTAGGGAAGTGGAGATCAGCTAAACCGCGCTCCACTGTTCTAATGACCGACACGGGCGGTAAGAAGGAACTGAGGAGCGGACGGGTCGGCAGGGGTATATATTCGGTGCCATAGCGGCGCCACGCCAGGGGGCACCCAGCCAACCCGCCGGGTGTTGCTAGGGTAGAAAATCTTCCGACAAATGTGCATGCGGTGCGCGCACACCTAATTGGAATGGATATGAGCAAGCACTCGAAGAAGAAATAGGGTGTTGGGTTTTTTTGGCATAATGGTCAGGTATACATTTCTGACACGCAAAATTCGAGTTACGCAAGGTGTTCCGGAATGGAACGCTTGCATAAATCGGGGGAGTCTGTACTAAGGCTGAAACTCAATTTAACAAACTGGAGTGTTTTGTTCATAGAAGGTGTCTCATCATAGTCATTCTTCCTGCACAGCTGGCTAGTCCTTAGCCAGGATCCAAAACAGAGGTCAAAATGCTTGGTTTCCTTGTTTCCCTAGGTGAAGGATAACTCAGGGGTTCTCTCTCGTTTCTTTTTATAGTCCAGTAAACTGCTGAAATGTATTTGAAAAGTAAGCCCAAAGTTTCTCTCTTCTGCT
Source organism: Gopherus evgoodei (assembly GCF_007399415.2). Taxonomy (NCBI): domain Eukaryota; kingdom Metazoa; phylum Chordata; order Testudines; family Testudinidae; genus Gopherus; species Gopherus evgoodei. The sequence continues at coordinate 2,829,169 of NW_022060059.1, forward strand.
GTAGTGTAGATGCCATGCTATCTTCTCCTCTCCTTGGTAGCTTTGTTTACCTTACATATAAGTGTACCTTCATCGTCTCTGCCAGATGACCAGGTTGATCAGACAAGCAAAGTCATAATCCTTTGTCTAAGTCAGACAGGGCTTACGCATTGCTTGTCAAACAGTTTAAGAACATAATTCTAGCATATTTATAATTCTGGACACACGATTTTTGGACCAGCATGTTACCTTTTTGTATGATACCTACAGGACGCCTTTTAGAGAGCATATTATAACAACAGTGTGTTAGGTGTAGTGAGCATGACAGGCCTCACAAGAGTTGCTGTCAGAGCAGTGAACCACCAGTGGGCCTGTGTGTCACAATCACATGTGGGAAGGGATACCTTTACAAGACAACCCCTCTATTAAGATGCGGTCCTTGCTATGAAGCAGTCTGAGAACCTCTGTTAAGCTTTGGTCCTTTCCTGGTTTCCTGTTGAAGGAAGGCTGTCCTAACGTGGCTTGGAGAGGGGACAGTGTGCCAAAAGAGAGGTGCTTTACTGCCAATAAGCTAAGAAATGAAGATCTAGTTTTCTAGCTCTCCTGTTTCTTCCTCATGCCCATTGCACAAATCAGTGCTTCTCATCCTTGCCCTGAATGTTATTGCTCTTCAGTGTGGTATGTATCTTTTGCTGGGCTCAGAGTGTGTTTACTTTTACTGAGATTTCATGTCCCTTTGCTTTTTAAAAGCTCACAGGCAATTGAGCGGGTCATCATTATTTCTGAATTGCGTGAGCACTGACATCAAAAAGTGTTTCTGGGAGTCGCCACTGCTATCAATCTTCCACTCGCACTTCAGCAGTGCAGGATCATCAGTTAGCAAGAAACTGATTAAATATCAAGCTCCACATACATCCTCTGCCTATAAAACCATTTTAAAGGCAGGAGGGGAACTAGCTGGCATTGGGTGTTCTGTGTTTTTGATTCCTTCTGCTTTGTTTACTAGGAAAACAGAGATCCAGACCCTGCCAGTAGGTTCTGGCTGGATTGAGGAGGACAGGTCATGCTCCACCATTCAGGACAAAAACTCTTTCTTGTGTAGACTGATTGTTATCTGTCCAAGATCTTGCCTCTCCCTCCTTGCAGAGTTGCTGAGAAGGAATTCACCCTAAACAGCTCGACACCACAGCTCAGGAATAGTGGACGTTGATTGGAAGCTGCCCTGACTAATGGCCAGTGAGAGGGCTCAGATAAAATGTCCACTCTATTTGGCTATCAGAGCAGTGCAACTCCCCTCACAGCTGCAAGAATTCTTCTGATTGGAGGGGATTCTACCTGAGCACAAAGCAGCACCAAAGGACCCAGAGGATTTAAAAGACAGCCCAAAATACAGCTACTAGCCCTGCCTGAAAAAATAATCCGACTCTTACTTGGGAAACTTGCACACCTGACTATGCCCTCCCAACTCTATGGGCCCCATTAAACACATGCTAACCCAGCTTCTCCTGCCAGTCAGTTATTCCCCCATGGCTTCCACATCTGCAATACCAAAACTCTGTATATGTGTCTCCTAGGGAGGGGATGATGTTCTAAAGGGCTGAGTGTTGCTTGGACTAAGCTTTGCCTTGTGGTCCTAAAACTGCTCCCCGTCTCCCTAGAGACTCTTTACAGTGTGGGGGAACAATCATAGGTCTCCACTTTTGTTTGTACAGTATGTTAGGGGGTGGGTTTGACTGAAAGTGAGGCTATGGCCTAGATGGAGGCCAGTACATTTCCTACTCAATGCTGCACACCTTGTCCCCAGTGAAGTTAAAATGTCATTGAGTTAAAGGGGCTATTAAATAAGGTATAAGCGAAGTTTCACTAACTAGTGAAGCATGGCAAAGACACTCGACAGACAGCTGCACTGGAATAGTGTGCATCAGTTGTGTCAGCCACACACCCTTTGCTGGCTTCCCCACAGACCAAGATAAAACAATTATACAAGCAAAAAGCTGCCTTTGTGAATGAATCCCTGGGAAGGGACTATGGTTACTGGCAAAGGTGTTTTTCTTACTAACAACCAATTAGCTGCCCTAGCAGTCTAGGCACAATACAACATAGCATTAGACCAGGAGTCCAAGGTCAGGTACCACCTCTTGCACCTGTGCACACAGGTAAAGGGGATGGAGAGGGAGGCATGCTGCAGAGGAGCAAAAAGGGCACCTTGGTGTTTGGGCGAGAGGGAGAATCCTCCTAACTCTTCATCCCTTAAACAATATTAATAAAATAGCAGAGATGTCATGAATCTGTGGAATGAACTGATCTCTGGAGAGAACAGAGTTTGAAAACAATGAGCTCAGTGATCGTTCCTATTGCAGAGAAGTACTGTAATCATTACAGTCAGCAGAGCATCATGGGTATTGAACTAGGGCCTTGTCTACACTACACAGCTTTGTCGGCAAAAGGCAGCTTTTTCAGCAAAACAGAAGAGGTATACACACTGCAATGCCACTTTTGGTGACAAAACTTTTCAGTTGGCGGATTTGTTCACCTCAGAGATTCACCATGTGGGTCAGGGAACAGCCCAGAGACCTTCCCCCCCCCGGTAGATGCCATAGTCCAGGTCAATTTCTCCTGTGTCTGATCAGAAGTTGGGAGGTTCGGGGGGAACCTGGGCCCGCCCTCTACTCCGAGTTCCAGCAAGTTCCTGCTTGTTCTGGAACTGCCCCTGTTACCTTACCCAGGGAAAACAGATCTATTTAATCTGGGACTAATATATCTGCCTTTTAACACTGTCCTGTATCTATCTGGCCTGCTATTAATCATACTTCTGTGTATTGTTCCTTGTGCTTCTGCAGATGTGGCCTTTAGAGGAACCCCCTACACCCTGGGGGAGCACCTCAGCCAGATAAGAAAATGCCTAAGATGGAGCAAGGAGGACATGTTCTGGGAGCTGCTGCAACACTCTGATGCAGAAAAGAGAGAACACATGGAATGGAGGGAAATCAAAAGGCAGGATAGAAAAGAAATTGAGGCTTTTGTTAAGGACGCTACTGAGAGGATGATTAAAGTTATGGAGGAGCAGACTCAGATGCTGAAGTCTCTCATAACATTCCAGACTTAGCAGATCTGTGTCCGCTCTCCCCTCCAGCACATTCAGAACTCTTTCCCATTCCCCCACCCCAAACTCCATGCAGTCCTTTTTGCTTTCCAGGACTTCTCGCTTTCCTGTTCACTCCACTCCCATGGACACCTTTTCAAATGATAGGTGGATTTACGCACAGCTCTGAAAGTGAGCCCTTTCCTGGTACTCCTTTCCTACCAAGCATGTGTGTGTGTGGTGGTGCAATAAAAGCAGTTTTTGAATGATAAGTAATCTTTGTTTCCTACAAATTGTGAAAGCAGGTGACAGCAAGACATACACAAACAGTTTAATCATTTGCTTACTGGAATCCTAGACCAAAAAAATCACAAGTGCTTCCTAGCAAAATTTAATTTCATTAAGCATTGCAGTCCCGAGCATAGTAATATACAATACTGGTTTTCATTTTCAAAGTGTTGCCTCAAAAACCTCCTTGATTTGAATTACCCCCTGTTGTGCCCCTCTAATAGCCCAGGTATCTGCCTGCTCAAAATCAGCAGCCAAGTGGTCTGTCTCAGCAATCCACCCTGAGCAAACTTTTCACCTTACTTTCATAAATATTGTGCAATGTACAACATGCAGCTATGACCATAGAAATATGAGTCTCACTGAGGTCTAACCTGCCATAAAAGCATCATCAGCATGCCTTTAATCTGCCAAACACACATTCTACAGTCATCCTGCACCTACTCAGCCTATTGTTGAAGCACTCCCTACTGCTATCCACGTTTCCCGTGTAAGGCTTCATGAGCCATGGCATATGCCGGGTCTCCTAGGATCACTATGGGCATTTCGACACCCCCCCACTTTAATCTTCTGGTTTGGAAAGAAAGTCCCTGCTTGCAGCTTTCTGTACAGGCCAGTGTTCTGGAAGATGCATGCGTCATGCACCTTCCTGGACCACCCCACTCTGACATCAGTGAAACGTTTGCAGTGATCCACAAGCGTCTGCAACACCATGGAGAAGTACCCCTTCCTATTGCTGTACTCAGTCTCAAGGTGGTCCGGCACCAAAATTGGAGTGTTTGTGTTATCTACCACCCCTCCACAGTTACAGAAGCCCATTTTCTGAAAAGCCATCCACTATTTCATGCACATTTCCCAGAGTCACAGTCCTTCATAGCAGGATGTGATTAATGGCCCTGAACACTTGCATTAATGCGGTCCCAACAGTTGCCTTCCCAACTCTAAATTGATTCGCAACTGATCAATAGCAATCTGGAGTCGCCAGCTTCCACACAGTGATCGCAATATGCTTCTCCACTGAGAGGCCACCTCTCATTTTGGTGTCCTTGTGCTGCAGTGCTCAGGTAAGCTCCACACACAGTTTCAGGAAAGGTGGCTTTCCTCATTCAAAAGTTCTGTAGCCACTGCTCTTCATCCTAGACTTGCATGACGATACGATCCCACCAGTCAGTGCTAGTTTCCCAAGCCCAAAAGCAACAGTCCACTGTGTGCAGCTGTTCTGTGAATGCAAAAAATAATCTAATGTTGCTCCTATCCATGTCAGACAGGCAACTGTGAATTCTGTTGAGTTAGGAATGTCACAATTAACCGCACTGTCATCTGTGATGTGTTAATGACAGTTACCAGAGCACTGGAGAGCAGTGCGGGATCCATCCTTCCACACAGAGAACACGGGGCAAACAGCAAACAAGGACCATTGAAAAATGCAGAAAATTGAAGATGGAAGCACATGGGACGGAAAGCAATGCATCATGGGACGTTGAGCCTGGACCCAGGATGTGCTGCGACCCACTCCGCTTTCCCACAAGACCTAGTCGCAGAAGGTAGTGAACTGAAGTGTGGGATAGCTTCCCACAGTGTACTGCTCTCATCGTCTATGCTAGTGCCCCAAGTGTGGACGTGCTCTGCCGACAGAAGGAGCATAGTGTGAACATGCAATACCAATTTTCTTAGTGCTTTTTGATCATTGACAAAACTTTTGCTGACAAAACTCTGTTGTGTAGACAAGGCCTAGGATGCAAGAATGAGATACAAGGCTAATACTGGAAATGGCATTGGAGCTTGGGTGGGAACCCACAGCTCCCCCACTGCCTCTCAGTGGGCCAGTATTCACTCCTGCCACTGTTAGTATCTATAATTGTCAGGATAGCTGCAGCCTGGGAAGCTTTTGTGGGTTCTGTGATATGGGGAAAAAGTGATTAATAGACACCGTGTTGTCTGAATCATCTCAGAGCCAGCCGACTGCCAGGATTCAAGACAGAGGCAGTATTTCTAGCGAAGGAATGAACCACACTATCCTTTACTAAGTGTTTGTTTGACAGGAGCAATGCTACAGCACACCACTCTGAAGTTACAGTGGCTCTAAGGAACAGCATATGAGCACAGGCTGAAAGGGAGCACACATCAGCTCCAGCTTTTATCCAGTAGGAGGCACTGGAAAGGTTGGTAAGTAGCATTGCCTGTGCTACAGTCCACAATTATTCCAGACTCCCACCTTGGAGTCATTCTTGGGAATGGGGTAGGAAAGCTGGGTCTGGAGCAATTCACACATACTCCTATGTTGATGAAGGGTTAAAGTGCATTGATAAAGTGCACCCTTAATAGCAGCATTGCTATAGTCTTTTTAATAGGGTGACCATATTTCCCAAAGGGAAAACAGGACACTGAATGGGGCTTGCCCAAGGCCCCTCTGAGCTGCTGGCCCAAGGCCCTTCCCCCACTGTCACTCAGAGCTCACTCAAGCCCCCTCCCCCAGAGGGGGATGGCCTTAGGGGGCATCCTCCTCCCACACAGGGTTGGCCCAAGCCACTTGGCGTCACTGCACAAGCCTTGCCAGGCTGTCATAGCTTCTTGCCCCCCCTAAACGTTTTGCCGCACCCCACAGGGGGCACACCCGCCTTTTTGGGCAAAACTGGGCATTTGTCCCATTTGCTCTTGCCAACTGATCATCAGCTGGCAAGAACAAATGGGACAAATGCCCAGTTTTGCGCGTGCACACACACACAGGACAGGGCTTAAAAAGGGGACTGTCCCAGTCAAAAATGGGACATATGGTCACTCTACTTTTTAAAGATCTTGTCAGTTGGATCAGATATTATTACCTGAATTACAAGCATGAAGATCTCTTAAAAGAAGCAGGTGATCAAAGAGTCTGACTTTAAAGCGCACTATATTCTATCTTCAGGCGAAGTGTTTGCTACATGGAGTTAACACCCTAAAATGCACACACACAGCAGTGATGAATAAGTATGGAATCCCCTGTTCCATTGTCTTTGAATGGCTCATCCTACTACACATTTTTTAGTGTGGGGGAGCGGCTGTTTCTCTTTAAATCACATCTGGGGGTGAAGCTGGTATAAGGAAGAGCTTTGGTGGGTTCTGTGATATGGGGAATAAGTGATTAATAGACTCCCTGTTGTCTGAATCACCTCAGACTCAGCCTACTGCCATGACTCAAATTGACAGAGGCAATCTTTCAGTAAAGCAACAAACCACACTATCCTTTACTATGTGTTTGGTGTGCTGTAGCATTGCTCCTGCCAAACACTCTGAAGTTACAGTGTGTCTGCTGAGGATGTATAACTTCCCAATGGTGTAAATTTCAGTGACCATGACAAGGGACAAGATCACCAAGGCATGTGCTGGATAAATGGCTTCTGTATACTTCTGTCAGTGGATCTCAAAACCTGACCGAAGACATGCCAGTGATTTTTGTTCTCGGGTCTCCCTTGAGCAGAGTCTGACAAGCATATCCATTTTGCAGTATGGGTGGGCTATGCTGAGGTCAAACTCATTCCACTTGTGATCTAAACAGAATTCCAATGCAGATGTCCAGCAAGTTCAGTACATTACCACATTGCATAGCCAGACCCCAGGTGAGTATAAGCAGAGATTTAAAAGCCTGTGGTGGAAAGAGAGATGTTTGATGCATTTTGTATGCTGTAGCAATGAGTTCCAGGGAGAAGGGGTTAACATGTGAGAGGACAAGGATAGGTCTTTGCTACGCAGGCCACTGTGCAGCAGCTGGCGAGAGGCCGACCTACAGGAGAAATGCCCTGTACCCGAGCAGCAGCCAGCAGGGAAGCACTGCCATCAGCCAGGTCCTTCTGCCAAGCTGTCCAAAACGACGCCGGTACTAGCTGGACTAGAGCAGACCCAGCTCTGAGGGTGTGGAGTTTGATTTGTTTATGGTGTGGAGGGTCCAAGTATACATAGGAAGGAAGAACATTGTGATCCCCAGCATCCTGGCTGCTGTCTGGTTTCATGAAGTCAGCTACCCCAACCCCACTCACGTGGGAGAGAAAGTCAGGGCCAGCTGGAATTACTCTCCTGTTCACTAGCAGGGAGGGGATGGAGGAGTGGCTGGTGCTGTTAAACTTGAGAGGCTGATTCAGACAGAAAATGAGGCAAAGCCAAGAACAGAGCAGCAGTACCACAAACTGCAACTAGCACCACTAGTGTTTACACTTACAAGGACCAGGTACTGGAATAATAAGGAAGCACCTGTGGCTAAGCCTTGTTTAGACTATAAACCAGTAGTAGCCAGGGTGGGAGTGCTAGCACAGATCAGGCACTATCCAGCATCACAGACCTGCTCTGGCCAAGTTCAGGTGACATGGCACACCTGGGGCCTTGTCTAGGCTAAGGCTCCCACACTGTTAGCCATGATGGGACTTATCCAGGAAAAGGACTAGTGCACAGCCTTGGAGCCTTGTCTACATTAGCATAACTAACCTGAGCAATGGGCACTGAGCAGAGTTTGGTCCTGGGCTACATTTGCAATTAGTGTTCAGAGCTGGTTCAATTGCTCCCATTGCGGACATCAGGTGTCAGCAACCAGTAATTCTGCACATGAAGTCAAGGTCCTAGATTCCTGATTGGCACTGCCGTGTGGAAGTGCACACTAACGCACCCAGTTCAGCCCTCTGCATGGTTTGAAAACTTGCTAAGAGCCAGTTCAATGCGGCAGGGGGAAGAAACAAGCAAAGAACAGTCAAGAGGCAGCCTGCCTGCTAGCTGGCGAGGGAGTGAGAGCTTGGAATGGGACTGAAACCTCTGCTGGGATGTGTACAAAGCCAAACAGCTTTTCTGTGGCCCTTTGGTCTATCATAACCCTTGATTTGCTGGTGGGAGGATTAGTTTTTTTAGCTGACATTATGAAACGGTGCCAGAATCAATGTCCTACTTCTGTGTGTGACAAAGCTCGCAGCTTCTAAGGAGAGTGGCTGTGGGGTGGAAGAAGGCGGGCACAACTAGCATGAAATCTGCATGAAATCTCTAGGAACCCCTGGAGACACAAGCAAGTACAGCTCCATCATAGGACAGCAAGCCTCCTATTCCTGACACTGCCAGTCAAGCATGCAACCTCCTCCCAGTTCCCAAACAGTACAGCTTTAACTCTTACAGCTACTTGCACATAAAGCTCTGTAGCACTGACAGTTGCTCCAAAGCCCAAGATTAGACTTTCCAGGCTAGCTGACCCCAGCTTACTGATCTGTAAAAGCCCCTGCACTAAAGGAGTTTTAGGTGTGGGACATTTCCTGCTACCCAGCACTAGCTTGTTGTGATACCAGAATGACACTTTACCTCCTTAGCTAACCTCAGAGAAACCCCTATTCCTACTGAGACCTCATTACCCACTGATACATTTACACTAGCATCATTGTTTACTAAATCTTGGGCTTTCTGGCTAGAAGCAGTTGTTCTTTTAGCTGGCATCTGTCAAAAGAAACATGCTCATCTCACTTGAGATCAGCTGAAGAGTAGCCTCTAGTGGCCAGACCCTACCTTTACGCTAAACGTTCTCCATAGCATTCTTACTCCCCACTGCCGAGATTGGCAGGAGCAGAGTGCTACAGGGATGCTTGTTTCAGTGATCCCTTACAGTCAGTCCCCCTCCTGCTCTTCACAATATAATTAAAGCGCAGTTTTACCCTAAGAAATGACTGTGTAAAAATGGCACTCTAAGGCTCTATGCTGTCTCTGATCTCCATATAAAATGTACTGTTAGCACTGTTTTTTCTAACTGCCAGCTCTAGACTCACTCTTAGTTCAGAGTTTCAAGTGAGCTCTTTCTGTTTCATGCATCATCACCAGTGACTGAGGTTCGGCAAGTCAAATTATGTCATAAGTGACACCGGTGCAACAACACTGTCCAATGATGCCAGTTGCACCTGTGCAAAGCCACTGAAGACTAATAAGGCTCTAGATGCACCGAGAACAATCTGAAGACAATGGGGCTGCCCAGGTGTAAACAAAGGCACAATGTGCTGTGCAGAACATCACTGAGGGATGACGACACATAGGAGACTCAGAGTGCAGCTGGACTCAAACCTCATCCAGGAAATGTAACTGAACTGGCACTGAACACTCTTTAAACACCTGGAAAGAGGGAGAGGAAGGATGATCTTTTGATTAACACACTGGACTGGGACTTGGGAGATCTGGGCTCAATTCCCTGCTTTGCCACAGACTCCATATGTGACTTGGCCAAGTCACTTAATCTCTGGCCTTCAGTTTCCCATCTGTAAAATAGAGATACCAACTCTTCTTTGTAGCTTTTGAACGTGGTTATGTCTCACGATGCAGAGCAAGTGCCTATTAGAAATCTGGCTTTAGAACAAGAAATCTGTACCAGACAGCTTTTCTGAAAGGGAAAAGCCAACTGCTTGAATATTTAAATTTTATTTTAATAATTCAACCCAAATTCTGTGCAGTCACATAAACACTCAACACTGACATTAGTGGATGGCATAGTTACATGACCTAGAAAGTCACAATTAGACAGCACTACAATCACCTGGAGAAAAATGTCACTCAGAATATAATTTGCATTCACATCACCTACAAACAGACTGGTACAAAATTCATTTCAAAACAAGAATTGGCTCAGAAGACAGAGCTATTATCATACAGTGATGAGACAGTATCTGAGCCCTCTATGCATTTTGTGCTCTCGGGGATTCCAGATGTGTATTGCAGCAGCTGACTTTTCCGTCTGCCCCAGCTTCAGGTGAAGTCTTGGTCCCTGCCCATTTGTGATATCAGAGTGTAGCTCTGAGGACACAAAAGGCAGTGTAAACTCTGATTCCTCAGGATTAAAACCAAAACCAGAAAGAGGTGAATCAGTAGGTACTAGGTTTTCAAACATACCAGTGCTGGGATTAGCAGCTGATTTGATATGCAATAAAATTTTTGGGGGGGGGGGGGCTAAAAGATACTTCTGCAAATATAATTTTAACCCTTTCAGTACCATTCAGTCTCTTTTCTCCACAGAAGAGAATGTAATACACAAGGAGCTCCTTGTCTGTCACCTCTCTGGTGAGAGGGACAGAAGATGGAAGGTGACTATCACAAAAAGTGCATGATTATCAGAGAGCAATTAGCTTTCCAGAGATTTCCAGTGACACATCAGTTGGCTTCTGTGCTGTATGTCAGAGGCTATTTACAGTAAGTTCAGCCCATTTTCAGATGCCTGGGGGAGGCGGGAGGTGGTTCTAGTCTTCTCTGGCCTTCTCCATCCCCAGAAACCTTCTAATAGAAAGTTACAACTCAGAAATGGGTTCGCAGGAAGCCAGAGATGCTCTTAAAGAGAAGCAGCTGCATCTCAATAGCCAGAACCTTAGCTCCACACTAACATCATAAATCAAAGGGCACTGATAATACGCAATACCACACCAAAGGGACATGTTGTCAAAGGCTGTTCAGAATTACAATAAAGTAACTTGTCATGCTACATGCTTTCCAGCTGGAGCCCTGATCTCTGAGAGGTCACCCACTCTAGTAGTCTTCTAAAAAACTGGTCTATGTACCCAGCCCCAAGAGCTCTGCATGTAACATGGACAACACCGCTCACTGATTTACATGAACCTGGATGGATTTCTCTTTAACATCAATTTTTAATCACAGACAGAAGATGCATCTTTGCCATTGGAGAGGAAGGGACAGGTCCTCAGCTCATAGTGCCACAGCTCTGAGCTGCCTTAGGCTCACAAAGAGAAATATTATACATGAACATTTAGATAGAAAAGGAGCATTAGTTTTTATGGAATAACTACAAAAGGAGAATACGAAAGACAGCTTTATATAATACAATTCCTCTTGCTTGTTTGTTGTAGCTTCTTGGTCAGGTTGGGTTAGCCAGGTGAGATCTTTTAGCACCACATCCTGGTAAAACAAACTGCTGCTGCAATACATTCCTCCTAAGAGTGATATGAATGCAGATGGCAGTCAGTAGGGGGGTCACTAGTTACCCCACCCAGCTGGGCAAGGGGAGAAATTACTTCTAGCACAGCTTCACTGACTCTTGTCAGCCATTTTGCTTCCAGTAGTGGGGTTCATGCAGTGGAACCCCCAAATTACCCTGGTGAGGTAGTGTTCGTTCCAAGTCATAAGAGTATCCTCCCCTTCCCTAAAATTGCAAGGCCTATGCCTAGACACAGACTGCCTCATGAGAAGCCACTCACCACAGACTCCCATTTCCCATGTGGTGAGCTCCTTTAACAAGGAAGTAAAGACTCTGCTATGGTCACCTGCAGAAATAGGGTAACAGGCCATCTGCATAGGTTTCTTAGGGTGTGTCTACACTGCAGCTGTGAAGTGTGATCCCCAGCCCAAGGAGACATTTGCACTTGCTCAGCTCAAGCATGTGTGCTAAAATTAGCAGTGTGAACATGGTGGGAGAGATGGTGGCTCAGGCTAGCCACTCAAGTCCAAGCCTACCCAAACCCACAGGTCTGAACATGGATAGATAGTCTGACCAGCTCCCTATGTCACAACATCCACACTGTTATCATCAGTGCACTAGATTGAGCTGAGCTACCCCAAGTCTGTCTACATGTGCTGGAAATCACCTCCCAGCTGCAGCGTAGAAATACCCTCGGGGATTCTTTGTGGGCCCTCCATGTTGGAATGATTAGGGGCATCGGCTACTTCTACACAATGCAATCCTGGCAAAGGTCAAAACTGGGCTTTTCTTTGCTGCTAAGAGGCTGATGTCCAAATGCCAGTGACTTTCAGTAGGATTTGGGTGCCTACCTCCCTGAGGGTTCTTTGAAAAACCAGCCTAGTATTCTAAAGCTGAGTTTGCTGTCATCTTCTATTCAAGCAGTTTTGTGGGCTTACGTTTCCACCCTAGCAGTCTCGAGGGAGGATTCTGTAGATGCTATTTGAGGAGTGGGGCAGGGCTCAAGTCTAGCATGTGGGAGAGGTGGGGGAAGGCAAGAAAATCAGAATGTCTCTGGATGTGTTTTGCAGACAGACTTAAATGAAGGGATTTGCTCTAATGTGAAAGTCTCCCAGTCCTGCCAACCCAGAGCTCAAGGGACAGGTGATATCTTAATTACATGAAAGCTACTGCTAAGAACATCCTGTACATAAGCTGGAAGAATGAGGCAGAGGGGAGAACATATTTAAGAGACCCCCCCCTCAAGATACTTAATGCATTTTCTGAATGAATCCTTTGTCCAAGGAAGTTGATAAGATGCCATTAAACATCAAAAGTGATATGACATTTGCTTTTCAATATCCAACAGATAGATGGGCACCTGCCAGTTCTTGTAGAAAGCAAGGTACAATCATGCAAGGTTCTTTTCAGCCAACAGCCATTGGTGCAGGTGGATGATATAATTTGTTACAAACTCAGTTAATAGACATATGGATAGGAATTACCACCAGTTTATTTCAGTCTGGAAAGAACTTGCTTCGAGAAACAGGCGTGAGAACTCTGTATGGAAAGTTAAAGGCACTGTAGAGATTTTACAGTGCCAGCTACTGGGAGATATTCCATCCACACCAGAACAGTTAATAAAGTAAGTGTCTACAGATCATGGACCTGAGCTTGTTCTCCAGGGCCGGTGCTCAGCAGCATTGCCATGGGTGCATCAGCAAACTTAACCATCACTCTCAGCAACACGCAAATAGGGACAGCCAGGCTACAGTGGAACCAGAGCTGCCACACGTAACCCTCTCAGTTTGCTTAGTCTCCCTTTGCAGCCTAGTTACTTTGGTAAAAATGTCAATATTCCATCCTGGCATAGGAAACCTTCCAAACCATGTAGGGCCAGAATCCTCCCTGGAATGGGCAGTTAGCTCCTCAGACCAGTTTTGTTATAAGCCATCTGGGATGGAAACTCCTGCTGACTGATCTTAAGGGGGCACTGAAATGAACTATTTTTTACTAACCGAGCCAGTTGCTAATTTAAGAATCCCAATGGTGCAACAGTGGGGGTGGACACGTGCCCCACGGCTAGTGCATGCTATCACTTGGAAGATAAAAGGGGCTTAGTTCAGTCAATTCAAATCTGAACACTGAGTCTTTAAGCAGGGGCAAACTTCATTCACTCACCTTCCATGTGCTTCTGCCATGAGCAGAACAGAGTATTGCAAAGTCCACAGCATGTCAGATGGTATGGGCTGTCAGTCAACTGCATCTATCCTCACAGGCACAGGGAGGCCTTTTCAAGGTGAGCAGCAAAACAAGCTGGAACCAAAGTTGCTTAAGATTCTAACAGAATATTTGTTCAGATTTAACACTGACAAATGTATATTTTTCAGACAGAATAGAAGAGTCTGCTCCTGCAGCCATTACTCAGCCAGGTCAGAGCCCAGGATTCTGGGTTAGCCATGACAGCTGCCCTCTCCAAACACATTCCACGCACTGCAAGGATGCACAGAGCAAGGACAATGCTTCCTTGTTCCATCATGAGTGCTTGTGGTGTTACCAGCTTTTGCAGGAGTAAGTGATGCTGCTCTTCACCAACAAGCAAAAGATTCTGATTACAAACAGACAGTTTGATGTACATCTATCATTTTAAAAGGGTGCATCCATGATCTGTTACTGACCTGGGTTCTTATGGAAGGGCTTCCGACAATGGTTTCACAAGTAGCTGTTCATCTTCCAGGCTAACCTTTGCCAGTGGGTTCTTGAGAGGCAGTGCCCTGCCAGAAAGTCACACAACTGTCTCACAGTCCTTTTAGATGTGGCCTGGGCAAGTGAGTTTTAGCCAGCCTCCTTGAGCCAGTGGATTCTGAGGAGATCATGCCCAGCCTAGTTAAGAGTTGGGCCACTGATTTTCACTGCATATTTAGATCTCCCTTTATAAAATAAATGCACCTTTAAAAAGGTAATAATCAAGGTTCTCTATTTTAATGCAATTGATGTCACTATGTACCTGGTGACAAAATCGTGCTCTCTCTCTTCCCTCCACCTGGCTGTAGAACTCCCTCTCACTAGTGGTTAGTCTGCTGAAGTACTCAGAGGAATCTCTCTAACATGTGCTCACACTGATCCTCCGTTGAGATACACAGACTAAGCCAGGAAAGGACAAGTCTCAAAGCTGGACTGCTAACTTCAGCTGTCAGGCAATGGGAAATCACTTCCAGTCCCCAAGCGTGTCTGCGGAGAAGTGCTGCCAGAACTCTCAGGCAAGAAGAAATGACTGTCACCTGTCCAATTTGCACCACAAGGCATTACTGGCAAAGCTGGCTGCATTTTATACTGAGAGAGCACTAGTCTCTTCGGTCAATGGGCAGATTCAGGTGCTATAGAAACAGCACCTCCTAAAGCCTGTCTGGGGAACTAGTACATTCCCAGACACAAAACAGAATTGATAGATGTGATCATTTTCTGTCTCTGTAGGTACTCGTTCACCCTTATTCGTTTCTCTTTGGAGAAGGCATTGCGTTTCTGCATCCAATTGCTAATTTCCTGCCTAGCCAGTTATCATTCCCAGTGCAAAGTCTCATGTCAGCTTCCAAGAACCACGAAGAAGGGGAAGAGTTTGTGCCCTGCATATAGCCTGCTGGCTTTTAGCTGCCTGAGCCGTGAGTCATAATATTACAATTGGAAGTCACGATTCTGATATGTAATAGGAATGTAAACAGAAAGTCAGCCCTTTGAGGCAGTGCTTTCCCAGACTGGATGCTTCCTACAGAGGGGCAGACTCTGCAAGCGATGAAGAACACAAGCTTTCAGATGTGGGGTAAGACAACTATTAGTCTTTGTTCCTTTCAGAAGCATTGCTGACTTGCTCAGGAAAGGGTGCTGAAAATGGATACACGGATCTGCCTGATGGATGGACCCCATATGCAAAGTCCACTTTATTCTGCTCCTGCAAGTGCCAAACTGATATCATTGGCATGAGCCAGGCACTGTACAAGCCACACACAGCTCTGCCAATATACCTGCATCCTGATGAGCAACATGCTACTGTTCCAGTCCTGGCCTGAGAGACTGATTGCATATGGATACATGTCCACTCAGGACTAGAATGAGATACCCACATTTCTACTTGTTACCTAAATCAGGGTTTGAATCCAGTTTGCCAGAGGAAAAAGGAGTTAACCAGATGCATCACCTAGTCATTTACATTCTGCATATAAGGAGCAACAGTAAACAACTAAGCCCTGCATTTAGTGTGCTCCTTAATAGCGAAGCCGGAAGGAGCCAGGTGGAATTTTTATGTTAGCTTGGCTTTTGCATTAGTATTTGTCTTGAGAATTTTGAGATGTCTGACAGGCTCATTGTTTTGATGATGGTTATAGCCTCAGACATTCATAGTGTCCTTGAAGCCCCACACCTCCATGGCAGAGATCTGGAAGTTTTCAGAGCACAGTGGCTGATTATTGAAAGTATTGCAGTGGCTGGTTCTCCCATGGTTCAGGTCTGCATCAAGGTAGAGGGCCTGGCCATCACCACCTCCTACAGAGAGAGGAAGAACACACATTACGTTACTTTTGCATTTCTCAGGATGTGAAACTTACTGCTACACAGAGAAGGGGTTTTATGGCCTTTATCTCCAGGGACAGCTGGAATATAGGAAGACCCACCACAACGTTGAGCTGCTCTCTTTTAGCACAAAGGACAACTGTTTCTATGCATGGATTCTAATGAATTTAGCAGAACTGCAAGTGATCATTTTGGCAAATTCATGGAAGACAATCCAGGCAGACTGGCTCCACACCTGCTTACCTTTCTGCAGTTCCCATTGGCTGGGAATAGTGAACCGTGGCCACAGGGAGCTGAGGGGCTCCATGCCTGCAGATGCTCCAGGTAAACAAAATGTCCCGACCCGCCAGTGGCTTACCCTGACAGGCCGGGAGCCATTGCTGACCCATTTATTGATGTTAATACTCAAGCCTTTTAAAGTTGCAAACGCTTTGTTTAGTGGACTAGCTTGGCTTGAAAGGAATACTAAAAGAGCAGTGCTGCAGATCTGCATGACATTTGACCCATGCAGTTCACTAAATGCTATGCCTTACAAGCCAAACAAAAAACATACAATTAACGATAGTACTATAGCACTGGTGTCAGTCCGCAACTGTGTAATTTGATCTCTTCATGCATTTCTACCAGTGGACCTCATAAGTCTCGAGCCAATATGAAAATATAATGTGCAGAATCAATGGAATCTCTAATAAAATTGAAATAGCCTTTTTATCCTACAGACATGCCGATCTACAGGGCTGCTTTGAAATAAACAAACAATAATGATAATTTGACAGTGATAAAGCAGGTGACATTCCTATATAAAGTCCTACAAAATCTATAACTACAATAATAATAATAATAATCTATTTTCATACTAGTATTTAAAATGAACAACGGTGAAATCAAAAGAAAAAGGTCTGCTTATCACGCAGAGTTCAAACTTAAAGTTGTTGAACATGCAGAAGCAAACAATAATTGTGCCGCTGCTTGTGAATTCTGTAACAATGAGAAGCAAGTAAGAGAATGGCAAAAAATTAAACAACACTAAAAGACTAAAAATGTCCAAAGAGGTGCACTTCATTTCCTGAGCTGGAGAAAGATCTCAATAATTGGGTTGTTGAATGCTGACAAAATGGGTACATTGTCACTAGAACTGGAAGTTATCTGTGTGCTCCGCAAATGTCGAAAGACGGCAAATACAAGTCAGTAAAGCCATCAATGTTTGTCGCATCAGCGGGTTGGTGTACTCACTTCATGAACTGTCATGGTCTCTGTCTTCATCAGTGAACAAAGATAGCGCAAAAGCCACCAAGAGAGCTGGAAGAAAAAATTGAATCTTTCCAAAGATTTATTATAAAATATCGAAAGGAATATGCATTTGAACTGTCACAAATAGGAAATATGGATGAAACTCTGATGACATTCGATTTCCTGAGCAACAGAACAATAACCGGTGTTGGTGAAAAAACAGTTAATTAAAGCCACTGGCCATGAAAAAATCCATTTTACGATGGTTTTATCGTGTTTGGCAAATGGATCAAAACTCTCTCCTGTTGTTATTTTTAAAAGAAAAGCCTTGCCTAAAAACATGAAATTTCCTGCTGGTGTCATCATACGTGCACACGAAAAGGGATGGATGAAAGTGGGACTATTGAATGGCTGGAAAAAGAGACCAGGAGCACTTTTCAAGAAACCTGCTATGCTTGTTTGGGACATGTTCAGGGCACATAAGATGGATGAGGTGAAAAATGTGGCTGTAATACCCGGAGGCTTAACTTCAGTTCTACAACCACTTGATGTCTGCCTGAACAAACCCTTTAAAGACAGGCTATGCAAAATGTGGTCTGAATAGATGTGCTCAGGCATGGTGAAGCTGACAAAATCTGGGAATCTTATGAAGCACAAAATCAATCTGTTCGCCCAGTGGATCATTCGCGTCCATTCCCTCGGAAATGATAGAAAATCATTTAGGAAATGCTGTATCAGCAATGCAGTCAGCGGGTCAGAAGATGATGCCATATTTGATGATGATACAACAGAGGCTGATGATGAGAAGGAATCTGAATCTGAAGACTACACTGCCGAAAGCTATGACGACAATGCAGGTGCAGCTGTGACTGAAGCGGAGTTTAATGAACTGTTTGGTGAATCAGAGACTGATTCAGACTTTGAAGGATTTTAAGACTTTTTAATGTCTCATATTGTTCTAAGGTACTTGCTTTAAATATCCATTTATTGATTTTAAATTGACTGTAATTTTGAAGGTGAATATATATTTGTTCAGTTATTATTATAAACAACAAGAGGTTTTTTATTAGAGTACATTAAAATAATTCTAGCAAAACTTTTGCGTGTTTCTTGTGACGTCAGCTTTTAAAATATAGCCGGGGCTGGAAAACTTTGGCTCCTGGCCTGTCAGGGTAAGCCGTGGGCAGGTCAGGACGTTTTGTTTACTTGGGGCGTCTGCAGGCACAGAGCCCCTCAGCTCTCAGTGGCTGCAGTTTGCTGTTCCCAGCAGCTCCCATTGGCTGGGAATGGCAAACTGCGGCCACCAGGAGCTGAGGGGCTCTGTGCCTGTGAATGCTCCAGGTAAACAAAATGTCCAGGCCTGCTAGCGGCTTACCCTGACAGGCCAGGAGCCAAAGTTTTTGCCAACCCCTGAAATATAGAGTTGGCTTATGAAAGGGTCATACAGTTTTTGCTCTTTTTACTATCCATCTTGGGGGGTCAGCTTATAAAAGAATGGGCTAATGAACGGGTATATACAGTAAATAGAACAAGTGACAAATCAAGATAGAAACCCTCAGACAACTTAATGAGCAATATCAAACTGGAGAGAGAGACAAAGCAGGGTACTAAAAGGATCTGGTACAATCTTCTAGATCATTGTAAAAGATATTCCAAAGTGTACTGCATGTTGATCAGATCTGCGAGAGACCAAACTGACAGAATATTGCACAGATCTTAGAAGGACAAGAAATTCAGTTAAATTAATTTAGATCAATGAAATACATACTTGGGAGGGAAATGACAAAGACTCCCAGCTAAAACAAAATGAAGGGTATTGTCTGAAGAGCAGTTACACAAGAAAGGCAGTTAGATAAGGCGCAACATACTGGAGGGCTCAGTGCAGTGGAAATCCTGCTCTGTGTCAGAGACTGGACTAGGCAGTAATTCCCACATACTGATCTGATGCACTAAGATGGATGTGACTGGTACTGCCTCCCTTAACAACAGAACTTTGTGATGAGCCACGATACACCATCACTGGTCTCTGGTTGTCAAGTGCTCTCTAGCTTTCAACTGAGCTCGTGTTGTGAGCCGGTTGGGTTTGGAGCAGGCCAACCCACTGTGGACTACAGTACACATTACTAAATAGGAATCAGTAGGCACTAGATGTTACAGCTGAAGTCTTGATGTGGTAACCATCGGACTAGATGCTCTCAAAGCAGGTCTCTTCCAACCTGTTATCAGACTTTGTAGATGTGCTTTAAAACTGTGGCAGTCAGAAAAAACTGTTCTGGGGAAAACGTCTCAGTACCTAACTGTTGTCTGCATTTCCAATCATAACTGACTACTTTACTAGCCAATAGGCTTTTGCCATAGTCAGCAGCACTGTAGACTCACTATAGTTGCAGCAGAGCAAGCTGCTATATTCTAGTTCACCTGGTGCTTCAACACCACTTCATTGCCAGCTAAGTCCTTATTCCAGAATTATTTGCCATCACGTGTGCAGCAGAACATAGGAGGAGCTGTGCCTGCAGTATCTAGTTCTTACAATGTTTTCTCTTTAGAAGTGTGATATCCAAGTTTTGATACAAAATTTGGCAGAGCAGGATGTTTTCATAGTCACTTTTCTCACTCTACAGTAGGAATGACATAAATACTACAAACAGCTTGATCGATTTTTTGCTGTGATAGGCAGGAATTGCTGACAGGATAATTGCATGGATCCTGCACAGACTTACCTATGATGATGCACTCGTTGCTCCCAGCCATGAACATGGAAGCAGTTTTGGAAGGCAAGTTGAAGTGACGAGCAGCTAGGAAGGGGGAAAGACGATCCGAGGAGTCCGAGAGGATGCTGCTGGAGGACAGGACAGTGGAAACCTGCATGGACTTAGCCCCTGGCTCAGAAGTAGTCATGGCCAGTTCGGGGTGCTTGATTATCACCCACTCATAGCGTTCCACTTCTGGCTGCAGCTATGTGAGAGGCGAAGAGAAGACAGCCAGGAATCAGTTGGTGAGCATCCATTCCACTAAGAGTTCTGAATACAAAGCAGCCTTGGAGCTGCTCAGACACTGCCAGTACTACTGGTGAGTGATTCAGACTAACCCTTTGGCATAATGGACAGAAATGGTGCTGGAAAGACCTCTGCCATGTAGAGGATGGAGAATAAGACTTGGTAATACGTGGTGGTTTCTGAATTACCTTACTACATATAGCATGCATCCACGCCCAGATCTTGTGAGAATTATTCTGTACTCAGGAGAAAGGCCCTCCCCATAAAGTTGAATAGGAAATCTCCTACCACATCCTTTCATAAGGGATTCCATAGACTTTAAGGCCAGAAGCGCATGGGCTGGATCACAAGCTTGTCAGCCCATATATTCCACTCTAAGTGGAAAAGGGGTGTTACTGATTAGCTATTGAAATCCAGTCATCTCCATTCATTATTGAGGCAGAGCTGCGATTACTACTTACCCTGAATACAAAGCATTCTCCTGTCCCAAAGAAACTCAGTTTATTCCCTCCTCGCCTGCGCTCACTCCAGTCAGTTGACAAATAAGCACCACAGACCTAGAGCAAAGGACAAGGTCAGGAGGCTTTTCACCAGTTACTACTAATAAGAAACAGGGTATTTGAAATTCACTGACACCAAAAGGTTTTGGAGCCCACAACTCAAGGTCTAATGTAGTTTAATGTTGAAAGTCTCGAGATCAGTGGATTAAGAGGACACAAGTAATTTAGACCTAAAGCTAGATGTAGATTCTGATCAGCTGGGGAATGGCCTGCAGAGTCTAAATTTTAAAAATTATTTTACATCCACCAGTTCTGAGAGGAAGGATGATCCAGTGGATAGGCTGCAGCCTTGGACTCTGGAGAACAAGGGTCAATTCCCTCCTCTGCCACAGACTTCCCGTGTGACCATGGGTGAGTGACTTAGCCTTTCTGTGCCTCAGTTCCCCATCTGTACAATAGAGATAATAACCCTGCCTAGCACCAAAGGGGTGTTGTGAGGTGCTCAGATACTATAGCGATGGCAGGGGAGGAGGGCATGTAAGTACCACAGGAAGAAGCATAATAGACAGATCTAGTCGCACGAAAATAAAATTTTGGAAGCCAACTAGCCACTTCCTTGTTTTGGTACCAAAAGCATCAACACTCATATCACAGCACAAGACTTGGCTGTGCAGCAGCTGCAACCACGCAATAATTCCAGAGAACTACAAGCATGTCTGCTGCCTTCAACAATCTCATCCACAGTAGCAAGTGCAGATGAATTGGTGCTGAGCCCAGTTTAACTGCTAGGATAGCCTACGACATACACCACTCTAGATTCTGTCAGAAAGCCTGATTTCACACATTCAGCACAACTCGTGCTAGGTTAAGCATGCAGTTAAATCTCCTTCAGCACCCAGTGGTGCTGGGACCCTTTTAATAGTGGGGGTGCTGAAAGCCAGCCCCCTTACCCCTGTCCACACACCACAAGCTGGGGCCGAGAGCAGTACCATGTTTCGGGGGGGGGGGGAGGGGCGGGGACCCAGACGGGGTAAAAGGGCAAAGGTTGGGGCCA
The DNA here is from genome assembly GCF_007399415.2 of Gopherus evgoodei. NCBI lineage: Eukaryota > Metazoa > Chordata > Testudines > Testudinidae > Gopherus > Gopherus evgoodei. Next base: position 2,850,746 of record NW_022060059.1, read on the forward strand.
GCAGTCAGGACCCTGGGAGCAGAGCCCAGGAGCAGAGTTGCAGGCATGGGGCCCCAGGCGTGGGGCCTGGGTACAGAGTCCCAGGCACAGGGCCAGTGACCGGGATCCCGCAGCATCCCCCACACCACTAGTTCCCGTCCCTATGTCAGCACCAGCAGAACTTCTCCCACTGCTGACACCCATTAGCAATGAGTAGCTTTGCTAGCATAGAAAAGGCTAATGAAGCTTACATAGAAGGTAACAAAAAGGTGGTTCAATACTGAAATTTGCTCCATTAGAAGCAAGAAAAAAACCAACACAACATCTGAAGGAAATATCTGGGGAAATTAGTAAATTATTTTTTCTAGCTTCTAAGATGCAAATATAAACATGGGAAGTACAAAACAGAAAATAGTGTCCTTTTAGACTATATGCATGTCTCCCCTTCCTTCTGCTTCTTCCTTATTTTCTAAGGGGTCATATAACAGATCACTATTTGCTTTCTTCATGCAGAGGCCAGAAGCACTTGCACAGCTAGAGTTAATAGCACTCTATAGGTCAAGAGGCAAATTAAATTTATGATGGCAGATGCACGCTTTCCCCTTCCTCTGGATATCATGGGCACCACATCAGCCACTTACCTAGCCACTGTGGCTGAGGATTAGAAACAATGCGAAAAATTCTGCTTTAATTTACTTGCATGCAAACCCAATGAAACTGACCCCTGCGGACTGCAATGGCACTACATGTGAGCAACAAAGCACAATGAGGCCTCCACTGCTGCAGGAGTTTGGTGTAGCCACCCAGCAAGGATAAAACCAGAGAGAGAAATCCACAGGCTGCAGCAGGAGCTGAATATTGTAACAGAATTTTAAAAGCCACACAGTATTTAGCAGCAGGCCCTCACTCTCTGTCACCAGAGGACCTCTACTCGTGTGCAGTGGCATCTCAGAGCTCTATGAAATTTCACTGCTACCGTGCATTTGGTTTTATTACAACTATAAGATCAGCACTCTTAATTTTTTTCTTTTGGTGTAACAGGAAACCCAATACTGCTTTCCCTTTTGAGCACTGCTACTGTACCAGATTATCCTTGAGCAAAAGGAAAATGCCTTCTCTGAATCACAAAAGTCCAGTTCAGCACAATCCCTCAGGCTCTCACTTCAGTCCTCATCCTAACAGGGCACATACATAATAAAATGGATGTCAGGGGTCTCGTGGAAGTTACTGCAATCTGGTACCATTGCCACCATCACATATGGACTACAACAAAGGGGATGCCAGACCTGGACCCCGGTTAAAGTATTTAATCTGGTATAAAGTTTACTGAAGGTCCCCCATGGCTAGCAAACAACACAGGGAGTACCTACGTCAAAAGCCATAAGAAATTAATTTCTATACCATCTCCTTCTTCCTTGTATAATAAACTGTGTAGGACAGGATGGGTTTTAGGCAATCAGGTGGTATGTGGCATCACCATTTCCTCAGTTACCTTTTACCCTACTTACCTCTTTGGCTGTTGTCCTGATCACGAGGAGCGTTGGTTCATGTCCTTCGCTGTGAGAATATAACCTGGTATGGGAAGAGATGGCTCCTTAAGCAAACATCGCATTGCTTACATTAACTGTGGTATGTGATCTGCAGTGCCCGAACTACCTCTCCAGCCCAAGATTTGTTTGCTGGCATGAGGTACAATGATTGCTTGGGGCTGACTGTACCACGGCCAGTGTCTCCAACAATACAAGGCAGAGGATAGCAGCAAGCTCTGAAAAAGACTCGGGGCCTGATTCTCCATTGCCTTGCACCTTGCAGAGACACCTGAGCAGAGTTGGGAGAAGATACTATCGAATTGGAACAGCATCATTTTACAATCACTTTGCACGGGGTAAATGACTATGCAAGGTACCAGACAGCAGAGAATCAGGCCCTTTGAGTTGGTGTCATGGTTCATGAAGAGCTTTCTGCCTCTACAGGCAAATGCTGAGGCTCGTTTCTCTCACTGATGTGTCTGTCTCTCACAGGCACTCTGTGCTGGAGCAGAAGGTGAAGGAACCCACTTATCTGTTTCTTTCTCTTGGTAATTCATTCTTGGCAGCTTCACCTCCCATCCCATTTGTCATTTCTGTGAACACAGGATCAGATCATCTGATGCTAAGTTATTGCTACAACAAATTCACTTGTCTTGGGAACAGAGCAAGACTGACATATTTTGACCGTTAATTTTTAGGTTGTACCATTTTAACACATTTCAGGGATAAAAGTGACTTCACAGGAGACAACCGTGGAAAAAGTGGCTTTTGCTAGGCTATTTTTATTTTCAGGAATTTTTTTTAAACCACACACCTGGATTTTTAAAAACCATGACAGCTCTCCCCCAAACTAAACTCCTGTCTCATCCTACATATTTTTAAGTCCCCCTTTCCTTTTGCAGCTTATCCTTTGCCTTCTTCTTCCTAAGAGTAGAGATGGGCAACCTCTGCTTATTGTTATCATGTGAAACGTGAAGCTTTCAGAGAGCCAGTGTGCATTGCTCCAAAGGGACTGACAGGTTGGGGCTCATCTCCTGGATTAACACAAGTCTTAGGCCTGATCTACATGAAAGCGTTAGGTCGACATAAGGCCGCTTATCCTGACCTAATTATGTTAGTGTACACACTACAGCCTTGCTCCTGCTGATGTGCCCTTCTACACCGACATAATTCCACTTCCACAAGAGGAGTAGGGCTCATACTGGTGTAGTTAGGGTGACGTGTTACTTACATCTATTGGCTATCATTCTTGTCACGCAATTGACAAGAAAGCTGACTCCTGGCTCCCCAGCTGGGCTGCTTCCTGGTCTCAGCTCCAAGCTGGGCTGCTGCCCAGGCTCCTGGCTCCCCACTCTCAGCTGGGTTGCCACCTGGGCTCTTGGCTCCCTACCAGACTCCAGCTGCGGATCTCCCTGCTCCAGCTTCCCCCTCTGAGGCTCTCTACTCCCTGCTGGGGATGGAGCTGGCCCCTTGGGCTCTCAGCTCCCTGTAAGAGTTTTGTGAGTGACTGGTCATCGTCAACCCAGCCAGTTACAGCAGTTAACATTTCACACTAACAGGCTTAGCATGATTTAAATATTTTCATTAGGGACATGGATAATGAATGGAGAGTAGGGCTTATACAATTTGCAGATAACACTAAGCTGAGAGAGATGGGAAAGTGGCAGATTAACTAATGATGCCCATGGAGCCTGTGCCCAGGGGCCATGGCTAATTTGGGAGCACCTGCAGGAGCACCATAACCTGTGTAGAAGTGTGTGTATGGGGCCCCACCAGCATTAGAACTATGGTCCTGCTCCTTGCTCCTGTTCTTCGCCCTGACGGCCACGTCCCCAGGCCAGGCTGGAAGCCGAAGCTGGGCTGTGCTAAGAGCTGCCCAGGGAGTCTGGGCTGTTGTGGAGAGCCCCAGATCCTCCACCTGCCCGGGGTGGGGTGTCAGGGTGCCTGGGTGCCCGAGAGCAACCCCTGACCTGTGTCCCTACCCCCCAGGGCCCCAATAAATCTTAATTCACATCTGGGTGGGAAGCACGTTGGAGAATAGGATTGGAATTCAAAACAACCTTGAGAAACTGGATATCTGGTCTGAAATAATAGAATGAAAGGGACCTTGAGAGGTCATCTAGTCCAGTCTCCCGCACTCAAGGCAGGATTAAATATTATCAACAAGATGAAATACAATAACATGAAGTACTACACTTAGGAAGGAAAAAAAAATCAAATGTACAACTACAAAATGGGGAATGATTGGCTAGGAGATAGTATTGCTAAAAAGAATCTGGGGGTTATAGTTGATCACAAACTGAATACGAGCCAGCAATGTGATACAGTTGGGAAATTATTATTATATTATTCTGGGTTGTATTAACATGAGTGTTGTATATTAAGATATTGGAGGTAATTGTCACACTCTACTTGGCAGGGATGAGGCCTCAGCTGGAGTGCTGTATCCAGTTCTGGGCACTACACTTTTGGAGAGATATGGACAAATTGGAGACAGTTCACAGGAGAGCAACAAAACTAATAAAAGGTTTAGAAAACCTGACCCAGGAGGAAAGGTTCAAAACCTGGGCATGTTTAGTCTCAAGAAGAGAAAACTGAGGGGGGCTGATGACAGTCTTCACATACGTTAAGGGCTGTTCTAAAGAGGACAGTGATCAATTGTTCTGTAAGTCCACTGAAGCTAGAACAGGAAGTAAATTGGCTTAATCTGAAGCAAGAGTGATTTAAATTAAATTTTAGGAAAAATATCTAACTACAAGGATAGTTAAGCTCTGGAACAGGCCTCCAAGGCAGGGTGTGGAATCCCTGTCATTGGAGGTTTTTAAGAACAGGTTGGACAAACACCTGTCAGCGCTGGTCTAGGTTTATGTGGTCCTGCCTCTGTGTAGGGGGCTGGACTCTGAGATCTCGAGGTCCCTTCCAGCCTGACATTTCTATGATTCCATGAATTAACTATAATTCCTAAGGTTGGAACTCAAACAGGTGTAATTCATGACTAGCACTCACACTGAGGGCTTGTCTTTCCTACGGGGTTAAGTCGACCTATGTTATGCTACTCCAGCTATGTGAATAACATAGCTGGAGTTGACGAAGCTTAGGTTGACTTACCAATGTGTCTTCATGGTGCTGAGGTAACAGGAGACACTCTTCAGTCAACTTCCCTTACTCTTCTCAGACAGCTGGAGTACCGGGGTTGATCAAAGAGTGGTCTGCTATCAATTTAGTGGGACTTCACTAGACCTGCTAAATCGATCCCAGCTGCATCGATTGCAGCAGCATTGATCTCTTCGGTAGTGGAGTCCAGCTCTAATTGGAGGCAGGACCTTAGCCTCTAATTTTGGAAGCTATCCTTGTGGTAGCTGTAACTGAGATGTGGGAGGAGAGATTCAGACTTCCCGGGCATTTGCAATCTGTCACTCCCATAATAGTCTTTGGATGCACATTTTCGTGAGCCATGCTCTGGATGAGGATTTCTGTCCCCAGTTAGCACTGGTTAGCTGTTCTTTTCTATGTGTACAATTGGGAAAGATGAAGTTACCTGTTTAGGCTGCAGCCATGCTCCAGGGTGGTGAAAAGCAATAGGGGCTGGCAAAGTGCAAAGCGCTCTGGGATCCAGGACCAGATGTCTCTCATCTCTTTCACGCTGACGATTTCGGACTTGAAGTTCTCAGCATGCACTGCCAAGTGCACGTTCTGTCTGTGAAACATGGGAGACACCGCTGAGAGAGAGAAGATAATCTGACAAGCAACACACAAAAGGGACAGCTGAATGTGAGAACATGCCTAGGTGGAAGTGCCTCGGTAAGTACCCTGCTCTCTGAAGCTCCAGGCCACGAGGTGAGGACAGTGTGGTTTAATGAAGGAAAGAAACATTGTTGCTGTTTGGTGGAATCCATGATGATTAGTAGCTTTACTGGAGAGAACTTTGCAGCTCTTACTCAGCCATGCTATCAATGGCTGGTGCAGAGGAGCTAAATGTTTGAACGAACAGGGGAAATATCAGGACCTTAAAAAACAAATTCAGTTAGATCTGCCACTCAAGGATAGTCCCACTAGTACCAGCCCTAGAAAGATACAACCCACAGGGGAGAAAATACAGCAGGTTCAGCCAGATATTCTGACACTTGTTTGTCTCTTGAGTCCTGTTTGTATCTGTGGAATTAGAGAATTCCTGCAAATATCCCAGTCACACAAGAGTTACACAGCTCACAGAAGCAGCAAAGAGTCCTGTGGCACCTTATAGACTAACAGATGTTTTGGAGCATGAGCTTTCGTGGGTGAATACAAACTTCATCGGATGCATTTGCCATCTACCATAATTTTATCATGAGTCTCATGATACTTGGTGTTTTCTGGAAGCCCTGACTTCTGAAATCATGGGATTATTGAGAAGAGGTGGTTACTCACCTGTGCAGTAACTCATGTTCTTTGAGATGAGTGTCCCTGTGGGTGCTCCACTCCAGGTGTTGGTGCATCACTGTGCCTTCGTTGGGAAATTTTGACAGAAGTACTCGTACTGGTCACGCACGTGTAGAGCCTGCCCCACATGCTGAGTGTGCCTTAATAGTACGCATGCATGACCAGTCTTGTCAGTTCTTTCTCTACAACGGAGGCTACCCCAACTCTGAATTAGAGAGGAGGAGGGTGGGTAGTGGAGCACCCACAGGGACACTCATCTCGAAGAACGTCAGTTACTGCACAGGTGAGTGACCTCCTCTTTGAGAGAGAGATGTCCCTGTGGGTGCTCCACTCCAGGTGACTGAAAAGCATCTCAAGGAGGTAGGGACTTCGGATCTGGTAGGAATGTGGTAGATAACACAGCTGTGCCCAATTGTGCATCAGTGAGAGGGCCTTGAGTAAGGGCATAATGCTTAACAAATGTGTGTTCGGAAGTCCAAGTGGCCGCTTTGGAGATTTCAGGCAGAGCAACTCTGCGTAGAAAAGCCAAGGAGATAGCTAGCTACAGATCTAGTGGAGTGAGTCCTGATGCAGGCCGGCAGAATTGTCTCCTTTAATTGATAGCACAGGCGGATATAAGCAGAGATCCAGTTGGAAAGTCTCTGGGTGGAAATAGGTGTCCCCTTGGATCATTCAGCAATGGAGACAAAGTCTGGAAGAGTTCCTAAAGCAGAGGTGGGCAAACTATGGCCCACGGGCCACATCTGACCCCTAGGACCCTCCTGTCTGGCCCGAGCTCCTGGCTCAGGAGGCTAGCCCCGGCCCCTCCCCTGCAGCCTCAGCTCACTGTGCTGTCGGTGCAATGCTTTGAGCTGCGATCTCCTGGGTCAGCACAGCTACAGAGCCGGGGCCTGACCCAGTGCTCTGTGCTGTGCGGTGTGTGGCTTGTTGCAGACAGGCGGCGCGGCTGCCTGTTCTGGTGCAGCTTTGCTGCCAGCCATGGCTGCTCCAGGGAGCATGGTAAGGGGCCTGGGGGGGAGGGAGGGAGTGGATAGAGGGCAGAGGAGTTCATGGTGGTGGCGGTGGTCAGGGGGGTGGATAGGGGTTGGGGTGGTCAGAAGGCGGGGAAGAGGGGGGTTGAATGGGGACAGGGGTCCGGGGGGGGCAGTCAGGAAGGAGAGAGGAGGTTGGATGGGGTGGCAGGGGGCAGTCAGCGGCTGGGAGTCTGGGGGCAGTCGGGGGACAGGGATCCGGGGGGGGGGGGCTGTTAGGAATATGAGGAGGGATTGGATGGCGCGGCAGGGGGCAGTCAGGGGTGGAGGTTCTGGGGGTGGTCAGAAGACAGGGATCCCATGAGGGGGAAGTCAGGGATCCCATGAGGGGGAAGTCAGGAAGGAGTGGGGGGGGTTGGATGAGGTGGCGGGGGGAAGTCAGGGGCAGGGGGTCCTGGGGCAGTCAGGGAGAAGGGGTGGCTGGAGGGAGCAGGGGTTTGGGGGGGGGAGCAGTCAGGAAGGAGGGAGGTTGGATGGGGTGGGGGGGGCATTAGGAGCAGGGGGTCCAGGTGCAGTCAGGGGACAGAGAGCAGGGGGATGGATGGGGCAGGATTCCCAGGGGGCATCAGGGGGTGAGAAGCAGGGGGGGCATGGATACGGGGTGGGGGGGAACGCGTGGCTGTTTAGGGAGGCCTCCCCTAACTGGCCCTTCATACAATTTTGGAAACCTGATGCGGCCCTCAGGCCAAAAAGTTTGCCCATCCCTGTCCTAAAGGGTCTGGTTCTATTCAAATAAAAGGACAAAGACCTGCATACATCCAACATATGCATTGTGGATTCAAAGGAGTTTGCATGCAGTTTAGGAAAGAAGGTTAGTAGGTGTATAGGTTCGTTGATGTGGAATGACTAATGTGCCTTTGGAAGAAATCTGGGGTGAAGTCAGAGGGTAACCCTGTCCTTGAAAAATACTGTGTTGGGTGGGTCCACCATAAGAGCTACTATTTCTTTTGCATGTCTGGTGAAGGGGATTGCCACTAAGAATGCTGTTTTAATAGAGAACTGTAAGAGGGAAAAAGTGGCTAGGGGCTAGAAAGGCTGTTGCTTTAAACAGGTTAGTACTAAGTGAAGGTCTCACAGAGGAGTAGGAGGTTTAATGTCCTGGTATAAGGACTGGAGCCCTTTAAGAACGTGTTTGGTGACTGGATGAGCAAAAACAGAAGTACCGTCGATTTTGTCATGAAAGACTGCTATGACAGCTAAGTGGACTTTGATGGAGCTGAAAAAAAAGCCAGATTGCTTCAGGTGTAGTAGGTAATCAAGTATGGCTGGAAGATGTGCCAAAGTGGGAAGAATGTGGTTGTTCGAGCACCAGTGTATGAATCGTTTCCACTTTTGGAGATATGTGGTGCGAGTAGATTGTGTTCTGCTATGTAAGAGTACTCTTTGAACCTGTTCAGAGCGTGCTAGTTTGCTTTGTGAGAACCACGAAGGAACGAAGCTTTGAGGAGAAACATGGATAGGCTGGGGTGGAGAAATCAGCTGTGTTGTTGCAATAGGAGGTTTGGAGTGAGAGGCAACAAAATTGGTGGACGAATTTACATTCTGGTGAGGAACGGATACCACGGTTGTCTGGACCATGACGGGGCAATCAGAATTACCATGGCACAATCTGTTCATATCTTTCTCAGAACTCTGTGGAGAACTGGTATCGGGGGAAAAGCATACATTAAGTGTTGAGCCCATGAGATCAGGAACGCAACTTCTAGGGAATGTTTGCCCAATCCCACTCTGGAGCAAAATTTGGGACATTTCTTGTTCTTTGCAGGTCCAGGGTTGGATAGTCCCAAACACGGAATATATCGCATATGATTATGCCATTTTTCTCCTATTTGTGATCCCAGGGAAAACATCTGCTTAGCTTGGTATTCAGGGCCCCGGGAAGATAAGCAGCTGATATACAGATGTTGTTTGCAAAGCACCAATTCCAGAGCTTCATGGCTTCTGAGCAAAGCAAGTGAGATCGAGTCCCTCCTTGCCTGTTGACATAGAACATGCATACGATGTTGTCTGTCATTATCTGAACATGTTGGTTCCAAATGAATAGGAGGAAGTGATGGCAGGCATTGCGTATGGCTTGCAATTCTAGGATGTTTATCTGCAGGGAGGCTTTAGTGGAAGACCATAGCCCCTGGGCTGTGTGGTGGGACGTGTGTACTCATCATTATGAGTGATGGGGAGTCCAGGAGAAAAGGGATTCCTGAGCAGAGGTTAAAAGGAACTGTCCACCATTGGAGGGAGTCTTTGACTCTAAAGGGTATGGATAGAGGCTTGTTTAGAGCGCGTATGTTTGGTCTGTAACTGTGGCCAACTGTGGCTAAGATTGGAAGCACCTCATGTACAGATGTGCACTAAAGTACACAAGGCCATGTGGCCTAATAGCTGCAGGCAGTCTAATCCTGTGACTGGGGGACTGTTGCAAAGTTTTGTAACCAGGAGTTTTCTGGTGTTGAAATGATCAAGAGGGAGAGATGCTATTCCCATTCAGGGATCAAAGTGCGTTCTTATGAACTCCAGTTGTTGGGTAGGAGATAAGGGAGATTTGTTTTTGTTTATTTGTAAGCCCAGGGAAAGGAAGCAAGTGACAGTAAGAGCTTCATCGAGCATTGAGGCTTTGAGGAGACAATCGTCGAGGCATGGAAATATTATAACCTCCCGTCTCCTGGCTAGGAGTTTGGAGAAAACTCAAGGGGGTGGGGAGGAGAGTAGATAGGCCGGAGGGCAACACTCTGTATTGAAAATGTGTCTAACCGAGGGTAAAATGAAGAAAACATCTGTGGGCTGGGCGAACAGTCACATGAAAATAGGCGTTCTGTAGGTCTAGGGATGAAAACCAATTGCCCTGTTCCAGCACTGGGATTATGGTGGTGAGGGTAACCATTTTGAACTTTTGCTTTTTGATAAATTTGCTTAGCTGCCTGAGGTCAAGGATCGGTCGCCATCCCCTGGTTTTCTTTTCTATTAAAAAGTAATGGGAATAGAAACCTTTCCCTCTGTTCAGGCATGAGTTCCACTGCCCCAATTGAAGGAGATGTTGTACTTCTTGGAGGAGCAGTTACTCATGAGAGGGGTCCCTGAAGAGGGACGGGGAGGGTGGATGGGTGCGAGGCGGGGAGAGGAAAGGGATGGAATAGCGAACTGTGATGACCTCTAAAGCCAAACTTGTCAGTGGTAATATTTTGCCATTGATGGGAGAATGGGCATAGGTGGTGACCAAAAATAGGGGCAGGTGGTGTAAGCGCTGAAGTGGGAATATTGTTTTCTATATCCTCGACTAAGGCTTCAAATTTGCTTATTGGTCGGAGGGGGTTGAGATGCTGCCGAGGGGCTGGGACAGCAACATTGGTATTTGGGTCTCTGGCGTTGTTGTTGCTGTTGCTTGTGAGATCTATGGACTTGCTGGGTGTATATGGGGTAGCATGGTCACTGGTAAGGCTGGTATCTATACTGTCGCCTTCTGGTTGTAGGGGTTTTAATTCCTAGAGACCAAAGAATTGCCCTGGAGTCCTTCATGGAGTGCAGTACGTCATTCGTGGTGGCGGCGAATAGTTTGTCACTGTCGAAGGGGAGATCCTCAATGGTACTCTGGACCTCCCAGGGAAAAGAAGAGGATGAGAGCCATGACCCTTGGTGCATAACGACTGCTGTGGCAGTGGACCATGCCACAGTATTGGCTACATCAAGGGCAGCTTGAAGAGCAGTGCGGGAGAAGATTTGTCCCTTGGAAACTATGGCTGTAAATTGTTTCTTTTCTTCTGGAATGTGACCAATAAAGTCCATGAATTTATTGTAATTTGTGGTCGTATTTTGCTAGAACGGCTGTATAATCAGTAATGTGAAATTGCAACATGGAAGAAGTGTATACCCTATGTCCGAGCAGATCTAATTGCTTACTGTCCTTGGCAGAAGAGGCGGAGCAGGGAAACTCGGGTTTGTTCTTTTGGTTAACTGCGTCTACCACCAGCAAGTTTGGTGCTAGGTGAGTAAAAAGGAATTCCAAGCTCTTGGAAGGAATAAAGCACTTCCAGGGTGCTCGCTTACAGGTAGGCAGGCTTGCAGCCAGGGTTTGCCAAATGGCCTTGGCGGGTTCTAAAAGGGCTGTGTTGATAGATAATGCAATGCTAGAAAAAAAAGAGGGCTGCAGGATGTCGGTTAGCTCATGCGGCTGTTCGGGGACTTCCTCCAGGTTAATTCGTAGCTCATTGGCAACTCTTTTAAACAGGTCTTGAAATTTTGAGAAAGTTGTCTGATGACGTCGGAGGAGGAGGAAGCAATGCTTCATCAGGTGGAACAACTGGTTCTACTGAGTTAGAGGCAGGCCGTGCTTGCTCTTGTGGTTGTGACATGGCTGCCTGGTGTCTGGGGTCAGTGACAGGGTTGTCAGCTGGTGGTAACCAAGCTGGTCTCACGCCTGGCTGCAGTGGCAAAACGAGTGTGGTCCTGAGTATAAGGAGCCCATGGAGCCCAATATTGCCACTGTGGTGGGAGGGCATGGGTGGTGCCATCCGGGGGTTCACGCACCATGGGTTCACGCACTCAGAGCAGGACCAGATAGTTTTTCTATGACCTCTCTTGATGGCTGTGAATGGGAGATCTGATAAGGTGAAAATTCTCCCTGCAACCCAGATTCCTCATCACTGGAGGAAAGCTGTGCGGACCTTGCCTGAGTGTTTGGAGAGAAGTAGGTGTTAAGTAGGGGTGACTGCAAGATAGGTGACACCAGCAGGTCCCTCGAGTGTGTGAATTGCAGTGCCGCAGTGCCTCTGTAAGGGGAGCGCTGAGCATGAGGAATTTGTTGTGAGGCGGGATTCCTCTGCACCGGTGTCCTGAGTGTTCTGTCACTGCTGGTTAGCTCAAAGGCTGACAGTGCCAGGAGAGAGAAGAGGAGCCTGCGGGGGGTGAGGCAGGCTAGTATGTGTCAGCACTGCTTCCACTGTGGTACTGAATGGTGCCATGTGACAGGCAGGCAACTGAAAGCCTGAAGCCTCGGCACTGGAGGTTGGTGCAACTGCTGCAGCCGCAGGCGCGTTTCGCCTGGTGCATCAAAGGTACTCACCCTGGGGAGCGTGGGGAGGGAAGCAATACCCGGAGAAGTCTTATCCCCACAAATACCCTTTGCGGGTGAGAGAGACTGATTTTTTTTGAAGTTTTCTTTTGTCTCTTTGAAGCAGGGGGGCTGTGGTGTATAGCAGAGTCGGAGCTCAGGTCTGAGGCTGGTCCGAGAGATTTTTGCAGCAAGACTAGTTTTAACTGCAGCTCCCAGTCTTTGCATGCCCTGGATTTTAATTTGCTGCAATGAGCACATTTTTGGGGGATGTGGGACCTCCCACATTTAATACATTTAGAGTGTCCATCTGAAAGAGGGATGGCGTCATTACAACTAAAGCAGCACTTAAAACCTGGAGAGAGAGGCATGTCGGAAGCGGCTGCGCTGACAGGAAAAAAAAAAGTATTTTTATTTGCTTTAAAGAGAAGAGAAAATAAGAGGGAAAAGAGTTGAATAAGGGAGAGAAAAAATTCTCTAGCAAGTCTGCTGAGCTCTGTCTCAGGTCGGGGATGGTAGAGAAGGAACTGAGGAGACCAGTCACGCACGTATACCATTAAGGCACATTCAGCGCGTGGGGCAGGCTCTGCGCATGCGCAACCGGTATGAGTACTGTGGTCAAAATCTCCAAGCGAAGGCACAGGGATGCACCAACACCTGGAGTGGAGCACCCACAGGGACATCTCTTGAAGAAAAGTCTCTGCTTTTGTTTAAAAAAAAAAAAAGTTTTGCATCCTCATGGTTGCAGAGAAAAGCTTGAAAACATGATCCAAGTGCACCCTATAGGCTCAGAAACCAAAAGGCAAAGTAAAAGATCCCCACATTTATTATTTTTTAAAAGCATGATTTTAAAATCCAGTCTCTTGAGTTGTGGGGGCCTGTCTCATGATTTGTGAACCCTTGGGATTCGCAATACAAGGATCAATACATTTACCCACCCTTTATTACCCTGGGTTAAAGAAGAAATCAATCTACTCAAACCCACGATAACAAAAGATTTAAAAAGTGTTATTGCATCTCCATCTGATGGTGAAGCCAGTTATCAGTACAAGTGCCACAGCCAAGTAATCTGGTGGAAGAGACACAAGGTCTCAAACAAGGTGTTAAAGGATCAGATAGCAATCAGCTGGGCCAAGCTCTGGAGAATCAATTTTGCATGCCACGAGGGTGGCCTGAGTGTGGGAAAGGGTCCCAAGTGTTTGCTAGGTTTTACAGTATTTTTATTTCAGCCATTGTTGGTTTCTTTTCTTTCCCTCACACTTCACAGAATGCAGAGAGGACCTCATAAATAATGCACTGAGTATGTTAGTGGAGCTAGGAGCTCCCTACAGTGTGAGAAATGCTACATCACTTTATGAAAATTTCTGCTTGGGAGTCCTGAGTAGCCAGTCATGCATGTGCAGCATTCCTTACTAACTGCTTGCTAAAGAGAGAGATTGGGAGCTGTCCAAAGTCACCAATCCTGGGTCACGTACTGTAGCAAGTGGGGCATCTCTAAGCTGCCTTGCTGTCAGCATTCCTAATGGGAAGGCTGAACATGTAAGGGTTTAGGTACAAATCGTTTTATGAAGCTCACTAACTTTCCGATAGGAATGCTGAATGAGGCTTTCCACTTGCACTACAGCCCTGAACTCTCATCTAACCATCAAGGTACTTAGACAGACCCCATCAGAGTGGATTTGATTTAAATCACATTGATTTGACTAGTGATTTAAATCACATTGATTTGACTAGTGATTTAAATCACTAGTCAGGAAGACTCGATTTAATGACGGATTTCTACATAAAAGTGCATTCTTGTTGGTTGTTATAACCTTAATACACATTCTTCACAACTCAGAGATAGATGTGGGTTTCATTTTTAGAAGGTATACACTATATCTTTTTAAAGAGATCTATTTAGAAAACTTTTCAGTTAAGTTTTACAGCTATATGAGAAAATGAATGTTTAGTTATTTCATTTATCAAAGGTAATTGAAGCAGATATTTATGAAGTCATTGGGGGGGTGAACTATCTCCAATTCAACAGGTTAATCATTAATATTTGGAGGATTTTCTTGCCATGCTGTATTAGGAGGAGAACATCAGACAGACAGACATTTAAGCTGTTTTATTTAACTGAAACAACAACATTATGTATTCTGGATTTTTTTCTTCAACAGCAAACGTACTATTTTAACAAAACAAGCACATAAATTTCCAAATTTAGTTAAACATTCAAGTTTTTTAAGATCAGGTTTGTTCTTGTTAAATTATTTTTAACTAAAATAGTTAAATTAAGTATTAAAAAAAAACCCCAAAATTAAATTGACTATGTCAACCAGGTCAACATGAAAAACTTAAAATGTGGCCTTCTGTAGCTAATTCAGTTGTCTTCACCTTAATTTTCCTGTTTGTTCATAATCTGGAAAAGAAAAACAAGCTTTTCTGCTTTTTCACATCCCAAACGATTTCTCAGTTTGGAATAGAGTTAGTCCAAAAGAAGAAAATATTCTTTCTTCGTCAGCTGAAGAAACTACTGCTGTTAAAAGTGAGATTACACTGGTCTACAATTTTTGAGAAGTCGTCTGCTTCAGAGATAAAATGTGATATTTATTATGTATTTTGATGTGCTGAATTCATATGACAAAACAACTGACTGGCTACTGTTTCTAAGATATTTAAGTTTTTACATTTCATGTCTATGTATATTGTGTAGATAGTAGAGTTTTAATCATAAATTGTAAACCTAGGTCTTTTCATGTGTTTATGGTTGCTTTACATGATAATATTTCACCTGTCCTGTTTATGTAACACTTTAAAAATCAGCAAAAGGGTTATATAAATAAAATTGATTATGAAACAAAAGGCAAAAAACTATTATGTACATAGTTTAGTCCTATTCAGTGTCTACTCGGCGCTTCTTGGCTTGTCTCTTGTATTCATTAAATGGAGCATCTCTTGTCACTGTCCAGAAATAGTCTGCAAGCATTGATGGGCTCCATTTGCCCTGATAGCCTGCCAGGAGATTCTACTGCTGTAGTCTGGAGCCCAACAGCTCTGCCTTACTCTTGGGTAGTTCCAAATCCCTGACAAGGTCGTTCAGTTCACCTTGTGTTATGAGGTGTGGTTCAGAGGAGGAGGACGGGAGAAAATGTGGGTCCTGTGATATTGAAGGTTCAGGACCAGAAGTTTCATCCTCTTCCTCTTTCTCGTCTGACTCAAGTGAGAATGATTCTGGTGCATCAGGAACCAGCAGTCCTTCTCCGGTTTACTGGGCGCATAGCTGATGGAATGTTTGGATAATGCACAGTCCACTTTTTCTTCTTTGACACACCTTTCCCAACTGGAGGCACCATGCAGAAGTAACAACTGCTGGTATGATCTGTTGGCTCTCTCCAAATCATTGGCACTGCAAAAGGCATAAATTTCCTTTTCCTGTTCAACCACTGGCGAAGATTTGCTGCAAAAGTGTTGCAGCATATGTATGGGGTCCACCTCTTATCCTGATCTCCAATTTTGCAGCCAAAATAAAGGTGATAGGCTTTCTTAACCATAGTGCTTATACTGCGCTTTTGTGATGCAAAAGTCACTTCACCACAAACATAGTAGAAATTATCTGCACTGTTCACACAAGTACAAGGCATCTCTGCTCACTTTGGCTAAACAGAAATGTGTCCCTTTGCAAAATCAAACACTGATAAATGAGAGCATGACACTGTATGATTTCTAGAGCTGATATAGGGCAATTTGTTCAGCAGAGTGATGTAAGCTTCGTTATGATTGCATCATCCATGATGTCTAGGAATAACATGATGCAATTCATATCATGTATGATGCAATACCAGCTTCAGATTGCATCATTCATTGTTTTGCCTAAAAAGCAAGTACTGTCCAAACCCAGTCATAGATTTATTCATAGATCCAGTCAAAGATGTATTTTAGTCATTTCTGGTCTAAACTGAGATCCCTTCCCTTTATAACTCACTTATCCTCCGCCATTCCCAAATCAAGGGTCGTATATACTGACCCAATAGCATATCTTGAAAACTAGAGCCTATCAACAATTTTAAGCATCATTTTCGTTCTCAGTGACCCAAAAATAGTAAAGTTGGACTACATTTAATTCAGAAGCATTTTGGCTGTAGAGCAGTGTTATCACTTCAACAGTCTCTGAATCCAAGTATTTAAGTGACATCCACCAGTTCACTAGCGTGACTTTCTTTAAAACAGCAGCAGCAAACATATATTTCTTCAATGGTTCACCCTTACTCTCAAGTTCATTATAGCTGGCATTATGGAAAGATGATTGCTGGGTGTCCTTGTCATAGCCAACTCCTCTTCTTCAGCAGTTAAGGTTTGACCCTGGTACTGAGTATTGAGAATATATGCAAAAAAATGAGCTGGAGATAGTGCTTGTCCCATTCGTTTTTTTAATGCTTGTTATTTAACTCTGTCATTGCATATATCTCTTTTTAACATCTCACTCAGTTCCTTCCGAATTTCAACAGCGTCAGCAATAAAATAGCTATTTCTCTGCATTTTGTTCAACACTACAGAAATAGGCTTCAGAGTATTCAGCATGTGTTCAACATTTCTCTTAAGCCCAATGCTGAGAACTTTGGCTGTGACAGCATCATCTATTTTTTTTCACGATTTTGTTCACAAAGTCATCAGAATAGGCCAGTTCTTGGTATAGTGCTCAAAACAGTCCACTACTGAGTTCCATCACACATCTTGTGGGAGAGTTAGCTTGGTTCCTCCCCCTTTCTTCAGAGCAGCTGCTGCAAAGTGGTTGTTATGGAAGTATTTTGCAATTTCAACAACATTAGCCTTTATTTCTGGAACACTGAAGTCTTTGGCTAGGTAGGAAGTGAATTAAATGAGCACTGCAAACACATGTTATTAGCTTTGGACCTTCTTCATTCTCTTCTAAATAATTTCTTCTCCTCTTGGATACATTTGCAGAATTGTCTGTGACCAAGCTGCGTACTAGACATTTGAATTTTTTCCCCACAGTTTGTTATAGCTTTTACCTCTACATCTTGTAAGTATTCTGCTGTGTGTGCATTTCCTGATGTATCAATTGTTTCTGTAAGGAAGACATTCCCTTCTTCTGTTGTCACACAAGCACATACAACAGGATCATTGTGGACATTGCTCTACCCATCGAGACTCAGGTTAACAATTTTACCCTCTAGATCTTTTACACGCTGCTCAATTTCTCCTTCATAAACGTTATCCAGCAATTTGCCTGCGACATCTGCTCTGTTGGGTGGATTGTATCCTGGTCTTAATGACTGAACCACGTTAATGAAGTGTGGGTTCTCAATCATACGGAAAGGAAAGCTTGTTGCATAAACAAACAGGGCAATTTTTTCATCAATTACCTCTTTTTGTAATCTGCTGGTTCTTATCACAAACTTATCTATGGTTGTTTATGGATGATGGAGATTTTTTTTTCTTTTTGCTACAGGTGATATACTGTGGCTATGTGACATACATGATGTGACTGAAACACTATCACTGGCTCATAACTCTGAAACTATAAAAAATGATGATGATCTTGAAGGTGGATAATCTTCAGAATCCTGTATGTTGAGGACGGATTCTCCTAAACAAAATAAATCAATGCAATTATTTAATTATTATCACCATACTGCTCATTTAGTATTACTCACTGCATTCACTGACACTCAGTACTACTCAGAACAACTTTAAAAGTGAAATTGTAAAAGGAAGATCTGCCCAGTTTATTTTTTATCATAACTGCATCTAAAATGATAGTAACAGAGTAACAACCACATTTTTTGCTCAAACAGGAGAATTCAAGAATAGTCCAGAAGAAAGACAGGCAGTCCTTAAGAAAGAAGTATGAAATAAAAAATTTTACCAACCTGAAGATCTGCAAGTTCAGACATGTTCCTTTCATCATCTTAATGCAGCTTCCTCCTGAGAAGGAACACTTCTCATGATGTTGTTTCATTTGGGCAACCAGGCCTTGCATTTCTTTGTTGCACTGTTTGCATTTTGCATGCATACCTGTCTTAGCCAGAGATAGAGGAACTTCATTAAAATATTCCCAAACTGAGTCTCTTTTATGGCCTGCTGCCATTATAGGTGTGACGGGTTGGATCACAGAAACCCCCTTGGGAACTGCCAACTGATGTGCCAAGACAACTTCTGCCCCTGCTTTCCCTGCCAGCTTGGGACTCCAGGACCCTGGCTTGTTGAGCCAGACATGCCAGTCTGCTCCAACACAGACCCAGGGTCTGAACCACGTACCCCAAAGCTGCAGACTTAGCTGAAAACAACTTGAGAAGTGTTCCTGTCTTTAACACTCAGATGCCCAACTCCCAATGGGGTCCAAACCCCACTACATCTCTTTTACACTGTATAAAGCTTATACAGGGTAAACTCAAATTGTTCGTCCTCTATAACACTGATAGAGAGATATGCACAGTTGTTTGGGCCCCCCCCCGCCCCAGGTATTAATACATACTCTGAGTTAATTAATAAGTACAAAGTGATTTTATTAAATACAGAAAGTAGGATTTAAGTGGTTTCAAGTAGTAACAGACAGAACAAAGTGAATTACCAAACAAAATAAAATAAAACACGCAAGTCTGAGTCTAATACAGTAAGAAAACTGAGTACAGATAAAAACCTCACCCTTAGAGGAATTCTAGTAAGCTTCCTTTTACAGACTAGTCTCCTTCTAGTCTGGGTCCAGCAATCACTCACACTCCCTGTAGTTACTGTCCTTTGTTCCAATGTCTTTCAAGTATACTTGGGGGTGGAGAGGCTCTCTCTTTAGCCAGTTAAACGAAATGGAGGAGTCTCCCAGGGGTTTAAGTAGACTCTCTCTTGTGGGTGGAGACACCCCTTCTCTCTCCTATGCGAAGTCCAGCTCCAAGATGAAGTTTTGGAGTCACATGGGCAAGTCACATGTCCATGCATGACTCAGTCTTTACAGGCAGCAGCCATTGCTTACCTGCTACCTTGAACGTCCTCTTGTAGACTTCTTATGTGGATTGGAGCCTTCCAGGATTCATTGTCCCTTAAGTGCTTGATTGAGCACTTAATTTGCGCATTTCTTTCTCAAGAAACTGACCAAATGCTTTACAAAGGCTACCTAAAAATCAAGCCACTACACAGCCAATATTCATAACTTCGAATACAAAAATGATACATACATACAAATAGGATTAATATACTCAGTAGACCATAATCTTTACAGAGATATGTTACATGGCATATGTAGCATAAAACATATTCTAGTTATGTCATATATACATTCATAACAAGTATTCATAACAGGTATAACAAGTGAGGTTCCGCAGGGGTCTGTTTTGGGACCGGTTCTGTTCAATATCTTCATCAACGATTTAGATGTTGGCATAGAAAGTACGCTTATTAAGTTTGCGGACGATACCAAACTGGGAGGGATTGCAACTGCTTTGGAGGACAGGGTCAAAATTCAAAATGATCTGGACAAGTTGGAGAAATGGTCTGAGGTAAACAGGATGAAGTTCAATAAAGATAAATGCAAAGTGCTCCACATAGGAAGGAACAATCAGTTTCACACATACAGAATGGGAAGAGACTGTCTAGGAAGGAGTATGGCAGAAAGAGATCTAGGGGTCATAGTGGACCACAAGCTTAATATGAGTCAACAGTGTGATACTGTTGCAAAAAAAGCAAACATGATTCTGGGATGCATTAACAGGTGTGTTGTAAACAAGACACGAGAAGTCATTCTTCCGCTTTACTCTGCGCTGGTTAGGCCTCAACTGGAGTATTGTGTCCAGTTCTGGGCACCGCATTTCAAGAAAGATGTGGAGAAATTGGAGAGGGTCCAGAGAAGAGCAACAAGAATGATTAAAGGTCTTGAGAACATGACCTATGAAGGAAGGCTGAAGGAATTGGGTTTGTTTAGTTTGGAAAAGAGAAGACTGAGAGGGGACATGATAGCAGTTTTCAGGTATCTAAAAGGATGTCATCAGGAGGAGGGAGAAAACTTGTTCACCTTAGCCTCCAATGATAGAACAAGAAGCAATGGGCTTAAACTGCAGCAAGGGAGATTTAGGTTGGACATTAGGAAAAAGTTCCTAACTGTCAGGGTAGTTAAACACTGGAATAGATTGCCTAGGGAAGTTGTGGAATCTCCATCGCTGGAGATATTTAAGAGTAGGTTAGATAAATGTCTATCAGGGATGGTCTAGGCAGTATTTGGTCCTGCCATGAAGGCAGGGGACTGGACTCGATGACCTCTCGAGGTCCCTTCCAGTCCTAGAGTCTATGAGTCTATAAGCATATTTCTATAAAGCCTTATGGGGTGAACCATCACAATAGGTTTTCCCTTCTAGAGAGAGAATGGTATGGTAGATCTCAAATTAATGAAGGCTACGCTCAGAAAGACCTCAAGACTTCTGGAATATGTTGCTCAAACAGTTTCACTTTTGTTTTTACTGCCTGTCCCTCCCTTCTCACATTTATCTCTAGACTTCTTCTCCTTGTCCAGATCTATTCCACCCCCAACAATCTTCTATTCATTGAACTTTTTGAAACTTTGCACTTTTAGGAGAGAGGTAAGGGATTGACTCTGTGTACACAAATTTGCAGATGGACAATAGAGTTGAGGTCTGTTATTTCTCACCTCGATATATTATTTATTTTAAAATATTTTTGCTGTTAATAAGCAAGTTATCTCTGGAGACCCAAATACATAGTTGGAGAACTGCAAAACTAAGTAGACCAGTGTTTCTCAAACTAAGGCCGCCACTTGTTCAGGGAAAGCCCCTGGTGGGCCAGGCCAGTTTGTTTACCTGCCGCGTCCGCACGTTCGGTTGACCGTGGCTCCCACTGGCCACAGTTCGCTGCTCCAGGCCAATGGGGGCTGCAGGAAGGGCGGCCAGCACATCCCTCGGCCCACGCTGCTTCCCAGCCCCCCATCCACCCTCCTTCTTCCCGGGGTAACACGGGAACCCTTATTCCTACCAGGTTTAAACCCCTCTGTCTGTAGTTTGCTTGCAATAGATGCTTGAATTTGCTCAAATTGATCAGCTAGAGTAGCCATCTCCTCCACAATTTTTACCTTTTTGTTCCATAAACACTGTTTCACATAATCTCTATATATACTCAGGAAATGTTCCTGAGCAAAAAGATCACACATTCTTTCAAAACTTGTAACACCTTATCCATCAAATCTTTCATCTGGTTTACAAGTGTCACATTACCCATCCCAACAACCTTCTTAAGGCTTCAAAATTTTACCCTATATGTTTCAGTGTAATCTGAAACTGTTTTAAAACCATTTCCTTGAATTTACAATAATCTGAAGCATCTAGAGATGCTAGTATCTTATTGAATATATCCAGAACTCTCCCAGACAACTTTGCAACCAAAATGGGCATCTTTTGGTCTTCAGGAATCTCATGAAGTACACACAGCTTCTCAAAGGTGATGAAATATTCAACAATGTCCCCTGTCCTGCTGTATGCAGGACACAACTGTTCCCATTTCTGGATTTTTGGAGAGGTGGGAATCCCTGGTGTGCAGGGGTTCTGTTTCTGCTTCTCTAGCAAGTCCAGTTGATGCATTCCTTCTCCTCCATGCCTAGTTTCTGGGCTTCAATTTCTTTGCCAGCCTCTATCTTTTTCAGTTCAAAGGCTTTCTGGTGTGCAGCTTCTTGCCTGGCATTCTCTGCTTTTATGGCTCTTCAGTATGCAGCTTCTTGTGCATCAATTTCCACCTGTTTTAATTCCATAAGTCTTTTGTGTTCTTTCCCCCTCTCTTCTGCCTGCAATATGCACAGCTCCAGCTTCTTACTAGTTTTACTTTCACTCATTTCCCTGCTTTTCTGACCCTACTACCCTTTCCCAAAATAAGAAAACAGAAAATAAACTGGTAACCACTTTGGCTGATCTCTAGCCACCACACTTAAATCTCACTTAAAATCACCACCCATGCATGAAGTGCAAATCTCACTCAGGACAACAACCTGTGCACTTAATCCTGTATGACTACGCCACTGTGATGGGTTCTCCTTCGGGGTGCCACCTGGAACTGGGGTATCACTGAGCCCTCTGACTCACCAGCCTGGGCTCCCTCTTATACTGTGCTGCTGTGACAAGTTGCAAAGCCCTCCAGCCTGCACTTTTACCAACATTCATACAGGCAGGGACACACCCAGCTGCAGTTACACTCAGACTCTCTAACCAACAGCTTCCCAGCCTGGGACCCCAGAGCAGTACTGTCCTGCCCTGGTCAAATCTGGCCAGCATATGGGTTTAATACCTGGTCCGCCTCTCCCTCAACGTGAAGAGAACAATACACACTTGGGGTAACCAATCAGAGATTCTCCTCAAGCACTCCAGTCAAAGCTTACTGGTATAGATTAAAACAAAACAAGTGAATTAACTACAAAAGATAGATTTTAAGCGATTATAAGGGATAGCAAATAGATAAAAGCAGATTACCTAGCAAATAAACAAAAGACGCAAACTTAAATTAATATACTAAATAGATTGGATATGACTTATCAGAGTCTCACCCTGAGAAATGATACAAGCAGCATGCACATTCTTAAAGGACAAGCTGCACTTGCTTTACAGCTTGGAATCCCCAGGTGTTTCATACACAGGCTAGAAATCCCTGGGGCCCGGATCAGGCACTTCTCCCAGTGCAGTCTTTGTCCCTCAGGTGTTTCTAGGAGCCTTCTTGTGTGGGGACTGAAGAACCGCTAATGATGTCACGCCCTGCCTTATATAGCTTTTTCATATGGCGGGAACCCTTTGTTACAAAGCTTGGTTCCCAGATCAGTCTGTGGAAAAATACTGACATCTCAAAATGGGGTCCAGCATCATGTGGCCTGGTCACATGTCCTTGTAGAGTTATAGAGGCCATTACTCACAGACTGTCTGTAGTGTTCTCAGGAAGGCTCACCAGGTGGGAGATAAGCTTCTCCTGAGGCCTACAGTTCTCCCTAATGACTCATTGCCCTGAACAGGCCCTTCCCAACCAGCTATCTAGACTGAAAGCATCTTGTCTCGAGGGCGTTATCCAGGTGTAACTACATTTGAAATACAGATACATGATCAATATTCATAAATTCAGACACAAAAATGATACATGCATACAAATAGGATAATCATACTCAGCAAATCATAACTTTTCCAATGATATCTCACATAACCCATCATGCATAAAATGCATCATAATTATGTCATAATCATATCACTATGAAGAATGAGGTGCGGTGTCACACACACCACTTAAAGAAAAGATGGTTACTCACCTTCGTAACTGTTGTTCTTTGAGATGTGTTGCTCATATCCATTCCAATTAGGTGTGTGCGCGCCACGTGCACAGCCTTTGGAGAACTTTTACCCTAGCAACACCTGGTGGGTTGGTCATGGAGTGGCGCCTTTATGGTGCTGGATATATACCCTGGCTGACCCAGCGCCCCTTCAGTTCCTTCTTGCCAGCTCCTCCGACAGAGGGGAAGGAGGGTGGGTTTGGGTTACAAAGGTGAGTAAAAGCAGCAAAGAATCCTGTGGCACCTTATAGACTAACAGACGTTTTGGAGCATGAGCTTTCGTGGGTGAATACCCACTTCCTCAGATGCATGTAATTACATGCATCTGAGGAAGTGGGTATTCACCCACGAAAGCTCATGCTCCAAAACGTCTGTTAGTCTATAAGGTGCCACAGGATTCTTTGCTGCTTTTACAGATCCAGACTAACACGGCTACCCTCTGAAAGGTGAGTAAGCGTCTTTTCTTCTTCAAGTGCTTGCTCATATTGATTCCAGTTAGGTGAGTCCCAAGCCTTACCTAGCCGGTGGAGTCAGAGTGAAGTATGATAGATTGTAGTATCGCCCTACCAAATACCACATTGTCTCTGGCCTGTCTAACAACGGCATAATGTGAGGCGAACGTATGCACTGAAGACCAAATAGCAGCTCTGCAGATCTCCTGGCCTGGCACCTGGGTCAGGAAAGCTGCTGACAAGGCTTGAGCCCTCGTGGAGTGAGCGGTGAGATGGGGGGTTGGGACCCTGGCCAGAGCACAGCAAGCATGAATACATGATGTAATCCAAGAAGAGATCCGCTGGAAGGAGACCAGAAGACCCTTCATTTGGGCTGCTACCGCGACAAAGATCTGTGTTGTTTTCCAGAACGGTTTTGTATCTTCAATGTAAAAGGCAAGAGCCCTACAAACATCGAGGGAGTGAAGCCGCTGTTCCTGACTATTGGTGTGAGGTCTTGGGAAGAAAACCGGAAGGAAGATGTCCTGATGGATATGAAAAGTTGACACCACCTTGGGAAGAAAGGCAGGGTGAGGTTGTAGCTGCATCTTATCCTCATGGAAAATCGTGTAAGGTGGTTCCAAAGTAAGAGCCTTGAGCTCAGAGACACGCCTCGCTGAAGTGATAGCAATGAGGAAAGCTGTTTCCTGAGAGAGGTACAAAAGGGAACATGTAGCCATAAGTCTGGAAAGGACCATGTTAAGGTCCCACGTGGGTACAGGCCGTCAGACCTGTGGATATAGACGGTCCAGGCCCTGGAGGAACCTACCAACCATGGGGTTGGTGGAGACAGATCGGCCATACACTCCCAGGTGGAAAGCTGAGATGGCCGCTAGGTGAACTCTGATGGATGATATCGCCAGGCCCTGATGTTTCAAGTCCAGGAGATAGTCTAGAATGACTGGCACAGACACTTGGAGGGGAAGCATGTTGTGAAGAGAGCACCAGCATAAGAATCGCCTCCATTTAGCCATATACGTAGCCTGAGTGGAAGGTTTCCTGCTGCCCAACACGACCTGCTGCACCAAAGGATAACAGAGAAGTTCAGAGTGGCTCAGCCATGCAGCATCCACACTGTGAGGTGGAGGGACCACAGGTCGGGGTGACAGAGGTGGCCGCAATCTTGCGGGATCAGGTCCAGAAAGAGAGGCAGCGGAATTGGGGCGTCCATGGAGATCTCTAATAGCGTGGTGTACCAGTGCTGCCTGGGCCATGCTGGGGCGACCAGAATTAGTCATGATCTGTCCCTGCGCGCCTTGATCAGGACCTTGTGTATAAGGGGAAACAGCAGGAAGGCATACAACAGCCTACTCGTCCACAGAAGTAGGAAGGTGTCTGTGAGAGAGCCTGGGGAGTGGCCCTGGAGGGTGCAAAACGCTGGGCCCTTCTGGTTGCTGCACGAGGCAAACAGGCCAACCTGGGGAAACCTCCACTTTAGGAAGATAGAGTGGATGACATTGGGGTGGAGCAACCACTTGTGGGATTGGAAAGACCTGCTGAGGTGGTCTGCCAACATGTTCTGGACCCCAAAGAGAAACAACGTCACCAGGTGAATGGAATGGGCTATGCAGAACTCCTACAGTTGAATGGCCTCTTGACAGAGGAAGGGAGGAACGAGCCCCCCACTTGCTTGTTGATGCAGAACACGGCCGTGGTGTTGTCTGTGAGGACTGCCACACAATGACCATGCAATTGCTCCTAAAAGGCTTGGCACACAAGACGCACCATCATCAGCTCCTGTATGTTGATATGGAGAGAGAGATCAGATGGGGCCCATAGGCCTTGCGTCTGGATGTCCGCAAGGTAAGCACCCCATCCCAGGGCTGACGCATCCATGACAAGGGTCAGGGATGGCTGAGGGGTGTGGAAGGGGACTCCTTCGCATGCCACTCTTGGGTCTAGCCACCATTGGAGGGAGGCCAGGACCCCTCCTGGAACATTGACCACCAGGTTCAGGTTGTCTTGACCTGGGCGGTAGACCGATGTCAGCCAGGCCTGAAGTGGTCAGAGCTGAAATCTGGCATGTCTGGTCATGTACATGCAGGAAGCCATATGACCCAGGAGACTCAAGCATGTTCTTGCTATAGAGATTGGGAAACTTTGAAGGCTCCAGATAAGGCCTGTCAGAACGTGGAAATGAGTGTCTGGCAGGAGGGCTTGGGCATGCACGGAATCTAGTACCGCCCCAATTAATTCTATTCTCTGGGTTGGTTCTAGAGTGGACTTTGCCACATTGATGAGAAGACCTAATCGAGAAAATGTGTTCATGACCACTTGAACGTGGGAGTGCACCTGTTCTTTGGTGCGATCTCTGATAAGCCAGTCATCGAGATATGGGCATACCTGTAGCCATCTCTGATGAAGGGAGGCTGCTACAACTGCCAAACATTTGATGAAAACTCAGGGGGCCGTGGAAAGGCTGAACGGAAGGACTGTGAACTGGTAGTGTCCGCGGTTGACCACAAAGCGGAGGAAGTGTCTGTGTGCCAGATGGATTGCTATGTGGAAATATGCGTCCTTCATGTCGAGGGCAGCGTACCAGTCTCTAGGATCCAGGGAAGGTATAATGGTACCCAAGGAGACCATGCAGAACTTCAACTTTACCATAATTTGTTGAGTCTGCGCAGGTCCAGGATAGGCTGAAGCCCGCCCTTTGCCTTGGGTATTAGGAAGTAATGGGAGTAAAACCCCTTGCCCTTAGCTCCCTTGGAACCTCCTCGATCGCCCCATGGACAGGAGCATTTGAACCTCCTGAATGAGGAGTTGCTCGTGAGAAGGGTCCCTGAAGAGGGACGGGGTTGGAGGGTGGGGAGAAAGATAACTGGAGAGAGTATCCCCTTTCCACCGTGCCAAGAACCCAATAGCCCATGGTTATAAAGGGACCAAACACGGTGGAAATGGGATAAATGATTCAGGAAGGGTGGGGAAGGATCCTGACCGAGGTCTGCTACATTGTCCTCGAGCATCCCTTCAAAAGTTCTGCTTAGAGCCTGCTGAGGGCTTAAAAAGGCCTTGGCCCTAGCTTTGGCCGGGGTGCTGGTTGGAGGGTTTCCTCCTGCTATTACGCCCCTGCCTCCTATAGAAGTCCTGCCTCAACCAAGGATGAGGATAGGAGCATTGGGGCTGAGGCTTAAATAGCTTCTGCTGCATAGCTGGAGTATGCATCCCCAGCGATTGCATTATGGCCCTTGAGTCCTTGAAGCTCTGAAGCCTCAAGTCAGTTTTTTCTGAAAACAGGCCCTCTCCATCAACGGGGAGATCCTGTAATGTTTGCTGAACCTTCGACAGTAAGCTGGAAGCCTGCAGCCAAGATATACATCTCATCACAATGCCTGAAGAGAGGGTCCGAGCGGCAGAGTCTGCAGCGTCCAACGAGGCCTGTGATGAGGTCCTCGCCACCGTCTTGCCCTCTTCCACCAAGGCCCCAAACTCCTCTCTGGACTCCGAAAGAACTAGCTCCTTGAACTTTAACATGGAGTTCCAAGAGTTATAGTTGTATCGGCTCAGGAGTGCCTGCTGGTTTGCGATCTGGAGCTGAAGACTGCCCCAGGAGTAGACTTTGCGCCCAAATAAAATCAAGGCATTTGGTCTCTTTCGATTTGGGTGCCAGGGCTTGCTGACTATGGCACTCCTACCCATTCACTGAGGCCACCCCCAGTGAACAGGGCTGTTGATGTGTGTATAGATAGTTATATCCCTTGGAGGAGAGGAGGAAGTACTTCCGCTCCACTCCTTTAGCAGTCGGAGGAATAGATGTGGGCGTTTGCCAGATTGTTCTGGCCGTGGTCTGAATGGTCCGGATGAGCAGTAGGGCCACCCTAGATGGGGCCTCTGCAGACAAAATGTCAACCACAGGATCCTTCACCTCTATAACCTCCACCGCTTGGAGGTTCATATTCCGCACCACCCTACGTAAGAGGTCCTGGTGGGCACGGAGGTCTATTGCGGGGGGGGGAGGGGGAACCAAAATAGCAGTGCCTGCCACCGCCTTATCAGGTGAGGATGAGGAGGCAGCCACAAGAGGAAGAGGAACATCTGGGCCCTCTTGGTCAGCTGTGTCTCAGAGTCCTGAGCCCGTGATCTCAATGTTTGGACCTAGAAGCGGGGTTGGAAGAGGGTCTGTCTGAAGTGTGGATGGATGGCACCCCAGTCTCCATGCTCCCAGAAGCAGGACAGCTGATGGTGGCCTCTGGCACCCGCAGCTCGGAGGAGGCTGAACAAGAAGCCCCTGATGGAGCACCCTGGCCTGGTGGTACGCCCAGGGGTCCAAAAGGGCCACTGGATAGACCCTTGAATTGGACCTTGCCCTGCACCTGCCAATGAGCAGCCCCTGAGTTCAGAGTGCTGTGATCCAAATGGCAGTGATCAGATAGATGCGACCCCGCGTCTGACTCCGTCGAACAAGAGGCGGAGAGCGATGGCCACTGTGGTGCCGAGAAGGTCTGTGCCAACGCGATGGAGATCAGTACTGCGAAGACGGGGAGCGATGCTGCAAGGGGTAGAGGTGCCAGGATCTAGACCAGTGCCAAGATCTGGATCTAGTCCTTGACAGTGATTAGCGTCAGGAGTGGTGTCTGGACTGAGATCTGCTCCTGGACAGTGACTGGCATATAGAGCAGTGCGAGAATGGTGCTGGGAGTACGACCAGCACCGCGAAAGAGAGCGGTGCTGGGACTGCGAGCGGTGTCGGGAGTGGGAACGGTGCTGAGAGCAGGAACGGTGCCATGGCTCAACCAACAGTGCCAGGTGGATAAGGGCCGGCTTCCCCCAGGATGGGACCACATGAGCAGGGACTGGTGCCTTTGTCTGCTGAGGGGATGCTGATGCTGTCATAGCAATCAGGTCCCTTGCAGCCCCAAATGTGTCTGGAGTTGATAACAACTGGACTTCAACCATGCTACGTATTAGGGAGTCCAGACACACCAGACTCAACGGCTCCACTCTCTGTGCCGGAGTCAACGGTGTCGAAGTCAGCACTTGTGCCCCTGGCTGCTCCTCTACGGGCCACGGCACCGAAGGCGGGTCCAGGGAGGTTGGTGCCTGCTGAGATGGGCCAGCTTTTTCTGGTCTACTGTGCTGCTTCTGACCAGGCAAGTGGGAGTGGTGCCGGACTGATGATGTCGGCTGCGGTGCCAGGGAACGCCGGTGCTGCGGGTCTCCATCAGGGTCCGACCGCGGTGCAGCTCCTACTGTTGCCGCCGGGGTGCTGCACACCTAACCACTCAGTGCTGGGTCTCGGTGCAGTGCTTGAGGTTGAGGGCTAAGAGCTGCTTCCCTGAGAGCTGTCGCAAATGAAAGTCCCGCTCCTTTTTAGTCCAGGGCCGAAAAACTTTGCAGATCCTGCACTTCTTGGTCTGATGAGATCCCTATAGACACTTTAGGCAAGAGTCATGGGGGTCGCCCATTGGCATGGGCTTGGAGCAGGATGCACAGGGTTTAAAGCCTGGAGCCTTGGGCAGGAGCCCAAGCTACTGGTGGGGAGGAGGGAAGATCCCTGCCAACCCGCTAAGTAGAACTATGTACACTGTAACTATATAAAAACTCTGTAACTGTACTATTAACACTGTTGAGAGGAAAAACGCTGGGGAGAATGGAGAGCAGCAAAGCCGAGCTCCACAGTTGCAACGACCGTCATGGGTGTTAAGAAGGAACTGAGGGGGCACTGGGTCGGCTGGGGTATATATCCAGCACCATGAAGGCGCCACTGCAGGGGGTTCCACGGCTGACCCACCAGGAGATGCTAGGGTAAAATTTCTCTGATGGCTATGCATGCAGCATGGACACATCTAATTGGAATCAATATGAGCAAGCTCTCAAAGAAGAATTATGCGTTCTGAGTTAGTACTCCACCACTAGAAGAAATTTCTCATTGTCATCTAGGAAGAACCAGTAGTTTATTGAGAAAGCCTACTGAGGATGAATTAGCCATGCAATTGTAATAGCTATTATCTGGAGCTCACACTGCAAAGCTGCAGCCATTTACCAATTAAAGATTTCTGTCCTTCATTAGAGTTCTTTTTATCCTTCACGTTAGTTTGTTTGCTGGAATCTGCACTGCAATTTTCTATTTAATGTGTTTAAAATACATCACATGCACGGAAGGAAGGACTCTTACTTCTTAATTACCATACTGAAAGTGTAGCATATTCAAATATTTACACATTTGTTTGCTTATTTACTGTTTTGGTGGGAATGTGGGTTCTCATACAGATTCATCACTAAAACTGAAGTGTTTCAAGACCACCAAAGCTCAGCAAGATCAAACTAGCTTTCATTTCATTTATCAGCAACAGCCAGTGCAGATACCTTGAATCATTATGTTCATTAATTGCCTTGGAATATATACAAAGTGTAAGTAGCCACTGAATCACCTTTTCTATTTCTCAAGATCTTTTATAGGGCCTGAAATCCCCGAGGACCTGTGGAAGTTTTTAAATCCATGACTTTTTCAAAATCTTCCAGAACTTGGACATGGATGAAAGTGCACTAACTGACTTAGCACCCAGTGTAGGCATGGACAAGTCATGTTTTAAAATGTTTTTCCTGCTAGGGTTAACAATGACCACATAGCATGTTTTTAAACATGAATATCTATGACCATACTAAGAGGAAAAACAGGTTTATCATGTAAGTTATGACAGATTAGTTTAGTTTTATTGTATTGCAGTAGTCCTGGTCATGGCTAGGCGTTGTAAAAACACGTTCAGTTAATATGTTTTCTAACATGGTACATCTTTTCAAGTGCAGATAAGATCTAAGAAGTCCAATCACTAACATGAGAATTTCCATCCCAAGACGATGACTCACATTTATGAATGAAATCGAGGCCTCCTGTGCGGCTGTGCAGAATAATGATGCTAGGTCAGTGAGACAGTCTCATGAACTCTCATTTGAACACCTTTTAGGTTACTTTGAACTAATTTCACAAGGCCATATTCAGGAACTATTTACCTTGCTGTTTGTTGCTGCAATCAGCACAGCTGACAGCCACAGCATAGCAGGGATGACACAGAGCGTTTAAAAACGCAGCCAAGCAAAGACAGAAGAAACGAGCAAAGCACAAACATTCAAAGTTTTTTAACCTACCTTTTAGGAGATGAAACACTGCAAACAGGAGGAGTGCAGCGGCTATGGAATTGACAGAAGGAGAACGCACAAAGAGAAGACATAAAAAAAGACAGAAAAAGAGGTCAGTGATTTCCTACAACCCCAGCAAAATGCATGGAAGGAGCCTAGGGAGAAACACAGAATAAGGTTTGAATCAAACAACGCCCGAAAAAGAAAAGAGGAGGACAGGTTAACAATATTCCTCATTTAGCATCAGTTCTGTTGTCCTGTCAACCCTCAGACCATTTCCTTCCTGCTGTGTGGTTAGAGCTATCAGAATGTTAGGGGAACAATTCACATCTACTGGGTGGCTCACTCACTATCAAGCAAGTTTGGATAAGGGAATCTGAGTTCTCTCAAATACTTGAGAGAGAGCTTCTGTTGCCTACCTAACCTAACTTTTGCCTACCTAATGTCCAACGTCAAACCTACTCCACGGTCTCTCTTCCAGAGATCATCAGAGATTATGGTATGTTCCAGCAAATGGCACAGAAAGGGTGAAAACTTTTCATTAGCCAGTGACTCTGCTTGTTGCTCTCACCTGGCGATGACAGTACTGAACCTTGCTTGGAAGAAATCTAAGACTGCACCTTTGTTGCTCTGGGCTGACTACTGATAAGTCATTTCTTAGCCGAGTAGCAGCTCCTGGCTTCTTCACTCCCTAATACACACTCTCTGTCTGAAGAACATACACACCGGCTGTCTTAACTCTTTTGCCCTTCCCCAACTGGGAGGAAACCAGTGATATACCTGACTGTCCAATACTTAATGCTTCCAGTGCGGTGCATCAAAAAAAGCCCTGTTCAAAGTTTCTAACCAACACTCCAGTAGACAGAAGCCTTGAAAGGTATGCTTAGATTGCCTGACAAGGGAAGGTGCTGATTTTTTAGAGATCTGACCAACACGAAGAGGCCATACATCAAGGTCTGCAGGAGAAATACAGAAAGGATGTTAACAGGATGTAGGATTCTGAGAACAAGCAGCTGGAAAGGAACATCCGCCTTATGAAGAGATGAATAGCTGCATATAAGAGCACCATCAAGGCTGGTGTCATTTCACAGGCCAACATATGACATAAGAATGGCCATACTGGGTGAAACCAAAGGTCCACTAGCCCAGTATCCTGTCTTCTGACAGTGGCCAGTGCCAAGTGCCCCAGGGGGAATGAAAAGAACAGGTAATCATCAAGTGATCCGTCCCCTATCATCCATTCCCAGCTTCTGGCAAACAGAGACTAGGGACACCATCCCTGCCTATCCTGGCTAATAGCCATTGATGGACCTATCCTCTATGAATTTATCTAGTTATTTTTTTAACTCTGTTAGAGTCTTGGTCTTCACAACTGTCACGGAGTGTGGGGGAGTCCGGTCCTGCACCCCTCTTCCTGGGACCCACAGTGACTCTTAGCCAGCCAGTAAAACAGAAGGTTTATTGGACAACAGGAACACAGGTTACAGCAGAGCTTGCAGGCACAGTCAGGACCCCTCCATCGAGTCCTTCTGGGCTTTCAGGGTGCTTGGATCCTAGCTAGGATACCCTGAATTCCGCCCATCCAGCCCCAAGCCCAAACTCAAACTGCTTCCCTCTTGCCACTCCCTTCCTTTGTCCCCTTCCCGGGCAAAGGTGTTGACCTTTCCCCTCCCTTACCTAGCTCAGGTTACAGGCCCTGGCATCGTCCATCCCCTAAAGTCCTCCCCTGGTCTCCCATTCCCCACACAGACAGTCCCTACTGCATCACATCTCTCCCTCCTTCGAGACTGAACTGAGCAGGGTCACTCTGCCCAGTGACCTGGGGAAGTTCAGGGCCCCCTCTCCAGGATAATGCATCCGCTGTCAGGTTGGCACTTCCCTTCACATGAACCATGTCCATGTCATAGTCCTGCAAGAGCAGGCTCCACCTCAGGAGCTTGGCGTTGGCTCCTTTCATCTGGTGCAGCCAGGTCAGGGGAGAGTGGTCGGTGTACACGGTGAAATGTTGCCCAAAGAGATATGTCTCTAGCTTCTTAAGGGCCCACACCATGGCCAGGCATTCCTTCTCGATGGCCATGTAGCTTTGTTCCCGGGGTAGCAGCTTCTTACTCAGGTACACGATGGGGTGTCTCTCCCCCTTTTCATCCTCCTGCATTAACACCGCCCCCAGTCCCGTGTCTGAGGCATCGGTGAACACCATAAAGGGTTTGTCAAAATCTGGGTTTGCCAGAACTGGGCCACTAGCCAGAGCCTCCTTCAGCGCCCGGAAAGCCTCCTGGCACTGCTCAGTCCAGATCACCTTGTCTGGCTTCCCCTTTTTGCACAGTTCAGTGATGGGGCCGGCTATGGCACTAAAGTGGGGCACGAACCTTCGATAGTACCCCGCCATCCCAGTAAAGGCCTGGACCTGCTTTTTGGTTTGGGGAGCAGGCCAGTCTCTGATCACCTCCACCTTGGCTGGTTCCGGCTTCAGGCAGCCGTTCCCCACCCGATGGCCCAGGTACAATACTTCAGCCATCCCCACCTTGCACTTCTCAACCTTTACTGTTAACCCAGCCTTTCGGAGTCGGTCCAGGACTTGTTTAACCTGGGACATGTGGTCCTCCCAGGTCTGGCTGAAGACGCAGTTGTCATCAATATACGCCACAGCAAAACTCTCCATCCCCCGCAGTAGCTGATCCACCAGGCGCTGGAAGGTGGCCGGCGCTCCCTTGAGGCCGAAGGGCAGGGTCAGAAACTCATAGAGCCCCAGAGGGGTGATAAAGGCCGATTTCAGCCTGGCATCTGCGTCCAGCAGCACTTGCCAGTAGCCTTTGCTAAGATCCATAGTGGTGAGGTACCAAGCACCTCCCAGCTTGTCTAGGAGCTCGTCAGGCCTGGGCATAGGGCAGGCATCAGATACGGTGATGGCATTGAGCTTTTGATAGTCCACACAGAACTGGATTGACCCATCCTTCTTGGGGACCAGCACCACTGGCGAGGCCCAAGGGCTGGAAGACGGCTGGATCACCCCCAAAGCCAGCATGTCCCTGACCTCTCTTTCAAGATCCTGGGCAGTTTTACCAGTGACCCGAAAAGGGGAGCATCTTATAGGGGGATGTGACCCGGTCTCCACCTGGTGGACAGTCAAATTAGTGCATCCAGGCTGGTTGGAAAACAGCTGTCGGTATAGATGCAGCACCCCCCTGATCTCAGCGTGCTGGTCCGGGGTCAGTTGATCAGAGAGGGGAATCGCCTCCAGGGGGGAAACCAGCTTTTGTCCCAGGGAATAGATCTACTAAGGGGTCATCTCCCCGCCCCCCCCCCCCCCCAATGTCCACACACGGCCAACACCACATTCCCCCTGTCATAGTATGGTTTCATCATGTTCACATGGTACACCCGACGGTGATGTGCCCGGTTTGACAGCTCCACCACATAGTTTACCTCATTCAGTTGCTTGATAACCTTGAAGGGCCCTTCCCAGGCGGCCTGGAGTTTGTTTCTCCTCATGGGGATGAGAACCATCACCTGATCCCCGGTGGCGAAGGCACGGGCTCGTGCCGTGCGGTCATACCAGACCTTCTGCCTCCTCTGGGCTCAGGCCAGATTCTCCCTGGCCAGGCCCATGAGCTCGGCCAGTCTTTCCCGGAAGGTCAGGACATACTCCACCACTGACTCTCCCTCGGGAGCAGCCTTCCCCTCCCATTCGTCCCTCATCAGGTCTAGGGGCCCCCTTACCCGCCTTCCATACAACAGTTCGAAAGGTGAAAACCCGGTAGATTCCTGGGGTACCTCCCTGTACGCGAACAGCAGGTGAGGTAAGTACTTGTCCCAGTCCTGCGGGTGCTGGTTCATAAATGTTTTTAGCATCATCTTCAGCGTCCCGCTGAACCTTTCTACCAGCCCGTTGGACTGGGGGTGATACGCTGAGGCCCAGTTGTGCTGGACCCCACATTTCTGCCAAAGGACCGGAGCAGGGCCGACATGAAGTTGGACCCCTGGTCCGTTAAGACCTCCTTGGGGAACCCTACCCGGCTGAAAATTGTCAGCAGCGCATCTGCCACTGTGTCTGCTTCAATAGAGGACAAGGCCATCGCCTCGGGGTAGCGAGTGGCAAAATCCACCACCACCAGGATGTATTTCTTCCCTGACCGGGTCGTCTTGCTGAGGGGTTCCACTATGTCCATGGCCACCTTCTGGAAAGGTTCTTCTATGATGGGTAAAGGCCTCAAAGCCGCTTTCCCCTTGTCCCGGGCCTTCCCCACCCTCTGGCAGGGGTCACAGGATTGGCAGTACTGTTGGACATGGGTAAAGACCCCAGGCCAGTAAAAGTTCTGTAGCAGCCTCTGCCTGGTGCGCCGGATTCCCTGGTGCCCTGCGAGAGGGATGTCATGGGCCAGGTACAACAGCTTGTGACGGAACTTCTGGGGAACCACCAGCTGCCTCCTGATCCCCCATGACTCTACTTCCCCTGGGGGAGCCCATTCTCGGTACAGGAACCCCTTCTCCCACAGGAACCTCTCCTTGCAACCTCTCCTCATGGTCTGTACCGCACTAAGGTCAGCCCGGTCCCTGCGCTTCCGCAAGGAGGGATCTTTCTGCAACTCGGCCTGGAACTCAGCAGCTGGGACAGGGATGGGGACCGGCTCTCTCTTGCTGGCTGGGTCTGAGGCCGCAGCCTCTCTGAACCGTGCCCCTGGGCGTTCCCCGCTCCCTGGGTTAGGGTCCTGCACCTCGGGTCGAGTACCTTCCCTGTTGTCGGGGTGCAGTGCCCTTTGCCGACTCTGACTACGAGTCACAACCAGGGCACTCTGGGTGTTACTAGGCCAGTCCTCGAGGTCCCCTCCCATTAACACGTCCGTGGGCAAATATTGGTGTACCCCCACATCCTTGGGGCCCTCCTTCGCCCCCCATTTCAGGTGTAGCCTTGCCACAGGTACCTTGAATGGGGTCCCGCCCACGCCCATCAGGGTCAGGTAGGTGTTGGGCACCATCTGATTTGAGGCCACCACCTCGGGCCAGGCCAGCGTCACCTCTGCACCCGTGTCCCAGTACCCAGTGACCTTCCTCCCATCTACTTAAAGGGAAACAATGCACTCTTTCCGGAGGGGCAGCCCCGGCCCACCCGGTAAACCAAAAACCCGGAGCCTGGAGCATCCACAGGTGGTATGTTGCCAGCCCCCCTTTCCTGGGAATGTAGCCCCTCCTCCCATTAGGTTTTTACCCAGTCCACCCTCTGCAGGTTGGGTCTGCTTGGTCTGTCCCTGAGCTTGGGGCACTGGGCCCGTATGTGACCTCGTTGGCCACAGCGATAGCAGCCCATGTCTCGTGGGTCCCCTTGAGTGGGTCGGAGGGACCTGACGGCTCGATGTTCCCCTTTTGGGGGAGTTCTCCATAGGCCCCCTTTGGGAGGTCCCATGATGACTCTCTCTCTGCGTTGAGGCAGGCCTGCTCCTTTGAGACTCCTCCCTGCCATCCCCTGCCTGACTGTCCACAAATTGGTCGGCCAGCTGGCCTGCATGCTGCGGGTTCTCCGGCTTCTGGTCCATCAACCACAGCCTCAGGTTGGACGGGCACTGCTCGTACAGGTGCTCCAGTATGAATAGGTCAAGCAGGTCCTCTTTAGTTTGGGCCCCAGCTGTCCACTTGCGGGCATACCCCTGCGCCCGGTTGACCAGTTGTAGGTATGTGACCTCACCGGTTTTAGGCTGGCTCCGGAACTTTTTCCGGTACATCTCAGGAGTCAGCCCAAACTCGCGGAGCAGGGCCGGTTTGAACAGTTCGTAGTCCCCTGCCTCCGCCCCTTTCAGTCGGCTGTACACCTCCACGGCTGTGGAGTCCAGTAAGGGGGTGAGAATTGCGATCCTGTCTGCAGGGTCAACCCTGTGCAGCTCGCAGGCATTCTCAAAGGCCGTCAGGAAGGTATCTATGTCCTCCCCCTCCTTATGCCGGGGCAGCAAGTGCTTATCAAAGCTCTTTGTAGGCTTGGGTCCCCCCTCACTCACCGCAGCCGGGGCCTCACTTCTCCTCAGCTGGGCCAGGTCCAGCTCATGTTTACGCTGTTTCTCCTTCTCCTCCCGCTCATGTTTACGCTGGTTCTACTTCTCCTCCCGCTCATGCTGGCGCTGGTTCTTCTTCTCCTCCCACTCACGCTGGTGCTGGTTCTCCTCATGTTTACGCTGGTTCGCCTTCTCCTCCAGCTCTTGCCTCTTTAACTCGAGCTCCTCCCATTTCAGCTCCCTTTCATATTCCAGCCGCATCCGCTCCATGGATGCCGAGCGTTGCCAGGAGGATCCCCTGCTGGGGGGTGAGCTTCGCCGGGAGGATCCCCTGCTGGCCAGGGGTGTCACGGTGCCCTCGGTATACACTGGACTCCTCCCCACCCTTCCCCTAGGCCTAGGAAGGGGGGTCTCGGGAAGCCCTCGTCCGCTGGCTGACCACTCCCAGTGGAAACAGACACTGGTGCCTGCGCTGCATCTGCCCGGCTGCTTCCCTCAGAGACAGGGCTCCGTTCATTCATGCGGTCTCCCTGCTCCAGCTGGGCAATCAGCTGGTCCTTGGTGCGTCTCCCCGGGCGCAGCCCCCTCTGCTTGCATAGCTCCAGCAGGT
Organism: Gopherus evgoodei; assembly: GCF_007399415.2. Lineage (NCBI taxonomy): Eukaryota > Metazoa > Chordata > Testudines > Testudinidae > Gopherus > Gopherus evgoodei. Next base: position 2,888,203 of record NW_022060059.1, read on the forward strand.
CGTACTTGCGCCGCTTGGCATACATCTTCCTGCTGGCCACTCACAGGCCGTGGTGCTCGCCGCTCGCCACGGTTTCCAGGGGGACCCCTAGTGCACCAGCCCTTCGTGAGGTCACCACCTCTCTGCCAGGGTCGAGCTGCAGACTCCTCCGCCCCTGGGACCGCTCGCTGCAATCCCCCGGGGGACCCTGTTACTGCAAAGTCCTTCTCACTGGGCACACACTCCCAGGGGTTAACCACCCCTTTGTTTTACTGCTTCCCAGTCACTTACTGCAGGAAGCGCCGTCCATGGGGTGCAATATCTCCCGCCGCTGCCACCAGTTGTCACAGAGTTTGGGGGAGTCCGGTCCTGCACCCCTCTTCCTGGGACCCACAGTGACTCTTAGCCAGCCAGTAAAACAGAAGGTTTATTGGACAACAGGAACACAGGTTACAGCAGAGGTTGCAGGCACAGTCAAGACCCCTCCATCGAGTCCTTCTAGGCTTTCAGGGTGCTTGGATCCTAGCTAGGATACCCTGAATTCCGCCCATCCAGCCCCAAGCCCAAACTCAAACTGCTTCCCTCTTGCCACTCCCTTCCTTTGTCCCCTTCCCGGGCAAAGGTGTTGACCTTTCCCCTCCCTTACCTAGCTCAGGTTACAGGCCCTGGCATCGTCCATCCCCTAAAGTCCTCCCCTGGTCTCCCACTCCCCACACAGACAGTCCCTACTGCACCACAACAACATCCTCTGGCAAAGAGTTCCACAGATTGACTGTGCATTGTGTGAAAAAAAGACTTCCTTTTCTTTTAAACCTGCTGCCTATTAATTCCATTGGGTGATCCCTAGTTCTTGTGTTACAAGAAGGCATACATAGCACTTCCTTATTTACTTTCTCTACACCAGTCATGATTTTTTGACTGATGCTGCACATTGAGTGGATGTTTTCAGAGAACTATCCACAATGACTCCAAGATCTCTTTCTTGAGTGGTGGTAACTAATATAGACCCCATCATTTTATATATATAGTTGGGATTATGTTTTCCAACATGCATTACTTTGCATTTATCAACATTAAATTTCATCTGCCATTTTGTTGTCCAGTCACCCAGTTTTGAGAGATCCTTTTGTAGCTTTTGGGATGTAACTGTCTTGAGTAGTTTTGTATTATCTGCAAATTTTGCCACTTCACTGTTTATCCTTTTTTCCAGATCATTTATAAAAATGTTGAATAGGACTGGTCCCAATACATACCTCTGGGGGACACCACTATTTACCTCTCTCCATTCTGAAACCTGACCATTTATTCCTATCCTTTGTTTCCTATCTTTTAACCAGTTACCAATCCATGAGATTCCCTCTTATCCCATGGCTGCTTACTTTGCCTTAGAGCCTTTGGTGATGGACCTTGTTAAAGGCTTTCTGAAAATCTAAGTACATTATATCTACTGCACTCCCCCTGTCTGCATGCTTGTTGACCCCCTCAGAGAATTCTAGTAGATTGGTGAGGCATGATTTCCCTTTACAAAAATGCATGTTGACTCTTCCCCAACATATTATGTTCATCTATACGTCTGACAATATTGTTCTTTACTATCGTTTCAACCAGTTTGCCCAGTACTGAAGTCAGTCTTACTGGCCTGTAATTGCTGGGATCACCTTTGGAACGCTTTTTAAAAATTGGCATCATATTAGCTGAACAGCAGAATTCCAGTCATTTGGTACAGAAGCTGATTTAAATGACAGGTTACAGACTACCAGTTAGTAGTTCTGCAATTTCACATGTGAGTTCCTTCAGAACTCTTGGGTGATACCATCTGGTCCTGGTGACTTATTACTGTTTAAATTTATCAATTTGTTCCAAAATTTCCTCTAATGACACCTTAATCTGGAACAGTTCCTCAGATTTGTCACTTAAAAAGAATGACTCAGATTTGTGAATCTCCTTCACATCTTCTGCCATGAGCTCTTGAGTGCATCCTCGTCCTTGAGTGATCCTTTAGCATCTTGATCATCCAGTGGCCCCACTGGTTGGCTTCCTGCTTCTGTTGTACTTTAAAAAAAATTGCTATTACTTTTTGAGTCTTTGGTGAGCTGTTCTTCAAATTCTTGTTTGTCCTTCCTAATGCTCCTTTCTATTTTCCAAAAATATGTTTCAGTAACCACAAATACAGGTTCTTCAAGGGTACCGACTCAAGCTCATTGTTCTACATAAGTGGCTGTGAGAAGATACATTAGTTATGTGTACCTCCTGATCTCACAATTTAGAAGTGTGTGAAAGAGCATCTCTCCGGATTACAGCATTCCAGATATTATGCTCACAGGTTTCTATGGAGAGTTTTCCTTGTGAAGGATAGAAGGGCCAGTTAAGCTATTGCTAAACTCTCCAAACCCTTAGATTTGGAAAAAAAACAGCATTTAGGAGAGATTTCTTCCAAACAATTGGCCTTGGGAGAAAAATGTTAAAATGTGACAGTAGACTTTCAGGATCTGTTTAAAGTTTATCTAAATATGCTTTTATTTCATACATCACTTATTCAAGTTTTATCTTGTTGGGCTTAATATAAATATATCAAACATTGACATAGCTGCCTAGAAAAGTGAGGCATGAAGTTGTACTCCCCGGAATTCTTTATTGCACCTGTTGTATATGCATGAGGTGCTTTCTCAGATAAGGAAACTGGTACTGTTCACCATTCTGAAGCAGCGTATCATACAGTCTAACCTGATCAGTTTGCAAGTTTTCTGGCTGCCTCTTTCTTGTATCTGATGAGAAAGCATGTTCTATAGGTTCATCTTTTGTCCCAACCTATAGCCATTCTGTCTGCCACTGGTTTATTCCAAATCACTCATTTGTAACTAGAGGTGCACCTGTCTATCACTCAACAGACTAAGACTCTACCTGTGAACCTTACAAAATGTCCTGGAATTTTTTATAAGAGGCTTTTTTTTTACTGTAAAGCTCCTTTTCAAATATCACTTGTAATTAAAAGTCCATTATGGTTTAAATACTCTCAACTCCACTGAAAGAAAAACGAAATATGGCTCAACTGCACTATTAAGCAGAACATTCCCGCTTTCAGATATTGTTTGCTTCTGTTACAATACATTGGTGTTCAATGCTGCAATTTCAAAACATACACTGAATCCACTGTTTATATAAAAATCACAGTAAAAAATTTAATTTTCACATTCGTTTAGGTGCTGTCCCTCCCAATATAGCTTTGTTCTCAGATTGTTTTTTTTTGGTTCACTTTGTTTTAACTTAAAAAAGCCAGAAAAATGAGCACATCTTAATATTTGTAGTGAACATCTGACTATGGGTAAGCCTACACTACCCACTGGATCGGCAGGTAGTGATCGATCTATCGGGGATCAATTTATCGCGTCTAGTGTAGACACGATAAATCGATCCCCGATCGCTCTGCTGTCGACTCCGGAACTCCACCGCGGCAAGAGGCGGAAGCAGAGTTGGCAGGGGAGCGGCAGCAATCGACTCACCGCCGTCCTCACAGCCAGGTAAATCGACCTAACATACGCCGACTTCAGCTGCGCGAATAGCGTAGCTGAAGTTGCATATCTTAGGTCAACACCCCTCCCCAGTGTAGACCTAGCCTATGTCAGTAGTTAGAAGTTTGCTCCTGTGATAACAAACTGTCAAAATTGCTTCATTTCAATAATGCATAACAGATAGATTACATGTCTTGTTATAATTTCAGCAACATTCAGACAATTTAGTACAAAGATGGAAGCCAGGTTTACATAGCTGCAGCCCTGAATGTAGTCATGTCCCCAGAAGAATGACTCCTCTGGGATAAAGATAACATGATGTGCTATCAGAGCATTCAGCCTCCTAACCGACCTTGCAGAGTTGGCTGTCTCCCTCACTAAAGAGAAAGAGCCTGTTGGTTTTGTTGGGCAGGGCTAAGTAAATAGAGCATATGGGGGCCTTACCTCTTCTGTTTGACTGTGATGCCTTTCTCCTGTAGGGCCTTCTCATTGGCCATATGCAGAAGCTGGATCTCCTTCCGGGAAAAAAGCCGTATGGCAAACGCTTTCTCCAGCAGCTTCTCAGGAGACACTGACTTAGCAATGTCCCTAACGAAAGCTCGAATGTCTTGCTGCACATTGTCCGACTCTATGGGCTGTCCAGCTCTCACTTTGTGGAAGACTTTGAGAAGGGCTAGTGCAATCCGATAGAGCACCTTGTAGCCCTCCACTAGGAACACATCGAAGACCCGAGCAACATACACCAAGGGCAGCTCTCCAAAGAGCCACCGCTGCCAGTCAGAGTACACCTCCAGCACGTCCTCAGATACTGCCACCATCAGTTTGTGTGCTGCCTGGCAGTACTTGTTAACCAGGTCACCAAAGGTCATACAGGAGGACTCAAACGCCAGGAATGTCTGGTCAATGAGTCGCTTGGATGGGTCATTGCAAGCAAGGATGCGACAAACCATCTCAAAGCACTCTGCCTCATCCCTGCTGTAGTGGAGGAGCAGAGCCACCACAGAAGGCAGCGCTGGGCAGAATGATATGTCAGGGAACTGATTTGCAATGCAGCAGATTATCTTCCTGACTGCCCCAATGCCCTCGGCATTCAAACAGTAATTGGGAACCAGACTGTTATCCACAAACTCTGGCAATGGCAAGGTGCCAGCGTTACGCTTGCCAATGATTTTCCCAACAATATCCCGGTACACGTTTGCATCTGGTGTCACTGTGCGGCATGGGATGTTGCCAATTAGCTTCAGATATACTTTGGCTCTCAAGGAGTGATTCTTGGCCCAACAGCCCTGTCGGGCAAGCTGTTTGAACTCCTGGAAATCTGTGCAGATTAGCTCCTTTGAGTCCTGCATCTGGATTGCAGCATCCATTTTGTCCCAATCCACAAAGTGGCTATATTCATCCATGACTGCAGAGAATGTTTTTGCAGAAAGACAGAAGAGTAAAGACCTTAATCAGGCATTAAGGGATTCGTACTTTTTCCTGGAAGAGAAAGAAAAGAATGTTTAGCGGTTTCTCGTGACAGACCATTTCCCATCCTCTTCAGGGCAAAGAAATTCAGGTTGCTCTGTGTTGCTATGAAGATGTTCCCCACTGCAAGCAAGTTCCCAGATGCAGATTTTTGTTTGAAATATTTAATCCCATTTTCAAACCACAGCATGTTCTTAATCCACATTTAACTGGTACATTCAAAAATCAGCCCAGTGTAGATTCTGAACACATTCCAATGTGCAGTTCCCCTAGTACAGCTGTTCTGGCTAGAGACTTCTCTGCACATTTGCACAAGCTCAAGTTACGGTTGCATTAACTGTGTAAAGAAGAAGATGCTACCATCCTACTGATTCAAAGGCAGCCATTGTGAGGTGTTGTCTAATACCAGCCTCTCCCCCTTGGTTTTTAGTGGAAGGTGAAGGTTACCTGGACTGTAAGCATTTAGTGTAATGCACTGGCCTGTGGGTTCATGAGCTTTCATACATACACTTGTATGATCAACTCACACTCTAGTGGCAGTCCCACAAAGAGATGACCTATTATAAGCATCAGAAGAGCTCCTTTAAAAACACAGATCTTTGCCACATGAGCTAGAGCTGTGCGATCAGAGTTCTAGGCTCCAACTCCTCAGGGAGGGCACATATGCATGAGTTATCTAGTAATTACAATTGTGGCCTAAAGCAACTGGATTTGTTACGTTTCAGAGTAGCAGCCGTGTTAGTTTGTATCTGCAAAAAGAACAGGAGTACTTGTGGCACCTTAGAGACTAACATTTATTTGAGCATAAGCTTTCGTGGGTTACAGCCCACTTCATCAGATGCACAGAAGGGAACATTCTATTGTTACATTCGCCAGGGACAGTCATGTTACCTCTTCATAGTAAAGCATGATGTACAGCTATGATGCTACACAGCAATGTTAATAAATAAGAGTAAAGATTATCAGTGTTCCAGAAAACAAACGACTCCCCTCTCCATAAATTAGAGTGTTTTAGAAAATTAACATTTACAGACAAGTTCACTCTCAACAATAAGTTGCATTAAAAATATTTTGAAATGCCTAAGCTATATACCTTGCCCATGAAAGCTATTCTTTCCCCCATTAAAGGGAAGCAAAAACCTTTCCCTACTCAAGGCAAACATGTTTACAAATACACAATCAGTGCTAGCTAGTACAACAATAACTCTGATCCAAATAGCTCTAGATCCTACTTGAATATTCATCTGGATATCTTGGAACCACGTCAACTTTTAAAAGAAAGAAGTTATGTTTGAAAGAGCAGTACGGTAAAAACAAGTAAAAGCATCTTTAAAAGATTCTTAGTAAAGGTTTAGTTTAAATCTGCTTTCTCATTTTGAAATCTGCTTCTGCTTTTTGTATTAAAAATATCAATTTTGGGAGGAAAAAAAAGACACTGCTTAAGAGCGTGGATTATGCCACCCTCTGTTCTCAATCCCATCTTTCTGTTCTGAGACCAATTTTCAGTGCGTGGTCAAATTGGGTAGGGTCATATTCCCACCCCCATTCAAACAGGCAGAATTTCTTTCAACGTTCAGGAAGGATGAATAATACAGGTTTAAATTCTCCTGTGAATTTCTGCTTTGGGGTTTCCACCAGCTTATTCTTGGGGGACGACTATAGGATACTGGTCCATTGCAGAGTGAAGTTAGTCAGTTACTAGGGAGTTCCAGAACAAAGTAATAATACTTTGTACTTCTCTATCACCTTCCAACCAAGGACCCCAGAAAGATTTATGAATATTAATTAACAGGGTGGATTTGATTTAAATCAAATTGATTTATCAATCATGATTTAAATCACTAGTCAGGAAGACTCAATTTAATCATGGCTTTCCACATAGAAGTGCATTCTTGTTGGTTGTTATAACCTTCATACATATTCTTCACAACTCAGAGAGAGATATAGGTTTCATTTTTAGAAGGTACAATGATACATTTTTAAACAGTGATTTATCTTGAAAACTTTTCAGATTAGTTTTATAGCTATACTGTATCAGAAAATGAATGACTGGTTATTTCATTTACGAAAGGTAATTGAAGCAGCTATTTATGAAGTCATTAAGGAGGTGAACTATCTCCAATGCAACAGGTTAATCATCAATATTTGGAGGATTTTCTTGCCATGTTCTATTAGGAGAATATCCTAGACAGACATTTAAATTGTTTTATTTAACTAAAACAAAGTTACGTATTCTGGATTTTTTTCTTCAACAGCAAACATATAATATTTTAACAAAATGAGCACGTCCCATGCTTCACACATTTATCTCCAGACTTCTTCTCCTTGTTCAGATCTATACCGCCCTCAACAATCTTCTATTCATTGAACTTTTTGAAACGTTGCACTTTTAGAGCGGTAAGGGATTAACTCTGTGTACACAAATTTGCAAATGGACAATAGAGTTGAGGTCTGTTATTTCTCACCTCGATATATTATTTACTTATTTAAAAATATTTTTGATGTAAACAAGCATGTTATCTCTGGAGACACAAATCCACAGTCTGGGAACTGCAAAACTAAGTATCTCTGATGGCATCTTCTAGACTGAGCACTGAGTCCCATTGGGTAAATAGAAAAATTAACCTATATAATCTATACAGAAGCCCCTGGAACCTCATAAGATTGGGTCCCCAATCCATGAGCTATTGGAACTCATCTACAAAATTTTTCTTAAACATTACATAAATATATTGTCTCATATTATAGAATTAGAAGTATAATCCCTATTCCATGATATCTTTGAGCTATTATGTATCTTAATTAAAACTATCTTTAGGTAAGTTTTTTCCTCAAAGCATTTTATAAAAAAAAAATCTGATTTTTTTTAAATCATTGATTTTTATCCACCCTGTTAATTAACCCTCACCACATCTTTGTGAGGAAGGGAAGTATGATCCCATTTTACTGTGACCTAGACAAAGAAAGGTGACACATGGTGCTTGAGATCATTTCAGTGCAGCGCACTTTATTGCTTGATTCACTCTTCTGTCTCTTCTCTGGCACATTTATATTGTGGCAGTGCTTTGCCTTAGAGGACAACCAGGGCACAAACACATAAAATTAGTCTTAGCTGGCTATTTCCTGTCCACTTGCCTCTCTCTCCTACTTTTCATTCAGTCTTCTCTTCTGTATTATTTGCTCTGTTATTTTCCTCCCCTGGGGCCTTGCTCACTGAAGGCCTGAACCAAAACTGACTGAAGCAGGTGGGAAACTCCCACAGACTTCAGCTTTGGATTAGGCCCCAAAAGGCGGTATGTAGCTAGATGTATATAGGGGTGCCTGTGAGCACAGTCCCATGTGCTTTTCTAAAAATGTTAAGAGAGAGCTGTCTGTATTTTGAAGAATCCTTATTGAGGTTGCAGGAACAAACCATTCCAATGTGTAGAAAGAATAGTGGGGAGGGGTAGCGAAGTGGTTTGAGTATTGGCCTGTTAAACTGAGGGTTGTGAGCTCAATACTTGAGGAAGGCATTTAGGGATCTGGGGCAAAAATCTGTCTGGGGATTGGCCCTGCTTTGAGCACGGGGTTGAACTAGATGACCTCCTGAGGTCCCTTCCAACCCTGATGTTCTATGATTCTAAATACGGCAGGTGACCAGCTTGGCTTAACAGTGAAATCCTTGCTGATATTAAACACAAAAAAAGCAGCTTAAAAAAAGTGGAAGATTGGACAAATGACCAGAGAGGAGCATAAAAATATTGCTCAGGCATGCAGAAGTGAACTCAGGAAGGCCAAATCACACTTGGAGTTGCAGCTAGCAAGGGATGTTAAGAGTAACAAGAAGGGTTTCTACAGGTATGTTAGCAACAAGAAGGAGGGCAGGGAAAGTGTGGGCCCCTTACTAAATGCGGGAGGCAACCTAGTGACAGAGGATGTAAAAAAAAACTAATGTACTCAATGGTTTTTTTTTGCCTGTCTTCACGAACAAGGTTAGCTCCCAGACTACTGCACTGGGCAGCACAGTATGGGGAGAAGGTGACCAGCCCTTTGTGGAGAAAGCAGTAGTTCAGGACTATTTAGAAAAGCTGGACAAGCACAAGTCCATGGGGATGGATGCATTGCATCTGAAGGTGCTAAAGGAGCTGGAGAATGTGACTGCAGAGCCTTTATCTTTGAAAACTCACGACGATCGGGGGAGGTCCCAGATGACTGGAAAAAGGCTAATGTAGTGCCCATCTTTGAAAAAGGGAAGGAGGATTTGGGAAACTACAGGCCAGTCAGCCTCACCTCAGTCCCTGGAAAAATCATGGAGCAGGTCCTCAAGGAATCAATTCTGAAGCACTTAGAGGAGAGGAAAGTGATCAGAAACAGTCAGCATGGATTCACCAAGGGCAAGTCATGTCTGATGAACCTAATTGCCTTCTATGAGGAGATAACTGGGTCTGTGGATGAGCAGAAAGCAGTGGACATGTTATTCCTTGACTTTAGCAAAGCTTTTGATACAGTCTATCACAGTATTCTTGCCAGCAAGTTAAAGAAATATGGCCTGGATGAATGTACTATAACAGGGATCAGCAACCTTTCAGAGGTGGTGTGCTGAATCTTCATTTATTCACTCTAATTTAAGGTTGTGTGTGCCAGTCATACATTTTAACATTTTTAGAAGGTCTCTTTCTATAAGTCTATAATATATAACTAAACTGTTTAAGAAGCTTCATTTAAAATTAAATTAAAATGCAGAGCCCACCGGACTGGTGGCCAGGACCCGGGCAGTGTGAGTGCCACTGAAAATCAGCTCGCGTGCCGCCTTCAGCACCTGTGCCATAGGTTGCCTACCCCTGGACTATAAGGTGGATAGAAAGCTGGCTAGATCATCAGGTGATGAACAATGGCTCCATATCTAGTTTGTAGCTGGTTCAAGTGGAATGCCCCAAGGATCGGTCCTGGGGCCGGTTTTGTTCAATACCTTCATTAATGATCTGGAGAATGACGTGGATTGCACCCTCAGCAAGTCTGCAGATGACAATACACTGGCAGGAGTGTTAGATACGGTGGCAGGTAGGGATAGGATACAGAGGGATCTAGACAAATTAGAGGATTGGGCCAAAAGAAATCTGATGAGGCTCAACAAGGAAAAGTGCAGAGTCCTGCATTTAGGATAGAAGAATCCCATTCACTGTTATAGACTAGGGACCGAGTGGCTAGGCAGCAGGTCTGCAGAAAAGGGCCTAGGGGTTACAGTGGACGAGAAGCTGGATATGAGTCAACAGTGTGCCCTTGTTGTCAAGAAGGCTAACGGCATGTTGGGATGTATAAGTAGGAGCACTGCCAGCAGATGAAGGACATGATCATTCCCCTCTATTCAGCATTGGTGAAGCCTCATCTGGAGTAGTGTGTCCAGTTTTGGGCCCCACACTACAAGAAGGATGTGGAAAAATTGGAGAGTCCAGCAGAGAGCAACAAAAATGATTAGGGGGCTGGAACACATGACTTATGAGGAGAGGCTGAGGGAACTGGGTTTGTTTAGTCTGCAGAAGAGAAGAACGAGGGAGGATTTGATAGCTGCTTTCAACTACCTGAAAGGGGGTTCCAAAGAGGATGGATCTAGACTGTTCTCAGTGGTATCAGATGATAGAACAAGGAGTAATGGTCTCAAATTGCAGTGGGGGAGGTTTACGTTGGATATTAGGAAAAACTTTTTCACTAGGAGAATGGTGAAGCACTGGAATGGGTTACCTAGGGAGGTGGTGGAATCTCCTCCCTTAGAGGTTTCTAAGGCCCGGCTTGACAAAGCCCTGGTTGGGATGATTTAGTTGGGGATTGGTCCTGCTTTGAGCAGGGGGCTGGACTAGATGACCTCCTGAGGTCCCTTCTAACCCTGATATTCTATGATTCTATGAAATGCTGCAAGAGTAGAGAAGGGAAGTGAAGCTAGAGCCAGAAGGCTCTTGCCTGAGCTGGGGTCTTTGTACATGGACTGCTTTGACGGGTGAATGCACTAAGGGCCTGTGTGGGAGCAAGAAGAAAGTGAGAGGAAAGTAAAGAGATGATCAAAAATTGCTGCCTTGCACTTCACTGGCAAATGTGGGAGCACACTGCTGTTGTGAGCGAGGAGACAAGCAGATGGATCTAGACAACCAGATGCTTTATAAAGCAGTGAGCAAGTGACCAGGGAGCTTTGCGAACAGGGGCCGCTAAAAGGGAGTTTCGAGAGGGAGTTTGGAAGGAGAGTGGGAAAGGGGCGTTACACTTGCCATTCTTTAAAACCTTTAAACTAAACTATAATCAAAACTTCTTGATTTAAATAAAAACCCTATCATTAACCTAGGTAGCTGTGGGAGCGAATGCAGGCAGAAGCCCAGCAGCTGACGGATGGCTATCCTGTTTATTGCACTCAGTGTAGCATGTATGGATTACCTGCCCTGTGGGTGGGTGGCGCATGTGTGCATTCTGTCCAAGGAGCTCTAGCCCACAGAGACCACGTACGGGCTTTGGAGGCCAGGGTGGTGGAACTGGAGGAGCTAAGGGAGGCAGAGAGGCACGTTGATGAGACTTTCCGGGACACTGTAGATTTGTCCCACCTTTGGTCACCTGAAGGATGAAAGGCCCAGGGAAGCAGAGCAGTCAACGGGAGCAGAGGGAAACCTTCCCATAGGTGGGACCCTTCTTCCAGATGATTTTGAGGTATCCTCTCACACTGGGATTACCTCCTGGGGAGAGGGAACTCCAGTCATTAGGAAAAGGCAGGTGTTAGTAATGGGAGATTCAATCATTAGAAACATAGATAGCTAGGTTTGTGATGACTGGGAGAACGGTATGGTGACTTGCCTGCCTGGTGCGAAGGCTGTGGATCTTTTGAGGCATCTAGATAGACATGCGTACTGCTGGAGAGGAGCCGGTGGTCATGGTACATGCAGGTACCAGTGACATAGGGAAGGGTAGGAGAGACGTCCTGGAGGCCAAATTTAGGCTGCTAGGAAAGAGACTGACATCCAGGACCTCTATGGTGGCATTCTCTGAAATGCTTCCAGTTCCATGTGCAGGGTCAGGTAGGCAGGCAGCACTTCAGAGCCTCAATGCATGGATGAGATGATGGCGTAGAGAGGAGGGTTTTAGATTTATTAGGAACTGGGGAAACTTTTGGGATGGGGGAGACTATACAGGAAGAATGGGCTCCACCTAAATGAAAAGTGGATCCAGATTGCTGGCATTTAAACATTTAAAAGGTCGCAGAGCAGTTTTTAAACTAAGAGATGGGGAAAAGCTGACTGCTGCAGAGGAGCATGTGGATCGGACAGAGACTTCACTTAGAGGAGAGTCTATTGCTAGAGATTCTCTAGGATTTAGTCAGGAGCAGAGGATGGAAAAGGATAAAGTATGGGCCAGATCAGATGAGAAACATTCACATAAAAAAGAATCTGACACATCAGAGAAGGGCAGATAAATAAACAGTGACAAGTTTTTAAAGTACTTGTACACAAATGCTAGAAGTGTAAATAAGATGGGTGTACTCCTCGTGTTAAAGGAAGATATTGACATAATAGACACCACAGAAACCTGGTGGAGTGAGGACAATCAATGGGATACAATCATTTTGGGGTACAAAATACATCGGAAGGACAGAACAGGTCATGCGGCAGGGTGGGGGGAGTAGAACTATATGTGAAAGAAAATATAGAATCAAATGAAGTAAAAAATCTTAAATGAATCTACATGTTCCATATAATCTCTATGGATAATAATTCCATGCTCTAATAATATAACTGTAGAGATCTATTATCAACTAACTGACCAAGACAGTGATAGTGACAATGAAATGCTGAGAGAGATTAGAGAGGCTATCAAAATAAAGAACTCAATAATAGCAGGGGATTTCAATTATCCCCATATTGACTGGGTACATATCAACTCAGGACGAAATGCAGACACAAAATTTAAAAAAATTTTAAGGGAGAAAGTAGTCAAGGACATAGAGGTCAATGGTAATTGGGACAAATTGCAACACGGATTTAGTAAGGGTAGATCGTGTCAAACCAATCTGATCTCCTTCTTTGAGAAGGTGACGGATTACTTAGATAAAGGAAATGCGGTAGATATAATTTATCTAGATTTCAGTAAGGCGTTCGACACGGTTCCGCACGGGGAACTGTTAGTCATATTGGAAAAGATGGGAATGAATATGAAAATTGTATGTTGGATAAGGAACTGGTTAAAGGGGAGACTCCAGAGGGTCGTATTGAAAGGTGAATTGTCAGGCTGGAAGGAGGTCACTAGTGGAGTCCCTCAAGGATCTGTTTTGGGACCGATCTTATTTAACCTTTTTATTACTGACCTTGGCACAAAGAGCGGGAATGTGCTAATAAAGTTTGCGGATGACACGAAGCTGGGGGGTATTGCTAACACGGAGAAGGACAGGGATACTATTCAGGAAGATCTGAACCACCTTGTAAACTGGAGTAATAGAAATAGGATGAAATACAATAGTGAAAAGTGCAAGGTTATGCATTTAGGAATTAATAATAAGAATTTTGGATATATGTTGGGGGCGCATCAGTTGGAAGCGATGGAGGAGGAGAAGGACCTTGGGGTACTGGTTGATAGCAGGATGACTATTAGTCGCCAATGTGATACGGCTGTTAAAAAAGCAAATGCGATTTTGGGATGCATCAGGCGGGGTATTTCCTGCAAGGATAAGGAAGTGTTAGTACCGTTATACAAGGTGTTGGTGAGACCCCATCTGGAATACTGTGTGCAGTTCTGGTGTCCCATGTTCAAGAAGGATGAATTCAAACTGGAACAGGTTCAGAGACGGGCTACAAGGATGATCCGAGGAATGGAAAAACTGCCTTATGAAAGGAGACTCAAAGAGCTTGGCTTGTTTAGCCTGGCCAAAAGAAGGCTGCGGGGGGATATGCTTGCTCTATATAAATATATTAGGGGGGTTAACGTTAGGGAGGGAGAGGAATTATTTAAGTTTAGTACTAATGTAGGCACAAGGACGAATGGGTATAAACTGGATATTAGGAAGTTTAGACTTGAAATTAGACGAAGGTTTCTAACCATTAGGGGAGTGAAGTTCTGGAACAGCCTTCCGAGGGAAGTAGTGGGGGCAAAAGACTTTCCTGGCTTTAAGACAAAGCTTGATAAGTATATGGAGGGATGTTATGATAGGATTGTTAATTTGGGCAATTGATCTTGGATTACCACCAGATAGGTCTGCTCAATGGTCTGCGGGGAGATGTTGGATGGAATGGGAACTGAGTTACTGCAGAGAATTCCTTCTTGGGTGCTGGCTGGTGACTCTTGCCCACATGCTCAGGGTTTAGCTGACCGCCATATTTGGGGTCGGGAAGGAATTTTCCTCCAGGGCGGATTGGCAGGGGCCCTGGAGGTTTTTCGCCTTCCCCTGCAGCGTGGGGCACGGGTCGCTTGCTGGTGGTTTCTCTGCAGCTTGAGGTCTTCAAACCAATTTTGAGGATTTCAATAACTCTGTCCTGGGTTAGGGGTTGTTATAAAATTGGATGGGTGGGGTTCTGTGGCCTGCCTTGTGCAGGAGGTCAGACTAGATGATCAGATTGGTCCCTTCTGACCTATGAGTCTATGACTGCTTCTTGGAGCAGCTGGTACGGGAACCCACAAGGGGAGAGGCAATTCTCAATTTAGTCCTGAGTGGTGCACAGGATCTGGTCCAAGAGGTAACTAATTATACCAGGACTGCTTGGAAATAGCAACCGTAATATAACAACATTTAACATTCCTGTGGTGGGAAGAACACCTCAATAGCCCAACACTGTGGCATTTCAGAAAGGGAAATTATGCAAAAATGAGGAGGTTAGTTAAACAGAAATTAAAAGGTACAGTAACTAGAGTGAAATCCCTGCAAGCTGCATGGACACCTTTCAAAAACACCGTAATAGAGGCCTAACTTAAATGTATACCCCAAATTAAAAAACACAGTAAAAGAACTATAAAAGAGCCACCGTGGCTTAACAACAATGTAAAAGAAGCAGTGAGAGATAAAAGTGGAAGTCAAATCCTAGTGAGGTAAATAGAAAAGAGCATAAACTCTGCCAAATTAAGTGTAAGAATGTAATAAGAAAAGCCAAAAAGGAGTTTGAAGAATAGCTAGCCAAAAACTCAAAAAGTAATAACAAAATGTTTTTTAAGTACATCAGAAGCAGGAAGCCTGCTAAACAACTAGTGGGGCCCCTGGATGACCAAGATAAAAAAGGAGCACTTAAAGACGGTAAAGTAATTGCGGAGAAACTAACTGAATTCTTTGTTTTAGTCTTCACAGCTGAGGATGTTAGGGAGATTTCCAAACCTGAGCCGTCCTTTGTAGGTGACAGATCTGAGGAATTGTCACAGATTTGAAGTATCACTTGAGGAAGTTTTGGAATTAACCGATAAACTTAACAGTAACAAGTCACTGGGACAAGATGGCATTCACCCAAGAGTTCTGAAAGAACTCAAATGTGAAATTGCAGAACTATTAACTATGGTTTGTAACCTGTCCTTTAAATCAGCTTCTGTACCCAACGACTGGACGATAGCTAATGTAATGCCAATATTTTAAAAGGGCTCTAGAGGTGATCCCAGCAATTACAGACCAGTAAGTCTAACGTCAGTACCGGGCAAATTAGTTGAAATAATAGTAAAGAATAAAATTGTCAGACACATAGAAGAACATAAATTGTTGGGCAAAAGTCAACATGGCTTCTGTAAAGGGAAATCATGTCTTACTAATCTAGCAGAATTACAGAAAAGGGTCAAACACACACGTGGACAAGGGGGATCCAGTGGACATAGTGTACTTAGATTTCCAGAAAGCCTCTGATAAGATCCTTCACCAAAGGCTCTTATGTAAATTAAGTTGTCATGGGATAAGAGGGAAGATTCGTTCATGGATTGAGAACTGGTTAAAAGACAGGGAACAAAGGGCAGGAATTAATGGTAAATTCTCAGAGAGAAGAGGTGTAACTAGTGGTGTTCCCCAAGAGTCAGTCCTAGGACCAATCCTATTCAACTTATTCAGAAATGATCTGGAGAAAAGGGTAAACAGTGAGGTAACAAAGTTTGCAAATGATACTAAATTGCTCAAGATAGTTAATACCAAAGCAGACTGTGAAGAACTTCAAAAAGATCTCACAAAACTACATGATTGGGGAACAAAATGGCAAATGAAATTTAATGTGGATAAATGTAAAGTAATGCACATTGGAAAAAATACCCCCAACTATACATACAATATGATGGGACCTAATTTAGCTACAACTTATCAGGAAAGAGATCTTGGAGTCATCATGGATAGTTCTCTGAAGACGCCCACGCAGTGTGCAGCGGCGGTCAAATAAGCAAAGAGGATGTTAGGAATCATTAAAAAAGGGATAAAGAATAAGACGGAGAATATCTTATTGCCCTTATATAAATCCATGGTCCACCCACATCCTGAATACTGCATACAGATGTGGTCTCTTCATCTCAAAAAAGATATACTGGCATTATAAAAGGTTCAGAGCCGGGCAACTAAAATGATTAGGGGTTTGGAATGGGTACCATATGAGGAGAGATTAAAGAGGCTAGGACTTTTCAGCTTGGAAAAGAGGAGACTAAGGGGGGATATGATAGAGGTATATAAAACCATGAGTGGTGCGGAGAAAGTGAATAAGGAAAAGTTATCTACTTGTTCCCATAATATAAGAACTAGAGGCCACCAAATGAAATTAATGGGAATAATAAAATAATAACAATAAAAGGAAGTTCTTCTTCGCACAGTGCACAGTCAACCTGTGGAACTCCTTGCTTGAGGAGGTTGTGAAGGCTACGACTATACAGTGTTTAAAAGAGAACTAGATAAACTCATGGCGGTTAAGTCCATTAATGGCTATTAGACAGGATGGGTAAGGAATGGTGTCCCTAGCCTCTCTCTGTCAGACTGTAGAGATGGATGGTAGGAGAGAGATCACTTGATCATTACCTGTTTGGTTCACTCGCTCTGGGGCACCTGGCATTGGCCATTGTCGGTAAACAGGATAGTGGGCTGCATGGACCTTTGGTCTGACCCAGTATGGCCATTCTTATCTTACAGCAGGCGTGGGCAAACTCTTTGGCCAAGGGCCACATCTGGGTGGGGGAAATTGCATGCAAGACCATGAATGTAGGGTTGGAGCAGAGTGTTGGGGTGCGGGAGGGAGTGCGGGGTTGTGGTGTGCAGAAAGGGGCTCAGGGCAAGGGGTTGGGGCAGAGGAGTGATGCGTGGTGTACAAGGGGCTCAGAGCAGGGGGTCGAGATGCAGGAGGGGTGTGCAGAGTGCAGGAGGGGGTTCAAGGCAGGGGCTTGGGGGCAGGAGGGGTGTGTCAGGGCACTCACGGCCGGGGGTTTGGGGCTCAGGGCAGAGGGTTGAGGTGCAGGAAGGGTGCAGCAGAAGGCTCAGGACAGGGGGTTGAGGTGCAGGAAGGGTGCAGCAGGGGCCTCAGGACAGGGGGTTGAGGTGCGTGGTGCAGGAGGAGTTCGGGGTGTGGGCTCTGGCCCAGTGCCACTTACCTTGAGTGGCTCCAGAGTGGCAGCGGCGCGCAGCAGGGCTTAGGCAGGCTCCCTGGGGAAGTAGGGGTGAGGGGCAGAGGGTCCGCATGCTGCCCTCGCCTGCAGATACCTCCCCTGACGCTCCCATTGGCAGCGGTTCCCTGTTCCCGGCCAATGGGAGCTGCAGAGGGCGGTGCCTGCAGGTGAGGGCAGTATGTGGAGCCCTCTGCCCCCACTCGCTGCAGAGACATGATACCGGCTACTTTCAGGAGTGGCGCAGGGCCTGCAGCACCATGGGGAGTGGCAATCCCACGGGCTGGATCCAAAGGCCTGACAGGCCAGAACCAGCCTGCAGGCTGTAGTTTGCCCAACCTGGATCTAGAGTCACAGACATTTACCTGCTCCTTGTAAATTCCTGGTGGTTCTTCTTCCATCCTACGAATGTAGTGTGGTGACATTCCTAGGTTGGGAAACTCTGGGCAGAGCCCTGATGGCAAAAGAGTCCCAATCAGATCATTGCTAAGGAGGCTTTTCCAGGAAGGATAACACGTTTGAACAAAACCATCAATCTGTAGGTGATTAACATTAGCAAAGGGTTGTAACATTGTCAAGGCTGTCCAAAGCGTGCCAGCTCACAGATTGCCTGCAAAGCCTATGAATCTGTGTGTTTTTGAAACAAATTCTTCAGTGCAGTGGAGCCCAGCCAAGTACCTGTGCTGGTACGGTTCTTGAAGCCTTTGTAAGTGACAGTCTAGGTTTTCCCCAGCTCCTTAATGAACCATGGTGCATTGCCATTGCATGTCCTACATTCAACGGAGCATATTTTATTCTGTCACAGAACTTGGGCTGTTCCAAATACCAGTCTGATGAGGTCACGAGCAGGGTATGGATCAGCACAGAACCATGCAGAACAGCTTTCATATAACCACACAGGAGGCACCACTGTGCAGAAACCCAACTTCAACAACTGCTGCTTTTCTGTACTACCCATCTCCTCCTACTGCTTCCATGCAAAAGGAAGGGGATGGGATCCAGCAGTTGGGCAGCAATTCAAAGTAGACTTAGCGGAGAAGGAGGAGGCGGGGAGATTTCACCAAGATATAGTGGGCACTGGCTTTGGAGTCCCAGGACACTTCCTGACAGCCACAAATCTTCCCTTCTGCCACAGCAACCCTGGAGAACCTGACACTCCAACTAGGAAAGTAGCTGGAACTGTGGCCTGGTCTACACTACGTGTTTAAACCGAATTTAGCAGTGTTAAATGATTTAACCCTGCACCCATCCACACAACGAGGCCCTTATATTGATATAAAGGGTTCTTTAAACTGGTTTCTGAACTCCTCCCCAACGAGAGGAGTAGCGCTGAAATTGGTATTGCCATGTTTGATTAAGTTAGTGTGGCCGCAAATCGACGGTATTGGCCTCCGGGCAGTGTCCCACAGGCACCATTGTGGACTGCTCTGGAAAGCAATCTGAACTCGGATGCACTGGCCAGGGTAGACAGGAAACACCCCTGCGAACTTTGAATTTCATTTCCTGTTTGCCCAGCATAGAGCTCTGATCAGCACGGGTGGCGATGCAGTCCCAATCCCAAAAAGAGCTCCAGCATGGACCGTACGAGAGATACTGGATCTGATCGCTGTATGGGGAGACAAATCTGTTTCTATCAGAACGCCGTTACAGAAGACGAAATGACAAAGCATTTGAAAAGCTCCAGGCTATGATAGGACAGAGGTCACAGCAGGGACTCAGCATAGTGCTGTGGTGACAAGCGTAACGGAAAAGCCAAAGAATCAAATGGATGCTCATGGAGGGAGGGAGGAGGGACTGAGGACTCCAGCTATCCACAGTCCCGCAGTCTCCAAAAAGCATTTGCATTCCTTGGCTGAGCTCCCAATGCCTGAAGGGTCAAAAACATTGTCCGGGGTGGTCAGGGTATATCTCGTCAATTATTCCCCTTCCCCCCCGTGACAGAAGAGGGAAAAAAAATTGTTTCTTGCCATTTTTTCACTTGTCACTGTGTCTACTGCATGCTGTGGTAGATGCGGTGCTGCGGCGCTGAACAGCAGCACCCTTTCCCCTTCCTTCCTGATGGCAGACGGGTACAAAATGGTGGAAACCGTCATCATCCCGTTGAGTGCTCCTGGCTGGCCTGAGAGAGGTCGGCCAGGGGCGGCTGGTAAAATGGGAATGACTCCCTGTCATTCCTGGCAGATGGTACAACATGCTGGGTAACTGTTCTCTCATAGCAGATTGAGCCTGAGCTCATCAGCCCCACCCCCTTTCGTGTCTAAAGAAAAGATTCTGTACTCCCCTGGACTATCATAGCAGCGTGAGGGCTGCCCCCCCTCATTTTATCTCGCTAAAAAAGTCAGTGTTTCTTATTTCCTGCATTCTTTATTACTTCATCACACAAGTGGGGGGACACTGCACAGTAGCTAGGAGGGGTATGGGAGAAGAGAAGCACCGGGTGGGCTTGTTGCAGGGGCCATCCCCTAGAATGGCATGCAGCTCATAATTTCTGCAGGATATCTGGGGCTCTGACCCGGAGCGGCTGTGCTCTCTGGTTCCCCCTAGTAGACTTGCCCCATATTCTAGGCAGGACTGACTCAATTTTTTACACAAAACATAAGAAGGAATGACCAGGGAGTCATTCCCATTTTTGTCTATGCGCCCCTGGCCAACCTCCAGCGAGGCCAGCCAGGAGCACCCATGACAGCAGCAGACGGTACAAAATGATTGATAAACCGTCATCGCCAATTTCCAATTGCAAATGGTACAAAATGATGATAACCGTCATCTCATCGCCAATATACAATGGCCAGATGCTGCAATGCAATAGGGATGGTAACCGTCTCTGCTACCTTGCAAAGGCAAATGAACTGCTGCTGTGTAGCACTGCAGTATCGCCTCTGTCAGAGCATCCAGTACACATACCGGTGACAGTGACAAAAGGCAAAACAGGCTCCATGGTTGCCATGGCTATGTGTCTGCCAGGGCAATCCAGGGAAAAAGGGCGCGAATGATTGTCTGCCGTTGCTTTCACGGAGGAAGGATTGAGTGACGACATTTACCCAGAATCACCCGCGACACTGTTGTTGCACCATCATGCATTGGGATCTCAATCCAGAATTCAATGGGCGGGAGAGACTGCGGGAACCTATGGGATAGCTACCCACAGGCAACGCTCCAGAAATCGACGCTTAGCCTTGGTACAGGACACACACCACCGAATTAATGTGCTTAGTGTGGCCGCGTGCACTCGACTTTATACAATCTGTTTTACAAAACTGGTTTATGTAAAATCGGAATAATCCTGTAGTGTAGACATACCCTGAAGTATAGGACAGTGTCCTAAACACTAAAGAACTGGAATGCTTGATTCCAGTGACAGGAAAATGCAAAGAGTCAACTTTTTCCCCCTGTCCATACCACAACGAGTTTCAACGCAGAAAAGAGTGACACAGCACAAAGTGCAGAAAGAAACACAAACCACCTGAGTATTGAATGGAACAGGAGTATCTGGAAAGCAGTAATACCAAGAGACATGTATGGATGGTGGCAGACAGCAAACTAGCAGGGAACTTATTATGGCACATGACACCAAAAAAGCTGTGATTCTGGGCTGAATATGCAGAAACATGTCATGGAGCCAATAATCCTGATTCACAAAGATTTGACAAGATTGCACCTAGAATACTGTATTAAGTTTTGGGTATCTCAGCAACAGAAAGAGATGGGGTTTAGAAAATAATAAAACTGATAAAGGGGGTGAAGGGAGAAAAGATTAAAACACTATACACAGTGTGATGGGATGGATCACAGAGACCCCCTTGGGACTGTCATCTGATGTGCTAAGACTACCTCTGCCAGCTTGGGACTTCAGTACCTGTCTTCTTGAGCCAGACACACTAGCCTGCTGCAAACACAGACCCAGGTCTCAACCACGTCCCCCAAAAGCTGAAGACTTAACTGAAAACAGCTTAAGAAGTGCTCCTGTTTCTAGCACCCAGATACCGAGTTCCCAATGGGATCCAAACCCCAAATACATCCGTTTCACTCTGTATAAAGCTTATACACGGTAAACTCATAAATTGTATGGCCTCTATAACACTGAAAAAGAGATATGCACAGCTGTTTGCTCCCCTAGGCATTAATTACTTGTTGTGGGTTAATTATTAAGTGATTATATTAAATATAAAAAGTAGGATTTCAGTGGTTCCAAGTAACAGACAGAACAAAGTAAATTACCAAGCAAAATAAAACAAAAACACACAAGTCTAAGCCTAATACAGTAGGAAACTAAATGCAAGTAAATCTCACCCTCAGATGCTCCAATAAGCTTCTTTTACAGACTAGACTCCTTCCTAGTCTGGGTCCAGCAACCACTCACACCCCTGTAGTTACCATCCTTTGTTTCAGTTTCTTTCAGGCATCTCTTTAGAGTAGAGAGACTATCTTTGAGCCAGCTGAAGACCAAATGGAGCGGTTTCCAGGGCCTTATATAGTCTCTCTTGTGGGTGGAAACCTCTTTGTTCTCCTGTGTAAAATCCCCTCAACAAGATGGGTTTTGCAGTCACCTAGGCAAGTCACATGTCTATGAATGATTCAGCTTTTGCAGGCCGACGCCATTGTTTACATGTTAGTTTGAATGTTCCCAGGAAAGCTCAGATGTGGATTGGCATCTCCCAAAGTCCATTGTCAGTTAAGTGTTTCTTGATTGGGCACTTACTGAGAATAGCCCTTTCTCAAGAAGCTCACTGAGGCTACTTAGAATCAAACAAGTACATAGCCAATATTTATATCTTCGAATACAAAAATGATACAGACAGCATAATCATAACCAGTAAACTACAACCTTCCCATAGACACCCCACTTGGCCTCCTCTGTATAAGAACTGCTGCAACCATAGGAGCCTGGTTGGTTGGTTGGTTGTAACAATGATCTATACGGTCACAGTTTATGTCAATAACATCACACACAGCTTGTGTAAGGGAAGACAATTGTCTCAATTGTGTTTAGAAACCGTGAATGTCAAGAAGGGATAGAATTATTTAGCATGCATCAAAGGGGTATAAGTAGGAGAACAGAATGAAATTAAGAAAAGGATATTTTTTGCTGACTCTCAGAAGAAGCTCCTGAGTGAGATCTATTACAGTATAAAATAGTCCAAGGGAAGTGATGGAAGCTCTGTCAACTACTCTGTCAGGATTATCTGCACTTGCAATGGCATGGACTAGAGGCTTTTCTAGGGTTAGCTTCTGCTATTAAACAGTATAAATAAGACTGAATGAAGAAATCTTATATCCTAAAACCATGCACTGAATGTGGATAGCCTCCAAATTACCATGTTTTCAGCCAATTGACTAGGAGAGAACTGGACAGAACTTTGTAATTAATTAGTTCTGCCACATTTTCTATTCCATTAACAGAATTATCTTTATCTGCTTCCTCTTGTTACGTCATTGGCTACTTTCCTTCCATTATCTTTCTTAAAAACCAAATTGAAAAGAATGTTCTCTCCACACCGGCAGAAGAGGTTACTGCAGACAAAAATAAGATTTTTCCACTGAAACTCTGCATCAAAAATTAAAACGGTTGGGCCAGCAACTGAAGAGGCTCAGCTTTCTATGCCCATTTGGCAGTAAGATGTCAACTGAAATGCACAAGGATATTGATGAATGATTAACAGATACCTATGGCATAGCAGCATTACCCTTTTCAGCAGAACTTATTAAAAGAGAAGAGGAGATTTTAACCCAGGTATGCTTGCCAAATTCTAATGTGGGTGATCATATTCTGCCTTCTTAGACCTCCACTCAGATAGTCAACTATAGAAGTTATTCTTCTCTTTTCCCTGAAGAGGTGTTGTGTAATATTATTACAGCTTACTGGCTGTCACATTCTACCCTGCAAATGGCTGCATTTCAATACAATTCCTGTAGCTTACAGCCCTCTGTAAAACGCTTTTGTGTCTTGGCCCAATTCAGCCAAATTGCCATCTATATGAATAATTATTAACCTATTTCATCAAATTGTAATATATGAGGAATCCGAATAATGTACAGTAATTAATCAAACTCTCTCCTCACTTGAATAGGACTCAAGAATTCTTTGACTTCTACCTGTGATAATTATTTTTTTCCATCCTAAAGAAAAGTTAAGTAGCAAAATATGATTTGAGTAATCTTAAGTTAAATAAATGTCTCTTTAAGAGAATCTGCCTGGTTAAAAATATTTGTTGGTAATAAATAAAAGGTAAGAATATCTTTTTTAATATTTTAGATTATTAAATCTACACATTTTATAGCACTAATTTTCTCTGCATCATCATCAGTCCAGATACTGAACATAGTCTAGCCAAGGGGTAGGCAACCTATGGCACACGTGCCAAGGCGGCCACAAGCTGATTTTCAGTGGCACTCACACTGCCTGGGTTCTGGCCAACCATCCAGGGGGCTCTGCACATTTTAATATCATTTTAAATGAAGTTTCTTAAACATTTTAAAAACCTTATTTACTTTACATACAACAGTTTAGTTATATATTATAGACTTATAGAAAGAGACCTTCTAATAATGTTTAAATGTATTACTGGCAAGCGAAACCTTAAAGTACAGTGAATAAATGAAGACTTGGCACAGCACTTCTGAAAGGCTGCCGACCCCTGGTTTAGTCAGTGTAATTTTTTGCTTATAGCTTATTTCAAGTCAGTTTTACTTTTTGACACTTTGGAACGGGCAACAATCGAAATATCTGAGTTACATCACTGCAGGAGAGCATTTAAAAATCTAGAAAACACACCTGCTTTCAGTGAATTTTTTAAAAAATCATTTAAAAAATATCTCCAAATGTTTTTATTGTTTAAAAACTAAATCATCCTATGTTGACATGATACTGCCTCCTTAATAAGCCTGATATGCTAAGAGTCACTTGGATAGCTTTGTTCCTTTGTTTAAAGATCTTGTCAATCCTATCAACTGATTGGTGTTTCACGTAACAAAGTTGCCAAATCGCCACCTTCACCTACATTTTGCACACTAGGGATATAACAACGCTACCACGGTCTCTGAAATCAACATCATTCATATAAAGTAGCAGAAGTTTCACTAGCTAACTGACACCTACTTCTTTCCCCAACCCCCTCTTGCATATAATTACCCTCACTTTGTACTCCACAGTTATTGCTAGGCAACTGTCATCAAACAAATTGCAGCATTATATTTTTATAAATATTACTACAACGTTAACAGGAAAAACAGATTGTCTATTTTCTCCTCCACATAAAGACATTAGCCAACGTCCTGATGCTACAATGCAGAGCCATTTCCCACAGTCTCGCTGGTTTCACATTTAGTTGTCTCCCTTATCGCTTGCTGCAGCATTACTAACCTCTGTCTCCTTTGTGTCCCTGGTACATTCATATTTGAGTAGAGTTAAATGTACAGATTATCACATCTACTGCTTCAAAAGTGATTGGCTATTAATTCCACCTCTCCCAATTAAAAACAAAACAAAAACCCTCCCCACAACTTTGAGGAAACACAACTTCACATTCTCCAAGAGCACTGAGCTATAACTGAGATGTTGATGTTTTATACACCCAAGGGTCTGTGACTTAAAGGGAATGCAGCAATTTCCTATTGGTACAAAAATACTGTAGAAGAAATGAAGGTCAACTAATACACACTTGTGCTCTTACTCCCTCAATGTGTTCAATCTCTTCTCCAGCTTCTTCTCTACCCCCGTGTAGCAGGGCACTGCTAGGAAAGCCCCTAATCAGCTCCTGCTACCTGGTACCCAATCAGGGGGAATAGATTGGGGCTGGGTAAACAGCCAGTTCTTGCCTAGAAACTGCCCCCACCTGCAAGCCTCATTAGCAGGAGCTAAAAGGCTGGGAGGAAGTGGAAGGGGGATGAAGACCAGGAGGGAAAGAGAAAGGGCAGGGGCAGGGGCAGGGGCAGGAAAGAGCCTACTAGTCTTGCTGGTCAGGCCTGTGTGATGTCAAGCCATGTAAATAGGGGAAAACTGGTGGTGGGAACAGACATAAAATAGAGAGTATGGGCATTGCACCAGTTTGGAGTATCCCTGAGTCTTTAAGGAGTGGGGCCAAGGGGCCAAATCCAACAGGTCATGGCATGAACCCGTTATACCCCTACATTCATAGCAGCTGACTTAATAAATAATATTTCTGCTATATTAATTTGGAAATAATACAGGGACAATAGAACTCAACATATCCTAATCAGAAGAGGATTTTCTTTAGCAAACTTGAGATACAGTACTTACAACTTTAGCTAGCTTCCCTGAGTATGCAGATATTTGCACCACTGGGAAAATTTAACATACCATGCTAACACTGGAATCAATTTCTATACACTAGGATGCAGTTAGTTCAGTTAATCTAAGATTTATTAGAACGTTTTCTTTCGAGAGCACTGCATGGAGTTCAATGGATTGCCTTAATGAGGTTAAATGCAATTCGATCTCCCTATGAATTGCCCCAGGCTTTGTGTACAGCAGCACCAGCTCTCATTGCTTAAACTGGCATTTTGAGCCAGCTTCGTGGGCGTAGATCTGAGTAATGCCCTAATCCTAATTTATCCAGTGCCACAGAGAGCTGGGTGATTGCTTTCTGCTCTTGCTTCCCTTATAACCTTGGGGACAAAGTTCTATAAGATCTAGAGGTCTACCATGAACTAAAATTGCTACACTCCACGTCTCACTTTTACAGCTGGATAAGAGTGCTCAGTAGGATGAGCTGGTTCATAAGTCTTAACCATGTCCCTTGGGACAGCATGCATGGCTACACATGAAGGATAGTGACAGAAAACAGCCATTAGGATCCTATGCTTTAATCAGTAAGGCCGCATTAATTGCATCTTAATGTGATCCATCTACAATGCATTTAATAACCATCAAATGCTCACGAACAGCAGGAGTTAAGTCTCCAGTGGTCCAGAGAGATAACTGGCGCTAGAGATTTCTTAAAGAAAACTAGATTTCTTTCTTAGAAAGTGTAGGATCAATTCCAGAATCTCTCAAATTGATGAAACTAAATATACTGTCAAACTGTATATAGAACATGTTGCTAATAATCAAACACAAAGGATTCCAAATGTTCATGATTCTTAAAACCAGAATCTGCACATAATTTCTGATACAAGCAATTACATTTACAACAAATGTAAAGTAATGCACACTGGCAGGGAAAGTTAAAGCTATTCATATACCTTATAGGGTTCTAAATTAACTATATCAACTCAAGAAATGGACTTGGGAGTCATAGCAGATAGCTGAATAGACACTTCCACTCAATATGCAGTTGCAATCAAAAAAGCAAATAATGTTAGGCTGCATAAAGAATGGGACAGTAAACAATACTGAGAATATTGTAAAGCCATTATATCAATCAGTGGTGCGAATTCTGTGTGCAGCACTGGTCACCCCATCTCAAATAGGATATAGCAGAACCAGAAGGGGTCCAGAGAAGGGCAATAAGAATGGTCAAGAGCCTGGAAAAACTCCTTTTCAGTCTTTCTTCACAAGGATTGGGATTTTTGTTACTTTAGAAAGAAGAAAAATAAGAAGGGACATGAAAGAAGTATGTCAAATAATGAATTGTGTAGAAAAGGTGGATTGGGACCTTTCTGTTCTGTTCACTCTGTGTCTTAACGTAAGAGCAAGGGACAGTAAATGAAATTGAAAAAGGAGCGAAATTCAAAACTAATGACAGTGTGTAATTAAATGGTGGAACTCTGCCACATGAAATGGTTGAGGCCAAGAACTTTAAAAGACTCAAAAAGGGACTGGGTGTTTATATAAGTATCAAGAATAATGATAACAATTTTGTGGAAGAACTTCAGAGCTTAAGTCAACCTCTAACTATTTAAGACCTAATGTGTGTGTGTGTGCGGTGGGGGGATACCCCATATGTGCCTACTGCAGGGTTCCTACACATTTCTCTGAAGAATCTAGTGCTAGCCACTCGCAGAGATGGGACCCTGAGATAGATGGACCATGGGTGTAATCCAGTCTGGCAGATATGTTCCTATCCAGAGTTATTTTTGTACCTGAAAAACACCCCTATATTCACAGGCACAATAACTCAGTGAAAGTGCTCTGGACTGCTACAGCAGTCCCAGGTTTGCCCTCATTTCCTGGGAATGACAGTGCAACAAAGGTAGCTTCAAATAAATGTTCTCTGTTGCTAACTACTGGTGCGAAACAAGTAGCACCTCTGAGGAGCTTCTGCTTGGTCAGGATACTGACCATAATACAAGGACTTGAGGTTGAAGAGAAGCAGAATTTTAAGTGTCAAAAAATATCTGCAAAATCGTTCTATGTAGGTTACACTAAAAAAAAGTATGAATTTGATTGATAATGTTATAATTTAATGCAGTGAACACAACACAGTAGACAATTGTTTTATTCTTTTAGGTTACCGCAGCTGTGGGATATGGAGCTGTAAAACATTGGCAGCAGTTGGAGCATCTTTTTCTAATGAGTAGGCCACACTGGATGACAGCCTACTATTGCTATCTGCCAATAGAGTTACTCCTTTAGCTCAGGTGGGGTCTGTACTGTGACATCAAGTGTTGCAGATTCCAACTCTCCTGAAGACCTGCATGCGTATAGGATTGTTCGAGCAGCTCAGTTATTTTGCACCCTGGGTAGCAGGTTTAGTCTTTGTCTAACAAGTGTTGGGTAAGCTTTTCAAGCATTGTTCTTCATTACAAAAGATCACAAAGCACTTTCTAAACAATACACAGAGTTCACTCACCAAACACAGAGAAGTGGTGATCGCGGAGGTAGAATGAGGCAGCCATTTTATACCAACAGTTTTTTATTTTAAAGGAAAGAAAGAGCAAAAAATAACTTCTGCTGTCAGAGAGCAGAGGACTCAAGCTGTAGTTTTGCCAGAAAACAAGAGTTATTCTTGCCAGGAGTCCTATTACTAATGAGATATATTGTTGCTGCTATAATATCAGCATCTACTAATCGCTGAGGATGGTTAGCACAGTTAAGAAACGTCACACCTATAGCTAAACCATTCCAAATGTGCATGTTTGATGTCAAAGTTGAACCACTGAACTGGTGGAAGTTGCTGGTCAGTCACCTAGAGGCCAACTTTGTTGAAGTGGCATTTCCAATTTTTGTCTGTAAATGTCTTTCTTCTGTGTGACTAGTTCCAATTTCAGAAAGCCTTTGGGAGTAGGAAAGCTAAACTTTCTGCTCCAAGAAATTAATAAAAAAGCAGCAGATGAAAATATTCCATTCATAGAATCACTGTCTACTAAACCAAGAGGGATCAGTGAAGTACAACAATCTTTTCAGTTCTCCCATTAAGTTAAAGTTCTGAAATTTAGAGAATACCAGCATTCCCTAGAGTCAATGTTTTAAAACATCTTTAGTGATATTTAATACTATTTAAGCATAAAATCAAAAGGTGGAAAATACTCAAATCATCTAGTCCATCCTCCCTTTGACAAAGGAGAATCTCCAAGCTACTCTGTAATGTCCAGAGAAATGAGGCTTTCATGACTTTCTTTGGTAGGTTGCCAAAAATAGAGGTCAGTAAGTTTTTTTCTAGTCCATAGCCCAAATTTTCCCTTCCTTAATTTTGCACATTTACTCCCTTATGTCATGCTCAACTGCCCTTTCCCTCCCTCATGTTAATATTCAAGTTCTCAGACAGATATGTCTCCTTCAGCTAAGGAATATCAGAAAGCACTATTGTATTCTAGATGCAGTAGAGCTTAACTGTCTGCTCAAGGCTATATGATGCAAAGGCATATTCATCCTGAAATAAAAATGAATCATTTTACAGCTGTATCATATAGCAAGCTCGTCTTCAATTTCCTCTCCACTATCATCCTTAGGTCTCGTTTTTAAAATTAGTAATGGAGAAGATTTCCTATTAAATTGTCTGCACTTTGGATTAGTCTCCCCTAAGATATATTGCTTGCATTTGTCTAGGCTGAATCTCATCTCATTTACTGTCCTTTATCTAACCCCTCTCCCTTTCTTTTATTTTCTGTTCTCACTGATGTTCATGCCACCTTGTTTTACTATTATCAGCAAATTTAGATTATGACGAGCATAGAGACAACAGCAGCTTCATTATGACCAGCATAGAGACAACAGTAGCTGATCGCATCAGCCAAAGCTTGCAGAGAATTTTTATGAAGTGGAGAAGATTAATAGATAATAGGAATACACTACTAAAACCCAGGAGAGATCATAACACTAAAAAATTAAGGTAAATCAGAGGCATCTGAAAAGAAATGATAAAGTGACTCAGGCCTTGGATACACTTGAGGGTTACAGCACTGGTGGTGGCTTTACAGCGCTGTAACTCATTCCCTATCCACACTGGCAAGGCACATACAGCGCTGTATCTCCCTAGTTACAGCACTGCATGTACTCCACCTCGACAAGAGAAATAAAGAGAATAGCGCTGTTGCTGCAGCGCTGGGTTGCCAGTGTAAACAGGGAATAATCTTACTACGCTGTAACTGACCTCCGGAAGCTTCCCATAATGCTTTTAAGTAAAGATTACGCTCTTTGTTTTGTTGTGATGCCTCTGTTTGTTTTGTTGTGAACTCCCGGGCTCCCGAAGCTGCTTATCAAAAAACCAAACACTGCTACTGTTTGCTGTGAATGAGCTCCCTTTGGAACGTCCACAGCTAGTGTTTGCTTGAAGAGAGGGGGCTTGAGGAAAGAAGCAGCACGACGTGCGGGAGGGAGGAAGGGGTGTGTGTTTGTTTCGGGGAGGCTGCTTATCTGGTGCTTTCAGTGAGCGAGAGAATGGGGTGTGGGGGTCAGAACTTGCAGCTGCTGACAGAGTATCGGCTCTAAAATCCACTCTCTCTCTCCCCCATGCTCCCTGTCACACTCCACCCTCCCACCCCACCCTTTTGAAAAGCAAGTTGCAGCCACTTGAACACTGAGATAGCTGCCCATAATACACCGCTCCCAATGCCGCTGCAGATGCTGCAAATGTGGCCACGACAGTGCGCTGGTAGCAGTCAGTAAGGCCAGATTGCAACACTTTCCCTGTTCAGCTGTACGAAGACAGGTTTAACTCCCAGCGCTGTGCAGCTGCAAGTATAGCCATACCCTCAGTTGTGAGTGCCTGTAGACAATGTCTAGAGACACCACTGTGTGCATTAGCATTGTGCCCACATTAATAATAATGTTGTACCGGTGCATACCTATCAGCTCTGTTCTTCCCACTCTATAGACAGAAGTGCAGTAACAGTACCACCACACACAAGCCCTTTAGTGATAAATCTGTAGAAAAGGCAGCACTGGTACAACCACTCACATACACCTGACCACTATGCAGTCCAAATCCCAATGCATACAGCACTACTATAAACATACTCAGTATGACACCAATATGATAAGTGAGTTCCACAAGTAACTTGAATCCCCTACCTCTACACTCCACATTGACACCAGCAGCTGCTGGAATCCATCGTACAGGTTGGCAAAGGAGAAAATTAAAGCAGCTTTAAGGGACCACACCTTTTAGGAAGGCCTCACCCACTTTTTCTACAAGCCACGTGCTAAACCACAATACACTGGCCTTTGATCTTCCAGTCACAGGCGCCAACTTTTTCCGGGTGCCAGTGGGTTCTCGAGAAACCCCCCCCACCTTCCTGGCCCCACCCGGACTCCACTCCTGCCCTGCCCCAATTCCAACCCCTTCCCAAAGTTCCCGCTCCAACTCCAACCCGTTCTGGCCCCTATTGGATCCCTGCCCCAAATCCCACCCCGGCCCCGCTTCTTCCCTGCCTCATTCCCTGAGCATTCCCGCTCCTCCCTCCCAGTACTCGCCACGTGAAACAGCTGGGAGGAGGAGAAGCAGGATGCGGCATGCTCAGGGGAGGATGCAGAGGTGAGTTGGGGCAGGGCAGGGAGCTACCGGTGGGTGCAGAGCCCCGGAGCACCAACGGAGTCGGCGCCTATGCTTCCAGTATCATAAGGTAGGAACTTTTTGATGCAATTTACACTTTAAGAGTATTAGTTAAATGTGCACCAGACTGGGATATCAGGTCCAAGAGCTCTGGGCTTCTGAGATGCCCCAGTCAATCACTATTCAAACACAATGCAAGCCAAAAAAAAAAAAAAAGTTTACTAACCAAACAAACCTTTCATTTTCTTGCCCTGCCCCGCTACACATATTGAAGAACACATGCCTGCATGATAAACTGAAAGGCAAACTCAGTGATGTGTGAAGTGGCAAGTTAAGCAGCAAAGAATCCTGTGGCACCTTATAGACTAACAGACGTTTTGGAGCATGAGCTTTCGTGGGTGAATACCCACTTCGTCAGATGCATCTAATGGAAATTTCCAGGGGCAGGTATATATATATATATATGCAGGCAAGCTAGAGATAATGAGGTAGTTCAATCAGGGAGGATGAGGCCCTGTTTTAGCAGTTGAGGTGTGAAAACCAAGGGAGGAGAAACTGGTTTTATAATTGGCAAGCCATTCACAGTCTTTGTTTAATCCTGAGCTGATGGTGTCAAATTTGCAGATGAACTGAAGCTCAGCAGTTTCTCTTATGAAGTCTGGTCCTGAAGTTTTTTTGCTGCAGGATGGCCACCTTAAGGTCTGCTATAGTGTGGCCAGGGAGGTTGAAGTGTTCTCCTACAGGTTTTTGTATATTGCCATTCCTAATATCTGATTTGTGTCCATTTATCCTTTTTCGTAGCGACTGTCCAGTTTGGCCGATGTATATAGCAGAGGGGCATTGCTGCCATATGATAGCGTATATTACATTGGTGGAGGTGCAGGTGAATGAACCGGTGATGGTGTGGCTGATCTGGTTAGGTCCTGTGATGGTGTCGCTGGTGTAGATATGTGGGCAGAGTTGGCATCGAGGTTTGTTGCATGGATTGGTTCCTGAGCTAGAGTTACTATGGTGCAGTGTGCAGTTGCTGGTGAGAATATGTTTCAGGTTGGCAGGTTGCTTGTGGGCAAGGACTGGCCTTCCACCCAAGGCCTGTGAAAATGTGGGCTCATTGTCCAGGATGGGTTGTAGATCCCTGATGATGCATTGGAGAGGTTTTAGCTGGGGACTGTATGTGATGGCCAGTGGAGTCTTGTTGGTTTCTTTCTTGGGTTTGTCTTGCAGTAGGAGGCTTCTGGGTACACGTCTGGCTCTGTTGATCTCACACACAACTACTTCAAATTTGATGACAATATATATCTACAGATCAGTGGCACCGCTATGGGCACCCGCATGGCCCCACAATATGCCAATATTTTTATGGCTGACCTGGAACAACGCTTCCTCAGCTCTCGTCCACTCATGCCCCTTCTTTACCTATGCTACATTGATGACATCTTCATCATCTGGACCCATGGGAAGGAGTCTCTGGAAAAATTCCACCACGATTTCAACAGCTTCCACCCCACCATCAACCTCAGCCTGGACCAGTTTACACGGGAGGTCCACTTCCTAGACACCACGGTGCAAATAAGTGATGGTCACATTACCACCACCCTATACCGAAAACCTACCGACCGCTATGCCTACCTTCATGCCTCCAGCTTCCATCCCGGGCACATCACACGATCCATTGTCTACAGTCAAGCACTGAGGTACAACCGCATCTGCTCTAACCCCTCAGACAGAGACCAACACCTACCAAATCTCCACCAAGCATTCTCAAAACTACAATACCCGCACGAGGAAATAAGGAAACAGATCCACAGAGCCAGACGTGTACCCAGAAGCCTCCTACTGCAAGATAAACCCAAGAAAGAAACCAACAGGACTCCACTGGCCATCACATACAGTCCCCAGCTAAAACCTCTCCAATGCATCATCAGAGATCTACAACCCATCCTGGACAATGAGCCCACATTTTCACAGGCCTTGGGTGGCAGGCCAGTCCTTGCCCACAGGCAACCTGCCAACCTGAAACATATTCTCACCAGCAACTGCACACTGCACCATAGTAACTCTAGCTCAGGAACCAATCCATGCAACAAACCTCGATGCCAACCCTGCCCACATATCTACACCAGCGACACCATCACAGGACCTAACCAGATCAGCCACACCATCATCAGTTCATTCACCTGCACCTCCACCAATGTAATATACGCTATCATATGGCAGCAATGCCCCTCTGCTATATACATTGGCCAAACTGGACAGTCGCTACGAAAAAGGATAAATGGACACAAATCAGATATTAGGAATGGCAATATACAAAAACCTGTAGGAGAACACTTCAACCTTCCTGGCCACACTATAGCAGACCTTAAGGTGGCCATCCTGCAGCAAAAAATCTTCAGGACCAGACTTCAAAGAGAAACTGCTGAGCTTCAGTTCATCTGCAAATTTGACACCATCAGCTCAGGATTAAACAAAGACTGTGAATGGCTTGCCAATTACAAAACCAGTTTCTCCTCCCTTGGTTTTCACACCTCAACTGCTAAAACAGGGCCTCATCCTCCCTGATTGAACTACCTCATTATCTCTAGCTTGCCTGCATATATATATACCTGCCCCTGGAAATTTCCACCACATGCATCTGACGAAGAGGGTATTCACCCACGAAAGCTCATGCTCCAAAACGTCTGTTAGTCTATAAGGTGCCACCGGATTCTTTGCTGCTTTTACAGATCCAGACTAACACGGCTACCCTTCTGATACGTGGCAAGTTAAGACTCTCTTACTCTCAAATTCCTTGAGAACTATTTATACCCCCTCACTAACAAGCAAAGGTGTCTAACCTGGTGCAATTTAAAAGCCAGAGAGACAGAAGAGGATGTGAACTAGTGCGTCTCTTGTGGCCCTCCTTTTGTGGCCTCTTCAAAAGGTGAGCTACATCAGCTTAAACTACCTTACAGCCAATGGGCCAAATTCAGAGAGTTACAAGCTGGTCAAGTAGATGCAAGCCACAAATTAGGCCTTATCTACAATAAAAGTTACACACATTTAACTAAAAGTGCATTTTAAAATGGATTTAATTAAACCAGTACAAAACATACCTGTGTGGATGCTTAAATCAATTAAAACAGTTGATAAACTAGATTATTGTAAGCCAGGTTTAAAAATTGATTCAAGAGTGAACAAATTGAGCCAAATTGATTTAAAAACAATGTGTGTTTAGATAAGGCCTTAATCTGACAGTATTTAAATTGGTGCAACATCCAGTCCCATCCACCTGCAAAAATATCCAAATTATGTCAGTTCAGACTATCTAATTGTTCTCTTTATTTGGCCCTAAAAGTCCACAAGATTTCTTTGGGAAAAGCAATGATGATTTACAGTATAGGAGAGCACACACTTAAAAAATTAAAGCTGTCATTATATAAACTCTTTATAAAACCAGGTCTATTTCCTCCTCTCTCATCCTCTCTGATGTTATTGACTCGAACTGTGACCGTACAGATCATTGTTGCAACCAAGGTCCTGTAGTGGCACTAAATCTTGTACAAAGGAGGTCAAGTAAGGTGTCTGTGAAAAGGTTATGATTTGCTGGTTATGATTATGCTATGATGCATGTACAATTTTTGTATTTAAAGTATTGCTCTATACTATTCATATTTCAAACTTGTCCTATGCTTCTGGGTAACAACCCAGATACTTTGGCATCAGCACTGCCTAGCCTGCTTGATGGCCCATTAAGGACCATCAGCTATATAGCTGACCCACTGAGAGATGGCAGATACACCTTATGACTCAGCAAGGCATGCAGGGACATGCCTATGGACAGAACTCTAAGGCTTTCAAGCCATCTGCTGGGCAGCTTGTGTCTGAAACAAAGGAAGCACCGGTCACATGGCAAGAGACTATAAAAGGCAGCTGCATCTTCTCCATTTTGTCTTCAATCCTGCTTCTTACCTCTGGAGGAACTTTGCTACAAATGAAGCTCTGAACAACGGACTGAATGACCCATCCAAGCTATGGATGTACTCCAGAGACTTGACTTAAGCCAGAAGTTTATTCCATCACTGCTACAAGCCTGAACCAAAAACTTTGCCATTACTGTATGTAATTAATTCCATTCAACTAATTTTAACTCTCATCTATATTTCTTTCTTTTTACAAATAAACCTTTAGATTTTAGATTCTAAAGGGTGGCAGCAGCGTGATTTGTGAGTAAGATCTCACTTGAATACTGACCTGGATCTGGGGCCTGGTCTTTGGGATCGGGAGAATCGTTTTTCTTTTACTAGGGTATTGGTTTTCATAACCATTCATCCCCATTCAGAGTGATGCTGGTAGTGATACAAGGAAACTGGAGTATCTGAGGGAATTGCTTGTATAACTTCTGGTTAGCCAGTAGGGTAAAACCAACGTCCTCTCTGTTTGGCTGGTATGGCACGCCTTAGTAGTAAAGGACCCCCAGCCTTGGGCAGTGACTGCCTTGCTCTAAGCAATTTGTTCTGAATTGATACTCTCAGTAGTGTCCCGCCAAAGGCTGCTTCGTTACACCCTTCCACCCCCCAAAGTAACAAAACTTAACATGAGATTCTTTGCTGAGTTGCTCAGAAGGGCATCCTTATCGAGGACATCTATACCATATAATTAATGGATAATCCCTTTCCTGAAAATGTTATACCAATTAGACCAGTAAAAACCAGCAGGATCTTATTAAAGGGGACAAGGCAAAGATGCCACATTTATTATAACAATTTGATTTATGACTAATAACTAATATCTTAATTCTTGTACACACACATTATACCTAATACCTACACACACACACACACACACATCAGATGTTCTGCAGCTGCTGCATAGTTACCAGTCCTGAAGATAGCTTAAGTTCATAGCTTGATTTTGTAGCTTGGGTTCGTAGTTTGTGGCGGCCAACTGGCCAGGAAAGCCAGGCACAAGGACAAGCTGGATCTCTGTTGGGCAGGCACTGATGTCCTTCCATGCTGGCAGCAGAATGTTACCCAGAGTCTCTCATCTCACCCTTCTTTTTTATAGGCTTTTAGTTTGGATACAAAGTCTATAGGTCTTGCTGTGTCACGCTGCCTCTCGGTTTAGATTGATCACCCATCAGTTGCAGGTGTGACTTTCAGGCCATGTCTACATCTAAAATTTTGCAGCGCTGGTTGTTACAGCTGTATTAGTACAGCTGTATAGGGCCAGCGCTGCAGAATGGCCACACTTACAGCAACCAGCGCTGCAAGTGGTGTTAGATGTGGCCACACTGCAGCGCTGTTGGGCGGC
This sequence comes from Gopherus evgoodei, assembly GCF_007399415.2. Classification (NCBI taxonomy): domain Eukaryota; kingdom Metazoa; phylum Chordata; order Testudines; family Testudinidae; genus Gopherus; species Gopherus evgoodei. Next base: position 2,924,879 of record NW_022060059.1, read on the forward strand.
TTCAAGGGGGGTTCGGGGAACGCGAGAGCAAACCGGGAAAGGAGACCAGCTGCGCCGCGGTTTGCTCTCGCGTTCCCCGAACCACCCTGCAAACCGCAGGGAAGGAGACCTGCTTGCTCGGGGGTTCGGGGAACGAGAGAGCAAACCGGGAAAGGAGACTAGCTTCTCCGCGGTTTGCTCTCGCGTTCCCCGAACTACCCTGCAAACCGCAGGGAAGGAGACATGCTTGCTCGGGGGTTCAGGGAACAAGAGAGCAAACCGGGAAAGGAGACCAGCTTCGCCGCGGTTTGCTCTCGCGTTCCTCGAACCACCCAGCAAACCTCAAGGAAAGGAGACCTGCTTGCTCGGGGTTCGGGGAACGAGAGAGCAAACCGGGAAAGGAGACCAGCTTCGCCGCGGTTTGCTCTCGCGTTCCCCGAACCACCCTGCAAACCGCAGGGAAGGAGACCTGCTTGCTCGGGGGTTCGGGGAACAAGAGAGCAAACCGGGAAAGGAGACCAGCTTCGCCGCGGTTTGCTCTCGCGTTCCCGAAACCACCCAGCAAACCTCAGGGAAGGAGACCTGCTTGCTTGGGGTTCGGGGAACGCGAGAGCAAGCCGGGGAAGGAGACCAGCTTGATTACCAGAGGCTTCCTCAGGTATGCTGGGATACCTGCTTATTCCACGGAGGTCAAGAAAAGCGCTGGTAAGTGTCTATACTTGATTACCAGCACTGGATCACCAGCGCTGGATCCTCTACACCCGAGACAAAACGGGAGTACGGCCAGCGCTGCAAACAGGGAGTTGCAGCGCTGGTGGTGCCCTGCAGATGTGTACACCTCCTAAGTTGCAGCGCTGTAACTCCCTCACCAGCGCTGCAACTTTCTGATGTAGACAAGCCCTCAGCCTTGAACCTGGCTTTGATCTTCCTTCTGTTGTCCTTTTCTTTTTAGGGTGGATGCTTCTTACTTTGTTTAGGGCTGTTGTCTAGGTCTTCAGCCGTTGGTATTTGAACTTTATCTCATCAGGACAGGCTGGGGCTGGAGGCTGATTCCGTCATCAACACATACCTCATTCACAGATCTAAACTAAACTAATAAGATTACAGCAGGGTTTGCAAAAATGAAGGTTGGAGGAAGCTTTTACAAAATGGAGTGAGTGTTTTAAAACGGGGTTTGAATTACAATATGGAACAGAAGTTACAGTGTAGGCAAGTGCAGTGAATGGTGAACAGAAGTTACATTAATAAAGTGAACAATTAAAAACAATTTCATTTATCAGTTCTACAAAAAAGCCAATTACCAATAGCAAGTATCACAAAAAAAGTGACAAGGGATGATCGCTTCACTTTGGAGGACAGCCAGGCACTGGCAAAGAGCCAATATGGTAAATATTGTTCCTCCTTTCATTGTAATTTCAAGTAGCTTGTCAACAACGGCACACAAACACCCTTCAGGCAATAAACTGCTACATTTTAGTGTTTTCTTCTCTAATCTTTCCAAAGTTTTACCTCACTGGTGAAGCTGGAGAGTAGGAACATGCAACAACACTGTGAGCAAAAAGGCTGCAAATCCTTTCAGAAAAACCTAAGTACAAAATGCTCAACACAGAAATGCTTTACCACAAATGACACCTTTGTTGGCAGCCCCCTCAGAAAAGCTAGGGGTACGTCTCACTGCAAAAAAAAAAAAAAAAAAAAAAAAAAAAAAGTGCACATTTTACATCAAGATTTCTACCTAATGGAGACGAGGAACTATAGTTTTTGACCTTGCCTGCTTAAATCAAGATTAACTCCATGCGGGCAGTATGGGGTTGACTTCAACTATTTACCTAGAAGTAAACTGTCTGTGCCTTGTCTCCAGTGTGATCTTATATTCAGATGACTCTCATGATTGAAAACACAGTGTTTGCAGCACAAATTATTAGACCAGGCCTGCACAACATGCGGCCCGTGGAGCCTCACTGTGCAGCCCGTGGGGGGATTCTAAATCTCCTGTACATGGAACTCTGCGGGCAGTCCAGAGCCCTTTAAATCTCAGCCGCGGCCGGGAGTCAAAGGCTCTAGGCTGCCCACAGTGGCAGGGAGCCCAGAGCCCTTTGAATCTCAGCTGCGGCCGGGAGTCAAAGGGCTATGGGCTGCCCACAGCCTCGGGGAACCCTGAGCCCTTTAAATCTCAGCTGCGGCTGGGAGTCAAAGGGCTCTGGGCTGCCCACAGAAATTCCCGGCCGCGGCTGAGATTTAAAGGGCTCAGGGCTCCCTGCTGCTGCGGGCAGCCCAGAGCCCTTTGAATCCTGGCCTTGGCTCCAGCAGATGGGCTAGGGCTGGGATTTAAAGGGTTCAGGCTCCCCTCAGCGGCAGGAGCTCTGGGCCCTTTAAATCCCTGCCCCAGTCCCGGAAAGCTCCAGTTTCCTCCAAGAGCCCTGGGCCCTTTAATTTGCCCCGAGGGCTCCCAGCCACCTCTTCAGCTGAGAGCCCCTGGCTGATTTAAAGTCAAGTATCACCTCCTCACCCCCAACCTTCCTTTTTGGCCCACAGCTGTTTTGATGGGGCGGTGCTGGGGAAGGAGAGTTTGTTTCTGCAGGGCTAGGCGGTGCTGGAGCGGGGTGCTTTCACGGGGCCGAGCAGTGCTGGGGGGGGGGGGGGTGTTTCCGTGGGGCTGGAGGGTTTTGGCCCTCAGCTGTTTTCTTTGGAGTAATGTGGCCCTCGCCGCCTTATGAGTTGTGCAGGCCTGTATTAGACTATGGGTTTGAACCAAAATTGGACTGAATTACATCTTACCCCTAAAATGTATCCTTGCAGAATAGCATGGAGAAGTCAGCACTGATGTTGTCTCTAGTTTGAAGTACCAAATCAGTGGATGGGAGAGCTGGTTCAAAGACTGTGTAACTGGCACTGTTAAACACTAAATGTACAGTTTTAAAAGGTGTGATATATACCAAACACCTGCATGTCCTGGCTTCAATCTCCTATAAAGAATAATTGCTATCCAGAATAATTGCACTTGAAGTACATGAAAGCATGAATGAGCAAATGTGAAATTCCCATAAATACAGTATTGTAGTTAATTACTTGCTCTTCCTATCGCTTAGATTGAAATAAGTAGCTCCTCTTGTTATTCATATGAGCATGTTCATCATACATATCATGGTGCAATACTTATATGGTGCAATTTGTGGTATCTAAATAATGCAGCTTTAGCTGATGTCCTCTTATTACAGACTGTCCCTGGACTCTCCTCTCCTATTCAGAATGTTGGCCTTACTATCAACAGTAACTTTGTAGAACCCATAACATTACATATAAAGCTTACAGGCAACGTGAGGACATCTTTCTTCCATACTTGGGATTGCGTAGAGAAGAATTTTTATCATAGGTGACAGATACTCTAGAAAAGTGGCTCTGAAGTTTGTAATACTTCTCTTTTTAGATTTTGTGCTACCAGTTCCTGAAACCAGAAGAAACGTGTACTAGACTCTGCTATGTGGCGTCAGATCAGCAAATCTGTTGTAGCTTGATGTACCACTCCTGGCACCCTGTGCAGAGTATAGAAAGCTAGTACTAACGACAACCCTGCTGTACCCGTATTAAGCTATGTCCAATCTGTAGTCTGATGGGTTGAGAAATAAAGAAACCTTTCTTCAGAAACACCACAAAGACCTGCTTTAGTGGGAACTGATGAGGTAAGAGACCATCAGAGCAGATATCTACAGCCTATGAGTTAAATCATTCTTCAGTTTGTGTGTTTTCTAAGAAACCCAGTAACAGGACAATCCACCACACTACTGTTTTAGTCTATGAAATCTCTTCTTCCTAGGACAGTGGTTCTGAATGGTGATGAGCATTCTCCAGCGTGTTTCTAGAGCTCAGATATCTTTTTAACTATCCTGGGACAACTCAGCAATTATGCCTATTGGTTTAAGCAGCAGAGAGCCAGAAGAACAACAAACATGGAATTGCAAAGTCCAAGAGCATGAAACCTGCAGATAGCCCTCATGTGTCTGAGCAAGTAATTCAAAACATAAGTTAACTCCACGGCTGGACATCACCAGCACATGCTTTGATCAATACATGTGATCCAAGCAAGTCCATCATTAATATAAAACAATCAGCCACATCCACTTTTATATTAGTGTGGTCATATGAGCAGTTCCAGGCAAGTCCAAAAATATTGCATGACTATAGACTAGCAATTCCTTATTCAAACTGTGAATGAACCACCACCAAGAAGGTGGGAAACTGTTGGGCAGATGGATCAGGACATTATAATGGAGCTTACCAGTAAAGTAAGATCTCGGTGAATGAAAATGCCGCTGTGCCTGACTTTGGAAATTTAGGATTTCACCTGCCCAAAGGAATGAAAGGATCCCTGCCTTGCAGCTATAGCACAGGGCTGCATATGGAGAATAAACCTGCTCTTTGTCTTCCTTCAGGGCACTAATTTCTGCAAGTTATTTACTTCAAATGTTTGGTATTTGGGGAACTTTAACATTTCCTAAAGTTTGTGATTTTTTTTTTTAGTTTGTTAGGTTCCCGCCTTTGATTATGAACCAGTGTGACACTCTGTACCTTAAATAGCACCCTGCAACCCCATATTCACCACTGTGATATGATTATGATATGCTTTGTGCAGGTACCATTTGAGAGGTCATGATCTGTTGAACATTACTATCCTATTGAATTATATGTGTTACCATTGTATTTGAAGTTATGAAGTTTTGCTATCTGTGTGTTATTGAAATATGCTGTGCGTCTAAAAGACGCCCACAGCCAACCTTTTGGTGGCAGAAAAGGAACAACTAACCCTTACACACAACCAGATATTGTGCAAAATGTTTATCGGTGAAACAGTCCTGAAATATCACTGCCAATACTTAATTGGTAACTCATGATTTGCATCAGCCTCTATTAAATATAAACTCACATGGTGTTTTGAAGATACTCTGTTATAACTGAGGAGGTAGGAATCAAACCCATAATCTTCAAAACTACCATCTGAAATTAGAGGTTTTCAGGTTAATTTTTGGAGCCTGGGATTATTTTTATTCCCACTTTGTATGCACTGTTGCAGAATCAATGTGGAGTTTTCACTGGATTTAAAACAAATATGTTAAAAAATTAACAAGCACACTTCAATGTTGTTTACACAAGCAGTTCCCATAATCTACAGGATAATGGAAATTTTAATCTAAGAGCAAACAGTCTGCTGCATTAAACCCTACATTACGTGAATTTAAGAAAAAACAAAAACTGATCAGTATTTCAAATTTAAATCCATGCTTGTCACTTGTGTTTCCAAAACAACAACTCAGTAACCACTAACAATTCAAACTGCTTATGGTGTCAACATCCATGTCAATTGATAGAGGCAGCAGCAACAATGCCTGAGGCCTACATTTTCCAGATACCACAGAAGCTCCCCAATATTCCCCATCTTTTCCCAGCTACTCAAAGTTTCCCCACCCTTGCCCAACCGAAACCTCCAGCCCCACTTCCCACTATCTGAGACTAAAGGTCTTTCTTCAGTCCCCTTCCACTCTCCCCAATAGCTGAGTGAATCCCACTTTTCAGAATATCATTCCCCAACTTCCTGTGACCCCTGTATACTATGTCACTAGCCACACAGCCATCCCAAGCAGCACCTCTAGACCCACTGAACCCCACTGCTACACTCCAACCCCTGTGCACTTAGATGTACCCCCAGACTGCTCACACAACCCAAGCTGTACTCCAACTCCCATAATGCACTTCACTGCTCCCCCAAGGTGCACCCCTACCCCATACAGCACCCCCAGCCCCATCACACCCATGTCACATCCCTCCTACTCCTTAATACTACACTACATCAACCCCAAGTGGCACCCCACTGCTCCCCTACAACGTCACCTCATCACCTGCCCCACTGCCACTGGAGCCCTCCATACTGCCCCATAGTCCCCAACGGCGCACCCCACTGCTCCCCCACCCCCATCACAGCCCTACATGGTACCTCATAGCCCCCAGTGCTGTGCCCCACTGCTCCCCTACCCTCACCATAGTCCTCCATACTGCCCCATAGTCCCCAGCGGCGCACCCCACTGCTCCCCCACCCCCATCGCAGCCCTCCATACTGCTCCCTAGCTGCCAGTGCTGCACCCCACTGCTCCCCCACCCCCCGTCACAGCCTGGGCCGGGCGTGGCTGGCTGCCCCCCAGACCCGCTCGCTAACCCTTTCTGGAGGCTGAGCCCCGCCACGCTCCCTTACCCGGCCCGGCGCCGCCTCCGCCGCCCGCTCGGGTATCAGCCGCCCCCCTAAGCTGACAGGCCGCGCAAGCGCACATGCGAACTCCAGCTCAGAGCCGAGGCGCAGGAGCCAGACACTATCGCCTTCCAACTTCAAGACAATAGGGTAGGCGCATGCGCAAGAGAATGGACGGCTTTGCCTCCGCCTCGGGCAGGCCGCCGCTAGGTCTGTTTTGCCTATGCGCAGTAGCTGCGGGAGCCTTGCTCCCTGTCGTTCGGCAGGGAGGAGCCAGTGTGAGCCTAGTGCTGCACAGACAGCCCCTTCCCGCCCCTCCATGGTCACCTAAGGCCCTCAGCCTCGGGGGTCGGGCTGGTGCTACCCTGCCAGCTCCAAGGGCCCAGGGGCCTGAGAAATGTCACGCGTGGAGCTGGACAAAACATGCTCCACTGTGAAGGGAGAGGTTGGCTTCAGGGCCAGGGGGCAGCACAGGCCCAGTGCGTTGTGCGGGTGTTTGGCTTCCTCTGAGGCATTAGGTTTTGCAGGCTGCAAGAGGCAAAGTTCTGGCTTGATGGGCCACTTGTCTCAGCTGCTGGCTCATTCCATGCTCCTGACATTTAAGACACAGAAGTTGCCGCATCTTGGAGTGGGACTGTAATGCGCTCACTGGGTACTGCGCAAAGTGGCCAGGGCACCAGGCTGGAAATCAGAAATTCCTGGTTTTGTTCCTGGCTGGGCCACTGAGTTACTATGTGAGTTTTGGTAAATCATCTGATAACTCTGTGCCCCAGTTTCCCCATCTGTAAAATGGATATTGGGCTATTTACCAAAGTCCAGTGGTTAGGGCACTAACCTAACACTTGCTCTGCCACAGACTTCTAACATGACAATGGGTAAGTCAATTAACCTTTCCCGGCCTCATTTCGTGATTTTATAAATGGAGATAATAGCAGTGCCTTACTTCACAGAGATGTCATGAGCATAAATAAAATAAAGGTTGTGAAGTGCTTTGAGAGCTGATGGAAGGAGCTATATGAGAGCTTGTGTAGCAAATTTGAAGAACCACCAGCGCAGCGCCTCCTGCTGGTTATCTGGGAATTAGCTCTTTTCCAGCAGAAAAGGTGTCTCTGCAGGCCAGTGTCTCACCTGCCACTAGCCCCATGTCCCTCCCAGTCCCTGGTGCCTTTTACCTCAGGGTTCTGCCTTAGCAGTACCTCCATGCTCTGGGTCTCCCCTCCCAGGGGAATCCCTAACCCTCTAAACCTGCCTTGCCTCAGGGCTACTGCCAGTCATCATCTAGCCCCCACTCACTGGGGCAAACTGCAATCTGTGAAAGGCCACTCATCATTGGCAAGGAGGTCAGACAGCTGCCTCTGCAACTGAGCACCTGTTTTGACCTTTTAACAAGGCCCACAGCCTGGGGATTTACCAGGCTAGAGCTCCTCTTGCCTTCCCTAGCCATACTCCATTCCCGTTTCCAGAGCTCCCAGGCAACCAGGTCCTTCTCCCTCCAAGGCTGGAGAGAGAGACTCCTCAGCTCTTGGCTCACAGTCCTCTTATCAGGGCCAGTGGGGCCCTAACTGAGCTGGCCACACCTGTGGCTGCTTCCCCAATCAGCCTAGCTTGGCTGCCTTTTAACCTCTGTTCTGTGGGAGTAGGGCAGCTGCGCCACTACAGCTAGGCATTATGATTAAGGCTACGTTTTAGTCATGGGTATTTTTAGTAAAAGTCATGGACAGGTCACAGGCAGTAAACAAAAATTCACAGCCTATGACTTGTACTTTATACCCCTAACTAAAACTTGCGTTGGGGCGGCATGAGTGCTCTGGAGGGATGGTCTGGGGTGCAGTGGATGCCAGCGGGGAGGCGGGCAGCAGCACACAGCCTGGGACCCCCACTAGTGCTGGGTGGGGTGAGCAGTGGCATGTGACCAAGGACTCCTGCTGGTGGTGGGATGGGGGACCAGGTGGCAGCGTGCAGCCTGGGATCCCTATTGTTGCTGTGGGAGGGGGAAAGGTTAGCGGGGCTGGAAGTCTCCCTATCCAGCTCCACGTGTCCCTGCAGCTCCTAAGGGGAGGGAAGGCCAGGGGGGCTCTGCGCACTACCGCCTGCCACAAGCTCCAGCACTGCAGCTCCCATTGACTGGAAACCGCAGCCAATGGGAGCTGCAGGGGTGGCACACGGAGCCTCTGGCCTCTCCGCCTAGGAACTGCAGAGACATGCCGGCTGCTTCAGGGGAACCCCCTCTGACATAGGTGCTGATTCCATGGGTGCTCCAGGGCTGGAGCACCCACAGGGAAAAATTAGTGGGTGCTCTGCACCCACTGGCAGCCAAGCTCCCCTCACCCCTTGTCTCACCTCCTCCTCTTCCTCCCCCCTGAGTGTGCCGTGTCCCCGCTCCTCTGCCTACCTGCCAGCACTTCCCCCTGGCAATCGCCAAACAGCTGTTTGGCAGCGTGCTGGGAGGGAGGAGGAGGAGTGGGAATATGGCACGCTTAGGGGAGGAGGCGGTGAAGAGGCAGGGTCAGGGCAGGGATTTGGGTAAGGGGTTGGAATGGGGATGGGGCAGGGGTGGGAAGAGGTAGGGTGGGGCAGGGCCACATGGAAGAGGTGGAGTGGGGGCAGGGCCGGAGGCAGAGGGGATGTCGAGGGGAAAGCGAAGAAGTTGGCGCCTATGCCCCCTGAGGTAAGCACCACCTCACACCCCAACCCCTTGCTCTAGCCCTGAGCCTCCTCCCACAACCAACTGCCCCAGCAGTGTCCAGTATGGCTGGCCCAGGGGTTCCTTGGTCTGCTCGGTCACCCCTGGAGCCTGCCACACCAGCCGCTTCAGAGGTCACGGAAAGTCATGGAATCCATGACAGACATGCAGCCTTAATTATGATATCCTCAGATGAAAAGCACTATATAAGTACAGAATATAATTATCACTGTGAGTACACTTTAAGATCCGGATAGCTTGCTCTCAGCAACAAAGTCAGTGTCTTTTAGCAAAGCGTGAAGTGGCCAGGACTGAAACCAAGGAAGCCAGGAAGAACTTTCATAATGTTCATTTTGTTTTATTTTATTTGACAACAAAGCTTTCTGCTCACAATTGGATAAGTAAACCAGCACACTAAAGATTGGTAATCACAAATGAATTAGTGACTAATAAAGCACTATTATTAATCTTTTATACAGCACCATATATGCATACAATTTTGTGATGGTTGGTAAGTTCCTGCCAAACAGATAACAGAATCCTGCCCTAAAAGGGTTGCAATCTAACTGTGCAGACAAGAAACACAGTGGAAGAGAACATAATAAAAAATACACAGAGCAGGGGGTTGCTGTTGCAGTTGAATGCTATATGGAATGGGTGGGGTTTTAGTAGTTACTAGTATTTGTGATATCCACCCAAATGCAGCTGGACAGTAAAGTGAAACAAGATAGAAGTTACAGGAACTTCAACACCCAGAAATGAATGAGTTTAGCCATGCATGGAGGTTTACAAACACTGCCACAGGGGTCCATCTCAGCTATCCTGTCTCTGACAGTTGGAAGATGATATCATAATTTCACTCCATTTCCTTTTGGAAAGAGTGCTGGAAATCCTCTCTGTGACTGAAATTAAAACATAAACTTGTTAATGTGTGGATGCTTCTGGGGTTGCTTGAGACTCACTGAGTACTGCTGTGGGAAGTTACAAATGTCTGTCATTTAAGTGTGTGATAGAGCCATTTCCAGAAGCTATAGTGAAAAATCATTAAGTGATCAAAGCATTTGCTGACTCTTTTCCAAAGCTGGTGATACAAGAAATATAATTTACTATAATTATATATTTATTTCTTGAATGTCATACAGAGCACTTACACACATGAAAAGAGATGCATTCCCTGCCCCAGAGTGAGGAAAAATGAAGGGAGTAGCAAGGAAAAAGGATTGGGAAAAGTGTAGCAGGAAAGAGAGAGGAAACTGGGAGATATGAGGTCAAAGACAGAGGTCAGAGTGAAGTTATGTACAGTGCTTGACAGTGAGAGGCCATGTTTCAGTCTCCTAGGTCAGAATTCTGCCTGCTGAAGAATTCTATATATATCATCAACTTTCTCTCTCTACTTACCGGGTTTTGAGTCTGCGAAAGATATTCCTGATTAGGCACCCCATAATGGACGATGCTTTTGCAGTACGGGCTCCAAGTTCTTTCTCAGTGTCACAACAGAGCTGAGGTTGGTGAAATCACTGACAATCTCAACTGGGTAGTTCCCTGCTAAGTTGCTAGAGTCTGCAGCATGTTATAAACCACCAGCTAAAAGAATTTTGGTGAGGAAGGGCAGTGCTATTTTCGCCATTGTACACATGTGGAACTGAGGCACAGGGACACTAAGTGTTGATCTTGCTGTGGCTCTTTTCTCAGGGGACCAACAGCATTGAACGTTGCAAGGAAAGAGGGAACAGACCTTGAGATAGGGCATGAACTGTGGTGCAATTTCTAGTGGAGTAAGAGCCCTAATTAACATTTTGCCAGGGAGTCATCATTTTCTCATTATGCTTTTTTAGCCACCTAGGAATGGAGATGATCTGGCTCTTTAAAGGTGCATGCAGCTGGTACCCTGACAGTTCACCTGCTTGCCTGGAAGCCCTCAGGACATGGAGCTCCCATTGACTTCAGTGGAAGTTCTGTATACAGACAACTTGTAGAATGTTGCATTGGAAGTGCTACAAAAATGTTCTCTGTCTACCTGAGAGGAAGGATGGTTCAGTGGCTAGCCTGGGACCTGGGTTCAACTCCCTGCTCTGCCACAGAATTCCTGTGTGTCCTTGGACAAGTCACTTAGCTTCTTTGTTCACCATCCATACAGTGGAGATAATAGCACTGCCCTTACTCACAAGGATGTTTTGTGGATAAATACATTAAAGACTGTGAGGTGCTTGGATACTATGGCGATGGAAGCCGGAGAAGAACCTTAGGTATCTCCCTGAATTCTTGACATGGAGGTACCTTAACACCTCTCAGGAACAGGAATGACAACACTATTTCTCTTGAATCCCTCCCTACTGGATGTTGCAGTGGATCATAGCTGTTGTGGGAGGATGTGATCATGGAAAACAGGATAGGGACCAGGATGGATTTGATTTAAATCACTAGTCAGGAAGACTCGATTTAATCATGGATTTCTACATAAAAGTGCATTTCGTTGATTGTTATAACCTTAATACATATTCTTCACAACTCAGAGATAGATAAGATCCAAACTGCGTCTCTTTTACAGACTGCTGCCATTATAGGTTTTCCATTCTTGTGAGAGACTGGTATGGTAGATCTCAAATCAATGAAGGCTACACTCAGAAAGACCTCAAGACTTCTGGAATATGCTGCTCAAACAGTTTAACCTTTTGTTTCTACTGCTTGTCCCTCCCTTCTCACATTTATCTCCAGACTTCTTCTCCTTGTCCAGATCTATTCCTCCCCGAACAATCTTCTATTCATTGAACCTTTTAAAACTTTGCACTTTTAGAGAAACGTAAGGGACTGACTCTGTACACAAATTTGGAAAAGGACAATAGAGCTGAGGTCTGTTATTTCTCACCTCTATATATTTATTTAAAAACATTTTTGCTGATAAGAAGCATGTTATCTCTGTAGACATAAATCCACAGTTTGAGAAATGCAAAACTAAGCATCTCTGATGGTATCTTCTAGATTTAGCAGAGTCCCATTGGGTAGATAGAAAGATTAACCTAAATAATCTATACAGAAGCCCCTGGAACCCCATAAAATTGGGTCCCCGATCCATGAACTGTTGGAACTCATTTACAAAACTTTTCTTAAACATACATGACTATATTGTCTCATTACTATAGAATTAGAATTTATAATCCCTATTCCATGATGAGATATCTTTGAGCTATAATGTATCTTAATTAAAACTATCTTTAGGTAGGTTTTTTCCTCAAAAAGCATTTTATCAAAAAAATCTGATTTTTTAATTTTTTTTTAAATATAATTGATTTTTATCCACCCTGATAGGGACACAGTCCTTCAGGGAGCTAAGGCCAATCTCAAGGAACTCTCTGCAAATCAGGATATGGATTATTACCAGTGGGGAACTAGCGCAGACGTTGGAGCAGTGGGGTGAGATGGTAGGTCAGAACAGTATTCTAGGGCTAGGAGAGGTTGGCAAATGCTGTTGCAGGGAGATAGCTGACAGGTTGCTGAGTGAAGGCAGCATAGAAGTGGGTTTTGACTTGCTTTTAAAAGGTCTGGAGAATATGTTACTATTCAAGATGAGGAACTAGATGCTCCAGGAGCCATGGAACCTTTCACCACTAGCTCACCAGGCAAAGCTCAGGTCTAGGCCAGAACATAGTTTGGCAGTAATGGCTAAAAGCAGATAACATCTAACAGTGGTTTGGCAACCAATGGAAAATGAGGTTGAGGACCTAAGACTAGTTCCTATTGGATAAGTGTCTAAATCATAAAAAATTGCCACCATAATTGGGTCCCTTGTTAGCAGCTTTGCAGAAGCCAAGGGATGAGTGGATCATGGAGATTCAACTGTCCTCTAAGTCCAGGTCAGGAGTAACGTATGTTGGCCCCAGGGGACAATGGGGGATGTTTGCAGTGCTACTGCCTTTTCTATGGATAAATAAAGGATTTAAGTCAGGCAGCTCTCATGAGCACTAGAAAGGTCACATGACACATGTAAAAGTTTGGTCCAGATGGTGGCTGCAATGAAATCAGTCCCTGGCAGAGGTGAACAGGGACTTGTTGGGGGTGGAGAGAGTAAGTGGAAATGAGAAATGGCAGAGTAGATGGAGTGAGTTGGGATATAGAGAGAGTTGTCAACACAGTGGTACATGGGTTTTGAAGCCGAGCATGGGATGTTTAGAATGGATACAGGTAGGGCTGGCTTTAGGCCAATTCCCCCGAAACAGGCCCGCACCTAAGAGGGCCCTGCTCCCTAAAGAAGAGCGACTAACTTAGGTGCCTTTTTAATTTACTCACCCGGCTGTGGTCCGGGTCTTTGGCGGCACTTCGGCAGCGGATCCTTCACTCGCTCCGGGTCTTCAGCGGCATTTCGGCAGTGGGTCCTCCAGTGCCGCGGAAGACCCGGACCACCGCCAGGTATTCAAATCGGGCCCCACACTTCCTAAAGCCAGCCCTAGATACAGGACTGAGTGAAGCACCAGCAGAGATCTTCCAGGTTGGGCCGTTTGGACATATTTGCTGCAGTGCTCTGTACAGATTGGAGTGTGCCCCAGTTTGCAACTGAGCGCCTGGGAGAGGAGCAGTTTGTACAAAGCTAAAGACAATTAGCCAGTCTCTGTAGTGCAGAGATTGACAACCTTTGGCATGCGTCTCGCCAGTGTAAGGACTCCTGGCAGGCTAGGCCAGTTTGTTTACCTGCTGCGTCTACAGGTACGGCCCATCGCAGCTCCCACTGGCCATGGTTCGCCACTTCAGGCCAATGGGGGCTGCGGGAAGCGGCGCGGTCCGAGGGATGTGCTGTCTGCTATTTCCCACCGCCCCCATTGGCCTGGAGCGGCGAACTGCGGCCAGTGGGAGCTGCGATCGGCCAAACCTGCGGACGCAGCAGGTAAACAAACTGGCCCAGCCCACCAGGGTGCTTACCCTGGTGAGCCTTGTGCCAAAGGTTGCCGATCCCTGCTGTAGCGTTACAGAAAGCATTGCCCATAGGGCCTGCAGGCTCTGAAAAAAGCAGCGCTGCATGCACAGAACTCTCCTTTAACTGGAAGGCAGAAAAATCTGGGGAAGTGTGACCCCCTGTGGGTAAAAACAGGAACTACAATGTGGATAACGACACGTTCTTTTTCATAGTGTGATCCACATCTTAATAGGGAACTTGTCTTGTGGGCTGCCTTCACTCTAATCCATGATAGCACAGCACCTCTCTTCTCCTCGGTGATTGGATAACATCCATGTGGCAATTTCAGCAAGGACTTCCACGCAAAATTAAGAAAGCAGGAGTGTATTTTTCACTTCTTTTAATACAGTTTAGCTGCTAGACACAAGGAGGGGCCATCGTCATGTGACCAGACAGCCAGGTTGCTCTTCATGGATAACCAGCAAGTGCTCCATGGACCACAGTTTGGAAGCTGCTGTTCTAGGTCAGTCGGCCGTAATGCAGTATACTCAGGCTAGAATTATATTGCTTGTGTTTCCCATCCCATGCACTTTATTTACTTCTTGCTATCTTCTTCCTCCCTAGGTGTGATGCTATCTGCCTTTTCTCCTGGGGATTTGGTGCTAGTTCAGTCCGCACTCCAAGACGCTTTGTGCCACCTGCTCCTCCTGGCATACACATGAGTACTCACTATGAGCATTACTGTTTAGTGACCTCTAGCTTGGATGACCACAGTGCATCTGTGATGGTACTTGTGGCCACTCCCTCTCCTCAAGGCTACGCCAGCTCAATCTTTGCCTTGCAGATTGACAACAGGTGCACACCAGCCCCTGAATCTCTTCAAAGTGTCCCCATGTGGTATCCAGCCCCTGATCACTGGATAACCACAATAATCCCAGTGAGATGGGTTCCTCCTGGGGTGCCACCTGGAACTGGGGTATCACTGAGCCCTCCAACCCACTGTCCTGGGCTCCCTCTCACACTGTGCTGCTATGAGAAGCTGCAGACCCGCTTCCGGTCCTACACTTGCACTAGCATTCACACAGGTAGGGACACACCCAGCTGCAGTTACATGCAGGTTCTGACCAGCCGCTGCATGAACCAACAATAGTGAGGCTACAGCCAAAATAACCACCAGCTTCCCAGCGTAGGACCCCAGAGCGATACTGTCCTGCCTTAGTCCAAACCCCAACTAGTATAAATTTATTATCCAGTTTGCCTTCTCCTCAATGTGGAGAGGAAATGCAACAGCTCCTACCCCTTGAGCTAAGATTGCCATGTACTTCACTCAAAACTTATTGGTTTAGATTAAAACATAAAATAACTTTATTAATTACAAAAAAAGATAGATTTTAAGTGTTTATAAGTGATAGCAAACAGATCAAAGCAGATTACCTAGTAATAAACAAAAATGCAAACTAAGCGTAAAATAGAAAGATAGACTATGAACTAGTAAATTCTCCTTGTGGGTGATGATACAAGCAGGCTTGCAGAGTCTTAAGGAACAAGCTGCATTTGCATTGCAGCTTAGGATCTGCACCCCCTTTCCAAGTCCTTTTCTTTTGGAGCTTCTCCTAGTGTTCCATTGTGGGGGAGTGAAGAATAACCAACGATGCTGTCACTCCCCACCTTATATATCTCTAGCATATGGAGGGTACCCTTTGTTCCAACCTCAGTTCCCAGACCAGCTTGTGGAAAAACACCAGTACTCCAAAATGGAGTCCAGAGTCATGTGGCTGGATCACATGCCCTTGCAAAGTCATAGCAGCCATTACTTGGGCCTTATCTTAACTACAAAGTTTTGTTGGCAAAGGTGATGTCAGCAATCAAAAATTGGCATAATGAAAATCAGAATTTCATGTTCCCGCTCGCTCCCTCTGTTGGCAGTGTGTGTCCGCAGTTGGGGTATTATCGTCGACACTGTGCGCAGTGCACTGGGGGTACCTATCCAACAGTCCAGCTCGACACTTTCTGTCGCTAGTTATTGCGGGAAGGCAGAGTGGATCGCAGCGCATGTTGAGACTGGGCTTAATGTCCCATGATGCATTGCTTTCTGTCCCAGCACTCCATGGGCTTTCAGCTTTCTTTTGCGGCATTTTTCAAGGTCCTTTTCTTGCTGTGCATCACGGCATCTTTGTGAGAAGGGATGGATCCCACACTGCTCTCCTATGCTCTATTAACTGTCATGACATCGTGGATGGCAGTACAGTTAATCGTGAAGTTCCTAACTGAAGAGGACTCCCAGTCACCTGACATGTTGTGTGATATGGATAAGAGCAACTTTAGATTGATTTTGGCATTCACAGAACAGCTGCATAGGGTGGACCATCGCTTTTGGGCTTGGGAAACAAAAATTGGATGGTGGGATTGTTTCGACATGCAGGTATGGGATGATGAGCAGTGGGCAGAGAATTTTCTGATGTGGAAAGCCACCTTCCTGGAATTGTGTGCGGAGATCATACCAGCACTGAGGTGCAAAGACATCAGAATGAGAGCTGCCTTATCAGCAGAGAAGCATGTTGCAATTGCAGCGTGGAAGCTGGTGACTCTAGACTGCTACCGGTCGGTCATGAATCAGTTTGGAGTTGAGAAGTTGACCATTGGGGCTGCATTAATGCACGTGTGTAGGGCAATTAATTGCATCTGGCTATGAAGGACTGTGACTCTGGGAAATGTGCATGAAATAGTGAATGGCTTTGCAGAAATGGGTTTCCCTAACTGTGGAAGGGCAACAGACGGCACACATATTCCAATTTTGGCAGCAGACCACCTTGAGACAGAGTACATCAATAGGAAGGGGTACTTCTCCATGGGATTTCAGGTGCTTGTGGATCACCATGGGTGTTTCACTGACATCAACATGGGATGGTCTGGGAAGGTACATGACGCATGTATCTTCAGGAACACTGGCCTATATAGAAAGCTACAAGTAGGGACTTTCTTTCCAAACCAGAAGATTAAAGTGGGGGATGTTGAAATGACCATAGTGATCCTGGGAGACCTGGCGTATCCCTTATAGCTACGGCTCATGAAACCTTACATGGGAAACCTGGACAGCAGTCAGGAGCGGTTCAAGAACAGGCTGACTAGCTGCTGGATGACAGCTGAATGTGCCTTTGGCAGATTAAAGGCACGCTGGCAATGCCTTTATGGCAGGTTAGCTTTAATGAGGATAATATTCCCTTTGTCATAGCCGCATTTTGTACACTGCATAATCTCTGTGAAGTTAAGGGTGAAAGGTTTACTCAGGGGTGGAGAGTTGAGGTAGACCACTTGGTTGCTGATTTTGAGCAGCCAGATACCAGCTATCAGAGGAGCTCAGAGGGGGGCAATTCGAATCAGGGAGGGTTTGAGGCAACATTTTGAAAATGAGAACCAGTAATGAATATGTCTGTGATTGGTGGTGCAATGTTACATTACATACAATTTTTCTATGAAGTAATGGTGACATTTGGGGGCCTTACATTCCAGCAAGCACGTGAATAAACTGCCCATGTATTTCGTGGTAGTGCCTGCTATCTCAATTTGTAGAAAACAAATAAAGATGAGTTACCATTCAAAAACTTTGCTTTTATTGTACAAGAAACAACCCACATGCACATGCTTGGTGAGAAAGGAGGAACCAGGGAAGGGCAGACTTTCAGAGCTGTGTATAGGTCCAGCCTTCCTGAAGGCCACATCTGCCGAAGCACAAGGGACAATGCACAGAAGCAGAATTGTTAAATCCATGCACAATGTTGAAACATTTCAGTTAAATACACCTTTTGCAACATAGCAATCACTTTCTCACTGACCCTTGACAAGGACATGTCTCTGTGAACACTCAAAGCATGGTGAGGGGGAAGGGGCACTCCATATGGGGAAAAGAGTACGCATTCTTATGGTATGGTGCAGCCAACTAGGGAAAAAATTCTAAAATTCTCACACATTTTTTCAGAGGCAGAGGTCATTGTAGCAGATATCTCACTGGTAAAGGTAAGCAGGGAAACTAGAGTATATTTACTCCGTGCTTTTGGGTTCCACCCTGCTTCCTATGCTGCTCGCCTGTGTGTCGCTTTGGTCCCTGCACAAGTGATTGCCGAATGGCACGGTAAAGTTTCCTTCAGTGGGGGAAGGAACAAAGCTGATCTGCCGTGGAATATTTGGCAGAAGAATACCAAGTACCTCCAGAAAACTTTGCTGGGGATCTCTCTGGAGGATTCCTGTGAGATCTCGGTGTGTATCAACATCCTGTTCCGCCAGACCGATGAGCTACACAGAGAAATGTCCAGCTCACAGAAACAGCCAGCCTTCCACATTTTCTATACCCTGAACCCACCTCTGCACCACACAAACCACAGCCATTTACCTGGAGTCTCCCCTCCTGCTTCTTGCTCCCCGGAGAGCAACTGCTGAGACTGGCTAGACACCTCTGGAGTCAAGAACAGTTCCTGGCTGCCTGCCCCGCCAGGTGACCCCGCTGGGAGCTGCACATTGTCGTCTAACTCCACCTCGCCATCAATGACTTTGTTCTTTGGGTTAGGTCCTCTTTCCACCACCTCCAGGCCCACTGAAGTATCCACAGGGCTCTTGGCGGTGGAGGTGGAGTCGCCACTGAGGATAGTATCCACTCCTTATAGAACTGGCAGGTCTTAGGTGAAGCACTTGAATGATGGTTTGCCTCCCTTGCCTTATGGTATATCTGCCTCAGCTCCTTTATCTTTGCTCTGCACTGCAGCTTGTCATGATCACAGCCCTTTTTGCAGAAGCCTCGAGAAATGTGCCCATAGTTATCTGTAGTGAAGAGATAACTCACCAATGCGGCACCTCCTGCTGGTCGTCTTGGGAATTAGCTCTTCACCGGCTTTTGAGCACCCTCTGCTGGCCAGTGTCTCACCTGCCTTAGGCCCCCGTTTCCCTACCAGACTCCAGTGCCCTTTACCTCGGGGTTCTGCCCCAGCAGTACCCCCGTGCTCTGGGTCTTCCCTCCCAGGGGAACCCCCTACCCTATAAACCCACCTTGCCTCAGTGGCTACTGCCAGTCGTCCTCTAGCTCCGGCTCACTGGGGCAGACTGCAGTCTGTAATGGCCACTCACCACTGGCAAGGGGTTAGGACCAACTGCCTCTGCCTATTCCCAGGCTGCACCTCTGCAGCCCCAGTATCTCTGTAGGCCTTCACCAAGGCTTGCAGCATGGGGGTGTACCAGGCTGGAGCTCTGCAGCTCCCTTTGCCCTTCCCCAGCACTGCTCTGCTTCAGATACCTTGCTCCCAGGCAGCTAGCCCTTCCTACTCCAGGGCTAGAGTGAGACTCCTCTAGCTTCTGGCCCCCAGCCCTCTTATCAGGGCCATCTGGGCCCTAATTGAGCACAGTCACAGCTGTGGCTGCTTCCCCCATCAGCTTAGCTTGGCTGCCTTTCCCCTGTTTTCCAGGAGTGGGGCAGCTACCCCACTACAATATCCCAATTCTTATGACTCAGGCGCAGCTGGGACTGTACAGCCTCCTCTCCCTACATACTGAGCAGATCCAAGAGTTCTGCAGTGGTGCAAGAGGGAGAACGTTGGCTGCGATAACCCACCATGGTCACCTGGGAAGATGCGATGAGACATCCCCACGCTGAGCCAGCAGGAAATGGAATTTCACAAATTCCTGGGGCTTCTAAGGGGGGAGGCAGGAGAGCGGATAGTTGTTTACCTGGCTGCAGGGCAGCAGAGTTCAAACCGCTGACCAGACCGGTCACAATGGGCATTGTGGGACACTTCCTGGAGGCCAATTAAAGGGATGAAATCAAGGGTAGTGTCTACACTGGCACTTTATTGACAAAAATTTAGATGAAAATGACTTATGTCTCTCATCAGGGTGATTGTATTTTGTTGCCAAAACCAGGCAGTTTTGCAGACAAAAGTTGTATCGCAGTGTGTATGTATTCACTGTTTTGTTGACAAAAGACAGCTTTTGTTGACAAAATTTTGTAGTGTAGAAAAGGCCTTACAGGCTGGCTGAAGTGTCCACAGGAAGGTTAAGCTATTCCACAGCCCATTGTCTTTGTTGATGAGCCATTAGCACTGTCTGGCTTCTTCATTGTTGTACCTGAAAGGCTGGCTGTGGGTGGTTTACAGAGTAAGCCCATTTGAAACACAGATCCATAGTCAATATTTATAACTTCAAGTACAAAAATGATACATGCATACAAAAAAGATAATCATATTCAGCAAATCATAACTTTTCAAATGACGTCACATGACCCATCTTGTACAAAATGCACTATAATTATGGCATAATCATATCATAATGAAGAATATGGGGTGCAGTGTCACATCCAGAACCTCTGTTTCCCAAGGTGCAGTGTACCACCGTTTACCAGTTTCACCTTAAACCACTGCTCCTGTATCGCATACAGCACTTGAGTTCAATTATAAAACAAAATGAAATGTATTTAAGAAAGAACAGAGATTCAAATAAAAGCCAGTGAGAGAAATGGAAACAAACGATCACATACTAAAAAAAAATGATAGGCTGCCTTTACAAACTAATGTAATTAATGAGGTAACCTCCAAACCCGGTCTACACTATTCACTTATGTTGACATGTGTTGACCTAGCTGTGGAAGTGTCTTCTCTTGAACTTGGCTCCTGCCAACGTACGTGCCTCTCTCCGCCAATTTAGTAACACCACCTCCTTGACCGGTGTAGAGTCACAGTTCATGAGGTCAACACAGTGTCAGTGTAGACATTGACTGTTAGTGGCTTTCAGGAGCCATCCCACAATGCCCCACACTGACAATACAATCAGTACAAGTGCTCTTGGTGTGGACGTGCATCGCCGACACACGGAGCAAGTGTGCACACATACACAAGCAATTTAATAACCGTGGTGACTGTATGCCAACATAAGTTACGTTGACATTATTTTGTAGCATAGACATGGCCTCAGTCTAAAAGAAGTTTTCCTCACCCAATGTCCTCCCAGTGTATTTCAGCCAGGTTAGGCTTTGATCTTCCTCTCATGAAGCATGCAACACTGCAACTTGTCTCCTCCCTGAATGATACAGCCTACTCTCTCTGCCTACAGTTATAGCCCAAAGGTTCATTGTTTTCAGTGGTAAATGGGATTCACCCATCCCATTAATTCACTTCTTCCTGTACATTTCCTCTCTTCAGAGATTTCACAATCCTTCATTAGCATTTGGCTCAGACTGTAAATGGGTGCCCATTGTGAACCCAGCCAATAGTCAATGTACATGTCAACAGACAGGTGGATAAACATAGCATGGAAAATCCTGCTTTTCACCTTTCCAGGTGATCAACTCCCAAGTTGCATACCTTATGAATGTGATTTTCAGTATAGATGCGTATCTCCTTATACAGTTTCTGTCCATACATTTCATAATTATTAGGGCGATACAGCCTTTTACTAGAGACCTACATGTCACCCTTTGGTGAACTGTTATGTATACATCAGATATTATGTATACATTATGTATACTTGGGCATTCCTGTAGCCCCTACGTACCACATCTGTGCCCTCTGCCAGTTGGCATTAAGAGGTTCCTGGGTCACAGCACCCTATAATGAGTCTAATCTTACAGACCACTGAGAAGCTGCAGCGGGCATGGAATGTAGCTACCCATTAGTTTGGTGATGCTTGCATATTACACCAACTATCCACTTTGCTTCCGGGTGCAATTCCAGGTGTTGATATTGATTTGGAGAGGCCCATGTGATTGGGTCCTGTCAGCTCGAGAGTCCACTATTCCATTAGGTTCTGTCTGATCAGCTGAGGTCTTTTGGGCACTCTTGTTAACAGTCCTTAGTTTAGAATATCAGGGATGTGGAAGGAAAGTGTTCTTGGGTAGGGGTAGGGGCTCACGCTTTGGAATTTGCCTCCCACGGTGAAATGGCAGTTTTCTGACCTTCATGGTCTCCTGTAAATCCTGTCTGTTTTCTCAAGTTTTTGCCTGACTGGGTGATTTTCAGGTAGTTAGGTTTATTCCAAGGGGCAGGAGTACTGTACATGCATCCAGAAACCATATGACCGTCACATTCTATACATCAGAATAAATAAATAACACTTGATTTATGCTGTGGATACTCTTTAAAAGCATCCCAGTCTCCCCTAAAACCCTGTATGCCTTGCCATCAACTCAAACCTTTCAGATCTGTGAACATGACCAGGTGTTTAAGGATAAGCTGATTTTGCCAGACAAAGCTAACCTCTTTCGAAATATCAGTGAGTGTTTTTCCTGTGTTAAAAGCTCAGTTTCACGGGCAAGGCTGTATGGCATCACAGTAATGATCAGCAGGGTGTATTGCAAGTCAGGCTGGAAGTGCATTCATGATGGACCAGAAACAGACCAGCCA
Source organism: Gopherus evgoodei (assembly GCF_007399415.2). Classification (NCBI taxonomy): domain Eukaryota; kingdom Metazoa; phylum Chordata; order Testudines; family Testudinidae; genus Gopherus; species Gopherus evgoodei. The sequence goes on from NW_022060059.1 coordinate 2,947,039, forward strand.
AGAGTCACTGTAGATTACAACTGAGATGCAAGAGCAAGCTAGTGCAATGCCAGTCTGCACCTGTGGTCTCAGTCCCTTATATTCAGAAAGCATCAAAGAACTAGAACAATCCAGGGTAAAGTTCCTAGATGGGTCCCGAATGAACAGTACTCATGGCTTTCCAAATACAATGGTCAGGCCACACTGATTGGCAGGACCTAGCACTGGAGTCCCACAGCATCAGCCTCCATGGCACTGAGCTGCTCTCCGAACTGGCTGTTTTCTCACCTAGCACAAACCAATTACTGTTTCCAAAGGGTGTGAAACAGCAACCGGTCAAATGTAGGCTCCATGGGGGCCCTGACCTGGACTCCAGTCCCCTTCCAGCCTCTCACATCTGTGCTTGGGAGTGAATTGCCGCTCTGTGCCAGAGCCACCCCCTCCTCCACACACTCTGTTTTCATTAACGTGCTTTCTTGGGCTAAGGATAGTTCTTGTTTCCAGCTGAACAAACAGTTTCCATGGCATGTAAAACCCAGCTCAGTGCTAATAGGCATCCCTCCCCCGCCCCATTGCCACCTTTGTGCAGTTGGCGGGAAAAAAAGTGGGCTTATTACCTGGCTTATTATCGGCACGGGACTGTAATTTATGAAGTATGCTTGGTAAAGTGCCATGCTGAAAACATTTACGGCCCACTTACAGTCCCGCAGGGTGGTGGGGAGGGAGAAGGGCTTAGGAGAGGAAGCAGTTGTTCCACCCTTAGAAAATGCTGCAGCCTTTGAGAGCTTTGTCTCTGCTCACGCAGCAAAGTTCTGAAACCCCATTGGAATGGCAGTCTCAGCAGCCTCTCATCACACCTCTGTATGGCCTAGAGGCAGCAGTAGGTAGGAGTGGGCTGCATTGAAGAATGGGTCAAGGATGGTGGCTCCCTTGGTGTATACATTTGTGGGTTCCCAAAATTCTCTTACAATGTGGTCTGCATGATGGAAAAAGATTGCCTTCTGAGCACCTCCCCTCCCACCGGTGATTGCACAGGCCACCTCCCCTTCCATTTGCATCACACATGCTGACAATTCCAGCAATTGCCTGCATGGTAACAGGGTACTAGGTCTTTGTAACTAACTGTCTTCGCTGTATTAAATGTTAATCACTTTGAGCCTGATTCCTTATTGCCTTGAACCTTATGTAGTCATTTACACAAGTGCAAAGGGAGGGGTAAACACTGTTAATTGGATTTGATAGCACTTAGCACCCAGTTTATACTGGTGTCACTGACAGCACAAAGAGCACAGCAACAGAGAATCAGAGCCACTGTCTATTTTTGCTCTTAATGTCATCTCCCTGCTCCCGTCTGTTCTGTTCCCCTATATCCTACTGCTCCCTGCCACCTATTTCCCTGTTGTCTCATCTCCCCAGCCAGCCAGTCCTTTTCTCCCCCTGCTCCCCGAACATACTGCTCACCTGATTCCGCTCTCCGCTGTATCCTTGGACATTCTGCTCCTGCTGGTGCATAGTAGCTCCAGCCTCATTGGTGACGCTGGTCCCTGAGTTTGTGGCTCCTGTGTCGTCTTCTTCCTCCTCTTATGTCGGAGTGGCCCTTAGAGGAGGTCTCTAGACTGGTCATCCTTGAAGAGATGGAGGCCTGCAGAAGCACCATCCTGGAAACAAGGAGGAGAGACAGCACCACGTAAGCAGCTCGCTCTCTGCAGATCCCCAGTTTGGGAACTGAGGCACTACGCCAGCTTAACCTCCCTACATCTCTCAGACTTCTTACAGAAATGTAACCTACATCCTCTTGTACATTATTTTGTATTTGGCTGGCATGTACGTTGGGGAGGGAAGGGGTGAGCAAATCTTTGTAGCCTCACAGCAGATGGTCTTGACTCCAGACTGGTTCAGGGGACAGAGATTCGATGCATGCAAGGAAAAACACACATATTAGTGCTGACTGTTCCAAGGAAGAGATCTGTGGATAAATTGCCCAGGCCAGGGGTATGCTGAGTGTTTCACAGAAAGGGAGAAGAGCCCTTCTGGACCAGGCCTGCTAGCCCTCAGCCTTTTCCCACGTTTCTTCCAAGAGGTCCATAAATCCCACTCCCTGTCCTCTTTGTACGGTGTCCATCAATCGTCAACTCTTCAGAGAGGGATCCTTGTCTGTAAAGTATCTTGGCCACGATTGCTGCTTTATTCATGATAACCTCTTAGATCACCAAGTCCGGCTGCCAGGGGCCAGAGCAGGGCTGCTTGCTGAGTGGCCTCCACTGAGACCTAGAATGTTACATTTGCTTGTGGAGGGTGTCACAGTTCAGGGCAGCAGCACCTGTGTTTCCCCATAGTGGTTCAACAGGGCAACCAAACTTGGCTTCTGGCTCCCTAACCATTGCCTCTCTTGGGTGGAGGAGACATGCATATCTCTTCTTTCTGACCAGGGTATTTTCAGGCTGCACAACTCCCACATTATACTGTTAACTCACCAGCAAAGTCAGACTGCACAAGTGGCCTGTTTGCTTTCTCTTCAGAGACTAATAACAGTGTAACTGCCCACAGTTAACCTGCCACACAGGTCTTTCTATGCAAGCTTGTTTATTCTTCGGGTAAAAGCATTACAGAGAAAACAGTAAAACCAATAAAAGAACCTACATAGATGCTAATAAGCTTATCATAGATCACCCCAACTCCTACATGGACTCTGACAGGCGATTAGTCCTTCAAAGCCTACAAAAGGGGTCTCTTTGATAAGTTCATAACAGTCTCTGCTCAAAGTCAGAACTCAAGCACTCATGAGAAGTTTAGACTATGCTTTAGGGATCTTTGATCTGGAGTTTCCAGGAGCACGGAATGAGTAGACAATGGATTTTTCTTCCCAAGGCATAACTTCAAATGGCCTCCCTAGTACTTCCTAGGAAACCCACTTCACACGTATTGTCCAAAACAGTTCTCTGAAGTTCCTAACATGTACGTTAGTCATGTTCCTGGCAAACTTACATTCAATCCTACAATAACATACAAAATAGCATTGTTAATGCAATGGACCCCAAAGGTATTAAACTTAATTCAGTAACATTTAAGTGAAGTCAATAGATTTTATCCAGGATATTGCAGGAAATTGCCATCTGTTACAGAGGGCGTCTTGTAGTTGCTAGGGCTTTCAGATTGTTTGGATGGTGGGCACCTGTCTTGTCCAGCTGCCCCAATTCAAGGGTGAGGGGCTGGTGGTAGTGCATTGTTGTCTGAGCCATCCAGCATCTTCAGGAAGAGATGGGAGGAGAGCTTTGCCTGAATGTGCCCACTGAGAGGGAGCATTTGTTCGGGTTGCAGAATGAGTTATGGTGGGACCTGCTCAGCTGGTGGGATGGTAGCACTGACTCAGTACTTGGAAGGAATTCAGCATGGGAGCAAGCCAGGGAATCCACAGGGGTAGGGGTGGGGGATTCAAAGATAAGAACAATTGCCATTGGCTTTAGACACGTGTCATCTCATTCTAGGCTGCTTGGACCAACCAACACCTTGATTCTCAGACATCGGGCTTGATCCTGCACCATAAAGGTAGGGGTGAAGTGTTGAGCAAGACAGAGAGGGCAGGACCTTCAGCCTCCATTAATGAGAATGTGGCTGCATGGCCACCAAGTTACTGCTGTCCAGTGGCAGTAGTGAGACCACCAGTGATGGGCATCTCAGCAGAGTGAGCCCATCTCCTGAGACATGCCCATTCTCTACCCACCACACTCCCTTTCTGTACTCTCCTCTGGGGAGGAAAGGAGCAGCCGGTTAAGGTTTGGGATTTGCATATTTTCACCACCCACATGTAGCCTCTGCTCATGTGCTTGTGCCAGAGCACTGCACACTCCCTGCTGTTTGCCATGCAAAGGCCTCAGACCCTCAGGAACACAGTGACATAAGCAACACAATGAACATAACATAAGAATCATAGAATACCAGGGTTGGAAGGGACCTCTGGAGGTCATCTAGTCCAACCTCCTGCTCAAAGCAGGACCAATCCCCAACTAAATCAAATATAAGAATATAAGAACAGCCATACTGTGTCAGACCAATGGTCCATCTAGCCCAATATCCTGTCTGCCGACAGTGGCCAATGCCAGGTGCTTCAAAGGGAATGAACAGAACAGGCAATGATCGAGTGATCCATCCTCTGTTGTCCATTCCTAGCTCCTAGCAAACAGAGGCTAGGGACACCATCCCTACCTATCCTGGCTAGTAGCCATTGATGAACCTATCCTCCATGAACTTATCTAGTTCTTTTTTGAATCCTGTTTATAGTCTTGGCCTTTACAACCTCCTCTGGCAAAGAGTCCACAGGTTGACTATGTGTTGCGTGAAGAAATACTTCCTTTGTTTGTTTTAAACTGCTGCTATTAATTTCATTGGTGATCCCTATTTTGTGCTATGAGGAGTAAATAACACTTTATTTACTTTCTCCTCACTATCATGATTTTATAAACCTCTATAATATCCTCCCTTAGTCATCTCTTTTCCACGCTGAAAAGTCCCAGTCTTATTAATCTCTCCTCCTAAGAGTTATTCCATACCTCTAATCATTTTGTTGCCCTTTTCTGTACCTTTTCAATTCCAATATATCTTTTTGAGATGGGGTAACCAGATCTGCACGCAGTATTCAAGATGTGGGTGAACCATAGATTTATATAGAGGCAATATGATATTTTCTGTCTTATTATCCATCCCTTTCTTAATGATTCCCAACATTGTGTTAGCTTTTTTGACTGCTGCTGCAACATTGAGTGGATGTTTTCAGAGGACTATCCACAATGACTCTAAGAACTCTTTTTTGAGTGGTAATAGCTGATTATACCCCATCATTTTATAGGTATATTGGGATTATATTTTCCAGTGTGCATTACTTTGCATTTATCAACACTGAATTTCATCTCCCATTTTGTTGCCCAGTCACCCAGTTTTGTGAGATCTCTTAATTCTTCACAGTCTGCTTTGGATTTAGCTACCTTGAGTAGGTTTGTATCATCTGCAAATTTTTTCCACCTCACTGTTTTACTCCTTTTTCCAGATCATTATGAATATGTTGAATAGGACTGGTACCTGTACAGACCCCTGGGATCACCCACTATTTACCTCTCTCCATTTTGAAAACAGAAACTTTTATTCCTATCCTTTGTTTCCTATCTTTTAACCAGTTACAGATCCATAAGAGGATCTCATCCTTTTATCCCATGACAGTTTTACTTTGCTTTAGAGTCTTTGGCGGAAAGGCCTTGTCAAAGGTTTCTGAAAATCTTAGTACATTATATCCACTGAATCGCCTTTGTCCACAGGGCCAGATTAAGGCATAAGATAACTAAGTTACATGTTAGGGCCTCACAACGAGGGGCCCCCCAAAAAAGGAAAACTGACTCCATTTCAAATTTTATCAAAATAGATTGATAAATAAAGGAGATATGGGAAAAAGAAGATTCTCTCTAAATATAGATATTTTCATTCAAATATGACAAAAATATACACATCTGGCTACACAAATACCCTTACCATACCCTTATCCTTCACTAATTGTTCATTATTGACATGCGGGTGGCCAGGGCTGAGAAAAAAAACGATAATTGCACTTGTAAAATTAGTATTTCTATGAGTAAGTCTGCTATCAGTCTCCTAAGGCAGCATTTTGTTGGCTAGCTGCTAATGGTAAAACTTCTGATTGTGGCCTTCAAACTTATTTAAATAAATAATCTCACTGCCGATCAAATTTTTCTCGATTTTAGTGTCGGATGATGGCAGTGTCATGAAGCAATCCTGCCAAGCTCATACTCGTATGGGACTCGTCCTAGGAGTGACATCATGTATAGCATCCCCCTTGGCTGGTAATAGCCGGAAGGCCTCCATCTTTTGTATACGGCCCAGCAAGCTCAGTTGAATAGTGCCTCTGTGTTTTTCTTCATTTTCTTAAATTGTTAGTGTGTTCTTTCTTCTTTTGATCTGTACATACGTACTAAAATTGAATATTTGATGTGCGCACACCGCTTTCTGCTTCATGGGCTATCCATGCTTCACGGGCTATCCATGCTTCACATGACTGAGTTTGCAAGCTTGATTGTCTTATGGACTTGCATTGAGTGGATCTTTAGGAGGATTAATTTGTGTTAGCTTCCCTCTGTCAGTATTCTGAGTACTTGATGAGCAAGTTATTTGAAACTATGTGATTTATAGGCTATTAAAGCCTATAATATCCATTAAATTTGCTTGAATATAGACTAGTTTTTCTCACTCTCTCAATGCCTGTCTAGAGATTACCAGTCTATTTTCTGGTAAATTATTTCTTTTTCACACATATAGCTTGTTGTCACGCTGTGTATCCAAGGTGTTTACTTGAGATTAATTAGTGGAGGAGACAGAGAATAGAGAAGCAAACGTGAAGAGAGATACCAAGTATCAGAGGGGTAGCCACGTTAGTCTATAGCCACAAAAACAAGAAGAAGTCTGGTGGCACCTTAAAGACTAACAGATTTATTGAGCATAAGCTATTTTAACCTTCTGCCCATCAGAAATGGGCAGCAACAAGGGCTGGGTTCAGTATCCAGGGGTTCTGTTTCAATAACAGAACACAAAAACCGGCTCAGCCCCCACCCAGTGACAATTACATATCATCCCCCTGGTTGCCTCTAAGAGGCAATACTTCCCTCTCGCAAGCACTGAGTCTGAGTGTAGCAAAAGCCTTTTAATAAAGGAGGGAAACAATGCGGCATTATGTTGGGGAAACACCACAAACAGGATTCATAACACAAATCATGAGCAAAAGACCCAATCCCAAGTAAGTGTGGCAGTGTCCTTTTCCCCTCCAGGTCTTAAGTCCAGCAACCCAACAGTCACCCCACCCCCAGTTTCTGACCTTGGTCAGTGTAGCCCCCTAGAGTTCAGAAGTTCATCTGCAGAGTTTATCTCCCCCTGCCTGGGTGGCAGGGGGGAAGATATGAGGGGTATCTTACATGCTTCGCAGCTCAGGTTTATGGTCGATTGCCATGCCTCTCCGTGGGGTTCTGCTGCAGTCTTCACCGCCAGCCACTCCACTCTGCCTCGCCAACTGCCCTGCTATCCGCTTCACCAGCCATGCCTCTACACTATCCACCCAGCTATCCACTCCACCAGCCATGCCTCTCCACTATCTACTCCTCTCTGCTAGCCACTCACCAACTTGTCTTCAGCCCTCCCCGCCTTAACACAGCTCTCAGTAACTTCAGTTCTTTAGTGACTTCAGCTGGTAGTAGGGGAACCTCAGTGCTGGTACACCGCTAGCCCGACATAGGTTGAATTCTTAGACCCAGGAATTAGTGATTTCATCTCTGTAGCATGTAATAAGACTCCTAATGGAGTCAAAATTAGTTCAGTTGTTGTTGCACAGGTGGCAGGAGAGAAAGAAAGGAACAGCCTTAACAGGAACCCACACTGCCAGGTACACATACCTGTCCCCAGCTTCTCTCAGTTCAGTGGGTTTTGGAACCTATGTCCCTTGCCTAGCAAGTACTACTTAGTTGAGGGCGAGTCCCTCTGTCATAAAATGCCAAGTACCATTCTGCTGTCCTTGATTCACAAACAGGATAACAACACATTATTACTCCAGCCCCAATAACAAAGAGACTGGGGATCCCACAGCAGAGTGGGTGTGCCCATGCAAACGAGATCAGCCCCTGAAGTCCTTTTCCACAGCTCACCACCAGATTGTAACTGCGTTTGTGTTGCTGTAGATATAAAGTTTTCATATCTACTAATAAATCATAGACGAAAATGTGTAACCCCCAAGGAGATTACATAGATTCCTGGGATTTTATCTGCTGGTAGCTCAGGGAGTGGGAGCCAAGAGAGACTCAGAGTCCACCCAGCAACCAATAGGGAGTGACAGGCCCTCTCAGGGAAGAGCCATTTTGTAGTCAGTCTGGAGCCAGCCAGGAAAAGGGCAGGACTGGCTGTGTGGGGAGCTAGTGCGTCCCAGGCCTGCATGCAGGTTTCCCCCTGAGAACAGGCCTCTAGGGATCCCTCAGCTGGGCTTTTCCTTCCCCACTGATGATTCCCAATTAGTAGCATTTGCTGGGAAATTTCCCCAGCTAGGCTGGGTTCACCCTCCAGCTCCCTAGGTGAGATCAGTCACCACATGGTCAGCTCTGCTAGTCCATGGCTGCTGCCTGCTGAGTGTGTGACTGGAGGTTGGGCTAGGATGCTACAGTTTGGATGTTAGTTGTATAACCTACACCTTAAGCCCTGCACCCCTTTGTGGTGAGGGGAAATGCTGGGGCCACGCAGCCTGATTCCTGCCTGAGGAGGATCCCTGCCCGCAGACTGCAGCCCCTCTGTAGTGACTGAGGAGTCCAGTGTCGTCTTCGAACCTGAGGATCGTTCATGGAGTTTGTGAGTGCACCAGCTTTTAGTTAGTTAATCAGATCATTTGTTTTGGGGACCCCTTATTCCCTGAAATGTGTCCTCAAGCCAGAGAGTAAGGGTTTGAGGATTTTATAACCTGCTGCATATTACACCTGTGGAGGGATTTAGCACCTCCTCCTACTTGTGAGCCTTTTGGGCTGTATTGAACCCAGTCAGCCACACTGCTAAACCACAGCAGAGAAGAATTTTGTGGTTATAGGTCATCAAGGGCCTCAGCAAAGTACGGGTACCAAGAGACACTAATTTTATATTTGCTTCATCAAGTCATGGGTATTTTCAATGTGAACACCAGTGACCCTAAAAATAGTGTTTCACCCTGTTATGTTGTATTTGTCTCCTGTTTAATGATTGTGTTGAATATATTTTTATGTTTGTGTTATTTCTTGGAAGTCTCCAACTATCTGGCAAGTAAGTGGGGATGACTCTGTAGTTAGAATTTTCCACGCAAGCTGGCCTGGTGACCCTGCCAGGAAGGAGCGAGGTGAGTGGAGGCACCGCCAAATAATTTCATAGAAGAAAGAAAGAAGAGTGGGTGGCGGGATCCAAAAGAACCCAGACCTGTCCATCAAAACTTGTAAGCGGATTGGCATTAAAGGAGGTAAACAGGTTGAGAGGGGGACTACATATGTTAATTTGAAACTATTTTATAATGCAAACAGGCATATCGCAAGATGTGTTTTATTAGATTATTATTCAATTTTTACAACTTCGCCTTTGTATATATGCAAATATAAAGCTTTTGTGTTTATATAGTCAATGTCCTTTCTGTGAAAATAATACTTTTATTTTTATTCTAGGGGGTCTCTTACACTTGACATAGTTTAGGGCCTCAAAATGTCATAATCCAGCCCTGCTTTTCCACATACTTGTTGGCCCCCTCAAAACATTTTAGTAGATTTGTAAAGGGAAATCATGTTTCACCAAAAACCATGTTGACTCTTCCCTAACAAATCGTGTTCATCTATGTGTCTGATAATTCTGTTTCAACCAATTTGCCTGGTACTGAAGTTAGTCTTAGTGGCCTGTAATTGCCAGGGTTGCCTCTGGAGCCTTCTTTAAAAATTGGTATCACATCAGCTATCCTTCAGTCATTTGGTACAGAAGCTGATTTAAATGATATGTTACATATCACAGTTAGCAGTTTTGCAATTTCACATTTGAGTTCCTTCAGAACTCTTGGATGATAAATTATTACTGTTTATCAATTTGTTCCAAAACCTCCTCTAATCTGGGAAAGAATGGCTCAGGTTTGGGAATCTCTCACATCCTCAGCTGTGAAGACCAACGCAAAGGATTCATTTAATTTCTCCACAATGGCCTTATCGTTCTTAAGTGCTCTTTTAGCACCTCGATTGTCCAGTGGCAACGTACAGTCAGAGTGGGGACTGGCTCATAGTGAACTCCAAACCCCCTCGACAGTGCAGGGGAAGCAAAGTCCTCAAATGCCTCAGTGCATCCCAAAAGGTAGATTTCTTTTTGGGTTACACAGAAACCTCCTCTTAATGTGAAACTGTCCAGTGGAAAACCCCCCACACCATACACACCTTAAGAGGGTTCACTGTATGTGCACCTGATACAAATCAAAACACGGGATTGACTTTCCTGTTTGGCTTTTGGCATGCGTAACGTACTTTGGCAGGCAGGGTGAATTTCATTCTCCCCAGGGGTTTTAAACAGTTCATTTCCCCCTTTAAAGAAAGGGAGGGTGAGGGCACTCAATCAACCAGCAGCCACCCCTGGCCATGCTGCCGCATTCACTTGCAGAGTCCTGACTTTCTCCTTCCCCATCCCCAGGTTCTCCGTGACGTTAGACACATGGGGCTGGATCTGTATGAAAGCAAACACACATCTGGCAGTTCCTTCAGTTAATTGGGCAATTATTCATCCTGCTCTTGCTGGAAGCAACTTGCCATTACCAGGCCAAAACCAACAACAACAGAGTGTGGGTTTTCTCCTCCCCCTGGCTTCCGTCCTCTTAAAGTATGTAGGCATGGAATGGAGGGGTCATGGGGGTGAGGAGAAAGAAGAGCCACCAACTCCAGGCTGCTGATCATGGTGACTGAGACAAATATCTCTTTCAATGTGACAGACAAGTGTCTTCGGCAGCTGAAGAACACCAGCATGAGTTTCCACTGTGGCATGCATGGGTCCATGAGGGGGAAGGAGGCAAAGCCATGGAATGCCAGGAGAATCAGAGTCAACCTGTTTGGGGTTTTATGAGGGAACTTGGCAGGCTATGATATTGTGGAAGGCAGAGTAGGCCCAACCGGACTGTGTAACATTGCCATATGTAAGTTGCCATGATTGCTCATAGTCCACCTGAGCAAGAGTGTGAAATCCCTCATCCATCTTCTTCACCCCTGGGTCCCCCTCTTTCTCTATGCCTAGCTTCCCCCATCCTAGTTTGGAGACATGGTCCTCTAGACAGAAGGACCTCCTCCAAAGCAGGGATTCATGGTGCTTTAGAGTTCAGCTCAGTTCTTGTTGACATAAGCTGTAACACTTTCATCGAATTTTGGTTGTTGGGTTTAGTATGTGGGTTGTTGGTGGCCTTATACTCTATAAGTGCATGATATTGTGGTTTTATCCACCTCCCTTCTCATCTCAAAACTCTCATGTCCTGGGGCACTCCACCATTGCATATTGTTGGGATGGAGGATGGAGGCCATTTGCACTGGAACAGAGACTGATTGCTCGTTTGAGTGCTCTGTCCTTTCCCTAATTACTGTGTGGGCTTATAGGAAACTTGATCTTTTCCACAAAACCCCTACTGATTTCACCCACTGGTGGAAAAATTGGCCTTCTTCTCTGGAATTGATCCTACCTCTGCTGGATTTCAATTCTGCACTTAACCTGTCTGTTTCCCCTTTTGATTGAAAACAGATCTGTCGCTCTAGTCTAAGCTATTGTGCAAAACCATGAAAGAGTCTGAAGTGTAAGCAGCATCAATGTAATTGCTTCCAAGCAAGCTGCATCAAATCCAGAATTGGAGGTGAATGAGTGGAGGCTTCTACTCTTTCCTTCATTCCTTGTCTCCTTCTCTTTCCTGATTCAGCTCTTCTCTGCAAGAATCATCGTGGAATTTACTCAAGGTTTCTTTCAGACTAATGAGAATCAGACAGACAGTTTGCACTGTTCAAAGATGCAACAAAGGGTTTATATAGCTAGGCAGATGGATTTCACAATGTTACATAACCAGCAGGGTTGTTGAAGGGCCTTTGAACAGGTGATCTAATGCAAACAGTTGAGGGCACCTGAAACAGAATCGGTCACACATTACTGATTAGTGGCTTCCATCCAGCAACAGATCAATGACAGCTATTTTCTTGTAGGTTGCATGTGGTAGGGTGGCACGTGTGAATTGCTGACTGAGAGACAGTGGCTGTCTTGTGCTTCACAGCACCTGGCATAGCATTTCCAAGAAAGTTTCTGGAAGTGAAGGGTGGTGAGGGAGCAGACTTCATTCTGGGGCACTAGGCTCACCCACCCCTCTGGGTTTCCCTTTACATGCTGTGTTGAGAGCCACCAATTCCCACTGATTTCCTTAGAAGTTGAGGGCATTCAATACTTTGCAGAACTAGGCTGTGAAGCAAATACCACAGTTCAAGGGCCTGCATTTTGAAAGGAGATCAAAGTGCTGAGCATTCAGCAGCTCATAAAGATCAGGCAAGTCACTTGAATCCCAGTTTCTCCAATTTTTAAAGTGTGTTGGGGTAAAAGTAGTCCTACAAAAGGCAAGCAATAGAATAGTTAAATCATGTTTATACAGTGCTTGACGGTGAAAAGTTCTATTACTAGCTAAGATATGTATAGGGCCCCCAGTACTGTAGTGTTAGAGTACCTTACAACACCCCTGGGAGACAGGGAAGTATTATTCCTAGTTTTACCAATGTGGGGGAACTGGAGGTAAAGAGACAAAATGAAGTGATTTGCTCAAGATCCCACAGCACGGCCACTGTTGGCCCGCATCAGCTGACTTGAGCTAAAAATTGCTGTGTAGAGGTTTGGGCTCAAGCACCAGCATAAGCTCTGGGGCTCTCCACTCCCTCAGGGTCCCAGAGCTCATGCTCTAGCTCTTACATAGTAATTTTTCAGCTTCAGAGCCTCAGTCTTGTGTGCCCAAGTCAGCTGACCTGCATCAGCCATGGCTTTATTTTTTTTTTTTTAAATCTCTCTGTACGCAGAGACTCAGAGCAGGAAATTGAGCCTTGGTCTCCAAAATTCCAGACTAGCACCCTAACCAATTGACCATCCTTCTTCTTTGATAACTACTGTTAATTGCACCCACTGGAGATTTAATAACGGAAAGCAATAGTCACTGATGACTGAGTTAAAATGGAAAGAAAACTATCCAGAGTAAAAGTCTTCACATAGTGTCAGCCTGCAGAAACGGGAGCAATAGGGGATGAGTTCACTTCAGAATTAGAAGACCTCCTAATTGGAAAGCCCAGGTGACAGAGCCTAAGAGCAAAACTTGTCTCATCTGTTTTTCAGCAGTTAATCCATTAGCAAGAGTCTAGCTGGAGAAGTCACCCAAACAGTAGGAGGTAAAGGTGAAAAGCCTCAGAAAATGTGGACAAAGCCAGGAGAACAAATGAAAGCACAAATGGCTTGAGGTATGAGTGGTTCTGAGCTGGATCTACCATTCAGTTTGAGGGGATGATTAGACTCCCAAATCACTTAGAGAGAACAGCAAGAAAGGCAGGATTTGAACCTGGAAGACCTACAACCTGGACACTGAAATTAAACATCTGAGAACTAGGTCTGGCAGGGTGGCTCCAACTCTCACTGAAGTCTTTGGACAGATTCCCATTGACATCAATGAGAGCTGAATTGGGACCCTTGCAAAGATGTATTGCACACAGAAAGACCCAGTAAAATCAAACCAGATGATGCAGCCCTCTCAGCACAGTCACAGGGAGCTTGTTACAAAACCTTTCAAGAAGGCAATTTCTGCAAAATAGCCATCCCCAACCCAGATTGAAAAGGCTCAAGGGAAGGACAGAGACATGGGAGATGATCCAGGGCGTACAGCACTTTCAAGACAGAGAGAAACAATACAGAGTGGGAATTGTTTGTACTGCAGGGATCCGATTAGTCGTGTTGCTTAATGCATTGCTCAAAGGGGCTCAGATGTTATGGTGATGAGAGTGAAAGACAAACCTATATGGAATAGAATCTCCTCTGAGGGTATGTCTGCATGAGTTGGAGGTGTAAATTCCAGCTTGGGTAGACATACCCACACTAGCTCTGATTGATTTAGCATGCTTAAAGTGGCAAGGTGGCTATATTTGTATAGGTGGTGAGACAGGCTGACCACCCTGAGTATGTACCCAGGGTTTCAGAGAGGATGTGCTGCATTGATATTTTTAATGCACTAGCTCAATCAGCTAGTGCAGGTATATCTACTTACGCTGGATCTTATACCTTCTAGCTCCACTGGAGACGTACCCTAAGCCTGTGGTATCTGATGGAACAATTCCAGATGCTGAAGAGTTGCTAAGAATACTAGTAATAGAACTGTAGGAGGTAGGTGTAATGCTCTGTACCTTGGAGGAACACCCTACACCCCCATTTTCATCTTTATAAAATGATTGTGTGGCATCCAATGCAAAGTCTGTAATGTTGGGTGTCTTCAGAAAGCTCATGATGCACTGAACATGGTTATAGTGATGTTATAGTAATTATTACAGTAATTTTATAGGTTATAATTTCATGTATGTAGTTATGAGGCTGAAAGTGTATCCTTGTGGCTTAAAATAAGACCAGACAAAAACTCCAAGAGCAGAGAGGCAGTTCACACCTCATCAGGGCAGGTATGGGACAAACTCAGCCCAGCCTCACAGGAACAAAGGCAGCAAGAGAAGAATCTGTTAGACTCTCGAGTGAGTCACCCCCCTTCCTTTGGTCAGTTTGGAATTGCGATAAGGTAATGCTCACCTGACTCTGAAGGGGGAGGGCAAAGCCCAGAGGAAAGAAAGGACATGATAAAGGGGAGACACATTTGTTATGCTCTTCCGCTCTCTTCCGTCTCCATCTACAGACATCACCATCAAGCGACTGAAGCACTGATCAAAGGGCAGAGCCTGGCTGAAGGGCAACCAGCCAGCCTGTGGTGAGAAGCATCTAAGTTGGTAAGGGCACTGAAAATATTAAGATCAGCTTAGAATGTGTTTTGCTTTTGTTTCATTTGACCAAATCTGACTTGTTATGCTTTGACTTATATTCACTTAATCTTTATAGTTAATAAATTTGTTTATTCTACCTGAAGCAGTGTGTTTGGTTTGAAATGTGTCAAAGGCTCCCCTTGGGATAACAAGCCTGCTACATATCAATTTCTTTGTTAAATTGACAAAGTCATATAAGCTTGCAGTGTCCAGCAGGCATAACTGGACACTGCAAGACAGAGGTTCCTAGGGTTGTGTCTGGGACCGGAGATATTGGCTATTTGCCCAATCCAAGGAGCAGTTTACATGCCAGAGGCTGTGCATGAACAGCCCAGGCGTGGGGGTTCTCACAGCAGAGTAGAGTAAGGCTGATTCCCAGAGGCAAGGATTGGAGTGACCTAGCAGATCACCAGTCCAGATAACACCAGTGGGGAACATCACAGAAGGTTCTTTGGAAAGGTAGAAGGCATAGGATTGGCTGAACAAGCCCATGCTCTAGAAGTAGAAATTTCTCTTTGCCCTCACTGCCCAAAGAGCTGGGCATTACCACTGGTTTATCAGCTGGGGACTCTGGGTAGTATCATAATGCAAACAGTAACAATGAATAATGACAAGCCAGTGAGAGGGGAAAATGGTCAGTCCGGTTTTCCAAGTAACTGAGCACTCTCTGTTCCAGCTGGAGTTGATGGAACCTGGGGGTGCTCCACAGCTTAAACAATCAGGCCCCTATTCTACCCTCTCAGTGGAAGAAGGGAGAAAAGGCTGAGTAGGAGTGAAAAGAGGAGCAGTGGAGACCCCAGCCCTGTGGAAAGGGCATTTCTTGTCAGTTAAAGATGGAGACCTGGATTCTCATCCCAAACCAGTGTAATTGCATTGACTCCAGGGGAGCTACCTCTGCTTTACAGTTCTGGGAAAGCAGAGTCATGTCCAGAGAGTCTTGCCTCCAGGGAATTCTGACTTGGTCATCAATGCTGTAGCTGGAAAGAGAGGATAGGCCCAAATCGCCTGGCTTAAGGCAGGAAAACTACAGCCAAACTGAATGCAAAGACAGCCAGGAAGTGGAAATAGAAGGGGGCCTGTTTCTTTTGCTGTTAAGATGCTCCCAGATTGCATTTACTATTTAGACATTTTGTAAGGGAGATTATCCCCCTGCCCAACGCCCACACTAGACTGGGATTCAGCTCTGCTTCCATTTCATTCTGGATCAGCTGGAGTAGTAGTGGCCTGCCAGCCAACAGCTCCCACCCAGCAAGAGGGCTGTGCTGGAGAAAAATACCCAAAGCTCTGATCTCCACTGGTGTAAATAGGCATAGCTCATTCATTTCAGTGAGGCTAAGATTTCAATCTGGGCGGGTGGGGGTGTGAGAAGCTGGGAGAGAAGGGGTCCCCTCCTTTAAAAACACCTTTTTAAAGATTTCAGGCTACAACAGAGATGTTCTACAAACATGGGGTAGCCACTGTGATGGGGGGTGGGGGTGGGGTGTGAGAGCAATGGATGATCCTTGGGCACCTATATTGCACACACTAAACTGCAGAGATCCCCTATAGCAGGGATAGGCAACCTATGGCACACGTGCCAAAGGCAGCATGCAAGCAGATTTTCAGTGGCACTCACACTGCCCAGGTCCTGGCCACCAGTCTAGGGGGCTCTGCATTTTAATTTAGTTTTAAATGAAGCTTCTTAAACATTTTAAAAACCTTGCTTAATTTTATACAATAATGTTGTAGTTATATATTATAGACTTATAGAAGGTCTCTT